>NC_083096.1:59199067-60498772 GCF_949774975.1 Lagenorhynchus albirostris | reverse complement strand
CCAAAAGTAATAAATTAACAACGTTTCCTCATCACATATGTAGAATGTTGAAGCAATAATTAATATAATTTGAGGGAATTTGGTTATTAATCAGAAATTAAGTAATTTGGATATATCATGTAATGAACAATCGCTTCCTGTTTTGCTCCAATTAATCCAATATGCCTGGCACAAGAAATAATCCAGAAGGTGTAAGATGTCAGAGGAAATTCATAATTGAGGAAATGCTTCTGGCTGCCAGTAGATGCAGGCTGAACCTCTGAATATAAAAAGAGCACGTTTTGGCAAAAATTAGAGTAATAGCTAATTACTAATACTAAGCAATAGTAATGTTATAGCACTTTTTTCTTGATGAGATTTCATCAAAATCAAAAATATAAATCATTCCTTGGGGCAGTCAGATTACCTGTCTTTTTTCTTGAAATTTCATTTAGTTCAGAATGATTGCAATGTAACACGTCTTTGCGTACTATTTTACTGAGTTTATTATCTATATTACTTGTAAGGTGCTTTGTATATTCAATATATATGTGTGACATATATCATGTATCATATGATTTGTATTTTTTTTTTTTTTGTACAACCTTGCTTAAAGTTCTGTATTGTGGCAGTGATGTAATCTGGAAGTGGAGTTTGTGGAGCAGCTTGAGTCATATGTGTCTTTATTATTTGTCAAGTCAGTGTCTATGGGAAGAGTAGACATAAAATTAGTTGGAGTTTGTTTCTTACATTCCCCCACTCTACTGCATTTTATTTTCTAGTCTCTTGTAATTCCTGGAAACAACTGTAGGTAGCCAATAAAAATCAAATAACTAATAACAGGTGCTTTGACAAAGTACTCTGGCAACACACTCATGTTTGTTTAGATCTCAGCTTTTCTGTCACTTCCTCCAGGAAGCTTTTGTAAAAGACTGGGCTAACTGCTCCTCTTAGATGCCCCCATAGTACCCCTCCCTCTATGGCTCTCTTTCTTCTGTTTTTCCATGTTTCTTTGTTGATTACAGTCTGTCTCTCTTTCATATTTTACAATGAAAAGCTTCCATATAAATTTTTACTGGTCCTGGGTTTTCCTCTTTATGAGAGTACTCACCTTGTCATACTGAAGTTGCCTGTTGGTCTGTATCCCTCTCCAGACAGGTTACAAATTAGGTGAGGGCAGGAGCCATGTCTGTCTGGTTCATTGTGGAGTTCCTGGCAGCTCACAGAGCAGTCAATGAACGTGTCACATATAATTGAGTTGGATTGACCCCTGCTCAGTTCAAACCCTGCTGCACCTCTTCGTGTACCTCACTGGGCTGGTGTTGACTTCTCCATCTATCAGATGAAAGTTTTCAGTTAAGTGACTTGCCCATGGAGCCACAGATAGTGCTTCTGGACTAGACCACTATGCTCTATGTCTGCACAGAGCCTGAATCTTTTCCAAAGACCCACAGCCTGAAATGTTTTCCCTCTCTCTAATGGGGAAGGGCATGAGCATGAACTTTTTCCAAATCCAGGTCTACATTCCACTCCTCCATGCTACCTTCCTGAAATGTCCCAAGTGAACTTTATGGCTGGAATCTTCTTAAGCTTCAGGGACCCAGGTCCCCAGCTCCCTAGGAAACAGACCCAGCTGTGTGCTAGATCACCGTTATTATCTGGATCAGAGTTAGCCTGTTTGTGGGCCAACTATAGTGTCCTCCCTGATGACAAACCCAGAATGAGTGAATGGGTATGTGTCCAACAACCCTCTAGTTTCCTTGATTTTCTCATGTACCTGCCAGTTATGAGTTCACCTTAAGCTTTCTTAATCTCTTTATATTTTTATCTTGTATCCAACTCCCTTACACCTTTTGGAGGTGATAATTTTTGATGTAAATTTTAAAAAATAAATTTATTTATTTATCTACCTATTTATTTATTTATTTTTGGCTGTGTTGGGTCTTTTGTTGCTGCGCACTGGCTTTCTCTAGTTGCGGCAAGTGGGGGCTACTCTTCGTTGTGGTGCACGGACTTCTCATTGTGGTGGCTTCTCTTGTTGCGGAGCACGGGCTCTAGGTGTGCGGGCTTCAGTAGTTGTGGCTCGTGGGCTCTACAGTGCAGGCTCAGTAGTTGTGGCCCACGGGCTTAGTTGCTCCGCGGCATGTGGAATCTTCCCGGACCAGGGCTCGAACCTGTGTCCCCTGCATTGGCAGGCAGATTCTTAACCACTGTGCCACCAGGGAAGCCCTTGATGTAAATTTTTATTTGTCCTCAATTTACCCCATTAATGCTTTAAGGACATTTTCTGACTCTAGTCCTTTTCTTACTGTAAAGTATCTTATGAGCTTAAAGAAATGTCTCAACCTCTCTGGAGACTGGCTTAGGTAGTTGCTTTATGTCTCAGCACAAAAACACTATGATTATCCTGCCAGTATTTGATTAACGTTGGTGATTTCCTGTGTTCTCAGTTTGTGATGTGTATCTTAATCACCTCTTGCGTTGACAGCCATAGTAAATACAGTACTAAAAATGGTACTACCATTGCATCTATTAAAAAATAAAAATATTTGTTATCACTGTGTGCCAAGAACTATGCAAATAATTTTACATGCATTATCTCATCTAATCTTTTTATTTTTTTTTAATTTTAGCCTTTATTTCCTTATTTATTTATTTTTTGACCATGCTGCAGGACTTGCAGGATCTTAGTTCACCAACCAGGGATTGAACCTGAACCTGGGCCTCTGGCAGTGGAAGCTCAAAGTCCTAACCAGTGGACCACCAGGAAAGTCCCTTATCTAATCTTCATAAGGTCCCCATTTCACAGACAAGGAAACTAAGATTCAGAGAGGTTAAGAAACTTGCATAAGGTTGCAAAGTTAGTAAGGGTCACACCCAGGATTCATATTCAGAAATGTCAGATATTATAGTTATTATTATTATTATGTTTTAATCTCAGCAGAGGCTGGTACTGGAAACTTCATGGAACCAATTGTGGGGAGAATTTTGCTAGATTTCCCATCATCTACCCACACAGGCCCATCTTTAAAGGGTTATAAATCTCTTTCTGCCCAAGAGTAAGCAGCTTTCAGGGGTGGTGAAACTTGTAGTTTCCACATTATGCCTGTTACCATGCTTATCAAATGAGCCTCTTTGTTAATACAGAGCTCTCTCCTTCTAGTGACAGATCAAAAAACTTTAGGGTCACCTCTTTCTCTCACACCCCACATTCAATCCATTAAGAAATCCTGTTGGTTCCATTTTCAAGATATGTCCGAATCTGACCGCTTCTCATCACTTCCACCTGCTGCTAATCTGGTCCAAGCCACCATCCCCTTTAACCTGGATTATTGAGATGGCCTCTTGGTTTCTTCACTCGTCCCCATTCAACCTTTTATAAACTCAGCAGTAATCTTTAAAATCATACACTAGAATACATTGCTCCGGTACCCTCAAATCCTTCTTTTTCTGAATAAAAGCCAAAGTCTTTACAATAGCCTACAGTTCATAATCTACCCATACATCCCCTTCCCTGAATTGCTCCTACTCACACATTACTCTGAACTTTTGTTGCTCTCTCCCCTCTTCACCCGTGGTTAGGCTCCTCAAGCGCAAGGAGATGCAACTGCTCCCAGGCTTTTGCACTGACTCTTTACTCTGCCTGGAATTCTTTCTCTAGATGTCTCCATGGCTATACTCTCTCATCTCCCTCAAGTGTTTGCTCAAATATCACCTTATCTATTTAAAATTGTAACTTTCCTGAACTTTCAACTCTCTTACTCAGCTCCATTCTCCCCCCATATCTTTATAAACTTACACATGCTACACAATTTTCTTACACATCATGTTTATTTCCTATTGTCTGTATCTCCTCATTGGAATATAAGTTCTGGGAGGGCAGGGATTTTGTGTCTTTGTTTACTAATACATGCCTCATGTACCAAGAACAGTGCCCTGCTTACTGTACATGCTTAATTAAAGGCTGTTGAATAAATGAAATAATGACTACTTAATTTTTACATTTTAATCGGTCCTCTCTGCAGCACAGCACCAACAGGATTTGCAAAACAGAATTCAGGGAAGTTTGGATAATGTTTTTGCAGACTTGAGGGTATACCGTCTTCACAATTTGAAAGATTTTTGAGATAGTTTTTCTCTAGTTTTCCATTTTCTGGTCTGAAGAGTTATTACCTTGTCAAGACTTCCTCTGGTCTCAACTCTATGCCTATTGTCATTTAGATTACAGCTTTCTGGATCTCACTTGTTTTCCAGGGGAGTGAAATTTCCAGATGCAGCTGCCTGGTCATTTATAAAGCTCACGTATATACTGTTGACTCTTGAACAACGTGGGGGTTAGGGGCGCAGACCCTTCGTGCGGTGAAAAATCTTAGTATAATTTATAGTCGGCCCTCCGCATACGTGGTTCCTCTGCATCTGCAGTTTCTCTGTATCTGAGGTTCCGTATTCGCAGATTCAACCAACTGTGAATCATTTAGTACTGAAAAAAATCCATGTATAAGTGCACCCGCGTAGTTCAAACACATGTTATTCAAGGATCAACTGTATTAATCTCTCCAACAATATTCAGGACTCTGGTGGAAATCTGGCCTCAGTTATAGTGTCCAGGATCCATTTACTCAAGCCCTAGATGCCTCTCTTGGATGTCACTGATGGTTGGACCCATTAACGTGTAAATGTAGTTTGATTTATGTTTCTGCCAGCTGCCTTTTTGCTTCTTCACACGGCTAGAAAAGAACATTCTGCAGTTTCCACCAATTTGGCATTTTCCTATGAGACACACTTAGTTTCATTGGCAATTAGGAAATTGCAGTGTGTACTCCATCTCCCATAGTGTTTATAAAAATGTTCGATTAGTGCTTTCCCGGCCCTCATCCCCAAAAGATAGCACTTTACAGTTCTGCATCAACAGAGATATTTGTGTATCCTTATTGTTTGCTTCCCATTTCTAAGCTAGTTCCTTACACATGGGCTTTTATCCTGCAGCAATTCATTTAAAAATACCTTTTGAGGTGCAATTTTGAGTATTTTTGAGAGTCTAAATCAAGTGTTTCTCTAGGCTCTATCTTATTCTTATAACTATCTTTTTAAATAGCTCTAGTACAATCTAAGCATGAAATAATAATGATGGATAGTTCATACATTTGCACAGCACTTTACAGTTTATAATGCTTAGTAGGAAGATCATGGATTTTGGAGCCAGAGAGATCCAAATTTGAAACTCAACTTCAATGTTTACTAGTTTTGTAACTCTGAGCACCTTATCTCAGCTTTCTGAATCTACTTTCCCTCATGTTTACAAGGGTGGTAAAACCACCTTGCAGGTTTATTACACGTTGAAGATGGAGGGATGGTGCTTGTAGAGGGCTGAAGAGTGCCTGACGCATAGCATGGGGATAAGTGCTGTTGATGTGGGGTCTTTTCTTCCCTGTTCTCATGTAGATTCTCTTGTTATGATCTCTACTGCCTCTCCACGCAGGACTCTGTGTGGAAAAGAAAATTCTTACCCTCATGGAGCTTACATTTTGGAGGTGGTGACAGAAAATAAGAGCAAAGGAAGAAACTCACAGGCAAGTAAACATATAGTACCAGATAATACATGAATGTAACAAAAATTATCTAGGCAGTACTAATAAATACTATAGATGCAATAAATTAACAAAAGGGCCAAGGAATTCCAAGAGCCCAAATTCCCACCAGAGATATTCAATAATAGGTGAGCTTGTAAGCCCCATGCTAGGACTCCAAGAATAGATCAATTTCCAATTATTATACCATATTATGTATATACCAATATTACTTAAAGGCGCTGGTCTGATCCCTTGCAGTAAACATGGACCCTCCTTTTTCTGAAATCCATAGTAGTTGGCATTTCTCATTATATTCTATCTTATTTTATAGCATTGTTTCCTCAAATTATTTGATGACAAACGTGTCTGGTTTTTTTTTTTTATGTTTTGCTTTTTTCCAAGTTATCATATTGAATAAGATGTTCTTTGGCATTTCGGAAGTACTTGTTTGTAGCCACTGCTGTATTCATCTAAAGACTGCTTCAGGAACACACTAAAAAAACGTGCCATGCCTTATTCATGGGTGTGTGCAGTGCTGTACCTAACACAGTGCCATGTGCACAACAGATAATACATATTTATTGAAAAGCATACATTGGAAAATTCTGCACGGGAGACTATTTAAGAAAGAGGACCAGAGAAAGTCATGGAGTGAATAAGGGGCAAAAGTGAGATTTGAATCCTTGTATCTTAACTCTTGTCAACTGTTCACATTTAAGCGTTCGGTAAAGCTACCCTTCCATTTTCCCCAGCTTGCCAAGTAGGAGGGGAGACACGTGGGTGTTGAGTTTCCAGGTTCCCCTTAGAGTCTTTCTTAGTTGTGTAAGATGCCTCAGCTATCAGTTAGTTCTCAGTCACAGGGGCCATTTGTGAGGATAGCAGTTCTGGGCTTTCATGATTGAAACAGTCCTGTAGTTTTTACCTCCAAAGTCTCACTAGAACTTGTCCCTTTTTTGGTCCCTTTAGAACTTCTCTGTCACCAACACTAAGGCGCCATAATGTGTCCTGTGGACCACTGTAGCCGAGGCTGCCTGGTCTGTGCATATCAATTCCTGGTCCTTCCAATGCAGTTTGGGGTTTTTTTCGGCTGCACTATTCCAGTGCTCATCTTCCTTGGAGAGGTTGCTGATGTGGAAGCAGCAGCAAGACTCTGCTTCCAAGGCTTGTACTCCAGCTTTGAGGGTGTGTCCCAGATTCACCCTCCAAACACATCTTTTATTACTATCCTCATTCATCTTTCAAACTCTCAGCTATCTCTAATATATGTTTACCAATGAAGAATTTTATGAAAATGAAGGACAAAGGGACTTTTTAGAGATTAAGTTTTATTCTCCTTAATACTCCTCCGTCCCCTCGATAACCAAATTATCTTGAAAATTAACTATCTTTATGATACCCATGGAAGTGGAAAACTCTAAAGGAACACTCAAGATGGTCATTTGGAAGAATACTCTTGGTAAGCTATGCTAAAGTAGTTCTAAAATATAGGTCAAGTTGACTACATAGATACCTGACATACTTAGGCACTAAATGCTACTCGTAAAAAATTAAGAGGAATTTAGAGTGGTTTTAAAGTTTGGTACAAATGACAAATTGAAAAAGAGCCATGTGGTAACATAAATTTCACTTCTATATTTAGTGTTGAAAAGTCACAGAAATCCCTTGGCCACTGATTGTGGGAAATCTAGGTTTGGGTCATAAATGTTAAAATTCCAGTTATTCAAAATGGGTCAAGCAAGTCCTTAAAAAATTATGATTAAATTATTCAAATGAGGTTGAGAATGTTCTAAAAATTGGAAAAATTATTAACTGTTTTTACTGCAGTACGAAAGTACGTGATTTCATATATTTTATATTCTAATTATTTTCTTTCCTTGACCTAATTTAATGGGTTAGAAAGTTCTCCATTTGACCACCTGTCTTGATGGAATGAAGTCAACTAAACTGGATACTCCTGTGTTTTATCTTCTCAGTGTATATGTGAGTATCAGGAAGACAAAATTTTAAAAGGTGGTGGTTATAAATTTGAGGTCTTTTGAGCAAGAATTACATATATTTATTTTTACTTATTGCATAATTTAATTAAATTAGTAGAGAAAACAAGATGTGGGACAATGATGATTTTAAGAGAAAAATATATTCTCAAGCTCTTTGTATGCTAATAATGCTTTGCTAATTGCAAATCATCTTTATTCATTAAAGCACTTTCTCTAAGGACTATTAGCAGATTATACTTTATCAACCTCATATATTCTTTTATATGTATGTGAAAGTAATGAAACTGTATTTCTCTAAAAAGTATTTTGGGGGCTTCCCTGGTGGCGCAGTGGTTGAGAGTCTGCCTGCCGATGCAGGGGACATGTGTTCATACCCTGGTCCAGGAAGATCCCACATGTGGCGGAGCGGCTGGGCCTGTGAGCCATGGCCACTGAGCCTGCGCGTCTGGAGCCTGTGCTCCGTAACGGGAGAGGCCACAACAGTGAGAGGCCCGCGTACCCCCAAAAAACAAACAGAAAAACCCACAAAACTTAAAAAAAAAAAAGTATTTTGTTGCTCAGACTTTTTATTAACCAGGTGGATCTTCTCCTGGTTTAGGACATTTTTGAGATTAGATTCTGGTGAATATCCTTGTTCATAAAAGCCACACTTTCAAATCATTTCATTTTTCTGTGGTTTCCAAGAAAAAACTAAACATTCATGGGAAAAAGTCAACATCCTGAAGGCGCCAATGTACTTTTAATATTTCCATTGGCTTGGGGAAGAAAAACATAATTTGTCTCCCTCCCTAGCATCTGCTTAATTTTATACCAAATACATTATGTTCGATGACAACTTTCTTCACTCACTGTGTCTTTTAACTCCAAATTCCCAACTTTCAATGATTTGCTTAAAAAGGATGAAAAAGAGCACGCAAGTTGCCTTTAAAAGCCTACATTTATTCTTTATGTCATGTCTTTTTCAAAAACAGAACTCGTATTTAGTGTGTGTCTGAGGCAAAGTTGTTTAATTCCAACCTTTCAGTTCTATAAGTTTCTGAGAAAGGTAGTTTCAAGGACATCAGGGCAACAGCAAACCCAGATGGGCCATTTACTTAACATTTCCAGTAGATATATTTTCAATTATAATTTTATTGGCCATGTATTGAATATAAATACTTCTCTTTCTATTAAAATCCCTATTATAAAATAATCTGATTTCACTATGTTATAAACTTTTGTATTCAATTAAGAAAATTGCTTAGCTTAACTTCCTGAACTTTCTGATTAGTAGGGTCAGTCCAACAGAGAAATTAGAATGCTGCTCTGGGAAAAAGTGAGTGCCTCATGCCTGTAGACACCAGTCCAGTTTTTGCTAGAGCAAGAGCACTCCACTGAGATGGGGGTTAGGCACCGAGATACTGCTCTCTTCACTCACTAACTAGCTACACACCTGTGAGCAAACTGCTTCTTTATTATCTATCTGTCTATCTATGTATCTATCTATCATCTATCATCATCTATCTATCTGTCTATAATCTAATTAATTTTAGGTAAATTTTGATGGGTTAAAATAATGATTTCTGATATGGCCCCCTCCCTCCTCACATTCACTGGTTGTCCCAGAGTCTGCTTCCATGTGGTCTTCAACTAACCTAGCTTAGGTTTGCAGACAAGTACAACTGACCCTTGAACAACATGGGTTTAAACTGTGTGGGTCCATGTATGTGGATTTTTTTCAATAGTAAATACTACAGTGCTACATGATCCATAGTTTGTTGGATCCACGGATGTGGAAGAACTCTGCATACAGGGCCTATTATAAATTATATGTGGATTTCTGACTGCAGGAAGGGTGGGTACTCCTAACCCCCATGTTGTTCAAGAGTCAATTGTAATTAGACAAGAACATCTTGGTATTTCACCTTTATTATGTTTAGCTGTTCCTTTTTCAATGTTGAACGTATCTGTATTATTAAGGCTTGGTGGCGTAATATTAAGGGGTTGAATTAGCTGCTATAACATGATTTTTCAAACACAAGGTATTTATTGAGTACTTACAACCTTCAGGCAACTAGAAACTCAGTACTTGTGCTAGGGTCATTATTTAAAAAAAAAAAACAGATTTGAGTCTCATTGCAAAATGTCTACTGTCTACTTGGAGATACAAGTCATATGGAAACAAATACACTAACCATGGGAGGGTTGCTCCCATACTTCTGCTCAAATGTTACCCCTTAAGAGGCTATCAGTGACCACCCTAAAGCAACTATTACCAATACATACTCTGTCCCTGTACCCTGTTTTATCTTTTTCTACATAGAATTTACCAGTACCTGATGATTTATACCTGTATGTTGGTGTTTTGTTATTTGTTTATTGCTTTTCTCCTCCACTAGGTTTAATTTCTATGAGGCTAAAGACTTTGTTAATTGTCATATCCCTGACGTCTAAAACATTAGCTGGCACCATCAGTATTTGTTGAACATAGAAATAGTTGGTGTATGTAGTATAGGTCCAGGAAATAACAAACTTTTTATTAACGAAGAAAGAAAAAAAGAAAATTCTGACGAGAAACACTCAAGAAAATGAATTATTATGGGTACTTGCCCGTCTTTTAAGGACGGATGAGAAATTCTAGGCAGTGGTCAAACAGGGGTAAGGGAATAGCCTTAATTTGCTCTCCAGGGTATTTAAAGCAGGGCTTGAGATAGGACAACAAAAAATACCTGGTTCGGCCCACCAACCCAACACCCCCCTAAAACCTCAGCAGTATACACAGGTTGGTCTTCATTCAGGTTTAGAGAGGCGTCTAAGAAAGAAAAGCTACAAAACAGGTAGTGGTTTCAAGGAAAAGGTGGGAGAGCTCACATCATCTGAGAGCAAGAGTGTGGAACCAACACCTTCACAGTGAGACTCCCCAGTCCCCCAGGGTGAGGACTTGCCACACGTGCCGGCACCACCGTTCTTCCTACAACAAGGCACGCAACTTGGTGATTGGACTCTGGGGCCACATCATTGCTCTTTAAAGTGGGTTCTAGGACTGGATCCTTTCCTTTATTTTCGTGCAGTTTGGGATAAACATTAAATTTACTTTTATTCTTGGAACTAATATCATGTAATTTGGAGAGTTAATAAAATCCAGAAACCATCGTATCAGCACCTCATTGACACCAGAGCAGTCTTTCTCCTTTTGTCTGGGATGTCTTATGTTGGTAAAGCAGGAGCTGGTGAAGCAGGAAAATTCTGGGGTCTTGATCCTCTGAATGTCCTTCACAGACGATAAACAAATCAGAGACTCTCCAGGAATTTTCCAGTGCTGGAGGACTGATGAATTTAGTTGTGTTACAGATTAAGAAAGTGTAGGAGAAAAGGCAGTACAGAGTTAGAGAATGGATACGTTCACTTGGGTTTCTCACAGCAAACTATTCAAGCTCTGCCTCTCCTTGGCCACAAAAGAATGCAGTGTTAGATTTCACCTGTCACATGGCGCAGCTGTTTCAGGAAAATATCACTTATGTTTTCCATTGAACAGTCCTGTTGCTGTTTCCAGCTGGTATTGTGCAGGGACTGCATCTCCTTGCAGGCATCCTTTCACTCTGCAGCTGGATGGTGTTAATGAGGCCAGTGCTGTGGACTCAGGTCTGATTAGTTGGCTTTGCAGGAAGAACTTGACTTCCCCTGCTGGGCGAGACCCTCAAGTCTGCTCAAGGTCTTTGTGCTTTTGTGTTACTGCTCCCTAAGGGAACAGTTGGAGTAAATGTCTCCAGAAGAGAAGCTAGGGATGTCCTTTTCAGTCTGAAGGGCAGACCAATAAATTATCATTGACTTCAATTTGAAATTGTTGCTTTGTATTATCTCTAAGTGTATTATCTAAGTGAGATATAATACATTTGTGAGAAGTGCATTAGGATAGAAGTAATCCTGACTCCTCTCTGGTTTGACCGTTATTTGTTTTTGTAGACTTAGGTATATCACATAACCTCTAGATCCTTGTTTTCTCATCTCTAAAATGAGGAAGATGGTAGTGCTTATTTTATTTATTTATTTATTGGCTGCGTTAGGTCTTTGTTGCTGCATGTGAGCTTTCTCTAGTTGTGGCGAGCAGGGGCTGTTCTTCGTTGCGGTGCGTGGGCTTCTCATTGCGGTAGCTTCTCTTGTTGTGGAGCACGGGCTCTAGGCATGTGGGCGTCAGTAGTTCTGGCGCGCGGGCTCTGGAACGCAGGCTCAGTAGTTGTGGTGCATGGGCTTAGTTGCTCCGCGGCATGTGGAATCTTCCGGGACCGGGGCTCGAACCCGTGTCCCTTGCATTGGCAGGCAGATTCTTAACCATTGCACCATCAGGGAAGCCCCAGTGCTTCTTAATCTTTTAACCAAATTACCTTTAATAAAAAAGAGTAAATATATAGATACAGTGGCTATATCTGATGGTACCAAATTGTTCACAAGTTCCCCTTTGCCTACAGGATATTACAAACCCTTGTACTTGCCATTTCAGGCCATCTATAACCTGGTTACAATGTATCTTTCTGCCCTGCTGTGACATCACCCTCTTTCATGAATGTATCTCTCCATGCATGCCCATGGTTTTCTGCCTTGTGCCTTTGCTTCATTGTCCCCTCAGCATGGAATATCCCTTTACTTTTCCCTACCTCTCTACATCCTAGGCATCTCTTAAGGCCTGGTTCAAATGCCACTTCCTCGCAAGTTTTCTTTGATTCCCTCAGAAAGAATCCCCCGTTTTTAGCTTAACCATACCTCTCCTGGTGCACGTACTCTTAACTTTGTTTTTGTATTCATTATCTTCTCTGCTGGCTTGTGTTTCTCTTGGAGATAATTATGGCTTCTTTTCCATCTTGATATTTGTCTCATTCCCCCTGCCCAGTTCCATGTCTATCACAGAATTGTGTGCATATTATATTTCCATTAAATTTTGTTGAAGTGATAAATAATTTAGCCAAAAAGGGGTTGAGCAAGAGAATATTGGTGGAACAACAGAAATCCATCTGAATTTTCAAAAAAAATAACTTAACAAAATTACCCTGTTGATCTTTCATCAATATCATACCCTTTAAAAAAAATTGCACAACTCATGTTTACTTAACCCTTCACAGTTCATAAGGTCTTTTTCTCATATTTGATTACATTTCATTTCTAAAACAGCCTTTGTGGGTACATATACTGCAATATAATTCTGACATTAACCATCTGGATTAGCTCAGACTTCACAAGTGAAGATCACAGTCCCCACTAGGCCGCCTTCACTTCAGATGCCAGTCGTAAGTTTGGGGGGTCCCCAGGCCACCTACACTTCTGACCAAGTGGCTACAAATTAGGGGTTCTTATGACCCCCTCAGGTTTGACATTCACTAGAACAATTCACAGAATTCAGGAAATTACAATTATAGCTTTATTATAAAGGATGCAAATCAGGACCAGCCAAGGAAGAGACCATTTGGGTGAGGTCCGGTAGGGCTCCAAATGCAGAGCTTCCGCTGTCCTCTCCCCCTGGAGTCAGGGCATATCCCCCCCAGCACACTGATGTGTATCACCACCCAGGAGGTTCCTCTGAGCCTCTGTTCAGAGTTTTTATTGAGATTTCATTGGGTGGACATAATTGATGAAATCACAGGCCACATGATTACAATCTCCTGCTCCCCTCCCTCTCCAGTGGCAGGGAGGCTGGGCTGATAACACGTGGCTCAAAGCCCTAACTCTCTAGTCACATGGCTGGACTTTCTAATACGACCAGCCGCCAGCCTGAGACATCTCCTTGGCATAAACTCAGTGGTGGTCCAGGGGCATCCCATGAGTTACAGACATTCCTGTAACTTGGCTTAGAACATTCAGTCCCAGCAACTGGGCACAACAATCAGACAGATTCTTTATGATACAAGGGTGGGAAATAAAATATTACCCTCAATTTACAGGTGGTGCCGAGGAAGAAATGACTTATTCAGTGTCACAATGCCGCAGAGTTCCAGTCCTGGACCACTGACTTCAAGTCTTGGTCTCTTCCCATTGCACCATGATGGCTCCCCTACAGGAAGGGTAACACTGCATTGTCATTGTTGTTATATCCTTTGAACTCCTTTGAGTAGCTGGATTTGACCTAAATATTCCCTGGGAACCATGATCTCAGTTCCCAGTGGTTATTAAGAGCTCTTTCTCCTTTGGTCTATGGCCCATTGATGCAAAGAGTGTGGGGTTGGCAGCCACTGATCAGGAGACCCATTGTGTGACAGGTGTACAAAACTTTGCAGACTTTGAAGGTGAGGCTTCCCTCTCTATTGAGCCCTGGGGAGCAGTGGAGCAAAGGAGTTAGAAGCGTTCAATTTTAGTGTATTTTTCCCATAGGGAAATCTCCACTCAATAACAGAGCATTTGTTATTGGAAAGATATCTATACATTTGGCCCTGGAACAACAGGAGGGATGGGACACTGACCCTCCCTGTGCAGTTGAAAAATCCATGTATAACTTTGACTGCCCCCCAAATTAACTACTAATAACCTACTGTTGACTGGAAGCTTTACCAATAACATAAACAATTAACGTGTATTTTGTATGTTATATGTATTATATACTGTATTCTTACGATAATCTAGAGAAAAGAAAATGTTATTAAGAAGATCATGAGGAAGAGAAGATATATTTACAGTAGTGTACTGTATTTATCGATACGTTAAGTTTACATCATCTGTTTACAAGAATTGTCTGTTAGTACCTACATCAATATTGTCTTTTTTTAAAAAATATTTTTTTATTGGAGTATAATTGATTTACAGTGTTGTATTAGTTTCAAGTGTACAGCAAACTGAATCAGTTATACATATACATATATCCACTCTTTTTTTAGATTCTTTTCCCATATAGGCCATTACAGAGTACTGAGTGGAGTTCCCTGTGCTATACTGTAGGTCCTTATTAGTTATCTATTTTATGTATAGTAGCGTGTATATATCAATCCCAATCTTCCAATTTATCCCTCCTCCCACCTTACCCCCTGGTAACCATAAGTTTGTTTTCTACATCTGTGGCTCTACTTCTGTTTTGTAAATAAGTTCATTTGTACCCTTTCTTTTTTTTTTAGATTCCACATATAAGCGATATCATATGATATTTGTCTTTCTCTGACTTACTTCACTCAGTATGGCAATCTCTAGGTCCATCCATGTTGCGGCAAATGGCATTATTTTGTTCTTTTTATGGCAGAGTAATATTCCATTGTATATATGTACCACATCTTCTTTATCCATTCCTCTGTTGATGGACATTTAGGTTGTTTCCATGTCCTAGCTATTGTAAATAGTGCTGCAATGAACATTGGGGTGCATGTATCTTTTCTAATTATGGTTTTCTCTGGGTATATGCCTAGGAGTGGGATTGCAGGATCAGATGGTAGCTCTATTTTTAGTTTTTTAAGGGACCTCCATACTGTTCTCCATAGTGGCTGTATCAATTTACATTCCCACTAATAGTGTAAGAGGGTTCCCTTTTCTCCACACCCTCTCCAGCATTGATTGTTTGTAGATTTGTTGCAAAACACTTAGATGTTATATGTATTACTAACACTAGACATAAAACATGAAAAAAAATATGAAAAAGAAATTCACATTTATTTACAGGTATAGCAATTCATGCATTAGTAATGAAGAAGCAGCAATACGATTTATTTATGATAACCTAGTGTAATGAATGATACCATGTACAGTATGCAAGTGTTTGTAAGTTTTGATAAATTTTAACTTTTTTTTTTTCTTTTTTTGGGACGCGGGTCTCTCACCGCTGTGGCCTCTCCCGTTGCGGAGCACAGGCTCCAGACGCGCAGGCTCAGCGGCCATGGCCCACGGGCCCAGCTGCTCTGCGGCATGTGGGATCTTCCCGGACCAGGGCACGAACCCACGTCCCCTGCATCGGCAGGTGGACTCTCAACCACTGCAGCACCAGGGAAGCCCGAATTTTAACTTTTTATAATAGATTTGTGTATATTTCATGGTAGTAAATGATAAAATAGGCTAGTATCTACATATATTTTATGCATTCAGGGCATATCTAACTTTTTCCTATTTTTTGGATATTTTCAGGCTACATGGTCTATCTGCAAGTTTTCTTCAAAGCGTCACAAATCTCCAAAAATTTTTCCAGTGTATTTATTATCCAATATATTGTGTATAAATGGACTGGTGCAGTTCAAACCCTTGTTTCTCAAGGGTCCATCCATCTAATCTCTCTCCTCTCTCTCCCCTTCTCTCTCTCTCATTCTCTCCCCAAATCATCTATCAACAAGTTTCCAGCAGCCCTGCAGACTGAGTATGGCTCTGGCCTGTTTCTGATAACAAGGAAGTACAGGTAAAGTTGAAGATCCCAGACATGGCTGAAATACAAATAGATGAATTTTTGGATATTACTTCTTTCTCCTTCCCCCATTTCTATAACTTTTCACCAGTCATTCTGATTCCCTTCTTCTTTCCTAGTTTTCAGAGTGCCCTTTTACTTCTTTTCCTGCATGAAGACATCACCCAAGTCATATAACATTCGTCATATACCATTCTCTATGTGTCAGGCACAATTCCATATGCATTATATCTAATAACACCCATAATTCTCACTATTTGTATCCCATTTATGATGAAACAGATGCAGAGAGCTGTTTAGTGAGCCTTCCAGTGTCTTTCAACTAGTTAGTATCAGATCTGGGCTTCCAACTTTGGCATCCAGATGCCCAGGTCTATGCTCTTAACTACCTCACTAAACTACCTTGATTAAGGAAAAAGAACTTCACTTTTGAAAGTCGTGTAAATTTGGGCTAAACTGCTGTCTTTGTTCCCTTGGGCTGTGTGACCTCGGTCAAGCTGTGTAAACCACTGGAACTTCCGTCTGTCATCTTTTAAACAGGGTAAATAAGCTTTTCCTCCATGTGATGCCACAAGGTCAGAATAAGGAAAAAGTGCCTGAAGGGCGGGTAGTACGCTCTCCACTCATTTTCTTCTTCCAGGACAGCAAAGCAAAAGGGCTTTGAGTAGGGATTGGCGCTTCCTCTTTGAGCTTCACCCTCAGCTTGGGAGTGCAGCTGGGTTGCCATCTTCCAGACCAGCAACACCCCCAAAACGACCTTCTGAAAGTTCACCCAGCGAGGAGCTGGCTCTAGCTCCGTATCACACCACACAGCTGTGCCCAAGTCACTTGAGAGGAGGAGCTGGCTTGTGTCTTTGAACTATGACTTTCAAGAAATGGAGTTGCAGTGCCTGGAAACTTGATATGTCAAGTCACAGTACAGAAGTCTGTTTTGCTCACCCCAAAGCCATTGCTCTTTCTCTCTGTTCTGTGACGCTTTTGGTCTCTGCAGAGGAGAGATTGTGGGCAGGAGCCTGAGACGTAGGGTTTTTCATCTGGAAAGTCCAGCAGAGACCAAGGCAGGCCATAGTCATTTCCATCCTGGCTTTAACTGTACTGCTCAGTGCAATGACCAGTAGTTATAGCCCTTTTGCTATAAGTTTAGCTCTTTGGGCTTTACCGCTTCTTAAGGAACTGTCCTGTACGGAGAAGTTTCTTAACTTCAAGGCCAAGCTCAAGTTCTAGCCTGACTCTGTGGAGTTTCCCTGTCCCACCCAATATAAACAATTACCAGTCTCTTTAATTAACTCCCCTTTGTTCTACTTGATCTCTGGTTTCACATGATGGTCTCTGAATACTAACAGTGAGCTCCTTGGGGGCAGGGATATTGCTTTATTCCTTTCCTTGTTGAGTGCCTAGGCAGGCTAGCAGAGTGGAGCAAAAGGGAGGCTGGGAGCAGACAGACCTGGTTTAGAACACTGATTCTGCCATGCTTTTGCTGTGATGCTGGGCAAAGGGTTGACGATCTCTGAGTCTCATTTTACAGCTGTAAGATGGGGCTAGGACATCCAGAGCTGTTGAGAACCCATGTAGTATCTTTGTGTGAATTAGAAAAGGGACTCTCCTGAGGACTGTGGGCCCTTGGCTTGGCAAGCTGAGTGTGTCTGGTTTTCAGCCTCCATTTGCTCTCTTAACTGGTACACCCTGCAAATCTTTCAAGGAGGCTCTTAGAGGACCTCCCTCACAGGCTTGGTATGAGGGCTAAATGAGATTATGTATGTCAAGAGTGTACAGAAAGCAGGGAGTGAAAGTACTTTGTTTTCAGTGACCTGAATGAAAGTAACTATGCTGTGTGTCCACTTTCCCTCCCACCACCCTCAACCCTGACAACCCTGGCCTCTATCGGTCCCATACCGTGAGAAAATCCAGGGCGACCCTGAATGGTCAGCAGTTTGTCACTGGAGTTCCTTGTCTCCTCCCTAGGTATCGTGTCCCCACCCCCACTGCAGGAGGCCAGTGCCCATTCTCTCTCCTTCCTCTTCTCCCTCCCCCAAAGATATGCTGTTTCTGAAAAGAAGCTGATCTCAGTAGTTTGAGCCTTTTCTTTTTTCTAATTGTGGACTGACAGCATTTCTCTGCTACTGGAGATAGCTCTGGCATTACTAAATATATACGGGAGTTGTTTGGGAAATGTGGATACATTCCCGAGTCACAAAGTAGTTGCTTCTTCTGAGACACGAGGCAGATCTGAAGAGGGACCCTAGAAGGGACAGTATTGTACTGGCTGCAACGGATTCCCACAGATATCCCTGTAGACACATGAAATTTGGATAATCATATTTTTACCAGACCCTATAATAAGCCAATACACTTTAAACCAAGCAATATAAATACCAGTGTTCCCTCATTTCCCTGACCCTCTCATCACCCATCCTTACACAGGCTTGGTTTGTCTTTCTCTCTCCTTTTTTTCTGATTCTTCCTGCTTATCCCAAGAAAACACAGCCAGGATTGCTCACACATTTATCCTTGAAGCCCTTGTTTGCAGAACCTAGGAGAGAGCGTGGGAGGAGAGCTGATGATAATTTCATCCTTCCTCCCTGATGCGCCCTGAATCCCAAACAGGAGGCAAACTGAAGCACACCGGGACAGAGGTTTCAAGGCGCTAGACTCTCTCAAACCGGAATCCTGGACGGGAGGTTCAAGGAGATTGCTAATGGTGGACGAGACTGCAGAACTTCCTCCTACAGGGGCTCTGACATAGATAGAGGCCTGGCATTTATTTTAGATGTTACGTGTCCCCCGGGACAAAGCAAATCATGAATAAAGACATATCCTTTAGCTAGATATTTTCATGCATCTCAGTAAAATTTATGCTACATTTTTTTGTTTGTTTGTTAGTCTACTGTCCGTATAGCAGAGCAACTGAGTCTTGAAGGTAAATGATCTGGGTTTGAATCTTGTCTCCTCCAACTATGTAGCTGTGTGAATGTGGGCAAATTACTTTACGTTTTGATGTCTCGGGTGTCTTTTCAGCAAAACGTGGGTGGTCATGGTACCTACTTCATCAGATTATTATGAGGGTTAAATGAAATAACGTATGCCAAATGCCCAGCACAATACCAGGCATATTGTAAAAGTGCTTATAATTTTAGCTGCCTGTTAGTACTGGAGATATTAGTGACAACGAAAAGGATTCTCTTTTAGCCTGGGGAAGGTTCATCTGAAACACAATTTTGTGTTAAATATATGATTTGGAATTTGGGAGAGGCTTTCCCTACTTTGCTGCAACACAGTATTGTGGAATGACCTTCCCTGGACTTGAATCCAAAGACCAATGTTTTTGAACCAATATTTTGAACAATGGATGTTCATTCTGATTCTGTCTTTATTAGACTAGAATCTCGGGGGCTACACCTAACAGGTTTTGGCCTCAGTTCCCTAATGTGCAAAACAAAAAGACTGGATAAGATTAACTATGTGGTCCTTTCCAACTACAAAGCCGTGTGATTCTTTGTTTCCACTCAGCATCTCTGGCTCAAGGAAGGGTCTGAGTCTAGATTTTGATCCAGAGGGATGCTTGGCATATTCGTCAGTAGCTGGAAGGCCTGGGTTGCTACTGTTTTTGCCTTTGATAACTCGCCTTTGTTTCAGCAAATTGGGCTGGTGAAATAAGGGTTCTGTCAGCCTGGATTTCTACATCCTTGCCTGTGCAGGTGGCTTTACAACAGCAACAGGCTTCCCAGGTAGACGGTTTGATGAGGACAGCTTACTCCAGACAGAGAAGGCAGAGGCCTGGCTGGGCCCCTTTACTGCTTCCCACTACCTCTTGTTCCCTAGCTCTTTGGAAGTCTAAAGTTTTTTTTTTTAAGTTGGATTTTTCACTGGCATCCTTTATAACATAGTTTGAATCACTTTTTTTAAACATCTTTATTGGAGTATAATTGCTGTACAATGGTGTGTTAGTTGCTGCTGTATAACAAAGTGAATCAGCTATACATATACATATATCCCCATATCTCCTCCCTCTTGCGTCTCCCTCCCACCCTCGCTATCCCACCCTTCTAGGTGGTCACAAAGCACGGAGCTGATCTCCCTGTGCTATGTGGCTGCTTCCCACTAGCTACCTGTTTTACATTTGGTAGTATATATAAGTCCATGCCACTGTCTCACTTCTTCTCAGCTTCCCATTTCCCTTCCCCGTGTCCTCAGGTTCATTTTCTATGTCTGCATCTTTATTCCTGTCCTGCCCCTAGGTTCTTCAGAGCCACTTTGTTTTTTTTTAAGATTCCATATATATATGTGTTAGCATACGGTATTTCTTTTTCTCTTTCTGACTTACTTCACTCTGTGTGACAGACTCTAGGTCCATCCACCTCACTACAAATAACTCAATTTCGTTTCTTTTTATGGCTGAGTAATATTCCAGTGTATATATGTGCCACATCTTCTTTATCCATTCATCTGTCGATGGACACTTAGGTTGTGGAACTCTAAAGTTTTAGAAAGTGAATTCCAGACATCTAATCTTACTCCAAAGCTGTGCTCTTGGACAATATGCTCTGTTGTGTTAGTACAATGATACCGAATCACCGTTATAAATGTTCTGACAATTGTCTGTGGAGATAAATTAGTCTATAGGCAATGGTCTATGTGAAAATTAGTGTATGTGCAATAACTTCCCATAAAACAGAATTAAGACATCATGTGAATGAGTGGAGTGAAACAGACATATAGCCCACTGGGCACAAGAGTCATTTATGGTAGAAATTCCTTCACTCTGGGGCCAAAAGGCCCCCAAAGAAGTCATGGCCACACTTTGATGTGAGGTGAAGGGACCAGTGGTTTTTGGTCTTGTTTTAGGGCACAGAGAAGGTTTGCTGTGGAGGAAGGCTACACATGTGGCATTGATTTGTGTCACCCTGGATGTCCTCCCCAGGACAAGTCTACGAGGCCTCATCTCAGTTTCCTCCAAGAAGCAACTGTGACAATTAGGCCACTCTGTCACTGCCACAGATGGGTGGCCCCAGAATGGACAGAGTGGACGGTGAGGGATATTGGGGATCATATAACTAGAATCTTTCAGGGACTCTTACAGTCTCCCCCATACAGCAGGGTCAGACTGCACTGTACACGTTGGCTTTGGGGAACATGGGACATTGGGTCTAAGCAGATGGCAGTTTTCTTGTCAATCTGGCTGAGAAAACACTCCCCAGGATGATATCGTAGTTCATGTTTGCTTTTTAAACCTTGAGAGATACAAAGGTGTTTTGGGGTGACTGTCCTAAAAAATATAGTTTGGGGGCAGTAGTTACTCTCAGGATACATGGATACATGGCTTCTCAGTGAGCTCATCACATGTATGTAACCCAGATATTTGCTATGATTTCAGATATGATTCACCTCAAAGCATTTTATGTATAGGTTGTCCAGCACCTTTCCTAAGACTTCTGTAATTTCACAAAGGGCTATGTTTTATAGTTATCTCTAGCTCTGAACTTCTGTCGTTACTGAGTTAATTTAGTTCTTAGATTATGGTTTGTATATAGTTGCTGTTCCACACTGGTTAGTATGGCTAAGGGAACTCAGCTCTGTCCTCTGATTTGACACACACACACACACACACACACACACACACACACACACACACATACACACATACACACAATCCTTGCGGGTCTAGCAGACTCTCCAGAAAGACCGAAGCCTGAGAGAAAGGGCACAGAAGTGTGACGTTTACTTTGAGCAAAATAAAACGTTCAAATTCATTATGAAATGCCTTTGTTATTAAAGATCCTTTGGACAGTCTGCCCTCTTACTTGGCCATCTCTTGCTTCCTGTTTATTTTGTTGGTTTGGTTACTTTTGCTCCTCGTACATGGGCGTTTCACCTTCCTCCCCAGTGATTCCCCAGAGATGGCTCCATTTCTACAGGGATTCTGATGCCAGATATTCAGATCATACCAGCATGCACTACATGTATAACATTGAGAGGAGTCCTCTCCCAGAGCTGGTTTTGGATCTATTGTTTCTAATCTGGTTTATGAGCAGTGAAATAGCGGTGAGTATAGTTCTAATGCTTCCGTTTATTCATTGCCAGACCATTTTGTTATATGCTTTCAAGGAGCTGATTACCCTTGTACAGCCATGTACCTTCATGTCTGGAGTGGGTTACTTCTAGAATCTCATTAATTCTTAGCCAATGTCTGCTTAACCCTCTCTGATATGCTAACTGATAGCCATCTGGAATTCTGCCATCTACTTTTATTCTAAAGGGTGGAACTCAACACTTACTTTACATTCTTCCTCTTCTCCACTTAGGGAAAGCCCACACCGACCCCTCCCTCCATCACCTCCCTCCCTTCCTCCCTTCCTTTGGGCTCTACACCCACAGAGGCATTTGAGGCAGGTGGTGTGTGTCCATGATCTCAGGTGGATGGATGGATGTCTGAGGACTCTCAGGCCAGTCACCTGCCATTTTCCTGTGTCTCCCTTCCTCAGAGAAGTGCTCCTGCATGGGGTATTCTTTCAAGAAAACTTCTTTTATCTTCAATTTATCAATCAGAAGAGCTTTTTGAGAATTCACTGAATTCTACTAATGGTGTATTAGTTGCTGTAAATTATTATATTCTATCTTATATTGAATTCTCCATGATATTTTTATTCCTACTTTATATCTGATTGAATCAAGGGCTTAAGCTGTTTTGGGTGAGTATAATTTAAATGTTCATTTCTGCTACATGATACTTTATATAAGTATTATGTAGCAGAAATGTTTCTGCTACATGAGTTTCTAGAAACTTAGCCATAAGTTCTTATTTTGGTCATGTAGGACAATCTCATTAGTTTTTACATTGCTCACAACCCACTGAATTAGCTAATATGAACACTTAAAATAGCCCAGTGTCCTCCCCCAAGCAGTGTAAAGTGGAGTTGAGTCACTGCAGGGGAAAGTTCACATCTCGAGTGTTATTATGGTCAAGAGGGGGTGAATACCACATCTTCATCACGTCAGAGCATCTCCTCAACTTCAGAAGTCTCTGCTGAGCAGAGCTTGTGGGACAGCTGGGCTCTGCAGCAGGCTGGCTGTGTGACCTCACATAGCCTGCTGTCCTGGTTCCCAGGCTTGCCCTCCATCCCACTGATGAGTAAAGAGACGGCTTTCCAAAATCTGTGATGAGATAGGTTTAGGGTGGGAATGCACAGGAAATACCCATCACCTCAAATAGCTCAGACCAAAAAACCACTGCAATGAAATAATAGTTCACTTCTCTTATCAGATGTCTGCTTAGTTGAGGACTGAAGTAGAGGCAAGTGGTGGTGATACCAGGGGTGGTGGTAGCAGGGGTAGCTGAGGGGCAAGGTTCCAAACTCACTGTCAAGGCGGGGGGGGGATGTGTAAATTGCTGGGGCTAGTGGCTGAGGAAATATGGGCTGGAGAAATGGAAAAAGGCATGTTCACTGGGACATTTGAGATGATTTTCCGAGAGGAAGGTGACTTTCCTCTATTTGCTGTGGGCTGCTAGGTGGTGGGGAAAAAGGAGAAAGCTGGGCTGTAGGATTAGTGTGAGGCTGGGCGAGGAGTACATCAGGACTTGTCATTTGCTGAAGGGATCCAGTGCACATCAAGGTCACAGAGAAGCAGGTGTGTCATCCTCCAATCACACATATGGAATTTGACTTGGGTCCCAGACTTTGGTAACAAACTGAATATATGCAACTGACCTAGAGGGCCCTGCAGAGGGAGACTCAAATGCATTGATTCAGATTTGAGTTCTGATGATCACGGCTTCACTGTCACTTCTAGGAGCCCTCCCCTGACTCTTCACATTAAATTAAGTTTCCTGGACATACCCACACCATTAACAGGTATAAGATTCCTTCTTAGCACTTATGGCTACAATCAATTCTACATTCATTTGGTTAATGTTTATCAGTCATGTGGACAGTTATGTTCCATGAAAGCAGGAATTGTATCTGTCCTGTTCGCCGCTGTCTCTCAAAGCCTAGCAGTTTAATAATTATTTGTTGAATGAATGAATACATTACATAAATGTTCACCAAGCCCCAACTCTGTGAGGAGATGGCAGGATGAGTTGGGCCCAGGCCCACCCCTCAAGTGGCTTGCAGGCTGGTGGTGGAGCAAAACCAGGAACAGCACAGCACAATGGGAATGAGCCCCAGGAAAGGAATAAAGAGGGTTCAGGAGGAGATGGCAATCAGTAATACCGTGTTTACAATGGTCAGTTACAAGACGATGAATAAACTAATTCATCAATATTTACAACGAGACTATAAGGGATGCATGGCAAACATTATAATTTCCTTTTTTTACAGAGTGGAAAACCAATAATCAGAGATGGTCTGAGATTTGCCCAAAGCGGTGGTATCAAATTTTCCCCCTGTACAAGGATTTATCATTCCTTTTGAGTCAGATCTTGAAGAATGAGAGAATATTGGCAGTCAGAAATTGGTGGAAGGAATGGAAAGAGAGCCATCTTTTCATTAGGAGCAGGGAACATTAGTAAAATCACAGCTGTTAACATTCCAGGATTTGGGAATCACAGCAGCACCAAGAATATAAGGGAAAATTCTAGAAGGGAACATAGACCATCTGGCCCAGACTCTTTATTTTAAAGATAAAGAAACTGAGACCCATAGAGATGAAGTGGCCCATTCCACAGGCACAGAGCTGCCAATGTGAGAGGGATTAGCTAGAACCAGGTCTTTGGCCCTTTAGAAAATTATATCTACCCCAAAGGTTGAGTCCTGTGAAGTGGGTTCCAATATTACCTCTAGTTGGGGAAACTGAACCTTGGAGGGTAAGCAACTTCTTACACTGACTGACGGAGCTGGGATTTAATCTGGGTCTCTGATGATCCAAGGTCTGTGCTCTTAAATTCTTAGGTAATACTCTTCCCAGATCTGTTGTTGAGAAAGCATTGTGGTACAAAAGCCAACAGCAGAGCTGGAGCTGGCATCTACAACTTATGACCTTGAGTTGAAAGGTGTGGCTTCTTATCTCTCTTACATTAAGAGTTAGTGTAATTTTAAGGACTTCAAAAAGGGTCCCCTTCTTTTTTTAAAAAAATTTTATTGGAGTATAGTTGAGTTAACAATGTTGTGTTAGTTTCAGGTATACAGCAAAGTGAATCAGTTATACATATACATATATCCACTCTTTATTAGATTCTTTCCCCTATAGGCTATTACAGAATATTGAGTAGAGTTCCCTGTGATATACAGTAGGTCCTTATTAGTTATCTATGTTATATATGGGACACAAGGACTGTGTCACATCTTTTACCCGATAGCAGGAATTCTACTAACTTGAACAAAAGTTTTTTATGTCATAAGAGAATACTTAAACATTCTTCTGAACAAAGGCAACTCACTAACTTGGGAATTTATCAGCTCTAATCGTAAACCTAAGTTGAGTTTCGAGCATGTTGAGTTTGAGTTAGAGATACTGAGTGAACGTTAGGACCTATGAGCAAAAGTGACATTAGCTAACATGAATTCTGTGCTGCCTCAGGGCTAGGCCCAAGGTACACATATGTTGCCTTGTATAATTCCCTGATCCCCTTATGGAGTATATTCTGCTTTTACTCCCATTTAAAGATGAGGCTTTCTCTGTATATATGTCCAGGACATATCCGGGATATATATATCTGGAGAAAACCATAATTTGAAAAGATAATGCACCCCAATGTTCATTGCAACACCATTTACAATAGCCAAGACATGGAAGCAACCTAAATGTCCATCAACAGAGGAATGGATAAAGAAGATGTGGTACATATACACAATGGAATATTACTCAGCCATTAAAAAGAAAGAAATAATGCCATTTGCAGCAACATGGTTAGACCTAGAGATTGTCATACTGAATGAAGTAAGCCAGACAGAGAAAGACAAATATCATATGATATTGCTTATATGTGGCATCTAAAACAATGATACAAATGAACTTATTTACAAAACAGAAATAGACCCACAGACATAGAAAACAAACTTATGGTTACCAAAGGGGAAAGGGGGGGATGGATAAATTAGGAATTTGGGATTCACATATACACACTACTGTATATAAAATAGATAAAAAACAAGGACCTATTGTGTAGCACAGGAACTATACTCAGTATTTTGTAATAACCTATAAGGGAAAAGACTCTGAAAAAGAATATATATAAGTATAACTGAGTCACTTTGCTATATACCTGGAACTAACACAACGTTGAACTATACTTCAAAAAAAAAAAAAACACAGAGTCAATGGAGGCATAGAGAGCTGAGGACATATGCCTAGAGTTACAAAGTCAGTCAAAGTTGGATCTGAGATGTGAACCCAAGTAGGCTGTCCACTCTCTTAATTACGTGGTCCAGACCTCAAGATGGGCCATGGGAAGTTTTAATACGGCTGATAATCAGAGACATTTCCAGAAATGGAAACAGCCTATTAGGTCAGTAAATTTTTGATATTACTCTGCTTCTACTCCTGACATGGGAAATTGCAGTGTTTATTTTCAGGCGTCTTTTTGAGTCTAGTTTATGAAGTCTAGAAAAGTGTGGGAAGTCCTGACCCTTTATCTTAGACACTTTCAAAACCTCATGCCACTTACCCTCAGATTCAAACTTGACCTCTCGTTGTTGCTTTTAGTTAGAAAATGCCTGCTCTCAGATTCTCCGCTGGAAGTTATGGATTTCTGGGATTCTATTTCCAAGCGTCTATCAAAGCACTTGTTTGCAGTTGATTGATGTCACTTGATGGATTAGGGCTTTACTAAAGAGAACACAAGCCCATCAGTGTTTCAGCATCATTTAGCAGTCATTTCCTATGTCCAAAAGTTGTGAGGGATTTAATTACCTGGAAGGAAGGAAGGAAGGAAGGGAGGGAGGGAGAAAAGAAGGAAGGAATAAAAGCGGAATTTTCTTGAAAAGTTGAATGTTGAGGTAGGGACCAAAAGAGATGGCTGACCTGAGGTTGAAGCTCTTAAATAAAAGTTTGCTGCTTAAGAATTTGTAGCATCATATAAAGTCTGTGACATTTGGATGTCAACAGTGTCCAGTTGACCTGAGGTGGTATGCTGTCTTCAACAGGGTCAATCGCTGAGGTGGGTCTCGCCTCAGTCAGGAATCAATGGATTTTGTGATAGCTGTGATAGTTATCAGATTTTATGATCGCAAGGCTCTGGGCTTATGTTACAAATAAAAGTTCTGTCAAACACTAAGAGACTTCAAAGTCCCTCAAGAATGGGGTGTACTTGTGGGAAATGGCCATTTCCTGTCATGCATTAGAAGGTTTAGAGAGGGACTGACTGCAGTGTGTGCAGCGTGGAGGCCAATTTGAAGTTTATTTTGCACAGGGAGTGGAGGGGCAATTGTAGAATTTGCTCCTTGATGCAAAGGAGTACTGTGGGTATGGACTTGGCCACCTCAGAATCCTGACCTTTGCCCAAGGCACTTCCTCTGCTTGTGAATTTCTTCTCTTAATACATCATTTAACAAAATCCTACTCATCTGCCAAAAAAAATCAAGCAATTTACTGCTGACTTTCTTTCTCCATCTTCCTCATTAGACTGTGGCCTCCTGTAGGCCTGGGGCTGTGACTCTCACACAGAGTTTCCAGGGTTTAGCACGGGGCACACAAGAATGCCTTGAGTAGAGAAGTCTTCCTCCAGAGCACTGCCTCCCCTCGCTCTCATGCCTGCTCAAGAATATCATTTCTGTTGTTTCTTCTCTTTCTTGCACCAAATAAATGAGCCCACTGTCACAAACTTTGTCCTTGTCTGTAGCCACTGCACATGCTACCCGAACACCCTCCACTGCTCCCACAATGCCCTGAGTGGAGGGGGAGTCTCTTCCTCTGGCGTCATGGGCTGGAGAACCTCATTACCAGTGGTTCTGTTGGTGTTATGGGGTAATATGAACACTTGTCCTGAAGAAGTCCAAGAAGGCAGAGTGGAAATGAACACTTAGCTTGTCTAGTTCTCAGTCTATAATAAGGAATCTGCTTTCAATGTGGCTGGGTCTTTGACTTGGTTTCCTATAGTCGAACAACCAGAAGAGGCTTCCACCTGCTTCCACCATCACATCTCCCAATCTACCTTTCCTTCTGTGGATGAAACATCTCTACTCCTACCTAAGCCCAGCTTCCCTCCAGGGCTCTGGACCTCACCTGTTCCTGACCGTCAAGGGCATCACTCCAGCTTTGTTTCTGCTTTCTCTTGAATCTTTCCTTCTCTTGCAGATTTTCCAGTTGACACCCAGTATGCCGTGCTGTATCCTGTCTAAAAATAAATTTCTCTTGAACACACACAAGAGAAATGAACTGCTGACCCAATTCTCTGCTCCTCTTTATGGCTAAACTCTTCAAAAGGGTTATCTCTTCTAGTTATCTCCACTTCCTTTTCTCACTTCTTCTTTTGAACACATTGCAATCAAGTTTCTTTTTCTTTCATCACTCAAAGAACAGGACAAAACAAAATAAAAACCAGCTTTTGTCAAGGTAACCTATAGCTAAGGTGATGATTTGTCTTATTTTGTTCAGGTCAGTCCTGGTTTATGCCTATTGTCCTGACATATTTTAATAATTGTGAGCGTCTTCCTTCACTCTCAAAAATGTTCTGATTTGGGCAAAGATTATACAATCACTTTACCATCCAGTAACCTCTGTGTCCCAAACCCAAAGGTCAATTTTCATTTTTACTCCCCTTAATAAGGCATTTGACCAGTTTCTTACAACCTTATTCCAGAAATGCTGCCTTCCCTAGCCTCAGGACACCATTTTCTCTTCTTTCTTCTCTTACCTCACTGGAGGTTGTTTTTCAGTTTCCTTTGGGGTCCTTGAACCTCTTTTCTTTCCATTTTCAGTGTTTTGATGACCTTATCCTATTTCATGGCTTTAAATGTAATCTAAATGTTGATGATAGTCAAAATTATATTTTGTACCTGGACCTGTCCTCTGCACTCGAACTAAATCTTTACTTGGATTTCTTATAGGCATATCAACCTTAGCGCATCAAGAACCAACTCCTGATTTACTCCCCAAATTTACTGTCCTTTAGTCTTCCTCATCTCAGTAGATGACAACTTCTTTCTTTCACTTTCTTGGGCCAAAATCCTGGAATCATCCTCACTTCCTCTCTTTCTATCATACCTCCATCAAATCCATCAGCAAATCTGTCAGCTTTAAATTTAAAATTTGTCCAGATGAGATCTCTTTTTTTTGCCACCTTCATTACTATTTCTGTAGTCTGGGCCACCATCATATTTTACATTCTTTATTTTGGTTACCTGCTACCTGGTCTTCCTGCATCTACCTTCCCCTAATCTCTTTCAGAGTCTAGTGGCTACAGAAAAACAACCTGAGTGAGTCCCGTGATAGCCTATGAGACCCTCCATGATCTGGCCTGGTACCTCTCTGACTTCAGAGCCTCCCACTCTCCTCCTGGCCCTCTCGATGGCAGCGAAGTCAGCCCCCTTACTGTTCTTCAAGCACACTGAGCCTGTGCCCATTCCACCTCACTGTCTCTGTGTTGGCTGTTCCTTCTGGATGGAATTCTTTTCTCTTGGGTCCCCCATGGTCCTATTTCATCATGTCTTTGTTCATGTGTCATGTTTCCTGACAGCCCTCACTATATAAAATAAAACCACCACCACTACCATTACCTCCCCCAAAGCACTCTGTATTCCCCCTACCCTGCTTTATTTTTCTCTGTTATACTTAAAGCCACATGACATTATCTGCCTGTTTGTTTTCTGTCTCTTCTGCTATAAGCTCGTGAAGATAGGGACTTCCTCTCTTGTTCTAGGATTTACCCCCGGCACTTAAAGAGTTCATAGCATGTAATAGGCATATGATAAATATTTGCTGAATGAAAGAATGTACAAACTGATTTCTAGTCTTACAAAATGAGGTTGATGACACGTTTTCCAAAAATGTCCTGATGTCCAAGAGTTGATATCCATTGGCAAGCATGAGAGATAAATATAAGATAGTAAAAAAGAAAAAAAAATGACTATCTAGGCTCTTCTTGATATAAAAAGATGACAATACCACCAAAATTTTCCCCAAACAGAGAAAATTTTCTTTAAATTATATCACACCCATATGGGAAATATTATACAACTATAGAAATGATTTTCAAAGGATATTTAATGGCAAAGGAAAGTGCTCGCAATATAATTCTAACAGAAAAAGAAAAAAGATAACTAACTGTATAGTCTCAAATACGTAAACACATGTATATGTCCTTGGGGGGAAAAACACGCTGAAAGGAAATGATTGATCCAAAACATGAATAATGGTAATTTCTAGGTGGTAGAATTATGGGCAATTTAAATTGTCTCTATGTTTTATACCTTTTCTAAAATTTTTATCATGAATATTTATTGTTTTACCATCAGAAAAAATAACTTCTATACTTCTAAAATGATAACATTACAAACTCACTGAAGTTAAGACATTCTCTGAGTTTTCGCAAACATGATAAAGGATTAATTTTTCTAGGTCCACAATTCTCTCTGACTCTGTTAAAGCTAACCATATGCATTTGGAAGTCAACTGGCTGAGCTTGGAAATTCATGGCCTGAGAAATCACACTTTTAAAGTTCTTGGAAGCAATATTTTCTTTGCTCATTAAAACAGGCTTGTTGGGGCTACCAGTTGTTAGCATCTGGTTTACATTTATATAATGGGTAGGAGAAGTTGACATAATAATATTTAATATAGAAGACCTCTGGGTAATGCTGCCTGTACATTTAACTATTATGAATCTGATTCTATAAGGCTTTATTGTTAACATATCATTAAACTGCTTCTCTTTCTCATGCTAGACCATGGCAACATTTTTGAAGAGCCTCTTTCAGTTACTAGAAATTATAGTTTAAGTCTGAATGTTGTATATGAGAGCATTAAAAGTATATTTAAGTTTGTAATTTATTGTAGAGAAAAGGTTGACCATACTTCACATTGATCAACTATTCAAAAACCTAAAAGTCAAAACCCAAATTCACTCTAGACCTGTGGAGTCAGAGTTAAAAATCTCTGTTCCTGTTCTCCTTTGCTGTCTTGACTCTGTGATGGCAATATTGAGCTCAAACTCATGAGGATCTCAGATAAAAGACATTGTTAATATGCAGGTGCTTATTTCCCCCTTCCTTTTGGTATTTTTCTGAGCTGTGACTCAATTTTTAAAAGATCATCTATTAAAAATTTATTTTTGGGGGTCAGAAGAATTTGACACAGTAACAGTGAGAGCAGGTAGTTTTGTGCTGTCCCCAGCTTACTTGTGAGCCAGCTTGTACATTGTATGGTCTCATCTTTGTTTTCAATTCATTAAAAAAATCCTAATTGTAATACTACAATTTAAAGAATAATAACAATAATAACATTCTTATATGCAGAATCTAAAAAAAACCGAGACAAATGAACTTATCTACAAAACAGAAACAAACTCACAGACTTAGAGAATGAACTTATGCTCACCAGTGGGGAAGAGTCGAGGGGGAGGGATAGATTGGGAGTTTGAGATCAACATGTACACACTGCTATGTTTAAAATAGATAACCAAAAAGGACTTCCTGTATAGCACAGGGAACTCTGCTTAGTATCCTGTAATAACCTAAATGGGAAAAGAATTTGACAAAGAATAGGAAAAAAAATACCCAAAATAATTGTTGGAAAAAAATAAATAAAATATAAATTCAAACAAAAAAAATTAAGACAAATAAATAAATATTGATAGATTGGGTGCAAATAAAGAATAATAACAAAATGAACAACTGTGCATGTCGGCTATAAATAGAAGTTTATACTAAGTTAGAGGCTTTCCTGAACTTTCCCCCAGTATTACTCTCTCTGAACCCTGAAATAACCACTCTTCTGGATTTTGTGTTAATCACTCTTTTGCTTTATTTATAGTGTTATCACTTACATACTTACTCCTACTCAATATATTGTTTAATGTATGCATATTTTTGAACTTTATATAAATGGAATTATACTGGATGTGCTTTTCTGATGTGCTTATTTCTCCCAGTTTTAATTGAGATTTTTCCATGTTGATCTACGTAGCTGGAGTTCATTAATTTTCACTGCTGCATAATACTCCATCGTATGATAGTACCACTATTTATTCACCCATTCTATTGCTAATGAACATTTGAGTTATTTCCAATGTTTGCTATTACAAACATGGCTGCTATGAAGATTCTTGAATATAACTCCTAGAGCACACTTCCAAAAATTTCTCTAGGTGTAAATTTGGGAGTGACTTTCTGAGTCATTGGATCTGTGCATGTTTAACTTTACTAGGTTATGCCAAATTGCTCTCCAAAGTACTTATATAAATGTATACACCAGTGAATGAGAGTTCTCCCTCCCTCTATATATTTGCTGACACTTGGTATTGTTCAACTTTTTTACTTTTACCTATCTGAAAGGAGAAACTTGGTACGGTAAGTCCAAGTTGCAAACTTTTAAAGATTCGAACCTGCATTTGCATGTCAAATCATGGAAGTTAGTTCACGTGTCTGGCATACATTGTCAGGTGCGTGCATTCTCTACAAGTGGCTGTGCTTTTGTGTACTTTACTGTACAGTACTGTATAGAGTACAGTAGTACAGTATCTTTATTTCAATCCCAGGATGTCCGGAAGCAAGCGATTTTCTTTGAGGAGACACTGTTAGTTTTTGAGGCACAGGACCTGAACATAGAATGGTACGCGAAGGTTGCAGCAGCGGTTCAGAATGCAATCCACTGTGCTACCATGCCTTCTATGATGAGAAAAAAAGAGCTACTACCCAGACATAACTGAATCATTTTTTCAAGGGGGTAGAAGAATTGATTCCAGCAAGGAATCAGAACCTGTGCCATCAGTGTCAGGCGTGAGTGAACTTGCAGCTTGCCCGCCATCTCCTGTTGCTGACGATCCTTCACCTCTACCATCTCCCACCTCCTTCCCTCCTCTAGTCAGTAATTCTTCTTGCTTGTTCACTCGATGCCATCCCTTGTATGCCAGTTGTTGTACTGTACTATACTTTTCAAGGTACTGTATTGTAAGATTAAAAGCGTTTTCTTTATTTTTTGTGTTTGTTTGTTTTTTATGTATTATTTGTGTAATAAGTATTATAAACCTATTACAGTACAGTACTATATAGCCGATTGTGTTAGTTGGGTACCTAGGCTAACTTTGCTGGACTTATGAACAAATTGGACTTACGAACATGCTCTTGGAATAGAAGTCCTTTGTATGTAGGGGACTTACTGTATCTCCTTTAGCTTGAATCTGCTTCCTTCTAATCACTAATGAGATTAAGGTTAAACATATTTTCATTTAAATTATAGGCTCTTTGCATTTCTTCTTCTATGAAATACTTCTTCACAGGTTTTGCCCATTTTCTAGTTTTTATTTTTTTGAGGGGAGGGGAAGTCTTTCTCTTACTAATTCTAGGAGATGTATTTTTCAGGATACTAATTTTTCTGTGTTACTTGTGTAGCAAATATTTCTGTCATATAGTGGTTTGTGTTTTTACCTTCTTTGTATATCTTTACATGAACAAAAGTTGTTAATTTTATTAAAATTATCAGTCTTTCAGGGTTTTAGCTTTTGTGGTTTTAGTCATAAAGATATTCTGTATTTTCTTCTAAAAGTTTTTTAGATTTTTTTTCACATTTAAATCTTTAATCCATCTGGAATTTTTGTTACTGTGAGACAGGGATCTTATTTCCTTTCCCCCTATATGGCTAAGCAATAGTTTCAGAATCATTTATTAAACTGCCTATTCTTTCCTCAGTGATATGTGATGCTCTGTCAGTCATAGATTAAGTGGGTCTATTTCTAGGCTCTTTATTCTGCTCCATTGGTCACTTTGTCTATTCCTTTCCCAACATACCACTGCCTTAATTACCTACCTTTAAACAAGCTTTAGTTCATCTCCACCTCTGGGGTATGTCCCTATGCTTCTCCTCCTCCTTAGGTTTCTTCATCTAATTCAGTAGTCTTGCCTATTCTTGACATTTTGTGTCTAATTAGAAGGCTGTTGCAGTATATCTAGTTGGCCATACATCCAGAAATGAATGTGTCACTCTTCTCCCCCTTTCCAATTACTCTTCGTCTTATCGAGTTGTTTTGAAAGTCACACAATGAATAGAAAAAGTACTAGAGGAAAGAAAACTGTCTTCAGTGATTTCTAGCACTAGAGGTCCTTCCCTTTCTTCTTGATCATTCTGCTTACTCTTCAGGCTCTGTGTTTCTCATCTATTCGTAATCTCAACACATGTACCATCTGAGCTGACGTATAAAATGGACTCAGACCTCTCAGACTGAGAGTGTAGGCAAAGGAACATACCTTAAAGCTGTAACTTCCTGTGGCCGCTCAGTTTTACATTCTGCTTCTTGGCCAAAGCAGGTTTGGTGGTTACACATGAGGCCGTGAGGAATGGGAGAAATACAGATCCTAGGGAGAGGGTGCAGGATGAGACACTGGAGATGGAGAAATCAATCTCACTTCCATGAGACCTTGCAAGTTTCCCCAGTCTTCCCGCCTCCACCCTTTCCTCCTGCACAGCTCCTCCCCTTGAGAGGCTTCAAATGCTTGTCTTGGGAGCAGTGGGCCCAGGTCACAGCTCCTCCTACTCTTTCCTCACTGCTGAGGTACGTCCTTCAGTGGGCTGGGGAGAGTGGCGCTGCGATGAAAGACCCTGTGGCTTCCCTGGCGGCAGCTGTGGGTGCGACCAAGTGACTGGGTACTTGATGCATGAGTACATGTCACCTGGGTGGGAAAAGAGTAATAATACTCTGTGATCTTTGTGGTGGGTTTCCCTCTCACTCCCTCCAACCTCTTCTATTTTAATCTGTGTTGCCCCAGCCCTTGGGTCCCTTGCAAATGTCACCACGTTCTCCCCTGCATCCCCCTCATTCTCTTCCGTGAACTTTTAGGTCATCCTATGGGCAGGGCTTACATTTAAGGGGGTTGGATGAATGACGCATGATGCCTCCCCCCTTCTACTTTCAGGAGGACTGAAAACCATGTTGCTAAATATCAGCATATTGGCCTAAAAGAAACACTTTTCTTCATAAAACATTCTACTCCCTACTCATGTTTCTTCATAAAACATTCTACTCCCTACTCCCACAAAAGGATATGGAGTCTCTCTTTTTTGTTCTCTCTTTCATAGTAATAACTGAAAAGGGGGAAGCAGATGGAAGTAAAAGCGAATTTGTAGCGAGATGTGTGTAACTGGTTGAGTTTGTCACCTTCCATTGAGAACTCTTCCAATGTACATTCAGACTCCGTCAACATACCAATCCCCATGATGGGTGCAATGAGGTGAAGAAAATGTTTTATTCACCAGGGTTTCCTTTAGGGAAAGTATTATATTTGTTTGGAAGAAATACTTTGATGAATTGCTTGGGTTGAAGTGTAAGACTTCAGGGCATGCTCAAGCAGTAAAACTTGCTCTCCAACTGTGAGACGTGAGATAAAGAGTAGAATGTATTTTGTTCTTGAGAGGGAAGGGGAGCTAACAGACAAGAAGGGAACAAGAGTGACTTGATGGTGTTCTCTCACTTCATCCCAGCTTACCCTTCCCCCTCCCCATGTCCTCATGTCCATTTTCTATGTCTGCATCTTTATTCCTGTCCTGCCCCTAGGTTCTTCAGAACCTTTTTTTTTTTTTTTTTAGATTCCATATGTATGCGTTAACATACGGTATTTTTCTCTTTCTGACTTACTTCACTCTGTATGACAGACTCTAGGTCCATCCACCTCACTACAAATTACTCAACTTCGTTTCTTTTTCAGCTGAGAGAGTAGCACTGACATATATACACTACCAAACGTAAAATAGATAGCTAGTGGGAAGCAGCCACATAGCACAGGGAGATCAGCTCGCTGCTTTGTGACCACCTAGAGGGGTGGGATAGGGAGGGTGGGAGGGAGGCTCAAGAGGGAGGGGATATGGGGATGTATGTATACATATAGCTGATTCACTTTGTTATACAGCAGAAACTAGCACAACATTGTAAAGCAATTATACTCCAGTAAAGAAGTTAAAAAAAAGAGTGGCTTGATGAGAGATTGTGTGCTGTGTGATGCAACACCGTCTCTTCGTCCCTCACTCCTCCCAGAAATCAGTACAGTTTCTGATGTCCCAAGTGCTTGAGGTCAGTAGAATTTTTGCTGAAATCTGAGGAGCTGATTTTCTTGTCAACACTGCTGTGGAGCTGACATAGAAACAGTGTATGCAGAGGCAGATGCTGGAGGCATGGTATTTTACCATGAGAAAGCAAAAGTCTCTAGGAATTTTCAGAAACCATGGGGGGGCGGAGTTTTGAAGTTACAAAAGTTGTAGAATTTGAGGCTTCACCTTGACCTAGATGTCAGAGGGACAGAGAGGCCCATTATAACTACCGGGTTGCATAAGGAAAGTGATTGGGTTTCTCGTGAAAAATTGTAAAGCTTCTTACCTGGTAGAATACAACTTAGCTACTTCACAACAAGTAGATTAAACTTAGGTCCCTTCTATGCTATATCATTTGCTTGCTGACTGTTGCAACTTTCAACAGTTGGTGCTGTCAGTGCTTGTGTGCACTGTGTGAACATTGGATGTTTCATCACCTTCAGACTCCAGGACTCAAGGCTCAAGGAGTCCCTTGATCTCAGAAAACCTAACAGATACTTTTGTAGTAGTGAATCTATATACAAGATGGTGTTTTGTTTCTTAAAGCCAGAGCCAGCAGCCTTCAACAAATCATGTTACACTCTACTTGTGAGAGAAACTTATGTGCACATTTTATTTTGAATATTACATAATTAGGGATCCATATATACATTGATTTAAGAACCAATGTGTAGATTACTTCCAATCAAAATGACAGAGGGAACTGACATATACAGATACCCTTCACTCCAATAAGTGCTGAGTAAAATATAAGATAATATGACCTGATATACCATGAGATAAATTAATTTCTGAATTCAAAAACATAGAAGGGAAATCTGGAGGTGCTAGAACTGAGAGTGAACTTAAAGGCAAAGCAATAAGCAGGAGCTGAAGCCGAACAGTGCATAGTGCCTACGGAAGCATGTTATAGACCTTAGTGCAGGGGAGGCTGGGATTTTCATGGGTGGAAAAAAAGGTGAAGTCTCAAGCTCCTTTGAAGTAGAGCGTTGACATTGACTCCCGTGCACAAAGCCAGGCATCACAAGTGCGCCATCCATGAGACAGATCGGAAAATTTCTCTCTGATAGTCTGGGGACAAGCATATGAGTAGGTCACATTTTCTGGGTAATGGGTTGAAAAAGGATAACATAAGAGAAATCAGGATCTCAAACCTAAGTTGAGAATACCGACCTAATTTACACTACCTTCACAGTGTTGAAACTCTAAGCAAGGAAACTATCTGATAGTGAGAATGTAAAGTGGTACTGTTTGGCAACTTCTTAAAAGTTGAACATACATCTACAATGTACTATGATCCAGCCATGCTGCCTCTAGATCTTTACTCAGAGAAAAATAAATATATGTTTATATAAATACTTGTACATTAATCTTCATAACAGCTTTATTTATAATAGTTCCAAATTGGAAACATCAAATGCCCATCAATAGATGAGTGCTCAAATAAATTGTCATGTATTCATACGGTGGAATACTACTTAGCAATAAAGAGGAATGAACTATTGATATGCACAAAAACATGGATGAGACCCAAAGTGTTCTGCTGAGTGAAAGGACTCAGAAACAAATGAGTATATAATGTATGATGCCATTGATATTGACCTCTAGGAAATCTAACATAATTTATAGTTATAGAACACAAATCAGTGGTAGTTTGGGGATGTGGTGTCAGAGAAGGAAGAGAGGGGAAAGTTATGCATAAAGAAGCTTTCGGGAGTGATGGATACATTCATTTTCTTCATTGTCACTTCATGGGTACATACATATGTCAAAACAAGAATTGTACACTTTGAATATATGCAGTTTATTGTATGTTAATTATACCCAATTAATGCATTAAATAATTTTGAAACAAAAAATGCATTATAAAATTTAAGAATGATCACTAAAATAAAAGGAATAGAATGTATAACTTTCAAACTGGTGGAGAGAAAGGAGTTAATTCTTCTATTGAATTAAGCCAGTGGAATGGAGGGTGGGGGAAAATAGAAGTAGGTGAAAGTATAGCTAGAAGAAAAAAGTGATGATGGGAACAGCAAACTTTTTTGTAAAGGGCTAAATAGTAAAACTTTATGACTTTTCAGGCCATATGGTCTCTGATGCAACTACTTACCTCTGACATTGAAGCATAAAGGCAATCACAGATAATGCATAAACAACTGAGCATGAGAGTTCCAATAAACCTTTATATACAAAAGCAGGTGCTGGGTTACATTTGTCCCAAGGAACATAATTTGCCAACTCCTGGTATAAATGAATCCAAGTTTGTCAGTAAGTATAATATAAATGGAGTAAACCTATCTATTAAAAAGGCAAGCTAAAAAAAATCAACTATTTGTCATTTACAAACGCACTTAAAATACACTGATAAAGACGGGTTAAAAGAAAAGTAGGGGTTTCCCTGGTGGCGCAGTGGTTGAGACTCCGCCTGCCAATGCAGGGGACACGGGTTCGTGCCCCGGTCCGGGAAGATCCCACATGCCGCGGAGCGGCTGGGCCTGTGAGCCATGGCCGCTGAGCCTGCGCGTCCGGAGCCTGTGCTCCGTAACGCGAGAGGCCACAATAGTGAGAGGCCCGCGTACCGCAAAAAAACAAAAAACAAACAAAATGCCCCAGGGGCCTTATTCCTGTAAAAGCTGTCATCAAGCTCCTTAACTGGAGAGGTGGGAGCTAATTCTGACTAGCACCTTTGCCCTTCCAGGTTGAGAGCCATGTCTCTGCACTCTGATTAGGTTTGTGGAAGGTGAGAGAGGACCTTCAGAACTGGTGTCTGGAAAATCTCAATCCTTTAGGGGTTCTCAAGATTGAGCAGGGACAGAGTGGGGAGACGTGTTAGAATCTCCAGGTGTTTAGTAATTGCACATGCAGGTTGAGAACTACTGTTCTAGGCTGACTTTTCCAATTCTACTTTAATTTCATTGCATTTCTTTTATGTCCATAATATCCAGTCTTGGGGTATTTGAATCAAATCAACTTCAGATAATGAGTTCAATCAGTAATTGTTCATTGAACAACTGTTTTGTGCCAGACACTGTGGTCAATTCTGGAGGTATAAAAACGAGCAAGAATTTCAATTGTCCTGAGGAGCTTATAGTCTATTTGAAAGAGAAGCTTAGAGTGTAGGGTAATCTGTTTCCTAAGTAGGTTAATTAATCAGATTAATGCTTCAATAATGGACCATTTCAGATTGTGTTTTGCTTCCTATGACAGAGGTGCTGTATTTATCCTTCAAAGCACAAATAGCGAAATCAACATTCCAATCATGAAATCTTTCAGTCTTCAGTGTAATCTTTGCCCAGCTCAGAGAGCCTAGAGGTTGTATGCTGCTAACTATAATCTTTCAGAATTTTCCTCAGAAAGTTTGAGTTTGGCTTGAAGCAAATGCCTTCAGATTTTCGGACTCCACCAGGGCTGCTGTGTTCAGTTGAGTGTTTTGTACACTGTACAAGAATGTGCAGCTGAGGAGGAAAGAGGAAGCTGAAATTCAGCCCAAACAACCCTCTTTTAGTCCTGTATCTATGGAAATGCTTCTGTAGAGAAAGGCATCCTTTTCTAATTTGTCCAGAGAAGAAAACATTTTTATAATTTGCATGAAGGTATCATATAGGTTAACCATAACATTTCTTCAGTTCAGTACAACCCACAGCATTTATGCTGTATGTTTACTGCAGAGGTACCACTTGAAATACTAGGGACCATATGTTTATCCTAAGAAAAAAATGACTCAGAAAATATACTTTGGAAACTAAAGTGTTAGGACCAGAGAGGATTTTGGAAAACATGATGTTCAAACCATCTAATTTTCTATGTGTAGAAAATGACTTTGACTTTTAGAACGTAATGGAAAGTTGGAGATTATATTTATCTCCCTCACTTCATTGATGAAGAAATCAGTTTCTAGAGAGGTGAAGCAAGGAGGGATCACAGACTTACAGGACTTCTTTCAGTTTTACTATATTCATTGCCACATGGTTGGTTAATGCAGATGAGTCCAGAATTCAGAGCATTGGTACAAGTTAAGAGGCGTCAAAACGGGTTTCTAATTCAAACACAGGAGACCTAGGGTCTGCCACCAAAACCTGATTTCTAGTCTTATCTTCTCCATATGGAGCCCACTGATACTGGACAATTTAGGGCGTATTTCAATCTGTGTACGTCATCTCTCAAGAGGTATCTTCAAATAATCATTTTCTCTTCTCTTAGATTTCTCCATATCCTGTCCCACTTCTGAATTTGGCACAGGAACTGCGGTTGGTGTGATTACAATTTCACATGTAATCCAAGAGCAAATATTGAGAAAGAGCACTTTCTCTTCTGATATAATCTCTACTCCTTGATCTAGGGGAAGGGGAGGGGTAAACTAAACATCTCAGCCTTATTCTGTGTCTGTCGTATTATTTTCCCAGGTGGCCCACAGTTGGTCATAGGCAGTGCCTACATGTGAAAGTGACACATCTCCAGGAGAGAGTGCTTCTGGAGGGAATTGCTTCTGGCCTTGTTATTATCACTTCTTCAGAATTTTAGAGAACTCCTGGGTGCTGCCCTTCTTCCTGGGGCAAATGGGGCACAGATAACCATTCCTCTTAGAGTTCCTCTTTCTGACATGGATGGCATCATTGCCAGGGCAATCTGACGGGATATATATTTAGGGTGAGACTGCATGAGAAGAGGATTCTGATGGACTGCAATGAGTCCTGGCTTTGCCACATAGCAGGATGACTTAAGCCAGTCCTTTTATCCTGTTTGTATCTGCCTCTTCATGAATAAAATGGACACAATCATACCTGCTCTATCTTTCTGTACAAGGCTCTTGGGAGGATCAAACAAGGTAAGGAATTTGAAAATGATTGGATTGTTTGTTGAATCAACCTGAGGCCCATCTTGGGGATTCCTTGCAATGAGCACTGGGACTGGGGTAAGGGAAGCTCTTTGGCCAGCTGGAGGAGCAGTAGGTGCAGCCTCGGCTTCCCACAAGCGCTCTAGGTGCTATCAGTATGGGAATGCAACTCCTGAGCATCTGGTATCCATGCTCAGAATTCCCCCCACCCCTACATTTCTAAGACTACTTTCATGAAATCCCTATTTTAAAAAATGAGAGCAGCAAGGGATGGGGTCTTGTAGACAGAACGAAACTAGAGCAAAACCTTTGATGTGTCCAGTTGTGCACGGTCAAGCCTATTCACGGGATTCGAGAGACAGAGGGCTGCATGCATTATTCTGTGCTAAGCCTTCTGTCTATGAATTTCAACCCATACCATGAGATTTTTGCCCATTGTTTGCTTGAGCTCCTCTCTCAATGGGGTGGGCGTGGGGGTTTAAGAATGGAGAATGAGTGTGTTTCTCTGACTATATATCTTTGTATTCCAGAGGCCCAGATAAATGCCCTACAGAATGCTTGCTTTACTGTGTAACCTTCCTTTAATTTTTGGTGTCATTCATCAAATGTTGAAAATAACAATAATTTACAATGTTCATCACCGCTCTTGGCATCATGGTACTTCAATGAATATTCCTGGTGGGACGAAAGGGAAAGGTCCTGTGAAGAGGAGGTGGTTATAAGAAGGAACAGGGCAAAGATCTGAGGATGAAAGGAAATAATTCCTTCTTACTTTTTCTCTCTCTTGTTAAGTGGCGCTCCAGATTCTTCCCAAACATCTCCAGTGATGCACCATTTATTGCATCTCAAGACAGCCCATTCTGTTTCTGGACGACTGCAACTGGGAGAAAATAATTTATAGTGTTAAGCTAAAATATGCTTCTCTGTATTTTCAATTCTTTCGTCTTAGCTATAGCCTAACGATAGTATCTTTTCATTTAAAAAGACTTGCCCTACATAATGCATTCAGGAGTTGCTGTCATAATAGTCTCACTGTTGCCTACAGGGTTTAAATCAGAGTTTCAGGCTTGGTAGTAACCATGAAGTTCCTCTAATGATCAGTCTTGTAGATATCCTTTAGGGCTTACATTTGGGGAAAGTACAGTAGAACTTGCATGATGGTAAGGAAAGAGAGCCTTAGACAAACAGACAGCAGTGGGATCTACAAAATATAGGAACATTTTTTAAAAAACCCTTTAAACAGTATTCAAAGAACCCATTTATTGCGCACCTATTATAATAGGCACAGTTCTAGGTGCTGTGTCTACAGTGTAAACACAGTAGGTGAAGTACCTGCTCTCAGGAAGCATACCTTCAGATGAGTGTAATGGGAGTATAGCTCAGGGGTAGAGCATCTGACTGCAGATGAGTGTAAGGCCAAAAATTAAGTAAGGAAGACAACTTCACAAAGTGATAAACACCGTGAAGGAAATGAATAGGTCAGTCAGGTAGACAGTGACTCTAAGTTTATCTGTAATTTCAAAATATATAAGTTTTTTTCTTTATGAGTTATTCTTTGGGAATCTGGTTATGGTATCTTTTCTCTACCTAGAAGTAATAATCTCCTATGTTTTCTTTTGTTAAGCTGTATGTATTTGTTTTTCAAATCTGGGTATTTAATTCATCACGAGTCTATTTTGGTATGTAACGTAAGTTAGGAAACATTTTATTTTTCTCTGTAAAATAAAGAAAATATTCCAACAAAACATACTGAATAATATATCTTATCCTCTTCTGATCACTTAATATATATGTATATATTTAATTTCATAATATATACATAATTTCATAGTATATATATATAATTTCCATTTTTCTGTTTGCTCTTCGCTAAAGGTTTTTTATTACCAGAGCTTTGTCTTATGCCTTAACATTTGAAAGGGCATATTTTTCCTCTATGTTTTTCTCTTCCCAACTTGCTTCAGCTATCTGTGAATATCTCTGTGGCACACAAATTTAAGAATAAGATTAGAAAATTTCTTCCCAAAATTATTTGGATATTTTTATTGGAATGACTTTGAATTGCATACTAGACATTGAATACTAGATGAATTTGGGGGGAAATTGACATCTTTACAATGTTTGCCATCTACTTCATAAATATTTACACATGTCTTTTGTGTCCTTTAACAGAGTCAAATATTCCTTTTATATCAAAGTGATATGGATATATTATGAAGCAGAATGAAAAATTATCATGGACTTAAAATGTCAGTAATGAGACTTCAGGGAACTGTTGGAGTATTGTAACTCCCTTCTCACCAAGACTTTCTCACCTTTGGGAGTGGACTCTCCCCTCTATCAAGACTCAACTAGACAAGTCTTAGGAGCCCTGCCTTTACACATCTGCATCTTACACATCTGCAAAATGGCTCTCTTCTGCCTGAGTCACTAAGTATGTGGGTACTGAGGCCAGATCACTTACGTTCAAATCCCTGATCAATCACTTACTAGCTGTGTAACCTTGGGCAGATGCTCTAACTACTCCAAATCTTTAGTTTTGTCAGCAGTAAAATGGAGAATCAAATCAGATGATGCATGCCCAATGCTTAGCAGAGTGCCAGACCTGGAATAAGTGCTTACCAATGGTTAGCTACTAGGATGAGCAATTTTAAGCTATACTTGCTATAATCTAATATATGAAAATGTGTGTGTATAAATGACCCTTCTAAGGTAACTGCAGCCTATAACTCTTCTTTGTTCTGTTCAAAATGCATAACTGTTAACAAATCAGGCACAGGAGGGTAGATAGTCTCAATAAATAAAGAACTGAAATAGGCTACAAAAGAATAAAATTGAGGCAGCAAGAAGCTGATACAATATTATGTATTTAATATAAAGGAGGTAAAGAGTTTTGCAGTGAGAATTAAGTATCATTTTGTTATCTAAGTAATTATAATGTAAGGGGAGAGTAGAAGTCAAGAGGCTGAGAAAGTCAGGAGTAATTACAGCAGAGTTTTCATTACTCTTAGCTTGGGGCATGGGCAGAAGCAACAGGAAGGAAATATTGAAGGGTGTTGTATTAAAAGTTAAGCTGCAGTTGGGGAGGAAACCACAGCTCTGAAGATGACATTCTCTTGAACGAATTCGTTAAAGTAGCAGCATGAGCAAGTGACAATGCTGAAGTCAGAGAAAGTGACTGCCCAGGCAGGGAACAACTTCTGTTGAATTACCTCAGAAGTGAATGTTCCTCTCCCATTGGGAGGAGCATGGCCCACAGACACCTGACTCTTAAGTCAACTGTACTGCCACTGGAACTTTAAATACACAGGGTTCAAATACTAATCAGTAGTAGCTGAAGTATGGGGGAGAGGACTCAGTTTATCCTGGATATGAGTTTCCTTTCAATTTTGGTATCAATAGTGATTTTTCTTACTGCTACAACATAAAGGTAGATAATTTATGTTTAATGTCTATTTGTAAAGCTCTTTAAATGAAATCATATTTTTATTGAAAAAACACAATTATTATAGGTTCTAGGAAATACCAGGAAATAGTTTAATCATCAGTCAAATTGCTGATATGATTAGTTCCTGGTGGAAGTAATGAGATTGAAAGATTAAAGAGTCAGAAATGCATAACTAGTTTCTAGGGGACAGGCATTTGTAAATTCAAATTGTTAGAAGGAAGGCAAATATATATGGTTGATACACTGAGTATTATACTAATTGTTAAACTTTCCGCTAGATTATTCCCATCAGCATACAAACTTGATGTTATTTCTCCCATTTAAAATTAAAATAAACAAAAACCCTTTCTTGACTCCACTTCCTTCTTAGGCTATAGTCCTTTTCTCTTCAAGCCTCTATAGTGACACTTTTGAGGCAACTTAAGTCTAAAACTATTCTTAAAGAATTATATATACTGACTGCCTCTAATTCTTCTCCCAGGCCTTCTTGAACCCTTGTCAGTAGGTTTTTGCTCCTGCCGATCCAATGAAATGTTTCCTCTCATGGTTGGTCACCTGTGTTATTAAACTCAACAGTCATTTCTAAGTCCTCATTTTCTTTTTCTTTTTTTTTCCTTTTTTTCTATCTTTTTTTTTTAACATCTTTATTGGAGTATAATTGCTTTACAATGGTGTGTTAGTTTCTGCTTTATAAAAAAGTGAATCAGCTATACATATACATATATCCCCATATCCCCTCCCTCTTGCGTCTTCCTCCCACCCTCCCTGTCCCACCCCTCTAGGTGGTCACAAAGCACGGAGCTGATCTCCCTGTGCTTTGTGGCTGCTTCCCACTAGCTATCTATTTTACATTTGGTAGTATATATAAGTACATGCCACTCTCTGACTTCGTCCCAGCTTACCCTTCCCCCCTCCTTGTGTCCTCAAGTCCATTCCCTACGTCTGCGTCTTTATTTCTGTCCTGCCCCTAGGTTCTTCAGAACCACTTTTTTTTTTTTTTTAGATTCCATATATATGTGTTAGCATATGGTATTTGTTTTTCTCTTTCTGACTTACTTCACTCTGTATGAGAGACTCTAGGTCCATCCACCTCACTACAAATAACTCAATTTCATTTCTTTTTATGGCTGAGTAATATTCCATTGTATATATGTGCCACATCTTCTTTATTCAGTAGACAAGTATATAGGTCACGAGTTGAGAGGAGACATCAGGGTTGGAAATAAATTGAGAGCCATCAGCATATACATTGCATTTCAAGCCATGATAAAGGGTGAATGCACATAGGTAGTGAGAGCTGATAGAAAAAAGAAGAGAGGTCCAAGGACTGAGCCTTAGGACACTCCAAGGTCTTCAGGTTGGGAAGATGAGGAAGAACCAGCAAGAGAAATTGAGAAGTAGTCAGAAAGTTATGTGGTGTCCTGTAAACCAAGATAGGAGCGTGTTTGCAGGAAAAAGGGAGTGTACGATTTTGTCAAATGCTTGGGATAGGTCAGAAAATGAGGACTTACCCAAGATAAGTTTCTGACTACTTCTCAATTTCTCTTGTGGTTTGTGAGAGCTGATGTCTCTCAATTTATTTCCAGCCCTGATGTTTCCTCTCAACTCGAGACCTATCTGCCTGTCTACTTGACATTTCCATTTGGTTGTCTAATAAGCATCTCAAACTTAACATGTCCAAAACTGAGCTCTCAAACCTGCAGCTCTTGTGTTTTCCCCAGCTCAGTGAATAGTGGGACCATTCTTCTAGGTGCTCACATCAAATGGCTCGGGGCCATCTTTATTCTCCTCATTCTCCACTATTCCACACCCAGTTTGTCAGCAAGTCGTGTCAGTCCTACCTGCAAAATAGAACCAGCATTTGAGCCTTCCTTACCAATCCCCTGTCACAACTCTAATTCAATCCACAGTCATCTCCCACTTGGACTACTGCAATAGCCTCCTAACTGGTCTGCCTTTCTATCTTAGCCTCCTGTGATCTATTATCTTGCTCTCTGTCACCCCTACGACTTCAACTTCTACCTTCTCCCCATTAATTTCCCAAACCAGCTACTGTGGACTTCTTGGCTATTTCTTGAATGTGCCAGGCACACTCCCACCTCAGGGCCTCTGTATTTGCTGTTTCCTCTGCCTGCCTGGACTGCTCTTCCCCATTACCTTCAGCTCTTTGCTCAAAAGTCATCTTCTTAGCATGGCTTTTAACAGCTACCCTATTTAACAACTACCCTATTTAAAATCTCAATGACCCCTTCCTCAATATTTCATTCTCCCCTTCCAGGCTTTATTTTTCCTCCTTAGCATTTACCACTTTCTGGTGTATATTTCACTTGTCTAATCCTGTTTATTGTCTGGTTTTCCTGCCAAATGTTTGCTCCACAAAGTCAAAGATTTTGTTTGGTTTATTCTTGTAGCTCCAGTTTTTAGAAAAAATGGCTGACATGTTGTAGGCTTCAATAAATATTTGTGCATAAATGAATAAAAAATAAATTGTGGACAAGATAAATATTTCTTAGAGCTCTATTTGACTACTGGTTTTTCCAAACATACATTTAAAAAGAATACTTCCATCTTTTCAAGTTGAATGATTTTGGCCATTCTTAGTCACAGAATCATTATAATCTTTAGCCAACAGAATTTTCAAATGCTGAAAAATGACATTAATTGTAGCTACATATATATTTTAATTGGTCATTTATTGAGTACCCATTTAGTGCCAGAAATGGCTATTTGCTGAATTGTTATTAGAATAGAGATATTTGGAGACAATCCGCTCGATCATTTACCAACTGTGTGACCCTCTGTGGTTTTCCACCTCTCACTGCTGGCCTCAGAGGACCTCTCCAAAGCAATAAGAGAAGGTGTTTAGTTAGTCACTAAATCTCTCTAGATCAGAGTTTCCTCTCTGTAAATTGAGACAATGATATAGGACATCCCTCTGACTTGTTGAAGACTGTATAAAAGTTCAATATATGCATAATTGCGTGCTGCACAAGAAAACCAACTTCACTAGAAGTAATGGTTCTTCTAGTATTAATATGTTTTAACATGTATGCTTTTGCAAACACTACGGATATTGCTGCCCATTATTCCCTACTGTAGAGTAGAGATGGAAGTAGTACTTGTCAGGGAAGAAGGGACAAGAAGAATATCATTTTTTCACTTTTATTGAGATATAATGGACATATATTACTTATAAGCTTAAGGTGTACAGAATAATGGTTTGACTTACATCTATTGTGAAATGATCACCAGAATAAGTTTAGTTAGCATCCATCATCTCATATAAATACAATTTAAAAAAAGCAAAAAAAGCAAAAACATTTTTTCCTTGTGCTAAGGAGAACATCAGTTTAACATGGGGGGAGAAGTCTTAACTGACTCCAGAGAGATGCACTAAAAACAACAACAACAAACTTACGTTTTGCCGTATTTTACTGCATACCAAGCACTTTCTCATATCTTAGTTCATTTTTGAAATACATTTGGTAGCCAGGATTGATATTATTGTCTTCATTTTTTTTAGAGGGAGAGCTGAAGCTTATTTAAGTGATTTGTCCAAGGTGAGAGAGTGGGCTAGTCGTGGAGCTAAAACTGTATTTCTGATTCCTTTACTAACTCTCTTTGGAGTGTCTGATGTTCCTACACTACTAATTCTGTCAGCTGGGTGAGAGCCTCACTGCTTTTCACTTAACTGGTGTCTACTCATTGCAACGTTGGTGATCTTGGCCAGAATTTAAGCTACCTCACCCTCTAACACACCTTCTCTTATTGCTTTGGAGAGGTCCTCTGAGGCCAGCAGTGAGATGTGGAAAACCACAGAGAAGTCTTTGCGTCCTTTTTCACATCCTCTTAGGCACTCAGTGAGATGATAAAATGTCCATAGTTCATGAATGGCCAAAGAAGGAACAGAACCTTGAGACAGAAAATGGCAGTCCAATCAATAAGCCTTCTTCAAAGGGCTATAGTGTGACTGACACCGAGGGGAGTACAAGCAAGATTGGATCACTACTTTTCGTTAGATGGCTGACAACCTCAACAAAATTCTCTTACTTAGTATCTGATTTCATTACCACTCTGCTTAAAGAGTCCAGTGGCTCCCCCAAACACCTTGAGGTTAAAGTCCACATGCCTTGGTTTAACAGAAGTCCTTTGCTATCTAGTCTGTTCCTTCCTTTGGTTCTTATCTCTCACTCCACTCTAGCTTGCCCTATCGATATCCACATATTTTCTTTATCTACCCTCTCTATGTCATTGAACTTTTCCTTCATCCAGAATGCTGGAACACCCTTCCTTCCTTCTTTAATTGGAAACCCCTTCTCATCAATCCTCTGTGACTCCTTTCTTTTCTGCCCCACCCTTACCCACTAGAAGGGATGTCCCTTCTCTGTGCTCCCACAGAACCCTTTGCTTTTTTCCGTTACTGTTTTATTACTCTGTGTTACAGCTTTTTCCTTGATTCACCCATTGTCTCCAGTGCTATCACTGGGTTTGGAAGTGCTAGATGCTTAGTAAAATGTCTATTGTATGAATGACTAATATGAGTGAATGTTTGTCAAATATGAAGTAATGATTGGCAAAATAATTTTAATTGTCTTGTGTAGCCTATGATATGAAATATGGAGCTCAACATACAAGAAATATTCAGAGGCATAACCTTCCACTGACATGTTGGACCTCATGACCACTGGGATTGACAGGATGTTTTCAGGTGTTCAAGGAACATCCTTGCCAGCCTAACCCTGCAAAGGTGCCGAGGATCCTCCCTCATAGAATGGAGCTGATGCTTCCCCACTGATGTCAGGTAAAGACCACTGAAAGGATCATGAGGGCATGTGGATATCAGAGGAAATGGTTTGCCTTTGCCACATGCACGCCCCCCTCAGAATACAGTACACAAAAACCACACTGAATAAGAACGCTGTAACCCATAGGCACATGGTGAAGCGTCATGAGGAGAAACATCACAATGTGACACTTATATGGTATGGCGAGTGGAACAAAAATCAGCTTTTCCACTGATACAGAAGTCCCCCTCAGACCACTGATATCTCTCCTTCCTCAGACAGATCCTTCCCCAGCCTGCTGGTTAGGTGGCTACATTGGTGGTCTTGTACCAGAGGAAATCTCCAGCTCAAGGGAGGGTCCAAGAACCTTAGAGTCTCCCATGGAAAGTCTAATGAGTAATATTTTAGGTTGGTGAACAGCAGAGGCTGAGAAACTTGGTGGAGGGGCAGGTCAGAGTTTTCCTCTTCTGCTTTTACTTCTCCACTCAACACTTTCAAAATAGAAGCTATTTCCTCTCTGCTCCACCACCTGCCCCCAGTCTCAGCTTCAAGGTGGTCTACCACAATATTTTGTACTGACTGACAGTGGAGAAGCCGCCAACCTTCCTGTCAGTCACTACGTCAAGCAGAGGAAGATTCAACCCATGTCACACCAAAGAAGAATGTCTTTGATGTTGGGCTGGTCCACATGAAAAAGGAATAGAGCTGATGAGAGAGCTCTGGGAAGAACACATTGCCTCTTGAGGTCCGAATGTAAGCAGGAGAAAGAGATATTGATGATCTGGAAATTTTGCTTGGGAGATCCTTAAGTATAGGAATCATTTGTCCTCTGCCTCTGAACCTGCAACCAGAATAACACCTGGCACCAGGTGGTGACTCAAAAATCTTGAATACATCATCAAATAAAGGAAAGAGGGAGTATGGGATTATTCCCCAGAGTGTAGCTGGGTGCTTGCCAGGTAGGGGCAACTGAGTAGAAATAACTTTCATTTTGTCTTTTTTCTAAGGGGCAAAAAAATAAAAGCAGAAGTGCTCAGTTATCTTCTTTAAATAACAATAGAGAGTTTGCAGGATGACATATTGTATAACTGCTTTGTAGGCATCATTTACATGATTAAGACCTAACTGGGATAGGGGACAGATTCTTCAGCAGCTACTGGCCTGGGTATTGAGTAGTAGTCTCAGTTGTTATGCACTGGCAGGGCAATTGCACTCAAAGGTGGAGTAGACGATCCTAAACATGACTTAACTTGAGAAAAACAAGTGATACTAGAAGTTCTAAGTAAAGTGAGACAAGTAATGATGAATTCTCTTCTTCTTAGTTTGATGGAATCGTGGATTACCTTTCGAGAAGAGGTGTCTGCAAATCAGAGCTTGGGTCTAAACTTAGAGCTTTTGATGCCACCTTCACCTCTGCCCCTGGACCCTTCCGATTCTCCCCCACATTTAATAAAATTTCAGAAAGGTATGGTCATCTTTGATTCTTTCTGGAATAAACAAATTTCCAGATTGGCTCAACAGTGTGAAGAGAAGGAAAGGAGGAGCTGGCTTTGTGGCTCTGTCTGTTACTTGCTAAATCTACGCATCTCATGTTGAGTTCCAGAATGTTATTGGCCTTTCCTTTTTTGTTTTTGTTTTAATTTCGGTTTTGATTTCGACCTTTGATAAGTTAGGTATTTTGTCTGCTTGGATTCCTTTCCCATTTTCTGAAGACAACCCCTTCCACCGTCCCATACAAATGTTTACATGAGAGAAGCGTGTTCTTATAATAGAATCCTCATCCTCCCGGCAACAGCTGACTGATCGAAGAGTGAGCATTTGACTCAGGACTCTGTCCCCTAGGGGTCTCTAAGCGATTCCAGTTTTAGTCTGGATGGGACTTTGAACAGAGAAAATAGAAACCAGGGTAGCTGTGACGTACCACGTAGAGTCTCATGAGGCATTGGAAGCTCACGTGCTGTGAGAGAGGGGAATAGAACCTGGTATAGACATGCTTTCATGCCCTGTCTAAAATGCTCCAAGCCTGCATGCAGACTGCTCTCTAGGCCTGGGCACATCTTTGCTCGTGGCTTCTACGAGTCACTTTTGTATCCTTACAACAATCTTCTCATCTCCACTTAAACTAGTTCTTGCAACCCCAAGTACTAATTCTCATCTCCTCAACCCCGATTTCAGGGGTGAGGCCTCTTGCTTCCATTTGTAGCCTAAATCCTTTGTCCCAGAAAAGGGGTTTTAGCTCAGCCTTCTGCTAACATTATTGAGCAATCTAAAAAGTCTCAGGCACCTTATGAATATCTACCACAATTGGAGGATCTGGGAGGATCAGGGAAAGCCTTTATGCTGTAAAGTGTACAAGTGCTCAAGAAAGATATCACATTTCTTCTGTTCTAAAATAAAACCAGTGGTAAGGCACTTAATAGGAATTTTCAGGAAAAAAATGAAAATATGCTACCACCTTCAAAGTAAATAATCTAAAGCTGATTCCAAATTTAGAAATGTTAAAAATGTGAAAAAAAGTAGACATCTTGGAATTGTGGCAATTTGGTAATGCTTTAGGTTTAAGCATTACATAGCATGTCACATTTTCCCACTGTTTTTTACATAGAGCACTATTAATCAGTGTGTGATCCTTAAGTCACTAGTCCAGAGATATTCCATGAAAAGAGCTCAAAAGTTGAATGAAAACAAGTCTTTTTCTTCCTCTTCATTATGGATCTTTTCTTACAAAACTTTTTGAGGATATTCTCCAGGAAAACAAAAGGAGTAAATTGAGAAAAAGGAAGACATGGGCCTATGAAATAGTGGATTTAACCCCAGATAGCAATAATGGGAAGCCCTAAAGTAACACCCGGGAAGCAGGAGGGGAGAGGGCTCTAGGAGGGAGGCCTCTAGGAATAAGGGCAACTCAATAGATTACCCGACATATACAATTGGGGGGAAAATTTAGGATTTGTGGATTGCTATGGGATGAGAGATTCAAAACAAAAGTCAATTAGAAATTACAAGGAAAACTAAAACATGAGCAAGGAAAGAAATGTAATAATTGAATGTGGTTTGGCTCTGCATTTAGCAATGGTCCCAAATTCATAATAATATAAACTGTAATTATTGAATCAACCTACATTCATCTATTGGAAAGACAAAGTACAGGAGGGAAAAATAATGTGTATATAAAAAAATCCTAACCTGTTATAATAGTAAGTCAATTGATAGCATCTAAAATTCATAAATTAAAATATACCATATAAGCAATATCTATATAGAGAGTCAAATATAACTATAGAAGAAATAGCTAAAAGAGTTAAACATAGTTTAACTATGGCTGGGAGCTGTGAATGGGTGAGAAGAGATCCTTTATTTTCATGATAAATCTTCATCTTTTAGGGCTATTTGGCAATTTTAGAAAACCATTTTCATGTGTTTCAATGAAAATCTTTAAAGTACATATAATTAGGATGATACAACATTTTTTAGTGAATCTGAGTCTACTAATCATGGTTTCTTTTTCTAAATACTAGCAAATAATTTATTTACTAATCTGTTTTAGAAACTGGGTCAAACTCAACATTGTGTCATTTGGAAATCTACCATGTCTTCATATTTGAAAATAGAGACAATACTTGTTTTCCGTCTTCTGTCCTCCTTTTATTTTCCATGATTATTTAGATTCTTACTGTTTACATGCTTTTAGTATTCCAGGCTGGCGTATTTTCTTGAGGTAACACAAAGGCAGAGAGAGAGAGAGAGAGAGAGAGAGAGAGAGAGGAGAAACAAGATGCAGCTCAACCATGGGTAGGCTGGTTGGACCCATATTCATGTCGTGGCACAAACTCAATTATGATTCAGCCACAGTGAGACCCAAACAGGCTGGCAAAGCAGAGTGTCATAGAATCTGTGCAGATGCACTTTTGGAAATCAGTCATTTCATATCTCTGTGGTCTGAAAGTAGGGGAGGAATGGGGATCTACTCAGATCTGTTCATAGGGGGAGGTTTGGCAAGAGCTACAGAAGGTAAGAGAGCAGAAGAGCAGCTCTGTGCTGGAAATGGGGACATGTCTGGTATGGGAAGGCAATAGTTTGGGGGCTCTTCTGATTAGGATTCTAGGATGCAAAAATAGAAACTAACTCTAGAAACCTAAGAAAAGAAGAATATTGAGTAGCTCACTGAATTGTCCTAAATTCTGGAGAACCTGGATCAGAGAGCAAGGGATAATCAAAATGACGTCACAGGGACAGTTTCCTTAGGATGCTGGCACCATCACCACTGAGCACTCGCCAACCCAATGCTGAATGCCAGTGCCCTTCAACAATGGCTGCCTTACTGCCCGACTCTAGATCCTGTCACAGCTACCATGAATAAGCTCTGTCCCTGAACCACTTCATCATTCTCTTCAGATTCAAAATTCTAAGGAGAAGTATCTACTTGATTTAAATTTGCCTTGTGTCCAGGTTATTGCCTTGTGTCCAGGTTATTATTGTGTCCTCCATTTTCCGTAGTGGGTGGTAGAGATTTTATTCCCATTTATCTTGGATTTTGGCCCAGCAGGACAGGTGTCTGGATGCGGGATAGCCAATCTCCATGTCCAGATTTATTAGAGATCAAATGTGGGACTGTGCCTACAAAGCGGAAAATTAATGGTCTCAGCTGTGGTGAACACAGAGGGCAGAGCCCAGCCATTGAGACAGGGCTGACATAATTCATCTTGGTCCACAGATTTGAATCTATTAAAATGTCTAGCCTCTGTCTTGCTGTTTACCACCTACCTCTAACTTCGACTCTCTTTTAACTCTTTTAACTACTTGCTCTGTCTTTGTCACTTTGAAAATCATTCCCTTTACTAGAGAAGATAGAAGATAATTGAAGCTGATTTATTCTCTTTTTGTTGACTATGTTATATTGCAAAAACTAGAAAATGCTGCCATCTTTATTAGTGGGCTTTTAAAAAGTGATACACAACATAAAATTACAATTATTTATATTATAGGAAGTTACAGAACATGAAACAGTGTATTTTGGATGTGGGACAAAATCTAACAGGAAAATGACAACCCCTTCGTCACTTGCAGCTGAGAACTATGCTCAAGGGAATCACAGCTTTCACGGTCTCACAGCTGGAAGTAGGGCTGCCAGATTTAGCAAATAAAAATACAGGATACCAATTAAATTTGAATTTCAGACAAATAATTTTTAGTAATAGCATGTCTGTACAATATTTAAAATATACTTATACTAATAATTATTTGTTGTTTATTTAAAATCCAGATGTAACTGGGAATCTGGTGTTTTATCTGGCAACCCTGGCTGGAGGAGACCTCAAAGGAATTCAGTCCAATCTTGATACAGAAATATGTTCTGCAGAGCAGCAGATCTGGTGTCTGCCCCCCACCTCACTCAATATCCCTATTCAAAAAGCAACACATCATTTAGGAACAGAATATGCTTGGTCAGTGTTTTGTGTTCAAATGCAAAATCTGAAAAAAAAAATGAAAAGGAAAGTTTAATTATCTAGGTAAATCAGGAAAAACTCCCATTCAGTTGTTGAGTCATTTAAGCAAAAGCAAGTGTTTTCTTCTTTCATTACTGAATCAAGTAGGTAATTATCCTCACATAACACGACTCTAAAATATTCTTTTAATAACTTTTACTCTCTTGTACATAACATTTTGCATAATACTAGCATTATATTAATAATATCCATTAATATATATTGAATGCTTTATCTGTGCCAGGAACAATTCTAAGTAATTTGCATGTGCTAATAGCTCGTTTAATTCTTGCAACAGCTCCATATGGTAATCAGTATTATTACTTTCATTTTATATAGAGAGGGAAACTGAAGCACAGACAGATTAAGTGCATTCAGTAACTGACTGAAGGTCACACAGTTACCAAATGATCAATCTGGCTATAAATACAGCATTCTAGTTTGCCCTTAACCACTACAGTATATTACTTCTCGGAGGTAGATATTCCATAAATGAAATCATATTACATTAAATATAGTGTAAACTGGGTATTCTGGGGTCTGAAACTACACACTTGGTTCTACAACTTCAATAGACTTCCCGGTCTGAACTGCTTGATTAAACGGCTCCACATTATAGTACCTTCTCTAAGCATTGTCAGCTTGTACTTAACACCTCTAGGGTGAGAAACTCCTCCTAAAGTAGACACACCAGTTTTCTTGATGGTTCTCCTCTGGTACTTTCTTCCCACGCACTCTAGATTGATCCAGTGGAACATATGATTACAAGCAATCCCTTGCCAATAGGTAAAGATCAGTCTGTCTTCCTGAGCACCTCTCTGCTTTGGTCCAAACACTCCCAGCTTTTTCAGCCATTTCTTTTTGATCTATGAAGAAAAATGTGCTCATGCTCAAGTTCTGTGGTTGCCCATGAATATTATTTTCTTGGGCATAAACCTGTCCATAGAAGTTTTCTTATCATAAACTCTAGTATATGTTCAAATACAAATTTATAATCTTTTACAGGATGCCCACAAGGAAGTTTGCTTCTGTGGAACTTTGGAATGGAAATTCTGTCCTGGTAACTTTCCATAGTGATTCTATGTTCATTGTCTTTCTGAACCAGTTTTTGGCAGTGAAGAGTATAAATTAGGGAAATATTTTTCTTTTGTGTTTTAAGTCTGCTACATTTTTCAGAAGATCTAAGTGTAGGACTTTTGTAGTGAAAAATTATTAAATCCCTACATTTACCTGCTCCCATGCCTAATGAAAGTGCATCCTCTGATTCTTTTCCCCCTTGTCGTTTCAAAAAGCAAATTTTTGCACTGAACAGGTTGTTTTAACTTCTGCTTAAGTAGCCTAGTATCAGAATTCATGGAAACATATGGAGAAAGCAGATAAATTGAGAAAAGTAATCTGGATTGCCTGATTTTAGAGACAGCAAGAAGTGACTGGAGAAAGTTTTGTGAATATGACTAAGCTTAGCCTCTGAGGAATATCTGATGGTCGTCTGAGTCTAAGGACTAATGGTTTTGAAAGTATTCATCACCACTGGTGATGAAATTTCACTGAACTTTTGGTTACTTTCAACAAACCACATAGACCTACTGTGGATTAGACTATGCTTTAGGGGTAGTATATTCGTGCATACATACTTCGAGGGGCAGAGAAAGAGAGACAGAGAAACACACACACACACACACACACACACACAGAGATCTGATAAGAAAACAGCAGCCGTGGTGTGATACTCTGTTAATAGCATCATTGCTATTCTCTTAGGATGAAGAAATGAATAACCAGGCTTCAGCAGCAGTGCTAGTGCTGTTAGTAGGGTCACTTCTACCATTATTTTGTGCTATGTTATCAAAAAGAACCCCAGACTTACTTTTATTCCTTTTAACTGAAGTGGATTCTGGGAGTATAATGATGCTCCTCCACAGATGAGGGTGATGCTAAGACCAGTGGATAGCACTTATGTAACCTGGCAGCTGTGCTTCTGGTAATTTGCCTAAAGAAATGATTTGTCAAGTACACAAAGATATATGGGAAAGGATGTTCATTGCAGTTTTGGTAATAACCCCCTCTCTCTCATTAAACTTATCTAAATATCCATCAACAGGAGACTAGTTAAATAAATTTTTTACATGCATTTAAGAGATCCTCAATGGTCGTTAAAACTGATGCAGTTATGTATCTGTGGAATATGCTTATGAATGTTTTTAGGTGAAAAGAAAACAGGTTAAGGAACAGAATATATAGTATATTCTTATCTTTGTCATCTATCTCTCTACCTAAATGCATAAGAAATATTCTGGAAAGATAGACACCTAAACACTGGGAATGGTTATCCCTGGATAGTAGAATTATAGATGATATTACCTTTATTTTTGCTTTTCTGTTTTTCAAACAATTTTCTATAATTACTGTTAATTAAACTTTATATAATACAGAAAAAATAAAATTGTTTTTCAACAGTAATAAGTAGACCATATAAGCTTATTGTTGCTTATAAAAATACCACTTCTGCAGATCCTTAACTAACTAGAACAGATAAGAGAAGTCTTCCAACAATACCTAGTCTAAATATGCAACGTATATGGGTCTACCTTAGTCACAAGATATATTGATCCTTTCTTTTGTTTGAATCCTATACTAATAATTAATTATTATTTTTAAATTATAGAGCTGTTACTACTAAAAAAATCAGCTTACTCATGCTAAAGCTTTTTGTATTTCCTTAAAATATTCAATTATTTTCTCTATTGTTACCAGTGTTCCTAAGCTGGTACATCCAATCAAATAGAAAGCCTTACCTTATCTTTTAGGTACAATACTTTGGAGTAAGAAGATCATCTTGGCAGACAGTAAATGTAAAGAGCTTTAATTGAGGGCTTTCTATTACCTGTCAAATGTTTTGATTAGTATCACTTACTTCTCAAAAATAACCTTACGACACAGAAATTATTCCCATTTTCAGAAGAATAAACAGAGATTTGGAAGAGTTAGGTGATTCCTAGCATCGTACAGTTAGCCATAGGCAAAACCAAAACTTAGACTCAGGTCCGTTGATTTTAAATCCCATTTCCTTTATCTATATCATATTGCCTCAAGAAGAATAATAAAGAGCTAAGTGTTTGGCAACTTACTATCAAGAAAATACATTTGACTGTCTTTGGAGATCATTCGTTCCCTGTGAGTTCTTCGTTGCAAACAATAGAACATGCTTTTGAAGAATAATTACCAAATTACACTGTGGGACTACCTACAGGTGGGTTCTCACAATCATGACTCTATGACTACAGTAATCAAGACAGTGTTGTATTGGCAGAAGAATAGACAATTTTATCAATGGAAGAAAAAAAGAGCCCAGAAAGAGATCTACACAAATATAGTCAACTCATCTTTGACAAAGAAGCAAAGGCAAATCGTTGGAGAAAGAATAATCTTTTCAACACACAGTTCTGGAACAACTGCGCATCCACATGCAAAAAAAAAAAAAGAAAATAGACATAGACCTTATGCATTTCATGAGAAAAATAACTCAAAACATATCATAGGCCTAAATGTAAAATGGAAATTATTAAACTCATAGAAGATGATATAGGAGAGAATCTAGATGACCGTGGGTTTGGAGATTTTTTTTTTAATTTTGGGTATGATCCCAACGTCATGCTCCTTAAAAGAAAAAATTAAGTTGGAGCTCATTAAAATGATAAACTTCTGTTCTGTGAATGACTGTCAAAAGAATGAGATGATAAGCCACAGTTTAGGAGAAAATATTTTCAAAAGACATATCTGATAAAGGACTGTTATCTAAAGCACACATAGAACTCTTAAAACTCAACACTAAGAAAAAACAACTTGACTAAATAACCCAGGCAAAAGATCTTAACAAACACCTCACCAAAGGAGATATACAGATGGAAAATAAACAAAGGAAAAGATGCTCAATGTCATACCTCATCAGGAAATTGCAAATTAAAATAATAATAACACACCACTACACACCTATTAGAATGGCAAAAATTCAAAACACTAACAACACCAAATGAAGGCAAGGATTTGGAGCAACAGGAATTCTCATTCATTATTGGTGGGAATGCAAAGTGGCGCAGCCACATTTGAATAGTTTGGTAGTTCCTCACAAAGCTAAACATAGTTTTACCATGTGATTCATCACTTGTGATCCTTGGAATGGACCCAGATGAGTTGAAAATGTGCTCACACACAACCTGCATATGAAGTTTTAATAGCTTTTTTCAAATTTGCCAAAACTTGGAAACAACCAAGATGTCCTTCAATAGGTGACTGGATAAATAAACTGTGCTACATCCGTACAATAAAATATTATTCAGTAGTAAAGAGAAATGAGCGAACAAGTCACAAAAGACATGGAAGGAACTTAAAAATATGCTATTAAGTGCAAGAAGTCAATGTGAAAAGACTACATAATATATGATTTTAATTATATGGCATTTTGGAAAAGGCAAACTATGGAGGCAGTAAAGAGTGGTGGTGTCCAGAAATTTAGCCTGAGGAAGGGATGAATAGGTGGAGCACAGGTGAGTTTTGGGGTGCTAAAACTATTCTGTATGAAGCTGTAAAGGGTGGGTACGTTTGTCAAAGCCCATAGAATGGACAACACAGAGATTGTGTCCTAATGGAAACTGTGGACTTTGGGTGACGATGTGTCAACGTAGGTTCATCAGTGGAACAAATGGACCCCTCTGGTGTGGGATGATGATAGGGGGAGGCTATACATGTGTGTGGGGCGAGGGGATATATGGGGACTCTGTACTTTCTGCTCAATTTTGCTGTGAAACTAAAACTGCTCTTAAAGATAAAGCCAATAAAAAAGAGTGTATATATTTGTATGTATAACTGATTCACTTTGCCGTACACCTGAAACTAACACAACATTGTAAATCAATAATATTCCAATAAAAAAGTTTTTAAACAGTCAGTTAGCTAAAAACAAACTCCAAGGCTTTTGTTCACAATCATAAAACTCTTGCAAAATATGGATATGTGGAGCCTTCTATCTGCATAGTGAACTCTTCTAAATCCAAACTTGTAGTGGTAGTTTGATTGGCTCAGTCTAAGCCATATGACAATGACAGGTTGGAGATGGACTCAGGACTCTACGTTGAGGAAAAGGACTATTATAGGGGAATGTCCATAGAAATAGGAAGTCATATTGCCACCATTCTGGCAAATACCCACTACAGACACCAATGTGGAAAGGGAAAAAACCCACGTTAATATATTTCAATGAGTAACTCCATTATAGGCATAATACCCGAATAATTAATTCACTCTCTTCTCCCCATTGAATGGAAAAGAAAAGTCTTCTTCATTTTGATATTTTCTTCCTTGAATTTCCTTACGTGCACTTTTTTTTTGGTGGAAATACCAAAATACCTTCCAGAAATACGTAAAGCACACGTGTAACTTTTTTAAATTGCTTTCAATACATTCACTTCTAGGAACTGTTTACTAAACGGATTAGCATTTCCTCACACTAACTTATTTATTTATTTATTTATTCATTTTTGCGGTTCGCGGGCCTCTCACTGTTATGGCCTCTCCCGTTGCGGAGCACAGGCTCCGGACGCACAGGCCCAGCAGCCATGGCTCACGGGCACAACTGCTCCGCGGCACATGGGACCCTCCCGGACCGGGGCACGAACCCGTGTCCCCTGCAACGGCAGGCGGACCCTCAACCACTGCACCACCAGGGAAGCCCCTCACACTAACTTTTTAAGCACTAAATAAGCATAGTTTACACATTTATTAAACTCCTTTCATGTCAGTTATGCAAATGTAAATACCCCTAACAAATTTATTTTGACTATGTAAGAAAAATCCAGATGCTGAATATCTAAACACATGTTTTTTAAATGTTAAGACTATCAAGTGATTCTAACAGTGGGAGGATGATTCCATCTTTGGTTTTGATGGTAAAGTCAGTAATTAATGGACTTTGCTATTCCATAGGAGATAAAAATACAAGGATTAAGTAAATTCCTACAGCAGGGATAATATAAACAACATGAGGAAAGAAAGAAGAAACAAGAACTAAAAAAAGGGCAGGCTCTGGGAGTGTAGATGTTAGTGCAGGTGTGGTGACTCATTTTTGTAGACTATTGATTGTGACCCAAAGGAAAATAATCACGGTCATAAAGAGAAGGAAAAGGTAAATAAACGCACCTGAGTAGCAAAGGGGAGTATAAAACTTTTATAAGTATTATAGGGAAATTTGCAGGAAGAGCTTTACAGTTATGGCTTATTATGAAAGATATTAAAATACCATAAATAAGAAACTGTATAATGCAATTACGTGTACAAAACACAACTTTTAAAAAGATGATGATCTACACTTTGAAAGTTTTAAAAGTTACTTGAGTAATGTCATTTACAGAAAGAAGGGAAGTAGATGGGTTAGAGTTGTGTGGATTTCCCAGGTCACAATGCAGTTCATACTTAATTTTACTTTAATGTCTGTCCTGGTTGGATGCAGTGAACTGCGAAGGGGATCAGCAGAAAAGGAGCCACTGCAGGTGATGGGGGAAGACTAGCGTGCGAACATGCATCCACCACATGAACCCATCGCTGTGTACTTTTTCCACGGGGGCTCTGTCTTGTGTAGTTGAAAAAGCAAACAAAGAAATGCATTAATCATTCTCCCCCATATAGATCACATTTTTTTTATTGGTAATGGTCTTTCTTCTCGCTTCCACTGAGACCTACCAAGAGCTATGACAGAATAAGCATGTTTCCTGGGGTTGCCCATAACTGCAATTTGCTTTTTAAGAGTATTCACAGCAGTTTTATTAATAAAAGCCCACAACTAGAAACAACCCAAATGTCCATCAGCAGGTGACTAGATAAACAAATTGTTCTAAATCCATGCCATGAAATAGTATTCAGCAGTAAAATGAAACGAACTTCAGATGCATGGAACAATGTAAATGAATCTTGAAAACACTATGCTGAGTAAAAGTAACCAGACTCAAAAGATGACACACTGTATGCTTCCATTTATATAAAATTCTAGAACAGGCAAACTAATCTATAGTGACAGAAAGCAGATCAGTAGTTGCTTGGGCCCAGGGATGGAGAGGATTGGGTGGGAAAGGACACAAAGGGTAATAGAAATGTTCTGTATCTTGTGGTACTAGTTACAGAGGTGCATTCATTTCTCAAAATACATTGAACTGTGTGCATCCGTAAGTGTAATTTGTTTTCCCATTCATAAAAAGATAGTGGATTGGCTAGATCACTTTTAAGATCTATTCTAGTCCCCATATACTTTAACCTTTTCCCTCTGCATATATTTCATCATACTAGGATACTATCAGTGTAAAGTATAATAGTTTGCTCCAAGTTAAATTGAACAGGGCTTCTCTTTTTAGTTCTTTGAAGAAAGAAGATAATTAGTTTTTATTCATTTATTTAATCAATAAATGCTTATTGAGTTCCTACATTATAGGCACTGAGAATTCAAGACTGAAACAGTCTCAGCTCTTAGGACATTATATTCTGGTAGAGAGAGAAGAACAATACACAGAATATACAAAGATGTGTCAAAGGTGATGATAAGAGCTATGAGTCCAAATAAAGCAGGTGACGAGAAATTTTAGGAGTGGGGTGGTGGCTGCTCTTTTATATGGAATAACCAGGATAAACCTCTGATAAGACAACATTTGATCAATTTGTTTTTACAATCAAACAAATTGAGGACCCACTCAGATTCAATCTAGTATCATATGTTCTTTAAGTGAATGCATACATTGTCAGAATCCTTCTAGGTTCTGTATATCGGTTATTGGCCTGTGGCACTAATATTAAATGTGTTGACTGAGGCTGTGACATTAAAGATTCAGTGTTTTCCCTCTGCTCTATCAGAAAAAAAATTGGAAAAATTTTCAGTAAAGAATAAAGTTAAAAATTGTTTTGGTTAGTCAGAGAGTTAGGTCATCCATAACACTCACATACAAATATTTCCACAATAAAGAGGTCTTATTGTATTTGTGACTGATTCTTTCACTGGGAAGATGGAAATGTCTTCCTGCTTGAGGTTAAAGGTGTCTAGTGACATACATCTTCCTCCTGGTATTTCAAATATGGGGAGGAGATCAGGTAAGGGAAACAGAAGATCATAGGTTTGGCTGACTCCAAAAAATCAATCGTTAGTATTCATAAAAATAAAATCATAAACTCTGATAAAAACCACTTTCCGCTCTTTGTCACCAACTTCTCTGACAGACTTGGTTCTAGGTTCACAGTCTTTGTGATGGTTTCAATGTCTATCTTTTGATTGTAATCACTACCATTTATTGAGTTCCTCCTATGATCCAGACAAGTTATATGTTCCGTTTCTAATTCTGATGTCTGTGAGGTGGGGATGATCTTGATTCTTCTTCACGTAACACATCTTGTATCAACTGAACCAGGATCAGGATAAGATTGAACGATGTGATTTTACAGCTCGTGGTTTCCATTCCAGTATGTGGCTTCTCAAGGAAAGGCTCCTTAGGATGGCTGCTGCCCATGGATGTTGGGCCTCAGGTATATTTCTTTCCAGGCAGATTGAGTCAACCTGACATCCAGTTTAGGAAATCCATAAATGTTTGAATTCTGCACCACAAAATGCCGACTTCTGGAAAAAAGGAAAACAAAACCAAAAATGACTCCCGTGCTTACTAATTTTAATTCCCGACAAAGTGATTGACTTGACGTCATAGAGACTGAGCACACTTCTTCGTCCCAACCTAACCTTCCCTGGAGAGTTGGTTACTTTGACTGGATTGCCTGTTCTGTCCAGCTTCCTCATTGATCTGTGAACAATGAACAATGTAAGCAAGACTATGTTTAAGCAACTTCTGTACAGTGACCAACATGCAGTATTTCCTCTGTCACCTTGATCCTGCTTCATCCTGTGGATCCCTGGCCCTGAGTAACACATTCCCATATAGTGGAGAGCAGTAGTTTTTAACCTTTCGATAACCACAAACATTTTTAGAAATTTCTTTGTGTCCTTTTTGGTGACTGTACCTTTTATCAAGGAACAAAGGTGAATACAAACCTACCTAATGACGAAGTGCCTGCCTGCTAGTGGCATATACTTTTATTAATAAAGAATAAATAAATTAAATAGCTAATAAATGACACAGGGAATTGAAATGTCAGAAGCTAGCTCTTACTGGATGTCTTCCTCACTCTGCCAGCCTGACCATGAACTTGATAACTTCCTAAGGGAATGCGCGGAAATGTTTTGGTTTACTTATTTAGTCTTTTTTTCTCTCTCTGCATGTTTTACATCATTGATAGTATATTAAACATAGCTTGGTTTCAATAATACATACAAATCAGGGGGGGACCCAGGGGTCAGCAAACTCTATAACGGCAAATATTTTAACCTTTGAAGACCAACTCACCAACTCTGCTGTTGCAGTGTGCAAGCATCCAGTAAAAATGTAAGCAAATGGGCATTGATGTGTTCTGATGAAAATTTATTTACAAAACATGAGGTGGGTGTATGTGCTATGCTACTAGTATAGACTTACTAACAGTATCTATCATTTAGAGATAATATCTGTGCGGCACAGCTCATTAGAATTCACTAATTTAAAAAAATCCAGTGACTCAGTTTAATAAATAAAATTTTACAGATTTGACTATAATTAATTACTCAAAGTTCATGCCAGTGAAATAGATATTTTCTATATAATTCTTGTTTTCAGGAGAAAAAAATTAATTCTCTTTGCACAGTATCTCAACTTAAGTGTACAAAAAAAAATCCTATAAAAGTTAAGCACTCATTGTTAGCAGTTTCTGAAAGAAAAAACATCAGTTACTGTTTTAATTGGTTTCTGATTAGGATCTAATATTTTTTCTAAGCTGTGAGAAAAACAAGATGTACAATTACACATTTTATTGGAAAGTAAGCAGAAACAGAGTAGTAATCATGGGGAAAACTGCCACAGAGTCAAGATTTCTCCCCTGGCTGGGTAATTCAACTGAAAAATTTATAATACAATTGGATTTCCAACTAGCATCAAGTTCTATACCTGTGTTGAATTCACCATCAAAATATTTCCAACCTCCCGTGCTCTAGGCCATGCTCTAGTTTTGGACAGTGACTATTTTTAGCACCCACTCCTATCACACCTAAGTTTTATTATGACACTCCTAAGTAGATACCAACACTCTGGATTAGTATCTCTAAAACACGTCTCCAGTTGGTTTAAGTCTTCTATGAAAAGTGTTCTGTAAGTTAAAAATATTTAGGAAAATCTGGGTTAGCTGAATTTTACTGCAGTTCTTCTCAGAGCCCTTAATATGGTGATACACACTGTGATTTAATAAAACACAAAATTTCCCAAACTTACTGGAAATGGACCCCTGTCTTCCTTTTTCACAGAATAACTTTCAAAGCTAGTATTTGGTATTATCTCACACCAGTCAGACTGGCCATTATCAAAAAATCTACAAACAGGGCTTCCCTGGTGGCGCAGTGGTTGAGAGTCTGCCTGCTGATGCAGGGGACACGGGTTCATGACCCGGTCAGGGAGGATCCCACATGCCGCGGAGCGGCTGGGCCCGTGAGCCATGGCCACTGGGCCTGCGCGTCCGGAGCCTGTGCTTCGCAACAGGAGAGGCCACAACAGTGAGAGGCCCGCGTACAGCACAAAAAAAAAAAAAATCTACAAACAGTAAATGCAGGAGAGGGTGTGGAGAAAGGGGAACCCTTTTGCACTGTTGCTGGGAATGTAAATTGATACAGCCACTATGGAGGATAGTATGGAGGTTCCTTAAAACACTGAAAAGAGAACTACCATATGACCCAGCAATCCCACTACTGGGTATATGCCCTGAAAAAACCATAATTCAAAAAAGGGTCATGTACCACAAAGTTCATTGCAGCTCTATTTACAATAGCCAGGACATGGAAGCAACCTAAGTGTCCATCGACAGATGAATGGATAAAGAAGATGTGGCACATATATACAATGGAATATTACTCAGCCATAAAACGGAATGAAACTGAGTTATTTGTATTGAGGTGGATGGACCTAGAGTCTGTCATACAGAGTGATGTAACTCAGAAAGAGAAAAACAAATACTGTATGCTAACACATACACAGGAGTGTAAAAAAAAATGGTTATGAAGAACTTAGGGACAGGACAGGAATAAAGACACAGATGTAGAGAATGGACTTGAAGACATGGGAAGGGGGAGGGGTAAGCTGGGATGAAGTGAGAGAGTTTCATTGTTTCATAAGGTCCCATTTATTTATTTTTGTTTTTATTTCCATTTCTCTAGGAGGTGGGTCAAAAAGGATCTTGCTGTGATTTATGTCATAGAGTGTTCTGCCTATGCTTTCCTTTAAGAGTTTTATAGTGTCTGGCCTTAGATTTAGGTCTTTAATCCATTTTGAGTTTATTTTTTTGTATGGTGTTAGGGAGTGTTTTAATTTCATTCTTTTACATGTTCTAATTTCATTCTTTTACATGTAGCTGTCCATTGTAGTGTAGTTTTCCCAGCACCACTTATTGAAGAGGCTGTCTTTTCTCCATTGTATATTCATGCCTCCTTTATCAAAGATAAGGTGACCGTATGTGCAGGGGTTTATCTCTGGGCTTTCTATCCTGTTCCCTTGATCTATATTTCTGTTTTTGTGCCAGTACCATACTGTCTTGATTACTGTAGCTTTGTAGTATAGTCTGAAGTCAGGGAGACTGATTCCTCCAGCTCTGTTTTTCTTTCTCAAGATTGCTTTGGCTATTTGGGCTCTTTTGTGTTTTCATACAAATTGAGAAATTTTTTGTTCTAGTTCTGTGAAAAATGCCATTGGTAGTTTGACAGGGATAGCACTGAATCTGCAGATTGCTTTGGGTAGTATAGTCATTTTCACAATGTTGATTCTTCCAATCCAAGAACATGGTGTATCTCTCCATCTGTTTGTATCTTCTTTAATTTCTTTCATCTTGTAGTTTTCTGCATACAGGTTTTTTGTCTCCTTAGGTAGGTTTATTCCTAGGTATTTTATTCTTTTTGTTGCAATGGTAAATGGGAGTGTTTCCTTAATTCCTCTTTCAAATTTTTCATCACTAGTGTATAGGAATGCAAGAGATTTCTGTGCATTAATTTTGTATCCTTCTACTTTACCAAATTCATTGATTAGCTCTAGTAGTTTTCTGGTAATATCTTTAGGATTCTCTATGTATAATATCATGCCATCTGCAAACAGTGACAGTTTTACTTCTTCTTTTTCTATTTGGATTCCTTTTATTTCTTTCTCGTCTCTGATTGCTGTGGCTAAAACTTCCAAAACTATGTTGAATAATAGTGGTGAGAGTGAGCAACCTTATCTTGTTCCTGATCTTAGTGGAAATGGCATCAGTTTTTCACCATCGAGAAGGAGAACATGTCTATCCTTGTTGCTGTGTGGTCTGGGGTTTAGAAAGGAAATAACCTAGAGACTATCAATAGGGAACTGTAAGTGCATTAGAGAATATCTGACAGCCTAGCGCGCTGTTTAAAAGCTTAGGCCTTGACATCTGGCAGATCTGAGTTTGAATCTTCACTCTGTTATCACTAAGCTTTGGGATTGTGAGTGGATTACTTAACTTCTCCTAGCCTCAATTTTCTCATCTATAAAGTATAGATAATAATTCCACTTAATTTATAATATTGTTATTCATAAATGGTTAATGCCGTTGAGTCCTTAGCTACTTGTATGGCTGAGGCAGGGCATACTAGACCTTAACTGCTCTTCTTTCCAAACACAGATCTAGATCACATTTCCCAGATGCACCCTATTCTTCCCCTCTGTCCTTGCTTCTAGGATGGGACCAGATAACTGGTTCTTACAAGTGAAATGTGACCAAAGAAAAAACTTTCAGTTCCAGATCAAAGTAATTAAGAGTAGGTGTGCTTTTTTGTGTTGTTTCATTTCCTTTCTGAAGCTGGAAGAAAAGGACTCCCAGGCTGTAAGGGTTAGTTTTGCTCAAAGGTACAAGCATACTAGATGCCTGAGTCACATTTTGGAGAAGAGCCCTTAAGAAAGACAATTTGCTAGGCACTTCCGCACTGACTTTTGTGTGAGTGAATGGTAAACTTTTTTTTTCTGGTGTTATGGCAGTGAGAGTTTTGTTTGCTTGTTATAGCAGTTAGTCCAATCTGAGTTATGGAATTATAGGTTACCATCATTGGTCTACATATGACCTTCTTTTATACAATTAATTAAGTTGTGTAATGTTCCACTAGTAACCTACCTCCAACTTAACATTTCAGATAACTTGAGCATTTCAAATAACTCCTATCTATGTGCCCCTTCCTTTTGATATTCTCTAAGTATATATCTAGGAGTGGAATTTCTGGATCTTCAGGATATGCAAATGTGTAGCTTTACACAATGATGCCAAACTGCTATTCAAAGTGTTGTACCAATTTCTAATGCCATGAGTAATTCATGTTGTTCCATATCCCTGCCATCACAGTAGTACTATTAGACTTAATTTGGCTATTTGAATGGGAATAAAGTGGGGTCACACTGTGGTTTGATTTACATTTTCATGATCACCAGTGAGCTTAAGCCAAGACACTTCTAAAGAAAAAGATTAAGGAAAGGGGGTTTTCCCTACTAGAAATTAAGGTTAAATTATAAGCCTATAGTAATTAAATAGTAATAGAATGGTATGAGTCAAGGATAGACAGATTTACCAACACAACAGAGAATTTGAAAGAGGTGCACATGTATGTGGAACTTTAATATGTGACAGGTAGCATGGGTAAAGGAAGAACTATTCAAAACCAGAGCTAGAAAATTCAGTTATCTAAAGAGGAAAAAAATGCATTTGGATCTCTATCTCACACTACAGACAGAAATAACCACTAGAAATGTTAAAAATTTAAGTGTCAAATACATGACTTTAAAACTTTCTGTGGAGTAAGTTTTGTTGACTTTGGGGAAGAAAATAATTTATTAAAGCACAAATGTACTAACCATAGAATAAAATATAGATAAATTTGATTACATTGGTATTAATATTTTTTTGCCCATCAGAGACATCATAAAGGAAGTGAAAAGATAAGCTACCAACTGAGAGAAAATATTTGCAACATGTATAAAAGACAAAGAATTAGTATGGAAATACATAAAGAGATCATACACATCAATAAGAAAATAAATTATCCAATAGAAAAATGGAATATTATACAAACATTCATTCTACAGAAGAAGAAATTTTTATGTGAATTATATATTACATATGATAAAATATGAATTAATTTTCTTTTCAGATGAATCAAAATATTCAGACCATACAGTAAAAAGAAAAGAGAAAATATATTGAATTTTCTTACTTTCACCCTTCATGCTTATACTTTCTTCCCTCAAAAAAGAATTTTTTCCTTCAAAAAAAATTCTACCATTCCACTCTGTGGTCACACATATATAAATGGTACTGATCTTCCAGAGTACTAGTCTTTGCAGGTACAAATATTTTATGTGATCATATGACTTCTCACACACTCATACACTTATGCATTCTTATATATTTACATTTAGAATGTATATATTAATTCAGCACCTTCTTTATGCCAGGCATTGTCCTAGACTCTGACGAAAAAGGCAAACAATTCCAGGAAAAAGATGGATAATAAAAAAGTAAATTATTGTTATATTAGAAGGTGCTAGGTACTATGAATGAAAGTAGAGCAGCAAAGAGAAATCAAGTGATACCAGAATTGGTATGTGTGTGCACTTTTAAATTGCGTGGTCAGGAAAGCCACAATAAGAAAGCAGTATTTGAACAAAAACTTGAAGGTGGTAAGGGACTGAACCATGCTTATGTCTGGGGGAAGAAAATACCAGGCGAAGTAAACAGCAAGTGAAAAGACTTGAAGGCAGGAGCATGCTGACATGTCTGAGAAACACCAGGGAGGTCATTGTGACTGCAGTGGAGAAAGAAGTGGGGAAGAGTAGCAGGAGATGATGTCAGAGAGTAAATGGGAGATGAGAGCATAGGTCATGGAGGTACATGTAAACCCTTGTTAAGACTGTATATATTTACAGTCTTTACATTCTAGACAAATAACTTTCTTTGTCACGTTGTTATGGTTTTTGACCTAAGTCTATTTTGTCTAAATATAAGTATAGCTAGCCTTGCTCTCTTTTGGTTTCCATTTTCATGGGATATCTTCTTCCATCCCTTTACTCTGAGCTGATTTGTGTCCTTAACAATGAAGTGAGTCTCTGTAGGCAGTATGTACTTGGGTCTTTTTTAAAAACCCAATTAGTCACTTTAGGCCTTTTGATTGGAGAATTTAATCCATTTACAGTTAAAGTAATTAGTGATAATTAAGGACTTACTAATACCATCTCAATTGTTTTCTAGTTATTTTGTGGTCCCCTTGTTTCTTTTTTCCTCTGTTGCTGAATTTATTTGTGAATTGATGATTTTCTATAGTAATATGCTTTGATCTCTGTCTCTTTTCTTCTGTGTATATACTGTTTTTGCTTTGTGGTTATTGTGAGGCTTACATAAACATCTGACAAATATAGCAGCCTACTATGACAACATAACGTTGTATGCATGTAAAAACTCTATCCATTTTAATCCCCACTCCATTTTATGTTTTTGATGCCTTAATTTTCCTCTTTTTTATATTGTATATCATTAACAAATTATGGTAGCTATATTAATTTTTAATACTTTTGCCCTTTAACCTTTACTCTAGGGTCAAGTGATTAACATAGAGCAAAGCATCTAAATATATTAAACAATACTTAGAAAAAAAAAAAAGAGGGGCTTCCCTGGTGACGCAGTGGTTGAGAGTCCGCCTGCCAATGCAGGGGACGCGGGTTTGTGCCCTGGTCCAGGAAGATCCCACATGCTGTGGAGCGGCTGGGCCTGTGAGCCATGGCCGCTGAGCCTGCATATCCGGAGCCCGTGCAAAAAAAAAAGACTTTGTTGTTCACTCATGAAAATGTGCTCCATTGAAGGATTTTTGAGCAGAGAAGTAACATATTACTTACATTTTGAAATGATTACCTTTGTCAGGGTGGTAAATTGATCAAAAGCAAATAAGGGAGGAATTAGGAAAATCAGTTAGGAGGCTGTTGCATGAATCTGTTAATCCAGATGAGAAGTGAGGGTGGCTTGGAGTTGGGTCTCTTGGGGTGATGAGAATGGTTTAGATTGTATTTTGAGGACAGAGAGACAACAGTATTTTCTGACAGATTGGGTGTGGCATGTAAGAGAAAGAGAGGAGTCAAGGATGAGAAAAATTTGTTCTAATATCTTTCAACTGATTGTCAATCAACGTCCACATTAGCAGATTATGCCCATTTTGCAATAGGTTTCTACTTTTTTGTTGGTTACTTAGTTCTTCTCCATTAGAGACTGTAGCGCATGCTTTGAACAATTGAAATGAATAATTCATTCTTAGAGTGTAAGAAATTCCATTTCAATATGCTAAGTAAAAATTCAGCCATTGGTCAGTTTGTCTATTTGACTATAAACAGGAGAGGAAGACATAGGCACAGTCTTCTGGCTTTATGTTTTTAGATGTTCATCCTTTACTTAATGTACAATATTATAATGTTGGTCTTTTGAAAAATTCATTTATTCAAAAACCATTTGGTGAGCGTCCACTATATAGCAAACTTTCTGCTAGTGCCAGAGACCCAGACAGCACTGAGGCAAATACCTGCTGTCAAGCAGCCTGCCATCTAGTGGGAGATGCAGAAATGTAATTGAGTAGGAGAATAAAAATGAGATTAGTGATAGAACAGTGGTGGCTAGAAAGTTCCAAGAGAGCATAGAAGATGGCACAACTTAATTGTATCTGGAGAATTCAGAAAAACTTGTAGAAAGAGGATGAGTTTACAAATAATTATGTAGGGAGCTAGGATGGGCATTCCAGAAAATGGAGGCAATATATTGGAAGTAGAAGAGAGGATGGCCCATTTGGTTGACTGCACAGACATTTATTAAGGCTAGAGGTTTTGGAGCATGTGCATGAGTGCTGGAAAATGAGTCTTAAAAGAAGCAGTGTTATATCTTGAACACCTTTACATATGACAATGAATGAATCCTGTAGGCAATGGGAATTAGCAGGAAAACAACCTGATTAGATCAAGACTTTAGAATGATTACTCTGGCAATGCTGTGGAAAATAGTTGGAAACAGAGGAGACCCAAGCCTGGGGAATCAGTTGGTATACTGCAGTAGTCCTAACAAGGAGTGATGGGGTCTTGCCTTGAGCATTGTGGCGAGAAAGGAGAAGACATACAGAAGAGCTACTTTGAAGGTATACTTAGTCCAGCTTGGTTGAGAACAACATATGGGTAGCTAGCAATGAGTCTAAGATGACCCAAGTAATCTGTATTTGGAAATTGAATCGTAGATAGCACATTATTTGATGTCAAAGAGTAATAGGAGGAGAAGCATTTTGAGTAGAAAGATGTGTTCAAAGTTTAAGAACTGACAGTGTAGCCACGTGGAGATAACTAAAAAGCTATTTGAATATCTGAGTAGAATCTGGGTGGAAAATTAAATGCCATTAATGAAAAGCATCTTAGAGGTTAACCTATAATTTCTATAGAAATTTAGGAAATTAGTTTTCATATCCTTAATAGCAATGGCAAAACCTTTTAGCTATACATATATTTAATCAGAATGTTATTTTCATATCCCTGAATGGTAATGACAGAACCTTTCAGCTACATACATAATTAATAAATGCATTTTATAGATACTTACATTAAATAAAACAAGACAAAAACCAAGAACAACAAATTGAGTGCCAGATAGGTTGTATTGTAGCCGATACACTGAAACCCTGCTGGAAGCATTGCAAATGGAAATTACATTTTGGGAAGTATATATGTCAATATGTAGCAAGATGATATATAAAGATGATCATATGATTTTGCCTAGTAATCCTACGTCTGGTGATTAAAAGCAAAAGATTCAGTGTAATTAATCAAAATTTGCCTTACAGATGTGGTTTATATAACAATAAGTTATAAGGGGATGGTTTAAGTGCCTGTGCATGTGTTTATTTAGAGTAGAAACATGAAGACTATGAAGAAACATGGCAGCATATATACATAGATGTAAAAATAGTCTTTATAATTGTCTCAACTCTGCAAACATATATATACCGATAGATACTCATTGAAAAACATTAAAAATGAAAACAGTCAAAATGGTAAGATTATAGATAATTTCCTTTTTCTTTTTTCCAAAATAAAGTTTTTCTGAGGACAACTTTTCAAAATCTTTTAAAAAGGTATGTATCAAGTTAAAATAAGGCAAACCTGTGTATATAGACAGGCTCCAATCATCATTATTGAAATGTTTCTTGGGTATGTGGGGAGGCTGGTGTAAAGAAAGGGGACCACTTGAATGAGGGCAGAGGAGAGAAATAAGATTAAGGCAGAGGAGTGAGGAACTCAGGGAAGCAACAGCATCCCTTCACCTCCCTAAGGCATCACTGGGCTTAGGATCCACAGTGGTGGAAGCCTCATGTCACAGCTGAGGTAACATGAGGCAGGTGGGGGAGATGGACCACAGGGACCACTCCACCTTGTTTCCTTTACACTGTCCCTGTGCTGGGCCATGACACTGGCATGGCCTTGGGGCATGTGTGCAGTGGAAGGTTTGAATTTAGACTGGTGGCAGGAGATGAGACAACTATGTTTCTTCTGTGCACATATTTGGTTTCACGGACACGTTAACCACAGGAGGAGGAGAAAAGGCCACAAGGTGTTGGGTTAGTATGAGTGGGGACAAAGGAACTTATTTTTTCAACCAAAGAAAGCATCAGTATTGCAAAGACTTTCCATGATTCCACACCCACCTCGAAAGCGCCCTCTCACCACAGGAAGTGCGCTGATCATTGGAGGAATAAAAGAGACTGAAAGGATCAGTTCCTCAGCCTCTTGCTGCACAGCTCATCAGGACCTCAGCCATGAGACTTCTCATCCTGGCCTTCCTCGGGATCTGCTGTCTCGCTGCATACACTGTGGAAGGTAAGTCAAAAGCTTATTTATGAGAGAAGGAGCATCTATGTATGCAGGCAGTGGCCACACATTTTCGTTTTGACTCAAGCTTTGACTGCAGTAAACTTTCGCCCAGCTTAGCCTCAGACTTCCCTAGTGAAAATGGGAATAATTTGACTCTAGGAGACTTTGTAGATTTTGAAGATAGAACTTGGTCACAATCTGGGCTCCTAGTTTTCACAATTGGGTGATTTGGGGTAAATTTCTTCACCTCTCTGTGCCTATGCTTACTTATCTATAAGAAGAATGTTATAACCGATACGCCTACCAGGGATTAAAATGAAATAAATCTTATAATCACTTATCGGGTTTCCACACAACTCCTAACTTCTTGATTAATGTTCGCTGTGGAATGGTGATGACGACTTTGAAGCTTTTGCCTATTTAGTATTGATCTTGAAAATTCTCCAGATTTTGACAGTTTACAATGCGGGAATGAGCTAGAGGGTGTATGTTCTGAAGGAAATCAATGTTTCCTATGAAAACAAAAATGACTGGTAGCTCATACCTTCATATCCAGGAAATCAATATTACCTTTAAGTGTGTAGGAGAGTCTATTATTACTTCTATGAATGTTGTTCCCACTGATGATCAATTTCTTGAGTTTATAAGAGACCATAAGTGCGAACAAATATCAACATCTTATATACAATCAAATAAACCTACAAGACATACCCAGATGAGACTTAACTACACTGAGACTTACCTGAGCATTCTACACATATTTCTTAAAGGATCATTTTTTCCCAGCTGGTTGGAGCTCCTTGTGGCTCTGGCAACAAGAGAGAATATCCTTTGGGTATAATTAACGTTTCAGTTAACTGTCCTTTCAACTTCCTAATCCGTAGACTTATTACTTAGACTAGAATATCTGAACCTGATCGTGGATGCCAAGGGTGTCTGTAAATAGAGATGGCAATGTCTGGAACTCCCTGAAATTGTGCACCAAATAAAAAAATATTGATGAAACAAAAAGTTTAGGCCAAATGTTGTCTTAACCATGGCTGGCTGGCATTTGTCTGAGACAATATTCTGCCATTTGGTGGAAACCCACGTATGGGTAGGGGAAAGAAGACTGAGGAAGACTGTAGACACTTGGGTATTTCCCTCTTTCATTGGGTTCAGAGATAGTTCAGCATTAGAAATAAATTGGCAAAAAATAAAAAATAAGTAAATAAATAAATAGGCAAATGTAGAGGGTTAAGAATGTACAGGCTGGATATTGTGTGATGGAAAGAAGGAGAGATGAAGAGCAATGTTAGTGAATACCTTCTGCTCAGTTTCATGTTTATAGAAAGACTTCTGATATCAGCAACACTGTAGCTCAAACTTTGTCATCATCAGCTATTATTTTAGATGCTTTTTTGCTGAATATTTCTCTAAGAAATAGTCTCTGAGAATATTTGCTTCCTTGAGAAGCAAATACCAGTCTGTTCAACTTAGGAGGAAATCAGCACTTAGAAACCCTTTTTAGATTTTAGAAAACCCTTACTATTATTCACTCTTCCAAGTAATTTTCCCTTCTCTAATGTAAGATGTTCTCTACACATAAAAAGTTTAATCCCCTGGACCATTTCTATTGAGGAGGAGTACTTTATGAACTACTTCTTTCACATATTTTACATTTTACCATTTAAAATGAGAATGCCTTTATTTATTCAGTCAAAAATGAGCTACCTCTCCCATATTTAGTGTTCCTTTCCCAAATTATTCTTTATCATGTCACTCTTTGTTGGTTTATTTATAGTATTAGAAATTATATTTTATTTTTATTTACATGGTTTTCTTTCCTAGGTGTGGGGAGTGAAGTTCTAGAAAAGACCATCTGTGTGAGTCTGACTACCCAGCAACTGCCAATTAAAAAAATCAAGACCTACACCATCAAGGAGGGCCCCATGAAAGCAGTGATGTGAGTTGCTCTCCCCCAAATCTGGGCTTGATGGAACACAGATATATAGAAATGCTGCCCTCCTCAGGAAAAATGTCAACAAGGAGGAAAACCTCAACGTAGCCAATAGTCTTTCTGTTTTTCCATATGAACCATGTCTTTATGTAGCCCCAAACAATGTTTATGACAAAAAATTGGCAACCGAGTGAAGACTATCACCCTCCTTTCTGCTTTATCTTAGCAGAAGAATCTAACTGGGAATCAGATGAATAATATGCTCAGTCCCGAGGGTTAGGTTTAGAGCTGGCTGGTTCAGATCAGGATTTGACTATAGAGACACACTGGTGTGGGATGCCTTCCTTCCCATCCTTCCCGTTCCCTGCCTTTCTCTGCCCTTATGGTGGGCTGGAGTAGAGTGCCATATTTTATCAGTTGCCGTATCTCGAGGAATAGTGTCAACAACTAGCCTACATGGTACCGTTCTCTTTCCAGGATCTCATCTTCAGAACAGCAACTCTTCCCAACACACAATTGCAACTTTACCTCCCAAAATATGATAAATTACCTTTTGTCCAGAAAATAAGATGAGTGTGTTTATTTGAAAAAGAAGATGATATGTAATAATTGGACTAGATGACCTCAAATGTCCAGTTTAATTACATCACCTGGTAGCAATGATGAGAAAAGGAGCCTGCAATTTATGCTGAGCCAGGGATCTGGGTATTACCTGGAGCTATTTCTCCTTTATGGGAAAATAGATTGCAGAGGAAAGATTTTCATTTATGTTCTCCTGAATCTGAAAGACTGTTTTGTCCGGTCATTTCTGCACAAGATCTCTTATATATGATCTGATCTTAACTTCTGGTCCCAAGGCTTTGAGGATGTGACTAACTTTGTCTATTTTTTCTTTGCATTGCAGATTTATTACCAGACGTGGCCTTAAAGTCTGTGCTGATCCACAAGTTGAATGGGTGAAGAAAGCAGTCCGAACAATAAAGTCCACCAGGAGAAATGTGAGCCAGACCAATCCTACAGGAGCCCAACAGTCCAGCAGTACAGCTGTGACCCTGAGTGGGTAGTGACCCTCTGGCATCTTGTCCCCTCACTAGCCAGGCAGCTCATTTCCCTTTAAAGCTCATGGACTAATTACATTATATTCACCTTTTATAAAAGTGCTGCATGAGTCAAATTATTGTTTTTATATTTTTATGTCTTTCATATTCATTTAGATGCTCTAATTAATACATGTTTATTATTAAGAACAGTCTCAAAGTTTATTCATTACATATTGGGAAAAGTAATTCATCATTTGTGTTCCATTTCTGTCTTAACTGTACCTCCTTTTGATGATAGCCATGATGGGAGACATTTTGGTCAGTGTTTATTAGAGATGAAAGCTATATTCATCATTTTTAGGTTCTAGTGCAAAATGGTTCTCTACACATGAGTTATAGGTGACAACTGTGACAATGACAATTTAAAATCTATTTCAACCTGTCTTCATAATGGAGTTCTATTTTTATGGAATAAAGGAGAAAATGATCCAACCACTATTGGGGTCCCATTCTGAGGGTTCACTACTCAAAAATTAGCTTCATTCAAGTTTGATCTGGAGTAAATTCTCATACCTCTGTGTCTCATTTGATCTCCTTAAAAGAAAGAAAAAAAAATACAACTTGCGAGTTCTTTCATTTGCCAAAGTAGCAAAGATTAGACTTTTGATGGAAAGATACTTTATTCCAACAAAAATCAATTCTCCTCAAATTGGGCAATGATCTCACTGCCTTTCTGTGATTTCCGTAACTGTCACTACTCTAGTTATCATACAAGTCATGCTTTTTTGTTTTGCCAGTAAGATTTTAACATTCCAAACACTGTCACCTGGAACATTTTTTGAATGTGATCACAATTTGCAGTAACATTTTAATTAACATTACTTCACCTGGTCACTTAGCACCCCAGACTCATGCCCCCCTGTTCTTATTAAGTTGCTATTTTGATTCATGTGTATGACTCTACTATCCAAGTAGCTGATGATGTATACATCCACTTCTATGTGATTTTAAATAGTTAAGAGATGATCAAACCTAGATAGTTTCAAGGGAAGAGAAAGGACTGTTTTACTAGTCCTAAGGGGAGAGTCAGCAATGTCAAGTATTTTCAGAGGGTAACTGAGGGCAGCTTGTTGGAATCAGCTTACTTCTAGTCATCCAACTAGTGAACCAGAGAGGAAATGATTAACACAGTGCCTCCTAGCAAAGGGTGGTGTCATCTGTCTTTTCTCATTGATATTTGCCTACAATAATGTTCAAAGCTGGTCTTAAATGAAACACTAAGAAGAAAACACTTGTTTTATGAGGGGTGAAACCTAGCAAAGTCACAGAAGATGAAAGGAAAGTTTCCTGACTGAACATGTACTTGAGTTTCCCAAATGTCTTCCAAACTCTAGAGGTTTTCAAAAGATAATAATATATGTGGAAGAATATAGGTATACATATCTTGTTATCACATTATCTAAGGGAGCTAGGTAAGGCTAAGAGGTTTCAACCAAATAGTGCACATAACTTTTAACTAACTGACTGGATGTTTTGAATCACTTAGGTAGGACCTGAGTCTACTAACAATAACCCTGTGGTCTTTTGGACTTCAATTCAATTCAATGAAATAATCTAAGAAGGAGAGATCTTACAATATTAATTGTATTTGTATTTTTAGTGACTGCAACCCCTCTTTTGTGCTTCTGTGGCATCTTATACTTAACTTTAACCTAAATCTTACCAATTTATATTGAAATTACTCCTTTGCCTGTCTGTGCTTCCCTCACCCCAATCCTGTATTTAGACTGGAAGCTGCTTGTGTGACACCAGGTCCCCTTGCCTAGCACAGAATGGTGGGAGGGGGTCAATTAATATTCTGGGGATGAATGGGAGGAATAACAAATTACATTATATCCTTCATTCTATACTTTCATATTTCTAAAATTATGTATAACAGAAAATAAACTTTATTAACAGGAGGTTCAATTCAGCAAATAGGTTTGAGTACTTGCTATAAGACAGGCAGCTTGTTAAGCTTAGTATATGTCAAGATAATTAAAACACCACTTCTGTTCTCCAGGAACTCACAATCCAGCAGATGACACTATGATGTAAGAAAACCAATTGCAGTACAGCATTTGAAATAGGTAATAATATGGACATGATCAAGAAATAGAAATAACAGAGAGAAGGGGAGAATTATACCAAGAATGTTCTCTAAAATTTTTCTGAATTTATATATAAGTATGAGTTACGATTATTAAATAGGAAATGAAAGATGCATCCTTAGCTAGTTTGAAGAAAGATGTTGTCACGTTTCTCTCTTCGCTAGGAAATTCTTCCACTGTGATTGTAATACTTGTAGAGTATTATATTTATTCGTAGATATTAGATGTAAGAATACAGCGAGTCTAAAACTGTCACTGAAATTTAAATGGTAAGAAAACTGAGCCACAGAGAGATTGACTGTCTTGGCTAAGAGCACACAGTTATTAAGAAACTGAGCCTGATCTCAGGTAGTGACTTTCTGTGATATCTCAGCCTCAGGAAAGAGAGTGGTAATGTACAACTCTTCTTAGAGTGGGTATGATGGGAGAAGGGATAATCTTTTCAATAAATAGTTCTGGAACAACTGGGTATCCACAAGCAAAAAAAAAAAAAAAATCTAGACACAGACCTCACACGTTTCAAGAAAAATTAACTCAAAATGTATCATAGGCCAAGTGTAAAACACAAAATTATGAAACATCTAGAACATGACATAGGAGAAAATCTAGATGCCCTTGTGTTTGGAGATTATTTTTGCTTTAGGTATAAAACCAAAGGTCTGCTCCTTAAGAGAAAAAATTAAGTTGGAGCTCATTAAAATTATAAACTTCTGTTCTGTGAAAGACTGTCAAGAGAAGGAGAAGATAAGCCACAGGTTAGGAGAAAATATTTTCAAAAGACATATCTGATAAAGGACTGTTATCCAAAGCATGCATAGAGCTCTTAGAACTCAACAATAAGAAAACAAACAACTTGACTAAAGAACCCAGGCAAAAGATTTTAACAAATACCTCACCAAAGGAGATATACAGATGGAAAATAAACAAAGGAAAAGATGCTCAACATCATACCTCATCAGGAAATTGCAAATTAAAATAATAATGACACACCACTACACACCTATTACAATGGCAAAAATTCAAAACACTAACAACACCAAATGAAGGCAAGGATTTGGAGCAACAGGAATTCTCATTCATTATTGGTGGGAATGCAAAGTGGCGCAGCCACTTATGAATAGTTTGGCAGTCCCTCACAAAGCTAAACATAGTCTTGCCATATGATCCATCACTTGCTATCCTTGGAATGTGCCCAAATGAGTTGAAAACATATGCTCACACACAACCTGCACATGGATGTTGTAATAGCTTTTTTTCAAAATTGCCCAAACTTGGAAGCAACCAAGATGTCCTTCGACAGGAGACTGGATAAATAAACTCTGCTGCGCCCATACAATGAAATATTATTCAGTAGTAAAGAGAAATGAGCGAACAAGTCACAAAAGACATGGAAGGAACTTAAAAATATACTATTAAGTGCAAGAGGTCAAAGTGAAAAGACTACATAATATATGATTTTAATTATATGGCATTTTGGAAAAGGCAAACTATGGAGGCAGTAAAGAGTGGTGGTTTCCGGAAATTTAGACTGAGGGAGGGATGAATAGGTGGAGCACAGGTGAGTTTTGGGGTGCTAAAACTATTCTGTATGAAGCTGTAAAGGGTGGGTACATTTGTCAAAGCCCATAGAATGGACAACACAGAGATTGTGTCCTAATGGAAACTGTGGACTTTGGGTGACGATGTGTCAATGTAGGTTCATCAGTGGAACAAATGGACCCCTCTGGTGTGGGATGATGATAGGGGGAGGCTATACATGTGTGTGGGGCAAGGGGATATATGGGGACTCTGTACTTTCCGCTCAATTTTGCTGTGAAACTAAAACTGACCTTAAAAATAAAGTCAGTTAACTAAAAACAAACTCCATGGCTTTTGTCCACAATCAAAAAATTCTCCCAAAACGTGGATTCCATGTGGAGCATTCTATCTGCATATTAATCTCTTCCAAATCCAAACTTGTAGCGGTAGTTTGATGGGTTCAATGTAAGCCATATGACAATGACAGGTTGGAGATGGACTCAGGACTCTACATTGGGAGAAAGGACTATGATATGGGAATGTCCACAGACATAGGAAGTCATATTGCCACCATTCTGGCAAATACCCACTACAAACACAAATGTGGAAAGGGAAAAAACCCACAGTAATATATTTCAATGACTAACTCCATTATAGGCATAATACCTGAATAATTAATTCACTCTCTTCTCCCCATTGAATAGAAAAAAAAGTCTTCTTCATTTTGATATTTGCTTCCTTGAATTTCTATATGTGCACCATTTTTGTTTCTATATGTGCACCATTTTGTTTTTGTTTTTTTTTTGGTGGAGATATCCCTGCCAGAAATACTTAAGTGCACGTGTAATTTTTCTACCTTCTTTCAATACATTCATACATTCACTTCTAGGAACTGTTTAATAAAAGTGTTAGCATTTCCTCACACTAACAGTTTAGGCACTAAATTCGCAAAGTTTACACATTTATTAAACTCCTTTCATGTCAGTTATGCAAATGTAAATACCCCTAACAAATTTATTTTGACTATGTAAGAAAAATCCATATGCTGAATATCTAAAGATTTATTTTTTAAATGTTAGGACTATCAACTGATTCTAACAGTGGGAGGATGATTCCATCTTTGGTTTTGATGGTAAACTCAGAAATTAATAGGCTTTATTCCAATAGGAGATAATAATACAAAGATCAAGTAAATTCCTACAGCAGGGATAATATAAGTGACATGAGGAAAGAAAGAAGAAACAAGAACTAAAAAAAAAAATGGGAGGCTCTGGGAGTGTAGAGATTGGTGCAAATATGGTGACTCATTTTTGTAGACTATTGACTGTGACCCAAAGAAAAATGATCATGGTCGTGAAGAGAAGGAAAAGGTAAATAAACTCACCTGAGCAGCAAAGGGGAGTATAAAACTTTTATAGGTATTTGAGGGAAATTTTCGGGGACAGCTTTACACTTATAGCTTATTATGGAACATATTAAAATACCATAAGTAAGAAAATGTATAATGAAATTAGGGGTACTAATCACAACTTTTAAAAAGAAGGTGATGATCAACACTTTGAATTTTTTAAAAGTTACTTGATTAATGTCATTTACAGAAAGAAGGGAAGTAGATGGGTTAGAGTTGTGTGGATTTCCCAGGTCACAATGCAGTTCATACTTAATTTTACTTTAATGTCTGTCCTGGTTGGATGCAGTGAACTGTGAAGAGGATCGCAGAAAAGGAGCCACTGCAGGTGATGGGGGAAGACTAGCATGCAAGCGTGCATCCACCACATGAACCCATCGCTGTGTACTTTTTCCATGGGGGCTCTGTCTTGTGTAGTTGGAAAAGCAAACAAAGAAATGCATTAATCATTCTCCCCCATATAGAGCACATTTTTGAAAAAATGATTCATGTTTGTCAATCTCATCTCTTTATTCTTTTATTTTTTTTAAATGTATTTATTTTATTTTTGGCTGCATTGGGTCTTCATTGCTACACATTGGCTTTTCCCTAGTTGCGGAAAGCAGGGTCTACTCTGTGTTGCAGTGCGCAGGCTTCTCATTGCGGTGGCTTCTCTTGTTACAGAGCGCTGTCTCTAGGCACGCAGGCTTCAGTAGTTGTGGTTCGTGGGCTTCAGTAGTTGTGGCTCATGGGCTCTAGAATGCAAGCTCAGTAGTTGTGGCGCATGGGCTTAGTTGTTCTGTGGCATGTGGGATCTTCCTGGACCAGGGCTCGAACCCGTGTTCCCTGCATCGGCCGGTGGATTCTTAATCACTGCACTACCAGGGAAGCCCTATATCACATTTTTTGTTGGCGGGGTCACTCTTCTGACTTCCACTGAGCCCTGCCCTAGGGATGTGACAGAACAGGCATTAGTTTCCTGGTGTTGTCCATAACTGTAATTTTGCTTTTTAAGAGTATTCATAGCAAATTTATTAATAAAAGCCCACAACCAGAAACAACCCAAATGTCCATCAGCAGGTGACTAGATAAACAAATTGTTCTAAATCCATGCCATGAAATAGTATTCAGCAATAAAATGAAACGAACTTCAGATGCATGGAACAATATAGATGAATCTTGAAAACACAATGCTGTGTAAAAGAAAGCAGACTCAAAAGATGACACACTGTATGCTTCCATTTATATAAAATTCTAGAACAGGAAAACTAATCTACAGTGACAGAAAGCAGGTCAGTTGTTGCCTGGGCCCGGGGATGGAGAGGATTGAGTGGGAAAGGACACAAAGGGCAACAGAAATGTTCTATGTCTTGTGGTACTAGTTACAGAGGTGCATTCATTTCTCAAAATGCATTGAACTGTGTGCATCCGTAAGTGTAATTTGTTTTCCCATTCATAAAAAGATAGTGGATTGGCTAGATCACTTTTAAAATCTATTCTAGTCCCCATATACTTTAACCTTTTCCCTCTGCATATATTTCATCATACTAGGATACTATCAGTGTAAAGTATAATAGTTTGTTCCAAGTTAAATTGAACAGGGCTTCTCTTTTTAGTTCTTTGAAGAAAATGACAAGAGAATCAGTTTCTATTCCTTTATTTAATCAATAAATGTTTATTGAGTTCCTACATTATAGGCACTGAGAATTCAAGACTGAAACAGTCTCAGCTCTTAGGACATTAGATTCTAGTAGAGAGAGAAGAACAATACACAGAATATACAAAGATGTGTCAAAGGTGATGATAAGAGCTATGAGTCCAAATAAAGCAGGTGACGAGAAATTTTAGGAGTGGGGTGGTGGCTGCTCTTTTATATGGAATATCCAGGCTAAGACTCTGATAAGACAACATTTGATCAATTTGTTTTTGGAATCAACTTTGGGGACCCACTCAGGTTCAATCTAGTATCATATGTTCTTTAAGTGAATGCATACATTGTCAGACTCCTTCTAGGTTTTGTGTATCGGTTATTGGTCTGTGGTACTAATATGAAATGTGTTGACTGAGGCTCAATCATTAAGGATTCAGTATTTTTCCTCTGCTCTATCAGAAAAAAAAATTGGAAAAATTTTCAGTAAAGAATAAAGTTAAAAATTGTTTTGGTTAATCAGAGAGTTAGGTCATCCATAACACTCACACACTAATTATTCCACAATAAAGAAGTCTTATTGTATTTGTGAGTGATCCTTCATCGGGAAGATGGAAATGTCTTCTAGCCTGAGGTCAAAGTTGTCTAGTGACATACATCTTCCTCCTGGTATTTCAAGTATGGGGAGGAGATCAGGTAAGGGAAACAGAGGATCATAGGTTTGGCTGACTCCAAAAAATCAGTCATTAGTATTCATAAAAATAAAATGATAACCTCTCATAAAAACCACATTCCTCTCTTGTCACCAACTTTTCTGGCAGTCTTGGCTCTAGTTTTGAGTCTTTGTGTTGGTTTCAGTGACTATCTTTTGACTGTAATCAGTGCCATTTATTGAGTCCCTCCTATGATCCAGACAAGTTATATGTTCCATTTCTAATTCTGATGTCTGTGAGGTGGGGATGATCTTGATTCTCCTTCGTGTAACACATCTTGTATCAACTGAACCAGGATCAGGATAAGATTGAACGATGTGATTTTACAGCTCGTGGTTTCCATTGCAGTATGTGGCTTCTCAAGGAAAGGCTCCTTAGGATGGCTGCTGCCCATGGATGTCAGGCCTCAGGTATATTTCTTTTCAGGCAGATAGAGGCTACCTGACATCCAGTTTAGGAAACCCGTAAGTGTTTGAATTCTGCATGACAGAGGATTTTAAGATTATGGCAGACTTTGTGGCCAAAATGTCAGCCTTCTGAAAAAAAGGAAAACAAAACTTAAAATGACTCCTGTGCTTACTAGTTTCGACAGTGCTATGTTTAGCACCCACCCCTATCACACCTAACTTTTAGTATGGCTCTTGCTAGACAGAATACCAATGCACTGGATTAGTATTTCTAAAATACATCTCCAGTTTGTTTAAGTCTTCTATGAAAAAGGGTTCTGTAAGTTAAAAATATTTAGGAAAAGCTGGGTTAGCTAAATTTTACTGCAGGTCTTCTCAGAACTTTTAATATGGTGATGTATACTGTGATTTAATAATACACAAAAATATCCCAAGCTTATTAGAAGTGGACCCCATCTTCTTTTATCATAGAATAACCTTCAAAACTAGTGTTTGGTATAAAACACTTGGGAAAATGCCAATAGAGCCAATCTTCCCACGTTCTTTCTTCAGAATTATCTTCTCTGTGAGCTCCCTTAGGGACCTTCTTGCTTCATAGAGTGACATTCTATTATGTAATGTATTAACCATAATTCAGTGTTAATATCTGAGAGGGAGGCTCTATGCTCTATGCACCCCCAGGATTGTTTGTGGCTCCTGGAGATTCAATGTTCCTTTTCAAGTAATTAATCAAGCTATGATAGTACAGGTCGTGTTGCAATGGATTATGATATATATCTATATATCTGTAGATATAGATATATATCACTCACCAGAACATGAGTCATACCTTATTCTTTTCTTTTCCCTTATTTCTAAGATGGTATCTTACACATAATAAAAACTGTTTTTGTTGAATGAAGGTGTAACTTTATGAGTAAATGACTTTAATGGAGGGATTTCTGATATGTCAGAATCATGGGAGTATTGCTTTGGGTCAGGAGAGATTTTGGTGGCAACTTGAAAATCAAAGTATGAAGGCCACTTGTTTTCACAGTACCCATTGGCAGTACCTGCAAAACTCTGCTTAGAAACCCTTGGGAGTGAGAACAGGCTACTCATTCAATTCATATTAGGTACTATTTTTTCTCTCTCTCTCCCTCTCCTCTTTGCCTTTTAATTATCCTGAACTTGAACATAAAAACGTACCCTTGAGCTACCTAATTTCCTTAATTTCACTTCTTTACCTGCATTATTGTCTGACATACTATGATCTACATGGCAAAAGAGAAAGAGCATGGTTACAAATTACACTTGTACTTTGTATATTATCTGAGTATTTTGTAGACATAATACTACCAGCTTCCATCATATGTCCAAGAGGTTAATGAAAGTAAAGATAGAAGCACTGAGTCACTGACAGTCACTGGTTGGCTGATTCCTCAAAACTAGTTTGTGGTAGAGCCTCTACTGGTATCCGTGGCATAGTTTCTTGTACTCCATTTTAAGTGGTGTTTCTTTATAAGCCACCTAATTAATAAGTAAGGAACACATAGTAGAAGAGCTCTGAGTAATAAGCAGTGTTTTATTCATTATGGATTAAATGAGAGTCCCCAAACAAAATGTCAGAGCAACAAGATACTTTCCCCTCATGGAGAAACCCCTGGTCTAGATCTTGCACAAGAAATATGCAAACTAAAATATTTTATCTGTACTTTTAAGCTGAGGTTTTCTGTTAGAAAAGGCACTCTTGAGGTTTGCAGGAAGTATGTGTAGTTCCTGTGAAAGTGAATAAACCAGTATATACCTAGTACTCTCACTTTTTATGTATTACTAGCATTGCAATAGTCAGGAAATTTAGTAGAAAAATAGTTGTAATAAATATGACAGCACACTCTCACAAATAAAAAGAAAGGTACAAACATTCCAAAGGAAATGGGCAAAAATTACTGAAAGGCAATTTGTAAAATATTATCAGCTTTACTAGTAGTCAAAGCAATTGAAACTGAAGAAGATATAAACATTAACCTTTCACCTATATGTTTGCAATGGCTAAAATGATTGATAAGACCCAGTATTGGTTAATCTGGGAAAACTTGTGTTTTCATACCTTATTAGTGGGAGGGTAATTTAGGCCCTATTTTGACATTACTATAAGCCACAGTTTCAGATGTTATAAATAAATATCCATAGATTTGTTTTTTTTAGGAAGGAAGGAAACAAATTTATTGATTACTTATTTTAGGTTCATCTATTTCATAATCGTGTATTCTCAATAGTGCTTGAAGAATGCTAAAGCATCTTTCAAAATAAGGTAACTGAAGTTCAGAAATGCAAAGTGCCTCACCCACATTTACACAACTATTAAAAATGCAGACTTGGTATTTGTGGCCACTTCTATCTGATGTCCAAGACCATGCCTTTCCAATATACAACAACGAACACTTACTAAAAGGTAATCAAAACAACACACTCCAAACGATGTGAGACTTTAGTAAAAGAACAAGCTAATGAACCATTAATCCACATGCATGCAACATGGAGTATCTGTGACCAACAAACTACATGAATCTAGGTGTTCAGATTTAGAAAGATGTTTTCTAATTGAGGGGTACAAAACATGATATCTGAGAACCATTGAGCTGGTATAAAATAAATTAAAAATTGCAAGTCAATACATACCATAAATGGAAGTATTTCCAAAGTCTGAGTGGTATAAATTGACTTTCATGTAACAAATTTGGCTCTGCAGATCAGTGGAAAAGCAACGACCATTGAGAGGTATCTTATGTGGCATTTACCTGCCAGCAAGCTTCATTTTTACATATTCAACCTTTGCACAGCTTTTTAAGAAAGCAGTATGTATGAAAGTAAGAGACTGATTTGTGAAAACTTTCTGGAGGGAACTGATGACAAAGAGATACACAGAAAAGTACAGAAAGTTCAAAGACATGTCTATTCTCGTTGCTGTGTGGTCTGCGGTTTAGAAAGGAAATTACCTAGAGACTCTATCAATAGGGAGTAGTAGGTGCATCAGAGAAGATCTGACAGCATAGGGCACTGCTTAAAAGCTTAGGCTTTGGGATCTTGCAGATTTGAGTTTGAATCTTCACTCTGTTATCACTAAGCCTTGGGATTGTGAGTGGATTACTTAACTTCTCCTAGCCTCAATTTTCTCATCTATGAAATATAGATAATAATTCTACTTAGTTTATAATATTGCTATTCTTAAATAGGTTAATGCCCTTGAGCGCTTAGCACAAAGCCTCACACACTGCAAATGTACAATAAATCTACAGCCATTGAATGCTGCAAAAGGACTGTGAAGTGATATACGTGTAGGCATATTTATCTGAGAGACGCTTGGAAGAAGGTCCATCAGTAGTGGTTAAATGGCTATCTTGGGTAGTGGGATTTAGGTGAATTTTCTTAAAAAAATTATTTTTTCTATAGCGTCTGACTTTTTTTTTACAATAACCATACTGTTTTTATCAGAAAAAATATGACAAAGCTATTTTAAATTAGGGGGAAGAAAACTAAGTACAATATAAGAAAAAATATACTGGAAGTATGTTTCAAAGAAAACAATAGTAGTAATCTTGTTTTTATTTATTTATTTTTAAATGAATGGTTAATTTTTAAAAAATAAATTTATTTATTTATTTATTTTGGCTGCTTTGGGTCTTCGTTGCTGTGTGCGGACTTTCTCTAGTTGCTGTGAGCAGGGGCTAGTCTTCGTTGCCGTGCACGGGCTTCTCATTGTGGTGTCTTCTCTTGTTGTGGAGCACGGCCTCTAGGCACATGGCCTTCAGTAGTTGTGGCACGTGGGCTCAGTAGTTGTGGCTCATGGGCTTAGTTGCTCCGCAGCATGTGGGATCTTCCTGGGCCAAGGCTCAAACCCATGTCCCCTGCGTTGACAGGTAGATTCTTAACCACTGCACCACCAGGGAAGTCCTTGCTTTTATTTTTGTCTTTGAAAAGATAGAACCTTAGGATAATGAAATCTTGCCATTTGCAACAACATGGATGGAACTAGAGGGAATTATGTAAAGTGAAATAACTCAGAGAAAGACAAATAGTGTATTATTTCACTTATATGTGGAATCTTAAAAAAAAAAACAAATAAAAAAATTTTAAAAACGTGACCAAACAGAAACAGAGTCAGAGATACAGAGAAAAAACAGGTCGTTGCCAGAGGGAAGGGGGTGAGGGGAGGAGAGAAATAGGTGAGGGAAACTAAGAGGTACAAACTTTCAGTGACAAAATAAATGAGTCAGTTATGAAATGTACACTGTGGGGAATATAGTCAATAATTTTGTAATATCTTTGTATGGTGACAACTAGACTTATCATGGTGACCATTTTGAAATGTATAAAAATATTGAATCACTGTGTTGGTACCAGGAACTAACATAGTTTTGTAGGTTACTTATACGTCAAAACCAAACAAATCAACAAACAAACAGAAAAAAAGGGGATTGGATTTGTGGTTACGAAAGGCGGCGGGTGGGGAGAGGGGAGATTGGATGAAAGTATTTGAAAGGTACAAACTTCCAGTTGTAAGATAAATAAGTACTAGTGATTAATGTACAATGTGATAAAAATAATTAACACTTCTGTATGTTATATATGAAAGCTGTTAAGAAAGTAAATTCTAAGGGTTCTCATCACAAGGAAAAATATTTTTTCTATTTATTTAATGTTGCATCTATATAAAATAATGGATGTCCATTAAACATTGTGATAATTATTTCATGATGTAGGTAAGTCAAATCATTATGCTGTACACCTTAAACTTATACAGTGCTGCATGTTAATTATATCTCAATGAAACTGTGAGGAAAAAAATAGAAATGAAATGGCAGAAGAATAATAAAGTTGTTTAGAGTGTATAAAAAAACCAGAACCGTAGCTGCACAATTGGATTAATCACTGTTGCATAGTTGCAACATAGACCTGCATGTTGCAACATAGACCTGCATGTTGCATAGTTGCAACATAGACCTGCATTGCTCTTTTTTACAAACACAGATCTAGATCACATTTCCCACATGCAACCCCATTCTTCCCCTCTGTCCTTGCTTCTAGATCAGACCAGATAACTGGTTCTTACTAGTGAAATGTGACCAAAGGAAAAAAGTTATTTCCAGATCAAAGTAGTTAAGAATAGGTGTGCTTTTCCATGCTCTTTTGTTCCCTTCCTGCAGCTGGAAGAAAAGGACTCCCAGGCTGTAAGGGATGGTTTTGCTCAGAGGTGGAAGCAGACTAGATTCCTGAATCACATTTTGGAGAAGAGCTCTGAAGAAAGACAATTTTCTAGGAATTTCTGCATTGACTTTTGTGTGAGTGAATGGTAAATTTTTTTTTTTTTTGGTGTTATGGCAGTGAGAGTTTTGTTTGCTTGTTATAGCAGTTAGTCCAATCTGAGTTATGGAATTATAGGTTACCATCATTGGTCTGCATATGACCTTCTTTTATACAATTAACTAAGTTGTATAATGTTCCACTAGTAACCTACTTCCAACTTAACATTTCAAATAACTTGAGCATTTCAAATAACTCCTATCTATGTGCTCCTTCCTTTTAATATTCTCTAAGTATATATCTAGGAGTAAAATTTCTGGATCTTCAGGATATGCAAATGTGTAGCTTTACACAATGATGCCAAATTGCTATTCAAAGTGTTGTACCAATTTCTAATGCCACGACTAATTCATGTTGCTCCATATCGCTGCCATCACAATAATTATCAGACTTAATTTGGCCATTTGAATGGGAATAAATTGGGGTCACACTGTGGTCTTGTTTACATTTTCATGATCACTAGTGAGCTTAAGCCAAGTCACTTCTGAAGAAAATGATCAATGAAAGGTGATTTGCCCCACTAGAAATTAAGGTTAAATTATAAGCCTATAGTGATTAAATAGTAATAGAATGGTATGAGTCAAGGATAGACAGATTTACCAATGCAACAGAGTAGAGAATTTGAAGGAGATGCACATGTATGTGGAAATTTAATATGTGACAGGTAGCATGGGAAGAGGAAGAACTATTCAAAACCAGAGCCAGAAAATTCAGGATCTAAAGAGGAAAAAAATGTATTTGGATCTCTATCTCACAATACATACAGAAATACCCACTAGAAAGACTAAAAATTTAAGTGTCAAATACAAGAGTTTAAAATTCTTATTGGTGTAAATTTTGCTGACTTTGGGGAAGAAAAGAATTTATTAAAGCACAGAAAGTACTAAATATAGAATAAAATATGGATAAATTTGATTACATTGGTATTAATATTTTTTTCCATTAGAGACATCATAAAGGAAGTGAAAAGCTAAGCTACCAACTGAGAGAAAATATTTGCAACACTTATAAAAGACAAAGAATTAGTATGGAAATACATAATGAAATCATATATATCAATAAGAAAATGACAAAGTATCCAACAGAAAAATGGAATATTATACAAACATGCATTCTACAAAAGAAGAAATTTTTATGTGAAATATATATTACATATGATAAAATATGAACTAATTTTCTTTTCAGATGAATCAAAATATTCAAACCATACAGTAAAAAGAAAAGAGAAAATATATTGAGTTTTCTTGCTTTCACTCTTCATTCTTATAAAAAGCAATGTTTTCCTTCAAAAAAGGATTCTACAATTCCACTCTGCGGTCAATCATATATAAATGGTACTGATCTTCCAGAGTACTAGACTTTGCGGTTACAAATGTTTTATGTGTGCTTATGCCTTCTTACACAGTCATACACTTATGCATTCTTATACATTTACATTTAGTATGGATATATTAATTCAGCACTTTTTTTGTGCAAGGCATTGTCCTAGATTCTGAGGAAATGAAAAAGACAAACAATTCCAGGAAAATGATGGATAATAAAGTAAATTATTTTTATATTAGAAGGTGCTAGGTACTATGAACAAAAGTAGAGCAGCAAAGAGAAATCAAATAATACCAGAATTGATATGTGTGTGCACTTTTAAACTGGGGGGTCAGGGAAAGCCACGATGAGAAAACACTATTTGAGCAAAAGATTAAAGGGGGTAAGGGACTGAGCCATGCTTATGTCTGAGGGAAGAAAATACCAGGTGAAGTAAACAGAAGGTGAAAAGACTTGAAGGCAGGAGCATGCTGACATGTCTGAGAAACAACAGGGAGGTCATTGTGACTGCAGTGGAGAAAGAAGGGGGGAAGAGTAGCAGGAGATGATGTCAGAGAGTAAATGGGAGATGAGAGCATAGCTCATGGAGGTACTTGTAAACCCTTTACAATATAGCAATTGTAAAGACTGTAAATATATACAGTCTTTACAATTGTTATATCCTTTTGATGAATTGACCCCTTTATCATTATATAATAACATTCTTTGTCACTTTGCTATGGTTTTTGACATAAAGTCTATTTTGTCTGATATAAGTATAGTTAGGCCTGCTTCCTTATGGTTTCCACGTTCATAAGGTATTTTCTTCCATCCCTTTACTCTGAGATGATGTGTGTCCTTAGGGATGAAGTGAGTCTCTTGTAGGCAGTATGTATTTGGGTCATTTTAAAAAATGCATTTAGTCACTTCATGCCTTTTGATTGGAGAATTTAATCAATTTACATTTAAAGTAATTATTGATAAATAAGGACTAACTAATGGCATCTTAATTGTTTTCTAGTTGTTTTGTAGTCCTCTTGTTTCTTTCTTCCTCTGCTGAATTTATTTGTGAATTGATTTTCTATAGTGATATGCATTGATTCCTCTTTTCTTCAGTGTATATATTGTAAGTGAGGCTTATATAAATATCTTACAAATATAGCAGTCTACTGTAAGCTGATTAACAACCTAACTGTTTGCATGAAAAACTCTACCCCTTTAATCCCTGCTCCATTTTATGTTTTTTATGCCTTAATATTCCTCTTTTTTATATTGTGTATCATTAACAAATTGTGGTAGCTATATTTACTTATTTATTTATTTTTATTGCAGTCAGTCAATTTATTAGTAATTAAAGAAATACAATATTTATTTTTACATCTTTATTGGAGTATAATTGCTTTAGGATGATGCGTTAGCTTCTGCTGAACAACAAAGTGAATCAGTCATACATATACATATATCCACATATCTCTTCCCTCTTGCATCTCCCTCCCTCCCACCCTCCCTATCCCACCCCTCTAGGTGGTCACAAAACACTGAGCTGATCTCCCTGTGCTATGTGGCTGCTTCCCACTAGCTACCTATTTTACATTTGGTAGTGTATATATGTCTATGCTATTCTCTCACTTTGTCCCAACTTACCCTTCCCCCTCCCCGTGTCCTCAAGTCCATTCTCTATGCCTGTGACTTTATTCCTATCCTGCCATAGGTTCTTCAGAACCATTTTTTTTTTTAGATTCCATATATATGTGTTAGCGTACAGTTTTTGTTTTTCTTTCACTGACTTACTTCACTCTGTATGACAGTCTCTATGTCCATTCACCTCACTACAAATAACTCAATTTTGTTTCTTTTTATTGCTGAGAAATATCTTTGGATATATGTGCCACATCTTCTTTAACCATTCTTCTGTCGATGGACACTTAGGTTGCTTCCACATCCTGGCTATTGTAAATAGAGCTGCAATGAACACTGTGGTACATGACTCTTTGAATTATGGTTTTCTCAGGGCATATGCCCAGTAGTGGGATTGCTGAGTCATATGGTAGTTCTATTTTTAGTTTTTAAGGAAACTCCATACTGTTCTCCATAGTGGCTGTATCAACTAACATTCCCGTCAACAGTGCATTAGGGTTCCCTTTTCTCCACACCCTCTCCAGCATTTATTGCTTTGATGTTTTGATGATGGCCATTCTGACTGGTGTGTGATGATACCTCATTGTAGTTTTGATTTGCATTTCTCTAATGATTAGTGATGTTGAGCATCCTTTTATGTGTTTGTTGGCAATCTGTATATGCTCTTTGGAAATGTCTATTTAGCTCTTCAGCCCATTTTTGGATTGGGTTGTTTGTTTTATTTATATTGAGACACATGAGCTGCTTGTATATTTGGAGATTAATCCTTTGTCAGTTGCTTCATTTGCAAATATTTTCTCCCATTCTAAGGGTTGTCGTTTCGTCTTGTTTATGTTTTCCTTTGCTGTGCAAAAGCTTTTAAGTTTCATTAGGTTCCATTTGTTTATTTTTGTTTTTATTTCCATTTCTCTATGAGATGGGTCATAAAGGATCTTGCGGTGATTTATGTCATAGAGTGTTCTGCCTATGTTTACATCTAGAGTTTTATAGCCTTACATTTAGGTCTTTAATCCATTTTGAGATTATTTTTGAGTATGGTGTTCAGGAGTGTTCTAATTTCATTCTTTTACATGTAGCTCTCCAGTTTTCCCAGTACCACTTATTGAAGAGGCTATCTTTTCTCCATTGTATATTTTGCCTCCTATATCAAAAATAAGGTGACCATATGTGCGTGGGTTTATCTCTGGGCTTTCTATCCTGTTCCATTGAGCTATATTTCTGTTTTTATGCCAGTACCATACTGTCTTGATTACTGTAGCTTTGTAGTATAGTGTGAAGTCAGGGAGCCTGATTCCTCCAGCTCCATTTTTCTTTCTCAAGATTACTTTGCTTATTCGGGGTCTTCTGTGTTTTCATACAAATTGTGAAATTTTTTGTTCTAGTTCTGTGAAAAATGCTACTGGTAGGTTGATAGGGATAGCACTGAATCTGTAGATTTCTTTGGGTAGTATAGTCATTTTCACGATGTTGGTTCTTCCAATCCAAGAACATGGTATATCTCTTCATCTGTTTGTATCATCTTTAATTTCTTTCATCAGTGTCTTATAGTTTTCTGCATACAGGTCTTTTGTCTCCTTAGGTAGGTTTATTCCTAGATATTTTATTCTTTTTGTTGCAATGATAAATGGGAGTGTTTCCAAATTCCTCTTTTAGATTTCTCATTATTAGTGTATAGGAATGCAAGAGATTCTTGTGCATTACTTTTGTATCCTGCTACTTTACGAAATTCATTGATTAGCTCTAGTAGTTCTCTGGTAGCATCTTTAGGATTCTCTATGTATAGTATCCGGTCATCTGCAAACAGTGACAGTTTTACTTCTTCTTTTTCAATTTGGATTACTTTTACTTCTCTTTCTTCTCTGATTGCTGTGGCTAAAAGTTCCAAAACTATGTTGAATAATAGTGGTGAGAGTGGGCAACCTTGTCTTGATCCTGATCTTAGAGGTAATGGTTTCATTTTTTCACCATTGAGAATGATGTTGTTGTGGGTTTGTCATATATGGCCTTTATTATATTGAGGTAAGTTCCCTCTATGCCTACTTTCTGGAGCGTTTTTATCATAAATGGGTGTTGAATTTTGTTGAAAGCTTTTTCTGCATCTATTGAGATGATCATATGGTTTTTATCCTTCAATTTGTTAATATGTTGTATAACGTTGATTGATTTGCATATATGGAAGAATCCTTGCATTCCTGGGATAAACCGCACTTGATCATGGTGTATGATCCTTTTAATGTGCTGTTGGATTCTGTTTGCTAGTATTTTTGCATTTATGTACATCAGTGATATTGGCCTGTAGTTTTCCTTCTTTGTGACATCTTTGTCTGGTTTTGGTATCAGGGTGATGGTGGCCTTGTAGAATGAGTTTGGGAGTGTTTCTCCTTCTGCTATATTTTGGAAGAGTTTGAGAAGGATAGGTGTTAGCTCTTCTCTAAATGTTTGATAGAATTCGCCTGTGAAGCCTTCTGGTCCTGGGCTTTTGATTGTTGGAAGACTTTTAATCACAGTTTCAATTTCAGTGCTTGTGATTGGTCTGTTTATATTTTCTATTTCTTCCTGGTTCAGTCTTGGAAGGTTGTGCTTTTCTAAGAATTTGTCCTTTTCTTCCAGGTTGTCCATTTTACTGGCATATAGTTTCTTGTAGTAATCTCTCATGAACTTTTGTATTTCTTCAGTGTCAATTTTTACTTCTCCTTTTTCATTTCTAATTCTATTGATTTGAGTCTTTCCCTTTTTTCTTGATGAGCCTAACTAATGTTTTACGAATTTTGTTTATCATCTCAAAGAACCAGCTTTTAGTTTTATTGATCTTTGGTATTGATTCCTTCATTTCCTTTTCTGATCTTATCTTTATGATTTCTTTCCTTCTGCTAACTTTGGTTTTTTTTGTTCTTCTTTCTCTAATTGCTTTAGGTGTAAGTTTAGGTTGTTTTTTTAGATGTTTCTTGTTTCTTGATGTAGGATTCTACTGCTATCGACTTCCCTCTTAGAACTGTTATTGCTGCATCCCAGAGGCTTTGGGTTGTTGAGTTTTCATTGTCATTTGTTTCTAGGTATTTTTTGATTTCCTCTTTGATTTCTTCAGTCATCTCTTGGCTATTAAGTAGCGTATTTTTTAGCCACCATGTTTTTGTATTTTTTAAAGATTTTTTTCTGTAATTGATATCTAGTCTCTAGCGTTGTGGTTGGAAAAGATACTTTATACAATTTCAATTTTCTTAAATTTACCAAGGCTTGATGTGTGAACCAAGATATAATCTATCTTGGAGAATGTTCCATGAGTGCTTCAGAAGAAAGTGTATTCTGTTGTTTTTGGATGGAATGTCCTATAAATATCAATTAAGTCCATCTTATTTAATGTATCATTTAAAGCTTGTGTTTCCTTATTTATTTTCATTTTGAATGATCTATCCATTGGTGAAAGTCAGGTGTTAAAGTCCCCTGCTGTGATTGTGTTACTGTCGATTTCCCCTTTTATGACTGTTAGCCTTTGCCTTATGTATTGAGGTGCTCCTATGTTGGGTGCATAAGTATTTACAATTGTTATATTTTCTTCTTTGATTGATCCCTTGATCATTACGTAGTGTCCTTCTTTGTCCCTTGTAGTAGTCTTTATTTTAAATTCTATTTTGTCTGATAAAAGAATTGCTACTCCAGCTTTCTTTTGATATCCATTTGCATGGAATTTTTTCCATGCCCTCACTTTCAGTTTGTATGTGTCCCTAGGTCTGAAGTGGGTCTCTTGTAGACAGCATGTACATGGGTCTTGTTTTTGTATCCATTCAGCCAGTCTACTTCTTTTGGTTGGAGAATTTAATCCATTTACATTTAATGTAGTTTTTGATATGTATGTTCCTATTACCATTTTCTTAATTGTTTTGGTTTGTTATTGTAGGTCTTTTCCTTCTCTTGTGTTTCCTGCCTAGAGAAGTTCCTTTAGCATTTGTTGTAAAGCTGGTGTGGTGGTGCTGAATTCTCTTAACTTTTGCGTGTCTGTAAAGTTTTTAATTTCTCCATCGAATCTGCATGAGATCCTTGCTGGGTAGATTAATCTTGGTTGTAGGCTTTTCCCTTCATAACTTTAAATATGTCCTGCCACTCCTGAAAGATCTGGCTTGCAGAGTTTCTGCTGAAAGATCAGATGTTAACCATATAGGGATTCCCTTGTATGTTATTTGTTGTTTTTCCCTTGTTGCTTTTAATATTTTTTCTTTGTATTTAATTTTTGATAGTTGGATTAATATGTGTCTTGGTGTGTTTCTCCTTGGATTTCTCCTGTATGGGACTCTCTGCATTTCCTGGACTTGATTGACTATTTCCTTTCCCACATTAGGGAAGTTTTCAACTAATATCTCTTCAAATATTTTCTCAGTCTCTCTTTTTCTCTTCTTCTTCTTGGTCCCATATAATTCGAGTTTTGGTGCATTTAATGTTGTCCCAGAGGTCTCTGAGATTGTCCTCCATTCTTTTCATTCTTTTTTCTTTATTCTGCTCTGTGGTAGTTATTTCCAATATTTTATCTTCCAGGTCACTTATCCATTTTCTGCCTCAGTTATTCTGCTATTGATTCCTTCTAGAGAATTTTTAATTGCATTTATTGTGTTGTTCCTCATTGTTTGCTCTTTAGTTCTTGTAGATCCTTGTTTAACATTTCTTGTATTTTCTCCATTCTATTTCCAAGATTTTTGATCATCTTTACTATCATTACTCTGAATTCTTTTTCAGCTGGGCTGCCTATTTCATCTTCATTTGTTTGGTCTGGTGGGTTTTTACCTTCCTCCTTCATCTGCTGTGTGTTTCTCTGTCTTCTCATTTTGCTTAACTTACTGGGGGTCTCCTTTTCTCAGGCTGCACTTTTGTAGTTCCCATTGTTTTTGGTGTCTATCCCTACTGGCCAAGGTTGGTTCAGTGGGTTGTATAGGCTTCCTGGTGAAGAGGACTGGTGCCTGTGTTCTGGTGGATGAGGCTGGATCTTGTCTTTCTCCTGTGCATGACCATGTCCAGTGGTGTGTTTTGGGGTGTCTGTGGCCTTATTATGATTTTAGGCAGCCTCTCTGCTAATGGTTGTGGTTGTGTACTTGTCTTGTTGATTGTTTGGCATAGGGTGTCCAGCACTGTAGCTTGCTGGTCATTGAGTGGAGCTGGGTCTTAGCATTGAGATGGAGGTCTGTGGGAGAGCTTTTGCCATTTGAGATTATGTGGAGCCGGGAGGTCTCTGGTGGACCAATGTCCTGAACTCAGCTCTCCCACCTCAGAGGCACAGGCCTGACATCTGGCCGGAGCACCAAGACCCTGTCTGTTACATGGCTCAGAAGAAAAGGGAGTAAAAAAGAAAGAAAGAAATAAGATAAAATAAAGTTATTAAGGTAAAAAATAAAAAAGTTATGAAAAATAAAAGAAAATAAAAAGTAATTAAAAAAATAAAGAATGAAGAGAGCAACCAAACTAAAAAACAAATCCACCAATGATAACAAGAGCTAAAAACTATACAAAAAAATGACCCAAAAGCAGAAAAGAAAAAACGGACACACAGAACCCTAGGACAAATGGTAAAAGTAAAGGTATAGAGACAAAATCACACAAAGATACATACACATACACACTCACAAAAAGAGTAAAAGAAAAAAATATATATCTATATTTTAAAAAAAAGGAAGATAGCAACCAAATCAATAAACAAATCTACCAATGATAATAAACTCTAAATACTAAACTGATATAAACATAAAACCGGAAACAAATTAGATGCAGAAAGAAAACCCCAAGTCTACAGTTGCTCCCAAAATCCGCCACCTCAATTTTGGGATGATTCGTTGTCTATTCAGGTATTCTAGAGATGTTGCGTACATCAAGTTGATTGTAGAGATTTAATCCGCTGCTCCTGAGGCTGCTGGGAGAAATTCCCCTTTCTCTTTTTTGTTTGCACAGCTCCTGGAGTTCAGCTTTGGATTTGGCCCCGTCTCTGCGTGTAGGTCACCTGAGGGCATCTGTTCCCTGCTCAGACAGGACGGGGTTAAAGTAGCAGCTGATTAGGGGGCTCTCTCTCATTCAGGTTTGGGGAGGGTGGGGTATGGAATGCAGGGAAAGCCTGCAGCAGCAGAGGCTGGTGTGACATTGCAACAGCCTGAGATGCACCGTGTGTTCTCCCAGGTGAGTTGTCCCTGGATCACGGGACCCTGGCAGTGGCGGGATGCACAGGCTCCCAGGAGTGGAGGTGTGGATAATGACCTGTGCTCGCACACAGGCTTCTTGGTGGCGGCAGCAGCAGCCTTAGCATCTCATGCCTGTCTCTGCAGTCTGCGCTGATAGCCGCGGCTCATGCCCATTTCTGGAGCTCGTTTAGGCGGTACTCTGAATGTCCTCTCCTTGTGCACCCTGAAACAATGGTCTCTTTCCTCTTAGGCAGTTCCAGACTTTTTCCTGGACTCCCTCCTGGTTAGCTGTGGTGCACTAGCCCCCTTCAGGCTGTGTTCATGCAGCCAACCCCAGTCCTCTCCCTGGGATCTCACCTCCAAAGCCCAAACCTCAGCTCCCAGCCCCCACCTGCTCCAGAGGGTGAGCAGACAAGCCTCTCAGGCTGGTGAGTGCTGGTCGGCACCAATCATCTGAGTGTGGGAACCTCTCCTCTTTGCCCTCTGCACCCCTATTGCTGTGCTCTCCTCCATGGCTCCGAAGCTTTCTCCCCACCACCCGTCTCCACCAGTGAAGGGGCTTCCTAGTATGTGGAAACTTTTCCTCCTTCACAGCTCCCTCCCAGAGGTGCAGGTCCCATCCCTATTCATTTGTCTATGTTGTTTTCTTTTTTCTTTTGCCCTACCCAGGTACGTGGGTAGTTTCTTGACTTTTGGGAAGTCTGAGGTCTTCTGCCAGTGTTCAGTAGGAGTTGTTCTACATGTAGATGTATTTCTGATGCATTTGTGGGGAGGAAGGTGATCTCCACATCTTACTCCTCCACTATCTTGGAGGTCTCTCCGCTATATTTATTATTAGTACTTTTGCCCTTTACCCTTTACACTAGAGTTAAGTGGTTAATGTACAGCAGAGCATCTAAATATATTAAACAATACATGGGGAAAAAAAGTCTCTGGTTTTCACTCATGAAAATTTGCTACACCAAAGGATTTTTGAGCAGAGAAGTAACATATTACTTACATTTTGATGTGATCAACTTTGTCAGGTTGGTAAATTGACCAAAAGAAAGTAAGGGTGGAATTAGGAAAATCAGTTAGGAGGCTGTTGGACAAATCCAGGTAAGAAGTGACTGTGGCTTGGAGTTGGGTCTCTTTGGGTGGTGGGAATTGTTTAGATTCTATTTTGAAGACAGAGAGACAACAGTATTTTCTGACAGATTGGGTGTGCCATGTAAGAGAAAGAGAGGGGTCAAGGATGAGAAATATTTGTTCTAATATCTTTCAGTTGGTTGTCAATCAATGTCCACACATTAGCAGATTATGCCCATTTTGTACTAAGTTTCTATATTTTTGTTGGTTGCTTAATTCTTCTCCATCAGAGACTTTAGTGCATGCTTGGAAAAACTGAAATGAATAATTCATTCTCAGAGTTTAAGAAATTCTCTTTCAAAATGCTAAGTAAAAATTCAGCCATTGGTCAATTTGCTGATTTGACTATAAACATGAGAGGAAGACATAGGCACAATCTTCTGGCTTTATGTATTTAGATGTTCATCCTTTACGTAATGTACAATCATTATAATGTTGGTCTTTTGAAAAGAATTCATTTATTCAAAAACCCTTTGATGAGTGACCACTATATAGCAAACATTTTGCTAGTGCCAGAGACCCAGACAGCACTGAGGCAAATACCTGCTCTCAAGGAGCCTGCCATCTAGTGGAAGATGAAGAAATGTAATTGAGTAGGAGAATAAAATGAGATTAGTGATACAACAGTGGTGGCTAGAAAGTTCCAAGAGAGCATAGAAGATGGCACAACTTAATTGTATCTGGAGAATTCAGGAAAACTTGTAGAAAGAGGAGGCATTTACAAATAATTATGTAGGGAGCTGAGATGGGCATTCCAGATAAAGGAAGCACTATGTTGGGAGTAGAAAAGAGAATGACCCATTTGGATGATCGCGCACATATTAAGGCTAGAGGTTCTGGAGCATGTGCATGAGTGGTGAAAGATGAGTCTTGAAAGAAAAGTGTGGTATATCTTGAACACCTTTATTTATGACGATGTGAGGTTTGAAATGAATCCTGTAGGCAATGGGAAGTAGCAAAGAGGTTCTCAGCAGGAAAACAAGTTGATTAGATTAAGGCTTTAGAATGGTTATTCTGGCAAGGCTGTGTAGGATACATTGGAAAGAGAGGAGACCCAGGCCTGGGGAATCAGTTGGTGTACTGCAGTAGTCCTAACAAGGAGTGATGAGGTCCTGCCTTGAGCAGTGTGGAGAGAGAGGAGAAGACATATAGAAGAGCTACTTTGAAGGTATACTTAGTCCAGCTTGGTTGAGAACAACATATGGGTGACTAGCAATGTCTAAGATGATGCAAGTAATCTGTATTTGGAAACTGAATAGATGACAACACATTATTCCATGTCAAGGAGTAATAGGAAGAGAAGCATTTTGAGTGGAATGGTGTGTTCAGAGTTTAAGAACTGATGGTGTAGCTAAGTGGAGATAACTAAAAAGCTATTTGAATTTCTGAGTAAAATCTGGGTGGTAAATTAAATGCCACTAATGAAAACTATCTTAGAGCTTAACCTATAATTTTCTTAGAAATATAGGAATTTGTTTTCATATCCTTAATAGCAATGGCAAAAACTTTTAGCTATACATATATTTAATCAGAATATTATTTTCATATCCCTGAATAGTAATGACAAAACCTTTTAGCTACACATATAATTAATAAATGCATTTTATACATACCTATATTAAACAAAACAAGACAAAACCCAAAAAAGCAAATGGAGCGACAGAGAGGTTGTCTTGCAACAATTACAGTGAAACCCTGCTGGAAGCATTGCAAATGGAAATTACATTTTGGGAAGTATATATGTCAATATGTAGCAAGGGTTATAAAGATGATCATATGATTTTGCCTAGTAAACCTACTCCTGATGATTAAAAGCAAAAGATTCAGTGTATTTAATGAAAATTTACCTTATAGATGTGGTTTACATAAAAATAAGTTAAAAGGGAATGGTTTAATGTGTCTGTGTATGTGTTTAATCAGAGTAGAAACAGGAAGATTATGAAGAAACATGGCAGCATATTTACATAGATGTAAAATTAGTATTTATAATTGTCACAACTCTGCAAAACATGTATAACAATAGAGACTCATTGAAAAACATTAAAAATGAAAACAGTCAGAATGGTAAGATTATAGATAATTTCCTTTTGCTTTTTTCCAAAATTTTATGTCAGGACAACTTTTCAAAATCTTTTAAAAAGGTATGTATTAAGTTACAATAAACCAAACGCGTGCATATAGACAGGCTCCAAACATTATTGAAATGTTTCTTGGGTATGTGGGGAGGCTGGTGTAAAGAAAGGGGATCACTTGAATGAGGGCAGAGGAGAGAAATAAGATTAAGGCAGAGGAGTGAGGAGCTCAGGGAAGCAACAGCATCCTTTCACCTCCCTAAGGCGTCACTGGGCTTAGGATCCACAGTGGTGGAAGCCTCATGTCACAGCTGATGTTACATGAGGCAGGTGGGGGAGATGGACCACAGGGACCACTCCACCTTGTTTCCTTTACACTGTCCCTGTGCTGGGCCATGACACTGGCATGGCCTTGGGGCATGTGTGCAGTGGAAGGTTTGAATTTAGACTGGTGGCAGGAGATGAGACAACTATGTTTCTTCTGTGCACATATTTGGTTTCGCGGACACATTAACCACAGGAGGAGGAGAAAAGGCCACAAGGTGTTGGGTTAGTATGAGTGGGGACAAAGGAACTTATTTTTTCAACCAAAGAAAGCATCAGTATTGCAAAGACTTTCCATGATTCCACACCCACCTCGAAAGCGCCCTCTCACCACAGGAAGTGCGCTGATCATTGGAGGAATAAAAGAGACTGAAAGGATCAGTTCCTCAGCCTCTCGCTGCACAGCTCATCAGGACCTCAGCCATGAGACTTCTCATCCTGGCCTTCCTCGGGATCTGCTGTCTCGCCGCATACACTGTGGAAGGTAAGTCAAAAGCTTATTTATGAGATAAGGAGCATCTATGTATGCAGGCAGTGGCCACACATTTTGGTTTTAACTCAGGCTTTGACTGGAGTATACTTTCTCCGACCTAAGCCTCAGGCTTCCCATGTGCAAAATGGGAATAATTTGACTCTAGGAGACTGTAGATTTCGAAGATAAAACTTGGTTACAGTCTGGGCTCCTATTTTTCACAATTGGGCGATTTGGGGTAAATTTCTTTACCTCTCTGTGCCTGTGCTTCCTTATCTATAAGAAGAATGTAATAACCGATACACTTACCTGGGATTAAAGTGAAATAAATCTTATGATCACTTATCAGGTTTCCACACAAGTCCTAACTTCTTGATTAATGTTAGTTGTGGAATGCTGATGACGATTGTATATACCTTTGAAGCTTTTGCCTATTTAATACTGACCTTGATAAATTCTCAAAAATTTTGAGAGTTCGCAAAGTGGGAATGAAGTAGATGGTTTATGTTCTGAAGCAAAACAATGTTCTATTAAAACAAAAATGACTGGTAGCTCACACCTTTACACCCAGGAAATCAATTTTACATTAAGTGTGTAGGAGAGTCTGTTATTACTGCTATGAATGTTGTTCCTACTGATGATCAATTTCTTGAGTTTATAAGAGACCATAAGTGCTAACAAATATCAACGTCTTATATACAATCAGATAAACCTACAAGACATACCCAGATGAGACTTAGTTATACTGAGACTTACCTGAGCATTCTACACATATTTCTTCAAAGATCATTTTTTCCAAGCTGGTTGGAGTATATTTCTCCTTGTGGCTCTGGCCACAAGAGGGAATATCCTTTGGGTATAATTAATGTTTCAGTTAACTCTCCTTTCAACCTCCTAATCCGTAGACTTATTACTTAGACTAGAATATCTGAACCTGATCATGGATGCCAAGGGTGTCCGTAAATAGAGATGGCAATGTCTGGAACTCCCTGAAATTGTGCCCCAAATTAAAAAAAAAATATTGATGAAACAAAAACTTTAGGCCAAATGTCTTAACCATGGCTGGCTGGCATTTGTCTGAGAAAACAGGCTGCCATTTGGTAGAAACCCATGTACGGGTAGGGGAAATAAGACTGAGGAAGACTGTAGACACTTGGGTATTTCCCTCTTTCACTGCGGTCAGCGACAGTTCAGCATTAAAAGTAAGTTGGCAAATGTAGAGGATTAAGAATGTGCAGGCTGGATATTGTGTGATGGAGAGAAGGAGAGCTGAAGAGCAATGGTAGTGAACACCGGGTCAGTTTCATGTTTATAAAAAGCCTTCTGATACCAGCAACACTATAGCTCAAACTTCATCAACATTGGCTATTATTTAAGATGCTTTTTTGCTGAATATTTCTCTGAGAAATATTCTCTGAGAATACTTGCTTCCCTGAGTAGCAAATGCCAGTCTCCAGCTTAGGAATAAATCAGCACTTAGAAACCCTTTTTAGATTTTAGAAAACCCTTACTATTATTAACTCTCCCAAGTTATTTTCCCTTCTCCAATGTAAGATGTTCTCTAAACTTAGAAGGTTTAATCCTCCGGGGCCATTTCTATTGAGGATGAGTATTTAATGAACTACTTCCCTTACATATTTCACATTTTACCATTTAAAATGAGGACACCTTTATTTATTCAGTCAAAAATGAACTACCTCTCCCGCATTTAGTGTTGCCTTCCCCAAATTACTCTTTATCAGATCACTCTTTATTTTATTTACAGCACTCTAACATTGATAGTATTAACAATTATATTTTATTTTTGTTTGTTTGGTTTTCTTTACCAGGTGTGGGGACTGAAGTCCTAGAAAAGACCATCTGTGTGAGTCTGACTACCCAGCAACTGCCAATTAAAAAACTCAAGACCTACACCATCAAGGAGGGCCCCATGAAAGCAGTGATGTGAGTTGCTCTCCCCCAGATCTGGGCTTGATGGAACACAGTATATAGAAATGCTGCCCTCCTCAGGAAAAATGTCAACAAGGAGGAAAACCTCAACATAGCCAATAGTCTTTCTGTTTTTCCATATGAACCATGTCTTTATGTAGCCCCAAACAATGTTAATGACGAAAAATTGGCAAAAAGTGAAGGATATCACACTCCTTTCTCATTTATCTTAGCAGAAGAATCTAACTGGGAATCAGATGAATAATATGCTCAGTCCCGAGGGTTAGGTTTAGAGCTGGCTGGTTCAGATCAGGATTTGACCATAGAGACACACTGGTGTCGGATGCCTCCCTTCCCATCCTTCCCGTTCCCTGCCTTTCTCTGCCCTTATGGTGGGCTGGAGTAGAGTGCCATATTTTATCAGTTGCCATATCTCGAGGAATAGTGTCAACAACTAACCTACATGGTACCGTTCTCTTTCTAGGATCTCATCTTCAGAACAGCAACTCTTCCCAACACACAATTGCAACTTTACCCCCAAAACTATGATAAAGAAATTACCTTTTGTCCAGAAAATAAGATGAGTGTATTTAAATTTGAAAAAGAAGATGATATGTAATAATTGGACTAGATGACCTCAAATGTCCAGTTTAATTACATCACCTGGTAGCAATGATGAGAAAAGGAGCCTGCAATTTATGCTGAGCCAGGGATCTGGGTATTACCTGGAGCTATTTCTCCTTTATGGGAAAATAGATTGCAGAGGAAAGATTTTCATTTATGTTCTCCTGAATCTGAAAGACTGTTTTGTCCGGTCATTTCTGCACAAGATCTCTTATATATGATCTGATCTTAACTTCTGGTCCCAAGGCTTTGAGGATGTGACTAACTTTGTCTATTTTTTCTTTGCATTGCAGATTTATTACCAGACGTGGCCTTAAAGTCTGTGCTGATCCACAAGTTGAATGGGTGAAGAAAGCAGTCCGAACAATAAAGTCCACCAGGAGAAATGTGAGCCAGACCAAGCCTACAGGAGCCCAGCAATCCAGCAGTACAGCTGTGACCCTGAGTGGGTAGTGACCCTCTGGCGTCTTGTCCCCTCACTAGCCAGGCAGCTCATTTCCCTTTAAAGCTCATGGACTCATTACATTATATTCACCTTTCATAAAAGTGCTGCATGAGTCAAATTATTGTTTTTATATTTTTATGTCTTTCATATTCATTTAGATGCTCTAATTAATAAATATTTATTATTAAGAACAGTCCCAAAGTTTATTCATTACATATTGGGAAAAATAATACATCATTTGTGTTCTATTTCTGGCCTAACTGTACTTCGTTGATGGTATCCATGATGGGAGAGATTTTGGTCAGTGTTTATCAGCGATGAAAGATATATTCATCATTTTTAGGTTCTAGAGTGAAATGGTTATCTACACATGAGTCATAGTTGGCACCTCTGACAATACAATTTAATATCTATTTCAACCTACACATGAGTCATAGTTGACACCTGTGGTAATGACAATTTAATATCTATTTCAACCTGTCTTCATAACGGAGTTCTTTTTTTATGGAATAAGCAAGAAAATCATCCAACAATTATTTGGTCCCCATACTGAGGGTTTGCTACTCAAAAAGTGGCTTCATTCAAGTTTGATCTGGAGCAAACACATACCTCTGTGTTTCATTTGATGTCCTGTAAAGGAAAGAAAACAAATATAACTTGCCACTTCTTTCATTTGCCAAAGTAGCAAGGATCAGACTTTTGATGAAAGGATAATTTATTCAAACAAAAATGAGTTCTCCTCAAATTGGGCAATGATCTCACTGTCTTTCTGTGATTTCCATAATTGTCACTACTCTAGTTATCATACAAGTCATGCTTTTTTTTTTTTTTTTTTTTTGCCAGTAAGGCTTTAACATCCCAAACTGTCACCAGGAATATTTTTTGAATGTGATCACAATTTGCAGTAAAGTTTTAATTAAAGCTACTTCATCTGGTCACTAAACACCCCAGACTCATGCCCTCCTGTTCTTATTAAATTTCTAATTTGCTTCGTGTTTAAGACTCTACTATCCAAGTAGCTGATGATGTACACGTTCACTTTTTTCTGACTTTAAATAGTTAAGAACTGATCAGACCTTGATAACTTCAAGGGAAGAGAAAGGACTAACTGTTTTCTAGTCCTAAGGGGACACTCCACAATGTCAAGTATTTTTAGAGTGTTATCTGAGGGCAGTTTGTTGGAATCAGTTTTACTTCTAATCTCATCCAACTAGTGAACCACAGAGGAAACCATTAAAACACTTCCTCATAGTGAAAAGTGGGGTCATCTATCCTTCCCTATTGCTATTTGCCCACAATAACTTTCAAAGCTGGTTTTTAAGAAAACACTGAGAAGAAAACACCTGTTTTATGAGGGGTGAAACATAGCAAAGTCAAGTCACAGAAGATGAAAGGAAAGTTTCCTTAATGAACATGTACTTGCATTCCCCAAATGTCTCCCAAACCCTAGAGGTTTTCATGAGATAATAATAATACGACATGTGGAAGGATATGGGTAAACACATTTTACTAACTTGGCACATTATCTAAGGTGGCTATGTGATGCTAAGTGGTTTCAACCAAATAGTGCACATAACTTTTAACTAACTGACTCGATGTTTTGAATCATTTAGGTAGGACCTGTGTCTACTAACTATAGTGCTGTGGTTTAATGGATTTCAATTCAATTCAAAGAAATAATCTAAGAAGAAGAGATCTCAAAATATTAATTTTTTTAGTGGCTGGTGACCCCCCTTTTGTGCTCTTGTGGTGTCTTATACTTAACTTTAACCTAAAACTTACCAATTTATATTGAAATTGCTTATTTGCCTGTCTGTGCTTCCCCCACCCCAATCCTGAAATTAGACTGGAAGCTGCTTGTGTGTATTATTACACCAGGTCCCCAGTGCCTAGCATAGAACTGTGTGTGGGGAGTCAATTGATATTTGTTGGATGAATGGGAGGGATAACATATATTACATTATTTCCTTCATTCTACTCTTTCATATTTCTAAAATTATATATAACACAAAATAAACTTTATTAACAGAAAGTTCAATTCAACAAACATTTTTGGGTACTTGCTATATGACAGTCACTGTGTTACGCTTAGTATACATCAAGATAAATAAAACACCACTTCTGCTCTCCAGGAAATCATAGTCCAGTGGATGACACTATGATGTAAGAAAACCAATTGTAGTCAAGCGTTTGAAACAGGTAATAATATGGGCATGCTCAAGAGAGAAGGCAATAATTATCCTGAGAATGTTCTCTAAATTTTTTTCTGAATTTATATATAATTATGAATGACTATTATTAATAAGAAATGGAGGATGCATCCTAAGTTGGTTTGAAGAAAGATGGTGTCACATATTTCTCTCTTCTCTAGGAAATTCTTCCACTGTGATTGTAACATTTGTAGCGTATTCTATTCTTTCCTAGATATTTGATGTAACAATAAAGTGAGTATAAAACTGTTACTGCAATTTAATTGGTGAGAAAACTGAGCCACAGAGAGCTTGATTGTCTTGGCTAAGAGCACACAGTTATTGAGAAACTGAGCCTGATCTCAGATAGCAACTTTCTGTGATATCTCAGCCTCAGGAAGGAGAGTGATAATGTACAAGTCTTCTTAGAGTGGGTATGATGTAGGCAATCTCTGAGCAGGGCCACATTATCTCACCAGTCTCAGATTTTTACAAATAAATTAGAAGAATTTGAAGACTACAACAAGTACTTCCCATTTGCCTTTTTCTATGCAATTATTTAAAAAATATTTTTATTTTATCAAAGTAATACGTGAACATGGTCAAAAGTTTAAGTAGTACAAAAGGAGTACTAATGAAAATGGATAATTTCCTGCCCTATTCTTCCTGTTTTCTAACCTTCCTCCTCACAGACAACTGCTTTAACTCTTTTAGCTGATGGTTCTTCTGATAGTCACCTTCAAATCACCAATGTTTGGTCACCATTAATTCCCGGGCTATGAATTTTGGGCATTGTTTGTGGCTGCCTTTATGATACATGAGGATTTAGTTCACTTCTTCCATTCTCTACATATGATTATGTTGATATTTTAATTATCTATGTTTATAGATTTAGGTAATACACCTATCATTTATTTCTTATTTGGTCAACTGTGGACAATACTTCTTGACTTTCCATTTTGTAATATTGTTCTGTTGTCTATAGCAAATACTTAAATAGTGTTTACTATGTAACCAGCACTATTTCATTGATTTTCAAATGTTAAGACATTTAATCACATTATAGACCTCAGTTAAAGACAAAACGCCTAAGACATAAACTATTGTCTTGTGTTGGATAGAGTTCAGATTTGAACCCATGGAAGCCTGGCTCCAAGTTCATGCTCTTGACCACTATGTCATGCTGCCTTCCTCGCTTTAGGAGCCAGTTTCCCGAAGACCAAACCATATGTAATATATCCATGAAAAGTCTACTAAGACCTACATAATATTTTCATTTAACCAACCTAATTAATTAATTAGCTCATTCATTCAGTAAATATTTGTTGAGGGTCTATTATATGCCAGAGGCTGTAACCATAAGCAGAACAAAGCCCCTGCTTTCACAGAGCTTACATTCTGATAAGATGTGCCTTCTATTCCTTACTCCAGGGTATTTATTTATTTATTTATATTTATTTTTTTATATTGAAGTATAGTTGATTTACAATGTTGTGTTATTACTGCTGTACAGCAAAGTGATTCCGTTTTTTATATATGTGTATATTATATATGTATATATATATTCTTTTTTATATTCTTTTCCATTATGGTTTATCACAGGAGATTGAATATAGTTCTCTGTGCTATACAGTAGGACTTTGTTGTTTATCCATTCTATATATAATAGTTTGCATCTGCTAACCCCAACCTTCCACTCCACCCCAGGGTTCTTTTATCTACTCACTCAACCAACAGATTCTTACTGAGTGCCTAACGTAGTTCAGACACTTTGCTGAGCACTGGAACGCAGTGGTGAAACCAGACACAATCCTCACCTTCAGGGAGCTTACCCAACTAAGCAGACAATTTCAACAATACTGTAACCTGTGATGATAGGGGAAGCAGGGAGTGTGAAGTTTGGGCAGACAGGAGCAAACCTGTCCAGGTCTTAGCAGGTGGAGAGGGTCAGGACAGGCTTCCCCTTGAAAATACCTTTTAACCTGAGACCTAAAGAATGAGTCAGAGTTATCCAGGGGAGTTCAGTGCAATCCAGGCAAAGGAACAAGCAACACATGAAAAGACCAGCAGGCGAGAGAAATCCAGATGCATTAAGGAAATGAAAGTAGTTTAATATGACTGAGGGACAAAGCTAAGCTTTGACAAAAAAGAGAGTGTGAGCAAAAGGTGAGGTTAGAGAGATGGAGGAGATCACCAATGGCTTTGTCTGCCAGATGGAGGAGTTTTACTCCATCCTAAAGGTAGTGGGAAATGACGCTGGCTGCCAGGTGGTAAACGGTGTGCAGAGAGGAAGACAGGAGCTGGGAAGACAGTTGGGAAGTGGCTCTGGGCTTGATAACTTTTGAACTTGGCCTGGCATGCTGTGACACATTTTTCCTTTTCCTCATGTTTTTTTTCTGCTTAGCCCGGGAGCACATTAACGATGCGTAATTGCCTAACTCTGGCTGTGTAGCCCCGCTGTACATGCCAAATGCCTCAGACCAGCAAATCCAATCACTGCTTCTTTGGATGTGGGGAGCCAGATTTGAGATGGGAGAATATTGCATTTATGGGACTTGCTTTATTATTTACACTTTTTTATTGGCTGAGCTGAGATTGGATCTGTGTAGTCAAGATTGAAGCCAACCACCAAGAGGAAGGAGAAGGCAGGGTTGAGAGGCAATAAACTTGATATCAGTTATTCAATTTTCTGAATATTTGTGGAGCACCTGCATACTACAAGGAGCACAGGATCTAGTCTGCTATCATAAAGCCCATGATCTCATGGGGAGAAAGTGCAGTCACCAAAGCCTTTCCCACTTGAATGTTCCAAACAACTTAGCTCAGGGCTCACCTCCTCTTAGAGACCTTTCTGATGTCCCCAGCCTAGGTGACACCCCTCTCATGGGCCCACTCAGCCCCTGGGCTTACCTCTACTATCATTCATATTACTCTGAAATACAAATTTATTTTTCTTTACTTTCTATCTTACTTAGTAGTCAGGGTAGGGACTGCGAATTTGATCTCTATGTACCTAGTACCTGGTATAGTGCCTGGCACATCATAGGCTTCCAATACATTTTTGTGGCATATACACTACATTATACATATCTGTACCTTAGCAGTTATCATAAAGAGCTATAGGAATGCAGAAGAGAGAATATTTAAATCTGTGCTGGGAAGGTTAGGAAAAGCTCTGCAGAAAAGGTGATATAAAAACTGTACCTTTAAACCTGAGAAGAAAAATGCCAGGATGAAACAGTAAGGGTGGACACTCCTGCCAGAGGGAACTGTGCGAATGAGAAAGAACAGAGGCAGGTAAATCAAGGCCTGTTCAGGGAAACTGCTCATTTCTAGGGTAGCTGGGGGTATAGAACTCAGAAATCACAGAGGAAAGGAAGCCAAGGCTAGATTGAGATCACCCAGAGTGCCATGCCAAAGGGTGTGATTTTAAATAGTGGGTCCCAGGGAGCAGCATAATCAGATTTGACTTGGAGGAGGGCAGAAAATGGTTGAGGGTGGAGGGGAATAGTAAAGTGAACACTGAGTCAGGTTGGAAAAGATGGGTCCAGGCTGGAGGATATGGTGGCCTGAATTAGGCTGTAGCAGTGAGGGGCCTGAGACAGAATTAGAATGGCTTGGTTATCAACTGGATGTGGAAAATAAGTTAGTTGGAGGAGTTGAAACTGCACTGAGGTTTCCAGCTTGGGTGGATGGTTAAGAAACAGCACGACTGATTGGTAAGATTTTAGTGTGGTTACTAATAGACTCTGAAGAAAATAAATAGTACCAAGGAAGGGATGCAGAGAAGGAGGAGGTCTGAAAGATGAAAAAACTGATTATCAACCTTAATACTCAAATAATTCAGACTTAAAGCCCAAACTACATTTCTATCCCTGTTTGACAGACTATCTTTTTACAAGGATGAGGTAAAAATAAAACTGAATATCTGTGAAACCTTATGCCCCTTGGGGAAAAAAGGTACACATAAAGGGAATACAGTATCCACTGGGTGAGTCACCAGTGTTATTTTAAGAGGGATTTGTCACATGGCAGTGAGAGGCAGAGAGGAGCAAAGATATGAATCCATAATGAGAAAAAAAAAAGAAATGAGGTGAAAGAAAAGGTTTTGTGTGGGAGTTAGGAGTGCCCAAGCATGACAGCAAGGTGGAGTTTGATGAGAGAGGACGAGGGAGAAGGTCAAAGAGATTTTTTTCTTTCTTTGGGAGGAAGTAGTAAAAATTGGGACAGACTGCTGAAAGTGGAAGGCCAGAGCAGTGACCTGGAATTATTATTTTGGAAGCTAGGAAGGAAATTTAGAGGAATCTCTGCTGAGAGAAATTTGCACCCCCCCCCACCGCCTCTCCCCTCAATCCTTCCAAAAGAAATTTCAATCAAATACAAGTAATATATGTTGATTTCCTTTCACACTGTGCTGCCTAGAGTAATTGCTAAGGCTGTATAATTTGCTTCCTCCTGAAACTTGTGATTTCTCTCATCAAGGTGGAACTGCTGAATGAGATATTTGGGAAGAAGTTTCACATTATAGAGTAAGGAAACAAAAGGCCACATGGCTAGACTGAGATGATCTTAACCAGAAGCACCAGGTGCTGTATGAGGGAAGAGTGGATTCCCATTTCTCTGAAGCCTGGGTAGAGGAGATGCGTGGGTGCAGAGATGGATGGGTGGGTGAAGAGATGGATGGGTGAGAGGAGTATCGGCAAATTAACCTGTCATAAGCAGCGGGTGAAAGAGGAGAGAAGACTAGTCATGTGCTCTCTCTATCTTTCTCTCTCTCCCCTTCTTGCTCTCTGGGGTAGACACTGATGTGGTAGTTAGAAGTGTAGCTCTCCTGCTATACATTTGTATACTGGCTTTACCACTTACTATATGGGTGACCATGGGGAAATTCTTCAATTTCTCTGTGCCTTAGGTTGCCTCATTTATAAAATTAGAATAATAATAGTGCTGACTTCATAGGATTATTACGAGGGTCAAAACACTGAAAACAGAGCCTGGCACATAGTGGAGACTCAATAAATGATAGCTTTTATTATCCCTAGTGGATAGGCTGGAATAGGAGGTGGTAAAAGGGAGGATAGATAAAAAAGGGAATAGATCAAGAATCTATAAGATTTCCCGTATGCTTACATTTACTGGTTGATGCTTCTGTCTTCACCATTTAGGCAAAACTGGATTTAATTTTCTGTATTTTCTAAATAATTGTATTTAACTCATCAAGTCATAAATTGTTCTATGGAATATTTGTACCATGAGAGCCTCCATTTAGAAAAAGGTACTCTAGTCAAAGGTATTTAGGAAATGATCATACCATCCTCCTTCTGTTGGAGAATCATGGTGACATAGCTTGTCAAAGTCTCTGAAAAGTACTATGAAAAAGATAGCTATTAAACCTCACTTAGCCCTGTGTGCCAGCTAAGAATTGTCACTTGCCATCTGCCTCTACAAGAATGAAGTCACTAGCCACTGCAGTTGCTGACCTTCAACACACCGTGAAAGGAGTTCAGTGTGGAGTTCAGTGTGGAGATCAGGAATGAGGCACTCTGCTCTGAGAAAAACTGGCAGAACAGGCCTTCAGATAAATATTTTCGGGAGATTTTATGAGCCCAAATTCTTGCATCTTCTCATATCCAGAAAAGCACTAAAATCATTAACGGAGACATCTGCTCCTTGTGACTAGCAGCAAGCCTCTACCAAAATGTGTGCCTGATTGCATGTATCCCCCTTCACCAAAATCACATGTAGACTGACCCCCCAACCCCACCTTTTCAGAGCAGTTTCTCGGAGCTATCTGAGAGGCTGTCTCTCAGGCTAGAGTCCTTATTTCGTCTCAAATAAAACTTAACTCAAAATTCTCATGTTGTGCTTTTTTTTTTCTCCTCAATTGACACGTGTTTCCTCAAGTTAACCTGAGTACAAAACTTCTTTCCATACCATTGATAAACATCCCAAGAACATCTATTGAACATAAATTCCTCAAAAGATTGAAGACTAAAAATCTCTCAGATCCATAATCCCAAAAGAATAAAACCGTAATCCATCAATAGCATCAACACAATCAGAAAAAGGAATCTGCTCCGTGTTCCCTCACTTATATCTCTGTAACCGGTTGGAGCCTGGAGTCCCATTTTTGGAAATGTCTGATCTTCTGGAGTGTGTTGTGTGGGTGTGCGTGTGTTCATATAAGGTGCTCACAGACTCTTTGGTTCCTTTATGTTGTTAATTAATCAGGTACTGCCTAAAGTATCTACTTACTAGCACTCACTGAATACCTACTACGAATGAGAGATCAGACTAAGTAACAATACTTTGAGGCCAAAGTAGATATGTGAAGGGTTCTAAACTTTCCTCTTTTGGTGGCTTTGCTAATGCTCTTCATTGTGCCTGGAGAGTGACATTCTTCCTCCTCTTTCTCTTTCTCCAATCATCAGTGTTCATCTCAGGTACCACTTTCTCTAAGAAACCTTTCCCTCTCCTTCCAACTGGATCTGATCTGTGGCTTCTCTGAACCTTCAGGACTTTCTTATGACATTCATTTTACTCTGCTATGAGTTGTAGATATTTATGAACTACTTATCCCTCAAAAAAATGGAACCTTTGGCAGGAGGGACTGTGTCTTATTCATCCCTGTATTCTCTGTAGCACCAAAAACAGGGCTTTCCCATCCTCTGAGCTCAACATATAGCTGCTGAATTAGAACTATTAAAAGAAACATAAGACATAGTTGCCATCACTTAAGGTATCTAGTATGTGGTTGTGGAGATAATACCTACACATGAGGATGTAATGACAACAGAAGATAGAGGTGAATGATAATTGCCTAGTTAATGGAATGGAGGGAGGATGACAGTATGTTTCTTTAAAAGAATAAACTCCACTTGACTGGCAAGGCTGCCTGACATTCTGTATTGAGTGCAATCTTGAGGTGACTTCCTGGCTCGGTGGAAAGAGTGTTGTTATCAGTTACTGATGTCTGCCTTGTGTTATAAACTCATTAGTGGTGGCATGCATTTAGATGATTTGATGATGCTGGTAAGGTTAATGGTGTATGGGTTTCAGAGAAAGTGCAGGTTACTGTGGGTTGACTGCAGTAAGTCAACAAAAGCTTGTATGGGTAAAAAGACTTCAACCTGGCCATGGAAGATGAGTAGCACTTAAAAGCCAAAGGAGAGGAGTACGATAGGTGGCTGAGACCACCTGGATGGTCTGTATACATGACTGAACCTCATTAAAGACTTTATATACATTTTAAGGTTCTGGAGTCCAGTGCGGAGGTCTGCTTATCTTGCAGTGCCCAAGACAAACCTGCTGTGTGGCTGACAGGGTCTTGGTGCTCTAGCTGGATGTCAGGCCTGAGCCTCTGAGATGGGAGAGCAGAGTTCAGGACACTGATCCACCAGAGACCTCCCAGCACCATGTAATATCAAACAGCGAAAGCTCTCTCAAAGACCTCCATCTCAACGTGAAGATCTCCATCTCCAGCTCCACTCAACGACCAGCAAGCTACAGTGCTGGACACCCTATGCCAAACAACTAGCAAGACAGGAACACAATGCCACCCATTAGCAGAGAGGATGCCTAAAATCATAATAAGTTCACAGACACACCAAAACACACTACCGGACATGGTCCTGCCCACCAAACAGATGAGATCCAGCCTCATCCACCAGAAAACAGGAACCAGTCCCCTCCAACAGGAAGCCTACACAACCCACTGAACAAACCTTAGCCACTAGGGGCAGACACCAAAAACAAAGGGAACTATGAGCCTGCAGCCTGCGAAAAGGAGATCCCAAACACAGTAAATTAAGCAAAATGAGAAGACAGAGAAATACACAGCAGATGAAGGAGCAAGGTAAAAACCCACCAGACCAAACAAATGAAGAGGAAATAGGCAACCTACCTGAAAAAGAATTCAGAATAATGATAGTAAAGATGATCTAAAATCTTGGAAATAGAATGGAGAAAACAGAAGAAACATTTAACAAGGACCTTGAAGAACTAAAGAGCAAACAAACAATGATGAACAACACAATAAATGAAATTTAAAATTCTCTAGAAGGAATCAATAGCAGAATAACTGAGGGGGGAAAACGGATGAGTGACCTGGAAGAAAAAATATTGGAGATAACTACCACAGAGCAGAATAAAGAAAAAAGAACGAAAAGAATTGAGGACAGTCTCAGAGACCTCTGGGACAACATTAAACACGCCAACATCCAAATAGTAGGGGTTCCAGAAGAAGAAGATAAAAAGAAAGGGACTGAGAAAATATTTGAAGAGTTTATAGTTGAAAACATCCCTAATATGGGAAAGGAAATAGTCAATCAAGTCCAGGAAGTACAGAGAGTCCCATACAGGTTAAATCCAAGGAGAAACATGCCAAGACACATATTAATCAAACTGTCAAAAATTAAATACAAAGAGAAAATATTAAAAGCAGCAAGGGAAAAGCAGCAAATAACATACAAAGGAATCCCCATAAGGTTAACAATTGATAATTCAGCAGAAACTCTGCAAACCAGAAGGGAGTAGCAGGATATATCTAAAGTGATGAAAGGGAAAAACCTACAACCAAGATTATTCTATCCAGCAAGGATCTCATTCAGATTCGATGGAGAAATTAGAACATTTACAGACAAGCAAAAGCTAAGAGAATTCAGCACCACCAAAACAACTCTACAGCAAAGGCTAAAGGAATTTCTCTAGGCAGGAAATACAAGAGAAGGGAAACACTTACAATAACAAACCCAAAACAATTAAGAAAATGGTCGAAGGAACACACATATCAATAACTATCTTAAGTGTAAATGGATTAAAGACATAGACTTTAATCCATTTACACTTAAGACATAGACTGGCTGAATGGATACAAAAACAAGACTTGTACATATGCTGTCTACAAGAGACCTACTTCAGACCTAGGGACACATACAGACTGAGAGTGAAGGAATGTAAAAAGATATTCCATGAAAATGGAAATCAAAAGAAAGCTGGAGTAGCAATTCTCATATCAGACAAAATAGACTTTAAAGTAAAGACTATTACAAGAGACAAAGAAGGACACTACATAATTATCAAGGGATCAATCCAAGAAGAAGATATAACAATTGTAAATATTTATCCACCCAATATAGAAGCATCTCAATACATAATGCAAATGCTAGCAGCCATAAAAGGGGAAATCAACAGTAACACAATCACAGTAGGGGACTTTAACATCCCAAATTCACCAATGGACAGATCATCCAAAATGAAAATAAATAAGGAAACAAAGCTTTAAATGATACGTTAAACAAGATGGACTTAATTGATATTTATAGGACACTCCATCCAAAAACAACAGAATACACTTTCTTCTCAAGTGCTCATGGAACATTCTCCAGGATAGATCATATCTTAGGTCGCAAATCAAGCCTTGGTAAATTTTAAAAAATTGAAATCGTTTCAACTATCTTTTCCAACAACAACACTATTACACTAGATATCAATTACAGGAAAAAATCTGTGAAAAATTCAAACACATGGAGGCTAAACAATACACTACCTAATGACCAAGAGATCACTGAATAAATCAAAGTGGAAATCAGAAAATACCTAGAAACAAATGACAATGAAAACATGATGACCCAAAACTTACAGGATGCAGCAAAAGCAGTTCTAAGAAGGAAGTTTATAGCAATACAATCCTACCTCAGGAAACAAGAAACATCTCCAACCTAAACTTACACCTAAAGCAATTAGAGAAAGAAGAACAAAAAAAGCCCAAAGTTAGCAGAAGGAAAGAAATCATAAAGATCATATCAGAAATAAATGAAAAAGAAATGAAGGAAACAATAGCAACAATAATAAAACTAAAAGCTGGTTCTTTGAGAAGATAAACAAAATTGACAAACCACTAGTCAGACTCATCAGGAAAAAAAGGGAGAAGACTCAAATCAATAGAATTAGAAATGAAAAAGGAGAAGTAACAACTGACACTGCAGAAATACAAAGGATCATGAGAGATTACTACAAGCAACTATATGCCAATAAAATGGACAACCTGGAAGATAGGGACAAATTCTTAGAAAAGTACAATCTCCAGAGACTGAACCAGGAAGAAATAGAAAATATAAACATACCAATCACAAGCACTGAAATTGAAACTGTGATTAAAAAATCTTCCAACAAACCAAAGCCCAGGACCAGAAGGCATCACAGGCGAATTCTATCAAACATCTAGAGAAGAGCTAACGCCTATCCTTCTCAAACTCTTCCAAAATATAGCAGAGGGAGGAACACTCCCAAACTCATTCTATGAGGCCATCATCACCCTGATACCAAACCCAACAAAGATGTCACTAAAAAAGAAAACTACAGACCAATAACACTAGCAAACATAGATGCAAAAATCCTAAACAAAATACTAGCAAACAGAATCCAACAGCACCTTAAAGGGATCATACACCATGATCAAGTAGGGTTTATCCCAGGTATGCAAGGATTCTTCAATATATGCAAATCAATCAATGTCATACACCATATTAACAAATTGAAGGAAAAATACCATACGATCATCTCAATAGATGCAGAAAAAGCTTTTGACAAAATTCAACACCGATTTATGACAAAAAACCTCCAAAAAGTAGGCATATAGGGAACTTGGAATAACCCTACCTAAGGAGATAAAAGACCTGTATGCAGAAAAGTATGACACTGATTAAAGAAATTAAAGATGATACAAACAGATGGAGATATGTACCATGTTCTTGGATTACAGGAATCGGTATTGTGAAAATGACTATACTACCCAAAGCAATCTACAGATTCAATGCAATCCCTATAAAATTACCAAAGGCATTTTTTAAAGAACTGGAACAAAAAATCTTAAAATTTGTATGGAGACACAAAAGACCCCGAATAGCTAAAGCAGTCTTGAAAAAGAAAAATGGAGCTGGTGGAATCAGGCTCCCTGACTTCAGACTATACTACAAAGCTACAGTAATCAAGATGGTATGGTACTGGTACAAAAACAGAAATATGATCAGTGTAACAGCATAGAAAGCACAGAGATAAACCCATGCAGATATGGTCACCTTATCTTTGATAAAAAGAGGCAAGAATATACAATGGAGAAAAGACAGCCTCTTCAATAAGTGGTGCTTGGAAAAGTGGACAGCTACATGTAAAAGAATGAAATTAGAGCACTCCCTAACACCATACACAAAAATAAACTCAAAATGGATTAAAGACCTAAATGTAAGGCCAGACACTATCAAACTCTTATAGGAAAACATAGGCAGAACACTCTATGACATACATCACAGTAAGGTCCTTTTTGACCCACCTCCTAGAGAAATGGAAATAAAAACAAAAATAAACAAATGGAACCTAATGAAACTTAAAGGCTTTTGCACAGCAAAGGAAACCATAAACAAGATGAAAAGACAACACTCAGAATGGGAGAAAATATTTGGAAATGAAGCAACTGACAAAGGATTAGTCTCCAAAGTATACAGGCAGCTCATCCAGCTCATTATGAAATAAACCAACAACTCAATCCCAAAATGGGCAGAAGACCTAAATAGACATCTCTCCAAAGAAGATATACAGATTGCCAACAAACACATGAAAGTATGCTCAACATCACTAATCATTAGAGAAATGCAATTCAAAAGTACAATGAGGTAACACCTCACACTGGTCAGAATGGCCATCATCAAAAAATCTACAAAAAATAAACGCTGGAGAGGGTGTGGAGAAAAGGGAACCATCTTACACTGTTGATGGGAATGTAAATTGATACAGCCACTATGGAGAACAGTATGGAGTTTCCTTAAAAATCTAAAAATAGAACTACCATATGGCTCAGCAATCCCACTAATGGGCATATACACTGAAAAAAACATAATTCAAAAAGAGTCATGTAACACAATGTTCACTGCATCTGTATTTACAATATTCAGGACATGGAAGCAAACTTAGTGTCCATCGACAGATGAATGGATAAAGAAGATGTGGCACTTCTATACAATGGAATATTACTCAGCCATAAAAAGAAATGAAATTGAGTTATTTGTAGTGAGGTCAGTGGACCTAGAGACTGTCATACAGAGTGTAGTAAGTCAGAAAGAGAAAAACAAATACCGTATGCTAGCACATATACGTGGCATGTAAAAAAAAATGTTTCTGAAGAACCTAGTGCAGGACAGGAGTAAAGATGCAGGTGTAGAGAATGGACTTGAGGACACAGGGAATGGGAAGGGTAAGCTGGGATGAAGTGAGAGAGTGACATGGACATATATACACTACCAAATGTAAAATAGGTAGCTAGTGGGAAGCAGCCACATAGCACAGGGAGATCAGCTCGGTCCTTTGTGTCCACCTAGAGGGGTGGGTTAGAGAGACGTAAGAAAGTGGAGATATTGGGATATATGTTTGTGTATATCTGATTCACTTTGTTATACAGCAGAAACTAACACACCATTGTAAGGCAATTATACTCGTATAAAGTTGTTAAAAAAAAAAGGAGAGCAATGATGTAAGCAAAAAGGAGTGGAGGTATAACAGACCAAGATATTTTTGTTGGTTATTTGATTAATTTGCCTCTCGCATTAGACTATAAGCTCTTTTAAGGTAAGGCCAATTTTTGCTCTACTCAGGACTTTATATCAGTGTCTGGCAGAGTGACTGGGACAATGCAAACACTCAGCAAATATGTGCTAGGTGAGTAGGGAGTATAGCCAGGAGATGAGTAGGAAAGAAGAAAGGAGAAGCAGTGACGGATAAACAAAAATGTGACTTAGGAAATGTTCTTGAAGCTGAAGAATTAACTTTATTTTGTAGTCATTTTGAAGAGTTGAGATTTTTTAGGGGACAACTTGAGTTCCATTGGGATTTCTGTGGTATTTGGGTAATATATCTCACAACCAAATTAATATAATTTATTTAGAAACATTTCCCATGATGGGTCTCTTTACAGTATCATATACCTGTACCTTCACCAGTAGGAAGTGCAAGTCCCAATGAATCGTGGACATCTAAGCAAATCTCTGGGGCTGTTCAGCTGAGGTCGAGTATCCTGTGTGCCTCAGGTGTTCCATGGACAGACTACTGTCTCCTGCCACAGACCAACAGACCATTTGTGAGTGGGCTGCAGACCAAGGCGACACAGTCATAAGCAGAGAAACCTGTAGCATGAATACTTTTCTCTGTCCTCCTCGTACCACTAATGGCAGCTCCATTTGGGAAGAAGATTCATTTCATACCTTAGGAAAACTACATGAAAGAGCTGTACTTTTAGCCTTTGAGGCATATCCACATCAAAATAAGTTGAGAGAAAAAATGGTTATTTACGTCTAAGCCATTAACTTTCCACCTGGGCTAAATATAGGCCTTAGTGTTTATTCTTCATTGTAAACAGAATAGGCAAACTGATTATTAGTGTACTGTTGTGATTGTTTTAATTATTTTCTGTGATTATTTTTGTCTCTTGATTGGAATTCCCCAACTTATTATCTCATTACAGTATTCAAATTTTGTGGGATGTTTGGAAACAATTGTCTTGGGTCAATTCCAAAGAATTGAAGGAATCAAGATTATTTAAATATTTTGATTGACAACAACAAAGGAACATAATGGTGAGATTGGCTGCACTTCATCGAGACCAACAATCCTTTGATATTTGTTAAAGAAATCGTGTTTTGTATGTTTGGATTAAAACTTATATTTATAGGATTGAATGTGAGTATACTAAAAAGTTTACATTCCATATAATAGATTCATAATGTTTAGTAAAGAAGACATTGGAGATGAACGTTAAATTAAAAAATGAGTTACTTAGTGCAGTTGAGGTTGTTTCTTGATCTGCATAGTGAATACACTCATGTGTTCAGATCATGAAAATTCTCTTAGCTGTTAACTTATGTGTATTTTTTGATATGTGTGTTATACTTCAATAAAAATTTGAAAGAAGTCATTGCTTAGTTAGCTCTCTCTTCATCATGTTTAAGGCTGGAATCCATTAAGAACACAGGAGAGTTAAATTTGACAAAATATAGAGGTAGCAGATTATTTGAAAGTTGGAAGATTTAGGGTGGCTAGTAATGTAAGAAGATAGCTTATTTCTCACCACATTCACCTTGAAAAATTAATTTCATAGAGTTGATATATTAATCGTAATCACCTGTGTGTTTCCAAATAATGAATAACTTCATGGCTAAAGATGAAAGATTAAGAGTTTGGAAATCTTTTTCCTCCTAACCAATGAAGTGTTTCTCCATCTATCTTGCCAAAAGCAAGATCAACAAGGAGAGGAAAACTGCATAAAAATGAAAAGATCCCAGTACACCCTTGATGTACACCCTTGGTACATTATCTTGATGCCTTGGAAGTAAGAAACAACACCAAATATTTCTGTTTACATATGTCCTTTTAGGAACATTTTTACTTGCATTATTCACTGGAGCTGTAGTCAACTCTTCAAAATGACTACAAGATAAAGTTAAATCTTCAGCCTCAAGAACACTTCCTAAGTCATGCTATCATTGCCCCAGGCATCACTTTTCCTTTTTGTTTCTTTCTTTTCTCTCTGGCACTAACTAATATCCTCAGAGCATCCTGGAATCATCACTGTGTCCATAAGTACATCTGTATATCGGGAAGATTTCTAAGATATAAAGGAAGAGATAGAAAGAAGGAAACTGTAAAAACAAAGTCTCTTGGCATTGAAATGAGCTTAGATGTAAATAAATAGTTTATTCTTTCCTTGATTACATTTTATGCATACAATTTTTGAACAAAACCACAATTTTAAAAGGTACGGCGAAGTAAGTCAGAAAGAAAAAGACAAATACTGTATGCTAACACATATATATGGAATTTAAGAAAAAAAAATGTCATGAAGAACCTAGGGATAAGACAGGAATAAAGACACAGACCTACTGGAGAACGGATTTGAGGATATGGGGAGGGGGAAGGATGAGATGTGACAGGGCGAGAGAGAGTCATGGACATATATACACTAACATACGTAAGGTAGATAGCTAGTGGGAAGCAGCCGCATGGCACAGGGATATTGGCTCGGTGCTTTGTGACCGCCTGGAGGGGTGGGATAGGGAGGGTGGGAGGGAGGGAGATGCAAGAGGGAAGAGATATGGGAACATATGTGTATGTATAACTGATTCACTTTGTTATAAAGCAGAAACTAACACACCATTGTAAAGCAATTATACCCCAATAAAGATGTTAAAAAAATAAAATAAAAAAATAAAAGGTACGGCTATCTTGTGATTACACTAATATATCATGCAGATTGCTATGAAGATGTGTAGTAAGTGTATTTGCTCTGGAGGAAGAGAGGGATTGTGATGGATTGGTGTCATCTGTCTTACATATTCCTACCCTTCTAATCTTGACGTTAAATTGGAGTTATGTAAGCGTTGGGATTTTTAATTTTTCTTTTTGAAATGTTTTTACTTCAGCTTATGGAACAAGGGGGTTGAATTCTTTAAAACTGAAGCAAATGTGAAGAAGCCAAGATATTGCAGCAACATCTCTTACTTTTGTATTACACAGATCTTGCTGCCATACAAAGACTCAAGGAATTCAACATGGTGATTAAGACTGTTAACTCTGATTGAAGAGGAACAGAATAAATAAAACTTTGTTCTTTGGGATGTGATTTAACTCTTTTTCTTGGGAGTCTCTCTTGGTTGGAGTCAGGCAGCCCTAGCCTTGAATTCCAGCTTACGTGATCAGTGTCTGTATGACCTTTGATAAATGCCTAAATCTCATGAGCTTCATTGTTTTCCTCTGTAAGTGACCTAGGTCACATGGTGTTTGTGGGAATCAAATGGGATTCAGCGATGAACAAAATAGACAAGAGGCTGGTTGCTTGTTTTCATGGAGCTTCCTTTCTAGGCAGGGTGGTGAGGGGACCACACACACACACACACACACACACACACAAACACACACAAATCAAAATGTGTAAAAAGATGATAAGTGCTATAAAAAAAATAAAGCGGATAAGAGGATAGTGATGATATGAGGGGACAGGGAATGAGTAATGGTGTTCTCCTTTAAATATGATGTAGTCAGGGATGTCTTCTTTGATAAGATTCAGGAAACCCAAGTGAAGTGAGAGTGGCAATGAAGATACCTCAAGAAAAAATATTACAGGCAGGGGGAAGGATTAATGCAAAGGCCCTGAGGCAGGAGTATGACTGATGTGTTGAAGAGCAGCAAGAAGGCCTGTGTGGCTGGGACTGATGAATGAGAAGGGAATAATAGAACTAGAGTCAGGGACCTCACAGAGCAGAGCATGCAGCACTTCGTTGGCCATAGAAGGACTTTGGATTTTATTCTGAGCAGGATGAGGAGTCATTAGAGATTTATGAGCAGAGCCATTATGCAATTTGTTTTTTATTTTGAAAGGATTCTTCTGTCAGTTGTGTAAAGACTAGATTCCAAAGGGTGGAAACAGATTTCTGTTAAGCTTTTAAAGTAATTTATGCAAGAGACAGTGGCTGCATGGTCAGTAGGAGAGGTAGTAAAAAAATGGTCATACTTCAGATTTCTTCCCCATATTTTTAACATCTTTGTTGAGGTATCATTTATATACCATGAATTTCATCCATTTAAAATGCGTAATTTTTATAAAAATTTATAGATTTGTGCAAGCATCACCACAATTCAGTTTTAGAACATTTCCATCATTCCCAAAAGATCTCTCATTGCCATTTGCGTTTAATTCCTGCTCCCACTCCCAGTTCCAGGCAACCACTAATATGCTTTCTGTCTATGGATTTGCCTTTCCCGGACATTTCATATAAATGAAATCATACAATATGTAGTCTTTTGCATCTTGCTTTTTCCACTTAACATTGAGCTTTTGAGGTTCATCTGTGTTGTAGCATGGAACAGTAGTCTATTCCTTTTCATTGCTGAATGGTATTCCACTGAATGAATAGATCACATTTTGTTTATTCAACAATTGATGGACATTAGTCATTACTTAATGCTTAATATGAATAATATTCCTTTGAATATTTATACATGAGTCTTTGGGTGGATGTATGCTTTCATCTTTCTTGAATAGATGCCTAGGAGTGGAATTGCTGGATCTTAATGTAAGTTTATATCCAACATGTTAAGGAAGTGAAAAACAATTTTCCAAAGTGACTGTGTCATTATATATTACCATTAAATGATGTGTGGGGATTCAGGTTTCTCCATATCCTCACCAAAACTTATCATCTTTTTTATTGTAGCTATTCTAGTAGATATGATGTAGTATCTTGTCATTTTAATTTGCATGTCCCTAATGACTAATGATATTGAACATATTTTCATGCAATTATTGGCCATTTGTATATCTTCTCTAATGAATTGTCTATTCAAATCTTCTACTGAGTTTTTAAGTGGTTTACTTTCTTTCTTGTTATTGAGTTATAAGTGTGCTTCATATATTTGGGACACAAGACCTTTGTCATATTTATCCTTTACGAATATTTTCTCCTAATCTTTGGCTTGTCTTTTAATTTCTTAAAGTATCCTTTGAACCATGAAAGTGTTAAAATTTGATAAGGTCCTACTTATTATTTTTTATGGATTGTGCTTTTGATTTCACATCTAAGAACTTTGGGTTCTTTTTAAAGGTAAATCTAATAGGATTTGATGATGAATTACATGTTGGGTATAAAAGAAAAGAAGAGTCAAAGATGACTGATCCTTTTGTTCTGGGCAATCAGAAAAAGTTTCCTTTTATTGAGTGAATAAAGACTGGATAAAGAAAAAGTTAAGGAGTAGGAATCACATCTTTAACCAAGTTAGATGTAAGGTTTTTATTAGACATCCAAGTAAGGATGTAAAGGAGACAGATTTAGAAGCTTAGAGTTCAGCTGTGTGAGATAAAACTTCGAGTCAACCTCATAAATATGGTACTTAAAACCATGGCCCGTGTGATGTTACTTAAGGAGTGAATGTGAGTAGAGAAGAAAAGACTTCCAAGGACTGACTTTTGGAGGACTTAAAATAATAGCAGGCAGGGAGAAGGGAAGAAATCAGAGTGGAGATTGAGAAGGGGCATCAAGTATGTCAGATGAACCGTGAGAGTGGTGCTCTGGGGGACATGTGAAGAAGCTGTTTCAAGAAGGGGTGAGTGACTAGTCAAAGTGTGCAGATACATGAGGGCAGTAAAACCGAAAATTGGTTAATGGATTTGGCAACATGGAGGTGGCTGGTGTTATTGGTAAGAACAATAAAAATGGAGTAATGAGGACTCAATCTGACTAGAACAGTGAAAGGGAGAATGGAAGGAGAGAAGTGGAGAGTGTGGTTAGGAACAACTCTTAGCCATAAGGAAGAGATTAGCCATAATGAATAGCACAAAATTGGATGATAGCTGGAGGGAAATGTAGCACCAAGGGAGGTACTACATTCCTTCTCTCCCTCCCTCTCTCCCTCCCTTCCTTCCTTCCTTCCTTCCTCTCTCCTTCCCTCCCTCCCTCCTTCCTTCCTCTCTTCCTCTTCTCCTCTCTTCTTCTCCTCCTTTCCTCCCTTTCTCTCTCTCTCTTTTTCTTAAATTTGGGAGATATTACAACAGAAAGGAAAAAAAATAATGCAGGAGAGAGAGGAGATAATTTCAGAAGTGAGATTCCTGAGAATGTGAGAGCTAAGTTCCAGTGAACAAGTGTCCATAAAAAGGAACATGGATGGTTGATCCATTGTAGATGAAAAAAGGTAGAGTTTATAAGGACCATTGTATACGGGTTGGTAGATTTGGTGATGGGAGTGTGGGGAAGCTTGCTTCTGATTGGTCTTATTTTTTTCATGGTCACCAGTTGAGATGAGGAAGGAAGGGAAAGATACTGTTAGTTTGGGGAGAGAAAAGAAAACATAAAGTTGACATTTAGAAGAGTAGAAGAGTTACTGGATTAGAGAAATATGATGAGATTGAAGGAGTGAAAAAGAAATAAAGGAATTTTGGTGTATGTAAGGGAGTGATAGCAATGATGGACTATAGAATCTAAGCTGGAAGAGAGGTAAGTGAGTACCTTAGGAAGTGATAGCCAGTGGAGAGGTAGTTAAGTCAATATATTTGGGGTCTTAGAGGAGTGGGGTGAAAGAAATGTTGGAATCAGGATACTAGAATGAATGAGATACAAAGATAAGTTATGATGGCCAGGAAACCAGCATAATGGATGAGATGTCATAATTAGGTGATGACAGTATCTAGGGTATGGTCATGGGCGTAAGAGTCTCAGGTATGGTGTAAAATATGGGAGGAGAGCCGGCCAGTATTTGAGAAAATAGTCCACATGGGTATTGAAATCAGTAAGAACTATAGCACAAGACAGAGAGAGACAAGCGCTGGGTGTGAACATTTTCAAGTACTGAAGGTTGGGATTCTTTAATTCTGGAGAGGACTGCAACAAAGGGAGGTATCTGGTAGTATTGTCTTGTGATCTTATCTTCAGAGTCTCTGTGTAGGGAAAAATAGAGGTGAGGGAGAAATAGTGGTTTGGAAGCAGCAATAAAATGCAAGAAGGATGCTTAGAATCTGTCTCCAGACCAGCTGCATTTGTAGTGCAGCAGACAAAACGGCCATCGTGTGCCTGGTACAGAGCAGGTAATCCAAGAATGTCAGTTACTTTTTCACAGTCAGCAGCAGAGGTTTTCAAAACCTGCATGTCTTACTTTTTAAATTAATTGTTATTTGGCTTAAAGTCTGTAGTGGCTTGGAATTTGCAGTACTCTAACTTCACTTTTAAGGCATATTAATGTTTTGATTTGTCTTAAATGGCCTAAAAGTTTCTTGGAACACAGTGAAAGACATACACACACCCTCAAGAATACTCAAAAAGCAACTGAAAATGTCACTGTCCCTCAGAGTTACACATTTTGGAGGTAAAATGGTGGCTGAAGTTAGTTCCCTTTCTTTGGTTATGAACCTGTATTTTCTCTGTGTGAAATTATATAATTGTTAGAGGGATTAAAAACCCATGAATAAGGCTCTTTTTTTCTGTATCTGCTAGTACTCAGGCATCATCAGCTTTTTAGTTTTAATGTAGTCCCAGTAGCATGAATTCTGACTCTTGACCTGTACCTGTGAACGCAGCACCCAAACCCCTTACAAAGTCCCTTTGACTCCCCAAGAGGTCTCTTACAACTTCCATAAAAGTCCTGCTCCTACCTTGCTGGGGCCTCTGTTGCTGTAGGAGCTCAGCTGCCCTTCTAGCCAGTAGAGTTGCTCATCCAGGGTGTTGAGGGGTGTGTTCTGACCTGAGTCCTGTCTCTTGCTTGTCTCTGTCACCCTGTGGTGTAGGTGACTTACCTGGGCCCATGATGCTCTTTGGCTGTAAGAGTGAGAAAATGTACTCCTAGTTATGGGTAATTGGGAATGGGGAGGATCCTGCAAAAGGATTGCTTGGTCCCTGAAGTGTTAAAAAGAGGATAAACTTGCAGCAGTTTCGTGAAACTGCTTTTCCCCTAGACCTCATACATGCCTATCAGGGTGGCTGAGTTAAGACAGGTTCTAAGCACCAGTTCTCACAAAGAATGTGGAAGCCGTGACTCCCCTCCCATTCAGAGTCTAGTCATCACAAAGATCCCCCTCTTCTTTTTCAATTTCAGACTCCGTCCCAGTTTCCTGCAATCTCACTGCAACCCAACTTCAGGGACAGCCTTCTCTCCACAACCTCCAAACAAAGGAGTTTTGTTTTTTGTTTTTTTAAACAATTTTTGCATATACTTCAGTGCCAATTGTACAGCCACTATAAGTTTGTTCTTTTTTCTCTCAGTTCCCGTCTTTACCCCTTTTCCAGGCTCCTTGGCATTTTCATGAATCACTGGATGCAAGTACATGTTTAGAGGGAGGGGCGCTGTCATGTTCAAAAATGAGGTACACTTGTAGACATCCCATTGTTCTATCAGATCAGATGATAGATCTTGATCTAAGCACAAACCCACGATCAGATTAAAAAAAAATATAGTACTAGTATAGGGACCTTCGCAGAGAATGGGTTGAACATAGGACCATTCCATTTTCTATCACTGTTGATTCAACTGGGCTATAGTCAATCTATTCCATCTGATATAAACCACAGCATTTTTTTTCAATGTTTGCCTAATTTATCATACTCCCAGTCAGTTCTGTATATCCCAATACTCACAATTATTAGATGGTTTTAAAGTATTTTTTTCTCTGGCACTTACAATTTCATTCCCCCCCAAACATAAAAGGTAAAATGTATGATACTAATAATGAACATAGAGAACACAAAAAAGTAAAAAGGAGAAAACAAAAATCTACAATCTTACCATCCATAGGTATCACGGAGTTGTTGCTATTTCTATCTTGCTTTCCACTCTGCCCCTATGATTTTTTTAAAAATTGTGATTATATATAACTTTGTGCCTTGCTCTGAGAATATAAATGCCATAACCAAAGATTTCTTTAAGATCTTATTGTTGATTAATTTGATTGAAAGCAATAAACAAGATAAAATAAAATTACAGTACAGCTAATACAAAGTATCCACTACTACTGGTATTTTTTGAAGTAATTCTGGAAGGTTCTTTCAGAGACTGACCCCTTCCTAGTCTACATCCTCATCTCCAGCCACAAGGAAAAGAAAAACAATAAAACAGAAAATGTAAGTTGACATTTTCAGTTTCTGTCCTGCCTCAGTATAATGGGAGCCTTTCACCTTCACTTCCAGTGAGTAAGTGGCCAGTTGCTATGATTGGTAGATTCCATTATGACCCTGAGATGTTGGGAAAAGGGACAAATCACAAATGCCACTCAATAACTCCAATTTTAGTGAGATTTTTATCTCTACCTAGGAGATGTCTGAAAAAATGATTTATGGGTGATTTGAACTGAGCTGGCCAACTCCTATTTCAAAAGAATTGAAAAAAGGGGATTTATTATGACACTGTCTGCCTATTTTCCAGACCAATGTTCACAGTATGCTTCTGAGAGCAGGTTGGTCCTGCTACTATTTCATGCCACTGGCAGGCCCTTGCCTTCCACAAGGCAGAATCACTTCATGTTGGAAATTAGCTCACCAACTTGGTTTTGGCAAGGAAGACAGACACATAAATTTGATGTAGTAAAGAATACAGTAATGTGAACTTTTCTTAAAAACAAAGAATATATATTTATTTTTGAAAATGTATGATTATATACCCATAGCCAATTGGTTATACTAATAAAGACAATCTTCATGCTGATTTATGGAATGCATGTTGTCCCACCACCCTTTTTCATTTTGTCTGCTCTAACACCTCATCTTTTATGCTTACAATGGGAACAGACTTATCAAATTAAGCACCAAAGGGAAAATTGTTCATCTGGTTCATGAGGAGCTGAGGCAGACGGTAAGTTAACCACCTGACAGGCAATGCTGGCTGCTCTTCTGAGATTTATAGTCCAGTTTTACAGTTAAAACTGGATTGGGTAAAGTTTGCATTGAATTTACTTTGGCAATAGGGAAGTGTCCAGACCCATGTTGCTCTGTTTGTGACTTGAGGTCCTCCACGCCACAACCTCACCTTGCAAGTCGACCCCTGATAAGTCAAATGCACAATGGGACTGATGATGGACCCCAGAGACAAGTGTCTCCCCTGCTGCCTTCCCAAGCCAGCAGCATGCACAGTTGGTGAGTCTGTCATTTTCAGGATTGTCACAGAGACACAAATAACAAGTATATATCTCAGTCTACAAACGTTAAGTGTGCAAGGAACCTAGCCTTCTTTATTTTCCAAGTTGTTTTCCAAATCTCTACTCATTGGTAATTTCAAACCTCATTTCACTAGGATCAGGCAAAGCATTCTCAATCAATTTGGAGTCTCTTCTTCCCACTGCCATTACCGTCTTGGGGTTAAGTCTAATTTCAAGAGATGTGAATAAAGACAGTGCACTGGGGCAAGGACCCATCCAGTCCTTGGCTCACACAACATCCACTGTTCCATGCAGTCGCCATTGGGACATCCCTCAGTTGCATCCATGTTACTCTCTCCTCTACTTATGGGCTATGGGATTATACTGCTCCTTTTGTGCCCCACTGGGGGTCCCAGAATTTCTGCTAGGGGCCTAAGCTCTCTCTCCACAGTTTGGTCCTTCTCAGAAGAGCCATCCTCCTGCTCATCTCAGTAGTCAAGACCTAGTTCAAGCTCACTTCCTATAAGAGACCTCTCCTTGTGACTCCAAAGCTCATTTCACCTCTTTTCCCTTTGAGGATCCAATAGCACTCATCTAGAACTTGTCATGCAGGGATTGTCTTGTTTAGCTTTTAGGGATGGACTCCATCACCTTTACCTTCCGATCTGCATTAATATGTCTTTCTCAAATAAATTAGTACTCCATCTTGCAGCTAAGAAGTCTACAAGCTCATGTAGAAGGGCGAGGAGGGGAGACACAGGTAATGGAGAGAAAATGCAGATGTCAATGGTAGGTTATGAAGATTATGCACCAAGTCAAAAACATGCCGTGTATATACTTTATCTTTTGCAGTATACTATAATTCAAAGGCAACATCTTTGTATTAATGATTTTTTATCTCTACCAGCATAAAACCCAATTGATAGATATGTCTGCTATATGTTGACTCTATTCCAAGTACAATGAAGAAATAAAAAGGGAATTAAAGATATCACCCCCTCTCTTCCATGATCTCTGCCTCTTGTTTGTAGAAAAGCTTTAGCCTCTGAGGTCTTTCCTGAGTTCCAAAGAAAAAATTTAATCAGAGAAGTGAGAAAAATTCAGAAACAAAGAAAAACTATCAAGCAAGACAAAATAATAATAGTTTAGCCGTAAAACAAAGTCAAGAACCTTTAGTTCCTCCTCAAAGGCTATAGATAATATTCTGAGTCATATCCTTGAGTTGTTGGGTGGATTTTAAAACCTCACCAGGTGGAAGAAGTTAACTACATGCTGACCATAAGAATACAGACCCCAGAGAGTTTGGAACCAGAAGATTGATGATGTTGACTCCCAAAATACCACCTGGTTACTTACTAACAACCAATCAGAAGAATGTCCATGAGCCGATCATGTACCCCATGACCCTCTCCCTCATACTGTCTTTAAAAATCCTTCCCTGAAAGCCATTGGGAAGTGTGGGTAATTTGAGCTTTAGCTGCCCATTCTCCTCGATTGACCCCATGTTGGTCACCTTGCAATGAACACTGTACTTTTCTTCACTGCAGCTCGGTGTCAGAAGATTGGCTTTAACGTGAGAGGACAGGCAGATCCAAGTTTGGTTTGGTAACAAAATGACTAATAGATTAGCTCAAATAATGAATTCCTCTATCACCTATTTATTAGTAACTCACAGCAAATTCAGTTCAGTTCAATCAGGGTTTGTTTAATTTCTACAAATTGCTGCTGTATGACATAGAGCAGGGGACATAGAGAAAAATAAGATGTGATTATAGGGTTACATTTGATATGACTGCTTGGAATTTCCTAGCAGGTGAGCTTGTTATACAGACATAGAAACACAGATATACAAGAAACTATTATTTTCTTAAATACAATAATCGTTTTTCAAAGAGGTACCCTAGGACTCCAACTTACTCCTAGTTGGAAAAGGGAAAAATGTAGGGTATGATGGTTTCAGGTAGAAAGAAAGTGAGCTGCAACCTTTCAAGCCAGGAAGCTCATCAAAAAACAAAACATAGGGCTTCCCTGGTGGCGCAGTGGTTGAGAGTCCGCCTGCCGATGCAGGGGACATGGGTTCGTGCCCCGGTCTGGGAAGGTCCCACATGCCGCGGAGCGGCTAGGCCTGTGAGCCATGGCCACTGAGCCTGCACGTCCGGAGCCAGTGCCCCACAATGGGAGAGGCCACAACGGTGAGAGGCCCGTGTATTGCAAAAACAAAACAAAACAAAACATACATTATATTAGTTTCAGGTGTGCTAATATAATGTTGTATGTCAATTATACCTTAAATTAAAAAAAAAAAAACTTCTCAAAACCCAAAACCAAAACAGATGCTATTCTTCTTGGTTAGTTGACTAAGGACCAATTCTATGCAGATTTTTGTATACAGACCTTTATTGAAATCCAAGAGTTGTTGCTATTTGGATAGGTCTTGCATAGAGTACATATAAATATTATTATCTAAACGGAGACATTTTTGAAAGCAAAAGGGAGCACTACTATTATTAATTACTCTGTGACAACAGGAGACATAAACCTGGAGTACGGCTACCCTAGTCTTGCAGACTGACAAAGTGAATAAAGAGAATTTAAGAGCAAACTAAAACATAAACAGACGACACAGACTCCGGAAACCTCTTCTGAGTAGAATATCAAGCCACATCTGACTCAGGAATAGATTCTCCTCCTATTTGCAGTAAGAGTGAAACAGCCTCCCCAGAATAATCCCACAAACTTTTCTGCCACTTCCAGATTCACCTTTTGCAAATTTCCTGAACTGGGGCTTTACTTTTCTCAGATCTGGAGTTATCACAATGTTTACTTGTCTTCGGGCTTGTGGGAAAAGAACTAAACAAAGATGGTGAATATTAAATGTCAAGAAGATCATATTATTTCAGTGTGTTTGCATGGGGCATTGAATTTGTGAGCAATGCTGAGTATTGAATGTATACTTAATAAATTTCCCTATAGGCTATTTTAATAACATTCATGTTATTCCTTTTATAAAGTAGTACACATATACTTATTATAGATCATTTTAAAACTACAAGAAAAATATACAGAATAAAATTGAATCACCTGTAAACCCAACACCTAGAGAGAAAACATTTTGGTATATTTCTATTTGTGTATTTCAGATAGTTGAGATTATTCCATATAGGTCATTTCTTCTTCCCTTTTCCACCTACTATTCAAACACTTTAACTTAATTGTTGTGCAATATTCAATAATGATGCCACTTAATGTTTATTGATGCTGCTATATAGCATATAATTTCACCCATGTCACAGTCCTATGAGGTAAGTGATTTTATTAACCCATTTTGAAGATGAAGAAATTGGGCAAATGTGGGTTAGGGAACTTGCTCAAGGTTTCACCAGAATTAAGTGCAGAATCAGGCTTGAACCAAGTCTGAGTGATCCCAGAACTCAGCCGCTAACCAGTAGGCTGTGTCCATCAGGTGTTGGTTATGAAAACAGAAAAACAGAAGGTTTTTTTCAGTATGAAGGGATTTAATACAGGGAATGTAAGGCTCATACAACCTTGCATCCACCTCCCATTGGGAGAGAGCAACAGTCAGGAAGGCCCTAGATCTACAATAGTGATGCCACTATTGTTAATTTCAGCTTCCAGGAGCACTTGAGAGCTGCTGGCAAAGGCCCACATCAGTCATTTGCTGATGCCCACACATGCCTAGAGCTTCTGCCAGAAACAATGGCCCATCCTTTTCTCCTGCCTTGTGAACCTTGGAAAGTGCCACCCCTGGTGATATCCACAAACACCTGCTGCCAAGGAAATCTGTGACATATAGTTTCCAGGCTTTCAGTACCTGTGGTGCAGGGGAAGCTTAAAATGACAGGGAAGATACGGAGATGCATAGGTGATATCAAATCCACAGGTTACGAGACAGACCAGGCTTTACTTAATTTTCCCCATCGTGGTACATTTATGTTAATGCCTTGGCCTATGACTACAAATGAGACAGTGGTAACTCAGATTTCACTGGCTTGTGTCCCCACCTGCATACATGTTAACCACGCACCCCATTTCAGTTCTCTCTGGGAGCTCAAGTGAGCTCACAAATGGTCCTCCCTGCTCTTCACTCCTGGCCCTTTGCTCTGCTTACTGCCTGCACAGCCACTGGAGGGCAGCACGTCCCCACCACCGCTGCAGCTGGTGCCTCTCCCCAGGCTAGGTCTCCTCATCCTCCCACAGCTGCAGACCCTCAGGTTACCAAAGCATGCCTCCAGTCCCACTGTCTTGAACCCAACCAACGTTGTCCCCCAAGTGACGATGGCTCTGCACTGAGTCCTCCACCTATTTCCTGAGTACCAGACAGTGTTTTCAGGCCTCTATGTCTCATTTATGGAAACAGCTTCTTCAGCTTGTGTTGAGTAATCCTTTCTCCCTTGTGGTGGAACTGACCCATGGGTCTGGGTTGGAGGGAGACACCTCACTGCCTGCTCCATCACTCACCCTAATCTCTTCCCCTCAGTGTACAAGCCAAACTCCCCTCTCAGAAACTCTTTCCTCAGTGAAAATCAACGCATGCAGAAGACACCAGTTAACTACCAACTCTTACATTTCACGACATGTATGCATTGTCTGAACCCTTAGGTTCAGAAACTTTCTCCATACCTAGTGCTATGATGAAAATTTTGGACATGGCTCTTTGTCCAGTGTCTTTCCTTAGATTCTTAAAAATGGAATCACTGTTGTGGACTTGAAACAAATAGACTGACAGATCTTTCTCCAGCAAAGATGGGTATATTTGGGATCAGCAGAGAATTTCAATTCGGGGTCTGCAATTATGAGGAGCAATGTGCAAGTCCCTAGCAAGGAAAAGCAAGGAGAATACTTTTATAGAGAGGAAAAGGAAGTTGGGAGTGCTATAGTAGTCCATAACTTTTCATTGGCTGAGTCCTTGCAGGAAAGGAAGAGGAGTCTTTCTTCTTCCTGTTGTACTCTGCTATGGTTGCAGGACCTGAGAGCTCCCCCTTCTGGTCTCCCAACTTTATTTAACTGAGGTCTCTGTTTATTAATTTTTCACACTGTAGAAAAGAAAATAAACATTTTTAAGGTTGTGATACAAATTGTTAGCAAATTGCTTCCAAAAAATTTTTACCAATTTATACTTCTACCAGCCAGTAACAGGGCTTCTACTTGAACCCTGGCTCACTGAGCCTTCTGTTGAATAGTATTTTATCTATCTATCATCTATCTATTTTTCAATCATCTACCTATCTATCTATCTATCTATCTGTTATCTATGTAGATATTTGTCCATATTTTATATATGTGAAGTATGTAATATATTTATATCTATATGTCTATGTCTATATTTATATAATTTCCCTGAGGCTGCTTTGCTCACCATATCAAGTGAATTATGACTCAATCCTCTCTCATATACATCATTGAGACTCTCAAACACCAAACATTCCAAAAATGCGAGGAAAGTAACACCCCCAAGACATTTGTTTAGTCAATGGTAATTGTGACAATTGTAACTGTTGATTGAATGCAAGGTATTCTTCCAGAGGCTGAAGTGGTATATTGCTAAGGAGTAGGTTAAGCTGTGAATGACCAAAAATCCAAAATACACTGAGTTAAGCTAGATAGATTTTTCCTTCTTTCTCATACCAACAAAATCAGGAGTTAAGCAGGCCATGAATGGTATGAGATCCATTGAACCAGGTTCTATCCATTTTCCACTCCCAAGTTTGTACCCACATTCCATCCAGCAGGAGGAGAAAAGAGAAGTCATGTTTCTTCTTTCCTGAAGACATTTTGCAGAAGTTGTACATATTACTTCTTCCTACAGCTCATTGCCCAGAAGTGAGTCATACAGCCAAGTTCAGCTCCAAGGGAGGGTGAGAAATGCAGTCTTTTCTTTTTCCATGTGATCATTTTCCAGCTAAAAATCAGAGGAGTTAAGTAAAGAAGAGATACCGAGGAACAAATACATTCCTGTCTCAGACGCATATTAATTATAATATATGATGTTTGTTATTAAATGACTCACAATTTATCTCCTGGAACGTCTATGTTCCTCCTTTACATAGAAAACACAATGCTGTGGATAATAGCCTACTGTTTTTGTTTCCTTTAATTATAGTCTGCTTTTCCTTTGACATAGATTATAGTTTTAGAGATATACTTCAAATTTGTTTTGGACTTCAGAAAGCTGTAACTTCTCATGCTTTGCTCTCCTTCCTAGCCCAGCCTCTCTGTCTGGCCATTAACTGATCTGAGAATAAACACGCAAATGCAGCAGGTGAGTTGTGAGCCTGGAATTTTGCTTCATATCCTTTACTTGAAAAAAGAAAAAACAAAAATGTACTAAAACATCTGAAGCAAAGAAAAAAGCTAAGAGAGAAGAAAGACAGCAAGTTTCTGTGATATGCATCTCAAGTTACACTGAATATAGCTTCCATTATCCAAATTAAAAAAAATCTAATTTGGACAGGCCAAGGAGCTTTAATGGAAAGAAATATATCAGTAGACTCAGACCAATTTACAGAGATGGGATTTCATCATGGTACTGTATCTATCTTGTGCATCTCATCAAGTGCACAACAGCCCACAAAAATAGTTTCTTAAATTACTGGTCAAATAAAGACAGTGACACAGATTTTATGGATTAGAGACATTAAATAAAGAACAGGGTTAGCTTGAACAATGGATCCCAGAAGTCTTGAGTCTTTTCTTATCACCTATAACCACTTAGCAAATATTGTTTCTGCTGCCTGATTGGTTCGGCCAAATGTCTCTAATTTTGAGTCTATCTTTATTTCCAGCTTTCCTATCCCTCTCCTGAGCTACATATACATGCAGTGTACTCTACTCAAGAAATACTTTCTAAATGAAGCAATTTGCCTATAGTTGGTACTCAATTCACATACATATGTTGATTGATGGCTTTTGTCTGAGGATTGAATGTGTCTTGAAAAAAAAAATCTCTCTACCACTTCACATCTACTAGGATGGCTATAAAAAACACACACACACACACACACACAACAACAGAAAGTAATCAGTGTTGGTGAGAATGTGGAGAAATTGGGACACTCATATATTGCTAGTAAGAATGCATAATGGAGCAACCCCTGTGGAAAACAGTCTGTTGGTTCCTCAAAGAGCTAAATATAGAATTACCACATCACCCACCAACTGTGCTCTGGAAAAGAACTGAAAACAAGGACCCAAACAGACACTTGTATACCAGTGTTCATCGCGGCATAATTTATAATAGGTGAAAAATTAAAATAGCTCAAGTGTTCAGTAACAGTTGAATGGATATACAAAGTGTTATGTGTAATACAACGGAATATTATTCAGCCATATAAAGGAATAATATTCTGATACATGCTACAACATGATAAACCTTGAAAACATTAAGCCAGACACAACAGGACAAATATTATATGAGTTCACTTATATGAAATATCTAGAATAGGAAAATTCATAGAGCCAGAAGGTAAAGCAGAGGTCGACAGGGGCTGAGGGGATGCAGGAATGGGGAGTTATTGCTTTAATGGGTACAAAATTTCTGTTTGGGGTGATGAAAAAGTTATGGAAAAAGATAATGGTAATGGATTCCATGATGTTATGAGTATAATTAATGCCACTGAATTGAACTCCTAAAATGGTTAAAATTACAAATGTTTAATATATTTTAAACATTTTACCACAATAATATATTTTAATATTTGACCACAATTTAAAAAAATCTGTTGCTTTGGTCTTTCACATTAAAATGCTACTACATTTTATAGTTTACAAAAGATTGTCATGATATTTAATCCTCACAGTTCCACGAAGAGGGCAGAATATTTACCATTTCCCGCACCCCTGCCCTACCCCTGCTTTAATGATGATGAATTTGAAGTTTAGAGTGTCATGTGGTAAGTTGCAGAGGTAGCTCTCATACCCAAGTCTCTTCAAGTGCTGATCTCCTAGGGACTCAAACTGGGAATTCTTCCATGGCTAGTTGATCTTCAGATTCTTCCAACCTGAGTTGTTGCTATAGACTTTTAGCCTCCGGTTATGACTGGCCTCCAGCCCACCCCTAACTTTGAAGATCTGACCCTCTGACTGAATGATTGTTAAAGGAGTGTAAATTTGGTCCAAACATGCCTGGAAAGAGATTTAGTTTATACCTTCAGAAGATGCACAGGAGGAAGACGCACAAAAAATCAAATGGAGTGGATCTGATGTTTCCCAAAGCTGGGGCAAAAGTTGGGTTAGCCTGGAAAACTTAAGACAGCCTGGGAATTGTAGATCAGGGTCTAGTTCTTTTACGGTCATTGAGAGCCCACGTTACTTCATTCAATTCTCATGAGAATGGAGGGAGAAATGGCAGTAGGAATGTTTTCTCCTTTTCACAGTTGAGAGAAGGTTAAGTGCTTCCTCAAGGTCATACAGTCAGAGAGGACTAAGAGGAAAATAGAATCAGGTACCTTAGCTTCTAGGTCAGGGCTCTTTCCGTTATGCTGCAGCTGGCTGCTTCTAAGAGACCCAAAGCCAATGTCCAGAAAATGCCATGTAGAAGACTGCTGTTACTATTCTAAGTTTAAGTTGGGGGGGGGGATGCAGTGGGTACAGCCAGGGGTGGAGTGTGGGGATGCCATCCTGCCATCATGGATATGGACTCTTTTTTATGGCTTATGCCACTCCAACTGGCGTAAACAAGACATAGCTGAAGATTAAATGTCCTGAACAGTATTATACCATTAGATTTCTTGACACCATCTCCCAGAGTTCTGTCCTGTTTACGTTCTCAGTCAAGTTTCTGTTTATCAAATTTCTAAAATGTTAATGAGGTGATGTCCTCTTCCTGCCATTTGGCAGGGAACAAATACTCTCTCATATACTCTGTGAAGGAAAAAAATTCCTTTCAGTCCAGAGCTCAAGTTGCCAAGAATAAACTGCTTTACCCCTACCCCTGCCTTGGGTGACCAATTTGTCCCAGTCTGCCTGGGACTTTTCCAGCTGAAAGTCCCGTGTCCTCCTTTTAGCCCAGGACAAACTGGGGTAATTGGTCATCCTACCATGGCCCTGATTTTCTGCATCAGCTCCCCTGTGAATCCATACCTCTTCCATTCCTACATTTAGGGCTAATTTTTGCAAAGTTGATCCTTCTAGGACAGGGTGTTGTTACTAGCAAATAGAAATCCCATGAGATAGCCTGGGGCAGAGGGAGAGGGGGCTTTCCATGGATCTCCCAACTTAGGCATGATGGTGTTGATGGGAAGGAGTTCCCTCTTCCTGCTTCTGAGGGTGATGAATCAGATCCTGCAAAATGCTCTGTCTTCACTAGAAAGACATTCTGTGGCTCTATCTACATCTAGCCAAGGCAGGTGGACTGGTGAACTGGGCTTGATGGTCTTTTGTTCTGTGGGACAAAGAGAGTCCCCATGAACCTACAGGACAGATTTTTCTGGGTCCTGGGCTTCCTAACATGAGACTTAAGAGGCTCCTGGGAGTGGAAGAGAGTGGCTGTGGCTGGCTGGGAATGAGAGATATTGATGCCACTCACTCCTGCCAGGAGGAAATTAGGACTATTCCATTTGCCCCAGGGCAAATGTTTAATGTTTTTAGAATAGAACATTCTAGTAAAGTCAAGCAGGGAGCAATTACCTACGACATCAGTCTACCGTAGTAACTGAGAAGATTCAGTACAAACCAGTTTGTCCTTCATTTCTCTTGGCAAAGTAGGTCTGATGACTTTGGCTGGCTTTACCCGACCCAGTGCGGCTGGCAGGTTGTCCCAGCAGATTAGATGAAGCGCTGCGCTAGCCGAGAGGTTAAAGCACTTGCTCAGATGCCCCCTTCCCAAGTGTTCCTATTTACTTAGGACCGATTTCTCCTTTCAGGCTTAGATCCGGCCGCCTTTCTGTCCTGTCACAGGGTATTTGCTGCAGCTGGATTTGTTGATTTAAGGCGTGACTATTTGACAGCTCCGGGGGCGGGGGGAGGGGAAGGACATCTAGTAGCATTTCAGCTTCACTGTCCTGCCGGGACCTTCCGTAAAGCAGAAGATGGACGCGCTGCATGTGTGCGCAGCGCTTATGTAAGCTGCAGGTAGCAGCGCAGAGTAGGGAACGGTATGACAGGCGGGGCGGGGAGATCCGGTGAGGCAGGCGCGGCAGTGCGGATCCCAGCTTGGAAAGCTGCGCGTGGAGGTGCGGAGGACTGTACTGCTGCAATGCAGAGACAGCAGCAGGGGCGGAGGAGGGTTTATGAGCTCCTAGCTGCGGTGCTGGGACGCAAAGCCCTAATTTGGCAATGATCAGCGGGTAGGGCTGAAGATGGTGGGAAAGCTGCCTTATTGGGGCTTGTTTGTGGCAATAGGTGGGGGTGTGCAGTGAGGGAGGGAGCGAGGAGGCAGAGGGGAGAGGAAAAGGCCAGAGGCCTTTGAGCTGCTTCGCCGGGGGAGGAATTAAAGCAGCAAGATTCTTCCTTATGATCTCAGCCAGACTCCTCCCCATCTTTGGCTCTCCTAAACCATGGCCCACAGCTGCCCACCCCAGCACCTAGTAACCAGCAGAAGCTCTGCTGGAGTCATCATGTTTGGAGATACATGGCAGCATCTCAGCTAAGTAGGCACCTCCATGTTGCACCAATCAGGTGGTTGCAATCCCATAATATTTCTTTGAGTTTATTCTGCACAAGGTACCAGGCAAGACCTTTCAGGGCATATTCCTGCCCTCTGGGTCTTTCAGGATAATTGTAAGAAATAGGCAAGGGCCCAGATAAAATAAAGCATACAGCTGAACATGGTACCTGAAACCCTTGAGGAAGATGCAAAGTGCCATATGTTTTTTTCCTGCAGGTTCAAATACTTAACACCTTTCCTTCCAGCTGATCTTCTGCTTTGAAGGAACAAGATATGGGTTATTCTGTATGATCACAGCAATCTGATCAGGGTGTCAACAGGACAAAAGCTGTAGGTACATTTCAGCGTCTGTTCAACTTCAACAATTTTCACTCTCTTTTTGTTCTGGTAGAGAAAGCTGGCCTTTAAAATCAGACAGACCTGAGTAGAGATCTTGGCACTGTCATTTACCTGCTTTTTGTTATTGGGCAAGGAACTTCACTGTCAGTTTTCTCATCTGTTAAGTGGGGTTAAATAAAAAGTGGTTAAGAGCACAAGCTCTGAAGTTAAACTGCCTGGGTTTGACTACACCATCTACTGCTTATTAACTGTGATCTTAGGTAAGTTGCTGAACCTCCTGGCATCTCAGTTTCTTCATCTGGAAAATGGGGACAATAGTACCTACCTCATGGGGTTGCTGTAATGATTAAATATGTTAATATGTGCATAGAGTTTAAAATAGTGGATAACAATAAGTGTTTTAAAATAATATAATAATTTTATAACAACAATAATTTCATCACAAGGTTGCTGTGAGGTATAAATTAGACAACATACATAAAAGTACATGGAAAATAAATCTGAGTACATGTAATTGCCTCCTTCCTTTGCTTATCATGAGTTAGAAAACAACAGAAGAGCCCTTCTGTACTAACACTCTAACCACATAACTAAGTCTTATATGGGTAGATAATTTTTTCTTCTTTTGCTACTGCTACTTTCCTTCTAAGAAAATGGAAGCTAAAGTGATTATTAATATGATACAATAGGTCTTAACAGTAAATACAGCAGTTATGCTAAAGTACAATTTTCAAAAAGGTAAAAATCATGACTCATATACAAATATACAATGAATAAATTTCAAACATTTTATTTAACCCATCAATTAATTAGGGAATGAGTAAGATGCTAAAATCTGTTCAAAGGAGAATTTGAAGAACACACACACACACAGCATCAGGAATGTTGAAATGAATTCTCTAATAGATACAAAACTGGTTAATAGCCTATAGTGCCATAAAGTATAATACTTGGTGTTAACATTTTTACAGGATGGAAAACAATCAAATCTCTACCAGACAAAATTCATTTGCATTTCTATAGACAAGAATAATTTGCTTTACTATCAGTTTTCTACAAGTTAACTTCTATTCATACAGATCTGTAAAATTGCCTAGTTTATGAAAACAGATGAAGATACATACCCTATAGAAGCAATGAATCCCCTGAGAGTCTGCTAGCTGATACCCAGATCTTCACTGAAAAAGCACCCAGTAAAGTCCCTAATAACTACAGATAAATCAAAAGATAAAATATCTCTTAAACTGGAAAGAAGGGATATTTATTTGGGAGAACTATTTACACTGGTAAGTTGATTGTATAAATTGAGGCGAACTTATATTTGTGATGTTACCTCATCAAACACCTTGGGGTTCCTAGGATCAAGACCATCCTCCTTCATATGTGAGAGTTTAGAGGTGATAGCTGATACTAGGATTGCTAATAGCAGAAGCTGCTTTTGGCCGACAAGCTTCTCAGAGCTATTCTATGGCTTGATGACTCTTCTTCCAGAGGCAATGCAGCCTTGAGAGAGAAGTTAAGCCACAGGTCTCCAAGAGAGTGGGATAGGAAACCCGACGTCGGGGTAGGGAAGGGGAAAAGGGAGGCTCAGGCTTCTTGTGGTTTGATCAATGCTAAGCCACTGGGACACAAAGTAGAATAGCTCTTTTCTCTGACTTCTTAGCTCCTCCAGCACTGTCTGCCCAAAGTCCATAAACAATATTTGTATTAACACATTCAGTCTCCATGAAGTAGGAGCTTTTTTTCTAATTACTTTGGATATAATCATGGGCTAGTAGAAATGTTGAGAATTGCATGATTCAGACTGCTTGGAAAGTTTTCCCCAGGAACTCAGTGCTGAGTGTGCCCTTACTTCCTAGCAGGGAATCAGCTGTATCTCTCAAAGCATGGTCTGGGAGCCCCTCAATTACAATCATTTTGGGTGTTGCCTCCAAACTGCTGGGCATGAAGCCATTTAAACAATCAGTGGGCCAGACTCTTTCTCATCTCCTTTTTTTGGAGGTGAGACCAGCCAGTTTCTCAGAGACACCACTGGGAGGAAGGAAGGTGACGGAGAAATGTCATAGAGTAAGTTTCACCTGGTTTGTGCTATGTGGTAATATAGTACATATACCCTAGTGGTCCTCTAACTCCTGTGTTTGGGGAACCAGGGAGAAGTGAAAGAAAACAGTGGAATCAACCAAATCTGATTTATTCATCAGGAGACAAAGAAATGGTTTCTCTTCCTCTTTTCTTTACTCAGGCCACATAATTAAGTCTAATGAATGGAAAGTGAGTGTGGGGGCTGTTCAGAACGTATTTTGAGTTGTCATTACCCAAAGACAGCAATCAACATGCCGATGAGAGTTATCTCTATCTTACCATAGGAGAGGAACATGGATTTTTGTTAATGAAGGGGAAACGGCAAATGGATATTTGTTGTGGCTTCTCCATCCACGGGTGGCCAACTGGGGTGTAGGAGGCAATGGGATGGAGAGCCAGGAGACACATTTTGTGTCCTGAATTGACGCCGTCCTGTATCGACTGCCTGCTTTCTGTCAGGAGAGGCTGAGTGCTGCACTAATGTTCTCTTCTCACACTACTGGAAGAGAGGTGAGGACCAAGGGATCTTATTCCTTCCTTCCTCGCCCCAACCTGAACAAAGATGAGCAGCTAAGTGGCTTTCCCTGAAGTATGCCAGGCCACTGGGATTTTTAACCAGAAAGGGCACTTCAGTGTATTGCAATTTGGCAGCCTTAGAGATCCACTCTCATTCTGAGCTTCAATCTAAATAATTAGCGTCTTCTCATCTAACTAAACGAAGAAGATCTGGGGCAGCGTAGGACAGAATTAGAAATAACCCACCAGGAGGTGAGAGCTCAGCCCGAGGGGGACAGTACCTGGCTGCAACTTAAACGGAAGAAAACAAATCAGAGGCAGACAGAAGCCTTCTCAATCTGCACTTGTTTTTCTAAAAAACTGAAAAATGACTCTTTTTAAAAAAATCCTCATTATTTTATTGAAGTATAGTTGATTTACAACGTTATGCCAATCTCTGCTTACTGCAAAGTGACTCAGTTATTCACATATAGACATGCTTTTTGTTTTAACATCTTTATTGGACTATAATTGCTTTACAATTGTGTGTTAGTTTCTGCTGTATAACAAAGTGAATCAGCTATATGTATACATATATCCCCATACCCCCTCCCTCTTGCGTCTCCCTCCCACCCTCCCCATCCCACCCCTCTAGGTGGTCACAAAGCACCGAGCTGATCTCCCTGTGCTATGGGGCTGCTTCCCACTAGCTATCTATTTTATATTTGGTAGTGTATATATGTCCATGCCACTCTCTCACTTCGTCCCAGCTTACTCTTCCCCCTCCCCATATCCTCAAGTCCATTCTTTACATCTGCGTCTTTATTCCTGTCCTGCCCCTAGGTTCTTCAGAACCATGACTCTTAGCAAACTATTTTAACAAATAAACCTAGGTTGAAATCTCCAGTGCACCTCCTTCCCTGACAGGAATAATAAATTAATCCTAGGCTGCAGCAGCTGCTAGGGCATCACTCAGAGCTGTTGCCATCCAGTCCCGGGAGAGCCCCTGAAGTCCCTCCTCCCTGCTTCCATGCCAACTCCACTAAATTTAGCTCTTCCAGCATGTGCACAGTCTATATTTAGTACCTGAAAGTCAGAGTTCAGCTTTCAATTCATCAAGCCATCAGTCATCCCTCCATCCAAGCGACACATAGAGAAAAATCCTTCCAAAAGTAGCACTTGCTCTCTACCAGGGGTGGAAGCCATTCTTAGAATGGGGAATTCGCTGAGCCAAAGGGGTTTTCTCCTCACCCAGATGGTGTAAGGAGCTCTGGAGCGTGCTAGGCACAGAGCCGGGGTGTGGAGTGTGGCTGCAGAGAGCCAGAGGGCAGGGGGAAGAGGAGGGAAGGAGGGAGAGACTGGCCAGCAGGCCCTGCTGCACTCATTCTGTCCCCAATGAAATTGCAGGCAACTGGCTGTGGACGTTGACACCACACCCTACCTTAGATGTCACTTCTTGGTGGAAACTTGCCCTGAGACCCCTCAAAGAGGATTAAGAGCCCCTCCTCTGCACACAGTATTTCCTCTGCTATGCTCTACAGCAGCTATCCCCTCAAATTATGATGTGCAAATAAATCACCTGGGATGTTGTTAAAATGCGTGTTCCCATTTGGTATATCTGGGGCCTGAGATCTTGCATTTGTAATGAGTTTGCAGGGCAAGACTCTGGTAGGGCAGCAGGGGGGCTGTTCTGGGGCAAAGGTGATACCAGGCTGGCCAGCAGTTAGCAAATCTCGATGTTGCCTCAGGGGCTGAGCTTATAAATTCATGGGTGAAGGCATTATAGGCTGGGTGCTGGGAAGGGAGGAAAGTGTCAGGTCTTCTTTTATCCACCCCCACTGAACCACAGCTAGCACCGTGGTTGCAGGCCAGTGGCACTGCACCAAAGTAAAGGAGAGATCCTAGAACATGGAAAAGAAGGCCTGTGTCTGTGGCTCTGAGCAGCTCCTATTCTCCCACCTGGAGACCTCTCATCAGAACAAATAATGCTGCAGGGGTACCTCAGTGGGGGGCATCAAAACACAGCTGGGGCTGCTGTGCAGGGGCCTGGGTTTTCACCCGAGGGGCAGCCCAAAAGATAGACTGTTAACTGCTCGCATAGTATAATCCAACTGGGAGTTGGGAGGAGGTTTCAGGATACTATAAACTAACAACAAAGAGTAGTGAAAGGCAAAATAACCCAGACAATTAAGGAGATTATTTAATTCAGGCTATTGCAATAGGAAGAACATTCATTAATAAATAATGTCTCAAAGAAAAGGAAGGAAGGAGACTTGGCATTATAGGGGTGGATAAATGAGAGTCTTGAGGAAGGGTCTTATTTCAGAATATTCAAAATATTGGAGGACAGAGTGGTTAATGATTTTAGAACCCAAAAGTTTGGAGGAACAAAAGGATGGAGGATGGAGGAATATATTAACCGTAGAGTTTTATAGGAACACAGGACTCAGGTAAGTTTCAACCATGTCAGAGTATAAGGTGGTGACTCTAAAGTGTGGTGTGGGGATTGCTGTGGGATAGGGACAGACATGAGTACATCAGAGCTCAGATAAGCAAGAGGTCTCTGTGGACCAGTGTTGACTGGAAGCAGTGATATTGTGGAGCTGGCTTGACTTGCTCTCAAGAGCTAATTTAAACATACATCGATATTGCAAATTGACTGTTAAACAATTGGTAGTTTGAAATTGGCCATGATGGAGTATTTACACCATGAAAATTGGCAAACCCTATAAATCAGTGCTTTTCCTCTGTCCACTCATCTAGAGAGCTGGTTGTTACACATTTGTCAGCATCCCGTCACCCAGAAGGCCCTGTGGAGGAGTCAGAATTTGAAATAAATGTTAAAATTTGGGAAAAGAAGTACCTTATATTTCTCCTCCACAAGTCAGTGCCAGAAAATAGAGGGTTAACACTTGTACTCCTTAAACTCCTAAACTAAGTACCCAGAGTTGAAATAGAAATAAATTAAGCATTGTTTTAAGTAAGGGCATATGGTCTGAAAAAGAACTTTTATTTTCATTTTAGAATGGGAGAGAATTGTCCCAGGAAATTTGTGACATATAGATACAGTACTTGTGTGCCATTCTATTATCCAGAGAATTCTGTTCAACAGATATTTTTTGAGCATCTATAATCTAGTGATTATATTATGAAATCTCTAGTGCCTTCTGAATTGTCAAAGCAAGATTACTTTATGTTTCTTATTGTTTAACTCGTATATTTTGTGTTTTTATGATTATCTTTTAAAAGTACTACAATTACATCTACCTCCTTTTAAAGGAGAGATTTGATATCCTGCATTATTCAAACATAGCCAACAACATAGCTTGGTATAGGCATGAAGAAAATTCCATGTTGTCATATCAGAGTAGGGTATTCAATGCTTCCAGTGCATTTCCCATTTGAAGGTGGATATACCACTAACCTTATTATCCTTTTACCCTAATCAATTCTTTGTATTCTAGTTCTCGCTCATAAGAAGGATTCATTTGTTCCCCAATTTTTAAAACTACAAACTGTTGAATCAAGTGCGGTCGGAGAAAAGAGCAGGGTTATATTAGGACAAACCTATTCCTGCTACAGAAAAAAAAAAAAAAAACCCTCAAAGTATATATCAAATCCAGAACTCTGTTTTGAAGAAAAAAATAGGAGTTAGCTAGACATAGGAGGTGGGAGGAATTCCAGTAAAAGGAATAGTATTTGGTCATGCCATTGTACTCTAAAGCATTCATTGTTGTCTTAATTGAAACATATATAGGCTTGACATAAGATGAGAGGTGGGATAAAATAAGGAGGGATCGGATCAGAATCAGGCAATAGTCACATCATTTAGGGCTTTGTGGTTTAATCTTACTTGGGAGTTTGAGTTTTACCGTGAAAGCTGTAGGAAACTCTCAAAGGATTGGAATCAGAGCAGTAGAAGCAGTATGGCAATAGGTTGGAGGAAGCAGGATATTGGGGAAGGATGTTAGTCTTTTTTTCTTTAACATCTTTATTGGAGTATAATTGCTTTACAATGGTGTGTTAGTTTCTGCTGTATAACAAAGTGAATCATCTATACATATACATACATCCCCATATCTCCTCCCTCTTACCTCTTGTCTCCCTCCCACCCTAATTATCCCACCACTCCCCGAGGCTGGCAGGATGGTTGGAGATTCTATTCAAGAGATGTTAAGGAGAAAGCATCTGCAGTCTTGGTGATGTAATTGATTGATTGGAAATGGGGATTGAGAGAGAGAAAAGTATGAAAAGATTCAAAGGTTTCTGTGTCTAAAGACTGAATGGGTAGTGTACAATTTGCCAAGATAGGGAATGCAGGAGGATTTTGAACAAATACATTTAACATGTATTGGTGAAGAGCATCTTGGGGCAAATTTGCAAGCTTCTTATAATTCCTTATCTCTCTAGTAACCTGCTATATTTCAACAGTAACATGACTTAAGCTGCCTTCATGGTGGTTAATTATGGGTATATGTTAATTATGTGTATAAGTCAAATAATATATGATTAGGAATGAACAAATACGAATCTGTATACTAATAAAAACCTCCACAGTAGCTAACCTTGTTTAGCTGATTTACTGAGTCATCGGCATGTTCACCTGAATTCCACTGACTGCCATATAGTGTCTTTTAATGTCACTTGGGCATTCTTAAACTTTTATTTTGTGATGAAAAACTTTAAAAATTTATTTTATTGATTGATGTTTGAAAAATAACAGTGGAAACATGATATTATTGTTTTTAATAAAATGAACTCACTGGAATCCATTTTTGAACCTTTGGGTTTTGCCAACCGCCATTTTGGAAACATTGATAATCCTCATTGTGATAGAGACCTGACATCAATTAGAATATGTGCTCCAGAGCTCTAATATTGAAAACTATTTTTTAAAAAACAAAATTCATCCAGAGTTGAATTGTTTTAATGTACTAGTATTTGTTTGCTAAGAATTTGATATTGATTTTAAAATACATTTCTTCCTCAATGAGTATGATCAATATGAGTGAAACTTTCAAATCACATGGTTCACTTTGTTACCTTTGACTTCTAACCCTGCCACCAGCGAGCTTACCTCCGTTGAACCAATCCTTTCCTTGTTTTCTGCCTCATTACAATAGATGTTCTACCTCCTGTCAGAAGCTGCCTCTTTCAACTGAACCTCCAGTTTCTCATCCCTTCTGCTCCCTCTGGGGCGGTACACTAACCCGTTCCACTAAATCTTCAACCTCTTCCTTTCTAGTAACTACCCTTAACATGAAAGTATGCTCACATCTATTCTACCTTATGGAAGAATTCCCATTCAAGCCTAAGCCACCCGCATCTACTCTTCTGTTTCATTTTCCTTTTGTTCACAGCCACATTTCTTGAAATAGTAGTTTATTCTGGCTGCCCATTTTATCACCTCTAATTAACTCTTCAACTCATAAGGTTTCTGTTTCGACTACTTCCTTGAAACTACTCTTATTATGTTTATCTCTGTATCACTAAGTCTACAGGCCACTTGAACTATAGTAAAGAGCTTGGTTTTTTCTCTGAGGTTGGAAGCCATTGGAGAGTTATGAACAGAAACAATGACATAATGTAACTTATATTTTATCAAGGTCACTCTGAAAGGTGCAAATGTGAAGGCAGGGACATCTATTAGAATGCTATTAAAATAGTATTGTGAGATCTAATGGTGACTTGAATACTAATATGGTAACAATGTAAATAGTGAAAAATGGTCAGATTCTGGGGATGTTTTTAAGATAGAGTTGATAGGATTTGAAGATGGAGTGGAAATTGAGTGTGAGAAAAAGATAGGAGTCAAGAGTGATTCCAAGGTTTTGACTTGAACAAATGAGAGGATACCAGCCAATTCTATTCTTTCAAGATGTGCATCTCACAGAAAAAACTCAGGCTATCCTGCTGTCCCACTGAAAATAGGAAGGACTTTGGATTTTACTCTGAGTGACATGAGAAGCATGGAGGTTTTTGAGCAGAGGAGTGACACAAACTTACTTACATTTTAGAAGATAACTCTGCTGATTAGAGAATAGATTATAGGGAACACGGATGGAAGAAAGGAGATCAGTGAGACAGTTTTGCAATAATGCAGGAAAGACACAATTGTGGATGGAACCAAGGTGGTAACAGTGGAAGTAGTGAGATGTAGTCAGATTCAGGCTACTAATTGAGAGAAGAATTGATGTTTTGTTGATATGAGGGATGAGAAGAGAAGAGGAGTCAAGGATTACTCTAAGATCTTGTCTTGAGCAACTGGAGGAATGGAGTCACTACCATTTACTGAAATGTGAAAGACTAGAGGACAAGCAGGCTCAAGGATGGGATGAGAAATTAAGAGTTATTTTTTGGCATGATAAATTCGAAAAGCCTATAAAAAATAACCAAGGGGAAATATTAACTGACAGCTGTATTCACAAGGCTGGTGTTCACATGAGAGATTAGGTCAGAGTTATAAAATAGAGAATTATCAGCATAGACATGATATTTAATTCTATGAGACTGGAGGAGATCACCAAGGGAGTGAATGTAGATGCCGAAGATATCTGAAGCCTAAGCCCTGGTTCTATGTACATTTGGATGCCAGGGATATAATTAGGAACTAACAGAGGAGATTGAGAAGGAGCAGTCAATGAAGTAGATAAAGAACCAAGAATGATGTTCAAGAAAAAATATGTCAGGAAGGAAACTGTGATCCTTAGGGTCAAATGCTGCTGTTAGGTCAAGTAGGATGAACTGTGAGAATTCACCCCTGGATTTAGCTTTGAGGGTGTTTGTGTGTGTGTGTGTGTGAGTGACTGAACATATTGACAAGACCAGTTTTTAATGCATGCTGAGAAGGAAAGTCTGATTGGAGTGAGTTCAAGAGAGAATGGGAGTAGTGGAAGGGAAGACACCACATATAGACAACTTATGACTGTTGCTACAAAGGGGAGCAGAGAACTAGGGCAGTAGTTGAAGGCAGAAGTGAGGTTGAGAGATGGGCTTAAAGTGAGATAAATAACAGTGTGTTTTTATGCAGGTAAGAAAATTTATTATGTGGGAAAGAGAAGAGACATTGGAGGGAGCAAAATCCTTGAGAAGGTGCCAGGGGATGGGACCCAGAGCACAATATAAGGGTTAACTTCAGCCAGCACCATGGATAGTTCATGCATTGAAACTGGAGATAAAACTTCTCATAGGTAGAGCTGCCAGTAGATTGTTAGGCAGCAGCATGTAGGAGATCTTTTCTGATTGTTTCTAATTCCCATGGGAAATAAGAAGCAATGCCATCACTTGAAAATGAGAGGAGTTGTTGGAGGTTTAAGGAGAGAGGAGAAGGTGTGAAATTCTTGTCTAGGAGAGATGGAGATTGAATAAACTAAGGATAATAGGATGGGGAGGATCACAAAGAGCCTCAGGTAGGTTAGGTTTCACCTCCATTGAAAGTGACACCAGTTAGCATGGTTGTACTTTTTTCTCCAGTTAGGCTGAAGGTTCAGGGAGGAAAGGGTGTACCCTCATCTCCCTTCCTTTTCTCATTTTTTTCTTGCAGTGCAAAAAGCTCTTGAAGCTCTTGGCTCTTTGTTTCCAAACTCTGATTCCAGATGAGAGCTGGGGCTTAAAGAGAGACAGACCTGTCTCTGGAATGTCTGTTCTTCCTGCCAGTCATCATTCATCTGGCAGGCCAGCTTTTGACTGCACGGGTATTTTAAGCATCCAAATGTGTTCTAAGCCAGCCTGGCAGCCATTCTATGCAATCCATGTCACTGGTCACTGCCCTTTACACCAGAAGGGACCTAGGGACCTTTGGAATCCTCAGTCAGCAGAGCCTGGTCTGAATTGCAATGGAATCCATTTGGTCAGGGACACTAATAGACTGGATTCACAGGTGGGTAGATTTGGAATTTTTGTTAAAGGGAAGAGGGGTGTCAGGGAAGGAGGCTGCTGGGAAGGAGTAAAGTTTAGATATGATTTAAATAAAATAGGCTTCAAAGAAAATGTTCTTCCCCTGACCGCCACCCCTGCAAAAACTGCACAAAGTAAATGAGATAGGAGATTAGCCTATCACCTAGATTCGTAGATATGTATTGATGCCCTCATCTCTGTAGCCTGGGAGTGATTACTTCATTTATACCCATAAAGTACTGAGAACAGTATCTGGCAGATAATAAAGCTCAATACATATTAGAAAAACATAATAATAATACTGTTATAATACTATTATTATTTTATTATTATGCCTTGACTAGGGCTGAGCTGCTTCTTGTTTCTGTGTCTTTTTCTCAATCATGAAGAAAATCTTATTTAAATAAGCAACAAAAATTAATAGATTGATTAACTTGGGTCTTATACAAGGATGACATCCCCATCTCTGAAACACAACAAAGATGTGATGTGAAGTAACATTTTGAGTAGTGGGAAGACATGAGGTTTTGAGACAGAGATACCTTAGCTCACCTGCACTTAGACAAGCTACTTAACTTCCAAGAACCTTACTCTTCTGAAGTATAAAATGAGACAGCAATAACCCATCCTTGAGATTGTTATTGGAATTTAATAAATCAACAAATATAATTGTATTGTGAATAGCATTGGGTATATAGTATATATCCAACAATGGTACCTCTGATTATTGGTAAGTTTTGTGGATTCCTTATGTGGGAAAATCCTTCCTCTTCTCCATGTACAGAATTTTTTTTTACCTTTTCAGGACCAACTTGATGCCAGTCTCCACAAAAATTCTAGTCCAGATTCTCCTGGACAGGTTTAATCTTATTTCCTCTGGGCTCCTATTCCATTTTGCATCATTGCCACTTCCCTTCCCCAATTCATCTTGGAAGTCTTTTTCCTTGCATGTCTGTCCCTTAAGCTAGATTTAAATTTTTTTATATATCTCTGAATCTCCTTACCATTTAGCAGAAAGACTAGGATGTAGTAGACGTGTAACAAATGTTTGTAGAATTCATTGAGAGTTTTCTCTAATCTTCAAAACTGAGAAACTGACCTACATTTAGAAGGGGCTCATTTCTCTCTTTTCCCAAACTTCCCCTATCAGAATTTTGGGAACAATATAGAGTCGTGAGTAAATGTATAGTGTCTGAAGTCAGTAGACCTCTTATGGAATCGTATTTCAGCAGTAACATAGTGTATTGCCTGATATATCATAAGCAGTTAATATTATGTTATCTATTATTATTATTGTCATTGTAGGTACTATCATCATCATCATTAACAGAGAGACAATGTCTGTCCTGCTTATAATCTAAGTAGGAAGGAAGACACATATGAAATGCCACCAGAGCACAGTACAAGACCAATGTTTACTAGCCCTCCCTTGCTCTTGGAGCACGAGGATAGCACAGCTGGCTCCAATCAAGAAAAGATCACTCTCCAGGGATGACAGAAAGGAAACGAACTGTTCCTAGGCGGTTTACACTGCTTCCTGCACTAGCTGATCAAAGTAGTTAGAGCAGATAAGTGACCAGTAAAGTCAGGGAAAAAATGAATCCTACTTCCGTGCCAGGGATGAGGTAGCAGGTTGTAAAAATGTACACTTAAAACTACGAGGATGGGGCTTCCCTGGTGACACAGTGGTTGAGAGTCTGCGTGCCAATGCAGGGGACACGGGCTCGAGTCCTGGTCTGGGAAGATCCCACATGCCAAGGAGCAACTAGGCCCGTGAGCCACAACTACTGAGCCTGCGCGTCTGGAGCCTGTGCTCCGCAACGAGAGGCCGCGATAGCGAGAGGCCCGCGATAGCGAGAGGCCCGCGCACCGTGATGAAGAGCGGCCCCCACTTGCCGCAACTAGAGAAAGCCCTCGCACAGAAACGAAGACCCAACACAGCCAAAAATAAATAGATAAATTAATTAATTGAAAACAAACAAAAACTATGAGGACAAGTGTTAGCCATTAGACCTCCAGTGACTGAAAGAGTCTCAGATTTGTTGTAGGAAGTGACTGTGAAAGGGAAGGTCAGACAGAGGAGGACATCTCAGTCACTTAAGCTGCTCACGGGCTCTTCTCTGCCATAATTGAGGTTCATTTTATTAATATCCAAGAAGAGAGGAACTGAAGCTGTAACACATATGGCAGTATGGTGTACTAGAAGGAAAAGGAAATTCAGTCCTGGATTTATTACTTACTAGCTCAGTGGCTTTTGTAAATTACTGAATCTCCGTGATTTTCAGTCTCCTGAGGTTGGTTGGGAGGATTAGAGATGATGTAACATACCCATGCTCACTAACTGGCAACGTCATCATTGAGGACTCTATCATTGAGAAACACCTGAGCTTTTTCAAATTAGAGAATAATAATAATAACTAACCATAACCCAAAAAAATCAGTTAAATGCTCTGACTAGTTTGGGGCATGGGCCTCCTAAGATTCTTCTTGCCCTGGATCAAAACTTCAGAAGACAGTAAATTGACTTTTTTCTATTCTGGGTCCTCTTCTATACCACAAATCTCAGTTTAGAAAAATTTGAAATTGTTCTTAGGGGCACTGAGTTGGGGTGTGGGAAGACATCAATGCCCACTCTTCCTACTATAGAGAAATTGCTCAAGGGCACATGTCCCACTGATGGTGGGTTAGTGATGTCATCTTCCTACACAGAGGACATTATTAATATCACAGTGACTCATACTGTGTGACTCTTCAGGCACTTGCTGGAGGGAGGGGAAGGGTGGGGATAGATTTACAAAAATAAGGAGGGAGGAGAGGGACTGAGACTTTGATGAAATGTTTTAAATGGGGAAGTAGCACCCTCTTTAGCTCTGAGAGATGAGAAACATGGAAGTCACATGAAAGGTAGGAAAGAGGGAAGTTGGAGAGGGAGTTAGAAAAGACAAAGGGAAGAGCTCAATACAAAAGGAGGGAAGCAAAAAAGAGAAAGGAGAGGGTGGCCTGAGGAGAAGGTAGAAAAGGAGTGTCATTATTTTTCTAGGATTGAAGCTATAGGGATGACCAATAAAAGAAGATTAAATTTGTAAAATATATCCAGAGGTCAAAGGGGTCCCAGGAAGAAAGCATTTAGGAACATCTTAGTCAGTGATTTTTGAGAATCTGATGAAATCCATGGACAAAAACAATTCCAAATATTGTGTAGAGTTTTGTGGAGTTCATAGATTCCCTAAAACCAATCCATGGATTCTCCTCCTAGGAGATTCTGCCTTATATATTCACATACATTATTTTGAGATAGTGATAGGTCTGGAGTTTCCTCAGGCAAGTCTGAAAGTCAAACAAAAAGTTTATGAATATTATCTTTTTAGTGTCTTTTCAACTACATGAATGTTTCTTTTTCAATCTATCTATGATCATATTTATTTGTTTATTCAATATACTGATTTTTTTTAAATTTCAAGAAGTTTTACTAGATTTTTTAAAATGATAATTAGTAAATAACCCAAGGGTTTGGGGCCAAATAAACGAGGAAAATGGCCTCAAATAATAAAATTTACCATTTGGATGTTAGGCTTTTTCAGGCTGGAAGAAAGAGGTCTACTGGGGTTTCCTCAGGTAACAGGGTTTGTTTTAAACATACACAGGGAATTAAGGAAAATAGGAGTTGTACTGCATGGACCTCATGAAGGAAAGGAAGCATTGAAATGCCAGACCACACAGAGACTGTTGTTTAGAAACTGGGTCATTTAGGGTTTGGTGTAGCCTGAGCAATCTGGTTTTCTTGTCCCCACTCAGCAGCAGGCATCTGTTGGTTTCTGCCCTAGTGTTTTCTCTGTGCTGGTGGCTCTGCTACCCTTTGCCATTCTTCCTGTTGTCACCTTCTTTCTCCTTAGTAGACTCTGCCTTGCTGTCTCCTCTGTCCATGTTTTTCGGTTTGTTTTCTTCCTCCCACTTTTAAGTGCTGACTTTTTGGCATGTGCCCCGAACCGCCCAGGAGAGTCACTAGTGGATTATAATCACCATCACCCCTGAGAGATCCTTTCATGGCCATGTTACAGTTGCTTCTGAGACACGTGTCCATCCAGGTCAGTCTCTGTGCCCAGATGTCACCATCATGTAGTCAGCATCCTTCAGAGCAGAACAGTTTCTTCGCTGGTGCAATATCTATTGGACTTTATAAGGTTTACAAAGCTATACTCTCACATCCATGACAGAGTCAGATCCCCACAATAATCATATGAGTGTTATTACTAGTCTGGCCATTTTACACATGAGGAAATGGACAGTCAAAGAAGTTAAGGGAAAAGCTCCAGGTCATTCCACTAGCAAGTGGTAGAGCACACTTAATTCCAGGTCTTCTGACCCCTAAGTCTTTCCAGACACCAGTCTAGAGAAGAGAAACTGGGGGCAAGGCAGGAGAAACATGATAAGAACTGATGTGGAAAAGAAATAACTATTTTAGAGGATGAAAACATTAGTTTGGTGTAGGGGAAGTAATGACAAAGACTGAAAACTAATGATCTGATTAGACTTCATGCTTAAATATCAATATTAGACCTGAACTATTTCCATAGAGTACCAAGAGATGGCCAGGGTCCAGTTTCTGTCTATTCTCACTGCTTTTCCTGAACCTCCACCCTTCATAATTATGACTTGAAGAAGAGATTGGGGAGGAAGACCTCCTGGAAGCCCCAAATTTCCTTTCCAACCTGTATATTTCAGGGGCCAAAATGCCTTAATAGCTATTCAAGTCAAACTCTTTGAAAAGTAATGTCCTTGAGAGAAGTCAGCCCATCAAATCCTTAATACCTTATGTGAAATAATTTATCAGATTACCTTTCCTCTTAGAGAAACTACAACAGCCATAAAGAGGAGCAAAAGACCCTGAAAGATAAACATCTTAAAACAACATTTGCAGAAAGCCTCGCAGGGCAATGGCAAGGAGGATGGGGGAGGGAAGGAGGGGGGGTTAAGTGGTGGGGAGAGGAGAAGACACAATAAGTTCTTCAAGTGCAGTCCACAGGTGCCAGGACAGGAACTCTTTCACCTGTGGGTAAAAAAGGTGATCCTAGAGATCAGTGACATCAAAGGAAGTGGGCAAAGGCCACAGCAACATTGAAGAGATTGGGGTATACTGCATGGGGACGTTTTGGCATGCTGTCCTTGGCAGGTGGTAAGGCAGTGATGTTAGTTTTCAGAAGACCAAATTCTGCCTGCACTGTTATATTTTTATGTGACCCTTTAATGTCTTTTCTCCAGAAGCAACTTGTCTTAATTTTTTGTACCTCCTACTATGCCTTACTTTGAGAGGCCCTCACATATTGTAATAATAATAGTGGATGATCCCCACTCATCCCAACTTCATTCATCAATGTTCTGAGCAAGAAGTCTAATTTAGCAAGCATCCTATCGAATGAATTTTCATTCGTTATGTTTTATACCAGGCCTCAGTGTCCTGTGTACTGAGGGGGTGAAAGGTTGTACATAGTCACGACCTGGTAAGAGCATTAGCTAAGTTCTCAGTGTGCCTCGAGCAGAGAAAATGACTGGTAGAAAAGTACACTCGAATGCCTCCTATCCCAATGCAGACAGTGGATGGTAATAGGAGATAACCTGACCTTTGGTTAAAAAGTCAATCTAGTGTCAATGGTCAAGACTTATCTAAACCTTAGAAAAACTAACTCTTTGACACACAAACCAGGAGTCATTGCCTCCCGAATACTCCAGACAGCATGTTCACAGATTTCCAGAGGAAATCAGCAATTTTAGCCAAGTTTCTAAGGCAACCTCCAAGGTGTATGAGATCACAGAGCCTAGAGCAGGGATACAGTTGGGCAGATTGTATAGACCTTTTCTTCCAGAAGAAAATAGAATAAATCAAGAAAGCCCAAAATAAAATTTTATCTTTGATAGTGTTCCATTACTTGACATCACATAAAATGTAATTAATGTGAACCCTGAGAAGCAATTAAACCAAATTAAAAAGTTAACATGAAAGTCCCTCATATTGGAAAGGGTTTGCTGAACATCTGCTGACAGGGAGTTTTGTTGAAATCCACTTCTCTTTTAATTCCCTACTTATTAAGTGCATTTGCAAAGAAGCAGGATGCTTACTGCTTTAAATGTCAGAAGCACCTGCTGCACCTCAATTTTCTCAATTAGAACATTTAGGCTCCAACCCACTGTAGGAAGAACCATCTGGTTCAGTGATATTTTTGTTGGTTTCCAGGTTATCCTATGAAACAATGCATGGGAAATGAGGGGCTCTTAAGGCTTCTTTAGATTTTAACCTTTCAAATAAAAATAAGTGGTTTGAAGAGGAATCAAATGATTCCTATTGTCCTAAGCTTCTTGTCCTGATGAGCTGACCTATTCATGCTTGATGAAATTGTCTATCAACTGAGCATCATTCTATCTAATAAGAGAGGATTTTCTCTTAGACTGGATAATTAGTACTCAGGAGGGCAGAACAAATGTTTGTCTACTTAGGGTCTTGCCCTAAATAATCTATGTATCATCTGACTGGTCAAGTTTTGGTTAATGGACAAACTGTTCAAGGATCCAAACTCTTTTTTCCAAAATTGGGACCTCCCCTCTTCTCATCTTTTCCAATTTCCCTAAGGCAAATCTTATAGCTCACTCCCCCACGAAGCTTTTTTGACATCCCCCATGCCTCAGGGTTTTGTTCTAGCTCTTATAAATACGGGTTTAATATCTATTCTCTTATACTTATCCAAATGTTTTTTCCTAATTGTTGGCTTTTTGATGGGATGCCTATTAGATATCCATGTGGAGATGTGGAGTGGACAGGTGGATGCTCTGAGTTCAGGGGATAGGTCTGGGCTGGCAATATACATTCCAAAGAGAGGAAGTGGGTGACTAAATAGACGAGGTACGATTACCACTCACTCCTTGAAGTGTTCTTCTTATTTGGCTTCTGTGATGCCATTCTATTTTCCAGTCTCTCTTGGATTGTCTCAGTTTTCCTGACAGACTCCTGTTCCCCACCAACACCATTAATGGTATTCCTTGGGGTCTTTTATTCTGTATTTAATCACATTCTTCTCCTTCTTCCTGTCTTTAACCATCATTCTGCACCATCACACAATACTCTGACACACAATACTCTGACAGTCTATTTATCTGTCTCTTATCAACTGTGGGCTCCTTCTATCTCTATATGCACCTAGCAGAGCACCTGACTATAGTGGCTATTTAATGAATATCTGAGGAATGAGTGAAAGTATTTATTCTCTTGTCCTAAAAAAACAAGTAAAACCCAATCATGCCGGCCATTGCAGGAAAGGGTCATGGCGATTAAGAACAGGAGAGTATATTCCCATGAGATATTATTATAAATGATGATAGGGTGATCAGGCTAGTTCCCAAGACCTCTGTTACTCAAAGTAGGACAATAATTATACTATTTCAACTGCATCACATGCTGTGCATAACATGGTTACCATGAGAAAATCTACTTAGAAGTCTAAGCCACCAACTAAGAAAACTTTGCTATATAATTTTTCCCTAATTAGTAGTCTCTCCACTGTTGCTCCTGTTCCTGGTATTTTATTTTAACTACATTACTGTTTCTTTGATTCAGGCTTTTATCACTAATCCACATAAAGTCATGGATCAAATGTAGAAGATAATCAGATGAGAGACACCAGGACAGAAAGCATGAGGCTTAATGCTCAAATGCACACCCCCCCCCAAAACCTGAACAGATCCAGTGAGGAGGGAGAAATGCATGGGAAGAAGGGCATTTGCTGAATGCATGCATTTGCAGCACGAGGAGGCATTTGCTGAAAATAGACCCTTATCTAGGTCCTCTCCAAACCTAGAGAAAGAGCAGAGATGGCCAAAGTGGGTGTTGGAGACATAGATAACAAATGATGATGATAAATTTTGGGGGAGCCATCAGCATGTTTCTGATGGTATAGAATCAGCTATTTGATGGTGTTTTAGAACTCCTTGAAGAAAGCCACCCAACTAAAAACAGAATTACCATATGACCCAGCAATCCCACTACTGGGCATATACCCAGAGAAAACCATAATTCAAAAAGACACATGTTAAAAAAAAAAAAAAGACACATGTTCATTGCAATGTTCATTGCAGCACTATTTACAATAGCCAGGTCATGGAAGCAACCTAAATGTCCATCAACAGATGAATGGATAAAGAAGATGTGGTACATATATACAATGGAATATTACTCAGCCATAAAAGGGAATGAAATTGGGTCATTTGTACAGACATGGATGGATCTAGAGACTGTCATACAGAGTGAAGTAAGTCAGAAAGAGAAAGATAAATATCATATATTAACACATATATGTGGAACCTAGAAAAATTTTACAGATGAACCGGTTTGTAGGGCAGAAATAGAGACACAGATGTAGAGAACAAACGTATTGACACCAAGGGGGGAAAGTGGTGGTGGTGGTGGTGGTGGGATGAATTGGGAGATTGGGATTGACATATATACACTAATATGTATAAAATGGATGACTAATAAGAACCTGATGTATAAAAAAAAATAAAATTCTAAAATTAAAAAAAAAAGGAAAGCCACCCAAAAGTCATTTAACATGTTTTAGCTTCTTAGCTAAATTAGCAGTACTCTTCTTAGCTATACTCAGAAAACTGAGTCAAGGTAGAAAGCTGTTCTCTCTTGGGGAAATCTCACTTACTTTTGCTGTGAAGCAATGAGAAATTCTTAGATCAACTGTTCCCTCTGGGTGTCAGGCGTCTTCTAGAAAAACGAGCTCTTTTTCAGAGTGCTTCCTGGACCAGCTCCTGGGTGGACTCAGATACACAGTAAGCATGTTGACTCTTCTTCAGAGTATTCAAATAGCACGTGTGTGTGTGTGAGTGTGCAGGGGGTGGTGGGTGGAGTACTCCCCCACTCCCATTGCCAAAAATAAGAGGAACAGGAAAAATCTGCTTCTACATTTGAAAGGTGAGTATTAAACTTTATGCCAATGTCCATCCTTAATAACCTAAGGCAGTTTCTGTCCGGATTCTCTCTGTACAATACCACAGTCAATAGAGACCATCCTATACCAGGTTCAGAAATTGCATTGCTTGACAGAGGACTTTCCTTTCTCCCAGCTCTCAGAAGGAATTACAGATCTGTTGCCTGTCAGATGCAAGAAGGAGGACAGTGGTCCCTTCCGACCTCAGGCTGATGGTCCAGGGGTTGATTTGACCTGGGAAAAACAAGGCAGTTAAGATGCTGAGGGTTAAAAGGCCCATCACATGCAACTTGATTGGAAGAGGGGATACACAGACGGGCTGAGGATGCATTCAGGCTGGCTAGTAGTCATATCCAAATATTTGAAGGGTCATTGTATAGAAGAGCAAGAATAGAGTTATTAGTATTGCTCCAAAGACTGAGCAGAGGGACAGTTGTCACCTCTGTGGCAGTTGCAGAAGACAGATGTTGACACAGTATGAGAAATCACTCTATCAGTATTGCTGCCAATATTCAAGTGGGCTTCCTGAGGAAGTGGCAAACTCCCGTCACCAGGTGAGTTTAAACAGAGCTGGGACAAGCACCTGCAGGGTGGTTGGTAGGACCGTCCTGTCAGAGGAGGGTCTTGAGGCTTTTAAGCTCCTTCTCTCTGTTTTGTTTTCCTTAACCTTTTCCTTCGGATACTTTGGAGATAGTTGCTGTCTTCTACCTTGTGGGAACTAGAATGCAGCCAGGTGAAGCATCCTACATGCTTTGAGCTCTGATGTTCAAAATTGCTTTGCAAGCTCAGAGCACTACAACTAGGGGATGCTCTTCTGAGACTTATTATGTTGTTTTGAAAAGTATTATTTCTGGAGGGTTGTATACTCTCCTGCAAGGACGTGGTACTTTCCAGTTGTCCTGAAGGTAGCCTTTGGTGACAAGGTTTTGTTAGTTCCTTGTGCCTCCTCTTTCCTGGGTGCCCCTTTTCTGTGTGCCCAGCACACTGTTCTGTCAGAGGAAGTGAGTGGGACAAATGGTTGGCAAGTGGGAGGCAAGGAAGCAAGGCCAGCCCCTCCCTGTTGGAAAAAAAAAATGTTTTTCTAGTCTGTCTAGATTTTAATGTGTGATCCACTGTGGAGGAAACTGAGACTATTCTTAGCAGTCTCCTGCATCCCCTGTGTTTTCAATGGAGAGTGAACTGTGAACCGTGCTCCTGCCCTGGGGCGCTCAGTGTTTTTCCTGGAAGTCTGTGCTGGGGCAGTTTGGGCAGCTACTTGCGTGCCAACAACCGGACCCACCTCTCCCATACACTGATTGTTCTCCTCTGGGTTCAGGTTAGTCTGATCACCTGCCCCATGCTGTTTATCAGTGTTTAGCAGTGAGAGTCATGGTTCCTTTGAACAGTTCTGAAGCTTCTCCATAATAGGGCATTTTGCCCACTCTCTCCTCCCTCCAGCCCTGGGAAGGGGGGAGAGTCCTATCCCCTATTTGGGCCCTTCAAATAGTGAGGGTCAAGAAAGGTTGTTCAACCTGGGAGAGATAGTGTCTGTTCCCACATCACTTGAATGCCTTTCAGTTGGCCAGCCCACCCTGTGCTGTGTATATACCTAACTGAGGCCAATGAACGGGCAAATTTAGCCAGTTGTCACGTCTACCTCATCCTGACTGCAGTATAGAGCTGTTTCCCTCCAGTCTGCTGCTTCGGGTTCCAGCCCTATTCTAGCAGAAGTAGGAATGTTTGAGTCCCTAGTGGAGCCCTTAAGAGAGGTGGTTGAGGTGTCCTCTCCAGTTACAACCACTGCCAGTGCAAGTGCTTTCCCCTGTTACTTCTCTCTCTCTCTCTCTCTCTCTCACACACACACACACACACACACACACAGACACCCGAACAAACACACTCACACATAAAGCAGGCTGTACCCTCACTCAGCATCTTCCAGCCTTTCTTTCCCCCTTGCCCAGTCTAAACTTGTTTCTAGAGAATGGTGACATTGACAAGGAAGACCACCAACTTCACATAGCCTGATTTTAAAGAACTAGGGCTTTAAACATGCCTGAATGAACTGTTGGTTTGATATATATCTTTAGCATTTAGGGAGACAGGTTCTGGGGTGATGGCATGAAGACTTGGGTTTGGGTAAAATGCAAAAGACATTTGGGAATGAAAACATTTGTTGGTGAAGATCTGAATCCTACTTTCTGGAAAGGAGGCTTGATGGTGAGAAATGACTTTTCTAATAAGAAGTTTTATTTCAGACAAGGAAGTGGTACAACCTTACACCCATGGCAGCCAGGCCCAGAGTTACTAATAATTCTCTAACTCCTACCTCTGGAAAATTTTCTATTATTTATTTATTATTATTTTTTTCTCTTTGTTTTTTCCCTAGCTTTCAATCTGTCCTGAAACAACCCCAAAGAAGCTTTCAAAAGTTTTATTCATTTACACAATGACAACAATAATATTTATTGATCACTTGCTTGCTATATGACAGGCAGTGTACCAAATACTTTACAACATTACCTCATTGAATTCTCCTGATACACATGTGGGTAGATACAATTATTATCTCCAAATTACAGATTGAAAAAAAAAGAGGTCTGGAGAGTTAAGTGACTTTCCTGAGGTCACACTCCTAGTTAGTTGCAGAGTAGAATTAGAAATATTGATCTTCTAAATTTTAGGCCAATGCTCCTTCTATTACATTTTGGCTGTTCTCAGTCTTTCTAGGTAAGAGGAGATGATGGCAGTCTTGAACATTTTTCTAACTCAAGAGCATACTGTGGAAAGTTGCTCTAACCCTGAATTCTTCAATGGCAAAGGAGAGATTTCAAAACAATAGGGGTTTTCATAAGAAAAATGACTTTTGAGACTACTGAATTCATTTATTCAACAAATACTTATTGAAAACCTATTATGTGAAAGGCATTATTCAAGGAGCTGGAGATACAGTGGAGAAAAAAAGAAACAATAGATAATTCCCTTCCCTCTTAAAGCTTGTATTCTACTGGGTAAACAATTTAAAAATTGTTAAGTGTTATACAGGAAATAAAATGAGTCAGTGGGGTATAAAGGGACTAGGAGACAGTAAGTTTTTTTTTTTGTTTGTAGAAATTGATAAGTTGATTTACATGGAAATACAAAGGACCTATAATAGTCAAAGCCATTTGGAAAAAGAACAAAGTTTAAGGGCTTAACATTACCAGATTTCAAGACTTACTATAAAGTTGCAGTAATCAAGACAGTGTGGTTTTAGAGAAGCTGCTGGATTTTGGCTTCAGCCATCACTGCATGGGGGTGAATTGACTGAGAAGGGGAACAGTATTTGCCTGTAGCTTTATGATTTGCAAAAGACTTTCAGATATATTATCTCATTTGCTTTTACAACAATCCTTGAGAGGTAGTAAAAATATAATCTCCATTTTACAAATAAGGTAATTAAGCCTCTGAGAGTGTAGATTTGTTTCTATCCACACAGCTAGTAAATGGAAAGGCTGTGTGGGAAACTCGGGCTTCTAGATGCAGTCGGTCTGTTGCCTATTTCCCTACCAAATTGTCCCACTGAAGCCAGAAGGAATCCTGCACGCAAGCACTGTCTCCATTGCTGAATACAGTCACACATGTTTGACTGTTCTCCACTGCAGCTCTATTTCAGGTTAATTTACCTCATACTTACAACTTTGTCACTCACACAGCTTAACAGCTATTTCAGATGTCTATTCCTGTTAAAGGATGCACTGTCCCTATTTTTGGAAGCTTGATGACGCAGAACAAAGGTAATGCGATAGGGAACATTTTGCCCCTCTTAAATCACTGACTCAAATCATCACCAGGTTATGAGGGATCCAAATAGGTACTGTCTAATGATGCCCATAAAGATGCCAGTACACAATTATATTCCTCTTTGATGTTTCAGTAGTATTTACATAGAATCATAAACACCATTTTCCTGAAAAATAGTTTTAGATATTTTACAGACATTATCTCCACTATTTTTTGCAATAACACTGAAAAGCTCAGGGAGATTAATCCCCCTAAACATCTAGAAAGTGCCTGTTTGAATATTTGAATGCAAGTCTGTAAAGCCAAAAGCCATGATCTTTCCACCATGACACTTTATTAGAGGGAAGAAATCCAATTCTTGTGTTCTTGCCCCTTTGACATTTAGTGTGCCCTTCCCACTCCCCTGCACTAGCCAGCGATAGTGATGGGAAGCAGGCACAATCCCCTGCAACTGGTTAATTTAGTAAAGAATTTATTATGTGGAAGCTTCATAAAATTTTGTTCTTAGACTTTTTTCTAGATCGTGCCCTCAGCAAGGATCTTTGATCTTCTGCAGGCATGACACCCATTCATTATTTTATTTATATGACCTTCTCAACATTCCTCCTCACACATACTGTGTGAACAACTTTGCTATTCAATGTAAGTGAAATAAAGTAAAATTTTACCAAGTATCCTCATTAGAGATTTTTGTAAATGTCCTAGGAATATGCAAAATCAGTGACCTATTGACTTTAGATTTATGTCTGTAACACTGTCTGCTGACAGCCTTTCCAAAGAAGACAGGAGGTAATGAAAACTCTGTGGAAATTTGGTTAACAAAACTAACCCAGGGCAACATTTAACCTATGTTCAACAAGGAAGATCTAAGTCTTTATATTTTTACTGAAAACTGGTTTGGAATGTAGACAACAAAATTTGAGTATGAGTTATTATTAAACATAAACCTGCTTTGGGATTTTGCTTGCTTTCATCCTCACATAATGGGATGAAATCAGCTGAGTTACACTGGGTAGCGACTAACCCTAAACCTCTCAGCCAGGCTGGGATTAGGATGTCAGGCTTTGGTAGTAAGAGCTAGATGGCGCTATACTGTAACTGTCAGCTGCCCAATTACTAACAGCTTGATGAAAGAGGGTTCTGGAATACGAGGTTCAGCTCTGTGTTGCTTACATTTTCTCGAAGTGCAATATAATACAACATAAAGTGGAGAGCTTTCTTTTTCTTTATCTTTTTCTTCTTTTTCTCTTCTTTTTCTTTCTTGCGCACCCTCTCTCTTGCTTTCTTTCTGATACAGCCACATGTGTGTACGTGCGCACACACACACAAAACCTTGTTGAAGTTTTTCCTAGAATAAACAGTTGGGAATCACTAGTCCTGGGTGTCTGAAGGTTTCCAGGGTGACATACACATCTTCTACCCTATCTCCCAGATTCAGCAGTTGTTTTTCTGTCTAACAGAGTGCTAAAGTTTTTATAGGTCATATGTGAGATAAGCTCAGAGCCTGCTACATGAATGACTTGTAATCTGGCAGGAAGGACAATGGTATTTCGGAATTAGAAGGAGACATTGGAAGTTTTTCAGTTCAACATCCCACCAGGGAATATTTGGAGTTTATTTTTTTATTAAAAAAAATTTCGTTTTTACTCCCAGATATTTGAGTCTATTTGCAAAGGTTAAGGAAGACCATGAAAAAGTTTCTGGCATGGGAAGGCTGGAGTTGGTTCCCATGACTGTGTGTTCTTATATGACAGTGAATGATGTAGTGAAACTGAAGGGCTAGGAGATTAACAAAATGACACCTTCCAAGTGTGTACTGCTAAGTCACATGGCATCCTATAGGGGCAGCTGAGCCATTCAACAGCCTTAGCTGTAACATTTGAGACAATGAGACTTTTTGCTTCCCACAACCCCTCTTTATCCCTCTCTCCACAGCTTTCCAGCTGTCATAAATGTCATAAATACCTTGTCTGCACTGGATACAAGAAGAATAGACTATACAGAGCATAGGGAAGAGAAAGACAATGATGGAATAGATGATGTATACATGCCAGAGGGCCTCTGGGAAATTTTCCCTTCCCCCACTTTTTCCTCTTCAGCCTGCCTGAGGTTCACGCACACCATTCTCCAAGATGAGATTTATTTCTGAATTGAGACCATTTTTACTCCAGAGGAACTTGCAAAAATGCAAATGTCTTTGGCCAGGCAGTATGGCCAAGATTCCTGAAAACAATTTAAAAGGAAGTGAGAAAAAAATAAGCTATTAGATGGCTGAGGATAGAACCCTAAAAAACAGATGGGGGTCTAGGTAACTTTTGGTTGAAGAAGTAGTGGCTATAGTGTGTAGGTGAAGCCTGGCTCTGGGAGGAGGTGTCTGAATGAGGTACTTTGGGGGTCCTGGGCAACAGGGAGTTAGCTTAAGGGCAGACCATCTGTAGGAGGAGTGAGATGTGTGGGGAGGTGAGGGGGAAGAATGTCAGAAGCTCACTTTACTTGGGTTCAACTTCTCTTGAGACTTTGTCTTGATACCTGAGATTCTAGTTTCATCATAAACTGAAATTTAATTTTTTAATACTTAGAAAGTCTATTCCCTGTAGCATTGCTGGTGATTGCTGATTTAACATTCTTTCTTTATCCTCCAACTCTTACTTTCTAACAGACTCTATTTTGTTAGTATATACAACCTCTTCTGGAGAGCTGTGTGTCTGGAGAAGGCTGGTCCCAGGGCCAGTTCGGGGGTTTGTACTGACTTTCTAAGCCAATCAATGTGGTTCTATCCTCTTAGAAGTCTTTGGTTCCGACATAGACAAATAACACATCTGGCCGCTGAAACATGAGGAAAAGTCTGCTAGGACCTACTTGGAAATGTTAACTTGCTTTTAAAATGATATATAGAGGAGATGGTTTCTTCTTCCTCTGTTTTTAATGTCTGGATGACATCACATGAGAACTACCCTGAGGACAAAATGAACCACCCAAAATGGCAGAACAGAGAACTTGGATCCTCAGTGCTCTTGTTGAGCTATTAAATCAACTGACCTTGCAGTCACCCTATCTCTAGAATTCTTGCCTTGTGGCTTATGAACTTTCTTATTGTTTAATCCTTTCAGAGTTTTTTTTTTTAAAGTTTATTGTGATAAATTTACATGCATAAAAATACATCTTTCTTTTTATGTAGAGTTCTATGATTTTTGACAAATGCATTAGAATTGTTTACTTGCTATGCATTGTTAAAGCATCCTTACTGATTAATTCACTTGATTCAGAAAATATTTATTGTGCATTAACTTTACCTGCCAGGTTCTGAGAAGAATATAAAATGAGACATTACATGGCCCTTTGTTTCAAGGAAATGCTCATTCATTTCATATGAAATATTCAAATGAAGGATGATTCTATGGTAGCGTTGCTTTGAAAAGTGAACCTTTAAAGTGAATCTTTAGTTTCATTCATTCATTCAGTTCACTCCTTCAATAAACATTTGTGGCATGCCTATCACATCTCTGTTCTTGTAGATATATAGACAGATAAAACCTACCCTTCCCTCAAAGGGAGTCAGAAATGTAAATTAAAACTTAAAATACAATGAAATATCTCCTACTCGGTCTTCCAAAAACATTTTATGAGCACATTAGTTATGGCATATATAGATTTCTGCTTTGAAATATAGTCAATCTGTGCAGACCTTTTCTGTTCTTCTAGTTTATAGACCCTTGATGGAGTTGATAATCCATGTCTGATGCATCCTGTATCCCCAGAATAACTAGCATGTTATCTTGTCTATAGTAATTGCTCAAAATAAGTATTTGCTCTCATTCTCATCTTCACTTAGCTAAGAGTTTTTGTTTATATCCTCAACCTCAATCCCATCTTTAACCCATCCAGCCTTTATATTTATATCAATTTATTTTTCCTACAGACTGAGAAAACAAATAAATTTGTAGTTAGTCCATTGGTCCTCCAAGGGAAGAGTTATAGGATAGTGATAGAATCCGAAGTGAAATGGAAAAAGGTCGAGTGTTGAGTAGAATTGGAAATTAAGGAAGTTAGTGATAAACAAGAATTTGGGATGAAAGGAAGGAGAGATATAGGAAGGTCACTTAACCAATTTAGCAGGAAGTTTTAGATCAAAGTTTACTGATGTAGGGAACAATTAGGCATATCTGTAGGGTGAGGTAAAGGATCCTGAGAAAGGAGATTTACCTCCGAACTGAAGAAGTCAGGTTGGCAGGAGGGATTAGTGTTGGAAAATGGGGACTCCTTTATCTTTGATTTAGGTGGGAATGAAGAAAAGATGGACATAGGAACAGAGAAACATGGAAATAGACATAAGTAGTGATTACCCGGCCCATTCTAGGTCACATACTTTGTCTGTTCTTCCTTTATAGTATACGTGACCAGAGCTTTTCTATACTCCTGAAGTGGGGCTAAAGCCCAAAGATGAAGAAAAAGACTCTAAGTGCCCAGCATTCTAAATTCAAGGGTCTGCCTGATCCTTCCCTAGGCATCAGTTCAAATCCCAGCTCTCCTACCACCTCTGTTTCCGCCTTTGCCAATATAAGAAGGCCAGAGGACAGAAAGTGGAGGAGGGTCACTTGGGGTGCACGGTGCATAGAGAGAGGCTCTGTGCTTCCCATCCATGGGAGGTGCTTCCCTTCCTGAAGTAGAGGTAAATGAAAAAGATAGTTCAAGAATTGTAAAGATGTGTGGTTTCAACATGAAAGGAAGTTATTGGTATTTCATTTCTCAGCTGGTTTCTGCTTAGCCAGCTGACTCTCTGACCTGCCCTGTACCACCTGAATAGGGAAAACAGAAGTGAGAAAAATAGAATGTGGGACAGTCTTTCTGAGAAGGATGCCAAGATACCGCCTTCAATGCCCAGTTCCCACGATGTATGGAGATGCGTCCTATAACTGCCCATAAGAGATGATTGTGGCAGATGGAAGAGACTGAGGAAACTAAACATGCTGATAGGCTAGCTTTGGGGTTGAAGTTGAGGCGAAGCTGGACACACATCAGAGGGCTGTGGAATAAAACTGGAGGTCAGACTGTTAAGGGGGCCAAGTCTCATAGGGGATCTCTAATGCTTAGGAAGCAAAACCTGCGGGGCCCATTGCAGCTCTCATGTGTCATGGTGCAGACTGGCAACAATGAGCTGGAGCAGCTAACCCACAAGTGGGCTAAGGAAAATGTTTGGCACAACCACTGGAGCCAAAGAGAGCTCTAGCCAGCACTGAGGTGTGTGAGGGGAGGAGATGCGCTTTGAATTGAATTTGGCATAAAAAGATTTATAAACAGAAAGGACTAAAGCTTAAATGCTAAACTGAAGCTGTTCTGATAGGCACAGAATTTGGGAAGTTAAAAAATTAAGCCATGATGCTGTTAAGGGACCCACTACTCAGTTAGATAGGAGAGTTCAACAGAAGTTTCATGTTTACAACCCCAGTGAATTGACACTGCAACCACCCAGTTACAAAAATGAGACTTGGATTCAAAGCCCATAGACTGTAATGTCGGCTCTTAGAGGGCAAGCACCATGTTTATATTAATACTTCCTCTATAATCCCTTAGAGAATTTAGATCACTCTTGAACGCCTAATCAAGGCTAAATATCTATTGAACCATGAATTAACTGATCAAGTTGGTTTTTCCCACAGGTTGGTGGAATAAATTTTACCTCTGCTGGTTTATGTGGAACAGCAGAGACCCTGACCCCTGTTAGGAAATTAGTGGATACCATAAAAATATACACAAGGGACACCATAGAAATGTACAGAAGTTTGGTCACATTCAAGGTCAACCCTTAACCTCTCTGTCCTCAGAGCCTCTCTGCAGACTTCCATCTGTCCCTCGTCACAGAGCCCAGTCCATTTCCTATTACCAAATAAGGCCTTTTTGGAAATTAAACTCCCATTTTGGTGATATGGTTTCATTCATTTATTCAACAATTATTTTTGAGTTCCTCCTATGCATCAGGCACTCTTCCAGTTAATCAATAGTGAGCAAAGCACTCCTGCTGTCATGGTCTAGTGGGAGGGACACTGATCTAATAAAAGAAGCACATAAACAAGTGTATAAACACAAGTGAGTCAAGTGTTGTGGAGGAAAGGAGCCTGACCCTGTGAGAGCATATATCAGAGAAGTGATACCTGGCCTGGGCTCAGGGGAAATCTTGGGCTGAGAGCTGATGATGGATAGGAGATAACTGGTAAAGAGCAGCTTGGGTGAAATTTGTAGTAGCAATGTTTCTGACACAGGGAATCCCATGTGCAAATATCCTTCAATGGGAGGGAACATGGCATCTTTGAGGAGCTTATCATGTAGTTCAGGAATAAAATCATAAGCTAAATAACGCTTGCTTGGTTTGACTCTGGGAAAATGACCTGTCCTTTAATCTCTCCCTCCCTATTTTCTCAAATACAAATTGGAAAGTGGTTTTTACTCATCTCCTTGCTGAAAGCTTCTCACTAGCATCCCATGACAAGTTAAAGGCCCTGAACAATATCAGAGAAAGCATACAATTAACCTAAGCTGGGCACAGGTCTGGGGGCAAAGGGCCCAGGAAGAACAGAGGAGGAACATCGTCCCTGGCCAGGTCATTCCTGTTAATGGGCTAAACAAGCATCTGACTCCAACATTCATTGACAGTATCTTTCCCAGGAGTTTGAGGGACGTGTCCTGAAGCACATTCTTACAGAAAGTACTGCTAAGATGGCCTCTTGATCCTAGTTCCTGGGAAGAATTGAGCACTAAAGAGCTAAGAAGGCACAACCTTATAAGGAGAGGAAACAAGGGATCTAGTTCCTGATTAAAGCAAAGCCAAGTTTTCTTCATTAGGTACTCAGTGAGGAGAAGGGAAATCAATAGAGGAGCTATAGTTGTTGCCTTCCCGTCAAACCATCCCAAACTGATCCATCACAGTCACGCCCTGTGGAGTCAGGCTTTTGAGTATGCTGTCTCTGGAGTGCGTAGCTGATTTCTGTGCCAAGGAGAGAATGGAATTTTCCCAACAGAAATACGTTGACTAAGGGTAATGGTGGTTTTACTGTAAAACAGAAGTTCATAGAAAGCTTTAAAAGCACCATTTACAAGACTGAAATTAAGGCTTGTGGGTTCAACCTTTGTAGGACCCCGCATTGATCTCACTGCTGCAGTCCCTGTAGGTGCTGTGCTTTTAGGCTTTCCTCCCTTGAGCTCTCCTGCCTTTCCCTTGTGTTTATCTCACAGGGAGGCATTGGCTCTGGAACCAGACAGATCTTCAGGCAAATCCTGGGGAGTCTTTGACCACCCTGCACCTCAGTTTCTTTGTGAGGTGAGATAATCGGATAACCCACCTCATAGGGCTGAGGGGAGACTTAACTAGTTAATATCTCTAAAGTACTTAGTGTCTGGCAGTCAAATCTCAAATGGAAGCTCCATGACTACAGGCATTTTTGTGCATTTTTGTTCACTGTTGCCTCCTCAGCACCTAGAACAGTGCCAGGTACAAAGTAGGTACCCAATAAATATCTTCAAGTAAACGAATGGCACATTTTTCTCAGTAAGTTTGTCTATAGTTATATCCACTCTTTAGAGTCCCTTGAGAAGAAAAATATCTTCTCTTCTACTTGTGACTTTGCAGATCTTGGCTCCCTGCATCCACTTTTGCCCTCCTCCAAGCATAAATCTGATCTTCCCTAAAACGTTTAGATGTTTCCCCTGTTCTTAATATAAAGTTCAATATCCTTAAGGTGGTTTACATACACATCATGTTTTCGCCCTTTTCTACCTCTCATTCATCGTCTTTGGCCCTCTGATAAGTAACTCTCCCCTTCCTCAAAGCTGCCAGTAATAGAACAGTTCTGTGCTCAAGTTTTGTTGGACCGCATGGTTCCTCCAATAAGCCATATCATCTTGCTTCTAGGCCTTCAAACATGCTATTACTTCTGCCCCCAATACTCCTTTATTCTCCTTCATCTGGCTGTCTCCTATTCATTCTTCAACTTTCAAATTAAATGTTGTTTTCACAGTGCAGTTTTTGCTGACTCTCTAAACTAGGTTAGATAGCCCTTTTCTAAGTTTCCATAACATTCCATATGCCCCTGTCATATCATTTAGCATATAGGAAAGTTTGTCATACTGGTATTCCTACCTGATTGAAGAGCGCACCAGGGCCAGGATTCTGCTTGTCTTGTTCAGCATGGTGTCCCTGAAGCCTAGCCAAGTGTGCAACACTCTGCAGGTGCTCACAAATATATTTGTAAAGAAATGTCAAATGAAGAACACATAAAGAACAAAGGTTTTGGCGTCGGGCATACTGGGTTCTGATTTTACCTTCACCATCTGCCAGTCTTGTGATCTTGGCCAAGATACTTACCTTTATAGAGTCTTAATTTTTACCTATGTAAAATAGAGATAGTACAGCCAATCTCACAGGTTCCTTTTTTCAAAAAGGTTAAATGGATACAGTATGTAAAATATCTCAAACAGTAGCTGGCTCATAATATATGCTTAATCAAATTAATTATAATTGTTATAATTATTATCATTAATAACATAAGCCTGGCCTTGAAGATAAGCTAATCTACCCATTCAAAACAAGTAATAGTCAACAAATAATTAAGAATACCTTTTTTTATTAGACTCCTTAATTAATCTCTGACATCAAGGTGAGATACATATATTTTTGGCTTAAGGATGGAAAAATCAACTGATGAGTAGTTATTCCCTTTACCAACACAAGTGACCAATTTATTTTCAATCTTGTTATAGCATTTGGGGCTTGTTTCTCTTCTTACATCTGGTTCACATATTTTATAGCTAATATATGATTCAGGTGAGCAGAAGAAGATAGAGTGTTTATGGGCTATGCATTGTGTTAGACCCTTCATATACATTATATCATGTACTAATTACTAGCAAATAAATGGAGAAACCATGTGGTGGTTAAGAGCATGTTCTTTAGAGTCAAAGATATTTAGGTTGAAATCCCAGCCCAGTTAAGTAACTGGGCCACCATGGTGAAGCTTGAAGGATAGGGCCTGGCATATAAATGTCCCATAAATGGTTATTATGATTATATTATAAAATCATAGTTATAAAATATTATATTGTAAAATTGGTAGACATTTGCAAGGCTAATGAATAATTTTTTTTTTTTGAGAAGAATTACCTGAGTCTTCACAGAAAGATCTTAAGTTAAGCAGACACAGCAAACTATTCCAGGAAAGTTCTCATCACTTTGTCACTGGAATATTGATCATCACGGTCACTGGTTAAATAGATATGTTTCTTGGGAGAGCCTGAGAAGGCAACTGTAGTTTGAAACTATGACAGGTTTCATTTTACGGTAATTTGAATGGTCCCTGTAAAGGTGAAGTTGTCCAGGTAGATCCCTGTCCTGGGAGAAGGGAAACAAAATGGATCCTGATGGTCACATGAGAAACAGGCAGGAAATAGAGAATAATTCAGTAGAGTTCTTGAAATGTGGTTCTAGTTGTTGTATTGCTGGAATACGGCAACTACTTTACTACTTTTTAAAGGAGTCTGTACTTCGGAAACTTGATTGTATTGATTGCACTTTCTTTGGTTGTATCCTCTAGTAACTTAGCCAAGAGATGCTCTATTGACTTATTGTGCTAAGACAAAGTAGGAGAGATGAGAACCAAATGCTATGATTATTACAAGAAGCAAGGGGTGTGGGCAGTGGTCCAAGAAGAAGGTATAATCTCTCCAGGTAAATAAAGGGGTTTTCTAGGCTCTTGGGTGGAGAAGACTCCTCAGTTCATTCCTTGTGCTATATTTTGTTGCAGAAGGAACTGATTGCTTTTCTCTTCTCTATTTAAGAGAAAATGGGGGAAAAGAGAAAAAATACAGGGGAAAATTATGAAGAGAAACCATGCTGATGTGGGAGAAGTGGTAGCTGGAGGCAGGAAAAATGCTCCAATATAGCCATTCCCAAGTGGGTTTGCAGAAAGAAAGCCTTAGAAAGACCTATAGCTCTAAGTTCCTTGCTAACCGCCCTCTTCCTTAAGTATAGATGGTCTTAAACTATCCGTGCTATTTCCTTTCATAATGAGGCTTTAGTCTTTGCCTAGTGCTATTTTCATGCTAGGCGTTCGGTATAAGGTAGATGAATAAATGCAAAGCATGTCTGGCACCCCCGTGATCAGAAATGTCTTTCTTTTTTAAATTAATTTAATTTATTTTTTATACAGAGAGTTCTTATTACTCATCCATTTTATACACATCAGTGTATACATGTCAATCCCAATCACCCAATTCATCACACACCCCCACCACTCCCACCGGCTTTCCCCCCTTGGTGTCCATACATTTGTTCTCTACATCTGTGTATCAACTTCTGCCCTGCAAACTGGTTCATCTGTACAATTTTTCTAGGTTCCACATACAAGCGTTAATATACAATATTTGTTTTTCTCTTTCTGACTTACTTCACTCTGTATGACCGTCTCTATATCCATCCACGTCTCAACAAATGACCCAATTTCATTCCTTTTTAGGGCTGAGTAATATTCCATCGTATATATGTACCACTTCTTCTTTATCAATTTGTCTGTCAATGGGCATTTAAGTTGCTTCCATGACCTGGCTATTGTAAATAGTGCTGCAGTGAACACTGGAGGTGCATGTGTCTTTTTGAATTATGTTTTTCTCTGGGTATACACCCAAGAGTGGGATTGCTGGGTCATATGTATGGTAATTCTATTTTTAGTTTTTTAAGGAACCTCCATACAGTTCGCCATAGTGGCTGTATCAATTTACATTCCCACCAACAGTGCAAGGGGGTTCCCTTTTCTCCACACCCTCTCCAGCATTTGTTGTTTGTACATTTTCTGATGATGCCCATTCTAACTGGTGTGAGGTGATACCTCATTGTAGTTTTGATTTGCATTTCTCTAATAATAAGTGATGTTGAACAACTTTTCATGTACTCCGTGGTGACCTGTATGTCTTCTTTGGAGAAATGTTTATTTAGGTCTTCTGCCCATTTTTGGATTGGGTTGTTTGCTTTTTAAATATTGAGCTGCATAAGCTGTTTGTATATTTTGGAGATAAATCCTTTGACCGTTGATTTGTTTGCAAATATTTTCTCCCATTCTGAGGGTTGTCTTTTCATCTTGCTTATGGTTTCCTTTGCTGTGCAAAGGCTTTGAAGTTTCATGACGTCCCATTTGTTAATTTTTGTTTTTATTTCCATTACTCTAGGAGGTGGATCAAAAAAGATCTTCCTGTGATTTATGTCAAAGAGTGTTCTTCCTATGTTTTCCTCTAAGAGTTTTATAGTGTCCGGTCTGACATTTAGGTCTTTAATCCATTTTGAGTTTACTTTTGTGTATGGTTTTAGGGAGTGTTCTAAGTTCATTCTTTTACATGTAGCTGTCCAGTTTTCCCAGCGCCACTTATTGAGGAGACTGCCTTTTCTCCATTGTATATCCTTGCCTCCTTTGTCATAGATTAGTTGATCATAGGTGTGTGGGTTTATCTCTGGGCTTTCTATCTTGTTCCATTGATCTATGTTTCTGTTTTTGTGCCAGTACCATATTGTCTTGATTACTGTAGCTGTGTGGTAGAGTCTGAAGTAAGAGAGTCTGATTCTTCAGGCTCCGTTTTATTCCCTCAGTACTGTTTTGGCTATTTGAGTTTTTTGTGTCTCCATACAAATTTTAAGATTTTTTGTTCAGTTCTGTAAAAAATGCCATTGGTAATTTGATAGGGATTGCATTGAATCTGTAGAGTGCTTTGGGTAGTATAGTCATTTTCAAAATATTGATTCTTCCAATCCAAGAACATGGTATATCTCTCCATCTGTTTGTATCATCTTTAATTTCTTTCATCAGTGTCTTATGGTTTTCTGCATCCAGGTCATTTTTCTCCCTAGGTAGGTTTATTCCTAGGTATTTTATTCTTTCTGTTGCAGTGGTAAATGGGAGTGTTTCCTTAATTTCTCTTTCAGAGTTTTCATCATTAGTGTATAGAAATGCAAGAGATTTCTGTGCATTAATTTTCTATCCTGCAACTTTACCAAATTCATTGATTAGCTCTAGTAGTTTTCTGGTGACATCTTTAGGATTCTCTATGTATTGTATCATGTCATCTGTAAACACTGACATTTTTACTTCTTTTCCAATTTGTATTCCTTTCATTTCTTTTTCTTCTCTGATTGCCGTGGCTAGGACTTCCAAAACTATGTTGAATAATAGTGGTGAAAGTGGGCATCCTGGTCTTTTTCCTGATCTTAGAGGAAATGCTTTCAGTTTTTCACCATTGGGAATGATGTTTGCTGTGGGTTTGTCATATATGACCTTTATTATGTTGAGGTAGGTTCCCTCTCTGCCCACTTTCTGGAGAGTTTTTATCATAAATGGGTGTTGAATTTTGTCAAAAGCTTTTTCTGCATCTATTGAGATGATCATATGGTTTTATTCTTCAATTTGTTAATATGGTGTATCACATTGATTGATTTGTGTATATTGAAGAATCCTTGCATCCCTGGGCTAAATCCCACATGGTCATGGTGTATGATCCTGGTAATGTGTTGTTGGATTCTGTTTGCTGGAATTTTGTGGAGGATTTTTGCATCTATATTCATCAGTGATATCGGTCTGAAATTTTCTTTTTTTGTAATATCTTTGTCTAGTTTTGGTATTAGGGTGATGGTGGCCTCGTAGAATGAGTTTGGGAGTGTTCCTTCCTCTGCAATTTTTAGGAAGATATTGAGAAGGATGGGTGTTAGCTCTTCTCTAAATGCTTGATAGAATTCACCTGTGAAGCCATCTTGTCCTGGACTTTTGTTTGTTGGAAGATTTTTAATCACAGTTTCAATTTCGTTACTTGTGATTGGTCTGTTAATATTTTCTATTTCTTCCTGGTTCAGTCTTGGAAGGTTATACCTTTCTAAGAATATGTCCATTTCTTCCAGGTTTTCCATTTTATTGGCATAGAGTTGCTTGTAGTAGTCTCTTAGGATGCTTTGTATTTCTGTGGTGTATGTTGTAACTTCTCCTTTTTCATTTCAAATTTTATTGATGTGAGTCCTCTCCCTCTTTTTATTGATGAGTCTGGCTAATGGTTTATCAACTTTGCTTATCTTCTCAAAGAACCAGCTTTTAGTTTTATGGATCTTTGCTATTGTTTTCTTTGTTTCTATTTCATTTATTTCTGCTCTGATCTTTATGATTACCTTCCTTCTGCTAACTTTGGGTTTTGTTTGTTCTTCTTTCTCTAGTTCCTTTAGGAGTAAAGTTAAATTGTTTACTTGGGATGTTTCTTGTTTCTTGCGGTAGGCTTGTAGAGCTATAAACTTCCCTCTTAGAACTCCATTTGCTGCATCCCACAGGTTTTGTATTGTTTTGTTTTCATTGTCATTTGTCTCTAGGTAGTTTTTGATGTCCTCTTTGATTTCTTCAGTGATGTCTTGGTTATTTAGTAACGTATTATTTAGCCTCCATGTGGTTGTGTTTTTTACATTTATTTCCCTGTAATTGATTTCTAAATCTCATAGCATTGTGGTCAGAAAAGACACTTGATATGATTTCAGTTTCCTTAAATTTACTGAGGCTGATTTGTGACTCAAGATGTGATCTGTCCTGGAGAGTATTCCATGCGCACTTGGGAGAAAGTGTAATCTGCTGTTTTTGGATGGAATGTCCTGTAAATATCAATTAAATCTACCTGGTCTATTGTGTCATTTGAAGCTTCTCTTTCCTTATTTACATTCATTTTGGATGATCTTTCCATTGGTGTAAGTGAGGTGTTAAAGTCCCCCACTAATTGTGTTACTGTCAATTTCCTCTTTTATAGTGTTAGCAGTTGCCTTATGCATTGAGGTGCTCCTATGTTGGGTGCATATATATTTATAATTGTTATATCTTCTTGGATTGATCCCTTGATCATTATGTAGTGTCCTTCTTTGTCTCTTGTAACACTCTTTATTTTAAAGTCTATTTTATCTGATATGAGTATAGCTACTCCAGCTTTCTTTTCATTTCCATTTGTGTGGAATACCTTTTTCCATCCCCTTACTTTTATTCTGTATGTGTCCCTAGGTCTGAAGTGGGTCTCTTGTTGACAACATATATATGGGTCTTGTTTTTGTATCCATTCAGCAAGCCTGTGTCTTTTGTTTGGAGCATTTAAACCATTCACGTTTAAGGTAATTATCAATATGTATGTTCCTATGACCATTTTCTTAATTGTTTTGGGTTTGATTTTGTAGGTCCTTTTCTTCTTTTATGTCTCCCACTTAGAGAAGTTCCTTTAGCATTTGTTGTAGAGCTGGTTTTGTGGTGCTGAGTTATCTTAGCTTTTTCTTGTCTGTAAAGCTTTTGATTTCTCCATCGAATCTGAATGAGATCCTTGCCAGGTAGAGTAATCTTGGTTGTAGGTTCTTCCCTTTCATCAATTTAAGTATATCATGCCACTCCTTTCTGGCTTGTAGAGTTTATGCTGAGAAATCAGCTATTAACGTTGTGGGAGTTCCCTTGTATGTTATTTCTTGTTTTTCCCTAGCTGCTTTCAATAATTTTTCTTGGTGTTTAATTTTTGCCAATTTGATTACTATGTGTCTCGGCATATTTCTCCTTGGGTTTATCCTGTATGGAACTCTCTGTGCTTCCTGGACTTGGGTGGCTATTTCCTTTCCCATGTTAGGGAAGTTTTCAACTATAATCTCTTCAAATATTTTCTTGGGTCCGTTCTCTCTCTCTTCTCCTTCTGGGACCCCTATAATGTGAATGTTGTTGCATTTAATATTGTCCCAGGGGTCTCTTAGGCGGTCTTCATTTCTTTTAATTCTTTTTTCTTTATTCTGTTCTGCAGCAGTGAATTCTACCATTCTGTCTTCCAGGTCACTTATCTGTTCTTCTGCCTCAGTTATTCTGGTATTGGACCCTTCTTGTGTAGTTTTTATTTCAGTTATTGTGTTGTTCATCTCTGTTTGTTTGTTCTTTAATTCTTCTAGGTGTTTGTTAACCATTTCTTGCATCTTCTTTATCTTTGCCTCCATTCTTTTTCCGAGATACTGGATCGTCTTCACTATCATTATTCTGGGTTCATTTTCTGGAAGGTTGCCTATCTCCACTTCATTTAGTTGTTTTTCTGGGGTTTTATCTTGTTTCTTCATCTATCTTTCTGTGAATGTGGTTTTTGTTCCACAGGCTACATGATTATAGTTCTTCTTGTTTCTGCTGTCTTCCCTCTGGTGGATGAGGCTGTCTAAGAGGCTTTTGCAAGGTTCTTGATGGGAGCAACTGGTGGTGGGTAGAGCTGACTCTTGCTCTGGTGGGCAGAGCTCAGAAAAAGTTTATCTGCTTCTGCTGATGGGTGGGGCTGTGTTCCTCCCTGTTGCTTGGTTGCCTGAGGCAACCCAACGTTGGAGCCTACCTGAGCTCTTTGTTGAAGCTAATGGCAGACTCTGGGAGGGCTCACACCAAGGAGTACTTCCCAGAACTTCTGCTGCCAGTGTCCTTTTCTCCACAGTGAGCCACAGCCACCACCACCCACCCCCCCGCCTCTGCAGGAGATCCTCTAACAGTAGCAGGTAGGTCTGGTTCAGTCTCCCCTGTGGTCACTGCTCCTTCCCCTGTATCCTGCTGCTCTCACTACTTTGTGTGTGCCCTCCAAGAGTGGAGTCTCTGTTTCCCCGAGTCTTGTCGGAGTCCTGCAATCAATTCCCACTAGGCTTCAAAGTCTGATTCTCTAGGAATTCCTCCTCCCGTTGCCAGACCCCCAGGTTGGGAAGCCTGATGTGGGGCTCAGGAACTTCACTCCAGTTGGTGGACTTCTGTGGTATAAGTGTTCTCCAGTCTGTGAGTCACACACCCAGCAGTTATGGGATTCGATTTTACTGTGATTGCACCCCTCCTACCATCTCACTGTGGCTTCTTCTTTGTCTTTGGATGTAGGCTACCTTTTTTGGTGAGTTCCAGTGTCTTACTGTCAATGATTGTACAGCAGCTAGTTGTGATTCTGATGTTCTCACAAGAGGGAATGAGAGCATGTTGTTCTACTCCACCATCTTGGTTTAGGGCCCCCAGAGTATGTCTTGACATGGGCTGTGATGACGCATCACAACTCAAAGTCTATTTTTATTGATCAGCTTTTAGAAAGTACAAAAGATGAGCAAAGATTCTAAATTGGATCATAGGCACTCAATATTTAATCAGCTTTTGTTTATTACTAGCAGCTTGACGTTTATCTGAAGAATTCTTTTTTTAGAGAGGCGTGATTCAAATAAAATTTCCCTTCATGAATGAAGGTGAGTAAATGAATCTGTTGTGGAAAGTTCTCAACATTGAGTGGCCTCTGCTGTCGCCATATATGCCAGTGGTCACTGTAGTTTTAAGGTATTAAGATTTTTAAATTTTATTTTATACACATGTGATTAAGGTGCTCTTGCCACATGCTGTGATGACTAATACCTTACACTGATGGGAACATTTCTTTATTGGACCTGTTTTTGGACTTTTTTCCCCATTGAGTCCTTTATGATAGGTAAAATTTAACCATTTTACAGATAAAGAAAACCAAGTCTCAGCAATCTTAAGTAACTTTCTTTGCACTACGATATCTGTGGAATTTGATAGGGAAGGTAAGAAATAGGTTGGCGTAGCTCTGCTTCAGTGAATGGCAACTTTGTTGAAGGTCTGTATGTTTCTACAATGTTTACCATTAACTAATATAACATATATACACAGCACAAGGAGACTGGCTAATTCTACACAATACCAATGTGACAGAAAGGTAGAAAAGTCAACTTGCAGCAGAGTTTGGTTCATAAAATGCCAAGAATATCATATTCTTTTGGCCTTTAAAATTAATTGTATTCACCAGGGTTTTTTGACATCATATAGCAAACTGTGATGAATGAAGAAAACGTTGAATATAACTGAAGAATAAGAAATAACCTAAGTGCTTTCCTTGGGAGAAAATATAGAAGGGAGTGAAGTGGATGTTACAGTGTACCACCTAGGTTAACCCCTCACTGCCCTTTAGGACTGAAGCCCTTGTTTCACAGGCTACTGAGAGTATCAGTAGCCAACCAACCTCAGTTGGGGCTATCTTTGGGATTTGTCTTCAGCAAACAATCCCTTCCTCAGGTCAGCCAGCATCCAGAGCCTCGTAGACATAGGGGAATAAAGACGACCTCTAGCCCCAGTTTAGGGCAGCTCTGAAAGGCCATCCAGCTCTAGAACTCTTGTAGGATTGGCTGAGACCTTTGTTGTTACTGCATCATGGTTCTCTGCCCATCTCTGCTTCCTACAACCCCTCAAAAGTGTTGAGAACACTCCCCAGTAAAGTTGTTGCCAGCAAATCTCAGAGTCCCCTTTCCAGGAAACTTGACTTGAGATGTAAGGGAAGGGAATAATGGTCGATAACATTTACTGAGCACTTAGTATGTGTCAGACACTTTTCTGGGTGTTTTACATTTATCCTCACTAAACCAGGTTAGTAGATACTGTTATTATGCCCATTTTAGAGCTGAGGAAATTGAGGTGCAGTAAGATTAAGAAATTTGTCCAGAGTTGCAGTGAGTGGAATTGTCAGGATTCAAAACTCAAGCAACCTGAGGGGCAGTAGAGAATAAGCATACTCAGCAAAGAGGGAGGTGAAAGGAGAAAGCAATCAGGGGAGTAAGGTGAGAATAGAAACAGTGTAGCATAAAGATGGCAGACAAAGGGGAAGTGCAATGGGGAAGGGGTGGTGAGAGAGCTAGGGGTTGCAGGGAGTCTAAGAAGGATTGAGGAAATGCCTTTATGCTTCTCCAACTGTGACATCAACAATGTCAAGATTCTTAAACTTTTTTTTCAAAAGTTATATCTTCCTTTCACTAAAATCTTGAGCTAGAATTTTTCTCTAAGACTCAAAAATAAATGCATTAAAATTCTGAAATCTGATAAAATCAAATCCTGGTGAAGGTGTGAAAGGACAAGAACACGGGACTGTTTCCTGGTACCACCACTGTGGAAACGGCTTGGCTTTACCTTGTAAAGCTGAACATTCTCATTGTCTATGACCCAGCAACTCTACTCCAAGACATACACCCCAGAGAAATTTCTGCATATATTCCCTAGGAAATATGTTAAAGATTGTTAAGAGTAGCACTGTTGTAAAAGCAAATAATTGGGGACAATGACAATATCCATTAATTAGAGAATGGCCAAATAAATTGCAGTATACTTCTCTACTGGAGTGATATACATCAGTGAAACATGAATGAACTGCAGTGATACACACAGCATGTATGAATCATTACATGCATAATTCTGGGTGAAATAAGTGAATTGCAAAATAAAAATAGTAATACTTACAAAGCACTTACTCTGTGTAGGGCACTGTTCTAATTTCTATAGATACATTAATTCATTAACTCCACCAAGACCCTAAGAGGTAGATATCACTATTATCACCCCTACTTTATTGAAGTGGAAACCAAATCCCATAGAATTTAAGTAAATTGCCTAGGTCCCTCAGATACTAAGTGGCAGAGCTAGAATTTGTACACGAGCAGCTTAACACCCGAGACTATACCCTTATCAAAGTAATCTTCTGCTTTGCCATGCAGTATGATACAAGTTTTAAATAAAGTTTAAAAATAAGCAAAACCAAATATGTGTGTGTGAATGTGTATATATACACACATATTTATCACACACTGTATATACAGTGTACATATATGTACGTACATATAGATTTTGTATGTATATAGTATATGTATATGCCAAGGAATGATGAACTCCCAGTTCAAGATGTTGTTACCTCTCTCTTGGGAAGACAGTGGAATGGGTCAGGGAAGGAGAGTATAGATAGATACCATGGTGTTTGTGTAACAGGGAAGAGCCAATTTTGACGCCATGTTGGATCTGTTTCTTTGAATTTAGCCTTTGCTTTTCGTTGCTTTTTCTAGTATAATCATACATAATGGCCTGCCTCAGGGAACCCTACCCACCTGTAAATGGCTTCAATAAAGAAGAAATTAACACATCCCTTCCCCGACGTTTTGCAAGACTGATGGCCCTTTTTACTTTATTTCCTCTCCGCCTCTCCCTCTCTATTCTGCCTTTTTACTTTACTTCTCTCTCTGATTCTGTAAAAGAAACTGGCATCCAGACCCCGATAAGATGGTTTTTTGGGGACTCTAGTCCGCCATCTTCTCGGTCTGCTGGCTTTCCGAATAAAGTCGTAATCCTTGCCTCAACACCTCATCTCCGATTTATTGGCCTTTTGTGGGGCAAGCATGGTCTCAGTAATATTTGTAATATCTAGTTCTTAAGCTGGTAGTGGATTTATGGTTGTTTATTTTATTATTCTGCTTCATAACCTTACATAATACATAAATGTGGGATGTGAGTTATGCCTCAACTATTACATTAAAGAAGAACCATCTGGGGAACCTGCTATAATGTGAATTCCTAGGTCCATCTCTAGAATTTTCAGGGTTGGAAAAACCCTGTGAGAGAGATTTGGTCAAATCCTTATCACTTGAATCCATTGTCTACTGCTACTTAACAAACAATCCCAAACTCAGTGGCTTAAATATCAACCACTGTCTTGTTATGATTCTGTGGGTCAGCAGTCTGGGCTAGAATTAGCTGGTACAGCTGCAGTCATCTGGCTGCCTGACTGCCCTTGATGGTCTAAGGTGGCCTTGTTCACATCTGGGTTCTGCCATCAGCTGGTCTTCATGTGGCCTCTCACCTTCAGGTCTCACTGGGCTTCTTTTCATGGTGTCAGGCAGCCTTTTAAGAGGGCAGGAGGAGAAGCTGCAAGGCTTCTGTAGTGTAACTGCTTGACTTTAAGGTTTTTGGTTGTAATGTAATTGTCTGACATTAAGCTTTTTGATTGCTGAGGCATCCATTTCAAAGACATCCATCTCGAAAACAAATTTCCAGCTGTAGGACACAGCTACTAGCAAAACAACTAGATAAGGAGCTAGGCTGCCCCCACACCCCCCACCAGTGAAGTTTCCCTTTTAGAAGCCCTGAGTAACCTAGATAATGGAAGATTTCTCCCTTCCCATGCCCTGATTCCCATTCTTATGTTTTAAATTCTCCAATAAAGAATGAACTTGTGAAACTCCACCCCACTCTTGGACCCCAATGAAGGCAAAGCCCCAGGTCCACACTCTTCCCTCTATCTCTGCCAAGACCTTGCTGTGTGGTCTCTGCATGCTGTGTACCCTCCAGGACCTGTGATCAATAAATCTTCAAAGTTCCCTGATGATTTTGTTGAGGGATATCCTGCAGTCATAATAAGAACCACAAGGTCCAATCTAGCCATAACACTGGCTCCAGTGGCAGTGGGAGAATGTCTGTGGGGCTCGCTAGGAGCAGATACGCCAAGTGAGTGCTTCAGGCATTCACTATCAGTACACTGGGGTCTTTTGCTACATTCTTTTGTAGAAAACAATCACGTGGCAAGGTCAGATAGAAGCCATAAAGAAATGGACTGTCCCTCAGGATGATATAAATGGCAAAGTCTGTTGCAAAGGAGTGTGCATGTAGGGATGGGTGGAATTATTGCAGCTATCTTTGCAAGCAATTTATCACACCAGTGATAGAGCACATGCATTTGGTCAGGGACTCTCTTGTGTTTTTCTTTTCCTTTTTAAAAAACTATTTTGTTGAGGTATGATTGACAATGTAAAAAGCTGCACATATTGAAAGATGAATTTGGAGATAAGTATACACCCATGAAACCATCACCACCAACAAGGCCATAGACGTATCTGTTACCTCCCAAACTTTCCTCTCACTCCTTTATTATTATTATCATTATTATGTGTGTGTGTGTGTGTGTGTGTGTGTGTGTGTGTATAGGGGTAAGAACACTTAATCTTTTGTGTTTCTGATGCCCTCGTTGGCACACACTCTGAAGATAGGCAACTGACCAGTGATTTGAGGGCTGAGTTCCTGACCAGATTCACCTTTGTTCAAAATTACACCTGCTCTAAGATACAAGTGGCATAATACTATAAACAACTTAAATGTTCATCAATACTGGACTAGTTAAATAAATTATGGTATCTCCCAAAACAGATACACCTTTAGCAACAAACCTTCCATTAAAAATAACAAAGTAGATTTCCAGTTGATATAAAATGATCTCCAAGGTAAATTAGTAAATAAAAAAGCAAAATACAGAAGAGCATATATATTATATCCTACCATTTGCACTTTTAAAGGATGTGTTTATATGCATAAGCTCTCTCTTGAAGAATGCACACAAAAAAGAAACTGCTGATATTGGTTTTCTCAGAGGAAACAAAAAAGGACAACTCGGGGGCTGGGGCATGAGGGAGAATGATTTTTGCATTGTTTGAATTCTGTTAACATGAATATGAATCATTACCACATGAATAGAATAAATAAATCCTTTGTTCCTGCTTGCCTGCATACTTCCACCTAGGAATCATATCTGAAGCAGAAGTTTAAAGATTTAAGAGAAAATAAGATTTAGACATCTGTATGCATGGATGAGGTCAATGCCTTGAAGATAAATAGTAGAACCCCTCAGCTAACTCTTTTCCTGACGGAGGAAAAGACCAGGTCAGGACATTGAAGCTGCCAGCCTAGAGCCCAGAGGTCTGTGTAGGACACAAGTTTTACCTGTTTCATAGACACTGACCAAAAGGCAGGTTCGTACCCTCCGATTTTAGGGTCTTATTTCAGCATGAATATAGGGATTGTATATAATGAAAGAAAGATCACTCCTCCTAAGTAGTTCTTGTCTCAGTTTCTCATCAAGGTAATTTATAAAAGCAGATGCTTCAAAAACCATCATTCAGTTCTCCCTTCCCAAGTAGATCTTAGGCAGCCACTGAGAGGATTCATTCAACACTTTTCTTAGCCCTGCTGAAATATAACCAGAGGAGCTTACCTGTGGTGGTATTTTGGGGAGATATCTGTTATATGAACCTCACCTGAGGGTGCTGACCCTGAACACCCAAGTGTCCTTCCAGAAGCAATTTTGCTCATGGTGTGGAACAACCTGTGATATATCTCTGATATGGAGAACTCAAGGTGCAAAACACTTGAGTAAATTGTTCACTTAGCTTAGGCCAGACATTCCTCATCTCTCCTAGGACCAGCAATCCTTGGTCCTTGGTTCTTAATGAGAAGCTGTGCTGCTTCACCATGTTGCAGGTTTCCTGGTAAATAAGACCAAGCAAGAATTCTACTCTCAGAGTCATGAGAGGGACCTCATTAACCCATCACCAGGAATGACAATGTTTTATGGACCTTTGTGGCCAGTCTAGATTGTATTGCTTTCTTTACCCTATTATGGACTTAGGCAAGGTTTACTTAGGCAATTATACTCTGTCTTTGAAAATAATGTTATTTTAGGATGTAGTTCATTCAGTATCTCCTTATATGACACACCAGCTTGTTTTTAATTCTACTAAGTATATATAGTTAGAAATTAATCAGAAGGAACAATTAGGCTCATTTTGCAAGAAAGAGCACACAGAAACAAGAAGAAAGATTTCTTTCAAACAGAAATGAATTCCACCACTCATCAGCAGCCTCCAGATGAACTAAAGCAATTCTTTGAACAAATTTGGAACACCAGATCTGGTACAACTTCTAAATTCCCTTGCAATGTGTATGCCTCACTTGGCACGTTTCCTGTCCCACATATTTAGGTAGAGTTCATGCCTAAATGGGGCCTGGATTCTGAAAGCCCTCTTTCTGGCTCCAGAGATAGTTATAAGTCAGTAAATGTTAAATTTGGAGTTTGGGCTGGAGCTCTCCCAAATTGTTCTAGTTAAGGTGGAAAAGTCACTTGTAAAAACAACAACCTTGGGGAGACCTGAGAAATGGACAGTTAGGGCCATTTCCTCTCTAATCTTTAGACTCCAGACCCTTAGTTGGGATCCCCCTGATTGGAAGCTGGATGTTCCCAGCCCAGGCATCAACCCATGGCTCTGATCTTTCCCTCCAGTCCTCCTTTGTCCCTTTTGAACTCAAATCTTCTTGAAGGGCATTCTTTTTTGGGCTCCCTTTCCTCTGGAATAGAAAAGTCAGTTGCTATGCTGCCCACCATAAATTATGGCAAAGAGAACACAACCTCTCTGGTCCTCCTATGAGCTGGGCATGGGGCCAGGCATTATTACACATATTTTCTCATTTTATCTTTTTAATGAATCCCTAGAATAAGAATTATTATTTTCCATGTACAGGTTGATTACCCAAAACTGAGAGTTAAGGAACTTCTCCAAGGTCATTCAGCTAATAAACGGCAGAAGCACCATTTAGAACCAGGCCTAATCCAGAGCCTGTGTTCCTTATAAAATCTCCCTCTCCTGCCCTCTTTTCATGGAAGCCCAAAATTTCATATTTGCATTGATTCTTTTCTTTGTCTTCCTTTTAATTGAAGGCTCCTGTTAAATTTCAAATGTGCCCCCAATCAGTAACACATTAAAATCCATAAAGGTCTTGCTCTGTTCAGAAGACAATATAAGTCATATCTTATATGGGATCTGCACAGCACAGACCATTTAGGCAAAGGCAACATATTTTTAATAACAACTAAAATTTGACAGCATTTTTGACCTTACAGAGCCCTTTTACATATAGAACTGAATTAATCCTTACAATACATCTGTGCTGTCATCTCACCTTTACCCCAGTTTATAAATAATGAAATGGAGTGTGAGAGAGATTCAGTCATTTGTCTATGGCCCCATATCTAGTGAATGGCAGAGCAGGGCTTAAACTCAGGTCTTCTGGCTCTGGATACTGCTGTCCTGACACCATAGTCTCTGTTGATTTTGAATAACCTTCAAAGGTCCACAAGACCAATAAAACCTCAGTGCTCTTATTCCATTGTTCCCAGTGTTTGACCTTGTCCAAGTTAGCATTACTCCCTGAGTTAAGGTATTATAATGATGATACTGGAAAGAAAAGCATTAGACAGGTTAGTTGTTAGCATGGATTATTTTTATGATTAAAATTTCACAGTGTCCCAGATGGTAGAACACTTATACCACAGAAGCGCACCCACTGGAGTGAAGGTTCTGAGCCCCACATCAGGCTTCCCAACCTTGGGGTCCGGCAACAGGAGGAGGAATTCCTAGAGAATCAGACTTTGAAGTCTAGTGGGATTTGATTGCAGGACTTTGACAGGACTGGGGGAAACAGAGACTCCACTCTTGGAGGGCACACACAAAGTAGTGTGAGCAGCAGGACACAGGGGATGGAGCATTGACCCCAGGGGAGGCTGAACCAAACCTAGCTGCTAGTGTTAGAGAGTCTCCGGCAGAGGCAGGGGGTGGCTGTGGCTCACTGTGGAGAAAAGTACGCTGGCAGCAGAAGTTCTGGGAAGTACTCCTTGGTGTGAGCCCTCCCAGAGTCTGCCATTAGCTCCACCAAAGAGCTCAGGTAGGCTCCAGTGTTGGGTTGCCTCAGGCCAAACAACAAACAGGGAGGGAACCCAGCCCCACCCATCTGCAGAAGTGGATTAACATTTTTCTGAGCTCTGCCCACCAGAGCAAGAGTCACCTCTACCCACCACCAGTTGCTCCCATCAAGAACCTTGCAAAAGCCTCTTAGATAGCCTCATCCACCAGAGGGAAGACAGTAGAAGCAAGAACTATAATCCTGTAGCCTGTGGAACAAAAACCACATTCACAGAAAGATAGACAAGATGAAAAGGCAGAGGGCTCTGTACCAGATGAGGGAAAAAGATAAAATACCAGAAAAGCAACTAAATGAAGTGGAGATAAGCAACCTTCCAGAAAAAGAATCCAGAATAATGATAGTAAAGATGATCCAGGACCTTGGAAAAAGAGGGAGGCAAAGATCAAGAAGATGAAAGAAATGTTTAACAAAGACCTGGAAGAATAAAAGAACAAACAAACAGAGTTGAACAGTACAATAACTGAAATGAAAACTACACTAGAAGGAATCAATAACAGAATAATGGAGGCAGAAGAACGGATAAGTGACCTGGAAGAAAGAATGGTGGAATTCACTGCTGCAGAACAGAATAAAGAGAAAAGAATGAAAAGAAATGAAGACCGCCTAAGAGACCCCTGGGACAACATTAAATGCAACAACATTCACATTATAGGGGTCCCAGAAGGAGAAGAGAGAGAGAAAAACCCAAGAAAATATTTGAAGACATTATAGTTGAAAACTTCCTTAACATGGGAAAGGAAATAGCTACCCAAGTCCAGGAAGTGCAGCAAGTCCCATACAGGATAAACCCAAGGAGAAACATGCCGAGACACATAGTAATCAAAATGGCAAAAATTAAACACCAAGAAAAATTATTGAAAACAGCAAGGGAAAAACAAGAAATAACATACAAGGGAACTCCCATAAGGTTAACAGCTGATTTCTCAGCATAAACTCTACATGCCAGAAGGGAGTGGCATGATATACTTAAAGTGATGAAAAGGAAGAACCTACAACCAAGATTACTCTACCTGGCAAGGATCTCATTCAGATTCAATGGAGAAATCAAAAGCTTTACACACAAGCAAAAGTTAAGAGAGTTCAGCACCAGGAAACCAGCTCTATAAAAAATGCAAAAGGAACTTCTCTAAGTGGGAAACACAAGAGAAGAAGAGTACCTACAAAATCAAATCCAAAACAAGAAAATGGTCATAGGAACATACATATTGATAATTACCTTAAACGTGAATGGATTAAATGTTCCAAACAAAAGACAGAGGCTTGCTGAATGGATACAAAAACAAGACCCATATATATGCTGTTGACAAGAGACCCACTTCAGACCTAGGGACACATACAGACTGAAAGTGAGGGGATGGAAAAAGATATTCCATGCAAATGGAAAATCAAAAGAAAGCTGGAGTAGCTATACTCATATCAGACAAAATAGACTTTAAAATAAAGAATGTTACAAGTGACATGGAAGGACACTACATAATGATCAAGGGATCAATCCAAGAAGAAGATATAACAATTATAAATATATATGCACCCAACATAGGAGCACCTCAATACATAAGGCAACTGCTAATAGCTATAAAAGAGGAAATTGACAGTAACACAATTAGTGGGGGACTTTAACACCTCACTTACACCAATGGACAGATCATCGAAAATGACAATAAATAAGGAAACACAAGCTTTAAATGACACAATAGACCAGATAGATTTAATTGATATTTATAGGACATTCCATCCAAACACAGCAGATTACACTTTCATCTCAAGTGCTCATGGAACATTCTCCAGGATAGAACATATTTTGGGTCACAAATCAAACCTCAGTATATTTAAGAAAATTGAAATCATATCAAGCATCTTTTCTGACTACAATGCTATGAGATTAGAAATGAATTACAGGGAAAAAAATGTAAAAAATACAAACACATGGAGACTAAACAATATGCTACTATATAACCAAGAGATCACTGAAGAAATAGAAAAGGAAATCAAAAAATACGTAGAGACAAATGACAATGAAAACATGATGATCCAAAACCTATGGGATGCAGCAAAAGCAGTTCTAAGAGGGAAGTTTATAGCCATACAAGCCTACCTCAAGAAACAAGAAAATCTCAAATAAACTATCTAGAAGTAAGTCAGAAAGAGAGAGGAAGTAAGTCAGAAAGAGAGAGACAAATACCGTATGCTAACACATATATATGGAATTTAAGGAAAAAAAATGTCATGAAAAACCTAGGGGTAAAGCAGGAATAAAGACGCAGACCTCTTAGAGAACGGACTTGAGGTTATGGGGAGGGGGAAGGGTGAGCTGTGACAGGGCGAGAGAGAGTCATGGGCATATACACACTAACAAACGCAGTAAGGTAGATAGCTAGTGGGAAGCAGCTGCATGGCACAGGGATATTAGCTCGGTGCTTTGTGACAGCCTGGAGGGGTGGGATGGGGAGGGTGGGAGGGAGGGAGACGCAACAGGGAAGACATATGGGAACATATGTTTATGTATGACTGATTCACTTTGTTATAAAGCAGAAACTAACACACCATTGTAAAGCAATTATACCCCAATAAAGATGTAAAAAAAATAAAAATAAATAAAATAAATAAAGTTATTATAAAATAAAATAAAAAAAATACTATCTAACCCTACACCTAAAGGAACTAGAGAAAGAATAACAAACAATATCCAAAGTTAGAAAGTTAGCAGAAGGAAAGAAATCATAAAGATCAGAGCAGAAATAAATGAAATAGCAACAAAGTAAACAATAGCAAAGATCAATGAAACTAAAAGCTGGTTCTTTGAGAAGATAAACAAAATTAAAAAACCTTTAGCCAGACGCATCAAGAAAAAGAGGGAGAGGACTCACATCAATAAAATTTGAAATGAAAAAGGAGAAGTTACAACATACACCACAGAAATACAAAGCATCCTAAGAGACTACTACAGGCAACTCTATGCCAATAAAATGGACAACCTGGAAGAAATGGACATATTCTTAGAAAGGTATAACCTTCCAAGACTGAACCAGGCAGAAATAGAAAATAAGAACAGACCAATCACAAGTAATGAAATTGAAACTGTGATTAAAAATCTTCCAACAAACAAAAGTCCAGGACAAGATGGCTTCACAGATGAATTCTATCAAGCATTTAGAGAAGAGCTAAAACCCATCCTTCTCAACCTCTTCCAAAAAATTGTAGAGGAAGGAACACTCCCAAATTCACTCATTCTATGAGGCCACCATCACCCTGATACCAAAACCAGACAAAGATACTACAAAAAAGAAAATTATAGACCAATATCACTGATGAATATAGATGCAATAATGCTCCACAAAATTCCAGCAAACAGAATTCAACAACACATTAGAAGGGTCATACACCATGATCAAGTGGGATTTATCCCAGGGATGCAAGGTTTCTTCAAGATATGCAAATCAATCAATGTGATACACCATATTAACAAATTGAAGAATAGAAACCATATGATCATCTCAATAGATGCAGAAAAAGCTTTTGACAAAATTTAACACCAATTTATTATAAAAACTCTCAAGAAAATGGTCATAGAGGGAAACTACCTCAACATAATAAAGGCCATATATGACAAACCCACAGCCAACATCATTCTCAATGGTGAAAAACTGAAAGCATTTCCTCTAAGATCTGGAAAAAGACAAGGATGCCCACTTTCACCACTATTATTCAACATAGTTTTGGAAATCCTAACCACAGCAATCAGAGAAGAAAAAGAAATACAAGGAATGCCAATTGGAAAAGAATAAGTAAAACTGTCACTGTTTGCACATGACATGATACTATATATAGAGAAGCCTAAAAATGTCACTAGAAAACTACTAGAGCTAATCAATGAATTTGGTAAGTTTGCAGGATACAAAATTAATGCACAGAAATCTCTTGCATTCCTATACACTAATGATGAAAAATCTGAAAGAGAAATTAAGGAAACACTCCCATTTACCACTGCAACAAAAAGAATAAAATACCTAGGAATAAACTTACCTAGGGAGAAAAAAGACCTATATGCAGAAAACTATAAGACACTGATGAAAGAAATTAAAGATGATACCAACAGATGAGAGATATACCATGTTCTTGGATTGGAAGAAACAATATTTTGAAAATGGCTATACTACCCAAAGCAATCTACAGATTCAATGCAATCTCCATCAAATTACCAATAGCATTTTTTACGGAACTAGAACAAAACCTCTTAAAATTTGTATGGAGAAACAAAAGACCCTGAATAGCCAAAGCAGTCTTGAGGGAAAAAAATGGAGCAGAAGGAATCAGATTCCCTGACTTCAGACTATACTACAAAGCTACAGTAATCAAGACAACATGGTACTGGCACAAAAACAGAAACATAGATCAATGGAACAAGATAGAAAGCCCAGGAATAAACCCACCCACCTATGGTCAACTAATCTATGACAAAGAAGGCAAGGATATAAAATGGAGAAAAAGCAGTCTCCTCAATAAGTAGTGCCTGGGAATCTGGACAGCTACATGTAAAAGAATGAAATTAGAACACTCCCTAACACCATACACAAAAATAAACTCAAAATGGATTCAAGACCTAGATGTAAGACCAGACACTATAAAATTCTTAGAGGAAAACATAGGAAGAACACTCTTTGACATAAATCACAGGAAGATCTTTTTTGATCCACCTCCTAGAGTAATGGAAATAAAAACAAAAATAAACAAATGGGACATAATGAAACTTAAAAGCTTTTGCACAGCTAAGGAAACTACAAACAAGATGAAAAGACAACCCTCAGAACCGGAGAAAATATTTGCAAATAAATCAACAAAGGATTAATCTCCAAAATATATAAACAGCTCTTGCAGCTCAATATTAAAAAAGCAAACAACCCAATCCAAAAATGGGCAGAAGACCCAAATAGACATTTCTCCAAAGAAGACATACAGATCACCAAGGAGCACATGAAAAGCTGCTCATCATAACTAATTATTAGAGAAATGCAAATCAAAACCCCAATGAGGTATCACCTCACACCAGTTAGAATGGGCATCATCAGAAAATGTACAAACAACAAATGCTGGAGAGGGTGTGGAGAAAAGGGAACCCTCTTGTACTGTTGGTAGGAATGTAAATTGATACAGCCACTATGGAGAACAGTCTCTAGGTTCCTTAGAAAACTAAAAATAGAATTATCATATGATCCAGCAATCCCACTACTGGGCATATACCCAGAGAAAACCATAATTCAAAAAGACACATGCACCCCAATGTTCATTGCAACACTATTTACAATAGCCAGGTCATGGAAGCAACCTAAATGCCCATTGACAGATGAATTGATAAAGAAGAAGTGGTACATATATACGATGGAATATTACTCAGCCCTAAAAAGGAACGAAATTGGATCATTTGTTGAGACATGGAAGGATCTAGACACTGTCATACAGAGTGAAGTAAGTCAGAAAGAGAAAAACAAATATCGTATATTAATACATGTGTGTGGAACCTAGAATGATGGTACAGATGAACCGGTTTGCAGGGCTGAATTTGAGACATAGATGTAGAGGACAAATGTATGGACACCAAGGGGGGAAAGCTGCAGAGTGGTGGGGATGGTGGTGTGACGATTTGGGTGATTGAGATTGACATGTATACACTGATGTGTATAAAATTGATGAATAATAAGAACCTGCTGTATAAAAAAATAAATAAAATAAAATTCAAAAATTAAAAAAAAAAAACTTCACAGTGTCCAAAGTAGCTCCACAAACCTTTAAAAAGGTTATCAAATATTTGTCGAAAATGAGAGAATGGAGGACTAATGAGAAGACAGAGAGAGGCCTTTGGCATTGAATTTTATCTCCAACTCATTTACTATTGATCATTCATGCATTTGTTCATTCTTGTGTTCATTCAACAATTATTTTTTGAGTGTCTGCTGTCTGCCAGGTCTATTACAGGGATTACAGATACACCAAGAAAGGAGACAAATTCCTTTCCTTCATAAAGTTTACAGGTATGGAGAAGACTTTAATATGTAAGTAAATCGGTAAATGAAATGATTTCAGATTGTTGTGCAGTGGAGAAACTAACCAGGATAATGAACCATAGAGTAATTAGGAAGGGTGAGATACAAAGGAGTATTTCTGTCAGGTAGATCAGAAAAGACTTTTTTAAAAATAATAACTTTATTGAAAGAAAAGACTTTTTGAGGAGAGGATAGTTGGTATAAACGAGAAAGAGAAAATCAGCCCAGAGAAGGACATTTCAAGCAGAGGGAGCTGGAAGGACTAGGATTTGAGTCAAGAAAAGTCTTGGGGAGTTCAAAGAACAGAAAAATGGACAGTATAAGCAGAAGATGCTTAGCAAATGGAGAATGAGTGGAAGGCAGGGACCAGATCATGGAGTACTTTGGAGGCCAGAGGCTCGCTTAGTTCTAATTATAATGGAAAGTCACTGTAGAACTTTAAGTAAGACAATTTGATTTTTGTTTCAAAAAGATCACTCTAGCTACTATGAAAATGGGCCAAAGGGGAGTAAAATTAGAATCAGGGAGATTGCTTTAAGAGGTATACAAATAAGAAGAATGAAAAATGATAAAAGCTTGAACTAGGATGGGGTCATCAAACTATGGCCCAGGGACCAAATCTGGCCCTTACAGAAAAAGTTTGCAACCCTTGGACTAGGAGATTGCATAAAGTGGTTGGATTCAGAAAAGATTTCAAACGTGGAGGTAAAAAGACTGTCTGCTGGATTGGATGTGGACGTGGGAAGGGAGAATGAAGGAGAAGTATCCTGGGTGAGTATGGTTTGGCTTGAGCAAATAGGACTATAATGGTGTAATTCACAGAGATGAAAAGACTGATGGAAGGGAAGTTTTGAGATCGGAAAATTAAAAATTCTATTTTTAAATCTGTGTGAACAGCTCTCTAAGACAAAACCCATATGGAAGGTTTTAATCACTTCTGTACTTTGGGGCAATAATAATGATGAACAAAAATGGTCCTATTATTGACACTATTGTTCTCATTTTATAAATGCCTAAACTTGCATGTTCTGAACGCTGTCCAAACCAAACTATCCTGGCATGGTATAAACACATTACAATATTATTTGTAGTACTATCGTCATTTTACTCCAATCTCTCAACAAAACTCCATTCCTGAAGAACCCAGATGACCCGTATTCTGTATTCCTAAATTTGGTCTAAGACTTTCTTTCTTTCTCTACTGGAGAAAAGTTTATAATATTACTGATTTGTGTCCTGCAAATTCAGGTTTCAATCTCTACTGAGCCCTCAGTCTTACATGGCAAGTCTTTTGTGTGTCCCAGGTGAACTCCTCTGGGGTAAATGAACAAACTTATTTTTTAGCTGTTGTTATGAGTTGTTCTCCTAACAAATTTTGAACATTTATGACTCTCCTCAAGCATCCAGCCATCACTTGCCACAGAGAACCTCCATCCTCACCTCCTTCAGTGCACTGTGGCCTCAGACAACGACTCTCTCCCCCTCCTATAGTCTTCTCCCAGCAAGCCCAACTTCTCTCCATCTCCTTCTGTTTCTGCCTCCCTCCTGTACACCCATGTCAGTGGAAGAGGTGTCCCTTTTCCTGCTAAACTTACTGGATTCCATCCCTTCTGACCCCTGGGACCTTACTCCATCAATTACCATCACAATAAAAAAACATAGTAACCCTGAAACAAATAGACCAAAAAAAAAAAAAAAAAGTATCAGCCACACCATCTATCTCCAAATATCCCTTTATCCCCTTTATCTCTTCTTTCATCTTCCCTTTTTAGCCAAACTACTTAAAATAGTCATTTAAATGCCTTTTCATTTATATTCATTACCCATGCTGTCCTCAACCTTTGGCAAAATCAGCTATTGATTACTAACTTAGATATTCCTGGCTCTACAGAAAGTCTATTACATTGATTATCTCCTTTGAATCCTGATAACACTTGAGAGAATCGTTATCATTCCCATATTATAAAGAAATACATCAAGTCTGGGAAAATTAATTTGCCAATTGTCACACTTCGTATTTGGAAGAACTGGGGTTCAAATCAAGAATGTCCTCCATTTCCCCTTAATAGCTATAATGCCTCCCTTCCACAAAGTAAGGTTCATTTTTTGACTTAGTAAAGCGAAAATTTGGAATTTGAACACAAGTTTTCATTTGTGTATTAATTGCATTGGGTTGTATGTTTTCTTGTTTATTTGTTTTTACTATACCAAGCTGCATTTTCCTGAGAATTTCATTATACTATCTAGGGAAGGGAGTATAGAATTTAGAAATTTATCTTTTTAGGAAAACAAGGCCTTCTTGATGATAATTCTTTAAATATGTATTGACCTTTAAGCTTTCACTTAATACTGACGTCTCTTCTCATTTCCAACAGAGCAGATAGATACTTCTAAAATCAATAGATTAGTGATTCACACTGTAGTCAAGCTCTCCTGGGAAGTAAGAGATAAATATGCATTTGTGAGATTCAGAATGCAACTTACAAATATCTGCAAAGCAGAGAACACTGTGTCAATACACTCCAGTCACATATTTGAGAGTCTCCAGCCCTTGTCTACCTAATGCCCATTGGATCTAAAGGATGTAGTAAGGGACGTGGGTGTATATATCTGTCCAGATGTCTTGATCCTGATTATGTTAATTACCTGAATGTAGAACCAGGAAGATTTTTTTTTAATTTATATTTGTTTTTAAAAAATTCCAGCTTTACTGAGGTATAATTGACAAATAAGATTGTAAGATATTTAAAGTGTACATCATGGTTGATTTGATATATGTATACATTTTAAAAGGATTCACCCCATGTAGTTAATTAATGCATCCATCACCTTACATATGTATCTTTTCCTTTCTCTCTCTCTCTCTCTCTTTTGGTGAGAATATTTAGTTCTACTCCTTTAACACATTTCAATTATACAATACAGTGTTATTAACTATAGTCACCATGTTTTGCTTTAGATCCTCAGATCTTATTCATCTTATAGCTAACTCTGTACTCTTTACCAAACTCTTCCTATTCCCCACACCCCCCGCCCCTCAGTCCCTGGCAATGACTTTTCTACTCTCCCTTTCTATGTTTGACTTGAAAAAAAAAAAAAAAGATTCCACATATAAGTGATACCTTGTGGGTATTTGTCTTTCTCTGTCTGACTTATTTCACTTAGCATAATGTCTTATTTCACTTAGCAAGATTCCTGCATACTGTCCCAAAGGTAGGATTTCCTTGTCTTGTGGTTAAATAATATAACATTGTGTATGTACACACACACACACACACACACACGTGATATATATACACATATGTATATATATATCACATATTCTTTATCCATTCATCTATTGATGGACACTTAGGTTGTTTCCGTATCTTGGCTATTGTGAATAATGATGCAATAAACATGAATGGGAGTACAAATATCTTTTCATTATCTAGTTTTCATTTCTTTTGGGTATATACCCAGAAGTAGGATTGCTGGATCATATAGCAGTTCTATTTTTAATTTTTTGAGGAAGATTCATATTGTTTTTTATAGAGGCTAACCCAATTTACCTTCTCACCAACAGTGCACAAGGGTTCCCGAGGAAGAACTTTAAAGGCCTTCATTTTACCATTTTACAGGTAAGAAAGTTGAGGTTCAAGAGTGTCATGTGAATTGCTAAACCAATTTTAGGAGAACTGGGACTTAAGCAAGTTCCCCTGACATCTAGTGCACTGATTTTCACCTTCAGAGAGTCACCTGATGTAACTGAATCTTGTGTATAAGGACACATGGCGCTTTGGGCGCTCAGAGATTCTAACAGTTTGCTTATTGATATACACCTGCCGACTCCTGAGTCAGGTTGATGATTTCCCATTTCCTCAGACTCCCCTGGGGATGTGAAGCTCAGAATTCCAATCAGTGGCTCTTCTTAGATTCTGAACTTTTAATGGACTGTATCCTGCTAGCCTTGTAAACTGGAAAGAGCAAGGGCAATGTGCTTTCCTCCGGCTGAGGAGTCAATGACTTGGTGAAGATTATCTTGATGTAGGTATGCTCAGTGACCTCTAGAGCAGCAAACTGCAGCTTTCAGCCACATTCATCATATGAGTCAATTAATTAGGTCCCAGCCTAAAAGGGCCATTAATCTCTACAGATTTTGCTAGCCAAACTCCAGAAACTTTCTTGTGTTGAAAAATATGCTGATTCACCTACAAACTTGGAGCAGAGAAAAAGAGAAGACCGCACAGCTGGCTCATCATGCAGACTTGGCCAGGGAGGCTCACCACCACAGGCTGACTCATGTACTTGGCTGGAGAAGTAGATGCCAGTTCAGTGCCCTAGGAACCCTGCTCTCCTCCTGTGAAATTGGAGTCCTGAAATGTTTATGCCAGAGAGATGGGAAAGGCTGGAATAATAATTTCTAATATACTCATCTCTTATTCCCTCTCACCCCCATGTCTACCTCTAGCCCTTGAATTTCTAATAAAATTCCCTTCAGTCTAAATGTTGTAGTGGAAAGAGCACTGAAAAGACATAGGCATTTTAATTTTCTGTCAACTGTTCTTTAGTTGTGAGTCCTTAGCCAAGCCACTTAATCTTCTTGGGATTTGTATTAGTTTCTTGGGGCTGCTGTAACAAATTACTACAAATTTAGTAGCTTAAAACAAAAGAAATTTATTAGTTCAAAGTTCTTGAGGCCAGAAGTCTGAAATCAGTATTGCTTTGCTGAAATAAAGATGTTGGCAGGGTCATGGTCCCTTCAGAGGTACTAGGGAGACTCCTTCATTGTCTCTTCCAGCTTCTAGTGGCTGCTGGCATTCCTTGGTGTCTGACTGTGTCACTAAAATATTCACAGCCAGTATCTTCAAATCTATTTCTTCTGTCTTCACATCACCTTCTTCACTGTGTGTCCGTGTGTAAACTCTCTCTTGTAAGGATACATGTAATTGCATTTGGGGCCCTCCTGGATAATCCAGGATAATCTCCCCATCTCAAAATCCGTAACTCTTTTTGCCACCGTATAAGGCAACGTTCATGGGTTCCAGGAATTAGGATGTAGGATCTTTTGGGGACCCATTTTTCAGTCTACTACAGTCCTCAAATGCCTCATCCATGAAATAATAATATTGGCACTCTAGCCACTTGAAATATGCTACTTAGAGCTCCCTTCTGACTGTGAGATTTAAGATGCTGTGATTGATATCAATTCCAAATTTTATTGTGGTCCCAAGCAAGTTCTAAATCCAGCAGGGAAAATTTCATTAGGTTTCAAAGTCTAAGAGTAATCCTTTGTTTCTCCAGACTCCACTCTCTGGGCCCATGATGGCCCCGCTAACCTCTGCGCCACCTACTACTGCTCTGCCCTTGGAGTCATCCTTCCTTTTCTTGAAGGGTAGGATGTTTGCAGCTGAGTAGCTCTATCAGTCCATTTCCTGACTGTAGAATTTTAGAAGTCCAGCAGCCTTCTTTCATATTTTCCTGTCTCTGTTCCTTTCAGTCCAAGCTGTCAGTGACCCTTAATTACATCTTCAAAGATGGTTTCTTTTTCCAACTAAGGTCATATTCACAGCTTCTGGTGATTAGAATGTGGACATATGTTTTGGGGGTCCACCATACAATCCACTTCATGCTCCCATCCCCACACCCAATATGCAATACTGGAATAGAGACAGGAGATCTGAAATAAACACTTCAGTAGAAGTGAGAAGAATGTGAGAATCCCCAGTCACTGATGTGTTCAATTCTGAACCCTTACTTGGCAAATGTTGTGATAGCCCTCTGCTTTTTGAATGCTTCTTGATTAACTCATACTCTTAGAGTAGTTCTTTTGCCTGAAGTTCTTCATGGACCTTCCCCTGGGAGATTCTTCCTTTTCCATAATCCATCTTAGACACCTAAAAAGTGTTATTTCAGAGTATGCCCTTTGTGAAATCTGAACAGCTGTCTCAGCCAGCTTCCTCCCTGTAGACTGGTGGAAATTAAAGTGTCGTTCTGAGTTTTGAATAGCCATAAACGTTTTTTAGCCCAGGCTCACAGTTTCTTTGACACCATAACCCTTTAAAAGTGCGGTAGGATTCTTATGTATTATATTTGATCCTGATCATCTCATTGTGCCAATAGCCACATCTATGGTTCTTTCCTAGTCATATTTCTTATATTTGCTATGTTTTTATGCTTACCTTACCTCATGCCTTTTTTTCAAATTATTTGTGAGTTTCTCAGTCTGTCAGACTTCATTGGGAGAACCACATATCTAATCTCTTTTCTCTGAATTACTGTGTTCAGTTGACGGTGTCTACTAGGTACCATGAACTTACATGGATCTCTGCTCTGAAACATCTTATTTCATTTAGAGGTTCTAACAAATGGGTGTTATAGCCATGGCTGTGCCCCTGATTTGATCCTTAACTCAAGGTTGAATTTTAATTGGCTCAAAGGTCCTCTCAGTTTTATCTGTCACTGCTTAACATGATAAAATGTTGCCTTTTCTATCCCTATACTTACCTTGATTCCTGAATGTTCTCTATTCCTTTTTCTCCCCCTTTTACTTCTTGTGCCTTGTCAAATTCAGCCATCTTAAAAAAAAACTTGGTACTAATATCTTTTTTACAGCATCTTCTCTGATATGTGAAAATTCATTAGGGACCTAATTTGCCTTCTAAGTTATTACAGACAGGAGTTTTATCAAATGTTTTGTCCCTGTCAACATTGTTCCAGCCTCCAATAAAAGTTTCAATTTCTGTACCAGTTAGATAGTATAGATTTTGTTGAAGTAACAAAGAAACTTCAAATGGTTTTTAAATGCAAAGTTTTATTTTCTGCTCACACTATATGTCTAATGTAGATTAGCTAGGGTGGGGGAGCTTTGCTTCTCATCTTCTGCACCCACTCCCCATGCAAATATTAATGCAATAGATAATGGTTATTGTGTATCTTACACAATTTTCAACCTTAGTATCAATTTTGTTGTCTGTATGTTAGGTACTTCGGCCTCAAAACTAAAATATTAATTAAACAATTTATTTTCACTTTTAACCTTCGCATCATTTTCACTCAAACAAATAGAAAAAAGCTCACAGCTGAAACTATCTCATTTTTTAAATTAGCAAACTCTAGTCCTGAGTGTAATGGTGCCAATATATCAGTATTATTCAGCAAAGCTTACCTAATTGCTAAGGAGCTGAATATTTGAGGTCCACAACAAAATGAGTAGGACAGTGATTTCTTCTGGCTTCAATACATATTATATTTGATCAATATAATATCAGCTTCAATTCTGTTAAAATTGAAACGTGGGTGTGGTGGTGATTAGAGATATTTCCCCATTATTTCTAGCTCTTCGTATCCTAGTTATTCTGTGAAACTGTACTTCCAGGCCTCTTTGTGGTTGGGTAGGTCTGTGGCTATTTCCGACCCATAAGTTCTAAACAAAGTGAGACCCTCAGAATTTTCTTTCCACAGTGAGCAGCAATATTTGAGATGGTGGCTGCTTAATCAACTTGGATTCTACAGTAAAGAGGTGAGAACAAAAATCTAAACTTTGAAAGCCATTCGAAGTTTCTTTGTTACTTCAGTAAAATTTATACTTACTAACTGATATAGAAATTGAAACTGTTATTAGAGGCTAGAAGAACCAAGTTGCAAGTATTCTAATATAAAAGGAGATTTTATTGAAAGCATGCTGGATTTTTCTAATAGATTAAGGGAAAGTTGAACAACCAAAACCATTAAAGGGCTTGGATGCATCAGACTCTTAGGGGCAACTGAGTCAAAGACTGAAATGTGCTCAGGGATCTTTCTGTCTTTTAATTCTGCTTTTTTCCAAATGTCAGCTTTTTTCTCCTCTTCTACCACAGGTCATCCTTTCCACAGATGAGAAAATATGGTTGTGGTCAGTTTTTAAATTTTATACCATACAGTTTTGGTCACCTGAAAAGGACTGGGTTAACTTTGTCCCGAGTACACAAGGAAATCTAAAGAAATTGACTAATTAATGTGGGCCACTTATCTACTCTTGAGCCAATCAGCTGTGGTTGCAGTGTGGTTACATTGTACACATGGAGAGTGTGATGACCTTGTGTTCATGTGAGGAGGGTAATGACCCTGTGCTTGCAAGGGAATGTGATTTCTTTGTATGTAGGTGGTGACTTCCTCCATACTCATGTGAATGGGGCAAGAGTTTTGAAGGAGCAATTCCTGCATAGGTATCTTCACTACTTGTTCAAATGTTTTTTGCTTGTTTGTTTGTTTTATTTCCTCACTAAATTTGCTAGTTAGTTGAGTAGGTCAAATCAACCATTTATTTTTGGACTCATTTAGGAATAGCAAACATTTCCTTTAAAATATGAAGATAACAGAACAAGCAATTCAAGAGGACAAGGTCAAATGTTTTCTAGCTGAGCTAACATAGTTTTAGAAGGTCTTTTATACAACTGACCTATCAGTGGAAAGAGAATTGGAGAGGCGATTTTTTATTTCCTAGGGTGCTGAGGGTCTCAAAAGGCATCAGTTACCATATTGCATTTTGGTGTCTCTTAATATTTTATGTCCCAGCCAAGGAATAATTTTCTACTCTTTTCTCTGGTATCATGGCAGCCTGCAATATCAAGACTATTACTCAGAGATTAATTGAATGACTCACACTTAGTAGTGATTCTAGAAGCGCTGGCTAACTTCTCTCTTGAGAGTTTGCATTTATCCAATCCTTTTTTCCCAAAAAGTAGATGTAACACCATGAAAAACGATTTCCATACCTAATTAATGAAGATAACCTTGCTGACTCACTCTTCATAGGACATGCATCTTGCATCACAGGGAGGACTTATGCCTACCATATTTTCTTTCTTAAAACTGAGATGACAGTACCTACCACTTGCCAAAATGACATATGCCTTGAATTTTATTATTTGTTTCTAAATGGTTTCTCTGATCAGAGCTATTTACTATTGCTTCTTTTCCTTTGAGATATATATATATATATATATATATATATATATATATATATTTAGAGACATGTACAACAAACCCTTTAGGATCTGACTTGTTCAACTATTTAGAGTTGCATTTGTGAGATTAAAATATAATAATGCCATTTAAAAATGTAAGTGAAAGTAGTATTTTCTCGAAGTAAGACTTCAATATAGGGTTGCTTGAAGCAAGTGAAATTGTGGTTAAAATAAAATCAAATGACCAAAGAACAATAGAGAACTAAATGTCACTCTGAATCCTTTGTTAACTAACAACTTTTCACTGTCTATCTCATTTGGGTATGTGCCAGTCATTGAGCTTACAGTGGTGAACAAGAATTATAAGAGGTAAGGAAATGAGGTCAATGGGAAATACACAAGCATATGAATTACAAAAATCAATTATATATGTATGTTTCAGTTAGATCTCATTTTACCCATTGTTAAACTCCTTTTGTTAAAATCTTAAGATTTTGTGTAAATTTTATTTTCCAGTTGATTTCTCACCTAGACATTAATATGATGCATTAGTTATTTCCTCTCCCCTTTTGAAATTAGGACTTTCTCTGGCTTTTTATAAACTCTCCTGTTTCTGTGGTATTAAAGTCATCTTCTTTAAAAACAAAAAAGCCTTGTTATGTCACTCTCGACTTCAAAGTCTTTAATGATTACTTGATAGAAGCAATGTAAATTAGGTTATAAGCATGAAATTTAGAAACTGCCAGAGTTGGCTTCATGTAATCTGAGATCTCAGGTAAATTATTTGGCATTCTTCTAAACCTCAAGGTCTTCACTTGTAAAATGAAAGCACTAAAATTACTTGCCTTATAGGATTTTGGTGAGGACCCATTCCCTAGTTTATAATAACTCAATAAATGATAGTCATTATAGCTATTAACTATTGCATATAAGACTCAATTCCTTTAACACATTACTTATCAGATATACTGTGGAACAGATTTCTCACTGGCTAATAGAGTAGTCCAAATGATTTTTAGTCACTTGTTATTAAAAATTTTCCTGGATCCTTGGCCCATTCTACCCCTAAATTTGTATTATAATCATGAAAGAGTAGTGTTTAGTATATAAATCCCTGAGAATTGGTTAAAATAATTATTGACTCATCCCTTAATGGCCATGACTTGGTAATGGGGCAAGGGATGAACTGTCTGCATGCTGCCAACATCTGCTGGATGCTGACCAGAGACACTGAGATGAAGGACTTGGTGACTCGGTGACAACATCCCCAAGGCTTTAAGCCCAGCATTCTTCTCTTCTGCAGTGATTGCTATTTATAGCCTTAATTTCTGGAGCATTTAAGCAAGTCACCTCAAAGGAACTTATCAAAGAAAAGTAAGAAGCTACAAGGAGAAGTTAATTTCCCTTATATAATTATGACTTTGAATATAATCACGTTGAAAATTACACATGGAAGATTATATTTCTGACATATGAATTGTTAGTCCCCCAAAATAAGAAATAACATTTATATAGTACTCACAGGTTTTAAGTCCTTTACCCAAAAGGATACAGAATTCTCCTTCTGTATCTTCACAGAGCTAAAGTTTCCTTTAAAAAAAAAGAGAGAGGTGTTCAGATAAAATGCTGATTCAACTGTAGCAAACTAGAGTCTTTGATTTGGGAAGTTCCTTTCAAGGTCTCTTCCCCATTCCCTTTTCTTCCACAAACAGACAAGAGAAAAAGATCGTGATGCTGAAGCTTCCATCAGGGGAAGGGAAGAGATAAAGAGATTCAAGTATCCTTTCTTAGTTATCTGCATGTACACAGAGTTCTCCTTCATGGCAGGCTGAGTCTTGATATGATCAGCACTTGAGACACATTTCCTATAGTTTTGGACAACCATCAGGGTTCATGGTCAAGTCTAGTGGCTGGACAAGGACCTACTATATAGCACGGGGAGCTCTGCTCAATGTTATGTGGCAGCCTGAATAGTAGTGGAGTCTGGGGGAGAATGGATACATGTATAAATATGGCTGAGTCGCTTTGCTGTGCACCTGAAACTATCACAACATTGTTAATTGGCTATACTCCAATATAAAAAATAAAGTCTAGTGGTTGGAGAAGGTGAACTATGTCATTTAAAAGATAGGAAGAACTAACCTAACATCTTTATAGATCTCTCTAACCAAAAATTAGACAAAAATAAAATACTAATTTGTCATAATTCCCAGTCCCTTCTTAGTTATTTTGATAGAACACGGTAAATGAAGTTCTATTTGAAAATTTCAAATTATTTAGCAATCCTAATTGGATGAAAATGTTTGAAATATTGGGTCTTCTGTGGCAGTTCAGGGTATATATATGGAGATAGGATTTGATGGGTAAGTATCCTTTAGCTTCATAAACACTACATATATAGAATTTATTTATTTATGACTTCATAGGTGATATGTGGACATAAACAATAGTGAAGTGTTTGCCAAAAACTTTGAAAAAAAGGAAATAAAATTGCCATTAAAAATAATCTAATATCAAAGACAAAATATGTAATGCCATTTTTTATTATTTAGGATAGGCAAGATTTTTTTTTTATAGTGAAAAACAGTCCCAAGATCTCCATGGTTAAAACATCAAGGTTTGTTTCTTGTTCATAACATGTGTCCTTCACAAGATATCTGGAGGCCTATGTTCCATATTTTCTTGCCCTTGGGACCCAGAGCAGATCCTATCTGGAGCACTGGCTGCTGTTGGGTACCTTGGCAGATAAAGAGAACTCAGGAGAGTTTTGCACAGGTATTTAAATGTTCCAGTCAGAAGTGACTTATATTCTTCCACTTGAAAAGTATTGATCAAACGTATTAGTCACATGGTCCCACCAAACTCAAGGAGACTCTGAAGCGCAGGTGCTCAGAAGGGCTCTTTATAATGACTACATCTTAAAGAAAGTGATTGGTTCACAGGCCAACATGACTATTGACTATAACCAGGTTGAAAAAGTTAACATATCTGAACAAGGTGTCAATTACATTGTACATGAAGGTCATTTGCCTTAGTAACATAGAAATAGAGTCATGGATTTAGATATTGGCAATGTGCATTCAAGCCCTTTCTAAAGAAGAGGGATTTAGATAGAAACAAGTATTTAGTTATTCTGACAGGTAAATCCCTACTGTAGAAATGGAAGCATCAGTTAGCAAATCCTGATGGTCACTCAGTATTTGATTATTTCAGTTTCCCTTGATCTAATTTTATGATCCCCAAGCAATCCCTTAAGAATGAGTCTTTCTAATGAGGCTTTTCTACAAAGAAAGAAAAGGATGGTCAGGTGGATGCAAGCATCTAGTTCACTTAGTATAATTTTATTTTAAATTAATACATTGATATTATGGTTTTATAAACTGTTTTCTTGTGAACTTAGCTTGAATCAGTTTCCCAAGTTAAATAAACTCCAGGGCACTGAAGAGATGGAGTCTTTGAGCCTGTGTAGCTGAAGGTCAGACACTGAACTATAGCAAACAAACCAAATGAAGTATTTTTTCAATATTTGTGAGGACAGTGCTATCTTAACTTGTGCGACAAGTGGCCTCCCCTAAATTTACCAAAATCCCTTTCTATGTAGTCTTTGATTATGCTTATTTAAATATAACAGGAACACATATGTAGCCCATATATTTTATTTTATTTTATATTGGGGTATAGTTGATTTACAATATTGTGTTAGTTTCAGATGTACAGCAAAGTGGTTCAGTTATACATAAATCCATTCTTTCTCAGATTGTCGCCCATATGTTTTAAAATGACTTGATAATCAAACTAAAATCAAAGAATTTATAGGAAAGTTTTTAGGCAAAAATCACCTTAATGAAAGTATATACAAATGCCAGTCCAATTCTTCTTCCCAAAGCAGCACAGGAAATGTTTGAAGACAATGCTTTAGTAAGTACAATTATTAATTTTTTTAGTACTTTCAACCATAATTTGAGAAATATGGAAGAACTCCCTCTATGTGGTACATTAGAATTTAAAGGAATGCTTTAGCTGTAGTGTTCTGGGCAGTAATGCAAAGGATTGTAACATTTCAACTTGAGCGCCATTTCAAGGAACCAAGGGACAAGACACGAACTTACCCCTCAACCCAAGTTCTTTTAACTTATCAGTCAGAGGAAGCAGTGAAAAGTGGCAAAAATAATGTAAGTGATACTTCTTTGCTGTTCATTATATTCTTTTATGAACAGAATCATAAAATGTGCATTTCTGTACATGGCTTTATGCAGATATATTTTCTATCAAATTTGGCAGTCAAATATATTCATTTTGAAAGTCAATATTTTTACCATATAAAGGGCTGTAAAAGCCGGGGAGAATTAAATACTTCATTCAGATTCATACTTCACTATGATATAATCTGTTTTATGGGTCAACTTGCATAGGATAGAGTAAAAAGTTATTTAATTAAACACTTATCTAGGTGTTGTAGAAGTATTTTGTAGATGTGATTAACATCTACAATCAGTTGACTTTAAAGAAGATTGTCAGGGCTTCCCTGATGGTGCAATGGGTAAGAATCCACCTGCCAATGCAGGGGACATGGGTGGGTTTGAGCCCTGGTCCAGGAAGATCCCACATGCCACGGAGCAACAAAGCCCATGCATCAAAACTACTGAGCCTAGAGCCTGTGCTCTGCAACAAGAGAAGCCACTGCAATGAGAAGCCCACACACTGCAAGGAACAGTAGCCCACCCTTGCCACAACTAGAGAAAAGCCCACATGCAGCAACAAAGACCCAATGCAGCCAAAAATAAAATAAATTAAAAACAACATAACAAAAAAACACCATTCACTTAAAAATAAATAAATAAAGAAGATCGTCCTTGATAATCTGGTGGGCCTCATCTAATCAGTTGAAAGCCCTCATGTGCAAAACTGAGATTTCCATGAAGTAGAAGAAATTCTGCCTGTAAACTGCAGTGTCAGTTCCTGCCTTAGAGTCTCCAATCAGCTGCCCTGACCTACAGACCAGACTTGCCTGACCCTACTATCACAGAAACCATTTCTTGAAATGTCTTTCTTTCTTTCTCTCTCTCTCTTTCTCTCTCTCTCTCCCCATCTCTTTCTCTCATTCTCTCTCTTCTGGTTCTGTCTTTCTGCTAGAATTCTTACTGATACAGATCTTTTGGATACTGGGAAGTGGGGTGTTGCTTTAACAAATACCTACAAATATGGAAGTGGCTTTGGAATTGGGTAATGAGTAGAAACTAGAAGAATATTGAGAAGCATGATAGAAAATGTTTAGACTGCCTTGAAGAGACAATTAGCAGAAATACAAAAGTCAAGAGCAGAGGGCACAGAGCAAAGCAAGAAGAACCACAATCCTGCAGCCTGTGGAACAAAAACCACATTCACAGAAAGATAGACAAAATGAAAAGGCAGAGGGCTATGTACCAGATGAAGGAACAAGATAAAATCCCAGAAAAACAACTAAATGAAGTGCAGATAGGCAACCTTCCAGAAAAATAATTCAGAATAATGATAGTGAAGATGATCCAGGACCTCGCAAAAAGAATGGAGGCAAAGATCGAGAAGGTGCAAGAAATGTTTAACAAACACCTAGAAGAATTAAAGAACAAACAAACAGAGATGAACAATACAATAACTGAAATGAAAACTACACTAGAAAGAATCAATAGCAGAATAACTGAGGCAGAAGAATGGACAACTGACCAGGAAGACAGAATGGTGGAATTCAATGCTGTGGAACAGATTAAAGAAAAAAGAATGAAAAGAAATGAAGATAGCCTAAGAGACTTCTGGGACAACATTAAATGCAACAACATTCGCATTATAGGGGTCCCAGAAGGAGAAGAGAGAGAGAAAGGACCCGAGAAAATATTTGAAGAGATTATAGTGAAAAACTTCCCTAACGTGGGAAAGGAAATAGCTACCCAAGTTCAGGAAGCACAGTGAGACCCATACAGGATAAACCCAAGGAGAAACATGCCAAGACACATAGTAATCAAATTGGCAAAAATGAAAGACCAAGAAAAATTATTGAAAGCAGCAAGGGAAAAATAACAAATAACATACAAGGGAACTCCCATAAGGTTAACAACTGATTTCTCAGCAGAAACTCTACAAGCCAGAGGGAGTAGCATGATATACTTAAAGTGATGAAAGGGAAGAACATACAACCAAGATTACTCTACCCAGCAAGGATCTCATTCAGATACAATGGAGAAATCTAAAGCTTTACAGACAAGCAAAAGCTACGAGAATTCAGCACCACGAAACCAGCTCTACAACAAATGTTAAAGGAACTTCTCTGAGTGGGAAACACAAAAGAAGAAAAGGACCTACAAAACCAAACCCAAAACAATTAAGAAAATGGTCATAGGAACATACATATCGATAATTACCTTAAACGTGAATGGTTTAAATGCTCCAAAAAAGACACAGTCTTGCTGAATGGATACAAAAACAAGACCCATATATATGCTGTCAACAAGAGACCCACTTCAGACCTAGGGACACATACAGGCTGAAAGTGAGGGGATGGAAAAAGGTATTCCATGCAAATGGAAAATCTAAAGAAAGCTGGAGTAGCTATACTCATATCAGATAAAATAGACTTTAAAATAAGAAAAGTTACAAGAAACAAGGAAGAACATGACATAATGATCAAGGGATCAATTCAAAAAGAAGATATAACAATTATAAATATATATGCACTCAACATAGGAGCACCTCAATACACAAAGCAACTGCTAATAGCTATAAAAGAGGAAATCTACAGTAACACAATAATAGTGGGGGACTTTAACACCTCACTTACACCAATAGACAAATCATCCAAAATGAAAATAAATAAAGAAAGAGAAGCTTTAAATGACACAATAGACCAGATAGATTTAATTGATATTTATAGGCCATTCCATCCAAAACCAGCAGATTACACTTTCTTCTCAAGTGCACATGGAACATTCTCCAGGATAGATCACATCTTGGGTCACAAATCAAGCCTTGGTAAATTTAAGAAAATTGAAATCATATCAAGCATCTTTTCTGACCACAATGCTATGAGAATAGAAATGAAATACAGGGAAAAAAACGTAAAAAACACAAACACATTGAGGCTAAACAATACGTTACTAAATAACCAAGAGATCACTGGAGAAATCAAAGAGGAAATCAACAAATACCTAGAGACAAATGACAATGAAAACACGATGATCCAAAACCTATGGGATGCAGCAAAAGCAGTTCTAAGAAGGAAGTTTATAGCTATGCAAGCCTACCTCAAGAAACAAGAAACATCTCAAGTAAACAATCTAACCCTACAGCTAAAGGAACTAGAGAAAGAAGAACAAACAAAATCCAAAGTTATCAAGCTAGCAGAAGGAAAGAAATCATAGAGGAGAAATAAATGAAATAGAAACAAAGAAAACAATAGCAAAGATCAATAAAACTAAAAGCTGGTTCTTTGAGAAGATAAACAAAATTGATAAACCATTAGCCAGACTCATCAAGAAAAAGAGGGAGAGGACTCAAATCAATAAAATTAGAAATGAAAAAGAAGTTACAACAGACACCACAGAAATACAAAGCATCTTAAGAAACTACTGAAAGCAATGTTATGCCAATAAAATGGACAACCTGGAAGAAATGGACAAATTCTAAGAAAGCTATAACCTTCCTAGACTGAACCAGGAAGAAACAGAAAATATGAAGTGACCAATCACAAGTCTTGAAATTGAAACTGTGATTAAAAATCTTCCAACAAACAAAAGTCCAGGACAAGATGGCTTCACAGGTGAATTCTATCAAACATTTAGAGAAGAGCTAACACCCATCCTTCTCAACCTCTTCCAAAAAATTGTAGAGGAAGGAACACTCCCAAACTCACTCATTCTATGAGGCCACCATCACCCTAAAAACAAAACCAGACAAAGAAACTACAAAAAAAGAAAATTACAGACCAATATCACTGTTGAATATAGATGCAAAAATCCTCAGCAAAATACTAGCAAACAGAATGCAACAACACATTACAAGGATCATACACCATGATCAAGTGGGATTTATCCCAGGGATGCAAGCATTCTTCAATATACGCAAATCAATCAATGTGATACACCATATTAACAAATTCAAGAATAACAGCCATATGATATCTCAATAGATGCAGAAAAAGCTTTTGACAAAATTCAACACCGATTTATGAAAAAATCTCTTCAGAAAGTGGGCATAGAGGAAACCTACCTCAACATAATAAAGGCCATATATGACAAACCCACAGCAAGCATCATTCTCAATAGTGAAAAACTAAAAGCATTTCCTCTAAGATCAGGAACTAGACAAGGATGTCCACTCTCACCACTATTATTCAACATAGTTTTGGAAGTCCTAGCCATGGCAATTAGAGAAGAAAAAGAAATAAAAGGAATGCAAATTGGAAAAGAAGAAGTCAAACTGTCACTGTTTGCAGATGACATGATACTATACGTAGTAAATCCTAAAGATGCCACCAGAAAACTACTAGAGCTAATTAATTTATTTGCTAAAGTTGAAGGATACAAAATTAATGCACAGAAATCTGTTGCATTCCTATACACTAATGATGTAAATTCTGAAAGAGGAATTATGGAAACACTCCCATTTACCATTGTAACAAAAAGAATAAAATACCTAGGAATAAACCTACCTAGGGAGACAAAAGACCTGTATGCAAAAAACTATGACACTGATGAAAGAAATTAAAGATGATACCAACAGATTTAGTGATATACCATGTTCTTGGATTGGAAGAATCAATATTGTGAAAATGACTATACTATCCAAAGCAATCTACAGATTCAATGCAATCCTTATCAAACTACCAATGACATTTTTCACAGAACTAGAACAAAAAATTTCACAGTTTGTATGGAAACACAAAAGACCCCAAATAGCCAAAGCAATCTTGAGAAAGAAAAACAGAGCTGAAGGAATCAGGCTTCCTGACTTTAGACTATACTACAAAGCTACAGTAATCAAGACAGTATGATACTGGCACAAAAACAGAAATATAGATCAATGGAACAGGATAGAGAGCCCAGAGATAAACCCATGCACATATGGTCACCTTATTGTTGATAAAGGAGGAAAGAATATACAATGGAGAAAAGAGAGCCTCTTCAATAAGTGGTGCTGGGAAAACTGGACAGCTACATGTAAAAGAATGAAATTAGAACGCTTCCTAACACCATACACAAAAATAAACTCAAAATGGATTAAAGACCTAAATGTAAGGCCAAACACTATAAAACTCTTAGAGGAAAACATTTGCAAAACACTCCATGACATAAATCACAGGAAGATCCTTTTTGACCCATATCCTAGAGAAATGGAAATAGAAACAAAAATAAACAAATGGTTCCTAATGAAACTTAGAAGCTTTTGCACAGCAAAGGAAGCCATAAACAAGACAAAAAGACAATCCTCAGAATGGGAGAAAATATTTGCAAACGAAGCAACTGACAATGGATTAATCTCCAAAATATACAAGCAGTTCATGCAGCTCAATATCAATAAAACAAACAACCGAATCCAAAAATGGGCAGAAGACCTAAATAGACATTTCTCCAAAGAAGATATACAGATTTCCAACAAACACATGAAAGGATGCTCAATGTCACTAATAATTAGAGAAATGCAAATCAAAACTACTATGAGGTATCACCTTACACCAGTCAGAATGGCCATCATCAAAATATCTACAAACAATAAATGCTGGAGAGGGTGTGGAGAAAAGGGAACCCTCTTGCACTGTTGGTGGGAATGTAAATTGATACAGCCACTAGGGAGGACAGTATGGAGGTTCCTTAAAAGACTAAAAATAGAACTACCATACGACCCAGCAATCCCACTACTGGGCATATACTCTGGGAAAACCACAATTCAAAAAGAGTCATGTACCACAATGTTTATTGCAGTTCTATTTACAATAGCCAGGACATGGAAGCAACCTAAGTCTCCATTGAGAGATGAATGGATAAAGAAGATGTGGCACATATATACAGTGGAATATTACTCAGCCATAAAAAGAAATGAAACTGAGTTATATGTAGTTAGGTGGATGGACCTAGAGACTGTCGTACAGAGTGAAGTTAAGTCAGAAAGAGAAAAACGAATACCATATGCTAACACATATACATGGAATCTAAAGTAAAAAAAAAAAAAAGATTCTGAAGTACCTAGGGACTGGACAAGAATAAAAATGTAGGCATAGAGAATGGACTTGAGGACACCCGGAGGGAGAAGTGTAAGCTGAGACGAAGTGAGAAAGCAGTATGGACATACATACACTACCAAATGTAAAACCGATAGCTAGTGGGAAGCAGCCGCATAGCACAGGGAGATGAGCTTGGTGCTTTGTGTCCACCTAGAGGTGTGGGTTAGGGAGGATGCGAGCGAGACTCAAGTGGGAGGAGATATGGGGTTATATGTATATGTATAGTTGACATACTTTGTTATACAGCAGAAGCTAACACACCCTTGTAAAGCAATTATACTCCAATAATGATGTTAAAAAAATTAAAAATATTAAAGAAAAGAAATAATGGCTGAGAACTTCCCAAATCTGGGGAGAGATTTGAATATCCAAGTTCATGAAGCACATACGACAGAAATAAAATGAACTTAAAAAGATCGTCTCCAAGACACATTATAATAAATTTCCAAACTCAAAGGCAAAAAGAGAATCTTAAACACAGAAAGAGAAAAAAAAATAAAAAAGCTTGTAACTTACAAGGGAACTACCATAGGTTATCAGTGGATTTCTCAGCAGAGGTTTTACAAGTTGTCAGAGAGTGGGATGGTATATTCAAGGTGCTGAAAGAAAAAAAATTTCCATTAAAAATACTTTAACTTGTAAAGCTACCCTTCAGAAATGAAGGAGAGATAAGGACTTTTCCAGAAAAACAAAAGTTGAGGATTTTCATCACTAGAGCTTCCTAACAAGAAATGTTGAAAGGAGTTCTTCAGGCTGAAATAAAAAGACACTACTTAGTAACATGAATCATATGAAAATATATGACACACTGGTAAAGGTAAATATATAGTCAAATTCAGAATACTCTAATACTGTAATATGATGGAGTACTAACCACATAACTCCAGTATAAAGGTTAAAAAACAAGACTTAAAAATAACTATACTATTAAAAATTAACTATTAAGCTACGATAATTTGTTAATGGACAAAAAATATAAAAGAGGTAAATTGTGACATCAAAAACATAAAAGGGCAGGAGAATAAGAGGGTAGAGTACTTGTATGTGATCAAATTCAGTTTTTATCAGGGTAAAATAAACTGTTTTATCTATAAGACATTTTATGGTTGCTGGGGTGGAAGAAATGGGGGGTTGTTGGTCAAAGGGTTTAAACTTTCAGTTATAAATTGGATACATTCTGGGGACCTAATGTACAGCATGATGATTATAGTTAATAATACTGTATTATATACTTAAAAGTTGCTAAGACATAGATCTTGAATGTTCTTGCCACAAAAAAAAACATAACTATGTGATATGATTGAGATGTTACCCAATGCTATTTTGTACTCATTTTGCATAATATAAATATATTCAATTAACACATTGCATACCTTAAATTTACACAATGATATTTGTCAATTCTATCTCAGTAAAGCTGGGGGAAAACCCATTCATATACAAATAGGTACAAATAGGGGAATAATTAAATGAATTACGATTAGTCATACGATGCACCATAAAAAATGGCTCAAATCATGGAGGATTCACTTCCAAGTTTAGTCACAGGTTGCTGTCTGGCCTCAGTGTCTCATTACTTGGTCCTCTCTATATTCACCTTCAAATCCTTCTGACATGGCTTATGTGTTCCTTCTGAATGAATGATTCAAGAGGGAGAAAGCAAGACAAAATACTCAAGCTGAAAGCCACAATCTTTTTATAACCTAATTCTCAGGATTAACACACTACCAGTACTGCAATATTTTACTCATTAGAAGTGAGTCCAGTCCACACTCAAGAGGAAGGTATTAAACCTCCACTTCTTAAAAGGAAGGTTATCAACAATTTTCTGCACTTGTTTTTTAAACTACCACATTCACATAACCTGCTGAAAGGAGACCATACAAAGATGTTAAAATATTGGGCTGACATAAAATATTTTTCTATGGCCCACAACAATAATAATCATCTTTTAAAGACATGTCTAAGAGGGCTATCTTCTTTCATTTCCATAAAGTAAAATATCTCTTTAAGTGCTTCTGCATATTTAGAGAAAAGAGAAAATTGATGAAAAACTTTCATTATAAAAGCCACAGTTTCACAGATAGGAAATCATTACTTCTTCTAGCAGTGTTTTGTACAAGGTATATACATTTAGTAGGAAGATCTTTCCATTTTCTTTGGTAAGAAGTAAAGTTTACATTTTCACAGTCTGCCAAACATGTAGGTACATGAGCAAAGTCTAGTTTGTGTTTGGATAAGATATCAACAATCTTTTTTTAAAAAAATTTTCTGTGGTTTACGTAATTCAAAAAGACACGTGCAGGCTTCCCTGGTGGTGCAGTGGTTGAGAGTCCGCCTGCCGATTCAGGGGACGCGGGTTCGTGCCTCGGTCTGGGAAGATCCCACATGCCGCGGAGCAGGAATAGATTCCTGTATTCTAGATTCTAGATTCCACATATATACGTTAATATACGATATTTGTTTTTCTCTTTCTGGCTTACTTCACTCTGTATGACAGATTCTAGGTCCATCCACATCTCTACAAATTACCCAGTTTCATTCCTTTTTATGGCTGAGTAATAGTCCGTTGGATATATGTACCACATCTTCTTTATCTGTTCATCTATCATTGGACATTAGGTTGTTTCCATGTCCTGGCTATTGTAAATAGTGCTGCCATGAACATTGGGGTACATGTGACTAATTATTAGAGAAATGTAAATCAAAACTACAGTAAGATATCACCTCACACTGTTCAGAATGGCCATGATGAAAAAATCTACAAACAACAAATGCTGGAGAGGGTGTGGGGAAAAGGGAACCCTCTTGCCCTGTTTGTGGGAATGTAAATTGGTGTAGCCACTATGGAGAACAGTATGGAGGTTCCTTAAAAAACTAAAAAGAGAACTACCATATGACCCAGCAATCCCACTACTGGGCATATACCTTGAGAAAACCATAATTCAAAAGGTACTGTAATCATTCTTATTTTCATTATCTGTACTCAGGAAACAGGGTGACAACAGTCACAATGTGAAAAAATTTAACTAGCTCTATATTGATACAAAGCACAATTGTTGATCCATAGGCAAAGTAAAAAATGGACTGTTAATTCTTATGATTACCATGCTCTTAAGTTGCACACTTAAGTGTTATTACATGGAGCAATGCAACAGAGGATGACCCATTATTGTGAACTCCAAATATGTAACCTAACCCTGAAGGTGAATGTAGGGTTCCGCCATTGGGAGGTGATTAGGACACAAGGGTCCTGCCTCTTGAATGGGATTAGTGCCCTTATAAAAGATGTCCAAGACAGGCTTCCCTGGTGGCGCAGTGGTTGAGAGTCTGCCTGCTGATGCGGGGGACGCGGGTTCGTGCCCCGGTCCGGGAGGATCCCACATGCCGCGGAGCGGCTGGGCCCGTGAGCCATGGCCGCTGAGCCTGCGCATCCGGAACCTGTGCTCCGCAACGGGAGAGGCCACAACAGTGAGAGGCCCGCGTACCACAAAAAAAAAAAAAAAAAAAAAAAAAAGATGTCTAAGAGAGCTCTTTTGCAATTTTCTGCTATGTGAGGACACAGCCAAAATGCACCATCTATGAAGCAGAAAGTTGGATCTCACCGGACACTGAATCTGCCCATGCCTTGATCCTGGAATTCTGGTCTCCAGAACTGTGAGAAATTAATTTCTGTTGTTTATAAGCTACCCAACCTATGGTATTTTGTTAGAGCAGCACAGGCTAAGAGAGAGATCATGGCAAAAAGCAGCAACAGTCACTATAGAAGGCACATAATGTGTTGCTTTAAATCGACACAAAAAACAGTGTTACTTTCAGCCCTATGTTTTTGGTCACTGTATGGGTTTTGTACTTTTTCCCTAACTTTCCACACCCATGGCCATTTGGACTTTCTGCTTACCGGGGAAGAGTTTCTCCAGACAGGAGACTTTCAATGTTAAAATTGGATAATCCTGGGCAAACTGGGATGGTTGGTCATCCTACATTATAAAGAAGTCCCTATACTCCAAAAAAAAAAAAAAATCAAAGTTATTGCCTGGTTGATAAATACACACTGTAAGACCCTTTTTCCAATTTGGCATAACTACCTCTGCTCACCAAGATTCTGCCACAGGTTTCCCAAAGGATACCTTTCTCTCTCCACTCTGTTTCTCCTTTTCCCTCTCAGCACACTTTAAGCTGGCCATTCACTTAGAAGCAAATTAAAGATGTGTTAGTGAGCTTCACAACAGAAAGGAGAAATTGAGGCAGTTGTCTGGACAGTCTAGACAAAGAGGTTTGTTAATGTTGGCAACTTGAAACTAGGCAGAGGTGAGCATGGGCCATGAATAATCTGATCATTGCCATCTTCCATATATTTGGATACATGCAAAAGGAGTTTGTCCTGAGCTAGAGCTGTCTGTGAAATGCTCCAATCGAGGCCAACAAGGAAAACAGGCTCTCTCCCTCAGGAGTGTTATTCAATATAAGAAGCTCTGGCTAGACCTCTTAAGAATCATCTTTGTTCTTCACTTCCCTGTACCTTTCATGGAATTCTTTATTTCTTAAGGGTCTGCCTACAAGTGGTCCTCACCACTCATCTCTAGAAATGAACTTCCCTTATTTCATTACTGATGAGGTCCCAATCCCATCTCTCCGCTTAAGGGCCTGAGTCAGGATGGAGTGTGTTATGAGACACCTGGTTGGCTATAAAAATGTTTCTCCAAAACTTTGAACACTTCTATGAAAACAAAACAAAGCAATCTAAAACAACAACAAAAAGCAATCTATTCCCTGAATAATATTTCAGCCACACTGAATGACACCATGACCTATGAGCATGTTTGTGGAACACAAAAGTACCTGCAGGGATGGCAAATGGAGTCTGGCTCAAATGGAAAGAGAAGATGCTGTCTAGCAAGGCTCGAAGGTTGTGACCTCCCTCATCCCCATGATACGAGGCTGCTCAGGCTAATGCAGCATGCAGGCGACTTTCACAGAGAGGAAGAGCTGCTGTGGCTAGGTGGAATGGTTTTCCTTCGACATTGGGAGATTTTCAGTTTAGTAGTGGCGACAGAGGTGGAAATATCCAGAGCTGCCAGCTAGAACTCAGGACAATGTAGAATAAAAACGTTGGGGTTATTAAAACCATATTTTACCCAGATGTCGGTAATGGAGACAAGATCTCATACAGCCCAGCAGTGCTTTTCTTGGTGCTGCCTGGAATCCCAGCCCCTGGCATTGCAAAAATGCTAAAGGCCTATTAATTTGCTGCCAGGGATGTACTTGGTGCCAGGCAAGGATTCTTGCTTCTGTCTTTCTCAGCTTTTTTAATTTGCTTAGCAGTGGTTTTCAAACCAAGCTCCTACAGGGAACATTCCACGTTCCATGTCTGAAATGTTTAGCGCTGAAGTGTTCTGTCACTAAGATAGAATAATGGAGGTTACATCCCAATTCACAGAGAAAACAAAATTACAGAATAGCTATCCAATTTTAGTTGTTTCTCTCATAAATGTTTGGCGACCTTTCAACATCTGAATGGACAAGTAGCTCATGAAAAAGAAAAAGTAATATTTGTTAAGATGATTGAAAACATCTCTTGGAATCCTCACTCATGTGGGCAAGTTAATCCACTGCTCTAAAGCTTCAGTTGGTTTTACCATCAGTAAAATGGGGATATAAAACTTAGCTCACTGGGTAGTTATATTAAACTAGATAATATGTTAGATAATATCTGTAAAGACTTTAGTATAGTTATCTTGGACAAGTTACAGACTCAAAAAATATTCATCATTTTTAAAAGAGATATGGATACTTGAAAATATGAAATGTAATCTTCTAGTAAAATATTTTTTCCTAGTTTGTGTGACAGAATTAGTACTTGGGTGAGAATTTCATTGTGTTTGGTTTCACTGAATTTTCTATTCAACCTTGCAGTCAACCTCACTGAATATGTTTTCTTATGCATTTGCCAATGTTTCCACCTTTTTCTAGGAAGATAGAAATCCTGTGCTAAGATCTTAATTTTGGATTCCATCTTTTTGTTTCTCTTCAATTATTTTGTCATTCCTTTCTGGTGTTAAAAAAGAGAAAACCAGCCCAAGGTGGAGTTGTTCATGCTAAGTTCCATGTCACCAGACTGAGACTTATAGTTTCGGCTTTTCCAGGGATGAAATCTGAAACCTGTCAATCAAAAATTGCCTGATCAGCACTAGTTAGGTAAACTGCCTGATAGACCTCTACCATTCCCTAAAGGAAAGTAACTTTGCAATAACCAATGCACTATTTTGCCTAGTGTAACTTCCTTGTTGCATTCTGCCTATGAAAGTCTTTCATTTTGTACATCAGAGCCCCTTTCTATCTGCTAGATTGGATACTGCCCAATTTGAATCAATTTTTGCTCAATAAACTCAAATATTTTAAATATGCCTCAGTTTATCTTTTAACACTGGTCTCAGCTCAGGAGTGGCTCAACTAAGGGGTGAGTTTTCCCTTAGTTTAATCTCTCCAGATGCCCATATCTGCACCCAGCTCGTGTGCCTCTTTCACAAATTTCTGCCTCAGCACTGTCTACCCTCCACCTCTGCTATGTATGACTCCATCCAATAGGTCTCACCTAATTGGCTCTAAATCTACATTATCCTGATTTTTTCGGTTATCTTTTGTATACATACCTTCTCTATGACTAGATTATGAGATTCTTAAGGTTAGGATTACTATATATTTATTTATTGATTGTTAATCCTTGTAGCTCCTAGCAGAGTGTGGGACCCACACTCGATACTCAACGAATACTTGCTTTCAAACTCTTTCTTATTCAAAACTGAAAGCATTTAGGGGGTCTGAAAAGAAGGATTTCCTCAGGCAATCTTGAATGGCAGATCAGAATGTAAAATTAATACTAATAACAATATCAGCATTTGGTATTTATAGTATGTTTTATCATATCTAAGTTGACCCTCACAACAACTCATTGAGGCAGGGAGGAATTATTATAGTTATTTTCATCTTACAGAGAAAGAATTTAACTCATGAGGATTGAGTTACTTTTCCAAAGTTGTGCAGATTGAACATTGCAGAGGCAGAATGAGAACCAGGTAACCTGACTCTGTATCCCATACTCTCCCAATGGTGCTAGCTGTCATCTTCCCAACCCAATTGATGAAATATTTCCCTACAAAATCTCTTCTATATCAGTACATCTGAACCAAGGCATGAGGAGTCATACTTTGCCCTAGAAACAAGAGCTCTCATTGTAAAGAAATTCTTTTTCTGCTTTTCTTTTCTGAACTAAATTTACGTAAGACTCGTGGTCTTGGTTAGGGGTGGATTGTTTTCATTTTAAGTTAAAATATTGCCCTTTAGAGAAAATGGTTGTCTTGGAATTTAGCACCTACACCAAGTGTCCAAGCTTGGAAGTCAGGGCAAGGTAAAATGCAGCCAACAGGTGCCCAGGGGGCATCTTAGTAGCTGTAGTCCAGCACAAAGCTGTTGAAGGCAAAGAGGTTGTTACTCGTGAGGTGCACTTAGGAGATCTCTCTTGTTGTGCTATTTCAAAATCATCCCTAATAATGCTGGTTCCTTGAGGAAGCAGGGATACACCCTAGGGAAAAAGAATGCCCATACATACAGGAGTTGGATGAAAGCTGAACATTTGCCTCAAACATTTGACACTGTCTTCCCATCAAGAAAAAAAATGTGAAACTGGACGTCCCAAAAGATTCCCTTCATAGCAATTCAGATTAATAGTTTAAGACACACTTATAATGTCATAGAAAAGTGGAGAATTCTGTGAAAATTTAGTAATTATGTAATGCTTGTCATAGCAATAATAACACATTCAGCAGTGTATTAAAAATTAAACAAATAATATGGTATTGTGTGAGAGTATAGAGATATGAAAGAAACCAGAAGAGACTAATGTGAATATTTTTGAGTAGCCAAAGTGAATTTTTTTAGAACATCTAATTGCCAAAATTCAGTTTTAATGAGGGCATGGTGCTGTTTACAAACAGGAATCCAGCGTATTGTATGTCATAACACTGAAAGAATGAGGTAATACTAAGCTTGGCCAAAAATTATGGTTTTGTTTCACTCTTAAATGGTTTAACCATTGTGCTTAAATCACCCAGTTAAATAAATCAGATATATTGTTTGTTTCTTCATTGCCCTGATTGGTTGCTTGATGGAACAGTTCAGTCATAATGGCTGAATTATGGCAAAATTGGTGCCCATGAATACGGTCTAGAGAGGATTATATACTTTTTAGATTGGAAAACACAGTATAGATTTCCTTGTCCAATGTTGGTAATCAACTATACTTTTACAAGTATCGTCTATACAATCTCATGCTGGAAGGAATTTGGAAGGACCAATGATACTTTTTGGCAAAATTTGACATTTGCCTCTTGCACAGTGCTGGAAAGAGCTTGGGCTTTGGAATCAGAAGTCTTGAGTTCAAGTCTTAGTCCTATCTCATGTAACTATGTAAATTCAGTCAAGTCATAATCTCTGGGTGTCTACTTCCTCATTTGTAAAATAGGGGCAATAATACCTACCACACAGGTCTGTAGAAGAGCTATATGGTTGTTATTTTTTCCATTTGTATTATTTTTAGATTCTGCATATAAATAATATCATTTAGAAATGATATGTATTAGTGATACATATTGCTAAATGATTTAGTATTTATCTTTTTCTGTCTGACTTACTTCACTAAGTATAATATTCCCTGGGTCCATTCATGCTGCTGCAAAAGGCAATCTTTCATTCCTTTTTATGGCTGCATAATATTCAATTATATATATATACACATATCTTCTTAAGCCAATTGTCTTTTGATGAACACTTGGGTTGTTTCCGTGTCTTGGCTATGGCAAATAGTGCTGCTATGAACACTGGGGTCCATGTACCTTTTTGAATTAGAGTTTTTGTTTTTTTCCTGGGTATATACCCAGGAGTGGGATTGCTGGAACATATGATAGCTCTATTTTTAGTTTTTAAAGGAACCCCCCTACTGTTTTCCATAGTGGCTGCACAAACTTACATTCCTACTAGCAGTGTAGGAGGGTTCACTTTTCTCCACACCCTCCCCAGAATTTGTTTGTAGACTATTTGATGATGGCCATTCTGACAGGTGTGAGGTGACACCTCATTGTGGTTTTGATGTGCATTTCTCTAATAATTTGTGATGTTGAGCATCTTTTCATGTACCTGTTGGCCATCTGTATGTCTTCTTTGGAAAAGTGTCTATTTAGGTCTTCTGACCATTTTTTGATTGGGTTCTTTGTTTTTTTGATATTGAGTTATATGATGTGTTTGTATATTTTGGAGATTAACCCCTTGTTGGCTGCGTCATTTGCAAATATTTTCTCCCATTCCACAGATTGTCTTTTCGTTTTGTTGATGGTTTCCTTTGCTGTCCAAAAGCTTTTAAGTTTCATTATGTCCCATTTGTTTATTTTTGTTTTTATTTCTTTTGCCTTGGGAGGCTGATCTAAGTAAATATTGCTATGGTTTATGTCAGAGGATATTTTGCCTATGCTCTCTTCTAGGAGTTTTATGGTGTCATGTCTTATATTTAGGTCTTTAAATCATTTTGAGTTTATCTTTGTATATGGTGTGAGAGAGTGTTCTAATTTCATTGATTTACATGTAGCTGTCCAGGTTATTTGTTATGTTTGCATTCTTTGGTAATAAGCATGAATAGAATACACATGACTGGGACCAAACTAGCCCTTGGATCTGGAGATGAATTTGCACTGGACTCTTAGTTTCAATGCATACTTGTTAGATGGATAAAGAGACAAACCAATGAAGCATATATTGACTGTCGAATCCTGTAAAAGATTTTTTTTCTATTCCCAGCTATCCAAATCCTTTCCACTTCCTCCATTAAGCTTTCAGTGATTGCCTCCTTTCATCAGATCTGCAGTGGTCAGCTTCTGCGTTTTGAATTCATATATTATCTTTTATTGCTCTTGGGTATCTTTTTTCTATCCAAATAAAACGAGCTGCTTGAGTGCTGTTATTTCATTATTCCCCCACTGCAACGAAAAGGGTGCTGTCCCCACAAGATGTTTTTAATAAATACGTGCTGACCAATGGACTGGAACCTTGCCTGATGATGGGGGACATTGTGGGGTGGCAAACAGTGGCACAGAGCATGTAATGGAATGCAATCTGCTGCTGTGCATACTAACCGATAAATGCGATGATGTTAACGTTACATGTGGTTATTTTGAAAATGCATATTAAAAACGTCTTGCTTTATAAAATTCATTGCATTTTATGAAGATTATCTGTACTTTTATTTGTTACTTTTATGGTATAATCAAATTTCAATTTTTACCAGAGTATTGTCTTCAGTTGAAAACTTTGGTGAGAAATACAAGTCCCCTACCATTCTGGGATACATTAAATTTAAAGTCTCCTGGAAGTTCTGATCTTTGTTCAAAAGTTTGCTTTCTCTTGCAACACTTTTCCTGCCATCTAACTACTCTGTCTGTTGTCAGGTAATATTAATTCAACACCCATTGGTGAACACCTGCTATAGGTCATAAACTGTAGTAGCTACCAAGGGTTCAGAGATAAATATGACACAATCCCTGTCCTCAAGGATTTTACTGTCTGAGGGTGGGAATATCATTTTAAATAGTTACCATAAAGCATTGTGGCAAAGGCAGTGATGGTTCTGTACACAGTATTGTATGATCCCCCATGAAGGCCTCCTAACCAGCCTGGAAGAGATCAAGGAAGGCAAGGAATGGGGAGACAAGAAGCAGAGGACAATCCCATGGAAGACAGTGATGCTTTATTAGGAAATGGAACTTAAACCCATGCACTGTAGGGAGCATAGAAAGTAAGAGTTAAAGATCACTATGTTAGATCACTTTCCCAGCCATGTGTAAGTGGAATTTGAAGGAGGCAAGTCAGAATGGAGATAAGAAGACCAAATAGAAAAATGTTGCAGTAGTTTGGAAAAGAGATGATGAGTTCTAGTTGTAGTTATTTTTCATGGAACTGTAGACTGTCTGGTGTTGGAAGGTACTTCTTTCATAGTTTAAATATTTATATAGTTAATAGTTAATAAACACCTACTGTATGTGGGACAGTGGGTACATAGGGACAAAGAGAACATTTAGTCTTTGTCAAAACAGGAAAAATGCAAAAGTATGACAAATGCTGTGAAGTAGGTATAGTTAGGTATTATGGCAGCACCAGTGAAGGACTACTAACTCACCCTGGGGAATCAGGGGTACAGCACTGTGAGACAGCCAGGGAAAGAAGGTGCAGGTACAGAGGCATCCAGGAAATATAGGAATGGGAAATAATATATAAAAGATACAAAGTCATAGAGGGACATGTCATGTTCTCTTCAGGGAAATGTGAATAATTCTGCATGGCTGGAGCAGAATTACACCCGAGGGGCACAGTGTGAAAGAATATATGTCACTGGTAGGAATATGTTTAGGAATCATGTGAAGATTTTAAGCAAGGGCAAAACATATTAGATTTATGTTTGGAAAAATCTTCTTCCAGCAGAGGGATAGATTTCAAAAGAAAACTGTAGCTAAGGAGACTGTGAGGCAATGATAAGGGTTTAAATAAATGTAGTAGTTGGAGATTAAATAAAATAGGTCAAATCCAAGAATTGCCCAGGAGGCAAAAATTATAACTGATGATTCCATAGTACTGGGAGCAAATGTGAATGTATGGCCCCCACTCAAGAGGAATGCAGGGAAAACCAGGATTTACTAAAAACAAGGAGGAGGCGAGGTATGAGTCTATGAAAATGATGGAAAATGTATGTTTATTTATTTTCTTTTTTTGAGCCATGGGATAGAAGTTCTAAGAGCTTAGGTAGTATAAACGTTTGGGGATGTGAGAATGAAAGCAATAGTGAGATAATATGATTAGAAAAATGTGAATAAAGAGTATGGGAGAGAAGAGATAAATAAAGGGGCTGCCACTGAGGGCATTAGCCAAGAATAATCAACTGAGTAAGCCATTCATTCACTCAACAAATACGTTTTGATCTCCTACAATGTACTAAGTACTCTGCTAGGTGTTGGGAATACAGTAATGGGCCATGTTTACCGGGGGAAGACTGACTGGCTTTATAGTTTCAGATGTTGAGTTGATTTGGTACTCTTGCTGGCTGAGGCCTCAAGTGGGGAGAGAAAGAATGAAATTAGTGGTCCACGGCATCACCTACAAAGAGCAGCATAGTGCAGTCTACATTACAATACTCATGCACTGGACTCAGCCAGGTCTGAGTGTAGGGTATGTGGCCTTGAAAAAGTAATTCAATTTCTCTGTTGTTTTTCTTGTTTATAGAATGAGAATAATGATAGCCACCTTGTAAGTCTACTATGAGTATTCAAATGAGGTGCATTTAAGGGCTAAGTACCCAGGTCAGAGTATGTACAAAATAATTGTTATCATCATCACAATTTGGTACCTATATTTAGAGCCACATGTAAATCAAAGACTTGGTTACCTCAGGACATGGAGACCGACTCTGAATTCACTGAGGCCTGTGTGGGCTGACGTGACACGTAAGGTCAAAGGCAGCTTCTTTAAGGACGACTGACTTCACGTGCAAGGACCTCAAAATTGCCACTACTGTTAATTTGCTTATTTTCTACTTTTCTTTTAGCAAGTGAGATCTTTACAATGTTTGATGGAGCTGGGACACTTTATTCTACTTCTTTAGATTAGGGGTCCAAATTCCTTCACTGGGATTAAAGCTAATAAAAAATAATTTATATTTCTATTGAATAGGTTGTGATTACCAAATTCTAGTGATCAATTTGGTTTATGATGCAGGTAACCTTCATCCTTCACGATAATGTTGGAAAAGAGCCTCATGATAATGTTGGAAAGAACCTCTCTTCTCATGGAAAAAGAGCCTCATGAGAAGAGCTTTGATATCAGTCCAACACAGTTATCAGTCTGCTAACACACTGGGTATCCTGGGGTTTAATCAACTGAAGAGAACAGTAGTACTTATTAAGCATGATGATTCTCTAGGCAGAAATCTTCCCAGGGCACATGTGGCAAAGAAAAATGAGGCTGTGACTCTGTGTGGAGCTGAAATAATTGGGGAGGCTGGGGCACCAAGCAAAGATAATTATTGTCTCAGTTGTCAGAATAATCCTGCTTACTTGGGTTAGATTGAGCTTATGGAATTGAAGGTTTGTGATGTAGGAGTCATTTTAGAAGGCAGACAACAAAGAGTTCTTGTAACTGCAGGAGATGTTGAATCTGTTCCTGATTTTACTATGATGGGTAAAGTCTACAGTAATATGAAAAAGTAGAATAGTAATGCTATGATTTTCAGACCACTCATCTGGCTTTTTAGACCTCCAACCACGTTTTTCCACTTACCGTACAATGTATCTCTCTCTCCAAGGGTAATATGTAAAATATTGGAATACATCTGTAAATCTTTTCTTTATATTGTACAACATTCAGCTATGGAAAAATAAAACACAGAGTCTAAAAACTTTCTGTCTCCTTACTCTCACTGGAAACCCTTGACTCCAGGTTGACACAGCAGAGAGAAACTGGGTTTTGCAAACAGCCTGACTGGGGTTCCAAGTCCACTCTCACTAGCTGTGTGACCTTGGGCAAGTTACGTTCTATTTCAGAAACCCTTGAACCCATCTAAAAAATGACAGTAAGCAAGCCTACCTAGAGTAGCTGCAAGTGTTAAATAGGAAAGCCTGTTAGAGAGGAAAGCCTGTTAGAGCACAGAGTTCAAGGGCCTGAATCACCCTTTCATTTAACCTCACTAAACCACTGAACAGGGACCTGGGAGTGTACATAACTAATATCCGAGGCCTTGAATTCTAGATCCAACTTTGCCACTTATTCATGGGGTGTCCTTGAGCAAGTCGTTTACCTCAGTGGGCTCCAGCCTTCCATGGGTAAGAGGTAAGAATTGGACTAATGGGCCCCAGGGTTTCCCTCAGCTCATTGAGAGCACCTCACTTCCATATGTATGCCCAGACAATCTCCACTATTGGCATGACTCTTACTCTTTTTTCACTTGTCCCAATGTCTTCTATTTCATCAGCCCATAGTGATCCTCCTACCTCTGCAATAGCATGAGATTTCCTGGGTGTATCACTCACTGTACCCTTGATTGTCACCCACTGGGCACTTGATTATAAGCAGCCTTCTTTTAATTTTTAACCTTTCTTGAATTTTAGGTCTTGGCTCCTTATCTAAAACAAAAATCTTCCTGAAGAAAGGAGTCTGTGTATGTGTGTGTTTTGCTGTTTTTTTTTTTTTAATAACATCATTTGGTCAAGATTTACTTCAAGGCCTGAAAATATTGACTAATCGAAAATGGTCCTACTGCAATTTCTTATAATATATAAATACTTAATAAAAAACTTAAAAAAATGTAGACACTATTAACTAATTCCTAAACCACACACTATAGGTTTTTCAAAAGCAATAGTAATTTAACAAAATGTAAGGTGACAACACAATATCAAAGAATTTTCACACCTAATTAGGACAGAATCAGCAGCAAGGTACTCAAACAAACACAAATCTTTTTTACACTTTCCATGTTCATTTTTAACTTTGTTTCATAGAGATACTGATAACTGAGGCTTCTTTCAAGTATAGGATTTCTAACATTAAATTACATTTTCTAAGTATTTCTATAGAGGATAAATGAAAAGAACACATAGTACATTGTTTGCCGTAAATTCACACACCAAAAATTCAACGCAATCCAACTGAATTTATTGCTGCTTCCTCCTTCTCCAAAATTAGCTTTAGATGTTTTTCTGAATATTATATAAACTGTTTTGTTAAAATCAGTTCTCTCATTTATACGGATTAGGGGAAAATGGTTTTATAAAGAGTTATCTTTAAAATTAGCTTCTAGATAGCACTCTTTAGCCTTAAATTACATTGTGCACACACAACTACAACAGTTTGCATTTGCTCAGGAACATATAATCACATTAAAAACAAATAACTTTGTATTTCATAGTCTAGTTGGCTTTTCAATAGTTTTCCTAAGGGGGAAACAAGTATTTTGTGTTGTTTAAGAAATTGATATATATAAATGAACTGCTAGCTGCTCGTTTAAACTTTGAGGAAACCTAAACATGAAGTTTTGGGTGTTTTTTCTAAAATGTAAGAGCTATGCGCTTGAGTGCTGCCAGAGGTCTGCAGAGAGAAAGATGCTGCTGTGCGGCGGTGAAGGGAATGACAAACACATGCGCAGAAAGATAGACAAAATGAAAAGGCAGAGAACTACGTACCAGATGAAAGAACAAGATAAAACCCCAGAAAAACAACTAAATCAAGTGGAGATAGGCAATCGTCCAGAAAAAGATTTCAGGATAATGATAATGAAGATGATCCAGGACCTCAGAAAAAGAATGGACGCAAAGATTGAGGAGATGCAAGAAATGTTAAACAAAGATCTAGAGGATTAAAGAGCAAACACCTAGAAGAATTAAAGAACAAACAGAGATGATACAATAACTGAAAAGAAAAATACACTAGAAGTAATCAATAGCAGAAAAACTGAGGCAGAAGAACATATAAGTGACTTGGCATACAGGATGGTGGAATTCTCTGCTGCAGAACAGAACAAAGAGAAGAGAATGAAAAGAAATGAAAACAGACTAAGAGACCTCTGGGATAATATTAAATGCAAAAACATTTGCATTATAGGGGTCCCAGAAGGAGGAGGGAGAGAAAGGATCTGAGAAAATATATAAAGAGGTTATAGTCTAAAACTTCCCTAACATGGGAAACGAAATACCCACACAAGTCCAGGAAGCACAGAGAGTCCCAGGCAGGATAAACCAAGGAGAAACATGCTGAGATGCATAGCAATCAAATTAACAAAAATTAAAGACAAAGAAAAATTATTGAAAACAACAAAGGAAAAATGACAAATAACATACAAGGGAACTCCCATAAGGTTAATAGCTGATTTCTCAGCAGAAACTCTGCAAGCCAGAATAGAGAGGCATGATATATTTAAAGTGATGAAAGGGAAGAAACTACAACCAAGATTACTCTACCCGGCAAGGATCTCATTCAGATTTGATGTAGAAATCAAAAGCTCTACAGACAAGCAAAAGCTAAGAGAATTCAGCACCACCAAACTAGTTCTACATCAAATGCTAAAGGAACTTCTCTAAGTGGGAAACACAGAGAAGAAAAGGACCTACAAAAACAAACACATAACAATTAAGAAAATGGGAATAGGAACATACATATTGATAATTACCTTAAACGTGAATGGATTAAATGCTCCAACCAAAAGACACACGCTCACTGAATGGATGCAAAAACAAGACCCATATATATGCTGTCTACAAGAGACCCACTTCAGACCTAGGGACACATACAGACTGAAAGTGAGGGGATGGCAAAAGATATTCTATGCAAATGGAAACCAAAAGAAAGCTGGAGTAGCAATACTCATATCAGATAAAATAGACTTTAAAATACAGAATGTTACAAGAGACAAAGAAGGACACTAAATAATGATCAAGGGATCAATCCAAGAAGAAAATATAGCAATTATAAATATATATGCACCCAACATAGGAACACCTCAATAAATAAGGCAACTGCTAACAGCTATAAAAGAGGAAATTGAAGGTAACACAATAATAGTGGGGAACTTTAACACCTCACTTATACCTATGGACAGATCATCCAGACAGAAAATTAATAAGGAAACACAGGCTTTAAATGACACAACAGACCAGATAGATTTAATTGGTATTTATAGGACATTCCATCCAAAAACAACAGATTACACCTTCTCAAGGGCACACGGATCATTCTCCAGGATAGGTCACATGTTGGGTCACAAATCAGGCCTTGGTAAATTTAAGAAACGTGAAATCATATCAAGCATCTTTTCTAAATGCAACACTATGAGATTAGAAATCAATTACAGGGAAAAAAACGTAAAAAACACAAACACATTGAGGCTAAACAGTACGTTACTAAATAACCAAGAGATCACTGAAGAAATCAAAGAGGAAATAAAAAAATACCTAGAGACAAATGACAATGAAAACACGACGATCCAAAATGTATGGGATACAGCAAAAGCAGTTCTAAGAGGGAAGTTTATAGCAATACAATCCTACCTCAAGAAACAAGAAAAATCTCAAATAAACAATCTAAACTTGCACCTAACAGAACTAGAGAAAGAAGAACAAACAAAACCCAGAGTTAGTAGAAGGAAAGAAATCATACAGATCAGAGCAGAAATAAATGAAATAGAAGCAATGGCAAAGATCAATAAAACTAAAAGCTGGTTCTTTGAGAAGATAAACAAAATTGATAAACCTTTAACCAGACTCATCAAGAAAAAGAGGAACAGGACTCAAGTCAATAAAACTAGAAATAAAAAGAAGAAGTTACTATGGATACCACAGAAATACAAAGCATCATAAGAGACCAGTACAAGCAACTCTCTGCCAACAAAATGGAAAATCTAGAAGAAATGGACAAATTCTTAGAGAGGTATAATCTTTCAAGACTGAACCAGGAAGAAATAGAAAATATGAACAGAAGAATCACAAGTAATGAAATTGAACCTGTGATTAAAAATCTTCCAAGAAACAAAAGTCAAGGACCAGATGGCTTCACAGGTGAATTATATGAAACATTTAGAGAAGAGCTAAAACCCATCCTTCTCAAAATTTTCCCAAAAAATGCAGAGGAAAGAACACTCCCAAACTCCTACTACGAGGCCACCATCATCTTGATACCAATACCAGAGAAAGATACTACAAAAAAAGAAAATTACAGACCAATGTCACTGATGAGTATAGATGCAAAAATCCTCAACAAAATACTAGCAAACATAATCCAACAACACATTAAAAGGGTCATAAATTATGATCAAGTGGGATTTATCCCAGGAATGCAAGGATTATTCAATATACGCAAATCAATCAATATGATACACCATATTAACAGGCTGAAGAATAAAACCCATATGATCATCTCCATAGATGCAGAAAAAGCTTCTGACAAAATTCAACACCGATTTATGAAAAAAACTCTCCAGAAAGTGGGCATAGAGGGAACCTACCTCAACATAATAAAGGCCATATATGACAAACCCACAGCAAATATCATTCTCAATGGTGAAAAACTGAAAGCATTTCCTCTAAGATCAGGAACAAGACAAGGATGTCCATTCTCACCACTATTATTCAACATAGTTTTGGAAGTCTTAGCCATGGAAAACAGAGAAGAAAAAGAAATAAAAGGAATACAAACAGGAAAAGAAGAAGTAAAACTGTCACTGTTTTCTGATGATATGATACTATACATAGAGAAACCTAAAGATGCCCCAGAACACTACTAGAGCTAATCAATGAATTTGGTAAAGTAGCAGGAAACAAAAGTAATGCACAGAAATCTCTTGCATTCCTGTACACTAACAACAAAAGATCAGAAAGAGAAATTAAGGAAACAGTCCCATTCACCATTGCAACTAAAAGAATAAAATACCTAGGAATAGACCTAGCTAAGGAGGTAAACGACCTGTACTCAGAAAAGTATAAGACACTAATGAAAGAAATCAAAGATGACACAAACAGATGGAGAGATATACCATGTTCTTGGATTGGAAGAATCAATATTGTGAAAATGACTATACTACCCAAAGCAATCTACAGATTCAATGCAATCTCTATCAAATTGCCAGTGGCATTTTTACAGAACTAGAACAAAAAAAATCTTAAAATTTGTATGGAGACACAAAAGACCCCGAATAGCAAAAGCTGTCGTGAAGGAAAAGAACAGAGCTGGAAGAATCAGACTCCCTGACTTTAGATTATACTACAAATCTACAGTAATCAAGACAACATGGTACTGGCACAAAAACAGAAATATAGATCACTGGAACAGGATAGAAAGCCCAGAGATAAACCCACACACCTTTCATCAACTAATTTATGACAAAGGAGGCAAGGATATACAATGGAGAAAAGACAGTCTCTTCAATAAGTGGTGCTGGGAGAACAGGACAGCTACATGTAAAAGAATGAAATTAGAACACTCCTTAACACCATACACAAAAGTAAACTTGAAATGGATTCAAGACCTAAATGTAAGACCGGACACTATAAAACTCTTAGAGGAATACATAGGAAGAACACTCTTTGACATAAAACACAGCAAGATCTTTTTTGACCCACCTCCTAGAGTAATGGAAATAAAAACAAAAATAAATAAATGGGACCTAATGAAACTTAAAAGCTTTTGCAAAGCAAATGAAACTACAAACAAGATGAAAAGACAACCCTCATAATGGGAGAAAATATTTGCAAATGAATCAATGGACAAAGGGTTAATCTCCAAAATATATAAATAGCTCATGCAGCTCAATATTAAAGAAACATACAACCCAATCCAAAAATGGGCAGAAGACCTAAATAGACATTTCTCCAAGGAAGACATACAGATGGCCAAGAAGCATATGAAAACTGCTCAACATCACTAATTATTAGAGAAATTCAAATCAAAACTACAATGAGGTATCACCTCATGCCAGTTAGAATGGGCATCATCAGCAAATGTACAAACAACAAATGCTGGAGAGGGTGTGGAGAAAAGGGAACCCTCTTGCACTGTTGGTGGGAATTTAAATTGATACAGCCACTATGGAGAACAGTATGGAGGTTCCTTAAAAAACTAAAAATAGAACTACCATACGACCCAGCAATCCCACTACTGGGCATATACCCTGAGAAAACCATAATTCAAAAAGAGTCATGTACCAAAATGTTCATTGCAGCTGTATTTACAATAGCCAGGACATGGAAGCAACCTAAGTGTCCATCAACAGATGAATGGATAAAGATGTGGCACATATATACAATGGAATATTACTCAGCCATAAAAAGAAACAAAATTGAGTTATTTGTAGTGAGGTGGATGGACCTAGAGTCTGTCATACAGAGTGATGTAAGTCAGAAAGAGAAAAACAAATACCGTATGCTGACACATATATATAGAATCTAAGAAAAAAAAAAAAGGTTATAAAGTACCTAGGGGTAAGACTGGAATAAAGACATAGACCTATTGGAGCATGGACTTGAGGATATAGGGAGGGGGAAGGGTAAGCTGTGACAAAGTGAGACAGTGACATGGACATATATACACTACCAAACATAAAATAGATAGCTAATGGGAAGCAGCTGCATAAAACAGGAAAATCAGCTAGGTGGTTTGTGACCACTTAGAGGGGTGGGATAGGGAGGGGGGAGGAAGGGAGACGCAAGAAGGAAGAGCTATTGGAACATATGTATATGTATAATTGATTCACTTTGTTATAAAGCAGAAACTAACACACCATTGTAAAGCAATTATACTCCAATAAAGATGTTAAAAACAAAAAGAAAACAACAAAAAGACACAGGCACCCCAATGTTCATTGCAGCACTATTTACAACAACCAGGTCATGGAAGTAACCTAAATACCTATCAACAGACGAATGGATAAAGAAGATGTGGTACATACATACAATGGAATATTACTCAGACATAAAAAGGAGTGAAATTGGGTCATTTGTAGAGACATGGATGCATCTAGAGACTGTCATACAGAGTGAAGTAAGTCAGAAAAAGAAAAACAAATACCGTATATTAACGCAATATGCGGAACTTAGAAAAATGATACAGATGAACCGGTTCACAGGGTAGAAATAGAGACACAGATGTAGAAAACAAACATAAGGACACCAAGGGGGGAAAGTGGCGGGGGGTGGTGGTGGAATGAACTGGGAGTTTGGGACTGACATATATACACTAATATGTACAAAATAGATAACTAATAAGAACTTGCTGTATAAAAAAATAAATAAAATAAAATTCACACACAAAAAATGTGAAAAGATTCTGAGAATGGGACAGGACCCAATCCCTTAATGGCTAAATAAATTATGATTCTCAAAGTAATTAATTAATAAAAATGGATGTGAAATCTATAAAAAAGAGCGATATGCATTTAATCGCTGTTTATATAGTGAAGGGATGGGATGGCACATACAGACGCAGATGAAACTCTACGTTTTGTAAATGTAGAGTTGTAGGATATTCTAAATGGAAAAACTGACACTGACAATTGTTTACAGGAAGCAAAGGTTAAGAAAAATGTTGAAGAATATCTACTCTTAAAAAGAGAGAAGTATTATACAACACAAAAATTAGACCTAGAGATTCGAAAAACGCTAATTTTACTGTTTTAAAAGAAAAACAAAAGAATAATAAGCACAGAGTGTAGACCAATTAAAACTGAGGCAGCTGTAACAAAAATGGAACACAGTACAGTGATTTGAGCCCTTAAAGGAAATGACTAATTAAAATGAAATTTCACAAGTCTTCATGTCTATAATAATATATAAATGCACAAAATATCAAAAATACGAAGTCTGGATTTTTCCCCTTAGGTCTGTAATAAACTGTCAAACTTCTGCTTAATATAGTTGCTTTTATAAGCCTTCTGATTAGTAAAGCATGCTATGCAGGTACATGCATGCTAGAATTTTACCATGAGAATTATAGTTCTCATCTCAAACTAATGACTTGCCTGTTACCCATATTTATATATATTTCTTTTCCATTATAAAACACTTAAGACCTTTCTAGTGGTACATTTTAATCAACATATATAAAATAGAATCTTGATTTTTAAAATGAACCTTTTTAGTACTGTAACATGGGTTTAATTGAAAAAACCCAGTTGGAACATAATATGGTAACATTAAACTGTTTAAACTAATTCACAGCTGTAGGAAAATGTTTGATTTTTAAAATACAACCAAGATGAGACTGTAGAGTTATGAGCAGTAAAATATTAGAGAACAGTGAATGAATAAATAAAATGCTTTTCCATCAGTGGCCATTCATTATTTTGCTTTTAGGAACCGGGAAGAAATTGTTTTCTTTGAGTTTCAAATGTTCTGGTAACTCTAGTCGTTTCTTGGCTTCCTCAATATCACCTTGAATTGCTGAATCAAAGAATCAAAGTTCTCTTCTGGTCTGAGGTGGCCAACAATGGCCACATTAAGAATTTCCCCATAGAAGTCCTCTTTGAAAGTATGCATGATATGAGTTTCCCTGGACTTTTTTGTATTCTTGTAGTATGGGTTCCATCCTATGCTCACCACCGTCTTACGGACGACTCCACTTCCAACACCGGCCCAACCATGATAAATGCCAGTGGATACATCAGCTGGAATATTATCTATTACTTGTTCAGGAAACTTAGCTGTAGGGATGCCCGGCTGCTTGGAGCCGCGACCGAAGCCCCGCACCACTTGGCCGCGGCAGAAGTACGGCAGGTGCCTCGTGACGTCGTCCGCTCGGGGTGCGGGCTGCGGTCCAGTCCGCGCGTCTGGCGGCGCCGCCGTCGAGGCGGTGCCCGGACCCCCCGGACCAGCCGGGAGATACGGGCTGGAGCTGTGCCGGCCGGCCGGCCCGGCGAGCACACGGGCTCACAACCGGCCGAGACGCGCGGACTACACGCTGCGGCGAGACCCTCACGCCGCTGACCGAACAGAAGGTGCCGGGCGACGCAGAGGCTGCGTCTGGGCTCCGGAACGCCGGCGATCGCGGAAGTAAGTCAGGAGTGTGTTTTATGTTTTGTGGCTTCCTTCAGTTTGTTCCAGGAACAAAGTAGGTGATTAATGATACCTTGTTGAAGTAACAGTCAACATTAAATGTACAACAGCACAGATGTGTGAGATTATGGATTTAGAACAAGCAGTGGCGCCATTCTGGGAAGGGCTGAGCCTGATGCCCTGCCCCAATAATCCACTCATCCACATCTTTCCATCTTTTTCTATCCGTCTGCAAGGACTTTTATCAAGGCTTACCTACGCATGTGGAGAACTAAGCCTGCCTTCTCTCTGAATTTCTGGGAAGTCCTTCTCCAACTTGAACTGTGCTGTTTTACACTGTGAGAGATTTTCAATTCCTTTTTCCTGGGAGCAATGGGCAGAACTAATTTGCATGACATTCTACGGTCTCGGTAGGGGACAGGCAGGTATGACTCAGAGACTGTTTGATTTCCAAAACGTCTTTCCAAGGGGTTATGGCTAATGAGCTCACCTTTGAGTCTGCCAACAAAAGAGGCCCAAGGAGACAACCAGGTTAGTTGAAATCCACCAGTCTCAGAGAGGGAAGATGTGACACACCAGCACGGTTTCTGAATGCCTGCCAAGCAACCTTATAAACAGGAAACCCTGACTCTGAGAAACTAGCTTCACCACTTCAGTCCAGCTTATCACCAGCTAATCCCACAAGTAACTCTTAGTGGGAATAACCAGGAAAAACAAGGGTCATAAAGTCTGTATTCATGAAATTTTAATCTGTGTTAGCATCAGTCTTAGGGCTCTACTTTTATTTATTCATCAAATATTTGTTGTATCGGGGATGTATCAAACAAAAATCACTGCCCTCCCACCCCCCTAGAACTCATATGCTGTTATAAGACTCAAAAAGCATCCAAATTCATACAGAGTTGCACCAGTTTACCAACCTGAGCCCCTTTGCCCCTCAGCCCCCAGTCTCTTCAGGGCTTAGTTAACTAGGCTCTATCTCATGTGCAACAAATACCTAGCCCTGTCCTTGCTGCTCAGATATTGATTTCAATATAGTTGAAAAGGTCATAAAAACACCAAAATTCACATTCTGGTCATTAGTGCGGTAGCACATTTTCTGAACATGTGCCAATTGTGACTCGTGTGTTTTCCAACTCCCTAATCATTAGTGAGTAGCTCTGTAAAGGATGAAATTGATGATTACCTAATGATGCTGGGGAAAGAGCAGGAGATGGCATTAACCCCCCTCAAAACCACAGCAGCATCATCATACCATGCCTCTTAATAGAACTACACAATTTTCAAAGTACATTTACTCATGTTTTCAATTATGGATTGCTTAGAGCTTTGGTAGGTTTTCCCAATAAAAACTGAAAACCAACTAGAAATCCAGATTAATTTTAAAACATATGTCTTGGATGCCCACTATGTGTAAAACACCTTGCCAGGCACTAAAAACCTACAAATGAACCAAAGAGGCAGGACCCCTGCCTTCATGAGAGTGAAAACAAAGACGTGGAGTACTGAGGGAGCCAGGAAGGGACCCTGAACCAGTCTTAGAAAGCACTGGAAGTTTTCTGGGGAAGCTGAGCCCATGCTTGGCCCTGAAGGGCAAGTTAGACTTTGGTGAGTGGAGGAGTTTAAAATATTAGTTTCTCATTGGCCGTATGACAGAATGAACATCTGTTCCATTGTCTCTGGGGATGGTGAGAGACGTTGGAAAGAGCAGGTAATTCTGCATATTAAATTATAATTCACTAGGTGGCCGGTTAGATGAAAGAGTCTGGTTTTATAATCTTTCTTTCCATGAAGTCACCATATGCTCACCTTTCAGCTGGAACACGGTCCTGGGGCTGAAATGCTTGGCAGCTCGTGACCGTTTTTGTTCCATAAGATTAAAATTACTTTTTAAAAAAAATTATAAACACAATCAATAGGAATTGTTTTTTAAAGTTGGGAAAAGCAGAAAAGTATAAAAAAGAACAGAGAAATAAACAGTAATGCTACAACTCAGAGAATTCAGAGAATATAGGAATTTACATTTTTTAAAAGAGATTTCTATTCAACATTTTTCACTGATACAAATACTCATTCATTCACACAGACAACTGGGCTCCTTCCGGGTGCATTGGGAATAGGAGAAGAAGGAGGTCACAAATGGTACATTTCCAGTACTTAGCAAGGCACAGCGGAATCTAATAAATAGGTTTTAAAATACATAGGTAGTGTTGGCTGGTTTTTAGTTTTTAGGAGATTGTGGTTATTTCATGCTGTGAAAAGTTTAAGTTCCATGAAAATCTGTGCTATGCGTGAATACATTATTATTTAAAATGACTTTTTGAGGTAGGTGTGTTTTCTTATCCTTGCTTTACAAAGGAATAAGTTGATAAAATATATTCATTTCACTTACCTAAATGACTCTGGCTTCCAGAACGGTAACTAGGCTCTGGTACTACTTCTTAACACAGTGGTTTAACTTCAGAGAGCTAAACAGAAGTGCTAAACAGGTTTAATTAAAATTGATGGAAGCTTTGTAAGATTTTCTTCTTTTCTTTGATTTTCTTTGTAAGAGTGGACTCTATTGACTCTATGGCCTTTGCTTGTGTTGGCCACCTTGATATGCATCCCTGTTTGGACGAGCAACCTTTTCCTTCATTAATAGGGGGAGAAGAATCTGGAAGTGTAAGAAGAGAATCAAGTAGGTTGGAAGCTAGATGGAGGACAGCTAGAGAGAGGGAAAACCTCTGACTACATGATGGACAATAAAAATAAAAACCACATGGCAGAAGGAAATGTCTAAATTTTAAGTTTTTTTGTTTTGTTTGAGTTTGTACATTCATTAATGCTTTTATGAGAATACATTCCTCTGAAGGGACTAAAAAAAAATGTTGAGTTTCTGGTCTGGGTCAAAGCCATTGATGGTAAAGATAATATATGTGGATGAACACCCAGGATGGAGAGAAAACTTCCCAGGCCCTAGTATTGTGCATATGAGAAGAATGGAGGAGCAGAGACGGGAGTTGATAAATTCCCTCTCCCTAGATTTCTAGGAGGCCCCAGCTGCAATCTGAGTTCTAGATAGATATAAAAATTGCAATGAATATGCATAAATAGTTTATGGTGCTGATGTGAGCTACCAGTACATCCTTAGGGCATTATGACTGCATGTGTGCCTCCCAGACACCTTGGTGACATCAGTGTTTCCCAGGGAACCTTTCCTAAGCGTATACATCTTTTTATGCCTTCCATGATGTTGTTTCTCTTGCCTGAAATGCCACTTTCCCTTTTCCCACCCTAACCTCTCACCACTCTCTATTGAAATGATACCTATTCTTGACTTATCCATCTGGACTGTAATGATATGTTTGCTTGTCTGACTCCCTTAGTTTATAATCCTCTGGAATGTAGGAACTGTGCCTAGTACAGGGGTTAATATATAATAAGAACTTAATAATTTATTGATTCAGTGACTGAATATGAATAAACAAATAAATGAATGAGAGCAAAACTTAAGTGCCACCTCTTTTATGAATTTTCCTATTCTTTATCTCTACTAATATCCAGCTTACCTGAGGAACATTTTTTCTAATATATACTAATAATATGCCATTCCTCTTACTACATTTATTGGGTACTTACTATGTATAATAAGTAAGTACATATAATAAGTATAATAAGACACTGTGAGATTGCATTTAATCCTTACAACAACCCCATGATGTGGGTACTATTATTGTCTTTACTGGTAAGGAAATAGAGTCTCAGGGAAGGTAGGTGACTGAGCCAAGGTCATGCAGCTGATAAGGGACAGAACCAGGATTTGTGCCCAGACAGTTGGACTCCAGAGCCCACACTTTTCCCACTCACCTCACAAGTTCTCCTGGTCCTTCAGGGCTAACCATAGGCTTGGCTTCCTCAGGAAACTTTGCTGCACTTGTGTCTCAATTGTCTATTTTCTCATCTCTCCCTACCAGAGTGTAGACCCTGTGAGGCAGGAATCATGTCTCTTTTCTTCCCATTTTATGTGATCACCATCTTGTGAAGTTATTGGAAAAGGGATTCCTGTTCGTACCAGGCAGATGAAGAAAGGGTGGGCCCGGGGATTTGTCTAGCATTGCACAGCCACTTTCTGTCAGAGCCAAGGGTAGGACCCAGGTTTTCAACTCTCATCCCAGGCTTCTTCTCTGGAAGAAAATGCCTTAGCAAAGCCCTTTGTAAACAATTTGGGGCAGATGATAGCATTTACGGAATTCTAGGATTGCAAGAAAACACAATGATTACCTAGATAAATGTCCTCCTAGAGTGGAGCGGTAGCTCATCCAAGGTTGTGGACAAGTAAGTAGAAAGATTGGAGTAATGAGAGCACAGAGAGAGAACTTGCAGTCAAAAGATCTGGGATTTAGCCCCAGCCTGGCACCCAGTTCTTACTGACTGACATGATAGAACGTATAAATTATTCAGGTTTGAACCAAGTTGATAATGTCTTTACTGTTATTGTCCTTGGCCTATATGCAAAAACAGCTTCTCTCATAGTTTTTCTCTCCATTTATTCTACTTGGCACAGACACTTATTGGATTGCTTTATTATTTTTTTCCTCGACTTGTGCTGTCTGGCAGTCTTCTGGACTGCTTCTCCCAGCTGCATCTCTCCAACCTCAGCCCTGGTGAGGTGCAACACCCCCTACACACCTTTGGTTTTCATCATAGCTGCTAAGTCAGCCCGTCTGTGTTGCTTGCCTCCCTTCCAGCTGTGTTCCACACACCCAACTAAGTCCATTTCCTGGCTGCCATCCTGACCCAGAGCTGCAATTGCTAAAATATTAATGATGCCCATTGTGAAACAACACTGTGAAGCTTGCTGTAAAGTAACATTGCCAGAGAGGTGGAAACAATGAAATGGAAGAAATAAAGCGAAACCATAATATGAAAGAGGGCCTCAGCATTAAGGCAAAGGAGGACATATCCTTAGCTCTGCCTTCCTCTTCCTAATACCAGGATCTCGCTGTGGGAAATGCAGCATCACTGGCTGAGATTCACTATCTTGGCCACCTAGATGGCTTGCATAACAAGGTGGGTGACCCCTGTGGTTTTGCTTGGCTGCCTGCTCTCCTGGGTCCCCTGAGAGAGAAAAGAAGGGAAGGGCAGCATAGACCTGAAAAGAAAAGGCCAACTGTATGGGTAAAGGAAATAGGGGCTCCCTGTGGTTAAAAATCATTGGTGTGAGGAGGATTTAAAGGCAGAGAAATGTGATTCCACCCTTTGTCCAATCCTTAATGGAAGCACTTAGCCCTTTATAGTTTACGTATTGGATTTCTTAGCCATATTCTGTCGTTATCGTTATTGTATTCCTGGTGCCATGCATGGTACTTGGCACAATCACAACGCTAAGCTATATGTTCTGAATGGATGGATGAATAATCAGAAAGGGGAGTGAAGCGAGAAAAAAGCTGACCCTTAACATTTGCAGCATAGTAAATGTTAATATGTTTATTCCTTTTATGACGAAGAGAGTGAAAAGGGCTGGGGACGGAGACATCACAGGAGGAGGAAAGATAATGCCACCTCTGCAAAAGACACTCCTAAACTACACATAGAAGAGAAGGAGACCCCCCAGGACAGGCCTTCCCATCCAGAATATTGAGACCAATCCAAGTGAGTTTTCCAGAGCTCTCACAGCTACAGGGCGTATGCCAGCCTTTCCAGGTGCCAGTGAGTCAAACCCCTTTTTCAGTTTTCCAAAGCACCCTGACCACACTCCCTTTCCCTCCAGGTTCCTAATTTGAGTTCCATTCTCTGACCTCTCTCTTCTTTCTTGTTTTTGTCTTACTTGAGACAGATTCCCACAGGTTCCTCTGGTTCCGATGCTCATTTTCATTACTGGGTGTGCTAGTAGTCTTCTTCCGATTTAGGAAATTCTTCTAATCCTCAGTCTTTCAGCCCCCAAACCCTTCCACCTCCCCATTTCACCTCACAGTCTCCTCCCTCCTGGAGCACGGAGCTCTGCAGGTGAACTTCTAGGCAACCACGGCTCATGTGGTGGGGGAGAGTGGAAGCATGTCCCCTGAAGGCAGAAGGTCTGTTCTAGGTGAGGACCCTAGGTTTCCTTCAAACGGTCATAGCTGCAGACCTTCCTTCCCCTTCCTCAGTTTCTGCCCCTTCACTCCACTACTGAACCTGTTCACAGACACTGCTCAGCAACAGGCAGCTTATTGGGTAGTAAAAGCAGCAGCAAGGCTGTGACAGGTGCTCCAGCAGCCAGGCTTTTTGTTCAGGCTGTGAGCATGCACACAGAATACATGGTGTGCAACAGAGCCGTTGTCACTCATATAAAATCGTTGCTATGGAACTTGTTGAAAGTGAGAAACTGTGGATTTTATTATAAGTGTGATACTAGTCAGAAGGGCCCAGATAGCCGGCATAGCAACCATCAACCAGCTCAGGGAGAAGAAAAGAGAGCGGTAGAAACCATTTAGGAGTCCCAACCGATGTTAACATAAGTGGACATCCTCAGGTCTCCTGGCCCCTTTCCCTTCACCCAGATTGGTAGGTTGCAAATCTAAACATTTTCAAATTCGCAGTTGTAGTCAGTCATCCGGCACATTATGAACTTCCACTGGCGATCCCTGTGGGGAGAGAGTCAGAGAGCTAACGTCAGTGAGAAAAGACACCTTAGGAAAAACCACTGCTAAGAGTAAAGGAGTGAAAAACCTTTGGAGCATTTAGGGCCAACTAATTTCACTTTCCTCTCAGAAGACACATCTATGAAGTCACTAGAAAACCTACAAGTAATCGTCTATGAGGTCAGGAGTCCTGGACACCGCCTCACCTAGTTCAAGTTGCACCTAGGAGGGGACTAGCTAGGTCACTGGCATGTCGAGGTCCTGTTTATCACCAGTGATCAGTTCACCACTGCTCTGTCTCAAAGGGACCTCTTGGACATATAGGTTAACAACTTGTAATAAAAGCATTTATTCAACATTGTCTCCATTTCACGGTAAAGAATCTTCTCTTACCTAGGCCATCCATCTGCTCATTCTTTCTTTTCCTAAATACCTATCATGTGCTACGCTCCATGCTATGCCCTGTGTGTTCCCCTTCAGAAGACACTATCATAGGGAAATGAAGGGAGGGGAAACAACTCTAAAACCCGTAAAGTGAAAAAGAAAATGCCTGCCATTCTTGTATAACAAATTGAATTGAGTATTTGTTTAAATGGTCAGGCATGGGTATGAGAGGACATAGAATTGCTCAATTTTGAAATAACATGGTGTGGATACATTTCAAGGAATGTTCTTTGCTAAGGGCTAGGCTAAGTTCTTCGTTCACCCATTTAACAAAAAATTTTGAGATCCTACTCTGCACAGCACTTTTCTGGTCTGATTTTGTTTAACAATGATAACGGTGATGGTATTGACAATTGTAACTACTATTTGCTGAGTCCTCCAATCTATCCAGCATTGCACTAGATGCTTTACATATTTTTTCATTTAATCCTCATGATAAGTCATTGTTAAGGTGAAGAAGCAGACTCAGAGAAATAAGTGGCCTTCATTAACATAATTAGGTGACAATTTCAGGTTCCGAGTTTGTTGAACTCAAATCTTCCTCTTTATCTTATATCAGAATGCCTCCATAACTTGATACCCATAATCCCATCGAGGACATGGGCTGTCACATCCTTCGCAAAGTCTTGATGAAAGGCAAAAAGAAAGAGTCATTCCATATACGATCACACAAATGCTTCCCAAGCACAGTGAGGTCATTCAACCTTAGAATATCCTTCTTCCTTTTCAATCTGAAAGGCCTCTTCCCAGATCAGTTTCTCTAAAACACCAACAGTGGTAAGATCTTCATCCATCTGGAAGGTGGGGCTGACTACTCTCAGTTCTGGGAGATAATAGCAGCTATGGTACATGCTGCTCAGACAGCCTAAGGCAGGCTTTATCATTTGAGTCTGCTGCTCCAGCTTCTTTGTTTAGAGTTATTGGGCGTAGGGTCCTCCAGTACAGATCTTTAAGAGCCTGGATAACCAACTATTTATTAGTATTTATTCCTGCAGTTGGCAACAGAGGACATGGCTTGTTTTAGATGGAGGTTAGAAAATTGGTAGCATGCATATTTATCAAATGAATTTTATTACTGTAGACAAGTCTTATTTATCTCTGTGCCAACAGACACAGGTAAATAAGATCTTCAGCCAGGCATTCACGCTACTCTTTTACGAGGCTTTTAATTGATGCTAAGCAAAATGTAGACTACTTGGTTGTAAAAGAATCAAGGTACTCAAATCAGGCTTAGTCGCTGATTTCTTTCCTGGACAGTGGTGCTCAAGCAGGGGCAGTTTTGCTCCCCAGGGTTCGTTGTTGCTGTTGTCAAAGCTGTGGGCGGGGGTTGCTACTGCCAGCTAGTGTGTAGGGGCCAGGTGCTGCTGAACATCTAGACTGCACAGGAAAGGCTCCTGCAACAAAGAAGTATCTGGCCCCAGTTGTCGGTAGTGCCCCAGATGAGCAACTCCATTCCAGGAGGAAACCACTATGATTTGCATGTAGAGGAAAAGCTCCTGCCCAGTGAGTCCTGTGCACTGACAATATTTATCCAAGGTAGTGGCCTCAGCCTCTTTTAGCAGAATGGAAGAAATCGAAGTTGTGGACCTTTAAGCCACTGATTGTTAGTGACAGTAGCAAAATTACATGGGTATATTCATTTTAAACAAATGCATGACATAGTATCTCAGTTTTCCAAGATTTTGAGTTAAACCACATAACTGAAAATTTCCAAGCCAAGCAGTTGGACATTTTAACTGCCAAAATGTATTTATTTGGTGGAAATTTTGGATGGCATGCTTTCTTTACTGTATTCCTTCTTGCCTTCTTAAGGAGGAAATGCAGAACTAATTTTCATGATGACTTGGAGACATCATTAGGAATATTGAGCTCTCTGCTATAATGTTATCCAGTGCTGCCCGTTGGGGATACACTCCTGCTAAATGTCACCGGGCTTCCATAGTCTTTGAGTTCTTAGGTCTTTCCTTTTCTTTCTTTCTTTTTCTTAAGTATGTTTTTGTGTGTGTCACATCATTCAGCTATTTCTTCTCACTGGTGACGTGAGTCTCATTCTAAGTAATATCTTCCCTCTTTATTTTTTAATTTTCCCCTTCTAGAAAATAGTAACTAAGCTAGATAAAAACATATCTAAAATACAAATAATTAATGTGTGAGAACTAAGAAGTTCTGCTATGAGCAAATGTAAGGGTTTTGGTTCATGGAGCCAGCAACACGTATTGTGTCTTTTCAGAGCTACTTCATAGGGTTTTTTTTTCTGTTTTCTTTTTCTTTTTTTAAATTAAGGATTGTATTAAATAAGTTACTTCAGTTAGGTGTGATATCATTGCACTCAAAAGCATAAATATACACAAAACATAAGTCACACTCGAATTTGTCAATCTATTATTTAATGAGTTAGGTTTTGTCCTATTTGAAAAATATTTACTGCTAACTTTTCAGGAATTCATTTGCTGTGTAAAGTGATGATCACCTGACTAAAAGTAGACAGATCAACCTTTTAACACCTGAATTTTTTCATGTCTCTATATTAGTAGGGAGAAGAATTTTTATTTTCTTCTTCTTGTTTTGATGTATTCAATATTTGTGATAAGATTGGGAGCTGATTGTGAGAGCAAACAGATTTAAAAAATTAGTGTCGTTTTCTTTTCCGTTATTTAAATTCTCCTTTTTTATTTCTAAATAAGGTTGGTAAGTTTTGTGTGTTTCTCCCCTCCAGCCCCCTCTCCTTCTTTTCTCTCTCTCTTCCCACAACCCAAAGTGGGGACCATATGGAGAAATGGCATTGGAGAGGGTTCATTTTGACCGTGGGTACTCTTTCAATCATTTTTGTACTCTCTTCCTAATGTTTGGTAAGGAAAAATACTCTTTGAAATTGAATACAGGGAAAAGCTTAGAACATCATGGAATACCAATTTGGGAATTTCCTGCTCTGAGCAAGCTGGAACACAACCTCATCTCCAAGGGTGAGCTGCTCCATGAAATGGGTTCAATTCTCATTGCTTTCCACTGTCCCATCAATCTCTCAGTTAATCTTAGACCAAGTAAGAAACTCAAATAGGGAAAACCCCAGATCCAGGTTCCTGCAGGCATAATCCTTGTGTGGAGCTAATTCCTGACCTCGCTAACCCTAGCCCATGGTGAAGGCTCACCTTTCCACTGGAGAGAAAGTGGTTGTTGCTCCTCGTATATAGTAATCATAATTGTAGGAAATCATGTCCATTTCCTCACCATAGTGGCCTGGATATTCTGTTGTCAGCCTATGTGGGAAGAACAAAAGGTTAGAGGGAAAAGATAAAACTATTATTGCTGGAGGCAAACAGGAGCAAACAAGAGACATACTATAAAGGAGAGATGGAGTTTGAACATTATGGGAGACCCTAACCAGAGTTGGATGGCCTCCACCAAGCTATTCCAGGCTGCAAAATGATGGACAGCTTCCTTGCACTTCTCATATTCCTTCTTGCCGTTAAACTATACACTGAAAAAGATGTAGATAACTCCTCAGGCCTCGAGGAAATATTGATTAATATCAATATTAATCCATTCCATTCAAGTCCACTAGAACCATGTTTTCAAACTGTGGATTGTGACTTAGTTGCAGATCATGAAATCAATTTAATTGGTTAGTACCAGATGAACTTTAAAAAAAGAAGAAATAGAATAGAAAATATCAGAGACTGCATTGTACACACTAAAGATAAGTTCTTGGGTGTGTGTGTAAAAACTTTGTTTCAAGTATATATGCATGTTTGTATTTATATGATGTTTGTATTGTGTAACAGTTTAATATGCATTTTTTATTTGAGTCATGATCTAAAAGGTGAGGTAAGCTGTACAAGGGTGGTCTTTACGTAGTCTGCCATTGTTTCTTTGGCGCCTAAAACAGTTCCTGGTACCTAGTAAGTATTTGCTGAATAAATAAATAGCCTTGGGAGAGTCATTTAATCTCAGTTTCCTGGTCTATAGAAGAATGAAAGCTACCTTATAGGTTTGTCATTGGCAGTAATACAAATATGTGTGACACGTGGTAGGAGTTGAATTATTAGAAGAAATTTTGTTTCTTCTTCCTCCTTCTCCTTTCCTTCTTTCTCCAAAATTACGTCAATCCTGGACCTCTCTCTGAAGAGGTTCGTTGTGGTCCACCCTGGAATAAATCTTGAATTTCCTGGTTCTTATAAGGCTAAACCACTGGGGCTCTTCAAGACCAAAATAGTCCTTTTAGTATGATACAGGTTCCCCAAAGTCTTCATCTGCATCCCCAAGGCTGCTTGGGAAACAAATAGTGAGTGTTAGTAATTTAATGTGATTTGGGGTCATTGTATGTTGATGATAGAAACATCTCTCCCTGTGTAGTCCTAATACTGCAAGATTGTCATGAAATCTTAAAAAGATTGATTTATAAACTGGAAGGTCTCCCAAGAGAATCTCAGTGCTTAGATGCAACAAGATCAATGGTTAGCTCAGGGTAACCTGGGTTAGCCAGAGCCCTAAAAATTCACTGTCTTTGTTCATAACCATCCCTTTTCCCACATTGTTCTCTGATTTTTCTCTTCTTAAGACAGAAGTATGCTCTATCAGGATGCCAGACCCAACATGTTCATGAAAGGAAATAAGGCTAATGCAGAAGTCGATTTTGTGCTTCTAAAGAGACCCAGAACAGGGGCTTTATCTTTCTAATGAAAATGTTAAATGACTCATAAGTGGACCTAATAGGTTGTCATTTGGATTCCATTGGTTTATGATCCCTGAGGATCTTAACAATTGCTAGATTCAAGTTTACCCAAAGAAAGAGGGATTGGTTGAGAATGTGGATAATGCAAATTAGGATTAAAAGAGATGGAGTAGGAGGTGTTTTTCTTGCATCAGGAAGCACAAAGTATTTTCCAGAACTTTTGGAGCATTCTTTAGATACAGTGTATAAAAGTTAATTGCCAAACATTTTAATACCTGCTGAGGCAAAGTCTACATAAGGTAATACTGCATTAGGCTAAATCCAATTGCCAAAACTATTGGAAATAATTAGGCTAGTCTTCTATTTAAGTCTTTACTGATCTACCTTCAGATGATTTGGATAGTTAAATACATTTGGAATAAGTGGGAAAGAGGCTTGCATTTTAAAAAAAATCATGACATTTTAAGCTTCAAGGGGGGACAAAAGTCATCCAACGCTTTCTTCAAAGAGCATTCCCTATTGCTTCATTTTTGGAGGTGATCAGACCAAAGGGCCTGCTGTTCAACTGGGAGATTTCTCTGTGGGGGACTGCTGTTCAGTGAATTTCTAGAATGCCCTGGAGAAGGTATTATGCATGCTTATTTGTGTATTTCCATCTTGATCCCAGGCAAGTTTTTGTTTTTGCTTGATTTCTGGGGTTTGGTGGTGTTTTGTTTTAGTTATAAAATCATGAGATAAAGTTTAGACTATCTTACAGAATCCTAGATTAAAGAGGCTAGGGAAGGAGTTTGGATATTGATAGAAATTATCCCTACTTTATAAAACTGAAAATACAGAGGGAGAAAGGCCCCTTTCCTCCCCTTTGGGAGGAAAGTGAACCTCCCAAACACCATTCATAGAGGGAGCTGCTGTTTCAATATGGTCCAGGATTCTGAATTTTAGAACCAGATAGATGTGTCTCCGTTTAGTTCGTGATGATGTCATGCACACACAAAATATTCTAATAAGTGAAAGCCCTAGTAATGGCTCCTCAGAGGAAAAAAAATTTAAACTTTCAGAACTAGGTATTGGGACAAGGGCATAGGGACTTGTCAGGAAATTAAGAGACTACAGGGAAGCAGAAGATCAGCGTTTCATAAGCTATGGCAATGAGCTTCCAGAGGGAGAGAGGGGGAGAGTTCAGTGTGGTTCCAGATTCCTTGTGAATTACCAGGTCACTTCAGGCAGCTTTTTGGCAAAGCACACTTCATACTGAGCATTGCCATACATTCCTAGGCCAATTACAACAATCAAACAAGCCTTCAGCTTGGCAAGATGAAGGGAAAGTTCAGTCAGAAAGGTGTCTTTATTCAATTTACTGAAATGAGTCTATTACTGAAGCTCTTCTATCAGGAGCCTTACATACCCCTTTACAAAGAAGTACATATGTGTGTGTATGTGTTCCTCCTATCACTTTTAGATGAGTGACTATTGGGGTACAATTCCTCGCTTTACATTACTTTTTATGCCCTATGCAGGCAAGATGAGAGAGACAGAAAGTTGTTCCAAAGCTAAGTGAGAACTTGATAACATAGAACCACTTGTACAGCTTCTTGTATTAGATAAGGTTGAAGGAGATGGGAAGAAATTAGTTATGAACTGAAGAGAGCCCATACAAATGGAAGGGATTTTTAAGACTGATATAGGATTTTCTCGTCTAAGGTTATTAAAGCTCTGAAATTATCAGTAGATCCAACTAGAATCAATAAGTGATTTCTCTCCAATACGTTACCACAAACTGAACTGCAGCTGATAGATGGCATTCTCCTTTGCTGTGAGAATAGGACATATCACAGAGCTTACTCAGATATATGTTATCACATTCATTTTAAAAAGGGGAGTAGAGATAGAATTTAGTTAGATAAAGAGGACAGTTTTACTTTTTGTCGGAGGTTTGCTTAAGAAATTATGCAGTTTTTAATAGTTAAAGGGTTTTGACTCTATTCTTTAACAGAAAGTGACTCAGTATAAGATTTTAACAAACTTCACCTTTATTATTGATTTCTGAGACTTGAACATAAAGTCAGACTTCATAGCACTCAGCATCTATCTGTTACATGTCTGACCTGCTGGTAGGTAGGACAGCTGGATTATTTGGGGTCATCCTAGAGGCTCCACTTTCAGGCCATGCACCCCACTGGAGTGCAACATGAAAAAATGGGGCCATGTCTCATGACCCAAAGTCAGCTAGTGTCACATCCTCAACCTTATCCCACTTTGTGAAATGCCAGAGAGGCACACACTACAGACTCCTACTGTAAAAACTGGAAGAAAACTCAGCACTTACAAGTTAACAAACCAGAAGGGGGTACCTGAGGAAGCCATACTTCAGCATTTTTAAAGACAAGAGTAAACAATGTTTTCCATCCCATTGTTAAGAGCTCAGCCCATGCTCAAACAACATTTCAGAGCAGCTTCTTCTGGTCAGTCCAATCTCTAGTTCTGTTTTGCTCCTAGTTTCTCCACTTCCCAATTAACACCTCATTTAAAATATCACATTCTAATGTTCTATTACTTTTTAGCACCACATATTTAGCATCTGATTAAAAACAGAATACTGTATAGCATCTTGTTTCACGATGATGATCAGTACAGTGAACTCTTTGAGGGGTCATTGGTACATGGAAGTCATATACACCTTTATGATCGAGTTCAGCAGTGGGCATGGAGGAGAAATTCAACATTTATAGACTTGATGTGTTGAAGTTGGCCTACATTCTGCATCCAGCCAAAAAGAGGATGCCCCTTTCTGACAGGAAAATCATTGAGAAATGTCTTAAATAAACAGAATCTGTTTGTGATCAATCCTCTTGCATAATAAATGCTTTTCTAGGTAAGCTACAAGAAATGAGAAAACTTTAGGTTAGGCTAATTTGCCAGTGGTCTGGCACCCCCAATAGGTGCTGTACCAGAACCTGTTTGAAGTACTTTTGCAAAAATGCGAAAAGTAAAACCCAATTGCACTTATGCATTAAAGGAAAGCAACCTCAAGGGAACAGTCACCCTGGCTTCTACTGCAAAGAGCTGGGGAAAGTGGTCAAGTGAGACTAAATGACTCTCTAGTCACCAAAGTGCCCTTCTCTGCAGAGAGACCCTGAACTCTGGGGGTATGAGAAAGAATGCAGTATGTTCATGTCTGTCCACTTGTGGCGGATTTTGGAGATCTATATATCAAACAGTTCAAGTATGTATCACAACATGGGGAACACAGTTCCAGAGATATCTGTGACTTAAATTAGAAGAGGAAAGTCCCTAAGTATTTTCCAAATTATTCTCTTAGAACTGAGTTTCCAGCTCGCTGTCCAAGCTCAGGGCTGGTCAGCAAACACATTTGTTTTGCTTCATGCTGGCTTTCACTGGCCAACTTACATCATGGTTGCCATGGTCCTGCAATCAGTGGGGGCAACTCCATCTGCAACATCTCCCCTTCAGCAAAAATAACCACTTTCTTCTCTGTTTTCACTACTGGGTGCCTACTGTATTGTTACCTAATACCTCACCTGTCCAGGTCTTATTTCCTTATCAACACTCAGAGAGCTCAGTTCTCTGCAAAGAACATGGGATTGGGAAGCAGATAGACCTGTTGGAATTGAGTTCAGTACTTTGAACAAGTCGCAATTTCTGCACCTCAATTCTCTGATCTGTGTCATAGTATCATGAGTTGCATGCATAAGAAATAAACGAGGCACAAGCCTCTTAGATAGCCTCATCCACCAGAGGGCAGCCAGCAGAAGCAAGGAGAATAACATTCCTGCAGCCTGTGGAAGGAAAACCACATTCACAAAAGATACACAAAGTGAAAAGGCAGAGGACTATGTACCAGAGGAAGGAACAAGATAAAACCCCAGAAAAACAACTAAATGAAGTGGAGACAAGCAACCTTCCAGAAAAAAAATTCAGAATAATGATAGTGAAGATTATCCAGGACCTCAGAAAAAGAATGGAGGCAAAGATCGAGAAGATGCAAGGTGTGTTTAAAAAAGACCTAGAAGGATTAAAGAACAAACACCTAGAAAGAATTAAAGACCAAACAAGCAGAGATGAACAATCCAATAACTGAAATGAAAAATACACTATAATGAATCAATAGCAGAATAACTGAGGCAAAAGAACATATAAGTGACCGGGAAAATAGAATGGTGGAATTCACTGCCATGAAAAAAGAAAAAAGAATGAAAAGAAATGAAGACAGAATAAGAGACCTCTGGGACAACATTAAACACACCAACATTTGCATTATAGGGGTCCCAGAAAGACAAGAAAGAGAGAAAGGACCTGAGGAAATATTTGAAGGGATTATAGTCAAAAGCTTCCCTAACAGGAGAAAGGAAATAGCCACCCAAGTCCAGGTAGTGCAGAGAGTCCCAGGCAGGATAAACCCAAGCAGAAACATGCCAAGACACATGGTAATCAAATTGACAAAAATTAAAGACAAAGAAAAATTATTGAAAGCAACAAGGGAAAAATGACAAATAACATACAAGGGAACTCCCATAAGGTTAATAGCTGATTTTTCAGCAGAAACTCTACAAGCCAGAAGGGAGTGCCACGATATATTTAAAGTGATGAAAAGGAAGAACCTACAACCAAGATTACTCTACTTGGCAAGGATCACATTCAGATTCAACAGAGAAGTCAAAAGCGTTAAAGGCAAGCAAAAGCTACGAGAATTCAGCACCACCAAACCAGCTCTACAACAAATGATAAAGGAACTTCTCTAAGTGGGAAACAAGCAGAAGAAAAGGACCTACAAAAACAAACCCATAACAATTAAGAAAATGGTAATAGGCATATACATATCGATAATTACCTTAAACATGAATGGATTAACTGCTCCAACCAAAAGACACAGGCTCACTGAATGGATACAAAAACAAGACCCATATATATGCTATCTACAAGAGTCCCACTTCAGACCTAGGGACACATACAGACCGAAAGTGAGGGGATGGAAAAGATATTCCATACAAATGGAAATCAAAAGAAAGCTGGAGTAGCAATACTCATATCAGATAAAATAGACTTTAAAGTAAAGAATGTCACAAGAGACAAGGAAGGACACTACAGAATGACCAAGGGATCAATCCAAGAAGATATAACAATTATAAATATATATGCACCCAACATAGGAGCACCTCAATACATAAGGCAACTGCTAACAGCTATAAAAGAGGAAATCGACAGTAATACAATAATAGTGGGGGAATTTAACACCTCACTTACACCAATGGACAGATCATCCAGACAGAAAATTAATAAGGAAACACAAGCTTTAAACAACACAATAGACCAGATAGATTTAATTGATATTTATAGGACATTCCATCCAAAAACAGCAGATTACACTTTCTTCTCAAGTGCAAATGGAACATTCTCCAGGATAGATCACATCTTGGGTCACAAATCAAGCTTTGGTAAATTAATTGAAATCATATCAAGCATCTTTTCCGACCAGCACATTATGAGATTAGATACAAATTACAGGGGGAAAAAAGGAAAAACCCCACAAACACATGGAGGCTAAACAATACATTACTAAATGACCAAGAGATCACTGAATAAATCAAAAAGGAAATTAAAAAATACCTAGAGACAAATGACAAGAAAACCACAATGATCCAAAACCTATGGGATGCAGCAAAAGCAGTTCTAAGAGGGAAGTTTATAGCAATACCATCCTACCTCAAGAAACAAGAAAATCTCAAATAAAAAGCCTACTCTTATACCTAATAGAACTAGAGGTAGAAGAACAAACAAAACCCAAAGTTAGTAGAAGGAAAGAAATCATAAAGATCAGAGCAAAAATAAATGAAACAGAAACAAAGAAAACAGTAGAAAAGATCAAGAAAACTAAAAACTGGTTCTTTGAAAAGATAAAGCAAATTGATAAACCTTTAGCCAGACTCATCAAGAAAAAGAGGGAGAGGACTCAAATCAATAGAATTAGAAATGAAAAAGGAGAAGTTACAACAGACACCGCAGAAATACAAAGCATCCTAAGAGACTACTACAAGCAGCAGTATGACAATAAAATGGCCAAGAGGCACATGACAAGCTGCTCAACATCACTAATTATTAGAGAAATGCAAATCAAAACTCCAATGAGGTATCACCTCACACCAGTTAGAATGGGCATCTTCAGAAAATCTACAATCAACAAATGCTGGAGAAGGTGTGGAGAAAAGGGAACCCTCTTTCACTGTTGGTGGGAATGTAAATTGATACAGCCACTATGGAGAACAGTATGGAGGTTCCTTAAAAAACTAAAAATAGATTTACCATATGACTCAGCAGTCCCACTACTGGGCATATACCCAGTGAAAACCATAATTCAAAAAAGACACATGCACCCTACTGTTCATTGCAGCTCTATTTACAATAGCTAGGTCATGAAAGCAACTTAAATCCCCATCTACAGATGAATGGATAAAGAAGATGTGGTACATATATACAATGGAATATTACTCAGCCATAAACAGGAACAAAATTGGGTCATTTGCAGAGACGTGGAAGGACTTTTAGACTGTCATAAAGAGTGAAATAAGTCAGAAAGAGAAAAACAAATATCGTATATTAACGCATATATGTGGAACCTAGAAAATGATACAGATGAACCAGTTAGCAGGGTATAAATAGAGACACAGATATAGAGAACAAATGTATGGACACCAAGGCGGAAAGCGGGGGTGGTGGTGGTGGTGGGATGAATTGGGAGATTGGGATTGACATATATACACTAATATTTATAAAACAGATAACTAATAAAAGCCTGCTGTATTAAAAAATAAAATATAATTCAAAAAAAAGTCAATGTGTTAACATGATAAGTGCTCAATAAATAAAAATCATCATTATCATCATCATCGTGATCAACAGGAACTGAATCAAAGTCTATGAGTTGTACTTATTTTATATTCATTTATATTCAGTCTGATTAAATGAATTCATGAATAGAAGAATGAATGATTATTTCTAGAAAACAGTAAAGGAGAGCAGACTAGAGAGAACAAAATGACAAATTTGGTCTCAAATTGCGAGGTTTACTTTGTTCTAAAGGAGCAAGTAGGGCCTGGCCTTCGTTACCCAATACTTACTAAACAACCAGCAAAATCTCTGAAATTTCTGCTCTTGAAGTTTGTGCATAAGAAAGGAGGCAGCACTGATATGCACGCAGCAAACACATTTCTGTATTGTAAATATGGCACAGTAATTACGATGGCCACCCCAACTGATGAAAAGTATGACTGATTTTGCTCAAGCTCGGAGGGGCCATTGTCTCCCGAATGAGTGCTTTGTGCATCACGCAATGCCAGGCAATGGTTGGTGCAGGGCACCAAAGCATCTAAACTCAATGCACGCTGCTTTAAATGTTAACATTCAGTCCTATTTCTCAAAGTGTGTGTGTCTCCATCTCTATAATAACAGCTTCCCACCTGCTCAGAAGAACCAGTGTAGAAGCTGCCCTTCCCACCAGACCTCTGGGAACAGTGCCGCAGCAGGCATTTGAGCTGGGGCGGGGGTGACAGACGCCACAGTGGAGGTGCCTATGAGGTCATTCTTGTCCCTGCCACGATTTCATGGGGAACAGTCATGCAGACACTATCATCTTGTATTAAAATCTGAACAATGAGAGTAGGAGTTAAAGATTAGCTTTGATGGAGTGCTTTGGGGTAGACAGAGGAGAATATTATGATGAACTGATTTTCTTGTTGTTGTTAGCTAGAGCTATCTAGGAATTAAGAAGAAAAATTCTGTGGCTATGACTTGAGCAGGGGAGAGGGGGACCAGGCAGCGGAAAATAGAATGCAACATCTGAGAGTCATAGAAACTCAAGGCTGAAGGAAAACTAACGGGTTATCTATGTTAATTCTGAGGAAGGCCATTATTTTTTTGGTCAAAACATATTATCCAGTGAACCTGATGTAAGGTCACGAATCTGGAGAAGGACCATTTAGGAAAGGAAACACATGCTCAATTCAAAACTGTCGGTTCCTGGGACATATTCTCCACATGGACAGCCTTAGCATGCTGATGGGGGCCAGCCTGGTGCATGGCATGCAGCCGCTGGAGCTGTTTGGAGACTGAGGAATTATTTCAAACAGTCTGTGAAAGGTTGTGGCTTCCTCAGTGACGTGTTTGTGGTTTGCAGATGAATGGACTAAGAATTAATTCTCACATATAAATAAATATGTGTAACGTTTACATATGTATCCAATCCCAGTGGGGACCGGTGAGTGACGCCATGTCTGCATCTATCAGGAATTCGCTTTCTTGCCAGAGCTCAGTGATGCTGTATTATCTCATGAGAAACTGCAGAGACTGAAATGGGAGCAGCACCTTGGTTCCCACCAAACAAATAAATCCCGCAGTTATGTGGGAGTTGGTTGGCTGATTTTTTTTTTTTTTTCCTGTGCAGAGTGGTGCTATTCCTGAATCCCTAAAAGCTTGCAAGCACAGAGAGGATAGATGCTCACTTCTCAGTGTCAGGCTCAATGCTGCAGAATGGCCTTCAAAGTGGGAAGAGAAAAATGTCCCCACCTACACATGTCCAGTTCCCTGGGAGGTGATTCAAGCTAGTTAAAGTGATGTAAGGGAAGGTTTCAAATAAGAGAGTTATCAGGAGTTTTCACTGTGGGAAGGTGTGGGAAAACAGTTCTCACTCCAAAGAGCTGTTAAAAGGATCAACTAAAATGATGCTCGTGAATGAAGTCTTTTGCCGCTATAAAACATCATCATATCAATGTCAGGTTTCACCACTGTTACAGTTCCTATGCGCCTGTGATGTTTCGTTATTCATCCGAGAAATGTATTAAGGGCCCGCTTTGTGCCAGGCGATATGCTGAGATGCTGAAGAACTATGACCTAATTCATGCCCTAGAGGTTTCATTCAATTTAGAAAAACATAGACCGTCATGACTCCGGAAATGTAAAGATGCCACTAAAATGTCTAGACACACCAGTGGGAGAGTGAGTCATGCACTGCTTACCATGGTGATATGGCAGTCTCGTTCTGCTGCTGCTCCAAGGGTCCCTTTGAAAAAGTACCATTTCCTTGACAACCGTGGCAGCTCTCAGCTCTAACACCACACAACCGGAAAGAGGTACAGTAAGTGAAGCCTTCCTTAGAGGGACCGCTTCTAAGTTGACTTGCTGTGTCTTTCTGAGTAATTCTCTCCTCTCTCCCCCCACCCTTTGGTTCTACCAACCATCAGTGACATGTCTGGGTGATGTAGTGGGATGAGGAAGGGGCAGGGTAGGGTGGTGAAGGAAGATGGGCAGACCATTGCAGACCAAAGCCAAGGATAAATATGGCTACCAGAGATTTGAATGTCTTGGGCAACTTAAGAAAAGTTGCACATCTCTATCTGTCAGTCTTTGATATCAAGACTTTGTGCCTACCTACATAGTTCCATGTTCATTAATTTCCTAGCATCTTAATGATTGGTGGGCTCCTTCCACTCTACCCTAGAATGTGAAGCCCCTTCGGCCCTGGATTCAGGACCTGTCACAGTTATATCCTACACCCTAGCCATGCCTGTTTGCCTGCTGTGGTGGAGTAAGAACAGCTTTATGGAGGCATTTTGGAAAGCTGGACGAGGTCCCTGCCCCATCAGGTAGCTACTGATATCAGCTGACCTTGATCTCTGAAGTTACCATTTATCATTGCTTCAAACAGAAAAATGTTAAGAGTTTGGAGATGCATATGCCTAGAGACATTGTGCCCCACGTGGGCATCTGTGGAATAATGCTCTCTGATTGCAGAGAATAAGCATAACCCACAAGGCTGTTCTTCCAAGCATCACACTGTGGAGAGATACATCATTTGAGTCAGCCAACCTTCAAATGTTGACACTTTTGGATTCCTTTGTCCAAAGCAGAAATGTCTGACTTGTTTGCAGACTGAAGAACTTGGGACAAGTTACGTTGTCAACATCCAGTGTAAGTTATCAGGGTAAATAAATATACACACATTCTCCTAGTCAACCCAAAGTCTAGGTCAGGGGATATTTGGCATTAGCCCAGGGAGCGGGAAAGGAACAAAATTTCACAGACTGGAATTACATAGTTATCTAGAAAGCACTAGCCTCCTTTTTCAGTCTGTAATTATATACTATGTTTGCCACTCTGACCTGGAACAGGGTTGGCTTCTTCCAAAGAAGTCCCGTGGGAAAACATAAGTTCCCAGATGGGTTCAGCAGCCTTGGATGTGATGAGTAGTTATTGTGATAGAGGGAAAAGAGCACTAAAACGGGAGTCAGTACACTTCAGCTTAGAAGTGAACCCCCATGAAATAGCTGGGTGGTTTCGGGCAAGTCACATCCTTGCTCTATTCTGTTTGTTTCCTTTTCTGCCAAAAGAGGGATATAGGAGCAGTGGGTTGATGACCTGTAAGGTCTCTCCCAGTGTGAGTATTATTCTGACATTTTCTTCCACTCATCCATCCATCCATCCATCCATCCCCTTCTATAGGCTAGATGCTATATTTAAAACTTGTTTGTGACAGCCCAGGCTTATTTGAAGCCAGAAACCTGGACCAGAGCACCGCCCCCCACCACCCTGCAAGCTCCCCTCCAGCCCCAGAAGCAGTGAGGAGTTGCGTTTGGCTGCTAAACTCACCAGCAGGAATATGGGCATCTCTTGCTGTAGCGACAACAGTAAAATTGCCACTCCCGATCCAGCACTGACTCGAAGTAGCGGCTCTGGAATCCTGCCACCAGTCCATTGTTGGAGCACGTCTGGTACCTGAAGAGAAGAGAACAAGTCCAAGTAAACCAACCACAACGATGCACAAGTAGAGCCCCCCTTTCCAAGATCCCAGCTCCCTCAGTTATTGAGTCATGACACTCTTTCAACGACCTAGATTCCTTACAATTTATTCCATTTTTATGCAAATCATAAAAAACCTTTGTTTTACTGGTAGGAATGATGTATACTCACCATTAAAATTCAAATGATTCACAGTCTTTCAACCGAAGGAAAATTGGGAAACTCTGCTCTTGTTAGACCTCTATGAATATATTGTTAGATGGAAGAATGCATAAATGAATGGATATAGAGGCATCTGGAATTTTTACAAATGCAATATTATATTGTTCATGCCATTTAAAATAAAAGATAATGTAATTCACATTACTTGCATTAAAATAAAAAGAATACAAAGAGAAGCTTTCACAAGACCTTCTTAGAAGCATAAGCCTGGAGACTGAGCACAAGGTTACTCAGCAGGCGAAGCCCAGATGGGCACAGCGATTTGCACAGGGTGACCCAGTACAAGCTGTGGGGAGCTGGGACCACAACCCCAAGTTTTCACAACTTATCCAGGAATCTTTCTATTGCCCACTAGACGGCAAGCTCTACGTGGTCAGGGAGTGTTTGGTCAAAATTCTATCCCCAGTGCCCACTGTGGGTCCTGGCATATGGAGGCAGTCCTTACAGAGTGGTGACGGGCCACCTGAACTCCTCAAACATCCTCTAAGGGTCCCTTTCCTGTCTAGGCTGCTCAGTTCTAATTCTTCTAGTCTACAGACCCTCCCTGCAGTCACATGAATTTTCACTGTTTCATTCTATCTGGGCTGCTGTTGGTCTAGGAATCAGCCTGTTTCATCTTCACAGCACCTTGCTAGCTAAGCATTGGCTTAGAATAGTGTAATCATTTCTCCCTTTGTTCCATCTCCTGTCCCACTTTCTCCCACTCCTTCCCCATATCCCACCGGTGCCTTAAGGCTTGCTCCTTTTGCTGTGTTGATGAGGTTGCTGTTCTCTACCTGGCCACAGTGGGCTCCCACCTTGCGCAGAGTGAGAGCTTTCATAAAACCTTCCAAAGGAGGTCTTTAGCTACCTCTGCTTCTTTGTATTTTTACCCACCTGGCCATTGATCATGTTCCCTCTTATGAGTAAGCAGAGAAGGCAGTTGTCTCTGTGTCACAACCTGACAGCTGCTGGAATACAACCCTGCTTTTCAAGGAAAGGTAAGTTTCCAGAAAATATAATAGATAAAGTAAGAATAAGTACCTGATGCTGATAGGTGAGAGGGACCTTGCTGACACACAAACTATAAAACCATCAGTGACTGGATTTCATTTCATTCTTTTTAATTATTGGAAATGATCTTCTGGGTCTGACAAAAATAGATATTAAATATATTTCATGTCTGGTCAGAAAGCATCTGTACTTTTCATCATTTATTATTCATTTATGCTTATATATATTCAAACATGTGTTTATTTATCCATTCATTCATTCAACAAACTTGTACTCCCTCACTATTCTGTTTCAAACACAGTGCTTCTGTGTGGAAAGAAGAATTGAGAGATGGGCTTGGTACTCGGTCACCATACAAACTGGCTTGAATTCCAGGTTCCCAGGACCTGTAAGAAGTTCTGAAAGACCTTAGAAAGCTCAACTGTAGGAGATCAATAGTGCAATTTATGACGTAAATTGAGACCTGTGCCCTTTGATGATCTAGTCTTCTTTGCTCTACCAGTACTCGCATCTCATCAGGAGTATTACCGCCTTGGAAAACACCTGGTATGTATCAGGAAGCCACACAGTTGGAATGGACAACCAAGGTCTGAAGGGTAGCCTTGGGGGCTGATCTTCCAGCATGGTCTTATTCTATCCTAATCCTAGCAATGCGAGTGAAAGCCAACTTCAACAGAAAGCTCTAAGAGTTGTAAACAAAGCTCATATGTGTCCAAAGAGAGACGGTGCAGCAAACTGGTGCTCTCTGTGAGCTTCCTCCTTACCATCACTAAAATTCTGCCTTCCTCTAAAACAGCCCTTTCAGAACTGAGCCAGGCTGTGGTTTCCCTGGAGCTGTTGTTCCATTGTCTTGGTTTGTCCTGTGCACTCAGACTATCACGGGGATAGCATTCCCAGCGTGGTGAGTTCCCATAAGCAAAAATAAATGTAGCAAGATAAGCTGAATGGTTTCACGGGGTACCAGTTCTGAAGGCTATCCAAGTTCCATGAATTCTCCGCCGGCTGCCAGCCAGGCAGCTGACCCCATAGTCCTGTATGGGAAGTGTGTGTGTCACTCTTTCACACACCACCTCAGATAACACTGCCCTGTGAAGATTATTTGGACACTACAGGCCCAGGGCCTAAGAACATATGATGAAAGTTAGACAACCAAAGAGAGCTCACCTCCCCCAGCTTCTGTCCCATTGCACTCACATTTTAGTAGAGTGAGCCTGCACTGGAGTTTGGCAGTACATGAGGCCAACACAATGAAATTATTCCTTCTAGAACTGGATTTTTGTAAGGGTACATTTTCACACTCATGAGGGAGCAGTATAGCAGGGTGGTTAAGAGCATAGGCTATGTTGCTGGACTGGTGCTCCAACCACTTCTGACTGTGTTACCTTTGACAGGCTTCAGACCCTCTAATGGTCTCAGTTTCCTCATCTGTAAAATGGGCATAATAACAGTATGTACTTATTAAAGTTATTGTGAAGACCAAATAAGGCGATGTATATACAACTCTGGGGATAGTGTCTATTAATGATTAATAAATTACTTACTATTGTCATCATACTTTCATTTAGTCCACACAGCACTTGTGAGTATACTCTGTGAAATCTGCCCTTGGCTTCCCAGTCTCCATCAGTGGAAAACTGGTGGACTCATATGTGTTCCTTGAGCTGCTGTTTCCCTAAAACAAAGCTCACAGCAGTCGACTGTCTTAGTCACTGACACACCCACTTTGCAGCATAGATATTTGAGTATGACTTATTGCCCCCAATAGATGGTAAAGTCCTTGAAGGAGAAAGATCACTTAATCTTCAATTTGAATTCCCCACAGTGCCTGACAATGGGGTCTAGCAAATGTTTGATGGAAGAATGATGAACAAATGAATGATCAGGGCATCTTCCATTATCAGAGGCAGAATGGACTTTTAAAAGCCTGTCATTCAAATCCAGGAAGGGCCCTGAAACTCCCTCCAAGTAGTTCTCAGGAACTCACGTTGAGTAATCCATCTTCCCACTTCCACCTTCTCTTTCAGGAACAAAGCCTACTCCAGGACGAGGGTGAAAAATGAATATAGCTTTAGGCATTTCTCTCCCTTTCAATCACCTTTTTAAAAAGTACCTTATTTAATAAGACTCAGTTAAACATTTGGCCACAAACTGCAGGATTGCAAACACAGGAACCAGGCAGGTGAGAAAGGGAATGAAGGCAGCCTGTCAATGGGAGCGGCGGGGGAAGTTGGAGAAAACTTGGATCATTAAAGTGATTCAGATTCAATTTTTTTTTAAAGAGTTTTATTAGCAACTAATCAAGATGCTTTTTTTTTTTTTTTTTTTTTTTTTGCAGTATGCGGGCCTCTCACTGTCATGGCCTCTCCCGTTGCGGAGCACAGGCTCCAGAGGCGCAGGCTCAGCAGCCATGGCTCACGGGCCCAGCCGCTCTGCGGCATGTGGGATCCTCCCGGACCGGGGCACGAACCCGTGTCCCCTGCATCAGCAGGCGGACTTTCAACCACTGCGCCACCAGGGAAGCCCCAGATTCAATTTTTAAAAAAGGTTGGTGGTGAAAAGACATTCTTGAGGATCTGCTTTACTTCCCAGCACTTGGTTGTTGCTCCTGAATGGTCCACAGAAAAGAGTTTGAGCCCAAGACTGTAGCTTTCCTGGTGTACAGTGACAGGACCCCAGCTGAGCCCTAGGCACAGACTCCCTAAGAACATTCCCTCAGAGTCTCAGGATCCTGGGGTGCCCTCATTCAGGACTCTCTCCTCTCCATTTGAAAAGCCATATTTTCTTTTTTATCATCTCTTTGAAGCCTGGAGGCTCCGTTTCACAAACTGGAGCACTGTTAGCTGTGCTCCACCTGACAGTAGAAACTTTCTAGAAGGAAAATCAGCAGGCAGTTACTCCTCCTCTGACAATAGTCATGGACCTTTTCTGAGAAAGTGGTCTTTCTGAAAGTGGTTTCTCTCAGGGCCTTCACCCTAAAAGCAAAGACAAAACCTTCTCCTGTGTCCACAATAACAAAACATGGAAGTGATAGGATGCAGGGGAAAGAGCCCTTGTTGAGGAATCAGCAGCATGAGTTCTGGTCCTAGCCCTGACCTTCACATGCTGTGTGGAGCCTCAACTAAGTCACTGTGAGGATGAAATAAAATGATGCCTGCAAAAATCTTGGCGAAGATAGAAACAGGAAGATCCAGGATCCAAACTCAGATTTTTCTGAGGCCAAAGCTCCTGGTCATGAACTTTCAGGGAGCACAAACTGCTGCTCCAGGATTGTCATTCTGCTTCTGGTCCAACCTCCGGCCAGGCTTTCTCACTGTTTTTTTGTGTTCTTCATTGGGTCCAGGGCTGTTGGTCAGGCCCAATGATGGAGGCCAGGACTGGAAGGTGTGCACATATCTGGTTTTGCTGGTGAACTCCTCTGTGAAGTTTTAGTCTCTCCTTCCAGTCTCTGCTGGTCTCAGTCCCAACTCAAAGAAAGTCCAAACTCTTAGCAAGTTGGGGGTGGCATTAGGTTGAGTGGAGAACAGGGTAAAGGAAAGCAGCACTATCTTGGTTAAGAGCTTTTACAGTCCCATCAAATGGGTGGGCTGGTTGTGCTGGTAGCTTTCTTCCAGCTCTATAAACATACAGACGTGTTTCCAGGACTGCTATCCAGTCTTCAGCTCCACAGAAAATATGAAATAAGAGCAGCTTTGATCATCATCCAGGCTGGTGGCCACTCCATGTGACTGGGAGACCATGTGGCAAAGCTCTTACTCCCCAGTGTTTCTCTCCCAACCCAGCTTGATGAGGGTTGAAATTCCACCAAGGGAGATTCATTCTTTTAGAGTAAAGTTTGACTCCTATAAATTCTATTATCCCCAGAATAATCCTTTGAGTTGCTATCAGACATTTATAACATGGGTCACAGAGTTTCAGAATGTTTGTTAAGTTTTTCAACAAATAGTCATTAGAATCTACTCTATGTCAGGTGCTGTACTTGGTCTGCAATCCTTTCCAGACAACTGTGCTAATAAGAGACACCACAACAATACAGATATTGGAGAGAAGAAGTAGATTTGTACTAAAGACAGAAAAGAGAAACAAGAGACTGGCTTGGGATGGTGGGGCAGTGAAATGGCAAGGGGCAGAGGCAAACAAATTTGGGAGCATGTTTGCCTACTTAAAGGAGCTTTAAAAGTTCTGGATTTCTCTCTTAAGCCCCAACAGAATGACTCCATTCCCCATCTTGTCCTTTCTGCTGACATTTATACCTACTTCCACAAAATGGAGATGACAATTTCTACCCTGATAGTATTACATGAAGATTAAAGAGAAGCTATACGTCAAGTGTCTACCCCAGAGCATAGCACAAAGTTTATTATGAAAGGGCAGGAAAGGCGCTCTCCCAGAGATCTCCATCTGAACGTTAAGACTGAGCTCCACCCAACAGCAAGCAAACTCCAGTGCTGGAAGCCCAATGCCAAACAATTAGCAAGACGGAAGCACAACCCCACCCATTAGCAGAGAGGCTTCCTAAAATCACAATAAGGTCACAGACTCCCCAAAACACACCATAAGACACAGTCTTGCCCACCAGAAAGACAAGATCCAGCCTCATCCACAAGAACACAGGCACCAGTCCCCTCCACCAGCAAGCCTACACAACCTACTGAACCAACCTTGCCCACTAGGGGCAGACACCTAAAACAACAGGAACTATGAACCTACAGCCTGTGAAAAGGAGACCCCAAATACATTAGTTTAAACAAAATGAGAAGAAAGAGAAATATGCAGCAGATGAAGGAGAAAGATAAAAATCCCCCAGACCAAATAAATGAAGAGGAAATAGGCAGTCTACCTGAAAAAGAATTCAGAGTAATGATAGTAAACATGCTCCAAAATCTTGGAAATAGAATGGAGAAAATACAAGACACGTTTAACAAGGACCTAGAAGAACTAAAGAGCAAACAAACAATGATGAACAACACAACAAATGAAATTTAAAAATCTCTAGAAGGAATCAATAGCAGAATAACTGAGGCAGATCAATGGATAAGGGACCTGGAAGATAAAATAGTGGAAATAACTACTGCAGAGCAGAATAAAGAAAAAAGAATGAAAAGAATTAAGGACAGTCTCAGAGACCTTGGGGACAATATTAAACACACCAACATTCAAATTATAGGGGTCCCAGAAGAAGAAGAGAAAAAGAAAGTGTCTGAGAAAATATTTGAAGAGATCATAGTTGAAAACTTCCCTAACATGGGAAAGGAAATAGTCACCCAAGTCCAGAAAGCACAGAGAGTTCCCATACAGGATAAATCCAAGGAGAAACATGCCAAGACTCATAAAATCAAACTATCAAAAATTAAATACAAAGAAAAAATAGTGAAGGCAGCAAGGGAAAAGAAACAAATAACATACAGGGGAATCCCCATAAGGTTAACAGCTGACCTTTCAGCAGAAACTCTGCAAGCCAGAAGGGAATGGCAGGACATATTTAAAGTGATGAAAGGGAAATACATACAACCAAGATTACTCTACCCAGCAAGAATCTCATTCAGATTCAACAGAGAAAATAAAACGTTTAGAGACAAGCAAAAGCTAAGAGAATTCAGCCCTGTCAAACCAGCTTTACAACAAATGCTAAAGGAACTTCTCTAGGCAGGAAACACAAGAGAAGGAACAGACCTACAAAAACAAACTAAAACAATTAAGAAAATGGTAATAGGAACATACATATTGATAATTACCTTAAATGTAAATGGATTAAATGCTCCAGCAAAAAGACATAGACTGGCTGAATGGATACAAAAATAAGACCTCTATATATGCTGTCTACAAAAGACCCACTTCAGACCTAGGGACACATACAGACTGAAAGTGATGGGATGGAAAAAGATATTCCATGCAAATGGAAATTGAAAGTAAGCTGGCATAGCAATTCTCATATCAGACAAAATAGACTTTTAAAAAAAGACTATTACAAGAGACAAAGAAGGACTCTACATAATGATCAAGGGATCAATCCAAGAAGAAGATATAAAAATTGTAAATATTTATGCACCCAATATAGGAGCATCTCAATGCATGAGGCAAATGCTAACAGCCATAAAATGGGAAATCAACAGTAACACAATAATAGTAGGGGACTTTAACACCCCACTTTCACAAATGGACAGATCATCCAAAATGAAAATAAATATGGAAACACACGCTTTAAATCACACATTAAACAAGATGGACTTAATTAATATTTATAGGATATTCCATCCAGAAACAACAGAATACACTTTCTTCTCAAGTGCTCATGGAACATTCTCCAGGATAGATCATATATTGGGTCACAAATCAAGCCTCAGTAAATGTAAGAAAACTGAAATCGTATCAAGCATTTTTTCTGACCACACTGCTATGAGACTAGATATCAATTACAGGGAAAAAAATGTAAAAAAATACAAACAGATATAAGCTAAAAAATACAATACTAAATAACCAAGAAATCACTGAAGAAAGGAAAGAGGAAATAAAAAAATACTCAGAAACAAATGACAATGAAAACATGGCAACCCAAAACCTATGGGATGCAGCAAAAGCATTTCTAAGAGGGAAGTTTGTAGCAATACAATCCTACCTTAAGAAACAATAAAAATCTCAAATAAACAATGTAACCTTTCACCTAAAGCAATTAGAGAAAGAAGAGCAAAGAACCCCCAAAGTTAGCAGAAGTAAAGAAATCATAAAGATCAGATAAGAAATAAATGAAAACTAAATGAAGGAAGCAATAGCAAAGATCAATAAAACTAAAAGCTGGTTCTTTGAGAAGATAAACAAAATTGATAAACCATTAGCCAGACTCATCATGAAAAAGAGGCAGAAGACTCAAATCAACAGATTTAGAAATGAAAAAGAAGCAACAACTGACACTGCAGAAATAGAAAGGATCATGAGAGATTAGTAAATGCAACTATATGCTAATAAAATGGACAACCTGGAAGAAATGGACAAATTCTTAGAAAAGCATATTCCGAGACTGAACCAGGAAGAGCTAGAAAATATAAACAGACCAATCACAAGCACTGAAATTGAAACTGTGATTAAAAATCTTCCAACAAATAAAAGCCCGGGACCAGCTGGCTTCACAGGCGATTCTATCAGACATTTAGAGAAAAGCTAACACCTATCCTTCTCAAACTCTTCCAAAATATAGCAGAGGGAGGAACACTCCCAAACTCATTCTATGAGGCCACCATCACCCTGACACCAAAACCAGACAAAGTTGTCACAGTAAAAGAAAACTACAGGCCAGTATCACTGATGAACATAGATGCAATAATCCTCAACAAAATACTAGCAAACAGAATCCAATAGTACATTAACAGGATCATACACCATGATCAAGTGGGATTTATCCCAGGAATGCAAGGATTCTTCAAGATATGCAAATCAACAATGTGATAAACCATATTAACAAACTGAAAGGTAAAAACCATATGATAATCTCAATAGATGCAGAAAAAGCTTTCAACAAAATTCAACACCAACTTATGATAAAAACTCTCTAGATAGGAGGCAGAGAGGGAACCTACCTCAACGTAATAAAGGCCATATATGACAAACCCACAGCCAACATCGTTCTCAACGGTGAAAAACTGAAACCATTTTCTCTAAGATCAGGAAAAAGACAAAGTTGCCCACTCTCCCCACTATTATTCCACGTGATTTTGGAAGTTTTAGCCACAGCAATCAGAGAAGAAAAAGAAATAAAAGGAATCAAAATCAGAAAAGATGAAGTAAAGCTGTCACTGTTTGCAGATGACATGATACTATACATAGATAATCCTAAAGATGCTACCAGAAAACTACTAGAGCTAATCAATGAATTTGGTAAAGTAGCATGATACAAAATTAATGCACAGAAATCTCTTATATTCCTATACACTAATGTTGAAAAATGTGAAAGAGAAATTAAGGAAACACTCCCATTTACTATTGCAACAAAAAGAATAAAATACCTAGGAATAAACCTACCTAAGGAGACAAAAGACTTGTATGCAGAAAACTATAAGACACTGATGAAAGAAATTAAAGATGATACAAACAGATGGAGAGATATACCATGTTCTTGGATTGGAAGAATCAATATTGTGAAAATGACTATACTACCCAAAGCAATCTACAGATTCAATGCAATCCCTATGAAATTACCAATGGCATTTTTTACAGAACTAGAACAAAAAAGGTTAAAATTTGTATGGAGACACAAAAGACCCTGGATAGCCAAAGCAATCTTGAGAAAGAAAAATGCAGCTGGAAGAATCTGGTTCCCTGACTTCAGACTATACTACAAAGCTACAGTAATCAAGACAGTATGGTACTGGCACAAAAACAGAAATATAGCTCAATGGAACAGGATAGAAAGCCCAGAGATAAACCCACACACATATGGTCACCTTATCTTTGATAAAGGAGGCAAGAATATACAATGGAGAAAAGACAGCCTCTTCAATAAGTGGTGCTGGGAAAACTGGACAGCTACATGTAAAAGAATGAAATTAGAACACTTCCTAACACCATACACAAAAATAAACTCAAAATGGATTAAAGTCCTAAATATAAGGCCAGACACTATAAAACTCTTAGAGGAAAACATAGGCAGAACACTCTATGACATACATCACAGCAAGATTCTTTTTGACCCACCTCCTAGAGAAATGGAAATAAAAACAAAAATAAACAAATGGGACCTCATGAAAGTTAAAAGCTTGTGCACAGCAAAGGAAACCATAAACAAGATGAAAAGGCAACCCTCAGAATGGGAGAAAATATTTGCAAATGAAGCAACTGACAAAGGATTTTTCTCCAAAATTTACAAGCAGCTCATGCCGCTCAAAATCACAAAAACAAACAACCCAATCCAAAAATGGCCAGAAGACCTAAATAGACATTTCTCTAAAGAAGATATAAAGGTAGCCAACAAACACATGAAAGTGTTCAACATCACTAATCATTAGAGAAATGCAAATCAAAACTACAATGAGGTATCACCTCACAGTGGTCAGAATGGCCATGATCAAAAAACCTACAAACAATAAATGCTGGAGAGGGTGTGAAGAAAAGGCAACCCTCTTGCACTGTTGGTGGGAATGTAAATTGGTACAGCCACTATGGAGAACAGTATGGAGTTTCCTTAAAAAATTAAAACTAGAACTACTCTTTGGCCCAGAAATTCCACTAGTGGGCATATACCCTGAGAAAACCATAATTCAGAAAGAGTCATGTACTACAATGTTCATTTTAGCACTATTTACAATAGCCAGGACATGGACCCAACCTTAGTGTCCATCGACAGATGAATGGATAAAGATGATGTGGCACATATATACAAAGAAATATTACTCAACCATAAAAAGAACCGAAATTGAGTTATTTGTAGTGAGGTGGATGGAGCCTGTCATACAGAATGAAGTAAGTCAGAAAGAGAAATGAAATACTGTATGCTAACACATATATACGGAATCTTTAAAAAATTGGTTCTGATGAACCTAGGGGCAGGACAGGAATAAAGATTCGATGTAGAAAATGGACTTGAGGACATGGGGAGGGTGATGGTAAGCTGGGACAAAGTGAGAGAGTGGCATGGACGTATATATACTACCAAATGTAAAATAGATAGCCAGTGGGAAGCTATCATAGCACAGGGAGATCAGCTCGGTGCTTTGTGACTACCTAGAGGGGTGGGATAGGAATGGTGGGAGGGAGGTACAAGAGGGAGGGGATATTGGGTATATGTATACATATAGCTGGTTCACTTTGTTATACAGCAGAAACTAACACAACAGTGTAAAGCAATTATACTCCAATAAATATGTTTAAAAAAAAAGGCAGGAAGGCAGGAAATGTAGTAGTTTTTATTATTACTATTATCATAAATATTTGCAATTAAATGGAAAGAGAAGCTACATTCTAGTCTCCACAAAACTCTTTCTGTTGGAACCTACATTAGGAATTATCAAGGTTGAACCCTTCCAGTGGGGCAGTAAGATTAGCCTCAGAAAGTAGATGATAAAACTTAATTTGAAGCTCACTTGCTCCAAGAAATCTTCCTTTCTTGACAACTGTAACTCTTGCTGATTTTTCTTCCTCATGATACATTGATGTCACCATCACACATTTCACCTAACATGTACTATCTCTGAACCATCTCATCGTGGGATAGTGCAGGGGTTTTGAAGGTAAACACTGTACCACTGATTACTGGTCCCCCTGCCACAATGATGGGGATATGAACAGTCTCTTTAAATAATGCTGAGTTATATGCTGTCTGCTCTCTTCCTGCCCACATCTGGGTAAGAGTTCTGCTATCTTCTCCATGTCAGGTTTTAATTCTGCTAGTATATAGCAGGTTTCAAGATGGTGAATCAGAAATGAACTGCTGAACAGCTTCTCTGGATAGGAAGCCATAGGACAGGACAAGGGAGAAATAGAAATTCTTCCCAAAACACAAACTCCTGCCCTGTTTTAGAAAAATACAAGCACTAGAGGCTAACCCAAAGGCCTCTGAGAAGATCCAGGTTATATTATGAGATGTATTTATGTCCTGAGATCACTTTTGGCCTGAGAACAATTCCAGGCCATGCAGGGATTTCAGGCTTAATTAACCACAGGAGCTCCTGAAGTCAATTATTTACAATATTTGTTAACCAAGAGATCTAATACTACCACTGTGTTATCTGAAATGTGAAAAATATTTGACACTCATATTGTACACTTAATATGTATACTGAATTATATGTTCTCAAAACGAAATGTTACCTATCAGTGGTCTTTGTAATCTAGCAATTTGTATATTTCAACTCCAGCTTTATAATTTACCAACTGTGTGACATTTATCTCTTTGAGTTTCAGTTTCCAGAGAGTAGTCGTTATAGTAAGGATAAATAACTCTTATATAGGACTTACCATGTGCCAGCCATTGTGTTAAGCACTATACCTGCATTATTTATTTTAATCACCAAAACAATCCCGTGAAATGGGCTTGGATAATCAGTTCCCCACCACCACCACCATTTGATGGATAAGGAAACTCAGGTTTAGAGAGGTTAAGTAATTCCCCAAAGGACACACAGCCAATAATACATATATATTATCTCATTTAATTCTCACAACAATTCTGGGGCATTGTCTTTGTAAAAGTAGAAGCTGAGGCTTAGAAAGTTGACATGATTTGCCTAAAGTTAGTAGTGGGGCTGCATTTTGAGAACTGTTCTGTTTGTCTCCAAAGTCCATATTCTTTCAATTACTTCAAGATATCTCGAAGAAACACACACATACACACAGAGAGAGAGGAGAGAGAAAGGTATCCTAATTCTGTGGAAATCTCTTATTCATTAGGAATATTATATCTGACAAGTATGCAGACAGAAGCAAATCCCCTACTGGGAGGAGTGAACGTTTACCATCCTATGAGCACAGCCAAGAGCCATTTTGCAAAGCCCAGGTTCCCTCAGACAATTGATTCCTAGATCTCAGGACAATGACCAAGATGGAAAGTTGGCAAGAATCCTAGATCTGCTATAACTCTATTCTCCCACACTCAACCTTGTTTCCCTCAGAGGTCAATCTTACATAGGTGTGATATCTTCTTTAGCCCAGAACTGACTACAACTTTATTCAAGACCAAAAATACCACCAACATTTAATATTCACCGGCAGCACTGTGGCTTGGGTTCCACCTCTGCACTAGCTATGAGCAGGCAAGTCTCCTAATGCTTCTGAACCACGTTCCTTCATGTATAAAATGGGGGAAATAGTAATGCTGCCTTGCAGTATTATTGTGAAGATCAAATAAGATTAGACCATGAGTAGCACAAGGGCATAGACTGTATGTTATTTATCTTCATAATCTTGGAGTCTGGCAAAGTTTGTGATCCTAAACATTTGGTAGTGAATGAATAAGCAAATGAATGTATGACTGAGGAATACTTTATAAACTATAAAGCACCATATCAATTAGGATTAAGATAATAGCACTTATACTTAATGTACTTGTTTCACTGCTTTTTCAATTGCTTCACTCTTGGCTTTAATTCCTAATCTATGATGTAGGGAGGTTGTTCTGGATTTTACATGAGATCCCTGCCAGTGCTGAGATTTTGTGATTCTGTTACACTCTGCCTTTTAAACTCCCAATATGTACTCTACCAGCCTGCCTCCTTATTTTTTAATCTTTTAATTCTGAAATAATTTTTGAGATACAGAAGATTTGTAAAGATAATACATAGGATTCATGTATGCCCTTCACCTAGATTACCCTAAAGTTATCTTTCATCACTCTGGTGCCTTTATGAACACTAAGAAATTAACATTGTACATCACTAAACTCCAGACTTCATTTAGGTTTTACCAGGTTTTCCATTAATGCACTTTTTCTGTTACAGGATCCAAACCAGGCTACCATGTAGCATTTAGCGCGTATGGCTTTTGCAATAAAAAGTTTTGCTATTATATTTTTAAAAGCATATTGGGACATTACGATTTGTGGGATAATGGAAACCTAATAAAGAATTTATCCTGAGCTAACAAGTGTGTCAGCCATCCTCTGCACATGGTTTAGAGAACTTCAGGAAGTCAAAAAAGACCATCCTGCATGGTGGTGAATGCAAGAAGCCAAAATGAGTTGTGTACAATAAAATTGAGCCCCATAGTATAGACACTGGAATATTGAGAATCAAAAATGTAAGCATAAGTTTGTTTTTGAAGTCTGTGAGTCTGTTTGTAAATAAATTCATTTGTATCATTAGATTCCACATATCAGTGATATCATATGATATTTGTCTTTCTCTGTCTGACTTATTTCACTTAGTATGATGATCTCTAGGTCCATCCATGTTGCTGCAAATGGCATTATTTCATTCTTTTTTATGACTCAGTAGTATTCCCCTGTATATATGTATTGGGGGGGAGGGATAAATTAGGAGTTTGGGATTAACATATACACACTACTGTATAGAAAATAATCAACAAGGACTTACTATACAGCACAAGGAACTCTACTCAACATTCTGTAATAACCTATATAGGAAAAGAATTCGAAAAAGAATGGATATATGTATATGTATAATTGAATCACTTTGCTGTACACCTGAGACTAACACAATATTGTAAATCAACTATACTCCAATATAAAATAAAAAATTAAATTAAAAAATGTAAGCAAAATGGTTTCCCTTGCAGGAAGATCTCAGGCTTCTTTGTTTAGGGCACTGTGAGATTCTCGAGGCACTAACTAGTCTTATTTGGTCTTTTGCTACATATTTAGTGGGGCCCACTATGTGCCAGCATTATTCTAGTGCTGGGCAATATTCTATACAGTGGTGAGTGAGACAAAGTCCCTACATTCATGAAGCTTATAATCTGAAGGGGACAAACTATAAATACAAATCATGTAATGACAAGAGCACTGCGGGAAACGTAACGCAGCTTGGGGAGTAGAGTGTGAGAGACGTTGGTTTAGAGGAGGTGGTCTGGGAAAACTTCTCTGAAGAGGTGAGCACTGTGTGTACTGAATGATCAGAATAATGAATCAGGACGGATTGCTCCGTACTAGACAGAACCTTGGTCTCAGTTAGAATCAGATTATGGAAAACTGAGTTCCTACTGTAAAAAATTAATAAGCAGAAACCTCAATTAGAGTTAGGAGACCAGAAAGGAGTGCTCTCATACCCTTCAAAGATAGCAGAGCCCAACAGAAGAAGAAAGATTTCCTCTTCTTGCCTGGCAAGAGCTCAGCCAATGAGAGATTGTCATAACGCAACCAATGAAAAGCCATGAACTTTGTTTAATATAGACCCCCCCAACTTCCTTTTCCCCTCTATAAAAGAGTTTTCTCCTCTCCGTTTTGTGGGGGACTTGTGCATGCCTCACTATAGTTGTAGACCCTAAATTGCAATTCTTTGCTCCTCCAAATAAACCCATTTTTTTCTGGAGTTATAACTGGCTGTCTATTTGTTTTAGGTCAACATTTTGTTGTTCCATATGTGGGTCCAGTGAAGACCCCCGATACTCTGAGGCTGGTAAGCAAACAGGTGTGGTACTACATTGAGCTCATTGTTGCTCACTGCTTTTCTAACTGACCCTGGGGTTTGAGGACAAGTCTTTCTCCTGGATCTGAGCTTCATCCTCTTTGCGTTTTGAAGCTCTCCAGGTTTTATTTGGGATCTGTTTTAAGGTTTCATCTTTTTTGGTTAAGACCTTGTTCTGTATGCGACTACTCATTTGGCACTTCGGCCTGATTTTTGAAATCAGACTTATCCAGCTTGAACTGGCTAGCCACCAGCCCATTCCTTCAGGAATAGGGGCTGTTCTATTGGAACTGTGCTGAGCAGCTTCCTGCCTGGCTCTTCCAGGACTAGACTGTTCCCTTAGAACTGGCTGGTATTAGGCCTGCAGGCTGTTTGAGCTATTTGAGCTGCTTAAGTTGTTTGAAAAGAATTATTTTACTCTAGAGAAAAAGCTCTGAGAAATAGGATCCCAGTTATCTAAATATTTTGAGGGTACCCCTTCCCTACAGAGATCCTGGCCCATTTTATGTTTGAAAACCAAGGTCCTTCTTCATGTGCATGTCTAACCAAACTGGACTGACCTAACCGAAAGCAATTTAGAATATCAATGACCATTATGAGGAACTTTTGAAATCCCTAAACGTACTTTTCTTAAAACCAAATGGGACAACCATAGCTCTAAACTTTCCAAAACTAAATGGAATGCCTATTTCGATCGGTATTTTTAGGCTTCCAAACATTATCAGCAGTCTAAAATTGGATCTTTGCAAAATAAGATTTTAAGATGAACTAAGGTAAACAATTAAAGAAAGGTAACATGGCTCCCAAAGCCTCAGGCTCTTCTTCCTTGGCTTCTCTGTCTCAGGCTCCATCTCTAGCACCATCTTGTCTCACTCCTCCTCCTGCTCATGTCCCACCTCCATTGCCAGCTTCCCCCTTCCCTTCTTTTTGCCTGCCTACACATCCCTTACATCCCCAGTTCCCCAATACTAATTCTCTTGCCAGACTTCCCCTTTTCTCTGAAACTCTCCCCACTCCCTTTTCCTCTGAACTTATCAGAACCTATCCCTTTAACATTAAGTCTTTGGGGGATCCAGAGGACAAACCCTTAATATCTTATATTTCCTGGACTAACACTGAACTGTGAGTCAAGGTCAGAGATTCTCCCAAAGTAACTGGAGATCCTCACAGATTTGCTGAATTAATATAGTCATTCAGATTTATCAACCTGGTTTCTAAGACTTAACATCAGCTTGTTCATAAGCTTGTAGGTGAAGGCCAGGCCCAGCATTGAATGAAAACTGTTAGTAGAGGAAAGACCAGCCCACTAACTTATTATATGATCAGACTCAGGCAATCAATAAGTGACTTCGTTGAGGAATTCCTAGGGCTTTTCCAAAGACTGTTGAATGGAACAAAATTCAGGCTTGCACACAAAAATCTGATGAACCTGTTTATGACTATTACAATAGATTTCATATTATTTTTAAAGCAAATTCTGGTCTTTCTTCAGATGTTGATTCCACCCATGTAGCTTGTAACTCTATGTTTAGTCATAGGCTGACCCAGAACATCTCCCTTCTGGTAAAAAGGACCAGGACGGAACAGGAAAATTTGTCCACTGCAGATTTAGTTAATCTGATAAACCAGCTCTCTCATACTTTAAATGAGTCACCTAAAAGGAAGACTGACAAAATTCTTAACCTTCAACTCCAGCAAGTGAAGGCCCCTAAATGATCCCCCACCCACCCCGAGTTTCTGCTGTTATTGCAAAACGCCAGGACATTGGAAAAGAATTTGCTACAAATTTAAGTGCTTTAGGTGCCTTCAGCCCTCTAATCAGCCTTTTCCAACATCCTCCCGGTTCTCAGCGACTAAGCTCCTGGGAACTATAGGTGCTCTTCCCAATCCTCCCTCTTAACTGACTTGAAGAACGTTTCTCCAGATCGGGGATAAATCTCTTCCAGACCTCACTGACACTGGAGTCACACTCCTGGTACTCAACCCCTCTACTGTCAATCACCCCTTGCCTTGTAGCGCTAAAACAATTCAAATAGTAGGGATCTCTAATAAACCTCAAGAGGTTTCTGTCCTTGGACGTATTCCCTTTTGTTTAGGCCCTTTGAAAGACACATACCCCCTTCTCCTTAGTTTCTCTGCCCATCCATTTATTAGGTCAAGACTTCTTGGAGAAGTATATAGAATTTTCTTTCTCCCCAAAGGAGAAAGCAATTCTAGAATTGACAGTAGTTATCCAAGCAGCCAACCAGGTGAATTAAATGACTCTTTGACATCTTTTATTTGCTTTGTTTTTGATGGTACTAGAGTTTATTCTGGAAACACTGATCATCTACCCCTATTGAATCAACTACCACCCTCCTTATGGGCAAAATCTACAGCTGATATTGGAAAAATTCACAGCCCATCCCCCATCAAGATTCAGATAGATCTCTTAAAACCTCTTCCCAGAATTAATCAACATCCTGTAAGTAAAGAAGCCCTTCAAGGCATAAAAACCATCTTAGAAGATTACAAGGCTCAAGGCCTCACTGTCCCTTAACTAGTCCCTGTAATGCTCTTATTTTACTGGTGAGAAAACCTAAGGACTTAGAGTTGAGGTTTGTCCAGGACCATTTCACCATTTCAGTAGAAGCTCTCCTGAAAATTCTCATCACACTCAACATTTCTCAGCTGCCTCACTTCCTAAGAAGTCCTTTTGTTAGCTGTTCCTCACATCACTCTTTTATGTTGTAATAATCTTAATTCTGCTACTCTTCTCCCCTCTGTCACTGATGAAGTTCCTCTTGACTTCTTAACACTGATGGATCACCTACTGACTCCTTGTAAATGATCTGTAGGAAATTCTTTGGGTAATGTTGACTATTCATGGTTCACTAGTAGTTCTTATTTAAAAGGTGACAATGGCAAATGTTGTGCTGAGTATGCTATTGCAACTTCTTTTGATATTGTTGAGGCAGTACCTTCATCTATGGCTACCTCAGCCTAACAGGCTGAATTATATGCTCTTATGTGGGCTTGTACCTTAGCCAAGGATAAAACTGCCAAAATTTGGAGTAGCTCATGATTTTGGAATGTTGTGGAAGTAACATGGTTTCCTCTTCTCTATCATGCGACTTATCTTTGGTAAATTCATAAATTCAAATAATTAGCTCTAAAACAAGCTACCATTTTGAAATATCTTCTTGGGAATTCTTTGAAGCCCTGGGGAAAAAGTGGATGTCAATATACTGAATGCTCTTCTTCTGAATTCAGACTCCATGTAAAGCTGGTTTGCCTCAAATTAGCCTCATCAAATTTCGGATACACAAAATCTCTATTGACTGTCCATGATGTGCCAAGAATTTGTTTTAGATTCAGATTTGTTTTAGAGTTCTCCTACACTTTCTCCTGTAAGCATCATGGTAACACCCTCTAACAGCTTGTGAGGTGGGTGTCACACTCTTTTCTTTTTTTCCAGAATGAGAAACTGAATGCCCAAGACCACAGAGCTCAGAGATGATAGAAACAGGAGCTGCAAGTCAAAGTTTCCTGATTCTAAGACCAGAGCCCCTTCCACCACACTCCAGCTCAGCCTCACTACAAAATTCCAGTTTCATCCTGTTCCACACAGGACCCACATGTCCTGCAGCCTGGGTCAACCCAGGTTTGAGAATACTCCCCAAGAACAACTGAGGCATGCTCTGAGATGGCAAAATGCCACTCATGGAACCCAGGTAAAGCCTCCAAGCAGTTGTTAGTGAGGGACCAGCATGCACACTTCAGAATCTGCCAACTGAAGAAGTGATTTTCAACAGAGAAACCCTAGCAAAACAGCAGTGTTACAAGTCACTCAGCCTTGACGGAAGTACTTTTTAAAGACTGTGCTCCAGTTAGCAAGTGTCTTTAGCAGACCCTATGTACTGTTGTCACATCTGTGTTCAAGATTCCTCGTCCCCTCTTAAAATAAGCCTGAAAGCTAATGTAGTTATACAAGGCAGCCAAATTGCACAAAACTGTCAACTCTTCCTCCGGAACAGATTAAGACCCTGCAGCCAATGGGAAGATATAACTGCTCCCCAGTTTATGAGCAATTTCTTTCCTTCCAGATTTTTCACTGAGACTGGAGTCTAAACTCAAAGCAATAATCATCCAACAAAAATGCCTCTGGAATAATTGAGATCAGTCTTGGGACAGCTGAGTCCTACTGTTTTTCATGTTTGTACATTTTTTACTCTGTGATTAATGGAGGAGGAGATGAGAAAACAGAGGGTGGAAAGGGAGAAAGAAAAAAAAATATCACTTGACTCTGCGTACTCAAAAATGTGGAAGAAGAGAAGGTGGAAGAGAGATTGTGCCTGTCAGTTTCTCATTCGACTTGCATGGGTCAAACAAAATCATATAATTTCTACTCCCTCTCATACTTTTCTTCAAACAGTTTGGGAGTTAATGACAAACCAGTCACACTCTGGCAAGTTTGAAACTAAACATAATTTGTCTTCTCTCCCTAGCAGGGGTAAACACAAGAATCAACAGAATGAAAGAAAAATCCAACTGTCTTTTCAGAGCCAAGCAGAGGAAAGAGAACTGGGGCCACGGAACCTTGCGAGATCATGCAGTCTGACTGCTCACTTTCCAAATGTGGTGGGAGCCTAGAGAGCTGAACCCGTGGTTCAAGGTCACCCAGCAAGTTGTCTTTAGAACCAGGATCTAAATCCAGGCCTCCTGATTCACAGCCCAGGGCTCTTCCTTTGGGGCTTAAGAAATCATCTGAGTGTGTTTTGCTGTGGCTCTACAAGGGGAACATTAGAAAGGGGCCCCACCCACATAATAGCCCCCTAAGTTGGAGGACTAGACAGACAGTTGTAATTTGGGCATCCCCATGCTCTGTGCCAGGCAACTGGCCTGGCTACAGGGAACCACTGGAGACTGTCAGTCATTGAGGTGAGAGGCTGGATTCGGAGTCAGCCATCTGTCAGAAGGGGGTTTGGATAATTAAATCTGCTCACTAGAGGCAGTGAGGGGGATGAGAAAGGCCCAATAATGGGGCCCCTGACCTGGAGCTGCCTGTGTGACCCTCTTCCCATCCCTTCCACAGGCTGGCTGAGCCCCTCCTCAGTCATGGTAGTAAACAAGCTGGTCCAATCCCTCCAGGGCTGGCTTCTGCTGTGATTTGCAGAGCCCTCCATCCTCAGGATGAAGAACTGCCCTGAGTCCAGTCCTGTGGCCCTGGCTGTGCTGACTGAGCCCACAATGGGCAGAGGGAGCAGACTCTCAAGTCTGTCTCACCCATCACCAGGGCTAAGCGCATATACTTTGGAGCTGAGACTCACTGAATCCAAATCCTTGCTCTACCACTTCCCAGCTGAGGAAACCCCTGATCTCTAGACTGCGTTCTATCTACCTATAAAATGACTTAGAGATTTGTTTTGAGCATTAAATGAGATAATGCATAGAAATCCCCCAGCATGGTGCTTGCTCAGGGTAAGCACTCAATCAATGGCCACTGTTTTTATTACTGAGAGGTCCCCTCCACCCATCAGTCTTTTCCTCTTGATCTCCCATCATTGCTCTGTGTGCTGCTGGAGTGACCCTCAGAGTTTTCTGCTTGACCATCCCTAACCCCCATTACACCCCATGCATGCTGGGAGTCCTCAAAGAATCTTCTCTCTACAGTTACCATAACAACAGCCTGCCAGTTGGGCTTCCTCTTCCCCAGGCCAGCCTTCCACAGGGTCTGCTTCCACCCATTCCTCCGACCCACCCAGTGGTCCTGCTTTCATCCTGGCTGCTGTGATTAACTGGCCTCACAGACCATAGCACCTAGGATGGGCTCTGACCAAGTACTAGGGTGAGACAGTCACACCCCACAGTGAAGACACAGGCGCAGACCACTTCCATGTCATTAACCATGGCAGAGTCCAGTCAGAAGAGAACAGTCCTTCTCCCCAAAAGACTTTAGTAAACTATTTCCCAGCAATGAAACCCATTTTAAATTCAGACAGAGAGAAGGACCTTGGTACTCAAAACTGAGAGAGCACATTTAATCGGGGCAGGAGAGAGCTATTTAATTTCACTTCTCTTTGCCTAAGCTTCTTTGACCCCTCTCCCCATTCGTTTGCTCTATATCAATATTTCTCAAACTGTCTGTGGTGAACGTCCCATTGTTTATTTTCCCCAAACTATTGGGTACCAATACTTTTGTAAAACAGTCAAAATAAATTACTACCAAACTAAAATGTCACTTGGATGTCACAATAATGTTAAATTGCTATAAAGTTCCGTAAATACTTTGAATTTCTGTACTTAACTTTTGGCGAACTGGTAAACGTTTCGCAGACCCCTACTAGTCCTGGACCAAACTGAGAGTAGGGCTGCTTCTGGAAGGAACAGAACCACAGAAGAGTCCATCTGCCATGGACACCCCCCCATTCTGGGTTTTTGTCCTGTAATGCGGTCTGCTCAGCAGTGACCCTGCCCCACCCAGAACATGCAATGGAAAGGTTCCTGGTAGAACTTGCCCAGTCTCTAGTAAGTGCTGTTCCCTGAGCACCAAGCGTCCCCCAGTGAGAGGGATATGCTGCGATAATACCGGCCGTGTGCAGCCCGCTGGCTCTTACCATTCCATTCCAGCCCTGTTGATCTCCTCCCACCAGCATTCTGTAGGCTCCCCCAGGCTCTGAGGTGTGGGCATGCAGGCGTAGTTCCACTGTCTGTCAGAACCTTCCTTCTTGTTGAAGATGCTCCTCACGGCCACCACCACCTGCCCATGGGGACACTGGTAGCTGAAGCCCTGCCGGTTCAGATTCACCCACCCATCATCACTATAGTCTTGGTACTGCTGATATGGGTACCCATAGTCTTCATACTGCCCCCAGGTCACGGTGACCAGTGGCAGAAGCACCCACAGAAGAGTGAGGTCCATGCTGTCTGGGTTTCTGGCAAAAAATGTCACCCTATGTCTGCTGGGCTGCTGGTTTTATACAGCTGCTGCTGACATGTGGCTTCCAGATGTGGGCGAGCAAGCAGGCTCCAACTGCAGTGTGTCATCGTTTAAGCAAAACTTTTCAGCGCCGAGATATTGGCCATAAGTACATTCAGTTTGTTTTAAGGTGGAATTCTAAGAAAACGTAAGGAACATGCAAATGGAAGAAACTCCCTAGAGGAGGAACAACTTAGCAGATAGATTATAAAAGCAAATGGCTTCACACACCTCAGAAACATTCACTTGAAAAAAGGAGCAAATTTGTCCCTCATCTCTTAGCACTTCACTTCTCTCTTCCCTACCCCACCCCCCACCACTAGCAAACCCCTGTATTTGTTCTCCAAACCAGCCTTCCAGGACCACACAAATATGCAGAAAGTGATTTCAAAACACCAAAATAATAGGTTGAAGGGTCAGAGTTATTCACATTTCTGCAAGGCTAGATACCTACTTTAAGTTCTCAGCCCAACATCTTTTAACCCTGAGTTATAAGCATGGAATGCCAGTTTGCAGGCTACTCTGAGAATTTTTAAGTCACATATGGAAGTACTATGGGCCCCTGGAGAGATAAGTTGGGCATTATTGCTACATTTAAACATCCTTCTGAGCTGCTGAAATTGGACCCATCTACACCTAGAAACCATGCTCGGCTGACAAATACGTCATGAGTTTAATTTGAATACAGCCACTTTTTATCCTTCGGTGGTTTTCCCCTCTGTGTTGAGTTTTCTTTTTAATGAGGTATAACTTACATATAATAAAATTCATCTCTTCTATATTCAGCATACAGTCGTTCAACCAGTACCATAATCAAGACACAGAACAGTTCCCTCAACCCTCTAGTCCCCTTATGCCCTTTGGTAGTCAAATCCTTCCCAATACCCAGCCCCTGGTAACCACTGATCTACTTTCCGTCACTGTAGTTTTGCCTTTTCCAGGATGTCAAATAGATGGAATCATACAATATGTTGCCTTTTGTCTGACTCCTTTCACTAGGAAAAATGCTTTCTGGATCCATCCATATTGTTGTGTGTTAGTGTCAATAGTTCATTCCTTTACACTGTTGAGTGGTATTCTATGTTATGGCTGTACTACAGACTGCTTATACATTTACCAGTTGAAAGACATTTGTTTTTCTTTCCCAGTGTTTAGTAGTTATGAATAAAACTACTATAAACGTCCATGAATAGGTTTTTGTGAGAAGAAATTTTTATTTCATTTGGGCAAATACCTAGGAGTGAGAGTACTGGATTAAGTGTATATTTAACTTTGTAAGAAACTACCCGATTTCTCAAGTGCTGAACTATAGTGCATCCCTCCCAGAAAAATTGCAGTTTCTTTTATTTTAACCATTTTAACAAGTTACTAGTTTCCAGTAGTATTTCAGTGAGGTTTTGATTTGCATTTCTATAATGACTAATGATTTTGAGCATCTTTTCATGTGTTTATTGGTCATCTGTCTGTTTTCTTTGGTGATTTAGCTGTTCAAATTTCTTGAGCCCTTTGGGCATCCCCTAAGTGGGTAGTATTTCCCATTTTTCATCAGGGCTGTCCCTCAGGAAGTTTCTTAAAATTGTGGTTGTAGACCAATGATTTCTCAAGCTCCTGTGAAGATTGTTAAAATGCAGATTCCTGGGCTCCAGACCTACTAAATCATAACCTCACAGGTGATGCCCAGGTATCTACATTAAAAAATTCTTCCACGTGATTCTTATTCACACCAAAGTTTAAGAACCACTTTCCTAAAGGAATGTGGATCCAGGGGAAAAAAATCACGCTATGAAGTCCACCCCTTGTCAATTTATAGCACATTTACCAGATGGCATTCAGGCTAAATTAAGGTAACCTTGAAGGAGAAAGTTACACATGGGAGGAAAGCAAACATGTATGTGTATTTGTGTGTGTGTCGAGCATGTAATTTGCTCTGAGGATGTAGTTATCAAAGGGAGGGGAAGAGGCTCTGGGCTGACTAAGCATGAGTCCCAGTTTGTTTTAGTACCACCTTCTCCAATAACAGGGGTCCCCAACCCCTGGGCTGCAGACTGTACCGGTCTGCAGCCTGTTAGGAACCTGGCCACACAGCAGGAGGTGAATGGCGGGTGAGTGAGCGAAGATTCATCTGTGTTTACAGCTGCTTCTCATTGCTCTCATTACCACCTGAGCTCCACCTCCTGTCAGCATTATGGTTAGTTGTATAATTATTTCATTATATATTACAAGGTAATAATAATAGAAATAAAGTGCACAATAAATAGAAAGCACTTGAATCATCCTGAAACCATTCCCAGCTCCCCCGCTCCCCTCCCCCGCCGGTCCGTGGAAAACCTGTCTTCCTTGAAACCGGTTCCTGGTGCCAAAAAGATTAGGGACCACTGTCCTATCACTCTTATCCCTAAGTAACTCCCCAGTGCTGGCAACTGGAGTCCTCCAAGCTTAGGGCAACCACTTTGGTTTATGATATGCTGGAGCAATTATTCTCAACCCTGTCAGCACTTAAGCATTACCTGGGGAACTTTTGAAAGACACCAGTGTCTGAGTCTCATCCCAGATCCATCAGATCAGAAGCTTTTGAACCAGGCCCAGACAAGAGTATCCTTTAAAACCTTCCTGTATGATTTGCATGTACAGCCAAGGTTGAGAACCACTACTGTAGAGGTTTTAAAACGGATCGTCCTGATGCTCATGAGTTATATCCTGCATTCTGGATATGCCTTAAGATTTAAAGAGCTCCAAGAGACAATGCAAATCATTGTAAGCACTCATCTTTATCACACGTTCATTTCCCAACAATTTCCAGGCCCTTCCTGTTCCCCATTCTCTGCAGACCCCTTTTATCTTACAGTTTACAGCTTCCATGGCTAGACACCCTGTAATGTGCACAAGTAAACATCTTTAGAGTTTAGTCTAGTTTGGGTATAGATTCTTGTTACTTAGAGTTGATAGCATCCTAACTCATGCAGTGTCGCAGGGGATTCTAGAAACTGAGGACTTGCAGCCCATTGCTGGAGGTTTCCTAGAGACTGGTTGTCCTGAGCAGACATTAAGAATGTACGTTTAACGCATATGCAATTTGCCATGCATTTTCAACTAGGTTATCATATTATCTTTCTCACAGCCTTGTATATATTAGTGAGGCATTATTGGGATTTGTTTTTCACAGGTGAGGAAACTGTGGTCAGGAACTTTTTTGGTTCAAATTCCTAGGGCCGGAAGGGCATGACCCCCAGGTCTTCTGATTCCTAGACTGTGATTCCTTTCATCATTTCATCAAAACTGCAGTCCACTAATTATATATCAACATTTAGAAATAATTGCCAGGCTTCCCTGGTGGCACAGTGGTTGAGAGTCCGCCTGCCGATGCAGGGGACACGGGTTCGTGCCCCGGTCTGGGAAGGTCCCACATGCCGCGGAGCGGCTGGGCCCGTGAGCCATGGCCGCTGAGCCTGCGCGTCCGGAGCCTGTGCTCCACAATGGAAGAGGCCACAACAGTGAGAGGCCCGCGTACCACAAAAAAAAAGAAAAGATTAATAATAATAATCGCCAAATAAAATATTGATAAGGTTATTAATATTAAATCACACATACTAATTAATTTGCACCATGAATTTCTGCTGTTGTTGGCAAAGTATGCTCAGTAGGCCCTGGGGAACATCAAGAACTCAGTATTAGATCAGTAGTTTTCAAAGTGTGGTTCTAGGGCCCGCAGCATCAGCATCACCTGAAAACTTGTTAGAAACTCAAATTCTCTGGCCCGACTCCAGACCTACTGAATCAGGCATTCTGGGGTGCCACCCAGCCAGATTCATTTTTGCAAGCCCTCCAGGTGACCTGATGCATGCTGTAGAACCACTACACACAAGTTATATCAGAAAACTCTACCTCAATTTCAGGAGTCACTTGGTAAGGAGTAACACAGTCATGCTAACGCCTATCTGACCCCAGCTCAATCATACTTATCCCAGAGCCCACAGCATAATCACTGGACTGTCTCATTTCCTAGTAGTAATGAACTTGAGATGTTTTGGAGAGACTCTGCCAATGAGTATTCCAATGCCTTGATGATTCTTCTTCCTTTTCCTTTTTGTCTCCTTTTCTTTCTTCTCCTTCTCCTCCTTCTAATAGCTTTATTGAGATATACTTCATACACCATACGGTTCGCCATTGAAGGTATATAATTCAATGACTTTTGGTATATTCATAGAGTTCTACTACCATCACCACGATCAATTTTAGAACATTTTTGTCATCCAACAAGAAATTCTGTACCCATTAGCAATCACGCTCCATTTTTCCTCAACCTTTAGCCCTAGGTAACCACAAAATTGCTTTCTGTCTCTATGGATTTGTCTATTCTGGATATTTCATACAAAAGGAATCATTCAATATGTTCCTTGTTGTGGAGACTGTCCTGTACATTATAGGATGTGTAGTAGCATCCCTGGCCTCTATCCACTAGATGCCAGTAGGTCTCCCCTCTCCAAAATGTGATAACCAAAAATACCTCCAGACATTGCCACACATTCCCTGGGGAATAAAATCATCTCTGGTTGAGAACCACTGAGTTAGACAAACCTGTTTTATTATCTGTAAAATGAGAGATAATAGCCACCATGCGATGATTGTGAGAATCATATCAAATTGTCGTCTGGCAAAGCCTTTGTAAATTATAATGCTGGACACAAACGTAGGTTGTCATTATCACCTCAGAAAAACACTAGACACTGGAGCGGAGGGGATCGTTAGGCAAATCGGTGTGATGAGCGGCCTGGGGTTCTGCAGGCAGCTGAGTATCCTTGTGCAGAGATGTGACTGGCGGAATTAGCCTGGGAATGAGCAAAACTGGGAGGGTGTTGTTTCACCACTTTCAGGGGCTCCGTTAGTCCATGTGATGAGTGTGGATGGCAGAGGTCACTGAGAGTGAGTTGCAGGGCTGAGCAATGAAGGCAGAGAGTGAGGGAGAATTTAGGAGTTCCGGAAGCAGCAGGCGGGAGGAAGCGCCTTCATGGTGGAGAAGGAGGCGTTCACGTGCACTGGAACCAAGGTTGGGAAGGGAGAGCCAAGCCATGTTTGTTCTGAGACGCTCATGGAAGGAAGCTGGTAGGTCTAAGTGCCGAATTAGTATTTGGGGATCTGTGAGGATGAATGAAGCCCAGAGACATGGAGGCTGCTGGAAGTATCACTTTAGTAAATAGATTATGTGCTTGTAAGTGAAACAACATGTTGAAATCAGAATACATGTAATCAAGAGCTTATGATCTGCTAGAGAACACTGCTGAAAGGAATGTCCTGTTGGAAAGATATGGATACAGATGAGGAAAAAAAGAAAATAATTCATTCAGAAAGCACTGAAGTGGTGTCATTCCAAGTCACATTTCCTAATTTGAAATCGGCTTTTAAATGCTTAAAGCTATGCATATAATCCACATGATCTAGCAGCTAGTAGGCACTCAGTAACTATTTAGTCTCTTCCATTGGCAGGGCTGTAGCATGAATCAGTTCATCCTTGCGTTGATCGGAGGCGGGAAAGCTGGCCTTATTATTTCCACTTTACCAGTTTGGAAATGGAGGCTTTGAGAAGTAATGGCCCAACTTACAGACATATTGGGTGACAGGGTCTGGATCTCAACCCATGTCTCCCACTTCCAAATTGAGGGTCTGAAGCACCCCACATTGCTCTGACAGTCAGTCCCATCACCCCTGCCGGGTTTCTCAGGGGTGTGGAGGACTTGGCATCATGAGACTCGACGAATGTGTCCTGTAGCTCGTGCACATTTAACAAGCCCATTCTGCAGCAGGCAGGGGCAGGAGCCTCCCTGAAGGTGACTTTCCTCTCCAGGGAGACAGTATTTCCATTGTCTCTGCCAGTTGCTTCCCCAGCACTGTCTGTCTGCCGCTTCCTCTGATCTTGCCTGACTACCTTAACTAAGATTCACTCTCTTGCTCTCATTCCCGCAGGGACGCACTTGTACTTCCTTTGGGGTTGTACACTCACTTAACCTTTCTGGCCTGCAGATGATGGACTTGGTCACCTAGGAAACCTATTATCTCTCCCAACTCTAAAAACACATGACCACTCCAAATCAGCATTTCTCAAAGTGAGGTCCACAGACTACCTGCATCATATTTATGGAAAAATGTGCTAAAGGCAGATTCCTGGGGCCCCATCAACCCTACTGAAGTGCAATCCCTGGGGACGGGGCCCTGGAATCTGTGTTTTTAATGAGCTCCCCCACCCCCCACTCCCACCGTGACTTTCATGCATAACAAAGTCTAGAACCACAGGGTTAGGTGCATGTTCATTCCCTGAGAATGAGTCTGATTTCATATCGTTCCCCGAGTGAGTGAGGCAGAACCACGCAAGGCTCCCTCTGCCAACTACCCAGCTGCTGGTCCAGGTCCAGTTGTGTCCCTGGCTCCATGGCACGCGGGCTGCGATGAGGGCTTTGCACTATAATCCTGTTTTCACGGAGCCCACCCTGGCTTCCTGCTCACACACCGCCCATGCAGACAGTGACAGAGAAGAACTGAGAAGCACAGCAAAGGCTGCAGCCCAACCTTCCTCCCCTCCCTGTCAACAGCCTGGATCCAAGCACGCTGGACGCTAATGACTGCTATTTTCTAATCCAGCTTTTTAAAATGCTGCAATATTAACATCTACCAAAATAATTCAACCCTCTTGGATGGTGGGGTTGCTTCACCTAAGCAGAAGCACTGATTGAATTGCCAAAGCCATGCAGGCTGTGTGTGTGTGTGTGTGTGTATATCTGTGTGCATGCATGGGTGTGCCCACATTCATGCACTCATACATATATGCACATACTTTACTTTTAATCTACACAAAATTAAATGAGACAGTATGTAGAAAGTGCTTGAAGAGAGGCTGGTATTAAAAAATTAATGAGTTATGGTTTTGCAAGGTGGTGTGACAGATATTCTTCATTTCACTTTCCAGAGTACTTCTTTTTCCTGCCCTGGGCCCTGAGAAGCGTAATGCACTGCGTGAAAGTGCCCTCCGGCCCTCAGGTCCTCATTAGGCTTGGCCAGTGGGAGGCACCAGGGGAATATTAAAGGATGAGAAGAAAGGGGCAAAACAGTAATTTACCTGCCAAGCCCTGGTAGGCAGTGACTGGGTTTCTCTCCATGAAGCCTCAGCTTCTGTTGGCTGTCCCCTCTTCTAAGACTAGGTTCCAGTAACATCACCCTTTCCCTGCCCCTTCAGGCCTGGGGGCAGTATTTCAACTGTTTCTAGTGTAGCTGACCTGGGTGTTCACCTTTAATCCTGTTCACACCTTTGCACATGGTTCTTTCATTTATTCTCTCCAGTCATCCCTCTTGAATATGTACCTGTTTCTTGCCGGGACCTGGCTGATATAAATGATAAGCGCCTGGATTCAATACAAGGGCAATTCTGAAACGTGGTGACTGTCCTCAGCACTGGACATCTGTCTCCAGTTGCTTGTGGCCCTTAGCTACCCAGTGGGAGAAAAATGTTCCTTTCAGTTGCGGGATGTTGGGAAGCGTCAATGTGGTTCCTTCTTCAATGTGAAGCCAGCCCCACTTCTCCCCACCAACCTTCTACCCTCAGCGCTCATATCACTCCATCCAAATGCCCACGTTTGCAACTTGTTCCATTTGCGGAGAGAGCAAAGCTTTGTGTTCCACCAGACTTTAAAACAGATTATCTGCACCAGCTGAGTGACCTTGGGCAAGTTTCTTTCTCAGCATCAGTCACCCCCTTTGAAAAACTGGGAAAAGTTGTCCTTCAAAGAATGCAAAGATGACATTCAAAATCATGAGTATAAAAGTGCGTGCCACAGTTAGACATACTGATGTAAGTGTGCAGGTCTGTGAGACGTCAGTTTTCTTTGCTCAGGAAGATCTCCAGGGACAGAGATTGTATGGCCTAGTGGAGAAGCCTGACTCACATACATCAGGACAGTCAAAGGGATTCCCAATCTGTTTTCTGGACAAGATTTACCTTTGACTTCCTGAATGGAACAAGTTGCAAAGGTGGGAATTTGACACAACTGAAAGGAGCACCCAGAGTCTCCCCAGGGTGCTGGAATCTTGGGATTCTCCCTTACCTCCTTTGGAGGGATAATCCAGATCTGTGAATGTGGCCTCAGATGGGGTCTGCTCCAAGAAGACTTCATGAGAGAAAGGCAAAGGAGAATTTTTCAACATTTATGGTAAACCAGTGCAAAGTTCCTCAAACCCCACAAGGACTAGAATACCCCAAATACAAACTTTGAGGAAGGAGATCCATCTACAAATTTTGACTTTGAATCCTTTAAAAGAATAGTCCAGAAAAGGCCAGGGATAAATATCTGAATACAAATTGTTTTACATCTTGATAATCTCCATAAATATCAAACAATGATGCATTCATCCCTCCTGCTTCTAATAATTGCTATCTAATTTTGACTGATGAAATAAAGTTTCCATTTTAAGGCAGGACAAGAAAAAATGAAACATAAACTGCTCTCTGTGTGTTTATTTGGGCCTCCTCCCTCCCTGATGTGCAGTGTGCATCTGCATTACACATTAACCACAGCTCCTCAAAGACAGGAGTGCCTGTTCAACCATAAAGATCAATTTTTTTTTCTTTCTTCTCACGCTAGCAATGTAACTTCTCCAAAGAATAGTGTTCTTTCCCAGGTCTGTAGGGGGTCATGGTGACTTGCTGCTTGCTTTGTACGTACTTACCTGGACTATATATCCTTGGTAAACTTTATGTAAAATGTCAGTATGTCATTCTGTTGTATGATCCTTTGTCTCGAAAATGTACATGACTATGCCTTTGACTTCTAACAAGCGGAACAGTTCTCAGAGCTTTCTGAGAACTTGCCTCCCCGGTTATAATCCTCAGTTTGACTGGAATAAAATTCTTTCTTTTTCTTCTTGACAGCTAATTGAATTTTCATCGACATGACAAAGTTTCTTCACTCTCTGAGTACAAATTCTTTCATTGTAAAATAAGGAAATCAGTATTCATCTTGGGAGATTATGGTGAGAATTAATCTACTCCCTTTTCTTCCTAATTGCCAATTTATAATCCAGCTCACAAAAGGAAGGCAATTTGATGAAAGGAATCTAGGCTTTTTTTTTTTTTTCATTTGCTTTCTAGTCCTGGGTTGGAGAAAGGTAGGTGAAGGTATACTTACGGTCAAAAGCCCAGGAGTCTTTGATCAGTTTTGTGGAGCCTACTCTTCCCCTAGTGGATTAGAGAGGTTGGAAAGGAATCATCAGGACTTGAGATCAAATCTCTGCCCTCCAATATTCCTTGAAGCCTCAAGTAAGTAAACATAACTCTCTGAGTCTCCTCAATTATAAAAATTGGCATAATAATATCCAGTTCTCAAATGTATTATGAGGATGAGATGATAATTGAGTCAGTGAAGTGCTCAGGCAGTGCCTGGCTCAGAGGAACCACTCAGGAGTTGAGGACAATCCCTATCCTCTTTTCTAGACTGCACAGTCCTGTCCTCTGACACTCCATTTCCACTGCTCACCCAGTAGACATAGAGGTGCAGCCTGGGATGCTTTCAACTCCTGCTGATTAGAGAACTTACTCAAATAAGCAGGTGCGTGGTAGAGTGGTGAGGTGAGGGATTCTGGAGTCAGCAAGAAACACTGCCTTTGGCAGTTGGTTATTTGAACTCTACGTTTGTGTTTGCCCAGTTGTAACATAGGGATAATAGTATCTACTTCATAGGATTGTTGTGAGTATGAAAGGAGAAAATGCACAATGCTTCATAGTAGGCATTCAACAAAAGATACCCGTTGACTATTTTAGGCAAAAAAAAAAGCTCAACTCACATGCAGCCTCCTCTCTGAAGAGTTTTCTGATCACACAACTCAGATGTCATTGCTTTGAGCTGCCATAACACATTGCCCGTATTTCTTTTTAGCATGAAATTGTCATGCTGCCATGTGTTAAAATTAGCAGCTTACACGAGACTCCCACACAAAGTTGTGTGCTTCTTGAAGACAAGGACTGCTTGTTTCAGCCATGAGTTCGTCAGAGTCAGTGTGGGTACATAGTAAAGGCTCAAAAGCCATTGTTGAGCTGAACTGAAATGATGAATTAAAACAGAAAACTCCTTCTGCCAAACACGATACCTAGGAAGAGAGGTGCCGTGTCTCCCCAGCAACAACTAAAACGGTAAGAAACAAACCAGATTTAACAGTCGCCCTGACATGGGTGGTCAGGAAATTGATTGAGGGTGAGAAGTGATTGAAACACACAAGTAAAAATTCCATTTTACAGGAAAAATAACTGAGAAAAATATGAGTAATGATATTAAACAAGTTATTTGGAGAGCATCGAGATCAATGAATTGGGCAATTTTTCCCAGGTTTGCCAGGAAAGGGAATCAAGGTCACTCAACTCCTGACAGTTTTTTTTTTTTTCCTTCAGTACACGGGCCTCTCACTGTTGTGGCCTCTCCTGTTGCGGAGCACAGGCTCCGGACCCGCAGGCTCAGCGGCCATGGCTCACGGGCCCAGCCGCTCCGCAGCACGTGGAGATCTTCCCGGACCAGGGCACGAACTTGCATCCCCTGCATCGGCAGGCGGACTCTCAACCACTGCGCCACCAGGGAAGCCCAACTCCTGGCAGTTTAACTTTTCAAATTCAACTTTATTTACCCTCACTCAGCTAAAGACAAATCAGTTGACACACTGAGTAGAATAAATATTAAATGGTGGATCACTTAAAACTAAGATTTATGGACCCTGTACAGCTTGTATAGTATGTATGCAGATAGCATTGTACTGACAGACTCTGAGAGGGGTGGGGACGAGGTGAGGAGAGGAGAGATGGGAATTAAAGCTCTGCAGGTTTCCACTCATATCACTTCCTCCTTGTCTGGGAAATTTTATCTTCTCCTTATAGTCCAAAAAACTGTTGTGCAAACACCTCACACCTGACAGACCTGTTGGATGAGAACCATGGTATGAGGTTTCAGATATCAGGGCGAGATATGGCAGTAATTTTCCATGAAACAAAAGCAGACAGCATCCCTCAACTCCAGGGCTTCATCAGAAGAGATCAAATACTTGCCAACGGCACCAACCATGCGAGCAGGATGCAGCACAGGAGAAAGGGAGGGAGGGGGTGTTTATTCCAGCACATATGCAGCCCCTGTCCTAAATCAGAGCCAAACTGGATGCCAGTAAACCTAAGTGATGCAGGGTTTCACTGATACAATTCCAGCTCCTCAATGTTAATGAGCCATTTACAATTACGGTGAAAAATAATATTTTTTTAAAACTAAACTTAGTATCTTTCGTTTGCCTAAAAGGTCCAGAAGATACTGGTGTTAGTGCAGATGGTTCTAATTCTTATGCTCCTGGAGTCCACAGACTTTCGTCTATGCCTGGGATCTGCCTTGCGCTCATGCAGACTGTCAGGCAAGTTGCTTAACCGTACAAGTTTGGGAGGGAGTGGGCAGTTTCCCAACCGGTAAAATGAGAAGGTTGGTGTAGCTTATCTCCAAGATTGTGATTCTTAGCATTCTAAAGATCATAGGCAGCTTTGAGAATCTGATGAAAACACTAAACCTTCCTTCCAGAAGAAAGTGCATACATTAGACTTTTAACATACATTTTCAGGGACGTTATGGACACCTTGAATCCAACCACAGACCATGGGTCCCTGCTCCAGAGGATTCTTTACTAATATTTTATGACTATGAATTGCTACCAAGAGAGGATAAACCACAGGGCACTGCTTCTGCCTTCAAAGACCTAATTTTAAATTCAATATTCTAGAGAGTATCAGGTTAAAAATCTGATATTTTCTGAATTTTAACCCATACAGTATTATAACATTTTAATCAAACAACTTCAGATAAGCCTTAGGTTCCTTTCTGTATTTTTGTAAATAAAATTAAATTTTCTTAATGAACCAGACTTTCTACTTGAATTATGATTTCAAAGATATTTCCCCAGGAAAAAAAAATTGACCCTAGACTGTAAATATAAACAAATAATCACATTTTGATAAGAACTAATATTCACCTGTGAAGCCTTATTATAGGCCTGATTGAAGGAACCACCCTGATGTGACCATTTTATTTAAATGCCAGGAAAACAAACTTAAGGGCTGACCACTTAGCAGAAGCACTGTGTCAGTACAATCACAAATTCCATTTTAAATGTCTACTTTGTGACCTGGAGCATTTTAAGGATTGATCCAAGAGGTCAAACAGGAAATGAGTTAGGTGGGTGGTGAGAGGTGACAAGCATAGGAGATTTCAACACAGGGGGAAATATTAAGAAAATGTCACAATCATAATATGGCTAAAAGCTCTATTGGGAGGAAAGAAGTATTAAGTATCTTAGCACCTTCCAAATCACATCTTTTTTTCTACTTAAAACGTGTTCAGACTGTCTTATTCATTTACATATTTCCAAAGCCCAAGTCAGCATCTGGCCCATTGTTCTTTCTGCAAATGTTTTGCTTCCTTCTTCCCATCTTTTGGCAAAAAAAATGACAGAGTAGGAAGCAAAAATATCTGTACATACCTCCTCTTCCTGTTGCAGTGTCTGAAGTCCTATTAGATTCTGTTCCTTGGGCCAGTGTGTACAGTCCCCAACCCGTCCCTGTTTATGCTGTAAATATTTCTCAGATGGTTAAGACTATAATGGGATTGTAATCATTAATATGATGTGGAATGTGGTCTCCCAGTTCAATTTCTCATAGTTAGCCGAGGCTGGGTCCGGAAAAACCAAAGACAATGAGCGAGGACAGGTAAGTTCTGACTGACATCCGGAAGAGAGGGAGACCCTAAGAGATGACTAAGGACACTTGTGCTGAGATGGGATGTGCTGGGGGAGAAGACACCCGGCGGAAAGGGAAGGCTGAAAGAACCAGTTGAAAACGCACAGAGAAAACTACCTTCTTTCCAGTTTTGACCCAAATAATTCCAATCACTCTAGTCTGGATGTGGCAGTTGTTTTACTTTGAAAACTTTGTACATGGGAGGCAGTAAAAATATCTGTGGAATGAACGAAATTATCACCCACACCCCTGAGCCATATGATAACTAAGTTAAAAATCCTTCTCATATAAAATGCAGCACTAAAGCCGAGGCCCCCTTAGAGCTGACTGACTTTCATCAGTGACAGTGTGGCCATCTGTCTGAAAAAAATGCTTTTAAGGTCATTCTCCATAATTCTGCAGCCCATGTTTCTTTCTAGTCATGCAATCTGTGCATTTCACTCTATCATTATTTCCTTTGCTTTTCAGTGTGACCACATTGAGAATACACCTATTCTACTATTCACTGTATTGGTAGCATCTAACAAGTGCCAGGCATTAGAGAAAGTATCTGAAAATGCATTTGTTCATTTGCATCAGGTTATATTAACACTATTCCCATTTTACAGATGGGGCAATTGAAATGCAGGGAGTTCAAAGCCCTTCAGTTAGTAAGCCCTGGCTCAGGCTCCCATTCCCTACTGTGTGCTTCAAAGTCAGGACTCTAAGTCCGTCTGTGCAGCTGTGCTCTGCAGAGAGCAGGCACTCAGTCAAGGTTGCTGACAAGTGAGAAACAGTTCACCATATTAACTGCAAATTACAGGAGAGCTCAAGTCTCCCCAGGAATAATAAATGCCAAGGCCCTGGTGCCATGTGGGCTCCATTTAGTCTGGACTTGGAAAACTCTCACTCTTCTAAAGCTGTGCCCCTGAGAGCCTGCTGTTCATCAGGCAAAATACAAGGAGGGGGATCTGGCAGGGCTGGGTGCCATTTTCACACTCTGCTCAAAGGTGTGGGTGATGTATCAGAGACCTGAAAGTGGCCTCGAGAAGTAGACAGTTTCTCTCCTACCCCTTCCCATACCCGGGGACTCTGTAGCTCCGCCTTGCAGGTTGCTGCTTTCTGGGCAGAGCAAGGCGGCCTCGTGCTGTTTTCCTGGGACATAATCTCGCCTTGAGCAATTCCTGTTCTCACTGCTTCATTCTTCTACACTAGCCTGGTAGAAACTACCTCGTACCAGCTAGTGAACCGGAACCATGACCTATTCCTTCCTGTAGGGCAGTAAAGGCAAGGTCTGGCCTATGCTGGTAACTACAAACCAGCCTGGGCTGCCCTGGGTCACCTCATCCCCCAGTGAAGCAGCTTGGCTTTCTGATTGCTTTCTGAGTCCCAGCCATCCCAGAGCTGGAAGGTCAAACTACCTGCTCTGAGATTGGCCTCTTAATCATAAGTTCTTGTAATCATCATTACCTTGCTGTGAAAATGATCAGAATGTCTCTGATTTCCCAACTGGGAAGCAGTGGCTCAGCTAGGTGAAGGAACATACCCGAGGCACACCCTAGAGAATGTCAGAAAGAAGGCTGAAACCTAGCCTGTCTGGCTGTGCAGTCCACGCTTTCCCCGAGACCACACTAGCTTACAGCCTCTCTCTCCTGCTCCTCTCTGCAGGACACTCAAGCGAGAGGCTCCTCTTTCCAGCTGAGGGCTGGATCCCTGCACTATTTATTCCACTGAGCCAGAGCAGGGCCCTGAAACTCTTCCTCTCGAACCCACTTCCCACTGCAGCTTAATCACATTCATTAAACCAGGAACGACTGGCTTTGCAGCAGCATTCACCTGAGGCTAAATTCACCTTCAACCATGTCCTGTGCACTGCTCTCTGAAATCCTGAAACTTAATCACAGGTTTTTCAAAAGCCGGTACCGTTTCCCTATCCCACAGTGCAATCTTCTAGGCTAGAGATCAGAATGCCTGGTCTTGATGTAGTGCAAAGAGCATGGACTCTGGAATCATACAGGATGAACCCAAATCTTAATCACTCTGTGACCTTTGGCAAGTCACTTAACCCCTCTGAACTTCAACTTGCTAATATTTACCTCCCAGGGTAGATGTGAAAATTAGCGATAATATTTATGATAAACCTAAGAGTGAGGGGACATAGTAGATTCTTCACAACCAGTAGCTCTTTTTATTATATGCACCACTTCATTGGTATGTGGCATAGGGAAAAATCTATGCCTATGTCATGCCTCAGTTTCCCCATCTGCAGAATGGAAATAATCTGAGTCTCCTGCCTAACTCAATCTCACAAAAGCTGTAGAGATAGTGTACCTGTTTACTGGCAAAGATTGAGTTCCCTCAATGACTAAAGGAGAAAAATTCTGGCCATGCGTGACCCACAGCCATTATATTATTAGGCAACTTCTTTTTTCTCCAGAGCTTCTTGCACTTGGCAAGCATTTATTTATTCATTTTCTCATCTTCCCTTTTAGCACCATACACTGAGGACTTTATTAAGCTGTTCCAGGAAAGCAATGCACTTCCTGCCTCTCATTAAACACATGATGAGTCTGGGATGTTGTTAGTTATCCAGAAATAAATCAGGTCACATATAAGCCGGATTTTCTGGCCATTTTAAGGACCAATTCAAAGAACCTCTTGTTGATCTAATAAAAAAACTTACCTAATGATTTTGGGTTGCTTCAGGGATTCATTAACATTTATTGAACACCTATGAGGTGGTGGTAGTTTTATATGTGTATATATATAACATAAAATAAAATAAAATATAATATAATTGATATAATATAACAAGGCCTAATGAAGAAACATGGGGATAATTTTTTTTAATTTTTATTGGGGTAAAATTGCTTTACAATAGTGTGTTATTTTCTGCTTTATAACAAAGTGAATCAGGTATACATATACATATATCCTCATATCTCCTCCGTCTTGCATCTCCCTCGCATCCTTCCTATCCCACCCCTCTAGGTGGTCATAAAGCGCTGAGCTGATCTCCCTGTGTTATGCAGCTGCTTCCCACTACTTATTTATTTTACATTTGGTAGTGTATATATGTCCATGACACTCTGTCACTTCGTCCCAGCTTACACTTCCCCCTCCCTGTGTCCTCAAGTCCATTCTTTACATCTGTGTCTTTATTCCTGTCCTGCCCCTAGGTTGTTCAGAACCTTTTTTTTTTTAGATGGCATATATATATATGTTAGCATACGGTATTTGTTTTTCTTTTTCTGACTCACTTCACTCTGTATGACAGACTATCCACCTCACTACAAATAACTCAATTTTGTTTCTTTTTATGGCTGAGTAATATTCCATTGTATATATGTGCCACATCTTCTTTATCCATTCATCTGTTGATGGACACTTAGGTTGCTTCCGTGTCCTGGCTATTGTAAATAGAGCTGTAATGAACATTGTGGTACATGACTCTTTTTGAATTACGGTTTTCTCAGGGTATATGCCCAGTAGTGGGATTGCTGGGTCATATGGTAGTTCTATTTTTAGTTTTTTAAGGAACCTCCACACTGTTGTCCATAGTGGCTGTATCAATTTACATTCCCACCAACAGTGCAAGAGGGTTCCCTTTCCTCTGCACCCTCTCCAGCATTTATTGTTTGTAGAGATTTTGATGATGGCCATTCTGACTGGTGTGAGGAGATACCTCATTGTAGTTTTGATTTGCATTTCTCTAATGATTAGTGATGTTGAACATACTTTCATGTGTTTGTTGGCAATCTGTATATCATCTTTGGAGAAATGTCTATTTAGGTATTATGCCCATTTTTGAATTGGGTTGTTTGTTTTTTTGATATTGAACTGCACGAGCTGCTTGTAAATTTTGAAGATTAATCCTTTGTCAGTTGCTTCATTTGCAAATATTTTCTCCCATTCTGAGGGTTGTCTTTTGGTCTTGTTTATGGTTTCCCTTGCTGTGCAAAAGCTTTTAACTTTCATTAGGTCCCATTTGTCTATTTTTGTTTTTATTTCCATTTCTCTAGGAGGTGGGTCAAAAAGGATCTTGCTGTGATGTATGTCATAGAGTGTTCTGCCTACGTTTTCCTCTAAGAGTTTTATAGTGACTGGCCTTACATTTAGGTCTTTAATCCATTTTGAGTTTATTTTTGTGTATGGTGTTAGGGAGTGTTCTAATTTCATTCTTCTACATGTAGCTGTCCAGTTTTCCCAGTACCACTTATTGAAGAGACTGTCTTTTCTCCATTTTATATTCTTGCCTTCTTTATCAAAGATAAGGTGACCACATGTGTGTGGGTTTATCTCTGGGATTTCTATCCTGTTCCATTGAGCTATATTTCTGTTTTTGTGCCAGTACCATACTGTCTTGATTACTGTAGCTTTGTAGTATAGTCTGAAGTCCAGGAGCCTGATTCCTCCAGCTCCGTTTTTCGTTCTCAAGATTGCTTTGGCAATTTGGGGTCTTTTGTGTTTCCATACAAATTGAGAAATTTTTTGTTCTAGTTCTGTGAAAAATGCCAGTGGTAGTTTGATACTGATTGCATTGAATCTGTAGATTGCTTTGGGTAGTAGAGTCATTTTCACAATGTTGATTCTTCCAATCCAAGAACATGGTATATCTCTCCATCTTTTTGTATCATCTTTAATTTCTTTCATCAGTGTCTCATAGTTTTCTGTATACAGCTCTTTTGTCTCCTTAGGTAGGGTTATTCCTAGGTATTTTATTCTTTTTGTTGCAGTTGTAAATGGGAGTGTTTCCTTAATTTCTCTTTCAAATTTTTCATCATTAGTGTATAGGAATGCAAGAGATTCCTGTGCATTACTTTTGTATCATGCTACTTTACCACATTCATTGATTAGCTCTAGTAGTTTTCTGGTAGCATCTTTAGGATTCTCTTTGTATAGTATCATGTCATTTGCAAAGAGTGACAGCTTTATTTCTTCTTTTCTGATTTGGATTCCTCTTATTTCTTTTTCTTCTCTGATTTCTGGGGCTAAAACTTCCAAAACTATGTTGAATAATAATGATGAGAGTGGACAACCTTGTCTTGCTCCTGATGTTAGAGGAAATGGTTTCACTTTTTCACCATTGAGAATGATGCTGGCTGTGGGTTTGTGTTACATGACCTTTATTATGTTGAGGTAAGTTCCCTCTATGCCTACTTTCTGGAGGGTTCTTATCATGAATTGGTGTTGAATTTTGTCAAAAGTTTTTCTGCATCTATTGAGATGATCTTATGGTTTTTCTCCTTCAATTTTTAATATAGTTTACCACATTGATTGATTTCATTTTTGTATATTGAAGAATCCTTACATTCCTGGGATAAACCCCACTTGATCATGGTGTATGAGCCTTTTAATGTGCTGTTGGATTCTGTTTGCTAGTATTTTGTTGAGGATTTTTGCATCTATGTTCATCAGTGATATTGGCCTGTAGTTTTCTTTCTTTGTAACATCTTTGTCTGGTTTTGGTATCAGGCTGATGGTGGCCTCACAGAATGAGTTTAGGAGTATTCATCCCTCTGCTATATTTTGGAAGAGTTTGAGAAGGATAAGTGTTATCTCTTCTCTAAACGTTTGATAGAATTCGCCTGTGAAGCCATCTGGTCCTGGGTTTTTGTTTGTTGGAAGATTTTTGATCACAGTCTCAATTTCAGTGCTTGTGATTGGTCTGTTTATATTTTCTATTTCTTCCTGGTTTAGTCTCAGAAGGCTGTGCTTTTCTAAGAATTTGTACATTTCTTCTAGGTTGTCCATTTTATTAGCATATAGTTGCTTGTAGTAATCTCTCATGATCCTTTCTATTTCTGTGGTCTCAGTTGTTACTTCTCCTTTTTCATTTCTAATTCTGTTGATTTGAGTCTTCTCTCTCTGTGCCACCCTCCTGATTTCCCCTTTTATTACTGTTAGTGTTTGCCTTATGTATTGAGGTGCTCCTATGTTGGGTGCATAAATATTTACAATTGTTACATCTTCTTCTTGGATTGATCCCTTGATCATTATGTAGTTTCCTCCTTTGTCTCTTATAAGAGACTTTATTTTAAAGTCTATTTTGTCTGATATAAGAATTGCTACACCAGCTTTCTTTTGATTTCCATTTGCATGTAATATCTTTTTCCATTCCCTCACTTTCAATCTGTATGTGTCCCTAGGTCTGAAGTGGTCTCCTTTAGACAACATATATATGGGTCTTGTTTTTGTATCCATTCAGTCAAAGTATGTCTTTTTTTTGGAGCATTTAATCCATTTACATTTAAGGTAGTTATTGATATGTATTCTCATATTACCATTTTCTTAACTGTTTTGGGTTTGTTATTGTAAGTCTTTTCCTCCTCTTGTGTTTCCTGCTAAGAGAAGTTCCTTTAGCATTTTTTGTAAAGCTGGTTTGGTTGTGCTGAATTCTCTTAGCTTTTGCTTGTCTCTAAAGGTTTTAAATTCTCTGTCGAATCTGAATGATATCCTTGCTGGGTAGAGTAATCTTGGTTGTAGTTATTTCCCTTTCATCACTTTAAATATGTCCTGCCACTGCCTTCTGTCTTGCAGAGTTTCTGCTGAAGTATCAGCTGTTAACCTTATGGGGATTCCCTTGTATGTTATTTGTTGTTTTTCCCTTGCTGCTTTTAATATTTTTTCTTTGTATTTAATTTTTGGTAGCTTGATTAATATGTGTCTTGGTGTGTTTCTCCTTGGATTTATCCTGTATGGGACTCTCTGCGCTTCCTGGACTTGATTGACTGTTTCCTTTCCCATATTAGGGAAGTTTTCAACTATAAACTCTTCAACTATTTTCTCAGTCCCTTTCTTTTTCTCTTCTTCTTCTGGGACCCCTATAATTCGAATGTTGGTGCATTTAATGTGTCCCAGAGCTCTCTGAGACTGTCCTCAATTCTTTTCATTCTTTTTTCTTTATTCTGCTCTGCAGTAGTTATTTCCACTAGTTTATCTTCCAGGTCACTTATCTGTTCTTCTGCCTCAGTTATTCTGTGATTGATTCCTTCTAGAGAATTTTTAATTTCATTTATTGTGCTGTTCATCATTGTTTGTTTGCTCTTTGTTAAACGTTTCTTTTTTAACGTTTGTTAAATGTTTCTTGTATTTTCTCCATTCTGTTTCCAAGATTTTGGATCATCTTTACTATCATGACTCTGAATTCTTTTTCAGCTAGACTGCCTATTTCCTCTTCATTTGTTTGGTCTGGTGGGTTTTTACCTTGCTCCTTCATCTGCTGTGTGTTTCTGTGTCCTCTCAATTTGCTTAACTTACTTTGTTCGGGATCTACTTTTCACAGGCTGCATGTTCATAGATCCCATTGTTTTTGGTGTCTGCCCCCAGTGGCTAAGGTTGTTTCAGTGGATTGTGTAGGCTTCCTGGTGGAGGCAACTAGTGCCTATGTTCTGATGGATGAGGCTGGATCTTGTCTTTCTGGTGGGCAGGACCATGTCCAGTGGTGTGTTTTGGGGTCTCTGTGACCTTATTATGATTCTAAGTAGCCTCTCTGATAATGGGTGGGGTTGTGTTTCTGTCTTGCTAGTTGTTTGGCATAGGGTGTGCAGCACTGTAGCTTGCTTGTCATTGAGTGGAGCTCAGTCTTAGCGCTGAGATGGAGATCTCTGGGAGAGCTTTTGCCATTTGATATTACATGGACCTGGGAGGTCTCTGGTCGACCAATATCTGAACTCGGCTCTCCCACCTCAGAGGCACTGGTCTGACACCTGGTCGGAGCACCAAGACCCTGTCAGTCACACAGCTCAGAAGAAAAGGGAGAAAAAAAGGAAGAAAGGAAGAAAGGAAGGAAGAAAGGAAGAAAGGAAGAAAGAAAGAAAGGAAGAAAGAAAGAAAGAAAGAAAGGAAGAAAGAAAGAAAGAAAGGAAGAAAGAAAGAAAGAAAGAAAGAAAGAAAGAAAGGAAGGAAGAGAAAAGTTATTAAAATTAAGAAATTATTAAAAATAAAAAATATTAAAAATAAAAAAAGAAAGAAGAGAGCAACCAAATCAATAAACAAATCTACCAATGATAATAAACTCTAAATACTAAACTAAGATAAACATAAGACCAGAAACCAATTAGATGTAGAAAGCAAACCCCAAGTCTACTGTTGCTTCCAAAGTCCACCTCCTCAATTTGGGATGATTTGTTGTCTATTCTTGTATTCCACAGATTCAGGGTACATCAAGTTGATTGTGGAGATTTAATCCACTGCTCCTGAGGCTGCTGGGAGAAATTTCCCTTTCTCTTCTTTGTTCTCACAGCTCCTGGGGTTCAGATTTAGATGGGCCCCGCCTCTGCCTGTAGGTCGCCTGAGGGCGTCTGTTCCCTGCTCAGACAGGACGGGGTTAAAGTAGCGGCTGATTAGGGGGCTGTGGCTCACTCAGGCTGGAGGGAGGGGTACAGAATGCGGGGCGAGCCTGCAGCACAGAGACCAGTGTGACGTTGCAACAGCCTGAGGCACACCTTGTGCTTTCCCGAGAAAGTTGTCCTTGGATCACAGAACCCTGGCAGTGGCGGGCTGCACAGGCTTCCGGGAGGGGAGGTGTGGATTGTGACCTGTGCTCACACACAGGCTTCTTGGTGGCGGCAGCAGCAGCCTTATCATTTCATGCCCGTCTCTGGGGTCCGTGCTTATATCTGCGCTGATAGCCGCGGCTCGTGCCAGTCTTTGGAGCTCGTTTAGGCGGAACTCTGAATCCCCTCTAGTCGCGCACCCCGAAACAATGGTCTCTTGCCTCTTAGGCAGGTTCAGACATTTTCCCGGACTCCCTCCCGGCTAGCCTTGGCACACTAACCCCTGCAGGTTGTGTTCACGCCGCCAGCCCCAGTCCTCTCCCTGGGATCCTACCGAAGCCCGAGCCTCAGCTCCCAGCCCTGCCCGCCCCGGTGAGTGAGCAGACAAGCCTCTCGGGCTGGTGAGTGCTGGTCGGCCCTGATCCTGTGTGTGGGAATCTCTCCGCTTTGCCCTCCACACCCCTGTTGCTGTGCTCTCCTCTGCGGCTCCGAAGCTTCCCCCCACGCCACCCCCCGTTTCAACCAGTGAAGGGGTTTCCTAGTGTGTGGAAACCTTTCCTCCTTCACAGCTCCCTCCCACTGGTGCAGGTCCCGTCCCTCTCCTTTTGTCTCTGTTTTTTCTTTTGCCCTACCCAGGTACGTGGGGGGGTTTCTTGCCTTTTGGGAGGTCTGAGGTCTTCTGCCAGCGTTCAGTAGGTGTTCCGTAGGAGTTGTTCCACATGTAGATGTATTTCTGATGTATTTGTGGGGAGGAAGGTGATCTCCATGTCTTACTCCTCCGCCGTCTTGAAGGTCTCTCCGGGATAATTGTTAAGTAATATGACTACTTTCATAAGGGTATGAACAGTTTTATGGAAATGCCAAAAAGGAAAAGTAAATTCTGCAACGTGAGTGAAAAGGCAGGATATCTTCATAGAATAATGATAACAGATATTTGCTGAGATCCTCCCTAAGTGCCAGGAAAGTACACAGTACTTTACAGGTATTGTTGTCTCAAATACTCACAACAATCTTTTGAGATGGAGGTTAGTATTACTCCAATTTTAAAACGAAGAAACTAAGGCTCAGAGACATTAAGTACGCTGTATAAGGTCCCGCTTCTGACCACATACGGACGAAGAACCTGCACTTGGCAGTACTGTGCTGTGCTACCTTCCCACCAGGAAGTGACAATTGCATACTTAGTGTGTGCCTGGTGGTGTACTCAACACTTTACATGTATTGAATATTATATCATTTAATCCTCACCACAACCCTGAGAGCCATATGAGATAATAGTTTATTATTCTCATGTAACAGATGAAGAAACTGAAGCTCAGGGAGATTACATAAGCAAACTTAGTTCTGTATGTTGTCAATAAAATAAGTTGAGATTTGATTTCACCTGTCTGATTGCAGAAACCTTACTCAATCATGGTGCTATTTTGCCCTTAAGTGCAGTGGTGACACTTGAGCCCAGTTTTCAAAGGGGAACAGAATTTGGCCAGAGGAGACAAATATTCAAGTCAGGAATGTAAGTCTGGGTGAGGGGAAGAGACTCCCAGAATCACATAGCAGATGGAGTAGAGAAGTGCTTCTCAAATCTGAAATACATAAGAACCAATTCAGAATCTTTCTATAATTACAGGTACCAGTACCCTACCTGGACCTGCTAAATCAGAACCTCTGGGGCCATATACCTCTGCGTCATTAGAAACAGCCTCCAGAAGTTCTGATGCTCACAATAGTTTGAGACCAGCTAGTGTAGAGCCGTATCTAAGACACTGGAGGAAAGGAGATGTTGGAGAGTGCCCATTCCCTGGATCAATCCTAAATATGCCTTCATGTTATAGCTGTGATTTCAGATCATGGATAGAACTAAACCCCTGGGAACACAGCACTGGGCTAATAGAACTCTTTCCTCAAGCAAGAAGGGGCCCAATGCTGACTCAAACATTGCTAACGATGGTCATAATTGTCTCCAAGGTCCTCGAGTGAAAGGAAGCCCGAACAAGTAAATGAAGGCAGAGCGGAGCAGGGCTACCAAGCACAGGATGAGTGTGACCTTTGGAGGTCAAGGTAAAGGAAATAGAGAAACATTGAAGCAGGAAACTATGTTTGATTTGCTCACCGGTGTATCCCTGGGTTAGGGGACACTGTAATGCATTGCCCATATCCCACCTTCAGGATGGAAGCATAGACTTTCCCTAGCTGCTGGGAATGCTGGCTGCTGACAGTTCACAGCTGAGTGCCTTCTCAGGCATTGCCCCTGGTAGAAGAAAGTTCCTTGCCCAAGGTTTTATTCCCTCTACGGTCGCAGACCAATGGCTGGTCAGTACAGTGGTACAAAGGCCTGGGGCCCTTGCCTCAATTAAGACAACTCTGAAGGGCCATCCTCAGCTCCAGAACTCTCTGTATGACTAGCTGAGGCCTTCGTTGATACTGGGTGAAAATTCAACTTCTACTTTTTCCCAATCCTGCCTTCCTCACTCACTTACAGGTGTCGTAGCCAAAAGCATTTGTCAATAGACCTGCCAACAAAATCTGTTTCCTAGGGAGCCCAACCCAAAAAGATACTCATTGTAGGGTTCAAATAATATTTGTGGAAGTCTGAGTGAACACTGGAAGGGGGTAGAGCTGCCAGTAAAATCAATTCAATTTAGTATAAACATTCCTCCAGAGATGGGAAAGAATGGAAACCATGGCCACTTTCCATAGTTTTATAGGCAAACATTTCCTAAGATATAGGACAGCCTCCAATTAATGATGCTGTCATAATTTATTATTTCTTTGAAAGACAGACATTTAAATGATTGCTGCAGAGCACAGTAAACAAAAAGTCCAAAGCGGCCATAAACACATAACTATTCATCAAAAAACTTTTAAAAACCTTTAAAAGTAATGGTGTTTTGCCACGTGTAAAATCCAATAGACCTAAGAATTTTCAAATGGACATTAAGTTAGCATTACTTTTCCTCTGGCCAAATTAACCAAAAGGAGAGAGGGCAATCTTATTGTCATGTCTATCGGTGTCTATCAGGCCAAGTTCAAATTATATTAGTGTAAGTGGATCAGGAACTTGTGAATTAAATTACCCTTTGGATGTTGTGTATGTAATCATTAAGACCATCACCCTGGCAGATGGAAAATGCTTGCGTCACAGCGCAAATACCACTGAAATCAGACTCCTTGTTACTCTTCAAGAGCCTGTATAATAATAAAACTTGGTCTCTTGGTTGAGAGTCCTATCCTGTTTATTATTTCTTTAAGAGGCAATCATTCATACATGAGATGTGCCGTTTATGCTGCCAGGTCATTTCTTATTGAGACACAGATGGAGAAAAAAATAAATTTCCTTTACGACTACCCTCACCCATAGTATAATAGTGTGTGGACTCCAAACCTGGTCTCTCCTTTGTTACTATCACTCTGGACTAAGTGAGCAGCAGACCTGCCTTGACGTGGCCAATTTGGAGTTTTTTAAGATTTCAGGACATTTATCTCAAGGGAGCCTACTAATAAAACTTGTAATGGCTGACACTGTTTAATAGACAGGCAAGGTCTTTGGTTCTAGGCACTTTGCAGTCATTATCTTGAATCTTATTGAGAGTCAGATATGTAGATAAGTATTCTTAGTTATGTTTTAAAAATGATAAAACTAATTCAGAAAAGCAAATAGATTACCTAAGTTCGCATAATGATTAAGATAGCAGACCCGGGATTCAAACCCGAGAATAGACTAACAAGCATCACTAGGACATTCTGCTCCTTTATTTTTTATAAGTGATTCCAACTTGATAAAAACAAAGAAAAAGCAGGAATCCGAAAGGAGAGTAAGAGTTAAACCACTGGCTGTCTTGGAGATATCAGCTAATTCTTGGTGATCTGGGTGACCACCCATGTTGTAGGAGTCCATGCAAATCAGAGAGGGTAAGGAAAGCCGGAACCCTAAAGACCATCTACTCTTCACAAAAGAATAGACTAAGTTACAAGAAAGAAAACACACACACACACGCACACACACACACACACACACACACACACACACACAAATAGGGCCCACAAGGAAAATTGCCGCTTTAAACTTGGCCACAGATGGAGAGGAAAAAAAGTATTATTCCCCGAAATAAGAAATCTTAACTGAACATTGGCCCTCTTGGGATTTCTTGCCAAATTCATATTACCTATTTAGTTTAAAAAACTGCAAGTCAAAACTTTATTTTTAGATTGTATTCCATCTGTAGCCCCCTATCATCTGGCTAAACAAAACACAATTTCTTTATGGAAGAATATAGCTTCACCAGGACCCTTTTCCACATAAAGTTAAATCAAACAAGAATATAATCAAAAAGCATGGAAAAAACAGGGTATCATGGATGAGAACCAGCAGAAGCAAACAGGTTGTAGAATCAGATGCATGAGGATTTCAGATATTGGATTTGTTAGTTGTGGTATATAAAGTGTGTATATTTAAAATGTTTAAATACATTTTTTAAAATTTTGCCCGCGCTGTGCAGCTTGTGGGATCTGAGTTCCCTGGCCAGGAATTAAACCTCGCCCCTCGGCATTGAAAGTGCGGAGTCCTAACCACTGGACCTCCAGGGAATTCCTAGTTTAAATACATTTTAAAAAGTGCCAGGGGCTTCCCTGGTGGCGCAGTGGTTGAGAGTCCGCCTGCCGATGCAGGGGACACGGGTTCATGCCCCGGTCCGGGAAGATCCCACATGCCGCGGAGCGGCTGGGCCCGTGAGCCATGGCCGCTGAGCCTGCGCGTCCAGAGCCTGTACTCCGCAACGGGAGAGGCCACAGCAGTGAGAGGCCCGCGTACCGCAAAAAAAAAAAAAAAAAATATATTGAAGACCCATTGGGGCTGGGAGAAAGCAAAAGAAAAGAAAAAACACTAGCCCCAGGGTAAGGGGATGGAAATCTCCCTGGGCCAGTTTTTATATGAGTCCCACTGCTGAGAGTAGGGCAGGACCAAAGAGAAAGACCCACCCTAGCAACCTGAGACCCAGGGCATGCCTAGAGCAGATTAGCAAGCCCCTAGCAACACTCAGCAGCAGTCTAGTGCTGGGAATCAGGAGGAAGCAAGGAATGAGATGCTCTCAATCACAAGGGCACAGGAAAGCAGGTTTGGGTGGTGCAGGAACACTGAGGAAGACTTTCAGGCTGCCAACTGTCACCAAAGATGATGCTAGAAGAATCCGGAGCTGGTGGTGCACTGAAGGTAACAAAAGCTAAAGTCTGATTGGGGTACATTTGGGCTTTCTGAAACTAAAGGTTCATATCAATGGTCAATTCTTTAAAATAGTGTTGCCTTTTCTCCACTTTCATTCCTGAACTCTGATTAGACCTAAGTTAGTCATCTAGTCTCTATGGTCCATACTCCTCATGTTTCCCATCTCATTGTTTCCCTGTGCTACATCCTGGCTTATTTCTGCAAATTGATGCTTTCAGTTCACTTATCGTTTCAGCTGTGTCTAATCTGTTGCTCAGCCTACTCAATGAGTTTGTAAATTTCAGTATACTTTATTTTATAGGAGCTATATTTGATCTTATTTGACTCTCCTTTGTCACTTTTGTAGTCTCTTATTTCTTGCTCATACTTTTGGCACTTTTTTTTTTTTTTTTTTTTTTGCGGTACGCGGGCCTCTCACTGTTGTGGCCTCTCGGGCTCACGGGCCCAGGCGCTCCGCGGCATGTGGGATCCTCCCGGACCGGGACACGAACACGTATCCCCTGCATCGGCAGGCGGACTCTCAACCACTGCGCCACCAGGGAAGCCCTGGGTCTTCAATTTTGACCTAGGGGTGACAGAGTTAGCTGCCTTCCCACAAGAACTGCAGGGTTTTGTTCGTTAGAGGAGAGGGTGTGGGTGATGTTTCATGCTTTATGTGCAACTGGCCTGCACCATCCATGGGTGCTCCCTTGGGTCGGTCCCTAGCCCTAACTTCAGACCTTCCATGAGCACCCAGTAGATGTCCAGAGGGAAGAATCTCCAAGCGGATGAATACGGCCTTAGTGTCTCTGGCTCCCAGGGGTTCCATCTTTCACAGTAGCCTACACTTGTCCTCTAATAACTTGTTAAAAAACATTAGCTGCCTCCTTACACGCAAGATATGTAGCCCCGTATTCCTTCTGTGCTTGGCCACAGGTGACTCAGTGCTCATGTCCCATCTCTCCTGGGAGGCCCCCTCTCCACTCAGATCAGTCCAGGATTAGTGAGAACTAAGACAGCCTCTCCCTTGAAAAGCCTTCCTTAGACCTTTTACCTTTGTTATAGACCAAGATGAGTTTCACCCTCTCTATGGAGGAAAATTTGAAGAAATAATACACCCAAGAGAACCAATAAAGTATTATTCCTTTTTTAAACCCAACTCCTGGGTACAGTAGCAAAATTTCAATATATATATAAGTTAAATGAATGAGTCAAGAGGAGATTGCTATTGTTTATTTAAGATAGAGCAGCAGGCCTAATAGGAAATGTTAACAGATGTGTACCACATCTAGAGAAGAATTTGCAACGTTTAAAATCAATGGGATTAATACATTATAAAAATAATTCCTATTAATCATTGAAAAAATAGAAAATGAGTAAAAGATATGAATACAATGCACAAAAGGAGAAACCTGGACGACTAAAGTTAAAGAGATTCTCACCCTTACCTGTAATAAGAGATATAAAAATTAAAACAACAATATTATGTCACTTAATACCCACTTAATTAATGTCTCTTATGACATATTAATTATGTCACTTAATAAGAGATATAAAAATTAAAACAACAAATTTTGTCACTTAATTGAAAAAAAATTAAAACTTAGAGGACTCCAAGTTTTCAGCAAGTTGGGAGAAACAGGAATCCACATGCCTAGCTGGTGGGAGTGGGAACTAACACAGTCTTCTTGGAAAGTCATCTGGCAGCTCTGAGGGGAATTAGAAAGTCTATGCACCCTAGCTTATTAAGGTAAAATAAAGTTAATAAATGTGGTCCTTCCATAGTCCTTTGCTCTTAGGTTGGGTTCTTCAGGAGGGAGACTCTGGAGACATGGAAATCTGTGTGCTGGAAGTTTATTGGGGAAAGTCCTTGAGATCAAGACCTGTGAGAGAGTAAAGGAGGCAGGGTTGGGTTAAAGGAGAAGCTGAACTACGGTGCAGTCTCCACAAAGGCCTCAGCTGATCCCACAGGAGCTCTGGGCTGCACTGTCCCTTCAGAGTTGTCCCGAACTGAGGACAGAGAACCAGGTCTCTCTTCCCTTGCATCAACCAGTCACTCCTCATAATCAGAATTTGGTTCATGGAGGAGCCTGTAGTCAGGTTAGCCAGGTTAGTCAACCTGCTAAAGTATTTGGTAGTTTATTATCAACTGCTTTTTCGCAACCCAAAGACGGTTATGGGTTTGTTTGTTTTTAATAGATCTTTATTGGAGTAAAATCGCTTCACAATACTGTGTTAGTTTCTGTTGTACAACAAAGTGAATCAGCCACGTGCAAGATGGCTATCTTGAATGAAGCAATTCTTTTAGAAAATATTATTTGCAAGACACCATGGCAGGAATGCAAATGTATTCATCACAGTTAATGTATTTGGCGGAACTGCGTTTAGATCACATGTCTGATGCCATGTAACTTAAATTTAGAAATAAAACGAAGTATGCAGAAGTAAATCCTCTGTAAAATGAGGGCAGTAACAATATGTATCTCATAGGGTAGATATGAGGATTAAAAAGACCGCCACAAAATAAATGCTAAAAATCCCCCCCAAAACCAATGTCCACCCCCAAGAGATTTGGATTTCATTCATTTAACTTAAAGTATAGGCCATTTTAAAAAGCCCTCCAGGTGATTCTAGTGTAATCAGGGTTGAGAGCTACTGCACACAGTTAATTCTCCAGCCTCATGAGTTACTTGCCTCATAGTAGTTGTAGTGAATAATCCATGCTTCGTTGAATGGTGATATTCTCTCAAATTTCTGCCTTTCACAGGTGCTGGACAGGCCTTTCTCCCCTTCTTTTCTTCACCTAGGCCTGAGAGTCCATCAAGTCTGTCAACACTTGGCTCAGACGTCGGAGTCCCTCCAGGACGGGGCTGTGTGCCTTCCTGGGTGTTTTCCACTGTCCTGCTGCTTTCCTCTAGCATGGCCTTTGTCCCAATGTGTTGTAATTGTCCAGTCAGTCTTCATGTATATATGGTGAGTCTCTTGAGGTACATATTATATCTTAAAATATTTTGTGTCAAGAATAGTCCCAGCAGTAAACATTCAAATGAATCACTGGATCCTGGCTGGAGCATCACGGTGTTTTAGACGAAACACTAATCTATATCTGAGTCCTTTCTTCACTACTAACTAGCTATGTAGACAACCTCGGAGATGATTCCTCAGTGAGCCCTGTCTCCTGCAGTTCACGCCCCACTGTAATCCCCTCCCCTTGAGCATGGTAGATTTATTGTCTCCCCTCATAAAACACAGAAGAAATGACAGATGTCACTTTCAAGGTTAGGTTGTAAAATGACTGTGGCTCTGTGTTGGGTGCCCTCCCCCGTGCTCTCTGTCTCACTGAGGGAAGCCAGCTGCCCCATTGTGACCTGTCCTATGGAGAGGCCCACACAGCAAGGAACTGAGGGAGGCCTCTGGCTAAGAGTTAGTGAGGGACTGAGATCCTTAGGCTAACAGGCTGCAGGGAACTGAATTCTGCCCCACAGTGAGCTTGGAAGCCAACCGTCCCCCAGGTGAGCCTTCAGCAACAACTTTGACTGTAGCCTCAGGATAGACTCTAAGCCAGAGGCATCCAGCTCACCTGTGCCCTGATTCTTGACCTACAGAAACTGTAAGATAATAAATGTTTGTTGTTTTAAGTCTCTAAGTTTCTGGGTAATTTGTTACACAGCAATAAAAAAAAATACACTGGCTGTATATTCTTAAGCAGTGATTTAATTCATTACACTCCCATTTATTCATGTGTAAAAATGGAGATAATGCCATCCACTCCACAAGGGTGTCATGAGACTTAAATGATATGATGCAGATGAAACCTATTCTTACAGTATTAAATGTGACATAAAAGCTAGATATCCATCTCCAGGAACATCATATTTTAGATAGAGGCCTTTTCAATCTTGTTTAATATCATGCATTATGAGCTCCCAGAATTAATAAGGTAGAGGTATATGCTTAACTTTATTATATCTGCTGGGATGACACTGAAGTGTCAAGCTGTGCATTTAATTAATTTAACATTCAATGCCTATACACATTTCTCTTTTCTCATTTCATTCAGCTCACAATTAACTCCTGTAGTAAAAATCACAGCATCCTCAATGGGTGTTTTAGTTCTCTTCTGTTAAACCTAAGGACTGCTTTTCTCAAAAGAATTCAGAAAAGGAGAAAGGAGAATGGGTCCTGTATTCAAAGCCTTAGCAGCTGCCTCTGCCTGGCCCCTGTGCCATGGGATGGGCAGAATGGTGGTGGTCAGCAATAACCGTTTGTGAGGGCCTTGCCTTTGCCCTTGCCCTGTGTTATGCTGATGCCTGAGGAATGAAGAACCGTAAACGTGGACTCAGTTTCCATGGAGCTCACCACCTAATGGGGGTGTAGAGCCTGCAAAGTCACATGTGCAGTAGAACCAGGAAGTGTTATGTAGACTATATATCCTACAGTCTTCAGTGGAGAAAATAACCAAGATGAACCCCAAGAACGGAGGCCTGTTCACTCTGCTTTATAACAGAAAAATAGGAAGTTACGATATTTAGATAGAATTTTAAAATTTTCACAGTGGTTCCTATCTCTTGACTACCTCATAGTATTTAACAACAATCAAGGGACTTCCCTGGTGGTCCAGTGGTTAAGACTTCACTTTCCAATGCAGGGGGTGCAGGTTCGATCCCTGGTTGGGGAGCTAAGATCCCACAGGCCTCGCGGCCAAAAAACCAAAACATAAAAACAGAAGCAATATTGTAAGAAAGTCAATAAAGACTTTAAAAATGGTCCATATCAAAAAAAAACCTTTAAAAAAAAAGCTTTAAAATTTTTTTTAAAAAAACAAGCATTCCTTCAAAAATTATATTTGGGTACCTATTATTTGCAAAACACTATGCTTAATGTTGTGGACATAAAATGTATGAAAAAAGATTCTGTTCTAAAAAAGAGGTCTTCCCTGGTGGCACAGTGGTTGAGAGTCCGCCTGCCGATGCAGGGAACACGGGTTCGTGCCCCGGTCCGGGAAGATCCCACATGCCGCGGAACGGCTGGGCCCGTGAGCCATGGCCGCTGAGCCTGCGCGTCCGGAGCCTGTGCTCCGCAGTGGGAGAGGCTACAACAGTGAGAGGCCCGCGTACCGCAAAAAAAAAAAAAAAAAAAAACTAAGATAAAAAAGAAAAAAATAATAATCGTACCACACCACCACCACGAAAACTACAACAGCACAAATTATTAAGTGCCAGGCATTGTATTAAGATCCTTGATACGTTGATCCCCTTTAGCTTCACAAAACTTTAATAGGAAGATAAAAATATTTCTATCAAAGATGAAGACTAAGACTCAGGAAGGGGAAACCATTTTTCCAGGGTTATATCAATACAAGTAAAGAGTCATAGCTAGGACCCAAGGGGTCTGTGCATCCTCAGACCCTTATTCTGTACCTCACCACCTCCCAGTCTGTCTTTACTTTGGTTGTTGATAGCATCAAGTGACATTTTATAAAGTATTGTATGATTCTACAGAAGCATCTTCATACATCATTTATTTTCATGACAAACCTCAAATCAGTAATACCCTGTTTATAGATAAGAAAATAAGGCTCAGGCAGCTTAAATGACTCATCCAGTCTATAAGTTTGTGGACTGACAGTTGTTATGAGATTCAGACCTGAGCACACAAGAATATTACTATTTAAGATGGATTCATGAGAGGTAGGCTGTCAGGTGCTACATAGAGCAGGGTAGAGAGGGATCATCATGGGAAGAAATGAGTCATTGGAGGAAGAGTGTCTTTAAGGATGAAAGCCGCAGGCGAGAGGTGCCCAGAAGCTACTTCTGCAGGGAAACAGTGCGGGGGCATCTGTGTTGAGGAAGGGGTAGTTGGCTAAGGGTGCCAGTCCCAGCTCTACCCTGTCCTGTCACATGTGGCACAAAGGTGATAATGCTTATCCAGTACCTCAGAGCTGTTGTGACGGCTGAAGTGTTAATGTAAAGGGAGATTGAAAGTTGTAAGGTGCTTTACAAATATCAAGCCTTTTTATCCTGACTTTAGATGAGACAAACTTGAGGTTCAGAGTTTTGAAGTCCTTGCCCAGAATCAAATAGGAAGGTCCAGCAGGACCCGGGTGTCAGCACCAAACTCCTGAAGTACCCGCCAGCACTGCAGACCCTGCTAGTCAATATTTGGAGAGACACCAATTGCTGAGCTTTCTGTCTATGAGGACATGCTGCTTTCCAGGAACGTGAAGAAATAAGCTAACCAAAGAGAGACCTCTACCTGCACATTCACTGGTCTGAGCAAGGTGGATAGGAGGTTTTCAGAGGGCACCTTATGTTCAGGGTCCCCATTCTCTGCAGAGGTCGGTTTCAGTTACCTTCTCTGTCCCACTTGCAAAGAGAAGTTACCTCTAATGTATAGCTTCAAGGAGAGGTTCTCAAACTTTTCTATGGTAAAGCCCATGTACTCTTCTCAATAATGTTATTAAATATATCAATTACATTGGACTACAAAAGAGACAAATTATATTGAAATGCACTTATCAAAATATTAAAATATTTTTATATAGTAATTATATTTGTATCTTTATGGAAGTATTAGATAAAAGATTTAGCAGTGGGTCTAATAACTACTTCAATTTCTAAGTAGAGATATGTACAAATGATATTTCAAGTATCTGTCACACCTGTACAATAATATTTAAAAATATGCAATTTCTATTGATGACAAAGTCATCAATTAGATATTCATAAATACTGCAGTAGTTTGTTGGCAGTATTTGTCATTGAAAAACATATTGCATTTCAATTAGAGATCAGTGAAACAAAAATGCCATTTTTTTTCCTCTCTAAATCTTTGTACATCCTCCTTTTTCCACCCCGGAATTCTATCATGAATCCTTTGGGACCCAGGATTAAGAATCCCTGGTTTAGAGGAAATTAAAGAAGGCTTTTGAGTGGAAGACAATAAATTGTGGAGGAAATAACACTTATGATGGCATTCAATGTTTACTTTTTTTCATTTACTAGTAATATATTTACCAACTTCAATTATACTTTACTGCAGATGTTAATTATATTAATTAATTATTTCTCACTGTAAATATTAGTAAAATAAATGGCTGGACAATTAAGAAGTAAAATATGTTTTTAGGTCACAAATATATCACAAACTGTTACCCTAATGAATTTATACTCTGTGTTTCAGTTTCCCCAGATCATAGATGATCAGGGTAATAGCAGCAAAGAGTATAATGTAAGGGTCAAGAGTATGGCATTTGGAGCCTGAAATAAATTGGTTCTACACCACCACACACTAGCTGGGTGGTCATAGACAAATTAATTGACCTTTCCATCCTGTTTTAATTATATAAAATAGGAGTAATGATATTAACTTTTGAGGACTGTTAGAGTATCAAATGAGACTATGTACATATATAATATATATGCATATATTTTGTACATATATACATATATATTATATATATATGTACACACATAGCATTTGCCACTGCATCTAACACGTACTAAGTGCTTAACTAGAGTTTGCTATCACTGCAGCTATGATTATTATTACCTGTAATCACCGGGCATTTTGGCTATCAAATGAAAGTCAATAAGCCTGACATATAACAATGACAACCTACAGGCTCCTTATCAGCAGAGTCCTCAGGTAGACTTAGAGGTAATGAGAAAGAATCAAAACCTGTCCTGTGCTTTGGGACCATCAGCCTTAGCTAGAAAATGGCACAGGGAACAGCCCTTGTGTGATTAGAGAGGACTGACCTTTGGTGTGTTTGGAAAAAATGGGTTCTGTTTGCCTTGGTGAATCTCTTATCACCCTTTCAGAGAACTCTCAGTTTTTGTCGACCCCCTCTCCTATAATCCAGGATCTCTGGTGTCCAGGCTTCTGTCTCTAACACTCCACTGTGTACCTCATGCAAGACAAGAAGGGAAGGGAATTTGTATTGATTGGGCCTCTCCTATGTGATGCACTATTTGGTTCTCCTTAGGTGATGAGTGGTCCCAAGCTTGGAAGCTTTTTATGTTTTCTGTGTTTCATTCTTTCAAAGTCCTATTTTTGAGTCCACATCTGCCTAATTTTAACCAATCAATAATACTGGATGTTGAGGATGACTTAGTTTCCAATTTGCTGCATAAAATATATCTATATCTCAACAGAAGCTTTTAATACCAATACTGAGATGGTGTGAGACTGTACACATGGACCCATGTAGACCTGGGCTGCATTTTGGATCTGCTGTATCCTAGCTGTGTCACTTTGGGCGAGGCAGGAGCCCCTCTGACACCATTTTTACTAGTAAACTAGGAATGATAAGAGCATTAGCAGTTTTGTTAAAATTATAAAATGAGACTTCATTTATAAACATCTTACAACACGATACATATTTTAAATGATAGTTACCGTTAATAAACATAATGGGACTTTCAGCTTGTTGGAGAACATTTGATGTGAGACTAGAAGAACTTTCAGATGTCTCTTATCACCCTGTGTGGGAACATGCTTGCTTTGTCAATGAATGTTGACACACTGAAAAGATAATCACACTTCAGTCTTTTCATAAACACAGCATCCATAAGGAAAATGTTACCCAACTGATCTTCAGATCCAGGGTGGAGGTGAGGCAAGGTCTAAAATACCAACATATACCTATCCTGGAAACGCTTCACCTCTTGCTCTTGAAACACCACATATCTGGGCCTCCTGGCACAAGAACAAAACTCGAAGTAAGGCCGGCACACAGAATTGAGAGTGACTGAGCGCTTCCAGCCTTTTCCCCTCTTGCTTACAAAGGCTTGAAGAGGCAGTCAGTGTAGCCTCTGAGTCCTCCTTAAAGTTTGGGGCTCTTCAGCCTTGGAATCCAAATTACTCTTCTGGATGCTAGCCCAGAGCAAAGCTCTGGCTTCAAATTCTCTGGACGGCAGCCATGGTAAAGACATTTGCTACTGCCAGCAGTACAGGAGAAACATGGAAAACACTGCTCAGGCAAGAACACAGTTGAGCGTTTCTAGGATACCTCAACCAGGAGATAGCTTTGTCACCAGCTTCTCAGGATAGAGAAACCAAGCCCTCTGCTTCCCACTTGGCTCATCATCACAAATATAGCAGAATTGAAAGGAACGTCAAGGGATCGAAGACCAGTCTGGGAGAACCGCAGTTCATGATTAAACAGAGTCTCAATCCTCATTTTTCTCTCCTGAGGGTCTCAAGTGTTTCCAAGTGCTTAGGTAAAGCACGTATGGGGAACCAAGCGTGCCTTTGGTAACACTCTGTTCCACGTTGCATGTACCTTTTTTCCCCTCCTTTTTAACTTTTTGGATTTTAGGTGCAGAGTTTTGATTTAATCAAACACCTTTCTTAATTCATAACACACTATTATGTTTGGTCCCACAAGGTCCCTTTCTTATTTTATTTTAGTTTTCCCTGCATCTCCCATTTCCTATTACTATTCCTCACCATTGAAAAGTCACCTCCTTTATGATGTTTAATATACGTTCTTGATATGTATGTATCTGCAGAAAATATGTGGTGGTGTTTTGGTATGTACATGCTTTCAGCTTCCATAAGGGTGTCTCACTGTATTTCTTACCTTTTTACTCAATATTATATTCTAATGTATACCCACTAGTTAATTGCTTTTGACGGCTGCATAATATTCCATCTAATCATGGAGAGCTATTTGCTGCTGCACATAATGCTGCTGTGTACATTTTTCTACATGGTGCTTCATGGGCTTGTGTGAGACTTTCTCAGGCATGTTCTCAGGAGAGAGACTGCTGTATTGTAGGGTGCATAGACTTTCTAATTCCCCTCAGAGCTGCCAGATGACTTTCCAAGAAGACTGTTAGTTCCCATTCCCACCAGCTAGGCATGTGGATTCCTGTTTCTCCCAACTTGCTGAAACCTTGGAGTCCTCTAAGTTTTAATTTTTTTTCAATTAAGTGACATAATATTGTTGTTTTAATTTTTATATCTCTTATTACAGGTAAGGGTGAGAATCTCTTTAACTTTAGTCGTTCAGGTTTCTCCTTTTGTGCATTGTATTCATATCTTTTACTCATTTTCTATTTTTTCAATGATTAATAGGAATTATTTTTATAATGTATTAATCCCATTGATTTTAAACGTTGCAAATTCTTCTCTAGGTGTGGTACACATCCTTTAACACTTCCTATTAGGCCCAAGTTGAATAGAAATCTTTAATGTTTGTGTAGTCAGATCCAACAATTTTCTACCTCATAATTTGTGTTTATACAGTCTTGTTTAAAAAAACCTTTTTCCACCCTAAGGTCATATTTTCTCCTATTAGCTTTAAAGTTTCACCTTTTATATTTTGGGCTTTAAGCCATCTGGAGTTCATTGTATACATGGCATGAAATAAGAATGTATATATTTATTTCTCATAAGTGAGCCAGCTTTCTTAACACCATCTACTAAACAATTTATCTATTCCCCACCTCTATTATATTCCATTTCTTTACACATGTGCTCTCTTCCTGGGCATTCTTATCTGTTCCATATTTTATTTGTCTGCTGCTGTGCTGTTATATACTATTCTCTCTCCACTCTTTGTATGTGAGTGTGTGTGTGTGTGTATGTGTTTGTGTGCACACACATGCACACACAAAATTGACAACTCTTTGTGAAACCTAATTCTTCAATATAGACTTTAGAATCAGTTTGTCAACTTTTTCAAAAATTTCAGCTAAAGTTTATATTGGAACATGTTAGATATATACATTAATTTAGGGGAGAACTGACAAATTTATAATATCAACTAATTCCACTTCATTCATTATTTATGTCTTCTATGTCTTTTAATAGAATTTGAAAGATTTATCCATAAAATTTTGTCATTCCTTGTTATTTCTATTCCTGGAAAGTTTAGAGATTCCTGATATTGTGAATGCCATTTCAATTTCTATTACAGTTCCTTGGTGGTTATTGATAGTGTAAGTTGAATTTGTATCTGGCAAATTCAAATAAATTTTGTATTTGCTGAAGTCTTATTAGTTTAGTAGTCTATTATGCTGTAGGTTTTTAACATGTATCTGACTCCTTTTATTAGGTGGTACCTTGAAGACAGATGTATACTTGCTCTTTACACTTTTTATCACTAAATCTCCTTAAGCCTTTTCCATGATGGCTGACCCTGTAACAGAAATTCTGGCTATCAATTTTTAGCATTTATTATGCTAGATACTAACCTAAGCACTTTACATGTAGTATCTTACTAGTTCCTTACAAAAACCCTACTTGATTTTATTTTTATCTCTACTCTACAAATGAAGAAATGGAAGCTAAGACAGTAAGTCGTCTCAGGTCACCCAGCCAGTAAGAGACTGAGACAAAACCAGCTATCTTTGACTCTAAAGCCAAGGTCCTCTACAGTGGTGCTATTCTAAATTTGGGCTTCAGAACTTTTCACAATTAGCTAGGTAAAGTCTATGTTATTCACCTACACACACACTTTCAATGAAAACATGAGGATAGTTTTTATAATTTTACCTATGCTGTGCTTGTTCTGATTATATTTATTTAACCCTAATTTGATATAATACCTAACATAATTATAATAAATATATTTATATTAACTATAATAATAAAAATTGTCTCTAATAGTAAATGCAAAATTGGGGTGGGGGCTTGTCTTTGGCATGTCTTTGTTTTTTAATTTATTTTTCTGATAATTATTTTTATTGTTTTATAAAACAGTTGAAGACATTTTGGAAAAACAACCAACCAAACAAACAAAAACCTGGTTCTTTACCACTGATTGCTTGAGAAGCTGTAATCTAGAGTATGTGTCATTTCTCTATAAAGGTGTCCCTTGCTGGCTTAAGTGCCTGAAGATGCAAATAGGATGGATCAAAAGTTTTGAACCAGTCTGTATTTGGGTGCCTAGTTGTCTCAATCATTTTAAATGGGTGATTTGTATTTCTGAAATACTCCAGTCAAATGAGAGCCATCCTGATGAAAACCTTTTCCTACAGAGAAATCATTATACTGTTCCCACCTAGCCCTCTCTGCTATTTCAGACATCAGTGTCCATTGGATCTACAAGGCAAGAGTCTACTGCTGGCCCTAGAAATACCAAGCAATGCCTGAGCTCTGAGCTGGAGCAAAGTCTTTTATTCTAATAGGAAACTACCAAACTTTACATTCAAATCTCCTTCATTTGGAAAAAGAAAATTGTGAGTATGAGCATGACAGTATCTGGAGGTTAATTATGTAGCTGTTGACAATGAAGCTGTCTTATTTAAAATAATAAATACAGTATTTGACCATAGATTGGAGTATTTAAGCCATCAACACAGGTGAGCTTGTATAATAATACTGAAATAAAGCATTGAATCTGTGAAGGAATATATAATATCTGTAGAGAACTATAGAAAAAGAAAAAAAATTAAGATCGAATCACATTTCTTAGAAAAAGTTGTGTAGGATAGTCTGACAGATCATTCAAAATGATAGGCAATTCAATTAATTTTCAGTCTGGTTGCTTTAAAATAAATTATCTGGCTGTGTTTTTGAGTACATAATGTTACCATATTTCAAGCATAATAATTAGTAAAGCTGGAAGAAGTAATATGGATTTTACATTTAGATTTTAACTTTCTTGTATGTCACTTGTACAAAGATTTTTATAGAGTGCTATTTAGCTCATGGAAAAAAATGGGAAAAAATCCAAATATTTAACAATAAGAGAATTTTTGCTAAGCCACCTTTATAAGTATAATGAAATACTTATTGCATAATCTTTAAAAAATAAGTAAGCAGAGTATATCAATATAGTAAACAAAGGATCTACAAGAGAGTATTGAGTGTAAATCACAAAATCGAAAGATGATGTACATATACAAATTACAACAGCATAAAAATGTGTTCATGAATTCAGAAAAATAACTGGAATTTAGCTAGATGGAATTCATTGTATGTATTTCATCTGTAAGTTTATGACAAAAATATTTTTTAAAATAAAACATTTTTGTGTTGCAAATTTTTTAACTTTACATGAATGTATAGATAGTTTAGGCAATTTGGAGACTTTCATAACTCTCAGATAATATAATAAGGAGTACATAAAAATAAAAGGTAGTGGGTGTTTTTTTTTTAATTTTGAATTTTATTTAGTTTATTTTTTTATATAGCAGGTTGTCTATTAGTTATCTATTTTATACATATTAATATATATATATCAATCCCAATCTCCCAATTCATCCCACCACCACCACCACCACCACCACCCCCCCAACTACTTTGCCCCCTTGGTGTTCAAACATTTGTTCTCTACATCTGTGTCTCTATTTCTGCCCTGCAAACAAGTTCATCTGTACCATTTTTCTAGGTTCCACATATTGCATTAATATACAATATTTGTTTTTCTCTTTCTGACTTACTTCACTCTGTATGACAGTCTCAGGATCCATCCACGTCACTACAAATGACCCAATTTCGTTCCTTTTTATGGCTGAGTAATATTCCATTGTATATATGTAATACATCTTCTTTATCCATTTGTCTGTGGATGGGCATTTAGGTGCTTCCATGTCCTGGCTATTGCAAATAGTGCTGCAGTGAACACTGTGGTACATAACTGTTTTTGAATTATGGTTTTCTCTGGGTATATGCCCAGTAGTGGGATTGCTGGGTCATATGGTAATTCTATTTTTGTTTTTTTAAGGAAACACCGTACTGTTCTCCATAGTGGTATATCAATTTATATTCCCACCAACAGTGTAAGAGGGTTCCCTTTTCTCCACACCCTCTTCAGCAATTGTTGTTTGTAGATTTTCTGATGATGCCCATTCTAACTGGTGTGAGGTGATACCTCATTGTAGTTTTGATTTGCATTTCTCTAATATTAGTGATGTTGAGTAGCTTTTCATGTGCTTCTTGGCCATCTGTATCTCTTCTTTGGAGAGAGGTCTATTCAGGTCTTCTGCCCATTTTTTGATTGGGTTGTTTGTTTTTTCAATATGGAGCTGCATGAGCTCTTTATATATTTTGGAGATTAATCCTTAGTCCATTGATTCATTTGAAAATATTTTCTCCCATTCTGAGGGTTGTCTTTTTGTCTTGTTTTTAGTTTCCTTTGCTGTGCAAAAGCTTTTAAGTTTCATTAGGTCCCACTTGTTTATTTTTGTTTTTATTTCCTTTTCTCTAGGAGGTGGGTCAAAAAGGATCTTGCTGTGATTTATGTCAAAGAGTGTTCTTCCTATGTTTTCCTCTAAGAGTCTTAGAGTGTCCGGTGTTACATTTAGGTCTCTAAGCAATTTTGAGTTTATTTTTGTGTATGGTGTTAGGGAGTGTTCTAATTTAATTCTTTTACATGTAGCTGTCCTGTTCTCCCAGCACCACTTATTGAAGAGACTCTTTTCTCCATTGTATATCCTTGCCTCCTTCATCATAGATTAGTTGACCATAAGTACATGGGTTTATCTCTGGGCTTTCTATCCTGTTCCATTGATCTATACTTCTGTTTTTGTGTCAGTACCATACTGGCTTGATTACTGTAGCTTTGTAGTATAGTCTGAAGTCCAGGAGTCTGATTCCTCCAGCTGCGTTTTTCTTTCTCAAGACTGCTTTGGCTATTCAAGGTCTTCTGTGTCTCCATACAGATATTAAGATTTTTTGTTCTAGTTCTGTAAAAAATGCCATTGTAATTTGATAGGGATTGCATGAATCTGTAGATTGCTTTGGGTAGTATAGTCATTTTCACAATATTGATTCTTCCAAACCAAGAACATGGTATATCTCTCCATCTGTTTGTATCATCTTTGGTTTCTTTGATCACTGTCCTATAGTTTTCTGCATACAGGTCTTTTATCTCCTTAGGTTTATTCCTAGGTATTTTATTTTTTTAGCTGCAATGGAGAACGGGATTGTGTCCTTAATTTCTCTTTCTGATCTTTTGTTCTTAGTATATAAGAATGCAAGAGATTTCTGTGTATTAATTTTGTAACTTGCAACTTTACCAAACACATTGCTTACCTCTAGTAGTTTTCTGGTGGCATTTTTAGGATTCTCTATGTATAGTATCATGTCATCAGCAAACAGTGACAGTTTTACTTCTTTTCCAATTTCTATTTCTTTTTCCTCTCTGATTGCTGTTGCTAGGACTTCCAAACTATGTTGAATAATAGTGGCGAGAGTGGACATCCTTGTCTTGTTCCTGATCTTAGAGGAAATGCTTTCAGTATTTCACCATTAAGAATGATGTTTGCTGTGGGTTTGTCATATATGACCTTTATTATGTTGAGGTAGGTTCCCTCTATGACCACTTTCTGAAGAGTTTTTATCATAAATCGGTGTTGAATGTTCTCAAAAGCTTTTTCTGCATCTATTGAGATGATCATTTGGTTTTTATTCTTCAATTTGTTAATATGGTGTATCACATTAATTGATTTGTGTATATTCAAGAATCCTTGCATCCCTGGGATAAACTCCACTTGATCATGGTGTATGATCATTTTAATGTGTTGTTGGATTCTGTTTGCTAGTATTCTGTTGAGGACTTTTGCTTCTATGTTCTGCAGTGATTTTGGTCTGTAATTTTCTTTTTTTGGAGTATCTTTCTCTGGTTTTGGTATCAGGGTGATGGTGGTCTTGTAGAAGGAGTTTGGGAGTATTCCTTCCTCTGCAATTTTTTGGAAAACTTTGAGAAGGATGGGTGTTAGCTCTTCTCTAAATATTTGATAGAATTCACCTGTGAAGCCATCTGGTCCTGGACTTTTGTTTGTTCAAAGATTTTTAATCACAGTTTCAATTTCATTGCTTGTGATTGGTCTGTTCATATTTTCTATTTCCTCCTGGTTCAGTCTTGGAAGGTTATACCTTTCTAAGAATTTGTCCATATCTTCCAAATTGTCCATTTTATTGGCATAGAGTTGCTTGTAGTAGTCTCTTATGATGCTTTGTATTTCTGTGGTGTCCATTGTAACTTCTTTTTCATTTCTAATTTTTATTGATTTGAGTCCTCTCCCTCTTTTTCTTGATGAGTCTGGCTAAAGTTTTATCAATTTTGTTTATATTCTCAAAGAACCAGCTTTTAGTTTTATTAATCTTTGCTATTGTTTTCTTTCTTTCTATTTCATTTATTTCTGCTCTGATTTTTATGATTTCTTTACTTCTACTAACTTTAGGGTTTTTTTGTTCTTCTTTCTCTGGTTTCTTTAGGTGTATAGTTAGATTGTTTATTTGACATTTTTCTCGTTTCTTGAGGTAGGATTGTATTGCTATAAACTTCCCTCTTAGAACTGCTTTGCTGCATCCCATAGGTTTTGGATCATTGTGTTTTCGTTGTAATTGTCTCCAGGTATTTTTTAATTTCCTCTTTGATTTCTTCAGTGATCTCTTGGTTATTTAGTAACGTATTGTTTAGCTTCCATGTGTTTGTGTCTTTTACGTTCTTTTCCCTGTAATTGATTTCCAATCTCATAGCGTTGTGGTTGGAAAAGATGCTTGATATGATTTCAATTTTCTGAAATTTACCAAGGCTTGATTTGTGACCCAACATATGATGTATCCTGGAGATCGTTCCATGTGCAGTTGAGAAGAAATTGTAATCTGCTGGTTTTGGATGGAATGTCCGATAAATACCAATTAAATCTATCTGGTTTGTTGTGTCATTTAAAGCCTGTGTTTTCTTATTAATTTTGTATCTGGATGATATGTCCATTAGTGTAAGTGTGGTATTAAATTCCCCCACTATTGTTGTGTTGCTTTCGATTCCCTCTTTTATAGCTGTTAGTAGCTGCCTTGTGTATTGATGTGCTCCTATGTTGGGTGCATATATATTTATAATTGCTATATCTTCTTCTTGGATTGATCCCTTGATCATTGTGTAGTGTCCTCCTTGTCTCTTGTAACATTCTTTATTTTAAAGTCTATTTTATCTGATATGGTATTGCTGCTCCAGCTTTCTTTTGATTTCAATTTGCATGGAATATCTTTTTCCATTCCCTCACTTTGAGTCTGTATGTGTCCCAAGTCTGAAAAGGGTCTCTTGTAGACAGCATATATATAGGTCTTGTTTTTGTATCCATTCAGCGAGCCTGTGTCTTTTGGTTGGAGCATTTAATCCATTCATGTTTAAGGTAATTATTGATATGTATATTCCTATTACCATTTTCTTAATTGTTATCGGTTTCTTTTTGTAGGTCCTTTCCTGCTCTTGTGTTTCCCACTTAGAGAAGTTCCTTTAGCATTTGTTGTAGAGCTGGTTTGGTGGTGCTGAAATCTCTTAGTTTTTGCTTGCTTTTAAAGCTTTTGACTGCTCCATCGAATCTGAATGAGATCCTTGCTGAGTAGAGTAATCTTGGTTGTAGTTTCTTCCCTTTCATCACTTTAAATATATTATGCCACTCCCTTCTGGCTTGTAGAATTTCTGCTGAAAAATCAGCTATTAATCTTATGGGAGTTCTCTTGTATGTAATTTGTCATTTTTCCCTTGTTGCTTTCAATAATTTTTCTTTCTTTAATTTTTTTCAATTTGATTACTATGTGTCTTGGTGTGTTTCTCCTTAGGTTTATCCTGCCTGGGATTCTCTGTGCTTCCTGGACTTGGGTGGTTATTTCCTTTCCCATGTCAGGGAAGTTTTTGACTATAATCCCTTCAATATTTTCTCGTGTCCTCCTTCTCTCTCTTCTCCTCTGGGACCGCTATAATGTGAATGTTTTTGTGTTTAATATTGTCCCAGAGTTCTCTTAGGTTGACTTCATTTCCTTTCATTGTTTTTTCTTTATTCTGTTCTGCAGCAGTGAATTCCACCATTCTGTCTTCCAGGTCACTTATCTGTTCTTCTGCCTCAGTTATTCTGCTATTGGTTCCTTCTAGTGTATTTTCCATTTCAGGTATTGTATTGTTCATCTCTGTTTGTTTGTTCTTTAATTCTTTTCAGTCTTTGTTAAACATTTCTTGCATCTTCTCGATCTTTCCCTCCATTCTTTTTCTGAGCTCCTGGATCATCTTCACTATCATTATCCTGAATTCTTTTTATGGATGGTTGTCTATCTCCACTTCATTTAGTTGTTTTTCTGGGTTTTTATCTTGTCCCTTCATCTGGTACAAAGTCCTGTGCCTTTTCATTTTGTCAGTCTTTCTGTGAATGTGGTTTTCCTTCCACAGGCTGCAGAATTGTAGTTCTTCTTGCTTCTGCTGTGTCATGGGTGTTTTATATAGCCATCTTGATCAAGGGTCAGTGACCATCGCCTGTGCCAAATTCAGCCTGCTGCCTGAGTTTTTAAGTAAAGCTTTATTGGAGCACAGCCATACCCATTTATTTATGCTCTGTGTATGACTGCTTTCCAGCTATGAGGGAAAAGTTGAGTACTTGCCACAGATACCATTGGGCCTGAAACCCTAAAATATTTACTATGTGGCCCTTTATAGAAAAAGATGCCATCTGCTAATCTCGATTATTGGTTGAGTTGATATGAATTAGAATCTATTCTCATTCACAAGATTTCCATTTAAACAACAGCTATCAAGGAAAGACCCAAAACTGCTTCAAATTATTTAGGTTTATGTCTGTAAAGAAGTGTAACTGATTGATGATAGGCTGAAGAAAGTCTGGGAAACAACAATGACAGTATTTTCAGAGTTGAGAAATTTTAGAGTGATGGCTTTTTTTCTAAGCAAAGTATACATGAGTGTACCAGAGCTATAAGACCTGAATTTGGAGTAAAAGTGAATGAATAGAACTCAAGTGATAGCCTGGGCCACCTGGGCCCTACTGTCAACGTTCCTCTAAAAGCTTTTTATTTTTCGTGCAAGGCTATTTTGTAAGAAGCTATCTTGTAGGAAGCTATGTCCTCCTAGGGACAAAAAATGTTTTTATGGCAGCATTAAGTTAAAATCTGTGAATTTTCTGAAGGTGTCAGAGCAAGAGTGAGTCTCAGGAGAGTCTAATAAACAGTAAACAGGGTGAACTGCAAAGTCTGCTTCTACAGAAGTTGTCCATACTTGCTGGTTTTCTGTTTCTTCTGCTACATCATCCAAGTCCTTCCCACCTTCCCCCTCCCTCATTTCTGGAAAGATGGTTTTCTGTCTTGGGTTGCAGGTGACTTGTTCCAAAATGGTTTTACATTTTAATTCCTGGAATAGGCCATTAAGAAACTTCATACCTGACTGTCCCTTTGTCCTAGAATTTTGGAAAATGTGTCAGCCTGCTTCCAGAACAATTAACTCTGTATTGAGGTCACCTCTGTGGATAAAATTTCAAACTTTTATGAGAGAAATGAAGTTTACCAGTTTAGTAGCTAGAGAAGAAAATTAGTCATTTTTAGTAGTTTCTGCAGTGAAGCAAAAGTCACTTTCTGAACTCTTCTTTTTCTTAGTGATCACAAGTAAATCTGTATTAGTAACATGATAGAATTCTAGAACACTTCCTGTATGCTATGTATATACTTCCTATACACTGAATACCATTTACTATATACTAGAATACTAGAATGTAGGCTACCTACTATGCAGATACACACACACATGCACACGCATACATTCACACGCATACATGCACACACATGTACTGTGGTTGACAATGACCCCAGAAAACGTGACACTGAGGACAAGAGACCTGAGGAGTTTGAGCTTTTTAACTCAGTGAGGATGCTTTGATATCCCTTTCTCTCCCTTCTGTGCCTGTCCTTATCTTTTTATCCTCCTTTGTCACTCTGTTCCCCAAAGCATCCCCAACCCAGCAGCTGGGTGCTCACACCAATTCTCCTGTGACTAAAGAAAGTTTTCTGATTATTTTATTAGTATATTTTCTGATTAAAGTATCAGTGACTCAAGTATGATCCCTCTCAAGGATATTTACATTAAAAGGACCAAGAGGAGAGGGCAATGCATTACTGAAATAAGCATATTTCTAGTAGTTGCATTTCCACACCATAGTGCCTGGTGGGGAAGCTTTTTTTTTTTTTGCATGATTGTGGGGAAAGAGGTCTCTAACATGTCCCTCAGATCACTATATCCAAGGTCTTTTTTTTTTTTTAATTCTTTGGGAAATTTGTATAAAATTGGATATTTCTTTCTTAAATGTTTGGAAGAATTTATTGTATTTGTGGAAGTATTTTTTTTTGAATTTTATTTTATTTATTTTCTTATACAGCAGGTTGTTATTAGTCATCAATTTTATACACATCAGTGTATACATGTCAATCCCAGTAGCCCAATTCATCACAACACCACCCCCATCCCACACCGCTTTCCCCCCTTGGTGTCCATATGTTTGTTCTCTACATCTGTGTCTCAGTTTCTGTCCTGCAAACTGGTTCATCTGTACCATTTTTCTAGGTTCCTCATATATGCGTTAATATATGATATTTGTTTTTCTCTTTCTGACTTACTTCACTCTGTATGACAGTCTCTAGACCCATCCATGTCTCTACAAATGACCCAATTTTGTTCCTTTTTATGGCTGAGTAATATCCCATTGTATATATGTACCACATCTTCTTTATCCATTCACCTGTTGGTGGGTATTTAGGTTGCTTCCATGACCTGGCTATTGTAAATAGTGCTGCAATGAACATTGGGGCGCATGTATCTTTTTGAATTATAGTTTTCTCTGGGTATATGTGCAGTAGTGGGATTACTGGATCATGTGGTAATTCTGTTTGTACTTTTTAAAGGAAACTCCATACTGTTCTCCATAGTGGCTGTATCAATTTACATTCCCACCAACTGTGCAAGAGGGTTCCCTTTTCTTCACACCCTCTCCAGCATTTGTTGTTTGTACATTTTCTGATGCTGCCCATTCTAACTGGTGTGAGGTGATAACTCATTGTAGTTTTGATTTGCATTTCTCTAATAAATAGTGATGTTGAGCAGCTTTTCATGTGCTTCTTGGCCATCTGTATGTTTTCTTTGGAGAAATATCTATTTAGGTAATCTGCCCATTTTTTGACTGGGTTATTTTCTTTTTCAGTATTGAACTGCATGAGCTGTTTATATATTTTTGAGATTAATCCTTTGTCTACTGATTCATTTGCAAATATTTTCTCCCATTCTGAGGGTTGTCTTTTCATCTTGTTTATGGTTTCCTTTGTTATGCAAAAGCTTTAAAGTTTCATTAGGTCCCATTTGTTTATTTTTGTTTTTATTTCCATTACTCTAGGAGGTGGATCAAAAAAGATCTTGCTGTGATTTATGTCAAAGAGTGTTTTTCCTATGTTTTCCTCTAAGAGTTTTATAGTGTCTGGTCTTACATTTAGGTCTCTAATCCATTTTGAGTTTATTTTTTTGTATGGTGTTAGTGAGCATTCTAATTTCATTATTTTACATGTAGCTGTCCAGTTTTCCCAGCACCACTTACTGGAGAGACTGTCTTTTCTCCATTGTATATACTTGCCTCCTTTGTCATAGATTAGTTGACCCTAGGTGAATAGGTTTATCTCTGGGCTTTCTATCTTGTTCCATTGATCTATGTTTCTGTTTTTGTGCCAGTACCATATTGCCTTGATTACTGTAGCTTTGTAGTATAGTCTTTGTAGTATAATCTGAAGTAGTATAGTCTGAGGTCAGGGAGGCTTTTTCCTCCAGCTCTGCTTTTTTCCCTCAAGACTGCTTTGGCTATTCAGGGTCTTTTTTGTCTCCATACAAATTTTAAGATTTTTTGTTCTAGTTCTGTAAAAAAATGCCATTGGTAATTTGATTTCATTGAATCTGTAGATTGCTTTGGGTCATATAGTCATTTTCACAATATCGAGTCTTCCAATCCAAGAATATGGTATATCTCTCCATCTGTTGCTATCATCTTTAATTTCTTTCATCAATGTCTTATAGTTTTCTGCATACAGGTCTTTTGTCTCCCAGGTAGGTTTATTCCTAGGTATTTTATCCTTTTTGTTGCAGTGATAAATAGGAGTGTTTCATTAATTTCTCCTTCAGATTTTTCATCATTAGTATATAGGAATGAAAGAGATTTCTGTGCATTAATTTTATATCCTGCAACTTTACCAAATTCATTGATTAGCTCTAGTCATTTTCTGGTTCCACCTTTAGGATTCTCTATGTATAGTGTCATGTCATTGGCAAGCAGTGACAGTTTTACTGACTCTTAACTCCCTCCTCCCCTCCCTTTCTGTATCTACCTTCCTTAGGTGCTGAGAGCACTTACTCATGAGCCCAAAAAAAGACTGCAATTTGAGGCACAGCTCCCCCCACCTCCAGGCATGCATCTTCTAGATCTACAAATGTCCAGAATGACAAATGCAATGCAAGGAAGATCAGCCAGCCAGCTGGTGGGGAGGTCATGGCTCTACTTTGCTTTCTTCTACTCACACCATCTCTAAAGAAAGACAGAAAGCATCTGGGAGAACCACTGACTGAACCAGATCAAAGAATTCATTACCGAGGGCCCATCACTGGGCAGATAAAGCTCAAGAGAGGAGCTAGAGTGAGGGAGATGCGAGGACAGAGCTTGAAAGTGAGAATGTGCTGGAGAGAAAAGGTGACAAGCGTCAGAGCTGGTTCAGGGCCAAATGCTGAAGTCAAGTTTATTTGGGGGGTCCTCATTTTCTTAAGCTTCACTGTGCCCTCGAGCTGGCAGTCCCTTCCTGGTGCTAGCCTGGCCTGCCCCAACTTGGTCCAGACCTCTCTCATCTTTTCCCTTCAAAAGATACCTGTTCTGAAATAACCTTCACCCACCCTCTTTTTTTTCTTTCTTTCTTTCTCTTTCTCAGGTCCTGTCTCTCTCTTTTTCTGAGAAAGGAATCTGTGCTGAGATTTTAGTGAGTAATAATGAATCAGTTAGTTGACTTTCTCAAATAAAATATTTGCATTTTAAAAGGAGCCAAAGAAAAGGTAGAATTTCAAAGAAAGCTCCCTGAAATTCCACCCCACCCTCCCGTCCCCATGCTGAGCTGTTCTTGCTCATAAGTGTCTCTATCTCTTCCTCTCAGGATCTTTTTAGAGAGCACAATAATTTAGGGCTACAGAAACTATAACTTGTTCTTGTGTACATTTGTGATACCTGTGAAGGCTACAGAAGTTGAACCCTAGATTTATAAATAGCATTAAAGTTATCTTTTTAGTGACTTTAAGCTGATATTTTGTTTTTGGTTTTTGGTCTGAATCCCTAATCCAGATTCTCAGTAGTATAGTTATATGAGTTCGTTGAGAACAGGAGTGGGGAAACACACAAAGGGAAGAATCAGTGGATGGTTAAGTTTTACTAAAAAAGTCTTCTGGACCCCAGTTTGAGGCAATCAGTTGTGTCATCTGCTCTTAATATAGACAGATGGCTAGACAAAGCCTCTCAAGACTGTTTCTTTTCTCCTAGTTACCATTAGTCTCTTGATGGCAACTACCATAATCGCTGGGGGTTTTCCCATGAAGCGAATCTAGTAATTGAGAACACATTGGATGAAAACTTGTTTTTCTCTCACAACAGTGGGCGGAGATATCATAAGGGATAACATTAACTATGGATCTCGTATACCAAACCTCCACACTCATGCCCATAGATGGAGATGTTTTAAGCTATTTTTAGATTTGTTTAGAGATTGGGAATGGACCAAACAAGGTATTGATCCACTCCTAAGGGGAGTATTTCAAGGGGGAGAAAAAAGTTAGTCAGACCATATTTTATGGCACTTGCTTTATAATAATCAACATAATGATCACATAAATATGTATGATATGCAAACACAAATAAGAGTCATCAAACAAGTAGGAGGCTGAGAAGAGATTGACATCTGTGCTTCTGATCCTTTCCTCTGTGCCCCATTGTCAGGAACGTTTTGTGGGTCATTGTTGCTCCTCAGCCTCTTAACTGGGCCATACCAGGTCCTCCTGGTTGACAGCACAGTGAGGAACTAGTTCCTCATAGTATAATGTGAAGCAAGGGGACATTAGCAAATTAAACAGAATACTTAGCATACTTGGAAAATTTTCACTAAAATAAAACAAACCTTTGTTGATTTTTCCATCTGACCTAAGATTTCTGATAGTTATTCTGCCCTCCCCTCTCTGTCTCAGTCTATAGATAGAACTACCCCATCACTGTGAAAGCAAATCAATATTTACCTCCATTCTATGCCAGGTGCCCTGAACTCACATGTTGATGAAGCACAGAGAAGAGTTATTGTTATCTATCTAGTTTTCAGGTCTAAAGATGGTAATAGCACCAGCATGTCCTTCTATTAGAGAGAAGATATAAAATATGTATTAAACATCAAAAATCTTTTGATTACTTTCTAAACACCCTCAGGAATCAAACCACCTGCAAAAGACCATCAGGCCCAACTCCACTGAAAGTTGTTTCTTGACAAAGGAATTTGTCACTTGCTTGTGGGGGTCATTGATTTCTGTCATGTAGTTTCAACATCAAAATCATATCATGATTTTCTTCTCATTAGCGCAAGTTCTCTTTCTAAAGGTATTTCCTTTGATGTACCCACTACTTCTATCTACAAGTTGTTTAAATTTTTAGTCTTTATTCTTTGTCATTCTTGCATAGCAGGAAAGGAAATCTTAATTGCTGTGTATTTACAGTCAATCTCTAGACTGTTGGTTTAATTCATGCATCAATTCAATAATTCATTTGATAAATTTGATTAAAATCACACTTGTGCCATGCACCTTGATAAGGATCCAAAAATTGAATAAGACATTTTGGAAATAGAGACTGGTGATAGTTGCACAGCACTGTGAATGTAACTAATGCCACTGAATTGTATACTTAAAAATGGTTAAAATGGAAAAGTTTATGTTACATGTATTCTACTGCAATAATAAAAATGCTTCGCTCCCAAAATTGAATGAGACAGTCCTGGTCCTCCCACTGCACAGAGTTTAGTAGGAAAGACCAACACATGCAATAAAGAGTCCTTGGTGAGAAGATAGATGTATGTAAAGGGCATGCTGGATGGAAAGGAGGAAGGAGTGAATTAAATTTAACATTTCATTTATTTTTGTTTTATTTTTTAGTGGTGGTGGTGGTGGTGACTACAAAAGACCTCTAGAGCTGAGGCTTCAAAGGTGAGCAATTCTTCTCCAGAAGCCAAAGGCTCAGTCTTCCCTCAAACACTGGATTCGACCATGCAGGCAAGAACATTTGGATAGCAGTAGAAACCTTGGGTAGCTTAGTCTTTTTTTTTTTTAAGATTTTTTTGATGTGGACCATTTTTAAAGTCTTTATTGAATTTGTTACAATATTTCTTCTGTTTTATGTTTTGGTTTTTTAACCCCAAGGCATGTGAGATCTTAGCTCCCTGATCAGGGATCAAACTCGCACTTCCTGAATTGTAAGGTGAAGTCTTAACCACTGCACCGCCAGGGAAGTCCCATGGGTAGCTTAGTCTTAAATCCAGTACTTCTTTCTACTATCATTAACTCATCCTACCCAGGGCCAGATTAGAGTGAGACAAGAAAGGCATCTAGGATGCAAAATTTAAGGAGCTATTAGCTCTTACAGCCTATCAAGTGCCAACTCTGCACTTGCATGGCCCTGAGAAGGAGTGACCTCCCTAAATGTCCACAGCTTCATTGTAGTACTTAGCATCCTGTTCTTTAGTTTCCTGTTTTCTCATAGACTATAAACTGTGTCTTGTTCATCTTTGTATCCCCTGAGGCTAGTACAAACTGAAGCACATAGAAAGCACTCAATTAATGATGACATGTATTTGTGAGTATTTTTAAAATAAATAAATGAATGACCATTCTTCACCACATACCCTAAGGACAGTGTCTTCAGCCTGTGTCTTCTCCTCAGCTCCCATCTGTGTCCTGTCAAATTGAAGTTTTTTCAAGGTTCATGCTCCCTGAAGGCCTCCCAGTAGATACTTCCTCTGTGCCTCTGGAGCCCTTCACATCTTCACCTTTTTTTTTTTTTTTCAGGCTTTTTTTTTCTCTCCTTGTGACTGATTTTGAACAGTTGCTCTGTCTTCAAGTCTATGGTGTTTTCCCTTGGGTCTAATTCACTGCTGATCCCACCCAATTAAGTTTTTATTTTGGATATTGCATTTTTCATCTCTAGAGGTTCCATTTTGTTCTTTTTTAAAAATCTTCTATTTATCTCCTCACTATGTTTGGGTTTTCTTTATATCCTTGAGCATATGGAACATGTTTATAGAAAATGTTTCAATGTCCTTGTTCACTAATTTCATCTTCTCTGTCATTTCTGGATCTCTTTCTACTACCTGATGTTTCTCCTAGACACAGGTCACATTTTCTTACTTCTCATGGCTAGAAGTAGAAGACAATCCTCACTATTTTCTTCATACACTTTCTTCAACCTTATTTTTTTAAAGCATATCTGACTTTTTCTTAATGATAGAACTTCCCTCTCTTCTTCACCAAGCGCATCTTTTTTTTCAATCCCTTCCTCTCTTAGGTCCAGGAAGAGTGGTTAGAACTGACTTTGCCACACTGTTGTTTCTTGGTCATGGTCCACCTGCACTGTCTCTTTTGACATACACAGAATGTACTTCTAAAACTCTCTCCTTTTCTCTTTGATATGTCTCTTCACCTCCTGGATACTCTATCTTCCTTTTTAGAGGTTTCTAGTATCTGATTTTTGGTTTCCTTTTCCTGATTCCCATGTCCTTTCCTATTCCTTCTGTTGCCATAATCAATGCTGACTTTAGCATCATATACTTAGGGATCATTTCAGCACCCTGGGGTCTCATTTCCTCTCCTCAAAAGCCTCAGAAACAACACAGCCTGGAATCCTGCTGCCCAGGAGTCCTTTGATCCATCCACACTTCACACTCCAAAACTTCTTCCACAACACTTATAACATGTGTTCCTACCCTATTCTTAAATTCTAAATACATCTTCATACTCTTCACTTCTAGCAAATTATCTTACCTTTTACTTCACGTAGAAAATAAAAGCCAAATGTGAATTCCCACTACCTCATTCATCTCTAAATTTAATTTCTCTGTACCTCTATTAATATTCTCTATCTTTGGGAATATGAACATTCTTATTTCTTAAGTAATGCCTTCCATCTATGCCCTTGAGCACATCTCCATGTATTCTCCTGCACAATGCTCCTGAAAACATGCTCCCTTCCTCTTATACCTCCTGCTCACCTATAGCTATTTAATCCCTCAAATAGAGGTATGCTTTATTCTCGGTATATCAGTAATAGCTATCATGCAATGTGCCTTGATATATGCCTACTACTTTGCCAGGTGTTTTTCCTGTATTCTCTCCTGTACTGGGGATGCACCTCAGTCTAGAAGCTCAGCTGTGAAACTTCCAACTCCAGCTATGGCACATTAGCTTATCAGGGTAATCTTCCCGTCAAGTACTTCTAGGAATTCTGGATGAATATATTCCTAAAAATGTGTTTGAAGGCTTTAGAGAACAATAAAGCCAGTGAGGACTTCAGGGCCTAAGATCCTGGAGACATGGGAGCCCAGAGAAATGAGTCCAACATTTAAAGCCTCCTTTTCTTTGATAGATCGCCAATTCTAAAGCAACAGCTGAGAGGCTAAGAAGTAGTTAGAGTTCAGAACCCACCTAGAAGGAGGAGCCCCAAAAAATATACTCCAGAATTTTACCTTAACTCCAGAAAGGATAGACCAGACCAGACTTAGCTTCAAATCACCTCAACTCAGGACTGGATTAAGGTGACCTGCCTCTTTTTTAACTGCTGCTAGAAGTAAGTGTAGATCCTCCTGGGAGGGAGGTAACACTATCTGAAGTCTGGGCACTTGTCACTATTCCCACTGACACCCCCCTTGTGCAATTCAACCTCTCCTGTCACATAGACTAATGCGACAGCTAACTGATCTCCTTGCCTGCAGTCTTTCTGCTCTTCTGTCCACACGATAATACATCAGCATGTTCTTTCTAAAGCACAAATATTATTGTATCACCCCTCCCTTCTCAAATACTTTCCTAAAGTTCATTAACTTTTATAAAGTGATATTAAACTTTATAAAGTAGAGCCCAAAGGTTTTTTTAATGGTTGACAATGGTAGACATGACATTGCCCTGCTCATCTTTCCACCTCATCTCTTCTTTTTTCCTTTGAACTTGAAAGGAAAATACTCTCCATCCTCTGTATGTTCCCACTTGCTCTTCTATCTGCAGGGAACACCCTTCACCTGATTAACAACTTCACCTGATTAACAACTACGAGATCTTCACAGCTCTACCCAGCGTTGGGTTTCCCATTCCTGTACCAAGATAGACTTTCCTGCTGTTTATACCAAAGATCTCTCTACTTTTCTATTTATAACTCTCAACTCATCTTATTACTTGTTTATTTTTCTTTTAAAATCCCTCGAATGTGACCATTTTCTTTCACTTTTTTTTTTTTTTTGAGGTACGCGGGGCTCTCACTGCCGTGGCCTCTCCCGCCGTGGAGCACAGGCTCCGGACGTGCAGGCTCAGCAGCCATGGCCCACGGGCCCAGCCGCTCTGCGGCATGCGGGATCCTCCCAGACCGGGGCACGAACCCGTGTCCCCCGCATCGGCAGGCGGACTCTCGACCACTGCGCCACCAGGGAAGCCCTCTTTCACTTTTTTATTTTTAACATTTGCCTCCCTACCAGACAATAACTTCTGTGATAGCAGAAAGACAAGCTACATAATTTTCAGGGCCCAGTGCAAAATGAAAATATGGGGCAACAAGTTCAAAAATTATTAAGAATTTCCAGACAGTGACAAGTAGACCATTAAACTAATCATGGGGCCCTTCCAAGCAGTGTCTTGTGTGACTACACATGTTAAACACCCACAAAACTGGCCCTGGATGGTAGAAACAGGTTTCACCAATTAACTTCTGGAACCCCAACTCCTACCACTGTGCCTGATGCATATACACACTTAATAAAGTTTCGTTGAGTGAATAAATGAAAGAAGGAATTCCTCTCAGCAACTCTTTCAAAACTTTCAATTGTTCCTCAAAACCCTCACCCCATGACTTCTATATTTCAACCTACTCCCTCAAGTGAGAAAACTGAGGCAATCTGTTCATAATTCCATAAATGTGCCCATCACTTTCCTTTATTCCCTCCCATCCTAGTGGAAGGGGTTTTCCAGTTCTAAAATCGCAGACTACTTCCTGCTTATTTGGGTCTCATCCTTTCCAATCTCCTGGTGTGCTCTCCATGACCGCTTCCTTCTGTGTCTTCAACTTTTCAATCGCTGTTTTCCTTCTGTCATAAACACATGTTATGCCTTCTCAGTCCTAAAACAAATGAAAAATAAACAAAATCTTCCTTGACCACCTTGTCCACCTCTTGGTACTACCCTACGATTCAATTTCCCTCCTTAGGCAAGTGTCTTGAGAAAACAATCTACCTTATCTTCACAGAGTAGTGTCCCTTGCTACACATGGGTCCTTAACACACTACAGTCGTGTTTCTGCTCCCTTCCTCTATTTCATGGAAGAATTTTGGCATGAGTCAGCAAATATTGCTAAATTCAGGACTTAGGTTCTTATCATTAGCTACTTGCTTCTTCTGCCAGAAATTCTATCTTCCCTTGGTTTATGTGAGCACCACTTCATCCTGTTTTTCCTTACTTTTGCTCAGTTTTCTCTGTTTGTCTCCTTTCATTTTAACCATTGTTTCCACATTAATGACTCCCAAATTGATCTCTAACTCAGACCTTTTGGAGCAATTCTTTGTGCGTGACCTACAGACCTTAAACTCTATACTCCAAAACTGAATGAATAGTCCTACCCTTGAGATCTACCCTCAAATGCCTTTTAGTTGCTTAAAATGGGGATTCATTGTAGTGGTTGCTGTGAGATGCCACCCAGATTCTCCTTCAGGACTGAAAGGTGTATTCCCCCAGTGCAGACAGACCTGGGCTATCAGATCTCTTCAGAATTGCCTGAATTGAAGAGAGTTGCCTTGCTGAAGGTCATGGCAGTCTTAATTCAATGAACAATTGATACAGAAGTATAAATTCCAGCCTTTCCTCAAACTCAGGATGACTCTGAAGTGCCATCTCAGAGGTCTCCATACGGCTGGCTGAGGTCTTCATTGAGACTGCATCAGAGCCCACCTTCTCTCTCTGCCAAATCCTGCTCCCTCCTCTCCCTTCCCTTCCCTTCCCCTCCTCTCTCTTCCCTTCCCTGGTCCTCACCTTCTTTTTCCTTCCCTTCCACAGGTTTTAATGCCAAGAGCATTCCCTCACTAAACTATTCCTCAGAGTATGTTTCCTGGGAAACCCAACTAGTGATAGTCATCCTAGACATCTCAATTTTACTTGCTTACTCATCCAGTTAAATACCAAGTTATATAGATACCAAGATTTACATGTTTTTTCTTCTTCAATAAATCTGTTTTCTTCTCTTAACTCTGTTTTCTTCAGCACTCCCCCTGACACTTTACTTCAGACTCTCATGTAGTTCCCCATAGTACTACTTCTGTAGCCTCCTAGGTAATCTTCTTGCCTCTGGTCTGACGCTTTTCCAATTCATCATTCAAGATGGCTCCCAGCAGAATCTTTCCAGAATATAAATGTAATCTAGAAAATCATCTGCTTCATAAGGACTTTTGATGGCTCTTCATGGCTGGCATTCATTCATTAAGTCAGTCAGCCAGCTTTTATTGAAAGTTCATCATGTGCCAGGCACTGTAATCAGTTCTAGGGATAGGAAGTTGAACAAAATGAACAGAGCCCCTGCCCTCATGGAGCTTATAGCAAAGGAAACATTATAAACAAAGATATGTGAGGTAAATAAGCAGAAGCACAGAGGGCTTACAATCTGGTAAAGGAGAAAGACGTGGATCAAACAACTGATCATATAGGCAAACTGAAAGTAACATCGTAATAAGCTCCACATAAGAGAGATTCACAGAGCTATAAGCACTTATAAGAGAGTATGACCTAATCACAGAAGCCAAGAAGAATTTACCAAAAAAGTGACTTTTGGGGCAAAACTTAAATGCTTTAGCTTGGAACAGAAAACTTTATATTCTGATCTCAACCTCCCTTTACAGCTGTATTTTCCATCAATTCATCCCAGCCCACCTACTATATCCATTTACCCTTTACCCAAGTTTTATGGAGACTTCTGTGCTTCTCTTATTCACCTCACATTCCTTTGTTTATAATCTTCCCTTTGCTGTAATTTTCTCTCTCCACCACCCTGCTCCACCACTTTCTTAATCAAGCTATCTCCTTCTCATCCTTTAAATATAGATATAGTTATTACTTTCTCTGGGAAACCTTTCCTAATCCCTTAGTATGATTTTTTTTTTTTTCTGTATGCGGGCCTCTCACTATTGTGGCCTCTCCTATTGCAGAGCACAGGCTCTGGATGCACAGGCTCAGCAACCATGGCTCATGGGCCCAGCCGCTCTGCGGCATGTGGGATCTTCCCAGACCGGGGCACGAACCCGTGTTCCCTGCATCGGCAGGTGGACTCTCAACCACTGCGCCACCAGAGAAGCCCTCCTTAGTATGATTTTGATGTTGTCCCTTAGCAATATTCTTTCTCCATATTCATACCTTTATCAAGTTTAACATGCTATATATTTAAGATATGCTATATATTTAATATATAATGCTATATATTTAAGTTTATTGAGAGACAGGATCATGTTTGAGGTTATAGTCTCCATGCCAAACATGGCATATGGCACATAAAAGATAAAAATTTATGACTGAGTAAATAAAATAAATGAAGAATGAATGAATGAATAAAAGGAATTTGCATACATATATGACTCCACATGTCCTTTTATAAATTAATATAAAATTTAGCAGTAAATTAGCTACACATCAAGTATGATAAATAAAAGTCTTAGCGTAAGCAAGCTTTAGTCATCCTTTAAGCTTTTAACTGAAAAGTGATCATGTAGTATTAGATTCGATTTAGCCATTTAAATGGTCATAACCAAACGAGCCATCCACTTTCCAGTCACCTCATATGATGGCTATTTGAAGATCCTTTCCATTTCCATGCAATATATCAGCCAGCAGTTAATCCAGGGACTTATTGCAGTAGAGTCAAGGTTTAAATACTGTATTCATGCTTCCGTGCTCTATGGAGCACAGCTTGGTGGGATCCCAGCTGCTACATTTCATCCACCAAATGATGTTAGTTGTAATCAGACAAGACAATCTATGTACCACTTAGTTCTTAGTTAGAAAAGACTGAGAATAAACAGAATTTTTCTAGTTCAAATTGTCAAACTGTAAATAAATCACTAAATGTAGATGGAATTCACCCAAGAATTTGAGGGAATTCAAGGGTGACATTGCAAAACTATGGCCATTTTCCAAAAGTGATTACCAACAGCTCCACAACAGAAGGTTGTCTTCAATCTATTAGGACATTTTCCAACAAGGCACTGCAGAGTTGCTTCACTTTCATACTGAGGAAGGATATAGATCTCTGATAAATGAGGAAGACTTTGGAGATTTAAGGAAGCATAACCTTCTGAGAGAAAGTAGCCTGCTTTCTGCCAGGAAAAACCTTGGCTAACTAATTTACTTAAACTTCTTTGGGATGGTAAATTGAAACACAGAAAAAGAATAACCAGAGAACTTATTCTAATGAAAGTTTCTCCCCCAAAACATTTTAATAGTTCTAAATTCTAAGATTAATAAAATAAGTGGTATTAGTGGAGGAGGGTAGGGAAAGTATCCACCAACATAGAAAAAAAATCAGCCCAAATCCTCATCTTATCCCCCATGAGTATTATCTTACTAAAACATAAGTCTGATCATGCCTCTTCCCTGATCAACACCTTTAGTAGTTTTTCAGAGTTGACAGGATAAAATGGAATGTCTCAGAATGGCATAAAAAGATCTTCAACATTTGAGCTCTGTTTTACCAGCTATATCTCCTGCCAGGCTTCTCCAGTATTAAATTAGTTGTTTTTGATAAACTTGCCATTTTTTTTTCCCTCCAAGGTTTACACATGCACTTTCCTCTGCCCAGAATGTCCTCCTTCCCTTTCTCCTACTAACAAATTCCTGATCATCTTTCAAAATCTGGTTCAGAAGTTAACTCTTCCATCAAGTCTTCTCTGCCTCCATTTTAGCTTTGATGACACTTTAACAAAACCCTTGTACTCTAGCTGAACATATCTTCCTAGAATTACAACCTAAACATTGGTTCAAAGAACCATCTAAAATTAAAATTCTAAGGGAGAATTTTAAAGAGAAAAATGACAGAAGTGAGTCTCATGACCTTTGAATATGTTATATTATACAACCATTCTCACCCTGACTTTTTTACCTACAGATTGGCAGCTTTCCTACAATCCCAGTAAGAGATGACTCAGGAAACATAAGTAGGGCATCAAACTCATGAGCTCTGGAACCAGGCAGACCAGGATTATAAAGGTTGAAATATGGACCAAAATAAATATGCTAACATTTGTTTTCTGTAACAAATGTATCTCAAATTTTATTTTTTAAAAATTATTTATTTATTTTAGCTGCGTTGAGTCTTCGTTGCTGTGCGCAGGCTTTCCCTATTTGTGGCAAGCAGAAGTTACTCTTAGCAGTGTGTGTGGGCTTCTCATTGTGGTGGCTTCTCTTGTTGCGGAACACAGGCTCTAAGCACGTGGGCTTCAGTTCTTGTGGCTCGTGGGTTTAGTTGCTCCGCGGCATGTGGGATCTTCCCAGACCAGGGCTTGAACCTATGTCCCCTGCACTGGCAGGCGGATTCTTAACCACTGCACCACCAGGGAAGCCCATATCTCAAAATGTTAATATAAATTAAAAACCAGCTACATGGAAATTTAATGTATTTCATGCTGTGTGATCTTCCTCTTTCTAGGTCCATAGATGGAGGCTAGGGAGTGAAACAAAGTAAAAAAGGGGAGGAGCTTCAAGATGGTGGAAGAGTAAGACATGGAGATCACCCTCCTCCCCACAAATACATCAAAAATACATCTATATGTGGAACGACTCCTATAGAACAACTACAGAACACTGGCAGAAGAACTCAGCCTTCCCCAAAGGCAAGAAACTCCCCACGTACCTGGGTAGGGCAAAAGAAAAAAGAAAAAACAGAGACAAAAGAATAGGGACGGGGCTTCCCTGGTGGCGCAGTGGTTGAGAGTCTGCCTGCCGATGCAGGGGACACAGGTTCGTGCCCTGGTCCGGGAAGATCCCACATGCTGCGGAGCAGCTGGGCCCGTGAGCCATGGCCGCTGAGCCTGCGCGTCCAGAGCCTGTGATCCGCAACGGGAGAGGCCACAACAGTGAGAGTCCCGGGTACCGCAAAAAGAAAAGAAAAGAAAAAAAAAGAATAGGGACGGGATCTTCACCAGTGGGAGTGAGCTGTGAAGGAGGAAAGGTTTCCACACACTAGGAAACCCCTTCGCCGGCAGAGACTGCGGGTGCCGGAGGGGGGAAGCTTCACAGCCATGGAGCAGGCGCAGCAACAGGGGTGCAGAGGGCAAAGCGGAGAGATTCCCACACAGAGGATCAGTGCCAACCAGCATTCACCAACCCGAGAGGCTTGTCTGTTCACCCGCCGGGACGGGTGGGGGCTGGGAGCTGAGGCTCCAGCTTCGGAGGTCAGATCCCAGGGAGAGGACTAGGGTTGGCTGTGTGAACACAGCCTGAAGGGGGCTAGTGCGCCACAGCTAGCCGGGAGGGAGTCTGGTAAAAAGTCTGGACCTGCCTAAGAGGCAAGAGACCATTGTTTCAGTGTGCAGGAGGAGAGGGGATTCAGAACACCACCTAAATGAGCTCCAGAGATGGGCGCAAGCCATGGCTATCAGCACGGACACCAGAGACGGGCATGAGATGCTAAGGCTGCTGCTACAGCCACCAAGAAGCCTGTGTGCAAGCACAGGTCGCTATCTACACCTCCCCTCCTGGGAGCCTGTGCAGTCCACCACTGCCAGGGTCCCATGATCCAGGGACAAATTCCTCGGGAGAACACACAGAGCACCTCAGGCTGGCCTCTTCTGCACACTCGCCCTGTACTCTGTATCCCTCCCTCCCCATGGCCTGAGTGAGCCAGAGCCCCTGAATTAGCTGCTCCTTTAACCCCGTCCTGTCTGAGCGAAGAACAGATGCCCTCAGGCGACCAGAAGAAGAGGCAGGGCCAAATCCAAAGCTGAATCCCAGGAACTGTATGAAAAAAGAAGTGAAGGAAATCTCTCCCAGCAGCCTCAGAAGCAGCAGATTAAATCTCCCCAATCAACTTGATGTACTCTGCATCTGTGGAATACCTGAATACACAATGAATCATCCCAAATTGAGGAGGTGGACTTTCGGAGCAACGATATATATATATACATATATATTTCCCCCACTTTTTCTCTTTTTGTGAGTGTGTATGTGTATGCTTCTGTGTGTGATTTTGTCTGTATAGCTTTGCTTTTACCATTTGTCCTAGGGTTCAGTCTGTTCTTTTTTGTTTTGTTTTTTTCCTTTTAGTATAGTTTTCAGTGCTTGTTATCATTGATGGATTATTTTTTTTTTTTAGTTTGGTTGTTCTTTTTTTCTTTTTTTGAATTACTTTAAAATTTTTTAAATAATTATTTATGTTTTTTATTTTAATAACTTTTTAATTTTATTTTATCTTTTTCTTTCTTTTTTTTTCTCCTTTTTATTATGAGCTGTGTGGAGGACAGGCTCTTGGTGTTCCAGCCAGGCATCAGGGCTGTGCCTCTGAGGTGGGAGAGCGAAGTTGAGGACATTGGCTCCCCAGACACATCCCAGCTCCACATAATATCAAATGGCAGAAAGCTCCCAGATATCTCCATCTCAATTCCAAGACCCAGCTCAACTCAATGACGAGCAAGCTACAGTGCTGGACACCCTATGCTAGACAACTAGCAAGACAGTAACACAACCTCACCCATTAGCAGAGAGACTGCCTAAAATCATAATAAGGTCACACACACCCCAAAACACACCACCAGACGTGGACCTGCCCACCAGAAAGACAAGATCCAGCCTCAGACACCAGAACACAGGCACTAGTCCTCTCCACCAGGAAGCCTCCACAACCCACTAAAACAACCTTAGCCACTGGGGGCAGACACCAAAACAATGGGAACTACGAACTTGCAGCCTGTGAAAAGGAGACCCCAAACACAGTAAGTTAAGCAAAATGAGAAGACAGAGAAACACACAGCAGATGATGGAGCAAGGTAAAAACCCACCTGACCTAACAAATGAAGAGGAAATAGGCAGTCTACCTGAAAAAGAATTTAGAATACTGACGGTAAATATGATCCAAAATCTTGGAAATAGAATGGGGAAAATACAAGAAATGTTTAACAAGGACATAGAAGAATTAAAGAGCAAACAAACAATCATGAACAACACAATAAATGAAATTAAAAATTCTCTAGAAGACATCAATAGCAGAATAACTGAGGCAGAACAACGGATAAGTGACCTGGAAGATTAAACAGTGGAAATAATTACTGCAGAGCAGAATAAGGAAAAAAATGAAAACTGAGGACAGTCTCAGAGGAATCTGAGACAATATTAAATGCACCAACATTTGAATTATAGGGGTCCCAGAAGAAGAAGAGAAAAAGAAAGGGACTGAGAAGATATTTGAAGAAATTATAGTTGAAAATTTCCCTAATATGAGAAAGGAAATAGTTAATCAGGTCCAGGAAGCACAAGTCCGATACAGGATAAATCCAAAGAGAAATACACCAGGACACATATTAATCAAGCTACCAAAAATTAAATACAAAGAAAAAATATTAAAAGCAGCAAGGGAAAAACAACAAATAACATACAAGGGAATCCCCATAAGGTTAACAGCTGATCTTTCAGCAGAAACTCTGCAAGCCAGAAGGGACTGGCAGGACATATTTAGAGTGATGAAAGGGAAAAACCTAAAACCAAGATTACTCTACCAAGCAAGGATCACATTCAGATTTGACAGAAAAATTAAAACCTTTAAAGACAAGCAAAAGCTAAGAGAATTCAGCACCAACAATCCAGCTTTACAACAAATGCTAAAGAAACTTCTCTAGGCAGTAAAGGAAAAGACCTACGATAACAAACCCAAAACAATTAAGAAAATGGTAATAGGAATACACAAATCAATAACTACCTCAAATGTAAATGGATTAAATGCTCCTACCAAAAGACATAGACTGGCTGAATGGATAAAAAAAACAGAACCCATATATATGTTGTCTACAAAAGACCCACTTCAGACCTAGGGACACATACAGAATGAAAGTGAGGGGATGGAAAAAGATATTCCATGCAAATGGAAATCAAAAGAAAGCTGCAGTAGCAATTCTCATATCAGACAAAATAGACTTTAAAACAAAGACTACTACAAGAGACAAAGAAGGACACTACGTAATGATCAAGGGATCAATCCAAAAAGAAGATATAACAATTGTAAATATTCATGCACCCAACACAGGAGCACCTCAATACACAAGGCAAATACTAACAGCCATAAATGGGGAAATTCACAGTAACATGATCATAGTAGGGGACTTTAACACCCCACTTTCACCAATGGAAAGATCACCCATAATGAAAATAAATAAGGAAACACAAGCTTTAAATGATACATTAAACAAGATGGACTTAATTGATATTTATAGGACATTCCATCAAAAAACAACAGAATACACATTATTCTCAAGTGCTCATGGAACATTCTCCAGGATAGATCATATCTTGAGTCACAAATCAAGCCTTGGTAAATTTAAGAAAATTGAAATTGTATCAAGTATCTTTTCCAACCACAATACTATGAGACTGGATATCAATTACAGGAAAAAATGTGTAAAAAATACAAACACATGGAGGCTAAACAATACACTACCTAATAACCAAGATATCACTGAAGAAATCGAAAAGGAAATCAAAAACTACCTAGAAACAAATGACAATGAAAACACGATGACCCAAAACCTATGGGATGCAGCAAATGCAGTTCTAAGAGGGAAGGTTATAGCAATACAATCCTACCTTAAGAAACAAGAAACATCTCGAATAAACAACCTAACCTTGCACCTAAAGCAATTATAGAAAGAAGAACAAAAAAACCCCAAAGTTAGCAGAAGGTCAGAAATCATAAAGATCAGAGAAGAAATAAATGAAAAAGAAATGAAGGAAATGATAGCAGAGATCAATAAAACTAAAAGCTAGTTCTTTGAGAAGATAAACACAATTGATAAACCATTAGCCAGACTCAACAAGAAAAAAAGGGAGAAGACTCAAATCAATAAAATTAGAAATGAAAAAGGAGAGGTAACAACTGACACTGCAGAAATACAAAGGATCATGAGAGATTACTAAAAGCAACTCTATGCCAATAAAATGGACAACCTGGAAGAAATGGACAAATTCTTAGAAATGCACAACCTTCCAAGACTGAACCAGGAAGAGCTAGATAATATGAACAGACCAATTACAAGCACTGAAATTGAAACTGTGATTAAAAATATTCCAACAAAAAAAAGCCCAGGACCAAATGGCTTCACAGGCGAATTCTAACAAACATTTAGAGAAGAGCTGACACCTATCACTCAAACTCTTCCAAAATATAGCAGAAAGAGGAACACTCCCAAACTCATTCTACAAAGCCACCATCACCCTGATACTAAAACCAGACAAAGATGTCACAAAGAAAGAAAACTACACCCCAATATCATTGATGAATATAGATACAAAAATCCTCAACAAAATACTAGCAAACAGAATCCAACAGCACATTAAAAGGATCATACACCATGATCAAGTGGGGTTTATTCCAGGAATGCAAGGATTCTTCAATATATGCAAATCAATCAATGTGATACACCATATTAACAAATTGAAGGAGAAAAACCATATGATCATCTCAATAGATGCAGAGGAAGGTTTTGCCAAAATTCAACACCCATTTTTGATAAAAACCCTCCAGAAAGTAGGCAAAGAGGGAACTTACTGCAACACAGTAAAGGCCATATATGACAAACCCACAGCCAACATCGTCCTCAATGGTGAAAAACTGAAACCATTTTCACTAAGATCAGGAAAAAGACAAGGTTTCCCACTCTCAGCACTATCATTCAACATAGTTTTGGAAGTTTTAGCCATAGCAACAAGAGAAGAAAAAGAAATAAAAGTAATCCAAATTGGAAAAGAAGAAATAAAGCTATCACTCTTTGCAGATGACATGATAAGATACATAGATAATCCTAAAGATGCTACCAGAAAACTACTAGAGCTAATCAATGAATTTGGTAAAGTAGCAGGATACAAAATTAATGCATATAAATCTCTTGCATATCTAGACAGTAATGATGAAAAATCTGAAAGTGAAATTAAAAAAACACTCCCAGTTACCATTGCAACAAAAAGAATAAAATACCTAGGAATAAACCTACCTAGGGAGACAAAAGACCTTTATGCAGAAAATTATAAGACACTGATGAAAAAAATTAAAGATGATACAAATAGATGGAGGGATGTACCATGTTCTTGGATTGGAAGAATCAACATTATGAAAATGACTATACTACCCAAAGCAATCTACAGATTTAATGCAATCCCTATCAAACTATCCCTGGCATTTTTCACAGAAGTAGAACAAAACATTTCACAATTTGTATGGAAACACAAAAGACCCCGAATAGCCAAAGCAATCTTGAGAAAGAAAAACAGAGCTGGAGGAATCAGGCTCCCAGACTTCAGACTATACTACAAAGCTGCAGTAATCAAGACAGTATGGTACTTGCACAAAAACAGAAATATAGCTCAATGGAACAGGATAGAAAGCCCAGAGATAAACCCACGCACATATGGTCACCTTATCTTTGATAAAGGAGGCAAGAATATACAATGGAGAAAAGACAGCCTCTTCAATAAGTGGTGCTGGGAAAACTGGACAGCTACATGTAAAAGAATGAAAGTAGAACACTCTGTAACACCATACACAAAAATAAACTCAAAATGGATTAAAGACCTAAATGCAAGGCCAGACACTATCAAACTCTTAGAGGAAAACATAGGCAGAACACCCTATGACATAAATCACAGCAAGATCCTTTTTGACCCACCTCCTAGAGAAATGGAAATAAAAACAAAAATAGACAAATGGGACCTAATGAAACTTAAAAGCTTTTGCACAGCAAAGGAAACCATAAACAAGATGAAAAGACAACCCTCAGAATGGGAGAAAATATTTGCAAATGAAGCAACTGACAAAGGATTAATCTCCAAAATTTACAAGCACCTCATGCAGCTCAATAACAAAAAAACAAACAACCCAATCCAAAAATGGGCAGAAGACCTAAATAGACATTTCTCCAAAGAAGATATACAGATTGCCAACAAACACATGAAAGAATGCTCAACATCACTAATCATTAGAGATGCAAATCAAAACTACAATGCGATATCATCTCATAGTGGTCAGAATGGCCATCATCCAAAAATCTACAAATAATAAGTGCTGGAGAGGGAACACTCATACACTGTTGGTGGGAATGTAAATTGATATAGCCACTATGGAGAACAGTATGGAAGTTCCTTAAAAAACTAAAAATAGAACTACCATACGACCCCACAATCGCACTACTGGGCATATACCCTGAGAAAACCATAATTTAAAAAGAGTCATGTACCACAATGTTCATTGCAGCTCTATTTACAATAGCCAGGACATGGAAGCAACCTAAGTGTCCACTGATAGATGAATGGATAAAGAAGATATGGCACATATATACAATGGAATATTACTCAGCCATATAAAGAAATGAAATTGAGTTATTTTTAGTGAGGTGGATGGACCTAGAATCTGTCATACAGAGTGAAGTAAGTCAGGAGAAAAACAAAAACCGTATGCTAGCACATATATATGGAATCTAAGAAAAAAAAAATGGTCATGAAGATCTTAGGGGCACGACAGTAATAAAGATGCAGACCTACTAGAGAATGGACTTGAGGACACGGGTAGGTGGAAGTGTAAGCTGGGGCAAAGTTAGAGAGTGGTAGTGCACATATATACACTACCAAATGTAAAATAGATAGCTAGTGGGAAGCAGTCGCATATCACAGGGAGATCAGCTTGGTGCTTTGTGACCACCTAGAGGAGTGGGATAGGGAGGGTAGGAGGGAGGGAGATGCAAGAGGGAGGAGATATGGGGATATATGTGTATGTATAACTGATTCACTTTGTTATAAAGCAGAAACGAACTCAGCATTGTAAAGTAATTATACTCTAATAAAAATGTTAAGAAAAAGAATGTAAAAAAGAATGAGAAAAGAAGAAAGTAAGTAATATATATGGAGTATTTGTATATCTATATGTCATTTCTTTCTACCTTGGTTCATTTGACTTGAAAAAGTATATCCTTAAGTAGATGCTGTAATGTTATTCCTATTTTCTTAGTGGGATAAACTGAGACACAAGGATGATAAGATATTTACCCCCTTTCCTGTGGTCAATAATCAGAAAAGAAGCATGAATTTGAATCCAGGAGTGATTCCAGTATCTATTTTTGGAATTGTAATTGACTGGTATTTCAGAACAGATACATAACTTCCTTCTGCCCACTAAAACATTGGGGGAAGTCTACTGCAGGGTGGAGACAGTGCTTGAGAGAAAGGCTTCATGGTACACATTCTTCTCTATAGCATTCCCTTCTGGAAATCCCTTGTAGCAGACTCCATTAGCTTCAGGTATCAGGCAATCATGTGCTTCAAGTCAACCTTTTTGGTAAGCCAACTGGGGTAATTCATCTTTCCAGGGATATTTAAGAATGGGCATGTGACACTCACTATTCTGCCTAAAGAGATAAGAAGGGAAATCTGTTTGGAGGGAGGTAATGGTCCAGGGAAAGATTTTCTTTGGCTTTATAAAAAAAGGAAGGATGAGGAAAAACTACTCTTGTCTGTGTTTAGATTTGCCACTAGCATGTGATGCTTACAGTTGTCATAGCCATCTTGGGACCATGAGGTTAGTCATCCTAAGGAGATATACCAGCTTGCTGAAGAAGGCATAGTGGAGAGGTAAAAAGAACCTACGTTCCTGATGATATTGTTAAGCTGCTGAATTTACTAACCTAGAACTGTCCTAACTGAATTTCTCTTTATGTGAGATACTATATTTCTTTGTGTTTAAACCATTTTGTATTTGGCCTTTTGTTACCTCTGCCTGAAATGTCTGAACCAACAAAGTTCTTTATTCTCATGTTTGTTGATGGTTTCTTTCCCCTAATATATTATTGTGTCTATGTGTGTGTGCATGTGTGTGGAATAATGAGGGAAGGAGAAACGTGTCTTTATTTATCAAGATTAAGGCTTCCTACCAGAATCCTTAGAAATTTACTAGTTTCAGAGCAAAATTTTAAAGTATAGAAAAAACCTTCAGATTAATTTTCAGGATCAGAAATTCAAAACAGAAAAAGGACAAGTACTATGCAGCAGAATGGAAATATCCTCAGTATGGAATGTGTGTGTGTTTTCCCTCCTCTATATGTTTCATTTTCATTAACTACCTGAGAGCAAAAACTCTTGAACTAACACGTTTTGGGGTGGTTTTCCATCAGGGTTATGACTGGGGCAAAATTCAAAGGCAGTAGGAACTTCCAAGCACTCAGACCTTCAAATGATATCTCCTTTAATGCTCAAAGTCAACTTGCTTCTCCACTGAGGCAGAAAATGCAAATAGAATATGTAAGAATGGGGGAAACCCCAGAGTAGACGTTTGTTGGTTGTCTCCTCAGAATTCCCCTTATCCCTTTCCCAGTAATCTCTGATTTCCACTTAAAGATCCATGTATTTCCAGGGAAAATGAATCCTGTCTCTGTGCCGGATTTGTAGCATGGATGACCTATAAGTCACCAAATACATTTCATCCCCTAGGCCACTGTGATTGGCAAGGAGCTGGTCCAATCACGGTAACTTTCAGAATGGCTGTTGGGAATGCAGTGCAAACACATTCTCTCTTTTCTGCTACATGAGGTACCATGTAGTCCTGAGACTTTGGCTACCATCTTGGGACCAGCCTCAGGATGAAGTTGATATCAAAACCAGGTGACACTGTTGAGACATTAATTTAGCCCTTATCTGAAGCCATCCCCATTTCTGGAATTTTCCATATCACTATCCACTATATTTCCTTTAGTTTTAAACCAATTTGAATTTTGGGGGTTCATTTACAACCTAAAGCCTCCTAAGTGGTGCAGTCCGTGAAATTACCCAGTGCTTTCTTCTCATTTTACAAATGAGAAAATGAGGCTCATAGAGGGGAATTCACTTACCCAAGGTCAAACAGGTACATAGTTGATGGTTTCAAACTAGAAGACGAATTTCCTATCTCCTGGTCTGTTTTTTCTTGTAAACTTCTATGCCCACACATTATATAGATTGATGCTATTTTCTAGCTAAATTAGGATGCCAGGCAGACCTTCACTTACAAAACTAGTGAAAAATTTATTCCTTTCTGTGGCTACTTGGACTCTGCATATGTAGCATTGAGAAGGGTTTGAGACTATGGAATGAAACCATTCTGGGCCACCGTGCTTCTAAGTCTCTTACTGAACTTATATGTTATTTGCATTGCGAATGTCTCCCTTTTGGGGCTAGACATGAAGCACGTGGCAATTCCTCAGACTATTTCCATAGCAACCAGCCGCATAAAGAATACTTTTCTGAAACACAGGGTTTAGGAGCAGATATAGACTCCCAATCTGATTCTTCCTAATTACATGTTTTCCTTACTTGTATACATCTGTGTGTGTGTGTGTGTGTATAAGTGATATGTATAGAAGAATATGATTTGGGCAGCTCTGTGACTAATCCAACTTTACTTATCTTTTCCTTTTTCTTTTTTCTTTTTCATTGAGAAGACTCTTTGTACCTCTCACTCACATTCTCTTCCTCTCTCCCTTCTTCTTTCCTTTCCTTCCTCCCTCCTGTCTTGAGACATGTCACCATTATTTGAAAGGAGAAAATCCTCTGTCTGTTTCAGCTAAGCATATGTCATGCATAGTGGTGGCTATGGAAATACTCAAAGAAAATACCTGAAAAGAGATATCAAAGTGAAAAATAAGCTTTTCTCCAAGCAAGGAATATGGAAATGAAATGAGTTACTTTACAAAGCAACATATTACCTGTCACTGAAGAGTATACCAGAAAGCTTGGATTTTCTAACCAAATGCTTGGATTTTATAACTATGCCAGCAAAACACCTGCATACTGGCACTCAACTTCCAGAAGCCCCGAAGACTAGTCCATGGTCCTGCTCTTTTTCACAACGAGACATTTCCTCTGGGTAACTTATCTTCCCCCATCTTATTCTCAGAAAAATCACAACCTTCCCCATTTCCCCAAAGCCCTTATATATAAACTATTCCTTTTTAAAATTATTAATTCATTTATTCAGGAATATTTGTTGAGTGCCGACTATGTGCCAGGTACTGTACTAGGTCCTGAAGATACAACAGTGAGCAAGACACAAACAATTTTTAAACAAAAATTAAATTCCTGATAATGCCTGCCCTGTAGAGAGAAGGAAGGAAATGGGATTGTGATTTTAACCACAGTTTTATCTCTTGAAAAAGTAGTTCTGAAGTAAATGTGAAAGTTGTTAACATTTAGAACATTTTAGTTGTTGATTACATGGGTACTTGTTATATTATTCTTGGTTATTTCTTGTATTTTTCAATTAAAAAACAGTTTGTAAACATAAATAAGAGGAATGCTAATACGACATCAGATTAAAGTGTGCCGAGGATTGAGGTGGAGGGGAGAAAAGGGGGACAGTGAGTTTGGGCCATTCTTTCAAGTTATTTGGCAGGTAAGGGAGGGGGAAGATAGGGTAGAAGAAGGAGGAGGGTTGAGTTATGTTCTCTCTCTTGGGAAAGACCTGAGCATGTCCAAATGCTGATGGGAAGGATCTGATTGAGAAGGAGGGTCTGAATATGCAAGAGACAGAAGGGGAAATTGTTCACGAGAATATAAAGTGGAAGGGTCCAAAGCACAGAGAGAGGGGTCAGTGTTAGGATGGACAGCTTCTCTTTCCACAGAAGGAAAGAAGGTGCTGATGTAGGTAGGTTTGGAGTCTTCATGGTTAAAAATTGAGGGTGTTTTGGTTGATGGTTCCATAAGGCAAACACATACACACACACACACACACACACACACACACACACACACACACACACACATACACGCACAGTGACAGACTCATATATATCTAAAACTTCAGAGAGGTCAGGGGTCATTGTGGTAACTGGGTTAATTAGCTCTTCATTGCTAAGCTGAGCAAAATGCCATCTCACTACTGAAGTCCAGGTCCTCTTGACTTCTGCCCACCCCAGGAATGCTGGCTGCTGCTGTGTCCTACCCTCTCACTGCTACTCGAATCCAAATTCTTTTTTCTTTCATCTCTACAACAGCTGTCTTGATTCAGGGCATCTTCATCCCTTATCTAGATTATTTCAACAGCTTCCTAATTGACCTTTTTGTTTCCAATCCAGTTTCCACATTGAAATAAGAATTCTACTGCTGAAACATAATTCTATTAAAAGAGTTCCCATGGTTAAAACCCCTCCATAGCTTTTCTCTTTCTTTGAGATGAAAGCCAGCCTCCTACAGCCAACTGACAAGATGCTTTATAACCTGGACCTGGCCTGACTCTCTCATCTCTCCTCCCTGCACACTTGTTCTCTAAACCATACAGAAATGCTTATAGTTCCTCAAATTTCATCATGCCCTCTCTTGTCTGTGGGCTTTTGCACTCATTGTCTCCTCTGTCCAGTTCACCTCCTCCCACTTCCTAACCTTTACCTGGATAACTGCTAATTTATTCCTCAGATCTCCTCTTAGATGTCATTCTTCTAGAAACCTCTGCTGATCCCCCAGAACTGGAGTGGTTGCCTCCTGAAAAGGTACAAAATCACCCTTGCTATATCCTGTCATAGCATTCATTTATCTCTATCTCACTCTGAATTATATCCATATTTTAAGACAAAGTCTTCATTATGTTTACCACTGTATACCCAACATGTTGCACAGTGTGTGGCTTATAAAATAAGCATTTAAAAATTATTTGTCAATTAAATGAAAGAAGAAGTGAACGAATGGACTTTTTATGGAAAGTAAAATTGTCACTCAGGATGAACAAAGGCCTTGCCTGAAGTCCTCATCAAGTAAGTGAAGAGTAAATCTGAGTCTTGAGCCCTCCCCTCCCTTCCCCTCCCTTACTACCTCCTCTCCCCTTCCCTCCCCTCCTTCCTTCCCTTCCCTTCCCTTTCTTCCCTTCTATTCTCTTCTTTCCATAATCTCTTACCCTGGAAGACTTTATCCACATGGCCAGCCATCTATATGATGATGATTCACAACTGTATATTTTCAGGGCTTTTTCAGGGCTCCAAAGTCATATCCAGGAGTCTAGTCAACATTTCCTCTTGGAAAGATTATGGGGATTTCAAGCTTAACACCATCTGACTAATTCCAACTCTACGTTCAAAACTTTGTTGAGAGTCTGATTGGCCCAGCATGGATCAGGCAACCATTCTTGTTCCCAGTGTGTTATGTACTAGGCAGAGATGAGCATGGAATGATGGGGACACAGAGAGAAAGGTTCCAAACTATACCAGGCAAGTCAGATAAGACCTCCTAAAGAAGTGATACAGAAAGGGAATATTTATAACAGAATTTTCAACATTACGCCTCCATCTTTGGATCCAGGAAATCAGTTGGTCAATTAACAGCACCATCTCCTCCTTGGTTGGCAGATGTCCCTGACTTTGAATATAAACATCTGACCTTCCACTTTAGACTCCTCCACAAGAGCTGGACTGTCATCCTGTCTTGGCTTCCAGCTCAGTTCCTCTGCTGCAAGTCCTGACTCCAAAACCCTGTGTGATAATAAAATACAAGATCATAGCTTGGAAATAGAGTGTGCATCTGGTGTGGATTGTTATTTTGGTTTAATTAGAATTTGCTGTGTCTTGAATTCCTATAATTTCATTTGATGAATTGTATTAGGTACTTGCTTTGCAGACTTTGAACATGAGGTATTTAACAGGGGAAATGACTCCCTCTTTCCCCTTTAAAAATCATCTTTCCCCTTTAAAAATCATCCCCTTTAAAAATCATCCCCTTTAAAAATCATCCCCTTTAAAAATCATCTGTTTATTTGTTTGTTTGTTTATTATCTATCTATAGAATTACAAATGCTCTCATAGATATTTGCTTCTCTGTAGGAAGAAGGGCCTGGCTCCGATATGCATTCAGCACATTCTAAAGTACACCTATGTTTGCACAGCACTGTGGGAGTTATGAAAATGGGTAAATCAGTCTTTAGTCTTCCAGCATTTCTCCAAGCAGTTCAGGAGACAGAGCCACTGACAAGTTAACTACAATCCAAGGCAGACCAACATAATAGCCGTAATAGAGGTAATTATCCCTTTCATTTGTTTATCCTGGTTAGGTTTTACAAAAAAAGTTTCACATCAAATTTTACATCATCTGATCCTCACAAGGGCTTTAGGAGATAGGTGTTATTATCCTCATTTTAAAGTCATAGATAACCAAGGCTCACAGAGATTACATGTCTTGACCATGTTCCCACAGCTAATAATTGGCATATGGGCCTTTTAAATCCAGTCGAGCACAATGGAAGGACAGAGGAGGGAGGGAACAACTTCAGCCGAAGCAGAAAGGGAAAAGCCTTAGGCAGGAGGTGTGATCTAACTTGAGTCTCTACCTTCTGGAATAGAAGTGAAAGGGAAAGGAATTCCAGAGAGAAGAAACTTTTAAGTAAGGAGATCTGTGGAGGTGGGAAAATAGGGAAGTAGTCTGGGTATCTATGAACTTGCATCAAAATTAATGGAACAAATATAAATTGAGCACTACATTAAGTACTTGACATAATTCAAAAGAAAAAAGTTCTTACCCTGAAAGATTATGTAGCTTGAGGGAAAACATAAACACAAAACAAATGAGATTAATACAAGAGAATATCTACATAGTAGTCCTACTCTGAAGCACACATAAGTATTATAGGAGTAGGGCTTTTATTTTTATTTATTTATATTTTAGTTTATTGATATATTGATTGACTGCAAGGAGGGTGGCTTTTTAAAAAAGTGTGTGGGGATTGAATTGCTCTAAAGAAATCAACCTTTTAGGGAGATATTATACATTAAGTTGGGCCTGGAGAATGAGAAAATAGTTAAAAGCTCTGAGTAAGCAGGGCTGCCATGCTCAGCGCACAGCGAGTGTTCTCGGGGTGCATGTTGGGGCGAGCAGTGCTGCCTAGCAATGCTTATTGGGCTGGAGGAGAGATTGATGGATTTAAGGAAAATAAGGGGAGCTTACCCTGTGAGGTGCTGAGCTGTGCTGACTCATCCTACCTTGAAACAAAGGGAAAAAACGGGAAGAGAGAAACTGGAGGAAGACTGTGTCTCTGGAGCCCAGGCGGGCAGAAGTGTAGCACTTGGATATTGACTGAGTCTAATGTGTTCCTGGCAGGGCACTTGCACACATAGAAGCATGATTTCATTCAATCCTTGTATCACCTTTCAAAACAGATCAAACAGGGATCATACATGCATTTTGCAGGTAGTAAACACTCTCAGGGAGTTAAATAACCTACTCAAAGTCACATTGTTAGGCTGCAGCAGAGGCAGAATTCAAAACTAGGTCTGTTGGATCTGTAAGTCCGACAACTGTATATTAACAGAGTAACCATTTTCTATTAATTGTCACCACAGTTCATTATTTTAATAAATAATGTGGCAGAGATATCATGCCTAAATTCACAAAATTTGTGGGAATTTATGAAGAGTGTTTGATCAGATTTCAGAGACTGTGTACATGCATGTCTGTGATAAGTATCTGTGTGTGTGAATGTGTGTGTATGGGGCAGTTACTAGAAGGATATACTTAGTTAAAGAAGACTTTTATTTTGTTTTTAAAAAGAAAGATAACAAGAGCACATTTGTGTTCTGGTGGGAATAACCAAAGGAACACAAAAAGATTGGTGATAAGTGACAGTGGGAAAGCTAAGGAGCCAAATTCTGATGAAGGTCCAAAGGGTGGACCCAGAGCACAAATGGACGGTAGGGAAGACATTTCTTCCATCACAGAGGAGAGAGTAAGGGGACAATAGGGGAGATGCAGGCGCTTCATTGTAGCAATTCCAGTGTCTGCCTTTAGCAAGGTTTGTGGTGGTTGTCTTTTTGTCTGTTTGCCATCAATTAACCTTTTTGTTTGTTTTTGCAGCTTTATTGAGATATACTTAACATACAATAAATGGTACATATTTAAAGTGTATAATCTGATACATTTTGACTTATGCATACATCTCTGAAACCATCACCCCAAGCAAGACAATGAACATAACCATCACCACCTGAGTTTTTTTGTGTCCCTTTGTAATTTCTTCTTCCAGCAAAGATGGTTTTATGTCTTCCTTCTTAATCTGTATACTTTTAATTTCCTTTGATTGCCTTATCGCATTAGCAAGGACATCCATTACCGTGTCGAAAAGGAGTGGTGAAAGGGAACATCCTAGCCTTGTACCTGATTTTAGTGGGAAAGCTTCAAGTTTGTCACCATTAAGTATGATGTTTAGCTGTAGGTTTTTGTAGATAGTTTGATCAAGTTTAGAAACTTTCCTGTATTCCTAGTTCACTGAGAGTTTTTATCATGATTAGGTATTGAATTATATCAAATGCTTTCTCAGCATCTGCTAATATGATCCTGTGATTTTCTTTTTTAGGTTGTTGATGTAATGGGCTAAGTAATTGATTTTGGAATATTGAACCTGGGCTAAATCACACTTGGTTGTGTTGTATAATTATTTTTATACTTATTTGGATTCAGAATTTTTTCTTTATCTTTGATGATGTGCCTAACTCTTGTTTTGACATTTATCCTCTTTGTAGGTCTCTGAGCTTCCTAGGTCTGTGGTTTGGCGTCCAACATTAATTTGGGAAAAATTATCAGTTTTTACTATTTTGAATATTTCTTCTGTTCCTTTTTCTCTTTCTTCTCTTTCTGATATTACCATTATATCTACATTATTCCTTTCGTAGTTGTCACACAGTCCTTGGATATTCTGTTCTGTGTTCTTCAGTTCCCAAATATTTGGGATTTTCCACATATCTTTCTGTTACCGGGTTTAGTTTAATTCATTTGTAGTCAGAGTCCATGCTTTGTATGATTTCAATTCTTGCAGATTGGTTGAGATTTGTTTTATGGTGCAGAATATGGTGTATTTTTGGTAAATATTCCATGTGCACCTGAAAACAAATGTGTGGTCTGCTGTTGTTAGATGAAGTCTATGAATGTCAATCAAATCAAGCTGGTTGATAGGTGCTGTTCAAGTCTTCCACATCCTTACTGATATTCAACCTAATTGTTATGCCCGTTACAGACATACCTTGTTTTATTGCACTTCGCGTTATTGTGCTTTGCAGACATTGTGGTTTTTTTACAAGTTGCAGGTTTGTGGCAACCCTGTGTTGAGCAGGTCTATTAGCACCATGTTTCCAACATCATTTGCTCACTGTGTCTCCACATCACATTTTTGCAGTCCTCACAAAATTTCAAACTTTTTCATTCTTATATTTGTCGTGGTTATCTGTGATCAGTGGTCTTTGATGATACTATTATAATTGTTTGGGGGCACCATGAACTGTGCCCATGTAAGAGAGTGAACTTCATTGAAAATGTTATGTGTGTCCTGAATGCTCCACTGACCAGCCATTATCCCCTGCCCCCTATCTTTGGGCCTCTCTATTCCCTGAAACACAACAATATTAAAATTAGACCAATTAATACCATTTAGTGGCCTCTAAATGTTCAAGTGAAAGAGAGAGTTGCACATCTCTCATTTTAAATCAAAAGCTAGAAATAATTAAGCTTAGTGCGGAAGGCATGTTGAAAGCTGAAAGCGACCAAAAGCTAAGCCTCTTGCACCCAACAGTTAGCCAAGTTATGAATGCAAAGGAAAAGTTATTGCAGGAAATTAAAAGTGCTACTCCAGTGAATACACAAATGATAAGAAAGCAAAATAGACTTTTTGCTGATGAAAGTTTTAGTGGTCTGAACAAAAGATCAAACCAGCCATAACATTCCCTTAAGCCAAAGCCTAATCCAGAGAAAGGCCCTAACACTTTTCAACTCTAAGAAGGCTAAGATTGATAAGGGAGCTGCAGAAGAAAAGTTTGAAGCTAGCAAAGATTGGCTCATGATGTTTAAAGAAAGAAGCTGTCTTCATAACATAAAAGTGAAAGGGGAAGCATCAAGTGCTGATGTAGAAGCGGCAGCAAGTTACCCAGAAGGTCTAGTTAAGATAATTAATGGAGGTGGCTACACTAAACAACATATTTTCTATAGGTGAAACAGCCTTCTATTGGAAGAAGATGCTATTTAGGACTTTCATAGCTACAGAGAAGTCAATGCCCAGCTTCAAAGCTTCAAAGACAAGCTGACTCTCTTGCTAGGAGCTAATGCAGCTAGTAACTTTAAGTTGAAGCCAATGTTCATTTACCATTCTGAAAATCCTAATGTCCTTAAGAATTATGCTAAATCTACTCTGCCTGTGCTCTATAAATGGAACCACAAATCCTGAATGAAAGCATATCTGCTTACAACATGGTTTACTGAATATTTTCAGCCCATTGTTGATACCTACTGCTCAGGAAAAAAAGATTCCTTTCAAAATATTACTGCTTATTGACAATGCACCTGGTCATTAAAGAGCTCTGATGTACAATGAGGTTAATGTTGTTTCCATGCCTACTAACACAGCATCCATCCTGCAGCCCATGGATCAGGGAGTAACTTAAATTTTCAAGTGTTAGTATTTAACAAATACATTTTGTCAGGCTGTAGCTGCCATAGATAAGGATTCCTCTGATGTTTCTGGACAGAGTAAATTGAAAACCTTCAGGAAAGGATTCATCATTGTAGATGCCATCAAGAACACTCATGATTCATGGGAAGAGGTAAAAAAAAATATCAGTAGTTTGGAAGAGGTTGATTCCAACCCTTATGAATGACTTTAAGGGGTTCAAGACTTCAGTGGGAACAGTAACTGCAGAAGTTGTGGAAATATCAAGACAACTAAAATTAGAAGCGGAGTCTGAAGATGGGCTAAGTTGCTGAAATCTCATGATAAAACTTGAATAAGGAGTTGCTTCTTCTAGAAAAGCAAAGAAAGTGGTTTCTTGAGATGGAATCTACTCCTGGTGATGATGCTGCCGAGATTGTTGAAATGATAACTAAGTACTTAGAATATTATATAATGTTAATGGATAAAGCAGTAGTAGAGTTTTAAAGGACTGACTCCAATTTTGAAACAAGTTCTACTGTGGGTAAAATACTATCAAACAGCACTACATGCTACAGCCAAATAGTTCATGAAAGGAAGGGTTAATAGATGCAGAAAACTTAATTGTTGTCTTATTTTAAGAAATTGCCACAGCTATCCAAACCTTCAGCAGCCACAGCTCTCATCAGTCAGCAGCCATCAACATTGAGGCAAGACCCTCCACCAGCAAAAAGATTACGATGCACTGAAGGCTCAGATGTTGGTTAGCACATTTTAGCAATAAAGTATTTTTTAATTAAGTTAGGTACACTATTTTTTTAGACATAATGGTATTTCACACTTAATAGGCTACAGTATAGTATAAACATAACTTTTATGTGCATTAGAAAACTAAAACATTTGTGTAACTTGCTTTATTGCAATATTCCTTTACCGCAATAATTTGGAACCAAACCTGCAATATCACCAAGGTATGCTTGTGCGGAGAGAGGGATGTTGAAATCTTTTGCTCTGGCATCTAATTTGTCTTATGTTAGTATAGCCACCTCAGTTTTGTTTTTTGTTTTGGGTTTTTTTTTTTTTTGAGCATTTTTGTAAGGTGTCTCTTTGTACATCTTTTTATTTTTAACTTATTTATGTCTTTATATTTAAAGTGGATTTCTTATAGGAAGCTTTTTTTTTTTTTTTTTTTTTTTTGCGGTACGCGGGCCTCTCACTGCTGTGGCCTCTCCCGCTGCGGAACACAGGCTCTGGACGCGCAGGCTCAGCGGCCATGGCTCACGGGCCCAGCCGCTCCGCAGCATGTGGGATCTTCCCGGACCGGGGCACGAACCCGTGTCCCCTGCATCGGCAGGCGGACTCTCAACCACTGCGCCACCAGGGAAGCCCAGGAAGCATATATTTGAATCTTGCTTTGTAATACAATCTAACAATTTCTGCTTCTTAATCAAGTGTCTAGCTTATTTACATGTAATGTGATTATTGACATGGTTGGCTTTAATTCTAACAGAAGGTTATTTTATTTTTTGTCTCATTTGTTTTTTCCCCTTTTCTCTCTTTTCCTACCATCTTTTGGATTAATTTTTTATGGTTCTATTTTTTTCTCATTTGTTAGCTTATTATCTATAACTAATTGCTCTGCTTTTAGCTGGTTTCTTTAGGATTTATAGTATATGTATTTAAATTGTCAAAGTAAACTTTCAGGTAATATTATACCATTTCACGTAGAGTCCTAAGAGTGAAAATGTATTGCTACTTCTCTCTTCCTATTCTTTGTTCTATTTTTATTTTGTACAATAAAGATTTGCTCTGCTGTCTTTGCATTGCTTCCAAACGGGAAGTCTGCTGTTCTTCTTATCTTTGTTTTTCTGCATATAGTATGCCTCTATCCCCACCCCACCCCACTCCTGCCAGGAAGTTTCTACATTTTTCTCTATATCACTGATTTGAAGCAATTTGATTATGATGCATAGAGGGTAAGTCTGCCATCAGGGAGACCTAAGAAGAGACTGTGCATGATGCAATCCACATGTGACACAAGGAAATCCACAGTGGTCATGCAGAAACAAGATGGGAAATGCTGCCAGCAAGGATTTGGATTGAGACCTGGCATGAGAACAAGGAGAAGGAAAATAGAAAGAGGAAAATGGGGAAGACTTTTTTCCTCTCCAAAACATAGAAAAGACTACTGTCAGTTCTCTGTTATATCCAAAGGGCAAATATGAAAGAATAGTCATACATCAGGGTGAATTTTAATTTTACATAGAGAATAATTTTTTAATAATCCATGTGATAAAAATATGTTAATTGAGAGCTCAGTATTTACCTCCCCAGGAGTTGTGAATTACACCAGATTATCCCTTGAACTCTTATCTCTGAGAATCTATCAATTTATGAAGACAAATATGTGTGAAAAATATTTCTTAGGGTGACTTAAAGGATCTTGAAAATTGACATAAATTGATATTGCAAGTGAATTTCAAGAGAATAAGATCACAAGTATCTTATTCCAAAGATAAGACCTTTATTTTAGCCCTGCTAACATTCTATTTGTGTGACCTTGAGCAAGTCACTTAACCACTGAAGCCTTAATTTCTTCAACTATAAAATTAATGTAATAAAATTTATGTTCCTTATCCAACTGATTGGAGTAGTACAAGGATCAGATAGTACAATGCTTCTGAAAATGTTCTGTCAACTATAAAAGACTACACAAATATTAATTTTTCATAAATAAATTAATTTAATGTATAATAACTTAAGGTGAAGTGAAAGTTCATGAATGCACTGACTTTATAGCGTGCAACAGCTTATAACAAAAATAATATAGAAAAAAATTAAATCAGGACAAGAAAGGATTGAGTCCACCTGCTTTTAGATGGCAACCTATGTAAACCATTCCACAAATGGGTATAGTCTTTGAATTGCCAATATTACAGTAACCCATTTCTAGTGAGAGTGGATGAAGGACATAGGACAAGAGAAAAACCACACTTTTAAACAAGCATGATTTATTCCTAGTCCCCAAATTATGATAAGAAGTTGGTTGACTATGAAACCCACACACAGAAAACAGCAGTGTTCACTTAAACCAAGAAGGAAGTGAACTTTTTTTCTCTAAGCCAGCAACAATATTATGATAACACACACTGTATATAAAAGTTTGACACCTAGTGGATATATTAGGCATAAAATTTAAAGTTATAAACTAAAGGAAGGCTTTATGAATGACAAGGAGTTAGGAAGAAGATCCACCTTGAAGTAATATCAGTATATCATTTTCTTTGTACACTGAAAGAGCCTTCGTGAAACTATTTAGTGAGCCTGACTAATTTTTCTGCGGTTCTCTCTTAGTACTCTCTGCAAGGCCAATTAAAAAATACGCTCATTCTTGAAAATTCTTCATATAAGTTACCCAAATCAGAAGGTTGCCCAATTCCTCTGGCAAATTCCAATCATCATCCATCCACCATGTGACTCCTATTGAAACACGATGTTCACCAGTCAGAAGAACATAGAATTAGGGCAGATCTTGAAATGTAGTCATTCATTCATTTCTTGGCATTATTCGTGTTCTGCATGCCAAGCACTGCTCTGTGTACTTTACACATATTAACTCATTTAGTGATTAATTATTTAATCATCCTAATAACATTTGTTGAGCTTATACTGAGCTTTTACAATATATCAGATCCTATGCTTGTTGTAAAATAGTCTTTCCCTCAAGAAACTCGAGTAAACTAGGTGAAGTAGACATATAACACAGAGTGTTATAATTATCTAAGAGCAGTGATAATTATCTAAGAGCAGTGATTAAATATGCAGGGAGAAGTGCAGAGTCGTGGAGAAATTATACTTAATCTCAGAGATGGGAATGGCGGAGGTGTCAAAGAAAGCCTCCTAAGAAGGGTTTCACCTGAGTGCTGAGTCTCATGTGTGAGCCAATTGGTGGAGTAGGGCTGAGCGTGGGGAGGATGAGCCAGTAGAGTGGAGTGGGGCTGAGCTGGTGGTGAGGAGGAGGTTACACACAGAGGGGAGAGCAGGAACAAATGCACAGGAGCAATAAGCAATATGAGATGTATGGAAGCCACAGCCAACTCAGTGTTGCTGGAAGATAAAGACTGAGACAGACAGTGCAAGAGATGAGGCTGAAGATATGGACGGGGCTAAGTGAAAGAGTTTAGTCCTTGACCTGTGTAGAAAATGGAACTTCAGTGGAGAATTTTAATTAGGGCAATAAAAGTACAGATTTATATTTTATATAGTTCACATAATTTAGATAGTCTGGTTGATAAAGGTACAATCAGTTAGGACATCTATACTATTAGAATAAATATAAGCCCCAAAAGTGACTGTATTATCAGTATAATAAACTACTGTACAGCTTTCAGTAGTGCGCTTGAATGTACACTAATAATGAATCAACTATACCAAGGAAATATTAACATTTTTTTAACCTTCATTAAACTTTAAAATTTTCTCCTTTGTTATTTACTTGAAGAGAGCCATGGTTAGGCCCATTTCTGGCTGAAGACTAAAGAGAATCAGAAGGAGTCAGACCTTCTCTCTCCTACTCTTGTCCTGACCGTTGGCTAGATGTGAGTCATTGGAACGAGACTCAAGTTCCTCAACCACAAAATAAATGGATTGGTTTAAGTTCTGGTTAAACTCGAAAGTTCTACGAAGCAAGTTTTATTCTTTTTAGCATTCTCTTAGTCTTCAAAGGGAATTGGAGACAGATATATAAGTACCTTTATATAGCTTATCTTTCAGTGTTTGTGAGACAAGTAGTGTGCATATGTATGGTAATTAAACCTCACAGATCTGCAATACGAACATTGTAGATTTAAACACACATACGGTACTCATATTAAGTAGTACATAATACATTTCTGTACATGCCAGGATACTAAATTAACTATCCAGAATACCTTTATGTGCCAACATAGTGAGTCAAGTCTAATGTTTTTAATTTAATTTTTTTTGAATTCCTTCTTTACTTATCCTTGAAAGATGCTCTGATTGAATCTGTAATTTGGAAAAAAGTAAAAAAGTGGCTGAAGGCTTGAATCAAGGAAAAAATTCAAATATGTTAAACTGAAATTATATTAACATTTAAATTGTCAATAATGACAATTTCTTGAAATGTTCCACTGGGATAGAGAACTAGTGGTCATTGCTATAAAATGACAGTGTGTTTCCAGAACATATTTAATTTTTAGCACTATAAATTTCATAGCATGTAGGAAGTGTTAGGATACACTTTGCTTTGCTGAAAACGATTAATAATGCTGGCTAGGCCAGAAAAGGATTATCCTGCATATTCAAATGTAAACAAGACCCTGATTTATCATCTGGATTTTCTTTCTCTTTAAGGGTATTAATACGAGGGCTCTAGTGATTTTACCTGGGAACCACCCCATCTACAACCGTTCATCTTTATGGTCTTTGACTGATTTCAGCTCAGCTGATTAGCTCTACCATCTACCATCCAAATCATTAAAATGTACAAAATAAATGTCTAACTACGACACTAGCTTACGATCAGGGATGTGATGCCTTGTCAATAACTTGGTATATATATTTGACTTAAAAAGGAGAATTCATTATTGGTTATTACATCACCAATTATCTACACTGCTCATCTGTTTAAAATAAAGACATAATTATTTATTTCCTTCTCTGGGTGTCAACACAAACTTTAAAGCAGTTTTCCTTGAAGAGCATGATTGTATGTGAGCACATATGAATGGAAACACACAAACACTCGCTCTATGAGAAAAGAGAGCAAGTTCTATGTGAGGAAACCATGGTGGGAAACAACCAAGTCACATGGATCCAGAAGTGTGTATAGGTGGTCATAAGACTGGCAGTGGCTGGCAGAAGGTTAAGGGGAAATGCCTGCTTGGAAAAGAGAATGCCTCGTGCAAACATCAAAGCATTGCTTCTGAGAAGGGCAATTTTTATATTGCTGTTGGCAGGGATGAACACTCATTCAAAGGCCCTACAAAGGCTTGGCATATTCTGTGCTTGGCCGGAGCTGATTGGGACTGTGGCCTTTATCCCCTTCCAAACCTTTAAACTGACATGACGCCTCCCTGTCTCCAATCTTAGACTGATGGCTTGGGGTGGTCGCTTTCAGGCCACTGTGACAGGAGCAGACTGCAGTGGTTTTGTATGTGATGGAGCAAGGCAGCAATCCACAGCTGAAACACAATGGAGACTGAGACAGAGAAGCTGCCTTTAGCTGAAAAGTTCCTAGAGCCCTGAATAGCTATGTTCAGTGGTCTTTCGAGTGGGGTACCTGCACCCCAGGGGTAAAGGTGATCCAGTAGGACACAGGACAAAATTATTAGGACGTGTAATATTTACATAAATTTACATTTAATTTCTGTTTTGTGTATATTTTATGATACATATTAGTACAAGTGTGTATGTATTATAAATACGTATAGTTAATGGGGGAACAACTTAAAACATTCTTATTAATAGGGACGCATGGTCAAATAAGCTTGCAGATCACTGGGGCTGTTATTCTGGTTCATGCATGCATTTCTCGAGGAGGGTCTTTCTTTGCCTCTGAAAGAGTGCCTTACATTCCAGAGTCCAGTCTTTTGGCCACTCTCTCTCATTGTTATTAACTGTCTCTTTGCAAAAATATCACCTATATCTATAGGTATTCTGTAATCTATCACTGTTTTTCTAGGAGCTAGCTCTTCAAATACTTAATTTTTAAAAATATAGAGGAAGGTACAATTTATCTGAGGCTCTTAACCAATTGGAATGGTATTAGGAATTTATAGGGGAAGTGATGAATGATTAGATATTTCAAGTTGCAGTGTGTACTGGGCTATTATAAGGGGCTTTACTTTATCTACATGTGCTATAAATATAAAGTTGAGAATAAAATGAGACTGGGGCTTCCCTGGTGGCGCAGTGGTTGAGGGTCCGCCTGCCGATGCAGGGGACACGGGTTTGTGCCCCGGTCCGGGAAGATCCCATGTGCTGCGGAGCGACTGCGCCCGTGAGCCATGGCCACTGAGCCTGCGCATCCGGAGCCCATGCTCTGCAATGGGAGAGGCCACAGCAGTGAGAGGCCCGCGTACTGAAAAAAAAAAATGAGAATGTGTATGTATAAAGTGTTTGGGTAGTCCTCAGGATAAAAGAGTAAAGAGTAAAAAAATAAAATAAACACCCAAAGCACACAAACATAAAACCCTCACTAATAGGTGCTATTATTGGCAGAAGTAATAGGACAATAGATCTTTCATCTATTTTTTAAAATTATTAAAACAGAATAATGTTTCACTGGAATTCAGTTCTATTTATCTGCACTGTTAGCTCTAAATACCTCTATCACCGTGTGCTGGGTCCTCCTCCACTTTCCCCCCCAAAGGCCTGAGTTACCAGCACAGTGAGAAGAGTCCTATGATTGGAAAATATCCTAATCAGTGTTTCATATAAAACTGTAAAGGAATGGAAAACAATATGAAAACAAAGCAAGTAAAAAAGGTGTCATTGTAATAAAGTGACAAGATTACACATTATTTTTCCCTTAATATTTTTTTGAATGTTCTATCATACTAGTCTAGCCAAATATAAGAAGCAAGTAAAATTGAGATCTTTGAGGTACTAATTGTGGTATTCTGATGGTCAGTAAATACCTACATGTGAATTTAACTCCAGCAATGGGAAGACATATTTTACGGTAACTAGATCATTGCAATATTCTGTGTAAACCTATACCTAAAGTTCTTATAAGTGATGATTGTGCCTTCTGGAGAATATCCAAGTCTCTTGTTCTTCTGTTTATCGAGATGTTTTTGTTTTCTGGGAATGAAACCAGAAACTCGTTGATTTTAGAAATGGGGAAAGTTGCAAGCTTTCATCTGTAGTAACTATTATATTATATTATATTAACTATTATATTAATTATTATAACTGAGCACCAGCCCATTGGCAGAGCTGATCACTGTATGTCAGATACAGGAATATGCTGAGGAAGCTCTGAAAGCTCTCTTGGAGTTATCGACTCAACTTCTTGTATGTCAATAGATATCTCCACCTCCACATGTCCAAAGAGGAACCGCTAATCTTCCCTGCCCCCTAACCCCAAACCCGCTGTACCCACGACATTCTTCATTTCAGTTTTCACAATTCTCCTTCCAGTTGGGTGGACCAAAACCTTGGAGTCATCCTTGACTCTTCTTTGTCTCTCACACTTAAATAATGCACCAGGTAGCCTTGTGGACTCAACTGCCAACCAGTGCCATTACCATGTGCCTTCACAGCTTTTTTTTTTTAACAGGTTGCAAGTTTGTACTATTTTTTTTACATCTTTATTAGAGTATAATTGCTTTACAATGTTGTGTTAGTTTCTGCTGTACAACAAAGTGAATCAGCTATATGTATACATATATCACCATATCCCCTCCCCTCTTGAGCCTCCCTATCCCACCCCTCTAGGTCATGACAAAGCATCGAGCTGATCTCCCTGTGCTATGCAGCAACTTCCCACTAACTATCAATTTTACATTTGGTAGTGTATATATGTCAATGCTACTCTCTCACTTCGTCCCAGCTTCCCATTCCCCCTCTGTGTCCTCAAGTCCGTTCTCTACGTCTGCATCTTTATTCCTGCCCTGCCACTAGGTTCATCAGTACCATTTTTTTAGATTTCATATATATGTGTTAGCATCAGTATTTGTTTTTCTCAGCTTTGAAAAGTAATGCAATTAAAACTATGAGATCCAAATGCTAGGCATTTTCACATTTTCACCAGAGTTTAATCCTCACAAAAATGCTGAGAGGTGGAGTTAGTCCCATTATACTCATGAAGACACAGATGCCCACCTGATCATATGTGGAAGAATCAGGACTCAGACCCAGAGAACTGACTCCAAGTCTAAAGTTCCAGGGTATCCTGTCATATTCTCACTTGTAAACCACCAACCCAGGTGGGCTTTGATGCCTTAAAGCCTCTCAGGCATGGCTCCCAGCCAGTCTTTTGATAGAGCAAAGTTAATACAGATCATTTATTAGACAGCAGCCTCAGGGGCTGCCTGGACCAGACAGGTACTTTCTTGTCATAAGCCTTAATTAATTGGATACCATTTCTCCCTCCTGTATCACATTGAAATGGAACCCATTCACTTCCATTCATAAGTTGATATTCATTCACTTCCACTGCTCAGAAAATATCTGCCTGCCTTAGGGCTTGAAGTTTCCCAAAGTTGACTGAGGATCAATAACAAATGTCATACAGAGTGAAGTAAGTCAGAAAAAGAAAAACAAATATCGTATATTAACATATATATGTGGAATCTAGAAAAAGGGTACAGATGAATCTTTCTAGGGCAGGAATAGAGATGCAAACATAGAGAACAGACATGTGGACACAGCAGGGGAAGGGGAGGGTGGGACGAATTGGGAGATTAGGGTTGACACATATACACTACCATGTGTAAAATAGATAGCTAGTGGGAACCTGCTGTATAGCACGGGGAGATCAGCTCCATGCTCTGTGATGACCTAGATGCATCGGACGGTGGGTGGCATGGGAGGGAGGTCCAAAAGGGAGGGGATATGTACACATATGGCTGATTCACTTCGTTTACAGCAGAAACTAACACAACACTGTGAATCAATTATACTCCAAAAAAAAAAAATAAAAATATCAATAGTTACTAAAGGTAGAAATGTGTCAGTACAAGAAGTTCAATAATACCAGTGAACACAGGACAACAAACATACAAATAGTGAGTTAAATGATTAAGACAATTTAATTATATTATTTATATAACTACTTTAATTATATTACTACTATACAAATTATATGAATATCTAATTAAATTGATAAACCAACCGTCTAGCAAGACTCAGAGGTAATGTCATATGAGATATTTGGAGCATGGCATGCATTCATTTTTATGTTGTTTTGTTTTATTTTGCTTTTGTTTTTTAGAGAGACAGGGAGATAGAGAGTTCCTAAAAGGGAGAAAACATGGGCCTACTGAAGCATTTAGAAGCAGGCAATGAGTTCTAAAAATCTTAGGTCTTGTGAAGGAGGGTTCAGAAAAAAAAATTCCTCCCAAAATACCAACAACAGTAAAAAGTTTAAAATATGCCCACATGGAGATTTAATCTAGTTGAGATGAAGACATTATATGTCTTATTCATTATTATATTATTATTTATATTATTTTATATTAGTTCATTACTATATAATGAAAATGAACATATGAGTTATATATATACATAGTATACTAGAAGGTAAGAAGTTTTATGGAGGAAAATAAAGTATGGAAAGAAAATAGGAGTGCCGATGGGCACTGTATCTAAGTTAGCCTGTGAAAATGTAGAAAACTCCTAAATTGTCCTCTGAAGAAAAATTTGGTAATTTCTTGTTTCTACAGACAGTTGTCCATTTCGTTTGACTGTTTAGATTTATCTTCATGCCGGTGTGCTCGGAGAGGGGGAAAGGCTTGGGAACCGAGGAGGAACGGGGGATCCATTTTTACAACTTATCAACCTATAGCGTAGATTTCTCCATTTGATTCCTTCCCCAAAATACCAGTGAAGGAAGTTGCCCAATAAAATGTCAGAGCCAAGATTCCCACTCCAGCCTCATCCCGTTTTTTAACTTTGCCTACACCATGCTGACTTCTTGAGAGTGTTCCTGTGATCGTATACCTCTCTCCCACAATAACTGAGTAGAAAGAAGAGTTGAAAAAATTATCTCTCTTTTATTTAGCATAAATGTTCAATTACTTTGTGACAGGTGTGCTCACTACTTCTGTGCTCCACTCTACAGTGGTCATAATTTTTGTCAGCGTTCATGACGACAGGAAGGAAGGAGAGCATAACTCATCAACACAATCTTTGATGTTCTGGCTGTTGTGGTGACACTTTTGCAGAACTTCAGCTGCCTCTGTGCATCCACTGTTTTTTTTCAGTCAGTAAATATTTTAAATGCAGTCTTCTTCAAGAACCGCATGAACATGACCTGTGTTTGTAGTCACTGTGTACGTGAATCCATTGGATCATACATATTATTTCATCTCCTTGAAGTAGGCACCTGGCTGCTAAGGACCCCCTGGAAAGCCTCAATGATCCCCACGATGCTCTATACCCTTGCTTGTTTCTGTGCTTTATGGACACAAAGACAGAGTACATGTCTATTCCCTTTGTTTAGGCAGCTAGACATGAGTAAGTGATGGCCCTGTCATCATCAGAATGATAAAATAAGCAATCTGAGGTCTGACACCTGAGCTCCCACAGGAATACCTGTGATGGTGTGGCCAGGTGATGGGGGAGGGTAGAATGGGCAGGAGAGAATCAGAGAGATGATGTCAGGTAATGAGAGAAGTGCATTTACTGGCTCAGAACCTGAGGCAGTATCACCTTTCTACGCATAACAAAGAACCAAAACACTTTAGTTGGTGAACTTGCCCTAATACCCTGTGGCGAAGTTTTCAAGATACAGAGAGGTGTTCCAGCTAATAGACATAGACTATAACCTTGAAATCAGGGAAAAGGAGAAAATTATGGCTTATCCACCTTAGAATGGAAATTCTAAGAAGGCAAGCCTAGTTATAAGAGGTGATGGATAAAGAACCTAAATGGTAACCTTTTGGCAGAAGAGAGCACCTGAATTTTTCTGACCTCCATGGTTGGCATGGAAACAGAGAGAATAAGTGGCCTCAGGCTGGGTGCAGTGCCAGATGCTGGCAGCTCAGACAAGATGGTTTTTCCTTCGGTGATCCGGGGTGAGAGTTCCCCGGCACACAGTGCCTTGCGAGGGGCTCCGTGGGGACGTTCAGATCCTGTCTTTACTTTTCCTAAGCAGAACACATCAGCTCCATGGGGCTGCTCTCCTGGAGCCAAATTCCCTTGCACTCACCTGCTCTATTAATTTCCTAGGGCTGCCGTAACAAAGTACAGTACTACAAACTGGGTAGCTTAAACAACAGAATTTAAAGCCTCACGGTTTTGGAGGCTAGAAGTCTGAAATCAAGGTTTTGGCGAAGTTGCTTCCTTCTGAGGGCCAGGAGAGAAGGATCTATTCCAGGTTTCTCTCCTTGGTGTGTAGGTAGTCCTCTTCCACCTGTTTCTTTCCGTTGTCTTTTAACCGTATGTGTCTGTCTCTGTGTTCAAATTGCCTTTTTTATAAGGACACCAGTCATACTAGATTATGGTCCACCCTAATGACTCATTTTCACTTGATTATCTCTGTAAAAACCCTGTCTCCAAATAAGGTCACATCCTGAGGTACTGGGAATTAGGACTCCTGAGGTACCTGTGGGGAGAGGGGGCACAATTGAACCCATAACACATGCTGAGCAAAATTTTGGGCTGTTTTCCTTATATTTCCTTCCACTACTTTTACCTGGTACTAGGCTACCATCTCTCTTATTCTCACCCAAAATACAAGAATGCAGGGCTTCAAGAAACCAGAGGAAAGTCTGCTGGATTAATTTTACCAAAAGGGTCGGTGACAGGTAGAGGACAATGAGGTAAGGCTGGGATCAAGAATACTGATACATTTTCTTTCCAGAAAAATCTCCAAGATTCAAGATGGCCTTGGATGTACAGGACGGGTGGAGAGCCCCAGACCATTTGGTCAGGATAGTCACAAAGAAGGTTAAGGGAAGGATGTTAATTATAGTAATAATAATAAAGTGTTATTTTTGTATTGTAGAATCATCTTCTCTCATAGACTTTAAAATTTTAATTTGTCACCTTGTGGGGTTTGCAGAAGAGAAGACATCATGGTGTGACAAGTTGGTAAGAGCACTGGCCATGGAATCAGACAACCTCAGTTTCAATTAAGCCATCTAACCCACACAGACTCCAAGCTCTGCCACTTACTAGTCATGTGACCTTGGGCAAGTTACTTAACTTTTCAGAGCCTTGTTTCCTTTATCTGTTAAATGGTCATGAAAATACATGCTTTTTATGTTTGCAGTAAGGATTATGAATTTCACAGTTTAAAATAGCAATGATTCACAAGTTGATGTGTAATATAGAGTCACTAATAGAGTTCTTCTGGATATAGAATCACTGATAGTGTTATTACAGATGTAGAAAGACGGTCAGTGGTTTTCAACTTTGGCTGTACATGAGAGTCACTGGGAGATTTTAAAAAATTCAGATGCCTAGGCTGCACCCCAAGTCTATTAAATAAAAATATCCAGAAGATTCCAACGTGCAGCCAAGACCGAGAATCACTCTTCTAGATTACTTAGACCAATTTAACTCTACTGTGGGCTAGGAAAATACCTACTTAAACCATTAAAATTTCCATATGTGTGTATATGTCTATTCAATTCTTAATGATTTGAATATATATATGCTTTATATATATATATATATATATATTTAGAGAGAATGCATCAATGTAAATTTAAGTTATTTAATCTATTTTTGTTTTTGGTTTTGGTTTTGTTTTTGTTTTGCGGTACGCGGGCGTCTCACCGCTGCGGCCTCTCCCGCCGCGGAGCACAGGCTCCGGACGCACAGGCCCAGCGGCCACGGCTCACGGGCCCAGCCGCTCCGCGGCACGCGGGATCCTCCCGGACCGGGTCACGAACCCACGTCCCCCGCATCGGCAAGCGGACCCCCAACCACCGCGCCACCAGGGAAGCCCCTAATCTATTTTTAATCACTTTTATAACTGAAGTGAAATTAAAATCACATTCATCAACTGAGTTAGGATATAGTCACTCTGGTTGCCAAACAACTTTTAAATTTTAGAAATTAAGAAGCCTCAGATGGAAATGCTTAGCAGATTGATGAAAATTATTCTGTAAGGTAGTGTCAGCATATGGACCAGTAACCTAGGAGACAGTGGTACTTTCCAAACCGCTCTCTCTAATCATAAGAAGCCTGAATACCTTTCATTTCTCCTCTTCTTTAGGTTTACTTACTACACTGCTATGATCTGAACGTTTATGTCCTTTGTGTAATTCATTATGTTGAAATTTTAACCCTTTAGGTGATGTATTAGGAGGTGGGGCCTTTAGGAGAGGATGAGGTCATGAGGGAAGGACCCTCATGAATGGGATTAGTGTTCTTTAAAGGAGGCTCCAGAGAGATTCCCTTGCTCCTTCCACCATGTGAGAATAAAGCAAGAAGTATGCAACCCAGCAGAGGGCCCTGACCCAACCATGCTGACACTCTGATCTCAAACTTTCAGCCTAAGTGATAAAATTCTGTTGTTTAAAAGCTACCCAGTCTGTAGTGTTTTGTGACAGCATCCAGAATGCATTAAGACATATGTCATCTTCCTACCTGAACTTCTGGCCCACTTCCAGCAATGGAGAATACACCTCCTCTGAAGTCATTTCATTGTCACTCTGAGTGATGAAGGTTCACATCAGGAGAGCAGAGTACAAACCTAGGAATGAATGTAATCTCATATCTTGAGCATCCCAGTGGCAGATATGCTTGCAATGCAATCTTTGGTTGTGGAGATTCTTCTGTGGATATAGTCAATTTAATGGAGTCAATTTATAGTCAATTAAACAGAGGATGGGACTGTCTACATGGTAAGATTGGAGGAACAAATGATTGAAAGTCCAGCCGCAGATACCTTATCCACTAGCCTGCCAAGTGGTTGATATTCCCACTTTAAGAATTACTTTGAGTTGAGGATTAAAGACCCCAGAAAACATGCAAACATATTATTGGGGAGGAGTTAATATTGTAAACCATTATCGATCATCAATTCCTTAGAACAAACTAGTTTATTGTGCTTGTTAATCAGTCAAGTTATAAAACTTAAAAGAGTAAATAGAAAACCATGAGGGTCAGTGGGGGATATAAGATGTGATATATGGTTCTGCTGTTTTGTAAGAAAAGAAGAACAATGGCATTCATGTATTTATTGCAATGAGCTTGGGAGGTGAGCTTTGCTGTCCATTGATGTGTTGGGCTTAACTAGGAAGTTCCATGATGCAGCATTAAAAGAGGTAAGTTTAGGATATTAATTGCCTGTGTCACGATAGGCTGAAGGAGGGTGAACAAGCTATTTGAATGGAAATGCCGTAACAGAAGGGTATCCAACTCCTGGCTACTGGGGGTTGGTTCTTACTATCACAAGGGTGAGACGCCAGATGCTCGGGCTAACAGTAGAGGGTTTTGGAGTGAGGGTTTTAGAGTGACATTCTCTGCTAAGATGCCTTCAAAGACTTTCCTCTACCACCTGGATACATATAAGCTCTTCTGCCTTGCATAAATGGCCTTTCATGATGGGTGTCTGACTTCTCTGGCCTCAGTCCTCAGGTCAGGTACTCAGAACTTCAACAACACTAATCTGTAGTCCCTTGCCACCCTGTGCTCTTTCCCGCTCTTCTGCTTATCTAACTTCAGTTCATCCTTTAAGACCTAATTTGACCATTACTTCTTTCACTGAAGCTTTTCCTGACTCTGCTAGGTCCCAAGAGCCCCTTCTTCCTCCTCCTGTAAATCTCCATGTCTATCCATTATTATAAGACCTATGGCATGGATTAGGTGTCTTTCATTATTCTATCAAGTCTTTGTGTAGAGGGACTATGCTTTATTCATCTTTGTGTCCTAGAGCCTAGGATAATAAATAAGTGGTTGGACGGATGGATGGAAAGTTTTGCCTGGCTGAATTCCAAACATTTTTGGAAACTCATGTATTATCTTCCATGGCTTGGTTAGTCTAAGATGTGGAAACTGAGTGTATAGTGAGTGTGTAGAACTTGTATCAACATTTTTATGTCCCTAAATTACTGCAGTTGAATCTTAGTTGGATGGCTTAAAAATGTACTGGTCTCAGAAAGCTTATTTGGATTAGCCATGTCTCTCCATTTCCTCTATTTGTTTCTTTTTTCCCAAAACAGTTATTTAAATAATTGATACACTTTGAATTTTTTAATATACTGCTTGTTGATTACCTTCCAGTTATGATTTTGTTTTTTCCTAACCATAAAATAAGCCTCTGTAATCTTCCTTCTAATGTTTAATGGTTTGGTCTGCTGTCATGGACACTGCAATATAATGGTTATAAACCTACCATACTTCATAGCCTAGTGCTGCCATTTACTCATTGCATAAATTTTGCAAGTTAGTTAAGCATTAGTGCCTCATTTTTTCCCATATATAAAATGGAAATAATACTAGTTTTTTTCTTGAAAAGATTGTTCTTTCCACATTGTATATTCTTGGCTTCTCTATTGTAGATTAGTCAAGTGTCCACTGATGGATGAATGGATAAGGAAAATGTGAGATGTGTATATATATATATATATATCTATATCTATATATATCTATATATATCTCAGACAGAGAAAGACAAATACCATATGATCTCACTTATATGTGAAATCTAAAAAACAAAACTCAAAGAAAGAGAACAAATTCAAATTGGTGGCTGGCAGAGAGGGGGTTGGGGCTTGGCAAATGGGTGAAGGGGTGAAAAGGTACACACTTCTAGTTATCAAATAAACAAATCATCATGAGATATAATGTACAGCATGGTGACTATAGTTAACTATATTGTATCTTTGAAAGTTGCTAAGGTAATAAGTCTTAAAAGTTTTCATCACAAGAAAAAAAATTTAACTATCTGTGGTGATGGATGTTAATTACACTTATTGTGATGATCATTTCACAGCATATACAAATAGCAAATTATTATGTTGTACACCCAAACTATATAATATGTCAATTATAGCTCAATAAAAAAGAAAAAAAAAACACCAAAAAGAAAGAAATGAAATCATGTGTGTTAGAACATGCTTAGAACAGTGCTTAGCATATAATCAATTTAGGTTAAGTCTTTTTATTATTGCCTTCACATGATAATTGTTAATACCTTATACATTTTCAATATTTTTCTAAGGGCCCTTTATGATGAATGAAAAAAAAAAACATCAAGCACATCATTAGGGAATTTCAGAACACTGACTATAAAGACATCCTCAATACTTTTTTTTTTTTTTGCGGTACGCGGCCCTCTCACTGTTGTGGCCTCTCCCGTTGGCGGAACACAGGCTCCGGACGCGCAGGCTCAGCGGCCATGGCTCACCGGCCCAGCCGCTCCGCGGCATGTGGGATCTTCCCTGAGCGGGGCATGAACCCACGTCCCCTACATCGGCAGGCAGACTCTCAACCACTGCGCCACCAGGGAAGCCCCTCAATACTTCTTGAGATAGGAAACAGATAAACAAACAAAAACAAGAAAGGTCATGTGCAAACAACTTGAAATAGAACGATAATGAATTTATCAACAAAATCTAGAATCTAGATTCTAAATCTAGAATCTAAATCTAGAATCTAGGAAATAATGAAGATGTGCTTTTACAATACTGAGGAAAATTTAAATTCCAGTCTATACTGAATACCCAGATAAATTATCACTAAACTGTGAGAGTAGAATAAGGAGACTTTGGTTTATATGCAAAAATCTCTAAACACTTATCCCCCTGGGACCATATCTTAATCCATTTGGGCTGCTATAACAAAACTACCACAAGACTATGGTATGGGGTGGCTTAAATAACAGAAATTTATTTTACAGAGTTCTAGAAGCTGGGGATTCCAAGATCACGGTGCCCACAGATTCAGTGTCTGGTCTGGGCCTGCTCCCCAGCTCACAGACAGTCATCTACTTGCTGTGAGGGAGGATGAGGGTGAGGGAGCTCTCTGAGGTCTCTTTACCAGGACACCAATCCCACCCAAATGATCTGATCACCTCCCAAAGGCCCTTCTCCAAATACCATCACATTGGGTATTAGATTTCAAAGTATGAATTTGGAGGGGATGCAAACATTCAGTCAATAGCAAACTCCTTCTTAGAAAATTGCTAAAAACTGCTTTCCGTCAAAGTAGAATAAACAAAAAATAAGGAAGGGCAAGGACTTGAAATCCAAGAGGCAAGATCCAACATAGGAAAAAAGCAAAGGACATTTCTGGAATAATGGTGGAGAGGAGGCCCAAGAAAACAGCTGTTTATCACATTAGTAAACATCTGGTGCAGGCAGGAGCAAGAGGGTGGAAGGCTCTAGAGGTGATGTCTTCACCAAAAAAGGAAAAAATATACAGAGACTTTGTGATATACTTGATGATAATGAGAGGAATCTTACAGATCTGATAGAGAGTTTGGAAGTGAATTAGTGACAGGACAATGAAAACTATGGAGAAAACCACAAAAGTGATGATTAATTCCACTAACAGAAAAGTTGGATGAGAAATATAATGCAATGACTCCATGTAGCCCAGATGTGAAGCCTATTAATATCATAACACTGTAAGTCCTGAATATTTATATAACCAAATTTGTGACATAAATATATTTGGAATAAAGGGAGAGGGGAAGTGTAAGTGTGCAAAGGGGACAGAGAGTAAAAGACTTAAATCCTCATTTTCTACTGTAGGACATCAACTAAGTAAAACTGAAAAACCAAGAAATAGCAATGCAAACATTTATCTAGCAAGATGGAGGTAAATAACAGAAAAATGAGCTAAAAGAATTAAACGGTTCTATATTTGGAGTAGAAATCCAGAGTGGGACAAGGTGGAGCTGAGAGATGCTGTTTTTCATTACACAGCTTGTAGCCTTGTTTGAATTTTTAGACTGTGCACATGTATTATTTTGACATAAGTTAAAAATTAATTCAAATTTGTGAAGCAAATTAAATGCATAAGAACTTAATGGTAGAGAGTTTTAAGAAGTTTGGATGCAAGTTTTTCTTTTAATATCAATTTGGACATGATCATGTAGAAATCTAAATCTAATTATATATTTGAAAAACATCTAATTTTTTTCCTTTCATTTTTAAGATAAATCATAAATCCTGATCATTCTCCCTTTGCCTATTGGGATGCTGTTGATGGTTCTAGTAAATGCTTAGCTTGGGAAACTAGAACATCAGAGCGTTCCTCTTGGCAAACATTAGGAGATGAATCATCGACGTAGGAGCAGAATGTTCTGAGCTAACCCCAACCTCTCCACTAGCATTTAGCATTCATTGATGCCATCATTACTACCGAAATGACTGTAACCAAAAGATTACGCAAACCTAGGGCAAAACTGAGGAGTATTTGGGATGCTTTCATTAGATTTATTGACTGAAGACAACAAAACTTCCCTCTTCCATTAGTACACTTTCTCAGAGTACATCTGATGAAAGGCTGTTATGAAAAGAACACAATTTCTTACATTTGCTAAAAGTCTTTCCTAAGTTTCATATAGAGTTTTATGGTATAAATCAGTTTGCTTGTTGCTGACTTTCCTCACCCCCACTTGACTTTGGAAATTTTATTTGTTTTGTTGCAGCAAATCAGTTATCATTCACGAGTCCGCTATCTATCATCTGAAATTGCACAGATGTTCCTAATCTGCTGTCACTCTCCTCAAATGTTTACAAATTATAACATTATTACACTTTATACCCATTTTACTGGGATTTCAGAAAGGAATAGAGACAAACAAGTCATTCAATTCATTATGCTTAACTGGAAGAATTTTATCTATTTTTAAGTATTTTATAGGTTAGAAAACTGAGACAATGGATGACTAAGCAGTTTGGGAGATTTTAAAATCCAGTCCGGATTGACCTGCAAGTCCTTATTCACGTGAACTCATGGCCTGAACCAGTTGGTGTCTGAAAAGCAATTGGAGCCTCCCAGGTCGACCAATAACAGGTCTGTGGCATCCTTATACGCATGGAGGCTGCACAAAGATACCTTGACTTGTTCAAAATGCATTTTATTAAATTATCAGGCATAGAAATCTCCTTAAATCTTAAAAGTGGCTGCCCAGATATGAGCCATATTTCCCAACTCCTCCCCCCCTTTCACCTGGGGGGCTCCAAATAACTAGTTCATATCAACGGAATATGGGCAGAAGTGAGGTGTGTTACTTCCAAGTCAAAGAGGTTAAGAAGCAGGTTGACCTCCTCCATCTTCTGTCTTCCCCCACCTGCCTGTTGGAGGCTAATAAGTAACTTTAGTGTGAACTAGAGGCAAACTTTTATGGTAATAAGCCACTGGTAATTTTTAGTTTGTTTGTTACAGTAGCTAGTATTAGCTTAACTACCACTTCTGTGCTTATTATGCAAAGAAGGGCAACAACTTTTCAGAGGAAGGAGTACCTTTTTGCTTCTCACAAAGTCTTCTGCTAGGCAAGTTGTACAACTTTAGGTTGCATCTTCTCAAAGATGAAATATTTTGTCAATGCACAAAGGTGATATATAGGTTAGTGGTGGCCCTCTAGGAATTAACCATCATAAGGACGTTCAGTAAGTATGGACAATAAGCCTGCATTAAGTCTCTGTCCTTTGGATGTATCATCCACTGATATAAGAAACTGGATAGTCTAGAACAGTCAAGTGCAATGTTGAAGCAGTGAATTTGATCATAAGACAAGTCAGTGATTTTTGAAAATTGGTTTAAAATCTTGGCTCTCAGTGTGAGAATGTGAGGTCCCCCTCCTGTTTAAAAGCTAACTCTCTGATAAAATACATGAGGGAGAGGAAATGAATCTGGTCACAAACCAAAAGCTAAATTTTCTAGCCTGACATAATTCCTCCAGGAAAAGTATAATGCCATGGAGAAATAGGGAATGGCTAGACAGAGAATTCAATTAGCCCTTTGAAAACTGAGTTTGCTTATACATTTTAAGCTAAAAATTATCTTTAATGTGTCCTTTCCCCTCGTATGGCCTGCTGGATATGTGGCCAAAGCACATTTTCATATGGTCCTTCATTTAGTTGTGAAGCAACATCTTGGTTGCTCAGTGGATACTTAGAAATCATTGTAACTTAGAGGAAGAATATAAAGAGAATGAGGAAAGAAGGAAGAACTAAAGAGAAGGAGACAGAGGCAATGATTCTTAGACGTACTCACCCAACATTTTCTTGAATGCCCTGCCTGAAAGTATAGATGCATGGGGTCCTTGCATCTGTATTCCAGGGGGCTGAGTTCCCCATCACTGAAAGCACCCAAGAAGGCTGGGAGTCCCTTTTTCAAAGTTAATACTATTTAGGGGAGAAAGCTAGAGGAGATGATTGGTAAAGTCTTTTCCTGACCTAAGACTCAATGACAAAATGAAATGGCCACCAACATGTCTTTTACATCTAGAAGCCCAAATGGGCAGTCCATTTTTTTTTTAATTTGTTTTTCTTTCTCTTTTTTTTTTCTTTTAACATCTTTATGCTTTACAATGGTGTGTTAGTTTCTGCTGTATAACAAAGTATTTCAGCCATATTTATACATACATCCCCATATCTCCTCCCACTTGCATCTCCCTCCCACCCTCCCTAACCCACCCCTCTAGGTGGACACAAAGCACTGAGCTGATCTCCCTGTGCTATGAGGCTGCTTCCCACTAGCTATCTATTTTATATTCGGTAGTGTATATATCTCCATGCCACTCTCTCACTTCATCCCAGCTTACACTTCCCCCTCCCCGTGTCCTCAAGTCCATTCTCTACGTCTAAGTCTTTATGCCTGTCCTGCCCCTAGGTTCTTCAGAACCGTTTTTTTTTTGGTTTTGTTTTGTTTTGTTTTAGATTCCATATATATGTGTTAGCATACGGTATTTGTTTTTCTCTTTCTGACTTACTTCACTCTGTATGACAGACTCTAGGTGCATCCACCTCACTACAAATAATTCAGTTTTGGTCCTTTTATGGCTGAGTAATATTCCATTGTATATATGTGCCACATCTTCTTTATCCATTCATCTGTTGATGGACACTTAGGTTGCTTCCATGTCCTGGCTATCGTAATTAGAGCTGCAGTGAACATTGTGGTACATGACTCTTTTTGAATTATGGTTTTCTCAGGGTATATGCCCAGTAGTGGGATTTGGGCAGTCCATTATTCTGAGACCTGGGAAGTAAACCCACAGGAAGATGGTGGGTGCCATGTGGTATGGAGGATGGAGGAGTTCCTATTTAATATGGAATTTGCCTACTATAGAGGCACAAACAGTTCTTTGATTTAAAGCAGTAATTACTTCCTTGGCTTGCCCACATTAGTCTATCAGCCTTTGAGATCTGTTGCTGCTGTACCATTGCCAGAATCCAATTACTAAAAAGGTCAGCATCATTAATATGTGGTTTGAAAAGAATGAAAATGCCAGACAGAAAGTCTGTGAGCATCTAGAGCCTTGACTCAACATCTTGGCCCTTGTTTGTTTATTTTATGTTATTATTATTTGCTTCAAGGTTTATAGGTCAAGATCATAAGCCTAAACCACCTGTGGAAACTTACAAATCACACGGTCACATAATCGCCTTAGATGTTTTATCTAACCTGGACGGGACATACCCCCCAAGACTCTTTGCAGCTACATGGAAACTCCTTGACGGTTGAGACCCCCCTTCTTTGAATTTCAGATGGCAGTTACCTTGGGGCACTCATAAATATTTGAGTATGGATTAACTAACTAGTTTAAAACTTACACACAAGTGGAAATATAGTATGAAATAAGAGCCCACTGAAGAAGTTCTGGGGCTCAAGATAAAGGCTTCAAGCAGGCCAGTAATCTGAGTCCTGATCCCAGCTAAACCGTTGGTACTTCCTATGACTTTAGATTAGTCACTTTACCTAAAAACCACTAGCTTTTATATCCTGTAGAATGGAAATTGCTTTCTCTTTGATGTAACTTGAGAGGAAACTGTAATATGTAATTGGTTCATAATTAATATTCAGGATTTTTCCTTCACGTAATGAGACCCATTAATTATGTTTGACATTAGTTCTTAATTAGAGATTAAATTATTTCAGAACAACAGGCAAGTGATAATTCTTAAAACTGCTAAAATTTATGGCTTACACATCAAAAGACCTAAACTTTAGTCTCATGTAACTTGGTACTGCTAGTTTGCTGCTAGCTGGATTCATGACTTTGGATAAGCTGTGTTTGTTTGCTTACTTGGTTTTTTTTGTTTGTTTTGGTTTTTTTTTTAACCCCTTTAAGCCTCAGTTTCCTGACTTTAAAATGAGAATAACAGACTATGTGATTTTCTAAAGTCCCTTTCAGCTTTAAACTTCTGTGATTCCAAAGGAGATTGTGTGCATGTAGCAGCATGTAGTATAGTATATTTTGACTACCAGCTTGTTATGGTGAAAAAATTCCCACGATGTGAACCACTGCTTATGACCATGAGTTTTAGATGGGCTCTGTGCTGCCATCTTTAAATATGTAACACCAGAGAAAAGCAGCTCATTACAATATAATTTTTTGCCCATAAGTTTATCAAGCAAACTAGACATAGATTAGCAGACAGTGGACTCTTCAAGAATTGGGACCCAGTGATGGTCTATATTAATGTATCCTGTTGCAGAACCTAAGTGTTGCTTGGGGAAGGAAAGCTAACCACAAACTCCTTGCTTCAGTTTTGCCTAGAGGGGCCTTGGTTCTCACCTTACTTTGAGAATGTAAAAAAGACATTACTCATTATGAAAATTATTTCTTTGGAATAGAGAAGACAACAATGAATAACATGGTATGATAAAGAAAGCTTAATATTAAGAAATAATTACTAGTATTTAAAGTCACTAGTATAATTACTAATACTATTTAGTAATAAAACAGAGAAGGAGAGAACAAAGTCTTAAAAAGTTACTATAAAGGACCAAAGGCAGAGAACTTCATCTCCTCACTTTCATACGCATTTACTAAAATATTGGGCTCTTTCCCAGATATTTTGCATTAGCCTACCTGTTTCTCAAGATCTATATGAAATAACATTTCTTCTATAAAACCATTGTTCTTTCCAATAAGATATACTCTCCTTCCTATTTTCAGTTAAATAAGCATCTGTGGAAGGCTTACTCTAAATCAGGCCCTGAGCTCAATACTATAAGAACTGAACACATTCCTAATCACCCTATGTTCTAAAACCTTCACAGCATTTTCTTTATACCAAATACTTAACATTTTCTTTACACTAAAGGCATATATTATGTTCTAACTTGATTAGGGTGTACTTGTTCATCTGGCACTATCCTTTGAACATAATAGGTACTCAATAAACATTTAAAGAATTGTAATAGAGGCAGTAATTTCTCCCAGTTGTAGATGATTCGGCAATGAGAATAAATAGTATTATCTCTAAAATTATAATGTAATTGAAAGAGAACATAAAACCTGATCTATCAAAATTCAGTTACATAAGACCTTTGGGGATAATGTTTGTTGCATGTATCTCTATTACTAATAAAAATAAATACTTATATCTCTTTAAAAACATACTTAGGTTAATTCAGGCAAAAAGAGCAGTCCAGCTCCACAAACTAATCCTCTAGCATTAGCCACAGCACTGTCCCATGAATCAAATATTCTCAAGAGAGCTGAGGATCAGAGAGACACTAAAAACAACCTTGTAAATTCTCAGCCTTGCCTGTGCATAATAAAAGCCCTCTAGAAATAACCCTTGAAATAAGATCAAAATTCTGCAAGTCTTGGGCGAAATTCAAGGGATTATCTAAACTGGCTTTCTGTGTGCAAAACTGGGGAAGTGGGAGATTTGAGATTGGACACACTGGTTGGGAATTTCCCCAAGCTATGACACATAATTGCGTCCTGGGTTAGGTCTTAGGATGATTCTTCACTGAGGGCAGATTCCTCTTCATTGTGCTCTAGACAGTCACAGTGCCTAACAGAGAAACAGGGGATCCAAGCACAGGTAGTTGTGCGGGAGGAGCTGGGGGGAGGGGGTGCTCTTTACCAAGATATAAACAAATAGCTGAGCATTAACTCTTTGAAAATGTTTAGCTAAGAAAAACATTTTACCTTACTTGCAAACTAAAATTAACCTTCCTGCCACATTTTCATAGTTGCAAGTGTATCACTATTTTCTTACATGGAGTCACCCTGTGGGAATCAAGATTCAAGGTATCAGGTGACAATTACAGTTTCAATGGACAGCATTACAGGGGAGGATCCCTGAGCTTAGGGAACCTGAATCTTTTCTAATGTGCAGTAAGCTTTTCTGATCTTTGCCTCTGTGGGAGACACTATCTCTATCTTCCAGGGGGTTTACAAATGTTCTGGAAAAGGTAGTTTGGACATGCAAACATGAGAGACTCATGTCTCATGAGAGAAATGTCTTCCAACACATGGATCTTATAATGACAAAGACAAATATATGAATGAATGAAGAGCTAGTAATTTGTAATGTGGACGAAAAAAATCAGAGTGTTTCCATGAAGATTGAGAAGGAAGGCTATTTTCAAGAGCTTTGTTAGGAAAGGCTTTTAGGAGAAGGTAACATTTGAGCAGAGACAAAAACAAATTGAAGGACAGAGCCATGTAAATATCTACCCCACGAATATTCTAGGATGAAAGAACAACCAGTGTTAAGGACAAATGCTAGAGGAGAATGCTCAGTGTATTTGAGAAACAGCAAGAAACCCAGCATGGAGAGAACAAAAGGATGAGTGGTAGGAAATAAGGAAGAGTGAGTCAGGAACTAAATCATACCCTAATATGCCAAAGGAAGAATTTTCTTTAGATTTTAAGTTTGAAAGGCTGCAATTTGGCAAATGAATAAACAAATGAATGACTTTCCCTGCATTGAATTATCATAAACAGGCTATAGAATGGAGAGTGGTTGAGAAATCTTCAACCCAAACCACGGCCAGTCCTAGAAGGATCAGAACCTAAAGAAGAAAGACAAAGAGTGTCAGCAGCAAAGATAAGAGGCCATGGACCAAGTACCTGGGGTCTGAAGAGGGAAGACATGCACTAACACCTGACTTAGGATCTTGAACTGGGTTTAAGTGTCTAAAAGGCAGAAGACCCCATGTTCCTCAAGAGGAGCATACAACCCAGATACAGTGAAGTAACTGCTTCTCCAGTTCTCTCTCTACATTTACACATTCTCTCTAGTTCTAGCTCGCTCACTCCCTGTCTTGTCCCATTTCCCTATATACATTTTTCTCTTCCCATCTTCTTCTATTTCATTCCCTTTGTCTTAATCTCTGCTTTCTGTAGTTCCCATTTCTCAAATCTCTTGCCTTACTGCCCCTTTGCCCCATTTTTGGTGCATGAAAACCTCTTTTCTCTCTCTCCTTACCTTTGGGGCTCCCCCTGATTTGGGAAGCCCTGTTGTACCTTTTTTTCTGAAACCCTATGGTTGGTGCATCTCTCACCAGTTAGAGAGACAGTGGGAAGAAGGAAGAACCCTCCGTCCTCCACCTGTTCAGGTAGGGGTAAAGTGTCCTTCCTTTCTCAGGCTGGGGTCAGAGCATGGTGCCCATGGGATGATGGTAGAAGGAAAGAAGGAGTTCTCCCCCAGCAACAACATAGTGGAAAAGGGCCATTGTCCCAGTGCTCATGGTAAGAGTCATGCCAGCATTTACACACCGTGTCTGGTACATGGTAGGTGCTTTACAAATATTTGTGAAATTAATGAATATACTATTATGATTATAGTTATCTTGGAGTATATGGCATGAACTTTTATATCTAAATTAAGCAGCATCTCAAAACTGATTTTTCTCTCTCTCTCTTTTTTTTTAATTCGCCAGCTTTTCTTTTCTTTTTTTCAGTTTCTTTTTCTTTTTCTTTTTTTGGCTGCATTGGGTCTTCATTGCTGCACGCAGGCTTTCTCTAGTTGCAGCAAGTGAGGGCTACTCTTTGCCATAGCGCACGGGCTTCTCACTGCGGTGGCTTCTCTTGTTGCGGAGCATGGGCTCTAGGCACGCGGGCTTCAGTAGTTGTGGCACGTGGGCTCAGTAGTTGTGGCTCAGGGCTCTAGAGTGCAGGCTCAGTAGTCGTGGTGCACGGGCTTCGTTGCTCCATGGCACGTGGGATCTTCCCAGACCAGGGATTGAACCCGTGTCCCCTGCAATGGCAGGCAGATTTTTTAACCACTGTGCCACCAGGGCAGTCCCCAAAGTGGTTTTTCTTTTATGGGATCAAGGAGAAAAGTTGTTTTGTTTTGTTTTTTACAATCAGTGATTACCATGGCAGCGTGCAAACTAGTTTCTGTGTTCTTACCACCAAACCATAGAGTTTGTGATAGACAAGATATAAACAGCATAATCTCAGATGACGTTTCTCCACAAAAACAACAAAGCTAGGCACTGGGAGATCCAAAACAAGTGGCAAGTCCGTTTACATCTCCAAAACTTGGCTGCAATGAATTCTCATTTTCCTCTGATTCTCATTTTAATTTTAAACTCACATTCCTCTCTTCCCACTGGTGTCATCATTGTCCTTAGCCTGTCACTGAGATTGGCAAATTGTGGTCAGATTTATTCCTACATTCATCAAACACCTCTTGAGGGCCTTCCAGGTGCCAAGGATTGGGCTGGGTGCTGACACTCAGACCTGCTGCTTGCCCTTAAGGAGCCAAAGTCAAGTGGAGAGACAACTGGGTACAGATCGACAGAGTCCAGGGTTGCAGGCCTATGTAAAGGACACTCATGGGGTGTGAGGGTGGCCCAGAGGAGGGGATCAGTTGTCCGTAAAAGTGGTAGTTAGGGTTGGGAAGGGAGTCAGAAAGATTTTTCTGTGGTATGTGACACTTTTGTGAGCTGTATCTTGAATGAGGGTTGTTTGCTAGGTGGGCGTTTGCAAAGGCACAGAGATGGGCAAGACTTAGCCTCGTCAGGGAGTGTCAAGTGATTCAGTATGACAGGAGTGGAGGATACGGGGGAAGATGATGGGGAGATGGGCCCAGCAAGCGAGGAGGCTGTAGAATTAATCAGCTGGGGGATCATTTCTGCAAATGTCCGTAGAGGAATTACATAATGCTCTATATCTGGAAGAACCTACCAAGGACATTCCCTGTCTTTCTTATTTGGTTACAGTGAACTTTTGAAGAATGCGTCAACATCTCTGTTAGAGCAATGCCCCATATATATACACATATATGTATATATGCCCATATAGGTATACATGCACACATGTATATATAAAGCTGCCCACAGCTCTACCCCACGCAAACATTGTAAGACGTCAGTAAGTAGTCAGTATTGCTTCAGAAAATAGATGGATTCCAACACAAGGATTTTTAAAGTTTGCTAAGGGTTTTTCATTATAAAAGTTAACATACATTTTAGTATATAAAGTTGGAAGAAGCAGAGAGAAATAAACGTATTCGTATTTCCCAGATAGTTATTATTATTTTATTTCCTCCCAGGCTTTTCTCCTATGCACAAGTTTTATTTGTTTATTTGTTAACCTAAGTGTAAGTCTGAATAATTTTTAGACTGTAAAGAAGGAAATGGTTTAATGAGATTTCACTTCAAGTAGATAGTCCCAAAGGTCATCCAACAATATTTACTGATTTTCTATTTTGTCTCAGACACTGTGCTAAGTGCTGTAGTAGAGCAGTCAATACAACAGGCACAGTGCTGGTCCATGTAGGTTACCATGGAGATGTGAAGGCCAAGAAATAAAGGATGTCATGGGGAGAGGCAAAGACTGACCAAACTTTCGGTTCTCTTAGCAACAACTCCCCACTATCACTCACTCTGTCCCCTTCTCTTCATTGTCATGAAGTCACTGAGTGCTCCCATTAGGAGAGGACTTTGAACTCTTATAGTCCAAATAATAGTGCTTGTTGGTTGAAACACACAGGACATGTTTAGGGCTGGCTTTTTTTCTCCTGATTTCTGGACCAGTATTGACTTTTGAGCTACCCTTCTTCTGGCAGCCAATGCTCCCCCCCTGCTACCTCCCCCTGCCACCGTGGCAGCCCAAAAAACAGGAAACCGGACGTGGCCCTGCCAAAGCCCTCAACCCCAGCAGGCTTCTTCCTTCCTGCCACAGGGGTGATAAGATACAAGGCCAAGGGGCGCAGCCCCATGGGCTGGGCCCATCATGTGTCATCCTTGTCTTAGAAAAATAAGGCCGTCCCTTCTCCTTCCCACCAAAATAGCTGGTCACCCCAGCATGGAGAACAAATGAGCAAGCTGAGCACAGTCAGAGTTACTTCAGCTGTCGAGAGATTCAGCATCATATATATGCAGAATTGATGGTTTCTAGCCCTCCACTGCCAGCCACAAATATGTCTTCCTTCAGGCAGCACAGCATCTCCAACTGCACCTTTAGAAAGCCATCACTTCCAGTTAAGAGCTGCAGTTTCTCTAAATCCAGTGCTAAAATGGACAAACCATTAGCTACACGAAATCACCTCAAACAATTACCAGCTACTGATCACATCAGGTAACATACACCAGATTCCATTGCAACCTGATAAGTATCATTATGAGACACTGGCTGGTCCGTGTTGATGGATGATTTAGGTCTGGCCCAGGCAGCCCTGGGTGTGTTATCACAGTGGGGCCTCTGAGAAGCCAGAGATAAGAGGATGCAGGAATCCTGAATGGTTTGAAGGAAACATTATAAAAGCAAACTTTATTTACTTCCCTGTTTTGCACTGTACCCACCTTGGTACATCAAGGTTATTCTCACAGTAACCGGTCATCCTATGAACTTTAGAATCCTTTCAGGGAATCACATTTCTCCGTCGCTGTACTAAATGTCTTTGAAGCTAGGAAATTCCTTTAACTCTGGTTAAACATTATGTAATACATGCCTGCTTTGAATGGGCAAGCCAGAAACTGTACAGCAGAGTAGGGGAGAAAGAAGAACCTTGGACTTGGAGTCACCATATATGAGTTTGAGTCATTTCTAGTGGTCTGACCTTGAGCAAGCACTGACTCTCTAGATTTCAATATCATTTAAAACTGTGCTTTATTGGAATCGCCTATATAAAATACTCCCTAGCTCTCTTTTCTACCAGGCTCAGGCAGAATAAGTTTACTCTTTCTTTATGCTCTTCCTGTACTTTGTACAGATTTGTGTTATGGAGTTGTACCTACATACGTCATGTTTATCTCCCTCCGTAAACTATGATTCCTTCAGGACTCTTGGCTTTGATTGCCCATGGCTTGGCCAGTGTCTGGCTCATAGTCAGCCTCAATAAATGATCATCATACTTACCTGTCTGAACTACAAAACAGAGCCATAATAAACCCTTCTTAAGGGCTCCGAGGAGGCTCCGAGAGGACAGTGCTCAAGCAAGTGCTTCATAAACCATAAAGCTGTGCGTGATTCTACGGTGTGGTCGTTATTTGCAGGGCAATATTATTTCTCAGAGTAGCACAATTCATGAAAATCAAGAAACCAAAGGAAAGGAAACAAGAAACAGTCCACAGTGATGAACTCCGGGGCCCAAGCAAGAAGCACTAGGGAAGGTGAAGTGGAGGGGAGGGCAGGAGACTTTAAATTCTTACTCTATATCAACTTCTAATATTAGAAATGTGGATGATTTTTACACTGATGTCTTAGTGCTTTTTTCAAATTCGAAAAATAAGTGCATGCAATATCAGTCAGCTCCTTTAGTATTTACCTGGGGGCCCATGGACATAGGTCAAAGGTTAACTGAAACCAAAGCTTGCCTTGCTGTTTACTACATTATTATTGACCAGGATAGTATTTTTCTCACTTTTATATTGCACTTTAAGCTTTCTGAGATGTTGTTTATCATTTACGTTATTCTCACAGCAACCCTGATGTCATTAGTGTAATTACTATTCACTGCATTTAATGAATAGAAAAACTGTGACCAGAGGGATTTAATAAATTGCCCAAGATCCCAAACACAGTGGACAAGTCAAGACTAGAACTCAAGAGACCCAACTCAAGCCCTTTGCAGTAGGTGAAATCCATGGAACAACCCCCAAATACAATACTCTGTACCCTCTGTCCTTGGCAGAGACGGTGGCTCCCAGAAAAGCTGTTACCAGCAGACAGATGGCTTCTGATATCTTATTTACTACTATTCATTGTATCATTCACTGAGTTCCAGTGTATGGCTGAGAGAACACTGAATTTGGAATCTGACAGCCTACCGGCTTGAATCTGGACCCTGCCCTTAAAGGAGCCGTGTGACTTTGAGCAAAGTTACTTAAACTTTCTGGAAGTCAGTATCCTTACCAAGAGGGAATGACAGACACCACGCCTCACCCTCAGGGATCTTGTGAGACTCTAGTGAGATAATGTATGTGAAACTGCTTTGTAAATTGTAAGGCGCTTGGTAAGCGTCTGGTATGTTACTTGCTTACAAGCTTCTGAAGGCTACTTGGCAAAAACACATATTCCCAAGGCCACCAAAAGATAAGAAAATCTAACAGGAAAAGGATAAAATTATTCCCAAGAGGAGGAAAGAAATATTCCCACTCTATGAGCCACCTTAGTCTATAGTAATTTTATCCCAGTGTTCTTAAATATCTATTTACTTATCCCTCCTGGGACAGTGTTGTCTTCCCCCTGCATATCGTCCTAGCTGTGACAGTTATTCAATCAGTGCAGCTATCAGAGCAAATAAACGTCACTCTCTGGGTCCTTTGCCTGAAGCTTCACAGTAGGATAAAATGTGTTGTAAATGCCTCTGTCCTTAATCACTGAAAGGGAATCATACAAATATTGAGCTTCCTATTAAGTTTGGTAAAATTCGTTTTGCTGAAGAATATAGAGACCTGAAATCCTTCAGTGTGTTGGCTGAAAGTATGGACTAGCTGGAACATGAAATTCTGCTTTATATAAGATGGTTCCTCAAAATACCTCTAATAGCCTGTGCTGCAGTTATGCCCTACGTCTGTAAGTAAAAGAACAGAGAGAATTGTGTCTTGGAAAGATACAATTCAGTGGTCAATGTAGGGAATCTGACCAAAGAATCTATCACAGAAAATGACAGACTGCATATAGAGTAACCAAACTAAACCCAGGTCTGGAGAAGGAATGGCTGAATGAGGGTGTCAGACCATTACACGCCTACACAATGAAAGCCACATCTTGAAAAATGCTCCCTTTTCCTCACTCTCACCTAGATTTCCTAATATTGATCTAACTTACAAAGTATCTCAAATAATTGTTCTAATAACTTGTCTGCAGATAGAAAATCTTTTTCCTTCCAGTCTGATCCTAATTCTTCCTATTTCATTTTCGTACCTCTATGTATTGCCTGAGATCTCCAGTATGATGGATAGAAACAACAGTTGGTATCTCAGATGTATTTCTAACTTTAAAGGAAAAGATTCTAAGGTTGTAAGTATGGTGTTCACTGTGCACATTTCTTAGATTCTCTTAATCAAGTTAAGGAACTTCTCTACCTGTTATAGTTTGCTAAGTATTTTATGTAACCACAAAGAGTGGTTAATTTTTCATCAAATGACTTCTCTTCATCTATTGAGCTGCTCATCTGATTTTTTTCCTTGAATCTGTTAATGTGGCAAATTACACTGTGGATTTCTTAATGTTACTATATCCCTGAATGTCTGGAATAAACATATCTTGATCATGATAGATTTAAAAAAATAGTAATAAATGGCTAGGTTCAGTTTCCTTATGTTTTATGAAATTTGCATTTATATTTATAAATGAGAGCTTGCCTTCAATGATCGTTTCTGGGACCGTTCTTGTCTTTCAAGTTAGGATAGCTGTATAAATCGACTTGGGGAAATTTCCCTTAATTACTTTTCTCTGGAAAAGTGCTTATAGGATGAAGAATATGGGTTAAATTCTCTCTTTTGATAAGTAAAGTGCTCTAAACATATTTATTAAATCAAGTTTGTTAATACTAACATTAAAATATTTTTACTTTTACCAGTTATTATTTGCTTGATCTTGTATTTGTATCAGTTTTTCTTGTAATATATAATGACTATTACATTAATCTGATATTCTTTTAATCATCAAGAACTAACCCTTTTTATAAACATTAATGGTTATAAAATTATATATATATATATATATAATATATATATACATATAATTGTGTCTTAAAATCTAAATTTGTCTGCTAGGACTTCCCTGGTGGCACAGTGGTTAAGAATCCGCCTGCCAGTGCAGGGGACATGGATTCAATTCCTGGTCTGGGAAGATCCTATATGCCGCAGAGCAACTAAGCCCATGCACAGCAACTACTGAAGCCTGTGCACCTAGAGCCCATGCTCCACAAGAGAAGCCACCACAATGAGAAGCCCATGCACTGCAATGAAGAGTATCCCCTGATTGCTGCAACTAGAGGAAGTCTGCACACAGCAATGAAGACCCAACACAGTCAAAAATTTTAAAAAAATAATAATTAAAAAAAAAACCCTACTTGATTAAAACTAAATAAATAAATAAATTTGTCTGTTATTAATAATGCAACATTAGCTTTCTTTTTTCCAATACATTTTTTATTTAAAAATTTTCTCTTACTAATCATATTAATAATGGATCCTTATAATTTAATTTAAAATTCCCTGCCTTTTATCAGTGAGTTTAATCACTTTATATTTAATGTATATCTGGATTTATTTCTACCTTTTTTGTATGTGCCTTCTATTTTCCATTCTGTTCATCAGCTTTCCCTTTTACTATATACTATCAAAAAATTCCCCCTTTATTTAATCTATTCTTTTGAATACATATTTTATTTCCATTCTTTAACATAAATATCTAATAAAGATTAATTTTAATCAATATTCCTTATTGACAAATAGAAGAAGTTTAGAATGCTTTAACTCCAATCCTCTCCTATTTTCATGTTATTTGACTTTAGTCTCACCTTGTTTTTAAACTTCCTCAAATAATCTCTTTTTTCTTGTTTATATAGTCAATCATTACTTTGACCTACCAGCATGCTTACTAATTTCTCTACCATCTATCATTTTTTGTTTTTCAAACCTTCCTTCTGGAATAATTTCCCTTTTTGTGAAGTCCACCTTTTAGTAATATTTTCAGTGAACGTGATTAGTAAGCTCAGTCTTCTTTTGTATGAAAATAATTTTATCATACCTTTCAACAACAACTTCATTTAATATTTTGAGGATATTATTCCCTTTTACTCTGGCTTCTATTGTTACTGATGTAGACTATGACTCATTAGTTTTCCTTGTGGATAATATGTCTTTTCTCTCTTGTACCTTATAAAATGTATTTGTCCTTGTCTTTGTTATTCTGCAGTTTCACTATGAAATTCATCTTCCTTGGGATTGCTTGTGCAGTTCTAATATGAGGACTTATATCTTTCCTCAGTTCAGAAAAAAATTGAAGCCAGTATCTTTTTGAATATTGCCTAATCTCCATTTTTTTTTCTAACAGAGGTATATTCAGTATCCTCATTCTAATGTCCACATTGCTTAATCTCTTTATAGTGCACCCCATCTCCAGCACTCTTTCCTGAATTCTGGATAGTCTATTCAGATCTATCTTCCATTAATTAATTCTGTCTTCAGCTGCTATACTTTACTGTTTAACTCATATTTTGAGATTTTAGTCTAATTACTAAAGTTTTTAATTTAAGGAAGTATATTTTTTCTGCTTTTTCTTTTCTTACACTATTTCTTCTTGTCTTCTGACTTCTATCCTTTTTCTAATGTTCTAAAGTGAATACTTTAAATATATTTATTTTCTCATTCTCTTTTTCCCAACTGATTGTTTTCTATTCACAGTGTTGCTAAGTCTCTCTCAGGACTTGCTTGTGTTAATGGTAATTTTATTCCTAAACTTATTTTTATTGGAGGTGGTTTTTGGAGGGGATTTTGTTGTGCTGATCTGTGGAAGTACACCTACAAAGCATTTTCACATTTTCTTCTACCAGGGCCCCAAGCTTTTCACCAGGGATGGACCAGTTTTTTGCTAATTTCTAAATCTAGGTTCCTGCGCAACAAAGGTAGAGTAAATTTAGACTCTACACCTATTCCTTTATAATATGGTGATTCTGAGTTTTATGGCTGACACTTTTCCCATCTAAGGTTCCAGGGGGTAAGTAGTTCTTTGTCAGGACCTCAAGTGAGTATGTGTAATTCTTCTAATCAATCCCTTTTCCATGGACTGTATATGCTTTCAAAAATCTTAGCAATAAACAGGAGACTCCTTTACAGTTGCTCATCTCAAATGGCTTCAGATCTCATAGCCTATCCTCTGTGAACACGAAAAGCCTAATACCCATCTTCTAAAACTTATATCCAGGACCAGCTGTCCCTTGAGCCACTGTGGCTTCAGGCTATTACTCCTCCTCTTGACTTTGAGATTCTCTTTATTTCTGCTACCTGTGGGTTTCCACTTCTTTTGAGCTTAGCAATATATTTAACTTTTGTTGGCATATTTTATCCAAATTTTCTATGTTTGGAGAATGAAGAAGTTCTTTCAATTGAATTTCCATTGTCTTCAAAGTAGACTTTGGGCAGCACTCTACCTTGATGTATTGCCTATAGGTTTTAAGTACATACAAAGAAATACCTGCAATATTCTTGAAAGTGTGCTCCAGCTACTCAAATCAATGGTTTAGCTTACTTTTCAGTGTGAATGTCCAGCTGGCCCAGTGAACTTTGTTTCCAGTCCCTATTGCAAAATTGACTTGATATCTTAAAACCGTTTTTTCCTTAAGATCATGAGGTATCTCAAAGTTTCTGAATTTTTGTATTGAGAGACGATGGGTTTTTATGACAAAAAGGCCTTTGATAATTATGTCATCAATGCCACCTACTGTGTGACCCTGCAAAATTCAGGTAAGTCCCGTGAGCCTTAGTTTCTTCATATGGTAGATAAGGAAAAAATATCTACTTTGTAGAGTTGTTGTGAAATAGATATATTTACCGTATAGGAAGATGTTCCCATTGATTCAACCTGTATTATTTATTGAGCATATGATTTGAGAAGGCATTATATTTATGATACTCCAAACTTCTGATATTCTGGATCAGCTGTTGATTTTAAGTAATTGGATTTGAGATGTTAGACTTATCAAATAAAAATACAGGACACTAAATTAAACTGAAATTAAATTTGAATTTCTGATAAGCAATGAATAATTTTTTAGTATAAGTATGGCCCATGCGATATTTAGCCCATGTAATATTTGGCACACCCTTATACTAAAAAGTTACTTGTTGTTTATCTGAAATTCAAATTTAATTGGGCATCCTGTATTTTATCTGGCAACCCTATACTGGATCCACCTCTTCTCATTTGAACAGTAACAGTCGTTTGTGAAAGATCTCTCACACATGTGTTCCAATTTTGCCAGTGTCCTATTTTAAATGAGAAAGCTAAGCTCAGCTATATTTTCATGTAGAATCTCTGTTCAAGGCATAAAAGATTTTTAAATCAAATGGTTCTTTCCTGCAATTAAATTCCAGATATTATTTTTGTTTCATCTGTACTTCCTTTGGATTTAATCAGCCATGTTTGCAGCGACATCAGTAGAATATGGGATTTTCAGACATCCTATAAGTTAGCTGATTTTAAAAGAAAAATAACTGAGGCTTCAGCACATGGTAAGTTAAGAAGTGAGTATTTAGAGAACATTTTCTTGTCTGTGTTTTCTGACTGCTCTGTGGCCTCTGATGGTTAAAGGCTTTAAGTCACAGCTCTGTGACTCACTGGCTGGAGAGCCCTGGAAAAAGAATTTTCTCTTCCAACGGTCTGTTTCCCATCAGAACATCTATTGGTAATCATTCCCACCCACTTCGGGGACTGCTGTACTGTGATGTAGAATGGCATTTTACATACAATAGGTGGTTCTCCAGGACCACAACTGAAACAACAAAGATTTCTAAAACACAAAAAGCAGAATTGGGACATGTGCTAGAAGAGGTGAATTGAATTTGTGTCCTCTGGAAGAACCCTGAGGTGGTCCCTCTTGGTCTGGAAATGGGGCTCCTTTGTCAGACTGTTAATTAAGATCTCCACCCAACAGGTGCCCCTCTCCTATCCCCCAAGCCAGGCTCTATCCTCCCTAAAGGGAACTCTTCAATTCCTTCCTCTCTGGTGCCTGTACCTTGTCACTGGGAAGCGCCACTTCCTTTAAGCCCAAGGCCAGAGGAGTGCTGTTGTGTCCACACAAATGGAGAAAACAAGTGTTTCCCTATAGACTTTTCCATTTCTAGTGTATGTGTCACCAAGGTCCCTGTAGAGTTGTTACCCATTACCAGAAACAAATTAAATCTCTAGAAAGTGAGAGTGAAATGAGAGAAAACCATTTACTACTTGCTTTTTCTTCCCTCTATTTTCTTACTCTCAGTAACTTGAGAATATCAATACTGAAGTTCATCTTAAAATTGAATACGGCTCAGTTGCGAAAACATGGTCCCCAGGGGAAAGCAATAGAGCTGGATAAAGGCAAAAAGGAGAGGAGGAAGGAACACATTTATCTATGAAATTCCTATTTTAGAGACTACAATGGATTTGCATAGAGCTACCTTGCTTTTATGTGGCAGATTTATCCTTTAAGGTTGTGAATAATGAAATGCTTAGAAAACTGGCTTGCATCTCACTGACTGCTGTTAAAATTGGAACACTGCAGGTTCTTCATTCCTGTCCTCATTTACAGTGGCTTCTGACACTTTCACATTTCTCTACCATGGTATTTAAAGTGAATATCAATAAAATCAAGATTCCTTTAATCATGAGACTATTCATCATTTTTGTCTTCTAATCTCCCAACATTTTTCCATCCCTAGAGGCAGTTGTCCAAAGTGGGAAAAAGGAACTTGGGACAGATTACTTAGCCCTTCTGTGCCTCTCAGTCCCCTGTGCATGGGAGAATAATAGTACGCAACTGTAGATTAGGTTCTTCTGTTATATGCTTTCATGGCATATCATATTTCCCCATTTTATCACAGCCATCACTCTTGTCATGAGTAGATTAGTACCCACACTCCCAGTGAACTATACACTCCTTGAGTGAGGGGACTGTGTTTGTGTCTGTCTCTTTCATCACTGTAACCTTCACACCTAGCACAATACCTGACACATAGTACATAGTAATTAAATGTAGCTATTATTAGCATTATTGTCTAGGGATGATAAACACAGTTGCCTTGTTATTCACCATATTTGTGTTCTACAAAATCTCTGCAAGGAATAAGTTACTGAATACTGAACTATTGCTCCTAGTAGAAATACAGGGTTAGGTTCCTGCAAGCCTCTAGTCACAACATTTTTGTCAACTGATCAATATATAATGTTTTATACGTGTTTCTGCTTAAAGATGTTTTAATACATATTGTTGATTAATTAACATTGAACTCATGGCCGACAGCACTGTAAATCATTCCTATACACACTTATCCAACACATGTATGTTCTCTGTCAGGCACATCAAAATCTCTCACTTAGGAATATTAAATAGCACTTCAGCCTATGTCTAGGGTCATTTTAAACAGTGATATCATCAACAAGAAACCCAAAAATGCAAAAAACCTGGCACTAAATAGACTGAAAAAATTACACTTATTTATAGTATGAGAGCTGAAATAAGAAGGTGGAGTGTTGCCTTATTTGAATCTGCGTGTTGATGACTCAATGTTTTTTTTTTTGCTCTGATGTGTCCATAAATGACTGCAAAACCACCAGAAGTGTTGAAATAAATTCTAGCAAGTAGGTGAATTTGAAAACACAGAATTCGTCAACAGTAAAGATCAACTGTACTTGGCAAAACTTTAGTCATGCTTCATCGTCATGCTAAGCCTAAGGCAGACTTTGTTAAATGAACAAAACATTTCATCATTCATTCATTCATTCATATTGGATGATGTAGTACACCTGGGATGCAATGTAGTGCAGTGTGGTGCTTTAGATCATAGGCTTTGAAGTCAGCCTGACTGGTTTCAAATCCCATCTCTGCCATTTACAACTTCAGGCCATTTATTTGATTTCTCTGAGCCTTAATTTTCTTACTTGAAAAATGCGGGTATTAGTAGAAGTTACCTAAAAGAGTTGCTGTGAAGATTAGCTAAGAAACTCTTAGAGGATTTGATGTATAACATGGTGACTATAGTTAATAACACTGTATTGTGTATTTGATATTTCCTAAGAGAGGCATATATTAATTAACTCAATGAGAAGAATCTTTTTTATAATGTATACAATATTTCAAATCATCATATTGTACACTTTACATATCTTACAATTTTATGTGTCAATTACACCTTAATAAAGCTAGAAAAAATAAAATATAAAATAATGACAAAAAAACCCACAATATTGACCAGTACATAAAGAGTGCTCAAAAAATATAAACTATAGTAATCTTTACTGATATATCTTACAAGTTGAAAGGGCATTTCTGGGCTACTGTGCTGCTTTAAGCTCTACCAAGTCTTTAAGGCCCTGCCACAAAGCTTGAAGTCTCATAGAATTTTGATTCTTTCTGATTCTCTTTACCTCTAAATTTTGTGCTCTTCTTAGGCTGGAAACGCAGATAAGAAATTATTTCCCAAGGTTTCTTTATTTCTGTCTTTTCCTGGAGTCAAAATATTTCAGTCCTCATGGTCTACCATAAACAGAAGCTGCTGAAGTTGCATCTTTTCCTTCTTTCCTTACACCCATCTGAGCTGGTCCTAGAAGCAGAAGTTTCAGAACTGAAACTGCATAGCAAAGTCCTCCTCCTAAGACAGCTCAAACCTGAATGATCTGGCATGCTCCTACCCTAGCCAATCCTTGTTTTCCTTGGCTGTGTGAGGATATGAAAGCTGGGCCCAGAGCTAAGAACATGGAAGTGAATAAAGTGCTGGTTTAACCAAGTATCACAGCAGCACAGAGTTTTGCCTCTTGAGAACTCCTTAGACATGATCTAGCTTAATTTTCTCAGTATGCCAGACAGATCACCTCTAAGGCCCTATATTTATTTTTCAACCAAGTATTCTTGTCTGGATTCCACTGAGACTGATATTTGGAATTAAATGAGCCACAACTGGGTAAGTCCAGTTTTTGCCCCATAATATTTTCTAGCATAAAGGAAAACAAAACACCGAACAGTAGACACCAAGATGGTAACGGAAATAGGAGAGGGAGTTGTTTTTAATGTCTGAATAGCAAACTGAATTCTCCTTATACTAAGAGATGATATGGTAGAAGGAGAGTCCTTTTAGATAACTTGGATTTATTTGGAAGTTCTATTTTCATTTGTTCATGCTTCAGTTGGACTTTCTATAAAATAGGGATACATTTTGAATTATCAAATACCTTTCCAGATTATTTGAAAAATTAATATGAAGAGTTAAGCTCTTTTGCTAAAATACATTATGATTTAGAACTTGACCTTTCTAAGTTTCAATTTCCCTATCTGTAAAATAAAGCAAAGTGTAGATTATCTCTAATACTGTGTCAGCTCTAAAATGTCACAAGACGAGACTATGAGTCTATGGTTTATTGGATGTCAGAAACTAAAGATTAGACAGGTTAACTGCTGGAAGCCAGTTCTCTAGTCCTGTCAGCTCTATCTCTATGACGTTTCTCAGACCCATCTCCCTCTTTCCACTTATAATATCCATCCCTAGTTCAAGCTCCAGTCTTTCCCTCTTTCCGATCTGTCCACACACTTCTGCCAGAACTATCTTCCTTATTCCTAGCTTTGATCACATCATTCCCTGATCACAAACGTTCAGTTACTCCCTACTGAACAGATAGGATCAATTCCAAACCATTCAGCCCAGCCTTCCACAGGCTGGCCTCTAATTATGTAATTCCATTTCCTCCATTCCACCTAGTAAATTCATCTGAGATTACTCTCTATTTCTCAAATAATGCTCTTTTTCCTTCTGCTTTGGGCCCCCGTTCAAGTTTTGGCTTCTATGTGAAATGTTTCCTCCTTCCTTGCTAATCTTCTCCATCATTTATTTATTTATTAAATTACATTTCCTTCAAGTCCACTCACATCTTAAATCTTTCAGGAGGCCTTCCCTGACTCACAGAGAAAGAAATAATTCTTCTCTCTCCCATAAAGCATGTTTGTAACCATATTTTAGCACTCATTACAGAGCTGTATCAAAGTTATTTAGATGTGTTATTCATTTTAATTGGCTTATAAAATCTTGAAGTTAGAAACCATGTACTTTTCACCCCTGAATCCCCAGTAGCTCCAGCATTGAGCTTTGCACGTGATCAATAGTTGCTTTTTAAAAGTGAATTCGGGGCTTCCCTGGTGGCGCAGTGGTTGTGGGTCTGCCTGCCGATGCAGGGGACACGGGTTCGTGCCCCGGTCCGGGAAAATCCCACATGTCGCGGAGCGACTAGGCCCATGAGCCATGGCCGCTGAGCCTGCGCGTCCGGAGCCTGTGCTCCGCAACGGGAGGGGCCACAACAGTGAGACGCCGCGTACCGCAAAAAAAAAAAAAAAAAAAAGTGAATTCGATTGATTTTCTCTTAGTCACTTCAGGCTGAAAGGAGGCAGTGTAAAGCAGAGATCCCCAAAACCACATTCCCTCTCAGCTACCTGTCCAACTGATCTCTCAACAGAGCCAAGGATGCCAGGAAGCTTGGACCTCTGAGTTGGCCCCACCTGTGCCCAGAAGCCTCCCAACTCTCAGAACAGGAACTGAATGGTTGACATGCTGTGGAAACCAAGGCCTGCCCTTTGTAAGCATGAAATAAAATTGTAAGTCCCTCCTTTATTGAAAATTCTTGCTAAACCAGTTCTTTCAGGTGCACTTAATCCTTTCACTTTGAGAGGAATAAGCTCAGAGAATTAATGTTGACCATGCAAAACCTCCTCCCTCTAGCCTCCACTTGAGTCTCTCTGGATAATGAGCTTAACCTTCTGAGTTCATGGTTTCTGGGGTACACTTGCCGGTAGGAGAAAAGAAGACTTCCCTAGAAGGCTTCAGCCAAAGCCCCCTCGGGAGCAGCAACAAAATGCTCTTGTCCAATCCCTACGACTTTGACCCCTTTGGGATATTTGGGACATTTGTATTCTAGGTCTCTTTTACCCCTCACTTGGTAAGACTACGGGGATGTAGAATGAGTGGGGGAAGTGGTGAAAATGCATCTGAACAAGATTAGCAGGAGATGCTTCAAGATACTGCTTATATCACATAGAGATGCCTCTGGGTTAATAAGAAATTATCTCCAAAGTACTCTCATATGCATGCACAAAAGTGATGAGACTCTCAGATAAAGCAATCAAACCCTCAGGTGTGGCTTGTGGAATTCATTTCATTGCTTTCCAGCTGGTAGTTTACCTAAGCTGCTGTGTAGAGAAAGATGTCAGCCCATAATCACGGGTGGGTTTTTCAGGCATACAAGGCAGCATTGGGAAGGACAGGCATCCTCTCTATAGGTTTGCACATGCAAACCTTAAGAATTCTTCAAGAATTCCTTAGTCCATTGCCTGACAGGTTCTTCTTACAGACCCCCTCTTTCATCAGTGCTCAGAAATGGAGAAGTCAATCTTCATTTCAAGAGACTGAATTCTGAGAAGCCACATTCCCAGAACTATTGGGATTCAAGATTGAAAGAGACCTTAATCATAATGTAGTACAATTTAAAAATTAATCCTTTGTAAATGTAAAACCTAAGTCTCAGAGAGGACAAATGTGAGTTGTCCAAAGGCACACAGCCAAGGTTAGGGCTCAGATATCCCAACATCTAAACCTGCATTTTCTCCACTACATCACCATTCCACCAGATTTGTATGCTGGATTGTCTCTTATTGATTCTGTACTATTCTTCCCCTGCTCCCTACTCTCCACCCTTCCCCTGCTCCCTACTGTCTGTTTTCCAGAGGCTCTGAGTCTGAAATCTACATTTCTCAGAATCCCAACCAGTGAGGTTCTGGGTTAGGTTCCAACAATGAAAAGCAAGTACAAAATCTGGAAAGCAGAGGGGAAGCAGAGCCATTAAGTTTCCTGCAGCAGCAATAGGCAGTTGTATGAGTTCTGTGAACTTCAGAAGAAAGTAGATGTGACTGTCCAGCAGCTTCCAGGTGCCCTTATTAGAACTGTGCCCCTTTGGTGTTGCAGCAGCTAAGAATATCAGCGATGGTTTCCTGCAGTTCCTTAAGCTTCCTGGTTTCCAGAAAACCAGTGGTAGTTTTCCTTGACTTTTGGTCCACCCACCCCAGCTTCTAATTCCCTGTATTAAATCCCTTCTTGCTTGCAATACTAAAAATGGTTTCTGATTCCTGACTCTGCCCTGAATGATACTTCATTCTGTAAGATTGTTTCTAAATTATCAATTACACATATGGCTTTCGAGGCAAAGAACAGAGTGCAGAAAATGTCCCATGCAATGATGATGAATCAACACCAATAGGTCATTCAAAAAGACCACTTGCTTTCAAAAAGGACCAGAGCTTCTTTGACAAGGTCCAAATCATGCTACTGAGAAACGTGAGTTAAAGTTTAAGTGACCTTCATAAATAAAATGAAAGAGATTGGTTAAATTGCTTCCTTAAGACACAGCTAGTCATAGATACAGAGATGGTAACATTAGAGTGCAAATGTGTAGATCAGAAGTTGTTAAATTTTCATATGCCGTGGACCCCTTTGGCAGTCTGGAAAACCTACATAATCCCTGTTCAGAATAATGTGTTTAAATGAATTAAATAAAATGTAATTTGTTACAAAGAAAAGCAATTTAAAAACAGTTCTCAAAATACTAAAAATTTAAAATTGTATTATGAGTGAATATATATATTATATATATATTTTTTGAATTTTATTTCATTTATTTTTTATACAGCAGGTTCTTATTAGTTATTGATTTTATACATATTAGTGTATATATGTCAATCCCAATCTCCCAATTCGTCAACCCCCCACCAATCCACCCCCCACCACTTTCCCCCCTTGGTGTCCATTCGTTTGTTCTCTACCTCTGTGTCTCTATTTATGCCCTGCAAACTGGTTCATCTGTATCATTTTTCTACGTTCCACATATATGCGTTAATACATGATATTTGCTTTTCTCTTTCTGACTTCCTTCACTCTGTATGGCAGTCTCTAGATCCATCCACGTCTCCACCAATGAACAAATTTCCTTTTTCTGGTGGAGTAATATTCCATTGTACCACATCTTCTTTATCCATTCGTCTATCGATGGGCATTTAGGTTGCTTCCATGACCTGGCTATTGTAAATAGTGCTGCAATGAACATTGCGGTGCATGTGTCTTTTTGAATTATGGTGGTCTCTGGGTACATGCCCAGTAGTGGGATTGCTGGCCCATATGGTAATTCTATTTTTAGTCTTTTAAGGAACCTCCATACTGTTCTCCATAGTGGCTGTATCAATTTACATTCCCACCAACAGTGCAAGAGAGTTCCCTTTTCTCCACACCCTCTCCAGCATTTGTTGCTTGTACATTTTCTGATGATGCCCATTCTAACTGGTGTGAGGTGATATCTCATTGTAGTTTTGATTTGCATTTCTCTAATATTAGTGATGTTGAGTAGCTTTTCATGTGCTTCTTGGCCATCTGTATCTCTTCTTTGGAGAGATGTCTATTTAGGTCTTCTGCCCATTTTTTGGAATGAGTTGTTTGTTTTTTAATATTGAGCTGCATGAGCTCTATATATTTGGAGATTAATCCTTTGTCCGTTGATTCATTTGCAAATATTTTCTCCCATTCTGAGGGTTGTCTTTTTGTCTTGTTTGTAGTTTCCTTTGTTTTGCAAAAGCTTTTAACTTTCATTAGGTTTCATTTGTTTATTTTTGTTTTTATTTCCATATCTCTAGGAGGTGGATCAAAAAAGATGTTGTGATTTATGTCAAAGAGTGTTCTTCCTATGTTTTCCTCTAAGAGTTTTATAGTGTCCGGTCTTACATTTAGGTCTCTAATCCATTTTGAGTTTATTTTTGTGTATGGTGTTAGGGATTGTTCTAATTTCATTCTTTTATATTTCGCTGTCCAATTCTCCCAGCACCACTTATTGAAGAGGCTGTCTTTTCTCCATTTTACATCCATGCCTCCTTTATCATAGATTAGTTGACCATAGTTACATGGGTTTATCTCTGGGCTTTCTATCCTGTTCCATTGATCTGTATCTCTGTTTTTGTGCCCGTACCATATTGTCTTGATTACTGTAGCTTTGTAGTATAGTCTGAAGTCAGGGAGTCTGATTCCTTCAGCTCTGTTCTTTTCCCTCAAGACTGCTTTGGCTATTCGGGGTCTTTTGTGTCTCCATACAAATTTTAAGACTTTTTGTTCTAGTTCCGTAAAAAATGCCATTGGTAATTTGATAGGGATTGCATTGAATCTGTAGATTGCTTTGGGTAGTATAGTCATTTTCACAATATCGAGTCTTCCAATCCAAGAACATGGTATATCTCTCCATCTCTTTGTATCATCTTTAATTTCTTTAAATACTGTCATACTTTTCTCCATACAGGTCTTTTGTCTCCTTAGGTAGGGTTATTCCTAGGTATTTTATTCTTTTTGTTGCAACAGTAAATGGGAGTGTTTCCTTAATTTCTCTTTCAGATTTTTCATCATTAGTGTATAGGAATGCAAGAGATTTCTGTGCATTAATTTTGTATCCTGCAACTTTACCAAATTCATTGATTAGCTCTACTAGTTTTCTGGTGGCATCCTTAGGATTCTCTATGTATAATATCACGTCATCTGCAAACAGTAACAGGTTTACTTCTTCTTTTCCAATTTGTGTTCTTTTTATTTATTTTTCTTCTCTGATTGCTGTGGCTAGGACTTCCAAAACTATGTTGAATAATAGTGGTGAGAGTGGACATCCTTGTCTCATTCCTGATCTTAGAGAAAATCTTTCAGTTTTTCACCATTGAGAATGCTGTTTACTGTGAGTTTGTCGAATATGGCCTTTATTATGTTGAGGTAGGTTCCCTTTATGCCCACTTTCTGGAGTTTTTATCATAAATGTGTGTCGAATTTTGTTAAAAGCTTTTTCTGCATCTATTGAGATGATCATATGGTTTTTATTCTTCAATTTGTTAATATGGTGTATCACATTGATTGATTTGCATATATTGAAGAATCCTTGCATCCCTGGGTTAAATCCCACTTGATCGTGGTGTATGATCCTTTTAATATCTTGTTGGAATCTGTTTGCTAGTATTTTGTTGAGGATTTTTGCATCTATATTCATCAATGATATTGGCCTGTAATTTTATTTGTAGTATCTTTGTCTGGTTTTGGTATTAGTGTAATGGTGGCCTCATAAAATGAGTTTGGAGTGTTCCTTCCTTTGCAATTTTTTGGAAGAGTTTTAGGAGGATGGGTGTTAGCTCTTCTCTAAATGTTTGATAGAATTCACCTGTGAAGGCATCTGGTCAGTGACTTTTGTTTGTTGGAAGATTTTTAATCACCGTTTCAATCTCACTACTCGTGATTGGTCTGTTCATATTTTCTGTTTCTTCCTGGTTCAGTCTTGGAAGGTTGTACCTTTCTAAGAATGTGTTCATTTCTTCCAGGTTGTCCATTTTATTGGCACAGAGTTGCTTGTAGTAGTCTCTTAGGATGCTTTGTATTTCTGCAGTGTCTGTTGTAACTTCTCCTTTTTCATTTCTAATTTTATTGATTTGAGTCCTCTCCCTCTTTTTCTTCATGAGTCTGCCTAATGGTTTATCAATTTTGTTTATCTTCTCACAGAACAAGCTTTTAGTTTTATTGATCTTTGCTATTATTTTCTTTGTTTCTAATTCATTCATTTCTGCTCTGATCTTTATGATTTCTCTCCTTCTGCTAACTTTGGGTCTTGTTTGTTCTTCTTTCTCTAGTTCTTTAGGTGTAAGGTTAGATTGTGTATTTGAGATTTTTCTTGTTTCTTGAGGTGGGCTTGTATAGCTATAAACTTCCTTCTTAGAACTGCTTTTGCTACATCCCATAGGTTTTGGATCATTGTGTTTTCATTGTCATTTGTCTCTAGGTATATTTTGATTTCATCTTTGATTTTTTCAGTTATCTCTTGGTTACTTAGTAACATATTGTTTATCCCCATGTGTTTGTGTTTTTTACATTTTTTCCCCTGTAATTGATTTCTAATCTCATAGCATTGTGGTCAGAAAGGATACTTGATATAATTTCAAGTATCTTAAATTTACTGAAGCTTGATTTGTGACCCAAGATGTGATCTATCCTGGAGAATGTTCCATGGGCACTTGAGAAGAAAATGCAATCTGCTGTTTTTGGATGGAATCTCCTATAAATATCAATTAAATCTATCTGGTCTATTGTGCCATTTAAATCTTTTGTTTCCTTAGTAATTTTCTGTTTGGATGATCTGTCCATTGGTGTAAGTCAGGTGTTAAAGTCCCCCACTATTATTGTGTTACTGTAGATTTCCTCTTTTATAGCTGTTAGCAGTTGCCTTATATATTGAGGTGCTCCTATGTTGGGTGCATATATATTTAGAATTGTTTTATCTTCTTCTTGGATTGGTCCCCGATCATTATGTAGTGTCCTTCCTTGTCTCTTGTAACATTCTTTATTTTAAAGCCTATTTTATCTGATATGAGTTTTGCTACTCTAGCTTTCTTTTGATTTTCATTTGCATGGAATATCTTTTTCCATCCCCTGACTTTCAGTCTGTGTGTGTCCCTGGGACTGAAGTGGGTCTCTTGTAGACAGCATATATATGGGTCTTGTTTTTGTATCCATTCAGCAAGCCTGTGTCTTTTGGTTGGAGCATTTAATCCATTCACATTTAAGGTGATTATTGATATGTATGTCCCTGTTACCATTTTCTTAATTGTTTTGGGTTTGCTTTTGTAGGTCCTTTTCTCTCTTGTGTTTCCCACTTAGAGAAGTCCCTTTAGCATTTGTTGTAGAGCTGGTTTGGTGATGCTGAATTCTCTTCGCTTTTGCTTGTGTGTAAAGCTTTTGATTTCTCCATCAAATCTGAATGAGATCCTTGCCAGGTAGAGTAATCTTGATTGTAGGTTCTTCCCTTTCATCACTTTAAATATGTCATGCCACTCCCTTCTGGCTTGTAGAGTTTCGGCTGAGAAATCAGCTGTTTACCTTATGGGAGTTCCCTTGTATGTTATTTGTCATTTTTCCCTTGGTGCTTTCAGTAATTTTTCTTTGTCTTTAATTTTGCCAATTTGATTACTATATGTCTCAGCATGTTTCTCCTTGGGTTTATCCTGTATCGGACTCTCTGTGCTTCGTGGATTTGGGTGGCTATTTCCTTTGCCATGTTAGGGAAGTTTTTGACTATAATCTCTTCAAATATTTTCTCGGGTCCTTTCTCTCTCTCTCCTCCCTCTGGAACCCCTATAATGCAAATGTTGTTATGTTTAATGTTGTCCCAGTGGTATCTTAGGCTCTCTTCATTTCTTTTCATTCTTTTTTCTTTATTCTGTTCTACAGCAGTGAATTCCACCCTTCTATCTTCCTGGTCACTTATACGTTCTTCTGCCTCAGTTATTCTGCTATTGATTCATTCTAGTGTATTGTTCATTTCAGTTATTGTATTGTTCATCTCTGTTTGTTCTTTAATTCTTCTAGGTATTTGTTCTGTAATTCTTCTAGGTCTTGTTAAATATTTCTTGCATCTTCTCGATCTTTGCCTCCATTCTTTTTCTGAGGTCCTGAATCATCTTCATTGTCATTATTCTGAATTCTTTTTCTGGAAGGTTGCCTATCTCCTCTTCATTTAGTTGTTTTTCTTGGGTTTTATCTTGTTCCTTCATCTCGTGCATAGCCCTCTACCTTTTCATCTTCTCTTTCTTTCTGTGAATGTGGTTTTTGTTCCACAGGCTGCAAGATTGTAGTTCTTCTTGCTTCTGCTGTCTGCCCTCTGGTGGATGAGGCTATCTAAGAGGCTTGTGCACATTTCATGATGGGAGGGACTGGTGGTGGGTAGAGCTGGCTGTTGCTCTGGTGGGCAGAGCTCAGTAAAACTTTAATCTGCTTCTCTGCTGATGGGTGGGACTGTGTTTGGCCTGAGGCTGTTTGGCCTGAGGCGACCCAGCACTGGAACCTATCCAGGCTCTTTAGTGGGGATAATGGTGGACTGCAGGAGTGCTCATGCCAAGGAGTAATTCCCAGAACTTCTGCTGCCAGTGTCCTTGTCCTCAAGGTTAGTCACAGCCACCCCCTGCCTCTGCAGGAGACCCTCCAACAGTAGCAGTTAGGTCTGGTTCAGTCTCCTATGGAGTCACTGCTCCTTCCCCTGGGTCCTGATGTGCACACTACTTTGTGTATGCCCTCCAAGAGTGGAGTCTCTGTTTCCCCCAGTCCTGTCAAAGTCCTGCCATCAAATCCCACTAACCTTCAAAGTCTGATTCTCTAGGAATTCCTCATCCCATTGCCGGACCCCCAGGTTGGGAAGCCTGACGTGGGGCTCAGAACCTTCACTCCAGTGGGTGGACTTCTATGGTATAAGTGTTCTCCAGTTTGTGAGTCACCCACCCAGCAGTTATGGGATTTGATTTTATTATGATTGTGCCCCTCCTACCATCTCATTGTGGCTTCTCCTTTGTCTTTGTATGTGGGGTATTTTTTTTGGTGAGTTCCAATGTCTTCCTGTCAATGATTGTTCAGCAGTTAGTTTTGATTCTGATGCTCTCACAAGAGGGAATGAGAGCACGTCCTTCTACTCTGCTATCTTGAACCAATCCTCTCTATGTATATTCTTTATTAACTCAAGAAGCAACAAGATTGTGCTGTGCAGTGTATCTAATAACTACCATTAATTTCAAGGTGGTGATGGGCATGCACAAAATTTTCATATAATTCTTCAGCAATTGTAATGTGGTGTGGTGTTTAGTGGTGACTTATGGTTTGTTACCTATAATCATAATGGAACAAAATGATAAATCTTAGTTAGAAGTTAGCAAAAATAATGGTGTAATTTTTTTCCATTCAAGTTCATGGACCCAAGGTTATGAGTCCTTGTCTAGATGTGTGGGAGAGCCATTCTCACACTCCAATGTACTTGAGAGGAGTCTGGAATCTGGGATTTGCTTCTGAACCTTAGATACTAAAATAGAGATGTGTTTGTAATCCACAATCTATAAAATATATATGCAATATTTTTAAGAGAGAAAAAGAATACTCGGATAGGAATCAAAAAAAAATGATACAATGAACCTATTTACAAAACAGAAATAGAGTCATAAATGTAGAAAACAAACTCATGTTTACCAGGGTGGAAAGGGGAGGAATGGGATAAAATTGGAGATTGGGGTTGACATATACCCCCTACTATATATAAAATAGATAACTAATAAGGACCTACTGTATAGCACAGGGAACTCTTCTCAATACTCTGTAATGACCTATATGGGAAAAGAATCTAAAAAAGAGTGGATATATGTATATATGTAACTGATTCACTTTGCTGTACAGCACAAACTGACACAATGTTGTAAATCAACTATATTCCAATAAAAATTAAAAACAAAATAAATTTAATGATAAGGATGAGGCTAAACCTATCATCAATAAAATAAAATTGAATAAATTTTAAAAAAAGAATACTCAGACATAGTAAATGCAATTTGTACAATTTCTCTAATGTGAGAAAGTACAATTTATCTAATGTGAGAAAATGTCAAAAGATTGAACAAAGGCCATTTTTTTGATGCCAACATTGTTTGGGGTAAGTTAGACATGGGAAGACGGCCCCCTTCGTTGAAAGACTGGAGAAGAGTACCTCTTTATGTATCTTCCCTTTTTGAGGAGAGAGGAAATTAGCCCCCATCCTTGTTGTCTGGAGTAATCATGGTTAAGATCTGCCCAAAAAAAGTTGTGGAGGGGAGTAAAATATCATAACATATTCCTTATTCTCCTTTCTGAAAGGGCTTACCACATTTGATGTACACATTAATCCTGACCTCCATCCCAGCCCTGGAAATGTGTGAACACTGTGGGAATCCTTAAAATAAAGGACAGAAAATTCAATTTCTCTCATATGGTCTGAATAATATGCTTGAAATCTCAGTTGCTTTGAAAATGGAAAATTGCTTGAATATTTAAACATGCATTTGTTCTTGGGAAACAAAATGTTCAGCTCTAGTGGTTGCCACAGCAACTGCCTAGGCTAAAAATACAAATTCCACCATAAGAAGAAAAAGTATGTACCGAGGGGGAAAGGGGTGAGAAAAATGGGAAATCTCCCAAAAGAAGATCATTGGCAGATCAACTCGTAAAGACAAGGAAGGAAGTTGGTCTTTGGCAAACATTTTCCTGTGGGGCAATGTGCTCGGTGGAAACCTACATCTCCCCAACCCCAACCAAAGCACTCCTTATCCTCTCTCCTACCTCCTTATAACACCCCCTTTTATAAAAATCGCATCCACACTGACTGTGGGCAGCCCACCACTCTGAGGACCATACTGGTTAACATTACATACACAGCTGGGAGGGGGTGGAGTTCCTGCTAGGCTATCACAAAAACTAACCCGCTTCTGCCTCTGGTTTGGTCTGGTCTTCACTGTTTCTCCTTCTAAACGGAGATTGAATGAGTGGTTTGCCCTCCCATCCAGTCAAGATGGCTTTTTCACTGTCTCACATAGACGTCTGAGCTGCTCCTGCCTTTAAGCTTTTCTTCGTCTTGTCCCTTCACTTGGAAATAACGTGCCTCTCCCTTCAGTCTATTTAATTCCTCATCTATATCCCACTTGTTTTAAATGACACCTCCTTCCTGCAACTTCCTGCAGCTATGCTTGCTCTCACTGGTCCCTTCTTTCTCTGAAATGCTGTTTCAAGAAGAGCGGGCACCACACACTTTTGTGTGTGTGTGTGTATTTATTTTGTCTAGATTTCAGGCTCTGGGGAACAGGATCTTGTAGTAAACTTCTTTTCTATTCCCAGTGGTGCCCAGCACGTTGCCCAAAGCACACCTGTTGACAAAATCTGCTCCACCACTGTGGGAGAGGAAGAATAAGGCTGAATTATGGGGCAGCATTTGCCTCTGTGGAAATCTGCAGTTCAGGGCATTGGGATGCACCTATCATCACAATCTCAAGCGTGACTTGAGATTAAATACAGTCCCCAGGCTGGCTGTATGTGACTCTACATGAGACCTCCAAGCCAATAGCAAAACCCCTCAAACCTGCACAACTTCACTGACTATACTCCACTCCTGCTTTTGTCTAAGGTGTAGCATAGTGGAAAGAAAACTGATTTAATAATAAAATCATATTCTAAGTATACTGTGGATTTTAGATCATGATTCTACAGTGTAGTAGAAAGACTAAAGGTTTGGAACCAGAAGAGTAGGTTTCAAGTCCCAGCCTCACCCTGACTCCCCATGGACAATGGAAAAACACCTGGATATCTCCTTCCTCATTTGGACAAAGGTGTTATATTGTTATCCTCTTCCTATGGTTACTGTGAGGGTCAAAAAAGATGAGGAATATGTTAAAGTGCTTTGAAACATACAGCCTGTTGTGCAAATCATAGGTATCACTATGAGTTAATGCCCTACAACAAGGAAAAGCCAAAATGCATTCTTCCTAATCTCCCAAACTTATTTATATTCCTATTTCCTTTTGGTTCAGGTTCAATTTACAAATTCTCTTAACTTCTGTTATTTTTTTTTTAATTGGGGTATAGTTGTTTTACAATGTTGTGTTAGTTTCTACTGTACAGCAAAGTAAAGTAGAGTTCCCTGTGCTATACAGCAGGTTCTTATTAGCTATTTTATACATATTAGAGTACATGTGTCAATCCCAATCTCCCAATTCATCCCACCCCACACCTCCCAACTCCTGTTAAATTAACTGGGCTAATTTGCATGGTTCATTTTGTCACAGGTATTATTCTAGGTAGCCATGGGTCATTTCTTTGCAATTCAACATTTACCCTTCAAATAATAATATATAATAATATAGTGATGTTTTTTTATTTTCATAGCATCTCTCCATGTATAAAGCACCCTTACATTCACACCCGGTGAAGAAAAGCTGCACCATTCACTGACAAACAGCAATTCCCACCTTTCATCTCCTGCTTTTCTGGTTAAGGAGAGTAATACTCCAGGGAGGCTGGAGCTAGACCAGAAAGCAATAGAATATGGAGGGAATAACCTATGAAGACAAGGACAAATGTGAAGGATATCATTCAGTAGCCCCTCCCCCCTTCACCCGTCTTCCTGCCTTTGCAGTTGAAACCAAGGAATGTGTTTGCAGACTGCAGGATGAGACTGCATCCAAAAGCCTGCCCCAGAATGGAGTGTCATCATCCCTGCTGAGCCCAGATGCATATTATACATATGATGTTTGCACTTCTCAGTGATGAGAGCTCCCACCTAACACTGAGAAGGCCTCTGAGAGATCATCCAATGCACACTCTATGGCCCATAATGCAAAACACAATGCCTGGAGGAAAGACATTATGCCCTGGGGTTCAGCAGCCTCTTGGGGCTACTTGGCACTCTGGTTGTAAATCTCTTTCATCTAGAAGATTCTTTAACTCCTCCAGACCACAGTGGACTTGTGTGTAGAGGCTTTTGTCCATATTATCCCTTGAGAAAAGGGAAACCACCATGTTTAGCATGCTTGCTCTTTTTGTACCTATAGAATATGCAAAATTATGTTTAATCAGCAGTCTGAAGAATTCACTTAAAACATCCTACACAAATGGCCTAAAATAGTCCAGGTTCTGCCTCCAAGAGTCTAATTCCCACCTAGATCTTGAGGAGAATTTGAATTAACATTTCTTTATGTTAATTCTCATAATGCCCTAGGGATATTTGATGACTCAGAAATAAGCCTGCTAAGTTCAGGCACGGTAAAAATTGTATTTTGTCATTTATTTTTTTAATGATTTGATAACTATTGAGGGCTACCGTGATCCAAAATTAGCCTTGTATTGGTGACAACACAGTAATAAGTATTCAATCTAGAGAATGTTGGTAGGGCTGGGAAGTAGGTCAAAATGTCAGAAATTAGCAGCTGAGAGGGACAATTAGTCTGTATTTTTGTGGGGAAGACTTTGTATTCTGGAGGTACACAAGGGAGGATGGGAGGGAGATGCAAGAGGGAGGAGATATGGGGATATATGTATATGTATAGCTGATTCACTTTGTTATAAAGCAGAAACTAACACACCATGGTAAAGCAATTATACTCCAATAAAGATGTTAAAAAAATAAAATTAATTTTAAAAAATGGATTTGAAACTTTTCTTTGCCATTTACTATCTGTGTAATTTTGAGCAAATCATATAACTTCTCTGAACTCAATGTCCTCATCTGTAAAATGGGGATAATTATAGTACCTCATAGGCTTGTTATGGCAGGTTAAAGAACATAATGTGTGTAAAGCACTCAGCTCAGTGCCTGGTGCAAAGGAAGGACTCAATAAATGTTGAGAAAGGATATATATCATTGGAGTCTAGTTATTTTTATTTTATTTAACTTATTCTACAAATATTTGTTTATAGTATGGCAGGTACTGGTTTAAGTACTTGGCATTAAAGGATGAGTAATCTCTGGTTTTAGCTTCTAAGTAGCGTGATATCGACTGTGCTCAGTAAGGAGGCTGTTACCTAAAAAGGCAACTGCAATATTGAGAAAGAAGAGCTACAGTGGAGGCCAGTGAAGGTTATTATTGGTACAGTCCGGGCTGAAGCCACAGAGAAATTTCCTGGAAGAATTGGTAAGATAAGATTTTGAAAATGGTGGGGGGTTCTCTGGATAAAGATGTGTGTGTGGGTAGAAATAAGGGAAGGTTATTCTAGACAAAGAGAATAGTGGTGAGCCTCGGCCGCCGGCTCCCCCTCTTTCTTCCTCACCACACAGGACCCTCCATGAGGCACCTCTGCTTTCTGCTCCTGGCCTCCTGCATCCTCTTCATTCAGTTTGCCTCAGCCTATGTCCAGGCCAGACAGAAAATCTCTTAATGCTCCCAGAATGGGGCCCAGTATAAATTTTATTGCGTGATACACTGGACACCCGCCAGTTCCTGTTTCAGTGGAAGAAAGAAATGCTGCAAGGGCCAATGAAGGCCCAGAGGACAGGAACCCAGAGAATGAAATAGAGCAACTACTTTAACTCTGTGAGTTCTATTGTATAATTTCCTGAAAATAAAGAAATGACCTGGTGCTATAAAAAAAAAAAAAGAGAGAGAAAAGCAAAGACATAGAGTTATGAAAGTTTGTGGAGGGAGATTAAAATACTTACCTCATTATGATCCAGGGGAAAGATAGATTCAGGAGGGAGAAGGAAATGAGGATGTGAATGTAGGTAGATTTAGGTCAGGGAGGCCTTATGGACTGGGACAGAGAGACTGAGTTTTATCTTAATATGTATTTGAAAGATTTGGAAGGTTAAGAACATGGTTAAATTTGCATTTTAGGTAGATTATCTGTGTAAAAACTGGAGAATCACTCAAAGGGACAAGACTTGAAAGCCACTTCAGTGTAATACTGAAAGCACTCTTTTAAGAACCACTTCAGAAACCAAGCAGGATAAACACGCACACACAGACACACACACACACACACACACACACACACACACACACAGAGGGAGAGAGGGCAGAGGCATATTATATTAAAACTCTTGAAAAATGGAAATTAAGCAAAAGTCTTCAAAGCAGTGAAGAATAAAGACAATACTTTTTAAGAAGCAACAAAACAGTTGACTTCTCAACAAAAATAATGGGTGCCACATTTAAAGCATTGAAAAAAATAACTGCTAATCTAGGATCTTATGCCCAGTGAATACATCCTTTTAAAATGAAGATGAAATGAAAAACATATGGATTCAGCTCCTGCCTCACCTCCAGGTCTCAGATTATTTATGGCCAGGATATATGCATGAAAATATATACTAAATATCAATAATTTCTTTGGGATAAAGAAATATGGTCCCAGATAGTGTGGAAATGCATAAAGGAATTAAGAGGTATACAAAAGGGAAATATATGGGTGAACATAATAAATATTGACTATATCAAACAAAAAATATCATGTCTTATAGAACTTTAAAAATATATATAAAACAATGACATCAATAACAAAGGAGGAAAGGTTAAAAATTGTTAACATGTTCTAAGGTCTTTGAATTCTCAGGGAAGTAATAAAACTACAAATTTACATTAGTCATAGGTGTATATTGTAATCTCTGTGGTAATCACCAAAATAATAGTTTAAAAAAATGTATAACTAGCAACATTAGGAGAGAAAGTTGGAAGTAATAAAAATGCTTGATTAATCTAAAAGAAAGAAAAAAAATGAAAGAATAAGAAAGCACAGAACAAGTAATTAAACATAGAAAATGCATACAAAGATGAAAGATTTTACCTTACATTCCCAAATGGACATAGATTTTTTTATTGAAGTATAATTCACATACATTAGCTTCAGAGGTACAGCATAATGACTTGATATTTGTATATATAGCAAAATGATCATCACAATAAGTCTATTTAACATCAGTCACCATATGTAGTTACAAATTTTTTTCTTATGATGAGAAATTTTAAGATTTACTGCCTTAGCAATTTTCAAATATGCAATACAGTATTATTAATTATAGTTACCATGCTGTACCTTTCATCCCCCTGACGTATTTATTTTATAACTGGAATTTTGTACCTCTTCACCCCTTTCCCCCATTACACAAGCTCACCAAAAAACTGAGACCTAATCATTGGACTATATAATACTCCCCTGCCACAACATACCACTACATTACAAAAGGCCTATTTACATCAGTTCCTTTTAACAAGTACAAAATGCCCACCTTTCAACAAAAGAATACAAGTCATACTAAAAGCAAAAGCACAGTTTGAAGAAACTGAATAAACAACAGAACCAGTGTCAGATATAGCAGGAATGTTGGAATTATCAGACCAGAAAAATTTTAAAACTAACATTAGCATGCTAAGAGCTTTTTTTTGTTTGTTTTTTGTTGTTTTTTGTTGTTTGTTTTTTTGCAGTACGCGGGCCTCTCACCATTGTGGCCTCTCCCGCCGCAGAGCACAGGCTCCGGACATGCAGGCTCAGCGGCCTTGGCTCACGGGCCCAGCCGCTCTGCAGCATGTGGGATCTTCCTGGACCGGGGCATGAACCCGTGTCCCCTGCATCGGCAGGCGCACTCTCAACCACTGCGCCACCAGGGAAGCTCATGCTAAGAGCTTTAATGAAAAAAGTAGTCAACATGCAAAAATGGATGGATAATGTAAGCAAAGAGATGGACATTCCAAGAAACAATAAAAAAAAGAAAGAAATGCTAGAGATAAAAAAAACACTGTAACAGAAATGAAGAATACCTTTGATGGGCTCATTAGTAGACTGGCCATAGCTGAGGAAAAAAATCACTGAGCTTGAGGATATGATGATAGAAACTTCCCAAAACTGGAGAGCAAAGAAAATTCTAATACTGAAAAATAGAACAAGATATCCAAGAACTGTGGAACAACTATAAAAGGTATAATATATATGTAATGGGAATACCCAATGGAGAAGAAAGAAAGAAAAAATAGAAGGAATATTTGAAAGAATAATGACAGAGAATTTCCCCCAAATTAATGTTGAACACCAAATCACAGATACAGAAAGTTTAGAGAATATCAAGCAAGGTAAATATCAAAAAAGAAAAAACTCCACCTTGACACCATATCATAGTCAAACTTCAAAAAATCAGAGATAAAGAAAAACATCCTGAAAGAAGCCAGAAGAAAAGAACACCTTACATATAGAGGAACAAAGAAAAAACAAAAATACGTCTGATTTCTGCTCAGAAACCATGCAAGCAAGAAAGAGTGCAGTGAAAATTTAAAGTATTGAGAGAAAACAAAACATCAACCTAGAATTCTGTACCCTGTGACATTATCCTTCAAAAGTAAAGGAGAAATAAAGACTTTCTCAAATAAACAAAAATTGAGGGTATTTGTTGCCAGTAGATTTGCCTTTCAAGAAATGTTAAAGAAGTTCTTCAGAGAGTAAGAAAATGAAATAGGTCAGAAACTTGGATTGACATAAAGAAAGAGCGAACATTGGAGAACAGGTAAGTGAAGGTTATATTAAACTTAAAAAAAACTTTTATGTTTCTTATTCTTAATTGATCTAACAGATAACAGTTTGTTCAAAATAATAACAATGTATTCAATTATGTATACTTATATGTAAGTTAAAAGAATGGCAGTAATGATGCAGGTATGGGAGGGAGGAATTAGAAATATGTTGTTATTATAAGATGCTTGTACTATCTGTGAAATGGTATGTTGTCATATGATTTGTGGACTTGGATTTGTTATAAATGTATATTGCAAACTCTAGGACAACCACTAAAAACAGTATAAAAAGAACTATACGCTAAGAAATGAGAGAAAATGGAATCATATAAAATGCTGAATTAAAACCACAAAAGGAAAATAAAAGTGCAAAAGACAGAAATAGAAACAACTAACAAGGGCAACAGATAGAAAACACTAACAATTATGACAGGTATTAATCCAACTGTATCAATAACCACTTTACACCTCAATCATCTAAATACACAAATTAAATGACAGAGATTGTCAGAGATCAAAAAACAAGACCCAACTCTATATTGTCTACAAGAAATCCAATTTAAATATTAAAACACATATAGGTTAAAAGTAAATGGATGAAGAATGATATACCATGGTAACATTAAACAAAAGAAAGCAGGAGTAGCTATATTAATTTCAGACAGAGAAAACATCAGAGCAAGAAAAGTTGTCAGGGATAAAGAGGGGCATTTCATAACAATAAGAGAGTCAATACTCCTAGAAGACATAACAATCTTTAATGTGTGTGCACTGAGCAACAGAGTGTCAAAATACATGAGGCAAAAACTGATAGAGCTGTAAGAAAATATGGATAAGTCCCGTGTCATTGTTGGAGACTTTAACTCCCCTCTGTCAGAAATGTCAGAAACATAACTTAATGAATTTGAAATAATAGAAATCATACAAAGTCTTCTCTCAGAGAACAGTGAAATTAAACTGGAAGTCAATGAAAGACAGCTGGAAAATCCCCAAATACCTGGACATTAAGCAAAACATGTCTAACTAATACATGGGTCCAAAAAAAACTTCAGGAAAAATTAAAAATATTTTGAACTAAATTAAAACAAACACATAACATCACAATTTGTGGGATGCAGCATAAACAATGCTTAGAGGGAAATTTATAGCATTGGATGCATATATTAGAAAAGAAGAAAGATCTAAAATCAATCATCTAAGCTTCCACCCTAGGAAGCTAGAAAAAGAAGAGCAATTTAAATCTAAAGTAAGCAGAAGAAAATAAATAATAAAAATTAGACCAGAAATCAATAAAGTCAAAACCAGGAAATTAATAAAGAAAAATAACAAAACCAAAAGCTATTTCTCTGGAGAGATCAATAAAATCTATGCGCCTCTAGCCAGGTTAACTACGAAAAAAAAAAGAGAGAAGACACAAGTTCCTAATATCAGAAATGAAAGAGGGGACATACTACAGATCCCAGAGAAATTCAAAGGATAATGAAGGTATAATATGAACAATTCTATGCCAACAAATTTAATAACCTAGATGAAATGAAGCAACTCCTTGACACCATCTGCCAAAACTCACACAAGGAGAAATAGACAATCTGAATAATCTTGAAGATGAACAAAGCTGGAACACTTAACAACCAAAAATTGAGGCATATTACAAAGGCATTTATAATTTGTACAGTTTATTGTGAGTATGATATTAATTTTTAAAGTTTTAAAGTAGGGATCAGGAGGAACGAGGAATAAGAAAAGATAACGGGCTTTAGCAATTAGTATGTCAATAGTTATCTTCAAATGAACCATTTTCAGGCGGGGGAGATTGACATATTAACTTGTGGTAAAATATACAAAGTAGTGTTTTGGGAAAAAAATGGTGAGAAAGGAAAAGAGGAAGACAGAATAATTTTCTAAGGGGCAGTAAAATTAGGATAAGGATTTGATTTTCTAGAACAGAGGATACTAAATTATAATTTTAGGTAGAGTCGCTCAGAAATGAACAGGCAGAATAGAAAATGAAAAATTGGTTAAGACTTGGCTTGACAGAGATAAAAGGAAATGAGATTAAATATACCAGCTTAAGAAAGAAGGGGAATTCTTCATCCTCCGAGATAACAGAAAGGAGCAGAGAGAGGTAAGATATAGAGACATTTTGAAATCAAGAGCAAGTTGAGACTCTCATATTAGATGGCCTGAAAAAAATTGATTAGACGCATAGTAGGGTACACAATAGTTTCTCAGTTAGCATGTATTGAATGAATGAATCATTTAAATTACTTATACATGAATAAAAGTCATCTACAGTGAATAAGGGGACAGTGGTAGGTGAAGAAGTATAAACACAAGAAAACTACACATTTTAGGTATGCAGCAGAGTGTCAACTGGAGGTAAATGAAAGAATTGCTGAGTATCTGGGGGCCTAGCTGTAGGTGGAGGGTAGGAATATTTAGAGAAAACAGCCTGTGCGCTATTTTACTTTATTTTGCAACACTCACCAGCTTAGGAACAGAAATGGAGGACACATAGAGTGATGCTGTTTAACCAGATGTGGAGATGCTTAAGGTAGAAAACAGGTAGAAGGAATCTGGGTGCGGGTTTTTGAAATCAGAAGAAGACAGCTGACATAAGTAAGCATTGAGTCCTTAGTAGGATGGCAAGTGAAGAGAGAACAAGAGAGAAAGGTTAGGAGAGGCAGAGAGAGAAAAAGTCAGAGAGAGACACCCGGGGCCTGAAGATTCTGATGAAGGCAAAGACCAGGGAGTGTTTGCGAAGAAGGAGTTAGATAGGATGATAACGAATTATTGTCAAAGAGGGGGATTTCAGAGTTTGAAGTCTTGGAGGTGGGGTGGAAAAGATTAATCCATACGCACAGCCATGGTGTGACTGCTCTTTGTGTGGCAAGAACACTGATGGAGAATAAGTCAAAGAGGAGACCGATCACGCTAAAGTCACCGTGGAAAGACAGAGGCGTTGTAAGACGCACAAGATTAGAAGGATTCAGAGACAGCAAGTCGTCTGAAGGAGACAGTACAGAGAATGGTCCCGTGATGTGCATTACCAAGGGACCCACAGGGAGGGGAGATATGAGTCTGGTGATATTTAGGCATGAGGAGTATTGGGTCAGGAGTGAAAGTACAGGGATTGGGGAGGCATGGGGGTTGCCGAGAGAGAAGTTTATTTCTGGCACGGTATGGCAGTACTGTCTTGTGATCACTAAAATCCACACTTTTCCTCCTGGGCATACACTAGACCACATCTCCCAGCCTGCCTTGCAGTTAAATAAGGACATTTGACTGAGTCCCGGCCAAAAGAATGTGATGGGAATAACGCACACCATTTCCAAAAATGTCCCACATGATCCTCCACTTCTTCCCCTCTTTCATTTGATGGCTCAAATCAGAGGATTCTGCTCTAGGGCCCTAGGAAAGGGGTTGACAAACTTTATTAAAGGGCAAGATAGTAAACGTTTTAGGCTTTGATGGCCAAGAACCAAAATCAAGGATATTATGCATGCATTTTTAAAACTATTTAAACTATAATCATTTAAACAGGAAAGAAATAATTTTTAGCTAATGGGCTGTACAAAAACAGATAACAGGCTGATCTAGCCCACAGGCTATCATTTGCTGCTCCCTGCCAAGGTGATCTTGGAGATTCAAGATGGGAGGAGCCTGGGTCTCTCTGAATGACTGAGTGGACAAGAGCTTCTCTACCCACTGCTGACTGGACTTTACATAGGTGGGAAGTAAACTCTTATGCTGATCCCCTAAAACTTAGGTGTTGTTCATTATAGCAGTTAGTCAATCCTGACTGATAAAGAGATTGGGGGAAATTTAGAAGAGTAAAGTACGCACTGAAATAAGGCTTAATGTTTGCTTTATGCCAGGCACTGTACTAAGTGCTTTACATGCATTATCACGTTTCATTTATACAAAAATTAGAGGTAGTTACTAGTATCATCTGCATTTTACTGAAGAAGAAAATAGAGTGAATAAGTGAATTGTTCAAGTCATAAGGCTAAAAAGTGGTGAACTTGGACTCAAACCTAAGCTGCTCTGGCTCTGAAGCTTGTTCTCTTTAACATTCATGCTATACTGCCCCCCAGAAATGTAGGAAATTGTGCTGTGTAGGGCTGAATTTTATTTAATTATTTATCCAATCCTTCATAATTCATAACTTGTCTAGATCCAAGAATGACGTAAGTTTTTGTTATTTAGCAGAATGTAAACAAACTGACCCAAAGTTCTAATTAGAGAACTAATATATGGTTGTAAGCCCTGGGTAAAATGCCTCCCAGAATCTAGTTATTGCTAAAGTAAATACAAGAGATCTTTGAGCAGTAAAATTCCATGCAACAGAGTCCTGTAAAACCTCTCTCAGATCCTTCTTTCTCTCATTCTTCCCACCGGTATAACAAATTTGGTCATCTGGTTTCAAAACCCAAAGCAATATGTTCTCAGGTGAGTGAGGGGCTACTAAAAATTGCTATGCTATCCCTTGAGGACCTTGTAGGTGACGGATCATTAGTATAAGGACTGCAAAAATACAAATGTGCACTTGCCTGCATTTAAACAATGGGGCAAATGGCTCCATGAGCATCAATAGCACCTGAGGTGATCACTGTATTATCAGGGAAGGTATAATAATTGATGTTCATAATGAAACTTGATCATCTAGAAAATTTTAAAACATTTATAACTATTCTGGTGTTAGAAAAGTATGTATTTTATGAAATATTCCATCAAATATTATCAATTTAAAACTAGGATTGTGCTTTTACAGAGATACTAATTGCCTGAAAAAATCATGTATAGGATACTTTTCACCCCTCCAAATGTAAAGAAGACAAGAAATTATCAGGGAGAATAGATATTTGCTTGCTGGCCAACTCTGAAACTGAAATTTGATGAGCTGTCTTTATTGTCCAAGGAATATGACAAACAGGTAGAATTTAGGAGGCTCTATCTACAAAACAAAGCCTATACGCTTGCATTTTTTAAACGTAGTATATAAATTTCCCAGTCCAACAATCCTCATTCTTCACTTTCCCAGAATAAATTTGGTCGTCAGCTATCCAGACACCTTGGATAAATGTAGTCTTTGGAAAATTGCGGTAAGAAATTATTTTTCAGGCTTGCATACACTAGATAATTGGTATATGTGGAACCAACAAAGGATGAAAAATGTGAACGTGTCCTCACATAAAATGGTATTTCAGGCTCCTCTGTTATGCTCAAATCCCTAGAACACATGTACCATATATCAGCTGCCACACTGTCCCTTGGTTCATAGTTACAATCCTAATGGGGAAGAGAAAGAATGGCCTAGTGGGTTTGCTTTAAACAGAGTTGGTTTTTTTCTGGTTTTTTGTTTGTTTGTTTTTTGTTGTGGTTTTTTTTTTTTGCGGTACACGGGCCTCTCACTGCTGTGGCCTCTCCCGTTGCGGAGCACAGGCTCCGGATGTGCAGGCTCAGCGGCCATGGCTCACGGGCCCAGCCGCTCCACGGCACGTGGGATCTTCCCGGACCGGGGCACGAACCCGTCTCCCCTGCACCGGCAGGCAGACTCTCAACCACTGCGCCACCAGGGAAGCCCTAAACAGACTTTTTAAAAGCTGGAATTATTTAAAACACAACACTAACAACATTTATGGTAAAGAATACCTCTGAGTAGTATAAAGAGTCAAGGTAGTATAAATAAAAGCAACCAAGAGAAAATCCTGGGTAACTTTTTTCAACCAACATTAGACAAGTCACTGCTCCTCTTCAAGCCTCAATGTCCTCCTCTATAAAAGGAATGGATTTGATATGAAAACCTCTCTGGTCCCTTCCAGCTCTGACGTGCTAAAAGTTGTCTATTGCTTCTTAAATGTCACTATTAGTCTTGATAACTCAGGAAGATGTACTCCTTGCTTGTTAGCCTCCTAAAAATTGTGAGTTCTAAAATAAATCCAATATCTATTTTTTGATTTATTTGTGTGTCGTGGATTTCCACTCAGTTTCTATCAATCGAATCATTAAATCTTGGTAGTCTAAGAAAGCTTAAATATTATCCAGTTTCTATTTATTGAGATGAGTAGCTGAGGGTTTAGGAATTTGCTCAGGTTCACACCTAATGGCATAGTCAGGAGTAGAACCCAGGCTTCCTGATTCTCATTCCTTCACAGAACGTTCTCCAGTCTATGACACTGCCACCTTACAATATATTTGAGACAATGTCTACATTAAAATTACAGGAACCGTCAAAAGTCTACAAGCTTCTGGAGTCAGTATTAGAAACAGGGGAGCCAATTTATTTATGAAGAAGTAGAAGTTCTTTGAAAAAAATTAGTAAAACATTGTTTAAAAGGTTAAGTGTCTGCAGGGATAAGGATCTGGTCTCCTTTGCCTATACAGAACTCAATGAAAACTGAGTCTTATATGTAAATGTATTTTTGTTGAAGTTTTTCCATTGAGATTGAGGAAGGGCAAACTGATTTAGATAAAATGAGAACTGACCTCAGCTGACCCACAACTTTTGCCCAAGGCACAAAACAAAGCCCCAATCAAACTCCAGTCTCAGTTCAGAGAAAGGGCAGCAAAGGGGAGGGCAAGTGAGGATGGTGACTGAGAAATAAAAACATTTGTCCGATTCTCCTCTTCCTGACCAGAATTCGTGCTGCCAAATTGTCATAAGAAAGGCTGTTTATACAGACATCCCAGCCCAGCTAAAATAAAAGTAGAAGTCAACACATCAGATTTTTTACTTTGTTCCCGAAGAATAATTTAGTGAAGCTTCTGAATTTCTGGCTTCTTAGATAAACAGATGTGTCCTACGTCAAGAAGGTGTGTCTTGAGTGGAAAAGGTCTGTGCCTCCTTCCCAGGGAGGCAGGGCTTGAAAAAGTTATTTCGTATTCGAATGTACCAAAGATAAAATGCAGGAGTCATACAAAGCCAAGGCCAGCCATTGTGTGGACCATTGTGTAGACAGGCCTCTTAGGTCTGCTGAGATGGATACTGGAAGTAGATCAGCATCTATAAGACCATAGTGAGAAAACAAACTTGATCCCAAGAACTAGGGACAAATCCTGATGCTCCCTAGTTCCTCACAGAAGCTCAAGAAACATGAAGATTAATCCATGATGGTGAATCTGTAAAAGGCTTTGAAGAATTTTTTTGTGTATTTTAAATTGTTGCCATGAAACTCTTAGGCTCTGTCGCAATCCTTACCTAGTGACAGCAGCAGGGATTGAAGACTGGGTTGAATGGACCGATGTTTTGATTTAATGTGTCATATACTGTATTTCATATGGAATTCAGGTTACCATTTGAAGGGCAAAAATAAATGATTTGGGCCGAGCGTGTTTAGGGGCAGCAGTCATCACACATTGACTTTAGTTAATCCATTTAAAATGCAATTTGCATTACCCCAAGGTGCATAGTGAACTGAAAGTGTAGCCCCAGCCAGGGTGAAGAAAAACAGAAACTACGTCATGGAGACATTCAGTTCTCCCTTCCCACTGTGATGGCTGCTCTTCGTGGGTATGATTTGCATCTTGGGAGAGGAAAAGTAAACATCAAAAGGTCTGGCATAGGGAGAAAAGGAAATAGGTACTGCAGACATTGGGAATAGCTGTATTCCCCACTGGCCTCCATCCCATTACCTGCACAAACAATTGAGTTTGTTATACAATAATAATATCAATGGCTAATTTTATTATAATTAGTTGATTAAACACTTACAGTGAGTACAGTACTTACAGAAAGTCACAGAGAAAAGTTAATTCGGTTATAAATACGTGTTGAGCACTGATTCTGTTCCAGGAATTGTACAGGTAAAAGGTTGAGTAAGATTTGGTGCTGCTGTGGAGAAGTTTATGGTCTGCTGACCCCAGGAGATACAAATGGTAGTGAGGCCTGAACCTTGAGGACAGCAGACTCTCTTTCTGCAGAAACATGGAATCCACAGGAAAGGCTGAAATTCACCCTGTGAACTTCACCCCTAGAGCTTCGCAAGGGAAAGGGAACTAGAGGAACAGGCAATATTTAAAGGGCGCCTTCTAAGTTCCAGGCAGGAATTGGGCAAGTGAAGTGGGAAGAAGGACTAACCTTTTTTGAGTTCTCTGTATTCACTGTCTCATTTAATCATTATAACAAACCTCAGAGGTAGTTATGGTTATGTCAATTTTACTGCATCTTAAAGAGTTCAAATTTTTTTTGTAAGTCCTCACAGCTCATTTTAATATATTAAGCAACATTTATTGTCTCTAGCAGCACTAAGGTGTTATGTATATAGACTCAGCCCCTTTAAGTAAATACCACTATAGTACCCATTTTGCAGAAAAGAAAGCTGAGGCATGGGGATGGGGGTTGAGTTAAGTGCTTTCCTAAGGTTACACAGCTGGTAGATAGGATATCTGGAATTGGAATCTAGATATAGTCTGGCTCCCAGCCCCATAACCAGTCATTGTAAGCCTGAGATGCCAATCTTAGATCAGAATCTGCTGATTCCAAAACCTATTCTTTTCTACACAGCACATTTGTGTCTCTGAAAAAGATATACTTAATTAATTATAGCAATTTCAGTTTAAAATGAAAAATAACTTTTTAACAAAAGAGGGAATGTACTGTAAATAGTGAGCCCCCCACCATGGAATGTGTTGAGGCAGAGGCTAGATAACCAAATACACAGTGGAAGGAAGCTAAGCATTATAACAGGGGGTTGGGAGATTAAGCTAAATGATTCTAAAATTATTTGAAATCCACGAGTCCACAATAGAATAACATAAGTGGGCCTTAATGAGTCAGAATTTCAATTATTTTTCCAAGTGATTTTCCATCAACCAACTTGGAATCTTTGTAATTTAGGGTGTAAGATAACACCCTAAAACAATGTGAAAATTCTTTCTGAAACACTTATAAATAGTACTTATTTCTATAACAAGTTTCATATCAGGACTGGGCTCATGGGAAAACAAGAGACCTCTGTTCTGAACTTGAAAGCTTCTACCTCTTTCCCTCACCCACTAAGTTCTCGTGTCTGAATGTGATCGTCACTACTACTTCCTACCCACTGGCCATGTCCTTGATCCTTCTTCCTAATAGAATTCTTATTTTGTTCAAGGGTCACCAAAGCTATAAGAGGCTAAATCTTCAGTGGTTTAAGTCAAATATGGTAACTCCATTGCTCTTGGAAAGTTATTAGTTTAAGCGCAGGCATGTGACACAATTTTGGCTAAAGAGATGTCAAGGGAAATCTGTTGGTGAGGATCTGGGAAGGTTTTTCTCACACCTGAAAAGGAATACAAGTTTAGTAGTTTCATTTTCTGCCTCTGGATGTTGTTGCCTACAATAAAAGAGCCATCTGTTATCACCAGGGGAGCCAGCCTAAAAGATCAAACCAAATTTATGTAAATGACAGAGTAGAAAGATGGATGGATACTGGTTCCTCAATGACATCACTGAACTTTTGAATTAACCAGCTTTGAAACTCTTCTATTTCTGGATTTTGCTTTAAGAGAGAGAATAAATACATTGTTGTTTACTTGTTTATGCCATTTGTCTTTTTTTTTTAACTTGGAGCTGAAAGCATCCTAAATGATAAATTAAACTAACACATTTTTTCATAAGGTTTAAAGCATCACATCTCTATGAATCCCATCATTGAATCCCATCATAGAATTATTTCTCTGAGAAGACTATGAAATAAAAAATTAATAACAGTAAAAAATGATTAAAGATGATAAAATCATCATCATCATCATCATCATCATCATCATTATTAAGCATCAGGAAAAGCATAGGTTTTGAAATAAAATAGATCCAAGTTTAAAATCCAGCTTTTCATCTTGCCACCTTGGTGATCTTGGAAAAAAATATTTAACCTCTCTGATAGTGACACTTCTTATTTTAAAGGGAAGTGATATAACAGTATTTTGCAAAGGTGCTGTATGAAATGTGATGGTATACATAAAGCACTTGAAACCAATAACTGGTAGTTCTGTCTATTGGCCTCAATTTCCTCACCTATAAAATTGGTATAATAAAACAGCTCATATAGTATATGTGAAGGATCAGGAGACAATGAATGTACATAATCAACACTTTATACACAACTAGAGTAATCTTTGGGGGATGGAGAATGGAATGATCAAATTGACCAGGGAATGAATTGAGGGCATTGCTATCTGTTGAGGGATTTGGGAGACACAATGGAGCTTTAAATGGTAGGAGAGGTACACCACAGGAGGGGCAGAGGGTCCCCAAAACATTTACCTTCTTCAGTGTTTGACCAGGGGCTAGCTCTCCTTAGAAATAGAAAACAGGAAGTAAAATTCATGTTGTAGACCCCTAGAGCTATCAAAACTAATAGTCCAGGTAGACTATCAAAAGAGCATTTCTTAAGTAGATCTTTGGCTCTTTCTAAGTGGTTCTCCTCTCTGTCAGTCTCTCTGCTTCTCTCTGTCCCTCTGCCTGTCTCTCTTTCTCTGTCTCTCCCACATTAAATGCCTCCTCCACTCTGTGCTCTTAGACAATCGGAGACTTTTAAGAGTTCTGAAGAGCTTCTTCAAAGGTATACCACTAAAAAAATAAATAAATAAATAGAGTTGATTAACTTAACTTTGACCTCAAACCAGATCCAAGCAGGCTTTTCTCCAAAGAATGCTGGCATTTGTGATCCTACTGCACTGGTCAGGAAGTACACTGGCCTAGGCATCCTAGTTTCAGCTTAAGCTGTTGATTTGCAGTGGCTCTGAGCAGTCCACTTTGATTACCACTGTCATCATTTCCTTGCTTACAAAACAAGAGAGATTGCGTTAAGTCCCTTCTCTGAGGTCAGAATCACCCCTTGTCCCTCCTTGTGACCTTTTGATCACATTAGTCTTTTTAATCTCTCTCTATAACAATGTAAATCTCTCTGTTTGGCTACCATACTGTATAAACATCTCCCTGTGCATATTTCTGCCACACCTGGATGACCTAGCAGATCACATAAATAATTTCCTCTTCATCTTTAGTATACAGTTAAACTACGTTTCTTGGCCACCCTGCAGAGGTGAAGGCATATGAGTTCTGATCACTGTAATGTATACAAATTGATATAACCCTCTAGGAGTGCCCATAAAAACAATTCTCCACTCTCCCTGTCTCTTTCCTCATTTGTTGGTGGAGCTGAAAGATCCAGGGGCAGACTCGGAGGTCCTGGAAGGTGGTGGAGCCACGTGATAGAAGCAGTCAGTCCCAGCTCTCTACCCCCTATTCATCGCCCAGCTCTGCCACCTCTCACTGGATTACAATGTAAGAAAGGAATAAACTTTTGTGTTGTTAAACCACTGAAATTAGGGGGTAATCTGGTATATCATTTAACTCACTCTGACTACACAACCCAGCTATAAAAACTCTTTAGACACCAAGTATATCTTAGCTTCCTTTAAGAAATAAGGCAGGGGCGTGGAGTCAAGATGGTGGTGTGGGAAGACACAGAGTTAGCGTCTCCCCACAACTAGGGCACCTGCCGGCTGCTGGTGGAGGACTCTGACACCCAAGGAGACAGGAGGAACCCCAAAGTGAACCAGTAGGACATAGAAGACTGAGGGGGGAGGAGAGGTGGAGGCCAGACAGGATCGGGGACCCTGAGGCTGGGGAGATCAGGAGATGCAGGCGGGAGGAGCCCTCCAGGAGGAGCTGGAAAGGAACAGAGGGCGATTGCCCGGCCCACTTAGGCCTGGGGAGCCTGCTGAGCTCCCAGGCCAATCCCCTGCCCTCCAAAGCCCCCCTCTAGGCCACGTACGTCCTTGGGGGCATAGGAGGGAGACCAGGGAGATCAGGAGAGGCAGGTGGGAGGGGCCCTCCATGACCAGAGGAACAGGAGAGGAGAGGAGGGCTTTCCTCAGCCACTTAAGCCCAGGAAGCCTACTGGGCTCCCAGGTGAGGTTCCCTGCCCTCTGAGACCAGGGTTGAGGGGCACGCCTGGGTCCCTCTGTTCCATGAGCCTAAGCACCACCTCCACAGCACCCAGGGCCTTTTCCAGCCCTGTGGGTCCTAAGCATTAATCCCATCCACCACCCAAACCTCACCCTTGCGTAGGCCCCACCCTCCACAGCCAAGGCCTTTACCCTCCCCCCCCGCCTTTTTTTTTCCTTTTCCATCCTCCTCTTTTTACTGTTGTGGTACTGATGTACCTTCCAGTTGTTGATTCATCTATATTTTTATTTTTATATTCTTCCTAACATATCTGTTAGTTTCCTTGTCTAATTTTATTTTTTACATTGTTATTGCTTTTTTTTTTTTTTTTTTTTGCCACCCCACTCAGCTTGCGGGATCTTGGTTCATGAACCTGGGATCGGGCCAAAGCTCCTGCGGTGGGACCTCTGAGTCCCAACCTGGCCCAACTGGCCTAACAGAGAACCTCATACACCAGGGAATAGTCATTGGAGTGAGGTCTCACAGAGTTCCTCAGCTCAGCACCAAAACTCAGCTCTACCCAATAGCCTACAAACTCCAGTGTTGGAAGCCTCAGTCCAAACAACCAGTAAGACAGGAACACAATCCCACTCATTAAAAAAAAAAAAAAATGAGACTGCAAAAAATATGTCACAGATGAAGGAGAAAGGTAAAAACCTACAAGACCAAATAAATGAAGAGGAGGAAGGAGGGGCCTCAAGATGGTGAAAGAGTAAGACATGGAGATCACCTTCCTCCCCACAGTTACATCAGAAATACGTCTACACGTGGAACAACTCCTACAGAGCACCTACTGAACGCTGGCAGAAGACCTCAGACCTCCCAAAAGGCAAGAAACTCCCACGTACCTGGGTAGGGCAAAAGAAAAAAGAATAAACAGAGACAAAAGAATAGGGACAGGCCTGCACCTCAGCGAGGGAGCCGTGAAGGAGGAAAAGTTTCCACACACTAGAAGCCCCTTCGCGGGCGGAGACTGCGGGTGGCGGAAGCGGGGAGCTTCGGAGCCGCGGAGGAGAGCACAGCAACAGGGGTGCGGAGAGCAAAGCGGAGAGATTCCCGCACAGAGGATCAGTGCCGACCAGCACCCACCAGCCCGAGAGGCTTGTCTACTCACCCGCCGGGGTGGGCGGGAGCTGGGAGCTGAGCTCGGGCTTTGGAGCTCGGATCTCAGGAAGAGGACTGGGGTTGGCGGTGTGAACACAGCCTGAAGGCGACTAGTGCGCCACAGCCATCCAGGAGGGGGTCCGGGAAAAACTTTGGACCTGCCGAAGAGGCAAGAGACTTTCTCTTGCCTCTTTGTTTCCTGGTGCGCGAGGAGAGGGGATTAAGAGTGTCGCTTAAAGGAGTTCCAGAGACTGGCGTGAGCCGTGGCTATCAGCGCGGACCCCAGAGACGGGCATGAGATGTTAAGGCTGCTGCTGCCGCCACCAGAAGCCTGTGTGCGAGCACAGGTCACTCTCCACACCTCCCCTCATGGGTGCCTGTGCAGCCCACTACTGCCAGGGTCCCATGATCCAGGGGCAACTTCCCCAGGAAAACACATAGCACACCTCAGGATGTTGCAATGTCACGCCAGCCTCAGCAGCCACAGGCTCGCCCTGCATCCATACCCCTCCCTCCCCCCAGCCTGAGCGAGCCAGAACCCCCGAATAAGCTGCTTCTTTAACCTCGTCCTGTCTGAGCAAAGAACAGACACCCTCAGGCGTCCTACATGCAGAAGCGAGGCCAAATCCAGAGCTGAACCCCGGGAGCTGTGCGAACAAAGAAGAGAAAGGGAAATCTCTCCCAGCAGCTTAAGGAGCAGCGGATTAAATCTCCACAATCAATTTGATGTACCCTGCATCTGTGGAATACCTGAATAGACAGCGAATCATCCCAAATTGAGGAGGTGGATTTTGGGAGCAACGATATATATTTTTTTCCCCTTTTTCTCTTTTTGTGAGTGTTTATGTGTATGCTTCTGTGTGTGATTTTGTCTGTATAGCTTTGCTTTTACCATTTGTCCTAGGGTTCTGTCTGTCCTTTTTTTTTTCATTACTTAAAAAATTTTTTTTCTTAATAATTATTTTTTATTTTAATAACTTTATTTTTATTTATTTTACTTTATTTTATTTTATCTTCTTCTTTCTTTCTTTCTTTTTTCCTCCCTTTTATTCTGAGCCGTGTGGAGTACAGGCTCTTGGTGCTCCAGCCAGGCGTCAGGGCTATGCCACTGAGGTGGGAGAGCCAAGTTCAGGACACTGGTCCACAACAGAACTCCCAACTCCACCTGATATCAAACGGTGAAAATCTCCCAGAGACCTCCATCTCAATGGCAACACCCAGCTCCACTCAATGACCAGCAAGCTACACTCCTGGACACCCTAGGCCAAACAACTAGCAAGACAGGAACACAACCTCACCCATTAGCACAGAGGCTGCCTAAAACCACGATAAGGCCACAGACACCCCAAAGCACACCACCAGACGTGGACCTTCCCACCAGAAAGACAAGATCCAGCCTCATCCACCAGAACACAGGCACTACTCCCCTCCACCAGGAAGCCTACACAACCCACTGAACCAACCTTAGCCACTGGGGACAGACACCAAAAACAAAGGAAACTACGAATGTGCAGCCTGTGAAAAAGAGACCCCAATCACAGTAAGTTAAGCAAAATGAGAAGACAAAGAAACACACAGCAGATGAAGGAGCAAGGGAACAACCCACCAGAACTAACAAATGAAGAGGAAATAGGCAGTCTACCTGAAAAAGAATTCAGAATAATGATAGTAAAGATGATTCAAAATCTTGGAAATAGAATGGAGAAAATACAAGAAACGTTCAACAAGGACCTAGAAGAACCAAAGAGCAAACAAATGGTGAAGAACAACACAATAAATGGAATTAAAAATTCTCTAGAAGGAATCGATCACAGAATAACTGAGGCAGAAAAACGGATAAGTGACCTGGAAGATAAAATAGTGGAAGTAACTACTGCAGAGCAGAATAAAGAAAAAGAATGAAAAGAATTGAGGACAGTCTCAGAGATCTCTGGGAAAACATTAAATGCACCAATATTCGAATTGTAGGGGTCCCAGAAGAAGAAGCAAAATAGAAAGGGACTGAGAAAATATTTGAAGAGATTATAGTTGAAAACTTCCCTAATATGGGAAAGGAAATAGTTAATCAAGTCCAGGAAGCACAGAGTCCCATACAGGATATATCCAAGGAGAAACACAAGACACATATTAATCAAACAACCAAAAATTAAATACAAAGAACAAATATTAAAAGATGCAAGGGAAAAAAAAAAAGATGCAAGGGAAAAGCAACAAATAACACATAAGGGAATCCCCGTAAGGTTAACAGCTTATCTTTCAGCAGAAACTCTGCAAGCCAGAAGGGAGTGGCAAGACATATTTAAAGTGATGAAAGGGAAATAACTACAACCAAGAATACTCTACCTAGCAATGATGTCATCCAGATTTGATGGAGAAATTAAAACTTTTACAGACAAGCAAAAGCTAAGAGAATTCAGCACCACAAAACCAGCTATACAACAAATGCTAAAGGAACTTCTCTAAGCAGGAAACACAAGAGAAAGAAAAGACCTACAATAATAAACCCCAAACAATTAAGAAAATGATAATAGGAACATACATATCGATAATTACCTTAAATGTGAATGGATTAAATGCTTCAAACAAAAGACACAGGCTTGCTGAATGGATACAAAAACAAGACCCATATATATGCTGTCTACAAGAGACCCACTTCAGACCTAGAGACACATACAGACTGAAAGTGAGGGGATGGAAAAAGATATTCCATGCAAATGGAAATCAAAAGAAAGCTGGTGTAGCAATTCTTATATCAGACAAAATAGAATTTAAAACAAAGACTATTACAAGAGACAAAGAAGGACACTACATAATGATCAAGGCATCAATCCAAGAAGAAGATATAACAATTGTAAATATTTATGCACCAACACAGCAGCACCTCAATACATAGGGCAAATACTAACAGCCATAAAAGGGGAAATCCACAGTAACACAATCATAGTAGGGGACTATAACACCCCACTTTCACCAATGGACAGATCATCCAAAATGAAAATAAATAAGGAAACATAAGCTTTAAATGATACAATAAATAAGATGGACTTAATTGACATTTATAGGACATTCCATCCAAAAATAACAGAATACACTCTCTTCTCAAGTGCTCATGGAATATTCTCCAGGATAGATCATATTTTGGGTCACAAATCAAGCCTTGGTAAATTTAAGAAAATTGAAATCGTTATCAAGTATCATTTCTGACCACAACGCTGTGAGGCTAGATATCAATTACAGGGGAAAATCTGTAAAAAATACAAACACATGGAGGCTAAACACCACACTACTTAATAATCAAGAGATCACTGAAGAAATCAAAGAGGAAATTTAAAAATACATAGAAACAAATTACAATGAAAGAACGATGACCCAAAACCTATGGGATGCAGCAAAAGCAGTTCTAAGAGGAAAGTTTATAGCAATACAATCCTACCTTAAGGAACATGAAACATCTCAAATAAACAACCAAACCTTACACCTAAAGCAAATAGAGAAAGAAGAACAAAAAACCCCCAAATTTAGCAGGAAGAAAGAAATCATAAAGATCAGATCAGAAATAAATGAAAAAGAAATGAAGGAAACAATAACAAAGATCAATAAAACTAAAAGCAGATTCTTTGAGAAGATAAACAAAATTGATAAACCATTAGCCAGACTTATCAAGAAAAATAGGGACAAGACTCAAATCAATAGAATTAGAAATGAAAAAGGAGAAGTAACAACTGACACTGCAGAAATACAAAGGATTATGAGAGATTACTGCAAGTAAATATATGCCAATAAAATGGACAAGCTGGAAGAAATGGACAAATTCTTAGAAGTGCACAACCTTCCAAGACTGAACCAGGAAGAAATAGGAAATATAAACAGACCAATCACAAGCACTGAAATTGAAACTGTGATTAAAAATCTTCCAACAAACAAAAGCCCAGGACCAGATGGCTTCAGAGGCGAATTCTATCAAACATTTAGAGAAGAGCTAACACCTATCATTCTCAAACTGTTCCAAAAAATAGCAGAGTGAGGAACACTCCCAAAGTCATTCTATGAGGCCACCATCACCCTGATACCAAAACCAGAAAAAGATATCACAAAAAAAGAAAATTATAAACCAATATCGCTGATGAACATAGATGCAAAAATCCTGAACAAAATACAGGTCAACAGAATCCAACAGCACATAAAAAGGATCATAAACCATGATCAAGTGGAATTTTTCTCAGGGATGCAAGGATTCTTCAATATATGCAAATCAATCAATGTGATATACCACACTAACAAATTAAGGAATACAAACCATATGATCATCTCAACAGATGCAGAAAACTTTTGCCAAAATTCAACACCCATTTATGATTAAAAACTCTGTAGAAAATGGGCATAGAGGAAGCCTACTTCAATATAATAAAGGCCATATATGACGAACCCACAGCAAGCATCATACTCAATGGTGAAAAACTGAAAGCATTTCCACTAAGTTCAGGAACAAGACAAGGATGTCCACCCTCACTACTATTATTCAACATAGTTTTGGAAGTCCTAGCTACAGTAATCCAAGAAGAAAAAGAAATAAAGGAATACAAATTGGAAAAGAAGTAAAACTGTCACTGTTTGTTGATGACATGATACTATACATAGAAAGTCCTAAACATGTCACCAGAAAACTACTAGATCTAATCAATGAATTTGGTAAAGTTGCAGGATACAAAATTAATGCACAGAAATCTCTGGCATTCCTATACACCAACAATGAAAAATCAGAAAGAGAAATTAAGGAAACACTCCCATTTATCATTGCAACAAAAAGAATAAAATACCTAGGAATAAACCTGACTAAGGAGGTGAAAGACTTGTACTCAGAAAAGTATAAAACAGTGATGAAAGAAATCAAAGATGACATAAACAGATGGAGAACTATACCATGTTCTTGGATTGGAAGAATCAATATTGTGAAAATGACTATACTACCCAACGCAATCTACAGATTCAGTGCAATCCGTATCAAACTACCAATGGCATTCTTCACAGAATTAGAACAAAAAATTTTACAGTTTGTATGGAAACACAAAAGACCCTGAATAGCCAAAGCAATCTTGAGAGAGATAAACAGAGTTGGAGGATTCAGGCTCCCTGACCTCAAACTATGCCACAAAGCTACAGTAATCAAGACAGTATGGTACTGTCACAAAAACAGAAATATAGAGCAATGGTACATGATAGAATGCCCAGAGATAAACCCACAAACATATGGTCACCTAATTTATGACAAAGGAGGCAAGAATATACAATGGAGAAAAGACAGCCTCTTCAATAAGTGGTAATGGGAAAACTGGATAGCTACATGTAAAAGAATGAAATTAGAACACTCCCTAACACCATACACAAAAATAAACTCCAAATGGATTAAAGACTTAAATGTAAGACCAGACACTATAAAACTCTTAGAGGAAAACATAGGAAAACACTCTTTGACATAAACCACAGCAAGATTTTTTTGACCCACCTCCTAGAGAAATGGAAATAAAAACAAAAATAAACAAATGGGACCTAATTAAACTTAAAAGCTTTTGCACAGCAAAGGAAACCATAAACAAGACAAAAAGACAACACTCAGAATGGGAGAAAATGTTTGCTAATAAAACAACAGACAAAGGATTAATCTCCAAAATATACAAACAGCTCATGGAGCTCAATATCAAAAAAACAAACAATCCATTTAAAAACTGGGTGGAAGACCTAAATAGACATTTCACCGAGGAAGATGTACAGATGGCCAAGAGGCACATGAAAAGATGCTCAACATCACTAATTATTAGAGAAATGCAAATCAAAATGACAGTGAGGTATCACTTAATGCCAGTTAGAATGGCCATTATCAAAAAATTTAGAAAAACTAAATGCTGGAAATGGTGTGGTGGAAAGGGAAAGCTCTTGCACTGTTGGTGGGAATGTAAATTGATACAACTACTATGGAAAACAGTATGGAGATTACTTAAAAAACTAAAAATAGAACTACCATATGACTCAATAATCCCACTACTGGGCATATACCCTGAAAAAATCATAATTCAAAAAGAGACATGTACCACAATGTTCATTGCAGCACTATTTACAATAGCCAGGACATGGAAACAACCTAAATGTCCATCGACAGTTGAATGGATAAAGATGTGGCACATATATACAATGGAATATTACTCAGCCTTAAAAAGAAATGAAACAGATATTTGTAGTGAAGTGGATGGACCTAGAATCTGTCATACAGAGTGAAGTAAGTCAGAAAAAGAAAAACAAATACTGTATGCTAAGGCATATATATGGAATCTGAAAAAATAATGGTACTGATGAACCTAGTTGCAGGGCAGGAATAAAGAGGTAGACGTAGAAAATGGACTTGCGGACATGGGGTAGAGGGTAAAGCGGGGGCAAAGTGAGAGTAGCATCGACATACATATACTACCAAATATAAAATAGTTAGCTGGTGGGAAGCAGCAGCATAGCACAGGGAGATCTGCTCTGGGCTTTGTGATGACCTAGAGGGGTGGGATAGAGAGGATGGAAAGGAGACTCAAGAGGGAGGGGATATGGGGACATGTGTATGCATATGGCTGATTCACTTTGTTGTGCAACAGAAAACAACACAGTATTGTGAAGCAATTATACTCCAATAAAGATCTATTAAAAAATAAAAATAAATTAAAAATGTCTCTTTAAAAAAAAAAAAAAGAAAGAAAGAAAGAAAGCAGGGACTTCCCTGGTGGCCCAGTAGTTAAGACTCCATGCTTCCAATGCAGGGGGGTGTGGGTTTGATCCCTGGGCAGGGAACTAATTTTCCACACATGGTCAAAAAAAAATGAAGAAAGAAAGAAAGCAGATTACAGGCCCAGTTAGATTATTTGGGTTCCCCCAAATGGTCACAACATATTATTTAAAGAAATAAGAACAAAAAGGAGAAAAGTAAAGACAAGCTTTCTTAAGTAAAAAGTAACTATTCCTTTTTAATGCCAATGTTTTCTCTACAATTAACAGTGCATACAGTCTGGGAGCATGAAACCAAGGACTAGAAGGCCATATTGTCTCTTCCAGTAACTACTAACTCAAATAACTTCACTGAATACTAAGAATATCGAGTGTCCTATGGATCTGAGAGTTGGAATGGTTCTTAGAGTATTTTCCATCCAGGTCCATCATGATTCAGCTGAAGTTACTGAGGACCAGAGATGTTCAAGTCATCCAACAAACTAGTGGAAGAACTGAGGCTACTTTTCTGACCCTAGTGCTCTTTCATTTGCATCAAAAATTTTACAGGCTATAATTAATTTTGAAAATATTAAGAGAAAACATGCTACGTGGATATTGGTTGGAACTGAGAAGGTTAAGCAAGGAAATAAAGCAACATCAGCTCTCCACCACTATGAATTACACCATAGAGCAACTCCAGAAGCATGGGGATGTTTTTGGATGTGAAAGTAAGATCAAGAATGCTAAATGTGTCTTAAACCTAAGGAGATCATTTGTCATTGGCCTCCTCATGCTAAAACACCAAACTGAAAAGAGAAATCGTATTCTTTTTTTTTTCAAGTACACAAACGCACAACCACTTGTAGAGGATGCACGCACGTGACAATGTATGCCAGACACGTGAACTAACACGTGATTAGACATGTGAACACACCTTTGCATCTTTTTTTATATATATAAATTTATTTATTTATTTTTGGTTGTGTTGGGTCTTCGTTTCTGTGTGAGGGCTTTCTCTAGTTGCGGCGAGTGAGGGCCACTCTTCATCGCGGTGCACGGGCCTCTCACTATCGCGGCCTCTCCCGTTAGGGAGCACAGGCTCCAGACGCGCAGGCTCAGTAGCTGTGGCTCATGGGCCCAGTTGCTCTGCGGCATGTGGGATCTTCCCAGACCAGGGCTCGAACCCATGTCCCCTGCATTGGCAGGCAGATTCTCAACCACTGCACCACCAGGGAAGCCCGAGAAACTGTATTCTAAAACCAAGTGATAATTTGAGAATATAGGTGGTGTTACACTGGGTCAACACTACTTTGTTCAGAAAGCATGAAGACAACTGCATTCCACACTGGTCAAAACCATCACATTAATGTGTGTTCCCTCTAATCTTAAGTACCTTCCTGTAGGAATGTTTTAAAATTCAGAACAAGGAGAGTGGGGGAAAGCTAGACACAGAGAAAGTAATTATATATTTATGGCACTGTGAGACCATAATAAAAATTTAATGAGTACAGATTATCTGCTTCAGTTATCCATTCATTTAACAAATATTACAAATTGCCTATTACGTACCAGGCACATACTGATCTATGCACTAGGAATACAGAGATAAATAAATATATTCACTGCCGGGCTTCCCTGGTGGCGCAATGGTTGACAGTTCGCCTGCCGATGCAGGGGACAGGGGTTCGTGCCCCGGTCTGGGAAGATCCCACATGCCGCGGAGCGGCTGGGCCCGTGAGCCGTGGCCACTGGGCCTGCACGTCCGGAGCCTGTGCTCTGCAACGGGAGAGGCCACAACAGTGAGAGGCCCGCGTACCACAAAAAAAAAAAAAATATATATATATATATATATATATATATATATATATATTTTCACTGCCCTTTCATTTCTCAGAAGTCAGGGAGCCAGAAAACTAAGATAAAATAAGATGGGCGTCACTGGCGCTCATAGGGGAGCTCCAACCATGTCTAGCTATATTAGCTAAGGATTCTAGAGGACCATTTGAGGCTTTCACTATTTTTCAAAAAATAGGTAATATTAATCAAGTAGATAAGGAGAAAGGTATTCCTTGGAGAAAAAAATAGTCCATGTCAAAGCTCCAGAGCATGATATGAACAGGAAACTATAACAAATTTATTCTCTTTCAAGTGTATATTTTTGGTGAATATTTGGGGAAAGTTATAGGTATGTGCCATTCTCCACTTACTTGACTGTGACAAAAATCTAACCCAAAGCCATTTAAGGAAAGATGAGAACTTATTCATTCATATAAGTGAAAAATCCAAGGATAGATTTTCAAGAATGGTGAGATTTAGAAAGTCAGTGTCATCAGACTCATTGTCTGTCTCCCCATCTCTTAGGGCTTTTTTCCATGTTATTGGCCCATTTTCCAGCAGGCTCTCTAGTTAAGGAGACTGGCAGCTTCAGCTTTAAGTCATCCATACAGATAACAATCCTAACAAAAGGAAAAACAACAAAAAAAGAGTTTTTATCCCAATAGTTCCAACAGGTCTTGAAATTTCATCTCATTAGCCTGGCTTGACTCATACGTGCATTCCTGAATCACTGCCCTGGTAGCATAAAGCTTAGTCCTAACACACTGGCTGCCCTCTCCAATTCTTCATATTCATCTCATATTCATCAGCCTATATTGAAGCTATCATTAGTTTTGCCTTAGAGTATAGAATTAAAACCCATCAGACCCATTTAAAAAAATAAAATTGGAGTCCTTCCTGACACCATACACAAAAAATTAAACCAAAATTGAACATAGATCTAAATGCTAAAACTAAAAAACTCTTAGAAGAAAATATAGGAGTAAATCTTTGTGACCTCAGCAAAACCTTCTTAGATATGATACCAAAAGCAAAAATGACAGAAGAAATTATAGGTAGATTTGATTTCATCAAAAATTAAAATAGGGCTTCCCTGGTGGCACAGTGGTTGAGAGTCCGCCTGCCGATGCAGGGGACACGGGTTCGTGCCCCAGTCCGGGAAGATCCCACATGCCGCGGAGCGGCTAGGCCCATGAGCCATGGCCGCTGAGCCTGTGCGTCCAGAGCCTGTGCTCCGCAATGGGAGAGGCCAAAACAGTGAGAGCCCTGCATACCCCCCAAAAAAAATTAAATTAAAAAATTAAAATATTTTGCTACAAAAGGTACCATCAAGAAAATGAAAGACAGCCATAGAATGGGAAAAATATTTGAAAATTATGTATATATCTGATAAATGACCTTTAGTCAAAATATATTTTAAAAACTCTTACCACTCATTGGTAAAAGATAAATACCCAGTGAAAACATGCCCAATGGATCTGAATAGACATTTCTCCAGAGAAGATTTACATAGGACCAATAAGCTCATGAAAAGATGTTCAACGTGATTAGCCATTAAGGAAATGCTAACCAAAATCATAAGATACCACTTCACATTCTCTAGAATGACTATGACAAACAAGAACAAGTATTGGTGAGAATATGTAGAAATTGGAACCCTTGTGCGTAGTATGAATGTACAATGTTGCAGCCACTTTGGAAAACAGTTTGATGGGTCTTAAAAAGTTAGAGTTATCATACTATCTAGAGAGTCCACTTATAGGCATACACCCCAAATAATTTAAAACAGATACTCAAACAAATACATGTACACTCATGTTCATAGCAGCAATATTCACAATAACCAAATGGTGGAAACAACCTGAATGTTCATCAACGGATGAACGGATAAATAAAAAGTGGTATATCCATACAAAGAATAAGTATTTGACAATAAAAAGGAATGAATACTGATCATGCCACAACATAGATGAACTTTGAAAACATTATGCTAAGTGAAAGAAGCCAGTCACAAATGCCCACATATTGTATGATTCCGTTCATATGAAATGTCCATACTAGGCAAATCTATAGAGACAGAAAGTAGGTTGGTGGCTGCCAGGACTGGGAGGAGGATGGAATGAGGAAAAACTGCTAAAGAGTGCTGAGTTTCTTTTGGGGAATGAAAATATTATAAAATTAGATTGTAGTGGTGGTTGCACAACTCTGTCAATATATTAGAACCATTGAATTATATGATTTAAATGAGTGAATTGTATGGTATGTAACGTATGTCTCAATAAAACTGTTTATAGAAACACATCATTGGCAAGAGACTTGAACAGACATTTCTCCAAAGAAGATATACAAATGGCCAACAAGCACAAGAGAAAATGTTTAACATCAGCCATTAAGGAAATGCAAATCAAAACTACGAGACACTACTTCACAGCCACTGGGATAGCTATAATAATAATTTTAAAGAAGAAAATAATAAGTGTTGACAATAATGTGGAGAAATCAGAGAACTTGTACATTGCTGGTAGGAATGCAAAATGATGTAGCCATTGGGGAAAATAGTTTAGAAGTTCCTCAGAAAGTTAAACATGGAATAACCATGTGACCAGAAATCCCACTCCTAGGTATGTTCTCAAGAGAAATGAAAATATAGGTCCAAACAGAAACTTGTATACAAATGTTTATAGCAGCATTATTCATAACAGCCAAATGGTGGAAAAACCCAGATGCCTGCCAGGAGATGACTGGATAAACAAATTGTGGCATATACATACAATAGAATATTATTCAGCCATAAAAAGAAACGAAGTATTGAAACATGCTACAAATTGGATGAAAACATCATGCTAAGTGAAAGAAGCCAGATACCAAGTTCACATATTGTAACGATTTCTTTTATATGAAATAAATAACCAGCATAGGCAAATCCATGGAGACTACAAGCAGATTAGTGGAGGGGGAATGGGGAGTGATTACTTAATGGATACAGGGCATACTTCTGGGGTGATGAAAAAATTTTGGAACTAGAGAGAAATTGCGGTTGTACAACACCGTGAATGCACTAAATACTCCTGAATTGTGCACTTTAAAATATGTTGTTAATTTTACGTTATGTGAAATTCATCTCAATTTTTTAAAAACACATCAGACTCAAAGCATCATATAAATCTAATCTTTTCCTTCAGAGATCTCCCCATAAATAGCAAGACAAAAATCCCAAGTACTTATTTTGGCATTCAAGGCCCTTTACAACTTGTCCTAAACTTATATCCAATCTCTCCTACCCCCACTTTCCATCACTTCCCCCAAGTCTTCTACACTCCAGTCACACTGAATGAGAGCTCAGTATTGCCCAGACATGTGGTTCTTTCATAACTCTGCTTTGAAATGTTCTTTCATAACTGATTACATATGCTGTTCTTCCCAGCTACACTATGGGCATCTCAAAGGTAGAGACAGCATCTGGTTCATCTTTGCATTTCCAGATCTCACCCTGGGTCTGGTCTTTAGTGTGCACTTAATGAATGTTTGTTGAATTGAATTGAATGTGCTTGGAAACCCTGTGGCGGAACCTCCAGAATCCTTCAGGGACTGTAAATGTTCAGTGAATAGGTGAAATGAGGCAGTTCCTTAGAGTTAGAAATTAACCCATTTTGTTAAGAAAACATTAGGATGGATACACTGTCTCCATTTGCCTTTGGGAAAATACCAGAAAAAGAGAATGCTGAAATGCCGTGAATACTCTAAAGGCTTATATCATTTTAAATTCGGCATTGGGAGGAAAAAAGGGAAGTAAAGTAGGTGGTATAATAGAAATTTTTATAATTCGGTCTTGAAGGAAATGACAAGAGCTGAATCAAACACCCCTGGGCTTTCCATGGACCTGTATTCGATAGAGGGAGGTAAGAGGAAGGGGAGACATTAGACAAGGTGGAAATAGATCCAAGTCAGCATCCTCCCAGGTTCTGCCATGCTCTGGTACAGAATTTATCCACGACAGAGCTAAAGTGCTATATACCACATGTATGGTGGTTGAAACTGAGCTGACATAAATGAGGTCCCCTCTTGTTTATCACGTTACCAAAAGATTGCCCAGTGTTCTCCTAATAGAACCACCCAAACTACACAGCATTCAGAGTCACACACACAATGAGTTTGGAAGTGGTGTTTAGAACCAATAAAAATAACAACAATGAAGATAACAGCTAACATTAAATACCCTTTATGTACCAGTTAGCGTTCCAGTTGAGGGCGACACGGAAATGAGTAATACACAGCTTTTAATTACAAAAGCGTATAGCTTACTGGGATAGACCGACAAACGAGTAAAGTTTAACTCAATGTTGTGTCATTTCTGACTTATGAACAAAGTGCTGCTGAACTCTCATGCCTCAGTGGTCTTATCCCCAGGTCAGAGTTCTAAGCTGTCTTCAGCAGCAACTCTGATTCAAATAGAGAATTAAAAGAGATGGGGCCTGAGGAGCAGACTCTTCCTCTTTTCCCAAGAAAACTACGACTGTTGCTCTGAGCTATAGGAGGAAAAATCTACTGGGGAACTGCTGGAGGGCAGGGATGTGTATCTAATTTATCTCTGTATCTCCCCTAACACCTAACATATGGTGGATGTTCAAATCTAAGTTTTAGTCTAACTGAAGCAAGTAGAATATGTTGTGCTTCAAGGGTTCTTGCCAAATATCAGATGTGCCAATGGCAGCAGACATGCAACCTTTCCCTTGCACATCACTAAAAAATGCAACTCCTGACTTAAAGGTAGGGAGTCAACCAAAATACAAAGTGGTAGGCAGAAACTCTCTACTAATAATTTGTTACAGGGACAGAAATGCTGATTCCTAGTAGAATAATACCTCAACACTGCATACAGAGACAGAGAAAAATGGTCAGAAACCTTGCCCATCAATTCTTCTGAAACAAGTTTCTCTGAGTGGGGTGGTTCTGAAAGTCAAACCCCAGCCCTACTAGGGAAATGTATAACAGTCAGTCATACAGCCACACTTCCTGATATTTTTCAAGGCAATTTAAGTTTCAGATACTACATCTCAGTCAAGACATGTACCAGATGTTTCCTGAAGTGAGGTTTAGAAAATGGGCCAATCTTACGCCCCTGGTGAAAAAAGAGATAGGAAGATATCCAGTTCCCCAAATCTGGGTACCTCAATCAAATAATTCCGATGCAGACTTAACAGGAAGATATGCGGAAAATGCACTCTGGGCAGATCACAACACTGTCTACTTCTACAAGGACTGATGTGCTAAAGCCCTTATGTGCAGCACAGGTGTGCCAGGCTGGATGGTACAGAGTTGAGAGACTTCTTTGGTTCTTAACCTAAGAACACACTAGAGCAAGCCGTGCCCACATTCCAAGTCTGGCCCTGGATCTTATCGTGATTTAGGGCTAGTAGAGGCATGGAAATTTGAACCCAAGGAAAACTGTTTTAATGGGTTTTAAAATGAATAAAGACAAATTTACTCAAGAAAAAGGCCAGTTTGCACAATTACCAGAAAACTCCACTATCTGGGAATGTGGTTTAATTGTCTCCTTGGCCAACCCATGTCCTTGACCCTCCACAGAAGGCGGTGTGAGGCAGTGGGCTTTGAGCTGTCCCTCCCATTTAGAAGGACACCCACAGTCAACATAGCTCAGTATCTCTACTTACCCAGGGGTCAGACAGTATTATTAGTAGGAAAGACTCCTTCCCCTTCCCCTTTTTTTTCCTGGTGTGGTGATGGTGAAATTCTATCATCGAGAACTACTTACTTTGAGTGTAATATGGCTGTGGCTATGTGCTCCTCTTTAAAAAGCAAATACTCATGGAAAATAATATTTAAGTCACTTAACCCCTTACACATTCTCTTCTTAGTTGCTTCTCTCACTGCAGAAAAGACTGGGTCAGCAGGAGTTAAGATGGTGCCCAAAGTGAGAGAGGGATAACAAGTCTAAAAGGGGAGAAGATGCTCTCAAGATGTGTCATAGCTTTATTTTTTTAATAGCAGCACAAAGAGGGGAAATGTGAGGTCTGATAAGTTTGTGGTTTGCTTCAGCTATCTGATCAAATGTGACTCATATTTCATACAGAACTTGATAGAATAATATATAATGAAAGTTTTTACTCTATTTGAAGCAACTCTATTTTAGGACCTGTAGTAGGCAGGTTTCTAAGATGGTACCTAATGACCCTCATCCTTGTGTAATCCCCTCCCCTTGAGAGTGATGGGAACCTGAGAATATGATGAGCTATCACTCCTGATTCTATTACACTGTATGGCAAAGGGATCTTGCAGTTGTTACTGAAGTTGTAAATGAGTTGATCTTATCCTGGGGGGAGGCTGACTGAGTCAGATGAGCCTTTAAAAACAGAGTCTTCTTTGGCTGGCTTTGAAGGAAGAAAGCAAACAGCCATGTTGTGAGCTGCTGATAGAGAAGGGCAGGGGTCTCTAGGAGCTGAGGGTGGTCCCTGGAGAGCAAGAAAACCTTGCCTCAGTCATATAATCCATGGAACTGAATTCTACCAGCAACCTGAATGCACTTGGAAGAGGACCTCCCAGATGAGAACCGCAGCCTCAGTTGACACCTCGATTACAGCCTATGAAGCCTGAGCAGAGGATCTGGCTAAGCTGTGCCCAAACACTTCACCCATGGAGAATGAGATAGTAAATGCATGTTGCTTCAGCTGCAAAGTTTGTGGTAATTTGTTATGCAGCAATAGAAAACTAAAACAGGACAAATATTGTCAAATTCTGCACAGTGGCTGATTTTTGCTGAGAACTACAAGCATGCCGAGTTAAAAATTTCCATGAGAAGACAGTTTTTAATTATCTGGGTATCCAAAGCATCAGAGTACTTAAACTTCTTTTTTCAGGAGCAATAAAACATTGACTTTTCTCACTCAGAAAACTCAAAAATAGCTGAACAGATTTTCTTTAGAACTTTCCAAAAATAAAGATTTTCTTCTGGGCTGAAATCAGTCTGGGAAATGTTAATCTGGAAGGAAAAAGAAGTTTAAGTAGTGTAAATACAATAGCTCAAAATAGGCTGCATTTTTCTGACCTATGGGGGCTCTGGAGAAAATTGCTCACTGTTCAGAACAGCAGAAATGCTTGATTACTGTAGTTGCATGCAAGGTACCAGAAGAAGCCATATGCTTGGTAATATCTTAGTCACTGCAAAGAGTAGATGTAGGGACAAAGATTGAACCATGAATAAGAGATCATCTTTTCGTCCTTACTAAATGAAATTCCAAAATACACTCACACATCCAGAAGGGATTTTGTAAGGTTGTACAGTCCTTATTTATGGCTTTAAACAAGATTGTGATTAATTCAAAATAACAAGATATACTTTTTTCAAACTCTTCAGAAAGTAAATCAGTTAACTATCCTGGGACCATATTTCCTTGTCTGTAAAACGAATGTTTGGTCTAATCTCCAAGGTTCTTTCCAGCTCTGTGATTCTGTCACAAGCTTCCTCCATCATTTTATCTACCCAGTTTGTTAATGTTGTTACATGAGGCTGAATAGGAAAAGCATCCAGTACACTGAAAGCACTCAACAAATGGAAATTCTTTTTAGTAAAGTATTAAATCAATGTTGGCTGCTGCTGCAGTTAGTGTTGCAAAACCTTCCTTCATAAGTCTGATTTTTCCAAAACTTTTCATCACCTTTCCAAAGCATTCCACTTGACTTCTCTTTAATTATGGAGCAATTAAAGACAAAACCAGTCCTCTAAAAAGGATTAGCTATAATAGGAGAATTCCAAAAAGAGTCTTAACCTTGACCTCCACTTATATCTTCCATTCACAGTTCCTTGTAAGTTTCAATGCTATATTGATTCCTGTGCTAGATATCTCTGCCTGGATGACTTGCCTGCTCTTCAAACTCAACTTACCCCAACCTACCCCAAATATATTACTTTTCTTCCCCAATCAGCCCATCCCTGCCAGATTTCCCTATTTGCATGGTGTGTCATTGTCTAAATTACTCAATGGTAAAATATTTGAATCATCTTTTTTTCTTCCTTGTCTGTCATGCTTCTTATCTATACATGCAAAATCCTCCTGACTTTTCCTTTTATTTAAGATCAATAACATTTTAATTTTGTAAAAATGTGTTGAAATCATACCTTTCCAAGTCATTAGGAAAGTGTTTTACACATTTTCCTTTCCAATCTGACTACTGCCACTCTAGCTCGAGCTCTTTATACTGGGGGTATTGCACAGCCCTTCCGCTGCCTCCATTTCCCAATGAAAATATGAATTCTTTGAGAACAGGGACATATTTGCTAACCCAGTGCCCTGCACAGGCAGACATCCTATAAACATTTGTTGCTGTGGATGACAATGACAACAGCAACTCAATTATGAAACAATCATTCTTAGGTAAATTTCAGACTCTAAATGTCAATATGTTGACACTCTTGATGAATTCTTTTTTTCTTTAAATTTAATTTTATTTATTTTTTTATACAGCAGGTTCTTATTAGTTATCCATTTCATACATATTAGTGTATATATGTCAATCCCAATCCCCATTTCATCACACCACCACCCCTCCACAGCCGCTTTCCCTCCTTGGTGTCCCTATGTTTGTCCTCTACGTATGTGTCTCAATTTCTGCCCTGTAAACTGGTTCATCGGTACCATTTTTCTAGGTTCCACATATCTGCATTAATATACAATATTTGTTTTCCACTTTCTGACTTACTTCACTCTGTATGACAGTCTCTAGATTCAGTCACATCTCTACAAATGACCCAATTTTGTTCCATTTTATGGTTGAGTAATATTCCATTCTATATATGTACCACATCTTCTTTATCCATTTGTCTGTTGATGGGCATTTAGGTTGCTTCCATGACCTGGCTATTGTAAATAGTGCTGCGATGAACATTGGGATGCGTGTGTTTTTTGGAATTACGGTTTTCTCTGGGTATATACCCAGTAGTGGGATTGCTGGATCATATGGTAATTCTATTTTTAGTTTTTTAGGGAACCTCCATGATGTTCTCCATAGCGGCTGTATCAATTTACATTCCCACCAACAGTGAAAGAGAGTTCCCTTTTCTCCACACCCTCTCCAGCATTTGTTATTTGTAGATTTTCTGATGATGCCCATTCTAACTGGTGTGAGGTGATACTTCATTGTAGTTTTGATTTGCATTTCTCTAATAATTAGTGACGTTGAGCAGCTTTTCATGTGCGTCTTGGCCACCTGTATGTCTGCTTGGAGAAAGGTCTATTTAGATCTTCTTCCCATTTTTGGATTGGGTTGTTTGTTTTTTTAATATTGAACTGCATGAGCTGTTTTATATTTTGGAGATTAATCCTTTGTCTGTTGTTTCATTCGCAAAAGTTTTCTCCCATTCTGAGGGTTGTCTTTTCATCTTGTTTGTAGTTTCATTTGCTTTGCAAAAGATTTAAAGTTTCATTAGGTCCCATTTGTTTATTTTTGTTTTTATTTCCATTACACTAGGAGGTAGATCAAAAAAGATCTTGCTGTGATTTATGTCAAAGAGTGTTCTTCCTATGTTTTCCTCTAGGAGGTTTAGAGTGTCCAGTCTTACATTTAGGTCTCTAATCCATTTTGAGTTTATTTTTGTGTATGGTGTTAGGGAGTGTTGTAATTTCATTATTTTACATGTAGCTGTCCAGTTTTCCCAGCACCACTTATTGAAGACACGGTCTTTTCTCCATTGTATATCCTTGACTTCTTTGTCATAGATTAGTTGACCATAGGAGTGTGGGTTTATCTCTGGGCTTTCTATCCTGTTCCATTGATCTATATCTCTGTTTTTGGGCCAGTACCATATTGTCTTGATTACTGTAGCTTTGTAGTATAGTCTGAACCCAGGGAGTCTGATTCCTCCAGCTCCATTTTTTCCCCACAAGACTGCTTTGGCTATTTGGGGTTTTTTTGTGTCTCCATACAAATTTTAAGATTTTTTGTTCTAGTTCTGTAAAAAATGTCACTGGTAATTTGATAGGGATTGCATTGAATCTATAGATTGCTTTGGGTAGTATAGTCATTTTCACAATATTGATTCTTCCAATCCAAGAACTTGGTATATCTCTCCATCTGTTTGTATCATCTTTAATTTCTTTCATCAGTGTCTTACAGATTTCTGCATACAGGTCTTTTGTCTCCCTAGGTAGGTTTATTCTTAGGTATTTTATTTGTTTTGTTGCAAAGGTAAATGGGAGTGTTTCCTTAATTTTTCTTTCAGATTTTTCATCATTAGTGTATAGGAATGCAAGAGATTTCTGTGCATTAATTTTGTATCCTGCAACTTTACCAAATTCATTCATTAGCTCTAGTAGCTTTCTGGTGGCCTCCTTAGGTTTCTCCATTTGTGGTATCATGTCATCTGCAAACAGTAACAGTTTTACTTCTTCTTTTCCAGTTTGTATTCTTTTATTTCTTTTTCTTCTCTGATTGCCATGGCTATGACTTCCAAAACTCTGTTGAATAATAGTGGTGAGAGTGGACAGCCTGATCTTGTTCCTGATCTTAGAGGAAATGCTTTCAGTTTTTCACCATTGAGAATGATGTTGGCTGTGGGTTTGTTGTATATGGCCTTTATTATGCTGAGGTAGGTTCCCTCTATGCCTACTTTCTGGAGAGTTTTTATCATAAATCGGTGTTGAGTTTTGTCAAAAGCTTTTTCTGCATCTATTGAGATGATCATTTGGTTTTTATTCTTCAATTTTTTAATATGGTGTATCACATTGATTGATTTGCCTATATTGAAGAATCCTTGCAGCCCTGGGATAAACCTCACTTGATCATGGTGTATGAACCTTTTAATGTGTTGTTGGATTCTGTTTGCTAGTATTTTGTTGGGGATTTTTGTATCTATATTCATTAGTGATATTTTCTGTAATTTTCTTTTTTTGTAGTATCTTTGTCTGGTTTTGGTATCAGGGTGATGGTGGCCTCATAGAATGAGTTTGGGAGTGTTCCTTCCTCTGCAATTTTTTAGGAGAGTTTGAGAAGGATGGGTGTTAGCTCTTCTCTAAATGTTTCATAGGATTCACCTGTGAAGCCATCTGGTCCTGCACCTTTGTTTGTTGGAAGATTTTTAATCACAGTTTCAATTTCATTGCTTGTGATTGGTCTGTTCATATTTTCTATTTCTTCCTGATTCAGTCGTGGAGGGTTATACCTTTCTAAGAATTTGTCCATTTCTTCCAGGTTGTCCATTTTATTGACATAGAAATGCTTGTAGTAGTCTCTTAGCGTGCTATGTATTTCTGCAGTGCCTGTTATAACTTCTCCTTTATCATTTCTAATTTTATTGATTTGAGTCCTCTCCCTCTTTTTCTTTATGAGTCTGGCTAATGGTTTGTCAATTTTGTTTATCTTCTCACAGAACAAGCTTTTAGTTTTATTGATCTTTGCTATTATTTTCTTTGTTTCTAATTCATTCATTTCTGCTCTGATCTTTATGATTTCTCTCCTTCTGCTAACTTTGGGTCTTGTTTGTTCTGCTTTCTCTAGTTCCTTTAGGTTTAAGGTTAGATTGTTTATTTGAGATTTTTCTTGTCTTGAGGTAAGCTTTTATTGCTATAAACTTCCCTCTTAGAACTGCTTTTGCTGCATCCCATAGATTTTGGATTGTCGTGTTTTCATTGTCATTTGTCTCTAGGTATTTTTTGATTTCCTCTTTGATTTCTTCAGTGATCTCTTGGTAATTTTGTAACATATTGTTTAGCCTCCATGTGTTTGTGTTTTTTACGTTTTTTCCCCTGTAATTGATTTCTAATCTCATAATGTTGTGGTCAGAACAGATGCTTAATATAATTTCAAGTCTCTTAAATTTACTGAGGCTTGATTTGTGACCCAAGATGTGATCTATCCTGAAGAATGTTTTGTGTTCACTTGAGAAGAAAGTGTAATCTGCTGTGTTTGGATGGAATGTCCTATAAATATCAATTAAATCTCTCTGGTCTATCGTGTCATTTAAAGCTTGTGTTTCCTTATTAGTTTTCTGTTTGGATGATCTGTCCATTGGTGTAAGTGAGGTGTTAAAGTCCCCCACTATTATTGTGTTACTGTCAATTTCCTCTTTTATAGCTGTTAGCAGTTGCCTTATGTATTGAGGTGTTCCTATGTTGGGTGCATATATATTTATAATTGTTATATCTTCTTCTTGGAATGGTCCCTTGATCATTATGTAGTGTCCTTCCTTGTCTCTTGTAGCATTGTTTATTTTAAAGTCTATTTTACCTGATATGAGTACGGCTACTCCAGCTTTCTTTTGATTTCCATTTGCATGCAATATCTTTTTCCATCCCCTCACTTTCAGTCTGTATGTGTCCCTAGGTCTGAAGTGGGTCCTCTGTAGACAGCATATATATGGGTCTTGTTTTTGTATCCATTCAGCAAGCATGTGTCTTTTGGTTGGAGCATTTAATCCATTCACGTTTAAGGTAATTATCGATATGTATGTTCCCATTACCATTTTCTTAATTGTTTTGGGTTTGTTTTTGTAGGTTCTTTTTTTCTCTTGTTTTTCCCAGTTAGAGAATTCCCTTTAGTATTTGTTGTAGAACTGGTTTGGTGGTGCTGAAATTCTCTTAGCTTTTGCTTATCTGTAAAGCTTTTGATTTCTTCATCAAATCTGAAAGAGATCCTTGCTGGGTAGAGTAATATTGGTTGTAGGTTCTTCCCTTTCATCACTTTAAATATGTCATGCCACTCCCTTCTGGCTTGTAGAGTTTCTGCTGAGAAATCAGCTGTTAACCTTATGGGGATTCCCTCATATGTTATTTGTTGTTTTTTCCTGCTGCTCTTAATATTTTTTCTTTGTATTTAATTTTTGATAGTTTGATTTATATGTGTCTTGGTGTGTTTCTCCTTGGATTTATCCTGTGTGGGACTCCCTGGGCTTCCTGGACTTGGGTGGCTATTTCCTTTCCCATGTTAGGGAATTTTTCCATTATAATCTCTTCAAATATTTTCTCAGGTCTTTCTCTCTCTCTTCTCCTTCTGCGACCCCTATAATGTGAATGTTGTTGCATTTAATATTGTCTCAGAGGTCTCTTAGGCTGTCTTCATTTCTTTTCATTATTTTTTCTTTATTCTGTTCTGCAGCAGTGAATTCCACCATTCTGTCTTCCAGGTCACTTTTACGTTCTTCTGCCTCAGTTATTCTGCTATTGGTTCCTTCTAGTGTATTTTGCATTTCAATTATTGTATTATTCGTCTCTTTTTGTTTGTTCCTTAATTCTTCTAGGTCTTTTTAAATATTTCTTGCTTCCTCTCGATCTTTGCCTCCATTCTTTTTCCAAGGTCCTGGATCAACTTCACTGTCATTATTCTGAATTCTTTTTCTGGAAGTTTGCCTATCTCCACTTCATTTATTTGGTTTTCTGGGGTTTCATCTTGTTCCTTCATCTGGTAGAAAGCCTTCTGCCTTTTCATCTTGTCTTTCTTTCTTTGAATGTGGTTTTTGTTTCACAGGCTGCAGGATTTTGGTTCTTCTTGCTTCTGCTGTCCAGCTAATAAGTGGATGAGGCTCTCTAAGAGGCTTGTGCATGTTTCCTGATTGGAGGGAAAGGTTCTGGGTAGAGCTGGCTGCTGCTCTGATGGCAGAGCTCAGTTAAACTTCAATCTGCTTGTCTGCTGATGGGTGGGGCTGGGTTCCCTCCCTGTTGGTTGTTTGGCCTGAGGCAACCCAACACTGAAGCCTACCCAGCTCTTTGGTGGTGCTAATGGCGGACTCTGGGAGGGCTCATACCAAGGATTACTTCCTAGAACTTCTGCTGCCAGTGTCCTTGTCCTCAAGGTTAGTCACAGCCACCCCCCGCCTCTGCAGGAGACCCTCCAACACTAGCAAGTAGGTCTGGTTCAGTCTCCTACGGGGTCACTGCTTCTTCCCCTGGGTCCTGATGCACACACTATTTTGAGTGTGCCCTCCAAGAGTGGAGTCTCTGTTTCCCCAAGTCTTGTCAAAGTCCTGCCATCAAATCCCACTAACCTTCAAAGTCTGATTCTCTAGGAATTCCTCCTCCCATTGCCGGACCCCCAGGTTGGGAAGCCTGATGTTGTGCTCAGAACCTTCACTCCAGTGTGTGGACTTCTGTGGTATAAGTGTTCTCCAGTTTGTGAGTCACCCAACCGGCAGTTACGGGATTTGATTTTATTGTGATTGTGCCCCTCCTACCATTTCACTGTGGCTTCTCCTTAGTCTTTGCATGTGGGATATCATTTTAGGTGAGTTCTAGTGTCTTCCTGTCAGTGATTGTTCAGCAGTTAGTTGTGATTCCGATGCTCTCGCAAGGGTTCCAGTGTCTTCCTGTTGATGATTGTTCAGCGGTTAGTTGTGATTCCGATGCTCTCACAAGAGAGAGTGAGATCACGTCCTTCTACTCTGCCATCTTGAACCAATCTTGACACTCCTGATGAATTCCTAAGTAGCATATTGGCAACTACATTTCAAAGCTGTATTCACAGGGCACTTCACCGTTGTTCATCAGTTTTTGTCAAGATATTCTCAAGCGGTAAGTGATAAAAAAAATATTCCCTATTCTTTTTTTCTAAATTGAGCAAAGCAAAATATTTTTATGAGATATATTAAGAGTATACAGTATATTAATTAACATGAGAAATTAAAATAAATTCATTTTTTTGGTCCCCTGTACCAATCGCAATAATTCTCTAGCATTTTTTCTATAGGAAAGCAAATAGTGACTTATTTGATTTAATTGAATTGCTGGTAATCCTCGATGATTGGGAGAGTCTCTAGCCTTCCACTCAAACTGAATTTTTTTACTTTTATACCCCTCAAAAAGATAATTTTAGTGTGTCTTTGGTGTCTTATTTGTTTTTTGTTTATTGATTTTTCTGATTAAAATAATGCAATTTAAACCCAAAGTAAGTAGTAGGCATGAAATAATAAAAAACAGAACAAAAATAGAAAATAGAAAACTAGATAAAAACAATAGTCATTAAAACCGATAAACCTCTAGCCAAACTGATCAGGAAGCAAAAAGAGATACATTTTGATGATATCAACAGGAGAGGAAACATTGCTATACTTCTTATAGACATTAAAAGAATAGTAAGGGTATATAAACAGCTTTATGCCAACAAATTCAATAACTTAGATTAAACTGAACTGAAAAAATTGAAAAAATTCTTTAAAAAAGCAAATAATCCCAGTTCACTCAAAAACAAGAAGAGATAACACAAATAACTTTTTATGTATGAAGGAAATTGAATTTATCTTTAAAAATCCTTCCCCAAAGAAAACTCCAGGCCCAGATGATTTCATGGATTAATTCTACAAAATATTTCGTGAAGAAATAAAGTTAATTTTACACAAACTATTACAGGAAATAAAAAGAGGAACACATCTCAACTCCTTTTAAATCTAATACTGCCCCAAAATCAAAACCATTAAAGTAAACTATGAGGAAAAAAAAAAAAAGTACAGATTGATTGACTTCATAACATAGATGGGAAAATTCTCAGCAACTTTTTAGAAAATCAAATTTCAAAGCATATAAAAATGATAATACATCATGAAAAATTTAATTTAGTCACTTTTATAGTCAAAAGTAATCAATGTAATTTACCATGTTCATAGATAAAAAAGAAAAGTCAAATAAATAATCATCTCAATAGTTTCAGAAAAAGCATTTTATAAAATTCAATACCCCACACATGATAAAAACTCTCGGAAAACAAAGAATAGAAGGGTGCTTCCTCAACGTGATAAAAAGGCATCTACAAAAACCCTTATTTCACTCCATATACAAAAATTAACTTGAAATGGGTCATAGATCTAAATTTAAACATAAAAGCTAAAACTATAAAAGTTCTAGAAGAATAGAAAGAAAAAAAATCTTGGTAATTTAGACTTAGGCAAAGATCTCCAAAATAGGACACAGAAAGTATGAACTATAAGAGAAAAAAATTGATAAGTGGGATTTTATCAAAATTTAAGTTTTTCTCTTCAAAAGACACTTCAGAAAATGAAAAGTCACAGACTGGGAAAAATATTTGCAAAATGTATATCCAATAAATAACCTTTTATATATCCAGAATATATAAAGAACACTAACAACAAGAAGAAGAAAACAACCCAATAAATAACAGGGAGATGAGATTTGAATAGACTTCACCAAAGAAGATACACAGATTTCTTAGAAGTGCACAAAAAGATGCTCAACATCATTAGTCATTAGGAAAACATATTAAAACCACATTGAGTTACCACTTCGAACCCACTAGATTGGCTAAAATTAAAACAATTAACAATTCCAAGTGTTGGTGAGGATATGGAACAACTGGAACTCTCATGCATTACAAAAGGAACAGCCATTTGAAAAAGATTTGGCAGTTCCTTACAAAGCTTACACTTACCAAATAATCTACTAATTCCATTCCTACATATTTACCCAAGAGAAATGAAAAATATGTCCACACAAAGACTTGTATACAAATGTTCATAGCACCTTTATTCATGATGGTAAGAAACTTGAAACAACTCAAATATCGAATAACTGGTGAATAAAAAACCAAATTGTAATTCATCTGTACAATAGACCACCACTCAGCAACACAAAGAAACAAAGTGATGATACATCCAACAACATAGAATTGCAGAAGTAATTATGCTAGACACAGAAGCCTATACAGTATACAATTTTGTTTACATGAAATGTTAGAAAAGGCAAAACCAAATAGTGACAGAAAGCAGATGGGGGCAGGGAGTTAGAGGAAGGGAATGCAAAGGGGCACAAGGAAATATTTTAGTGTAACCGAAATATTCTATACCTTGGTTGTGGCAGTGGTTACATGGAGATAAACATTTGTTAAATCTCATCAAATTGTACATTTAAAGTGGTGAATTTTATTGTATGTAAACTATACCTCAATAAAGCTTCTAAAAGTAACACATATGTATGTAAATTATACCTCAATAAAGCTTCTAAAAGTAACACATACTGATTACAGATAATATTGTTGTATTTCCCAACTTATAGATATATTTTCTATAGGATCTTAAAAACTAAAAAATATGTAAGCTTTATTTTCTACTTTCTAACTTACTCTCCAATAATAAATATTCCCCATGTTACTAAAAACTTTGGAAACACTTAGTGCATGCATGATAGCCCATTTATAAATATGCCACACTTAATCATTCCCCTATTGGTGGAAATTTAGATTTTTAATTTTTCTGTATACTAATATTCTGATATACTTTGTGTGTATATCCTTGTATATTTTTTGGATTTTTTTTCCTGATAATAGATTTTTCAAAGGTACAATTTCTGGGTCAAACTATAAGAACATTTTAAGGATCTTAAACATACTGTTAAATTGTTTTCCAGGAAGACTATACTGATTTAATTCTCACTAGCAGTATATGAAAGGACCAGTTGTACTGCACTCTTGCCAGAACTGAATGTTATTGTGAACTATTATTTGAAATATTTGCTTAAACCTTCCACTTCAGCTTGATACTGGTTTGTAACTCTTCCCTGTACTTTTGTTCATATAGAGTCAGTCCATAATTCACCCTGTTGTGGGTAGGGTTGATTCAGTCCATTCCTGAGGATTTGTGACATTTGCAGACCCTCTGGGTACTGTGGGTCTATTCTGACATCATCTTCCTGATATTCCAGAGCCTGAGTCTGACTGTCTCCGTTTCTTGCCTCTATCTGACTAGTTATCTCTTAATGTGCTTTTGAGTCTTCCATGTTTATATCATCTCTAGTGCTTAAGACTTTAACATAGCATATCTTAGCTATTACACACGGCATCTCTTTGCCTGTGGTGTAGCTCAGCACATAGTATAATTCATCTTCCATGTAGTACAGCTGTGATTTGTTCTTCATTCCTATTTACCACCCCATCCTTATCTTTCCCCTTAGTTCTCCTCTCATCTCTCCCAGCTGGCACCTCTTTCCCAATTACAAGCAATGATCATATAATAGAGACATGAAGATAAATAAAAAAGAGAGCTGAGCCTTATCCTTTCTGTGGCTAGGCTGGGTCAAATTTTGGTCCATCTTCCCCACTCCCTTCTCTGCTGGACTTAGTGCTCCCTTCTTCCTCCTGCCAGGTTAATCCTATGCAGGTTCTGAGTTAGTACTGACCACTGCTGGCTCAGTTCCATCAGGCTTCAACTGGCTCTGGAGTTGCTTTGAGGCAGGACAACTTTTTATTTCTGGCTCAATCTGTGAGACTCAGCTTGGGTATCATTTCCTCTGGATTAGAGCTCCCAGGGTGGCTTGATACCCTCCCTGTGTATTCCAGTGGCACCTCTGCTTGCCCCTATTATTATACATATCCCACTTGATTACAATTGCCTGGTTAAAAGACAATCCAGCCTACCAGAAATGGGAGCTCCAGGAGGTCAAGGACTAGCTCTTTTATCTATATATTCCTGGCAATTTGCACAGTCCCTGGATTTCAGTGCAAGTTCTATATTTCCACTCTTGTCTTCCAACAGTCTTCTCTTCACACAGCAGTCATGCTGATCTTTTAAAACATAATCATTCTTTCTCTCTAATTTATTAATTTTCAGAGTTAAGTGGTCTGTGTCCTACTTTCCTGCAGTGGCTACCAATGTATAGATTTTTGTTTTGGTTGGTGGTTTGTGATTCTCTGCATGTTTTTTTTGTTTGTTTGTATCATTATGAACTCACAGACTTTTAAAATATGTTCAATATGAGTCAGTCAATTGCAGTTGCTATTGTTTTTGATTCTCAAATTGCCCCATCTTACACCTGTGGGAGCTCCCTCATACTATCTCCTACATCAAATTAGATCTTTATGACACAGCCCTGCCCCCTTTTTTTGATAGATTCTTTTTTTATTGGTACCACAAGGCTTATCATCATCTTGCTTATTTCCAGCCTCAGACTTGGAATCAGCCCTTTCTCCACAAAACCCTGGCTCCTTTGAGGGTATAATGTTACTTACAGGCCGCAACCTGGACATTATGAATATTTCTTGACACTTGTTTGTCATTGCTTCTAGAATTTTGGAGTGGACAAAGGTAGGGAATATGCACTTATCTTACCTGTTCTGTATAACTACATTTCAGAATAATCAAAAAAGCCCTAGTTGATGAGACACTTTGTACATTTAGAGAAGAATTGTAGTTATTAAATGTATAAGGATTAATAAAATCAAAACATCACAATTTGCAACCACTAATGAAGTAATTGATTCAGGCAATGAACATCAACAGATGCTAAAGCCATTAGGAGAGGATGATAAGGACCTTCACAGTGAAAGGATCAGGCTACCCCATGTGAACCCACTGATCAATTTTAGCATGTCTTAAAATGAGACAACCAGACATTATGTACTGCATGATGTAATGCAATAAGAAATACACTGCACCACTTATGAAATATTCTTGCCAAAAAATGTGAAACCTGAATTTAATCAACATTTAGGTCTAACCTTTAGTTTGCAGAGCAGTAGGAGAACAAATAGACAAATTAAGAATTTGGTACAATTTACAGGACAACTAACCTAGTTTATTCAACAATTCAAAGAGCAGAAAAAAAAAGGGGGGAGGAGTGGGGTCCTTTACAAATTAAAACAGACTTAAAAGGCATTATAATCAAATGCTGCAATGATTGGACCTCATTTGTGTCCTGATCCAAATAAATCCATGTAAAACTCTTTTTTTAGATAATTGGGGAAATGTTAAAGTACATTTAGAATTAGATGTTACTAATGAATTTTTGTTAATTTTGTCAGGCATGATAACAGAATTGTGGTTATGTAAGAAAATATCCCTTTTAAAAAGAATATATACAGAAACTAACACACCATTGTAAAGCAATTATACCCCAATAAAGATGTTAAAAAAAAAAAGAATATATAAGCACAGGGAACTCTACACAATACTCTGTAATGGCTTATATGGGAAAAGAATCTAAAAAAGAGTGGATATATGTATATGTAACTGATTCACTTTGCTGCACATCAGAAACTAATACAACATTGTAAATCAACTATACTCCAATAAAAATTTTTTTAAAAATTAAGATGTTTGTATGGCAAAAAAAAAATCATAGTAAAAAAGTTCAAAAGACAAAAAAAAGATCCTACCTTAATCCCAAACTCCTCATTTGGGGTTAACATATACACACTACGACATATAAAAGAGATAGGGACTTCCCTGGTGACGTAGTGGTTAAGAATCTGCCTGCCAATGCAGGGGACACGGATTCAAGCCCTTGTCAAGGAAGATCCCACATGCCACAAAGCAACTAAGCCCATGTGCGCCATAACTACTGAGCCTGTGCTGTAGAGCCCATGAGCCACAACTACTGAGCCTGTGCACCACAACTACTGAAGCCTGCGCACCTAGAGCCTGTGCTCTGCAACAAGAGAAGCCACTGCAATGAGAAGCCTGCACACCACAACAAAGAGTAGCCCCCACTCGCTGCAACTAGAGAAAGCCTATGCGCAGCAAAACAGACCCAATGCAGCCACAGATAAATAAATAAATTTACATTTAAAAAACCAGATAATCAACAAAGACCTACTGTATAGCACAGGGAACTCTACTCAATATTCTGTAATAACCTATATGGGAAAAGAATATGAAAAAGAATAGATGTATGTATATATATATAACTGAATCACTTTGCTATGTACCTAAAACTAACATAACATTGCAAATCAACTATACTCCAATACAAAATAACAATTTTAAAAATAATTTTAAAATTTAAAAAGTAAAAGGAATATATATTGAAATATATACAGTTAAGATGACGTGAGACAGATTTGCTTTAATAAAGCACCAAAAGGGAAAAAAAATAAGAAAGGAAAGGAATAATAAATTAGGGGAAAAGGAAGGAAAGAAGGAAGGGAAAGGAAGAATGGAAGGAGGAGAGGAGGGAAGACAGGCAAAAATATTGACTAACTATCAAATCTTGAGGTGGGTATTCAGGAGGGATATTTAAATTGTTCTCTCTACTTTGGTGCATAGTTAACATTTTTCTTTTAAAAGTTTTAAACATACATTATATTAGATCATTTCCCTATTTAATTTCTCAATTAGACACAATTATTATGTGAGTGTATCTATTGGGAGGGGTGGGCAGATAGGAAGGCATTCAGACATACATAAAAAACAAAGAGAAAATCATCCATGGTCACATTGTCCAGTAATAACCAGCATTGCCATTGGGGTCTGTTCTCTTCCAGGCCTCCTTCACATTCATGCCAATGATGGTTACTATTCTATGCTATCAGTTTAAATGGCTCATCCTTGCTGTTTTAGTTGGCATTGCTTTCATTACCAGAGAGACAGAAAATCCTCTCATAGGTTCATTGAATATCCTCTCATAGGTTCTATTTATATTTCTTCTTTTATGAATTACCTGTTTTGAGGGACTTATCAGCTATATTACAAACTTCCTTTTCTGCTGTTCCTGCATAGTTGAATAGAAATGTGCACCATGCTGTATAACCATTAACAGGAAAAGGTGAAGGAGCCACTGAAGTTTGGCAGCTCTGAAGATTTAAGTGTCCTGTGTCTCAAGACCCAGACCAGCCTCAGTGATTCTCCAGGAAACTGCATTGCACAACCCAGAGAGCACCATTCACCTAAAGACAATGTGCTACTCTATTCAGAAAGTATAAATAGGGAACTGGTTCAAGAGTCCCAGTTTTTCTTGGATGAAAACCTCTGTAGGAGATAAAATATAAAACAAGGCTGGCAGGGGAAGAGTCAAGATGGCAGAGTAGGAGGATGTGGAGTTCATGTCTCCTCACAACTAGGGCACCTACCAGGCATTGGTGGGGGGCCTCAGACACCTAAGGGGACTGGAGGAATCCCCACACAACGGGGCCAGGGGTCAGGCCTGAGCTCCTGTGGTGGGAGTGCTGAGTCCAAACCACTGGACTAATTGAGAACCTCAGACTCAGGGAAAATTACTCAATGTGAGGTCTCCCAGAGGTCCTCATCTTGGCACCAAGATCCAGCTCCACCCAACTGCATGCAAACTCCAGTGCTGGATGCCTCAGGCCAAACAACCAACAAGATAGGAACACAGCTCCACCCATAAAAAAAATGAGATGAAAAAATTATGTTACAGATGAAGGAACAAGATAAAAACCTACAAGACCAAAAAAATGAAGAGGAAATAGACAACCTACCTGAAAAAGAATTCATAATAATGATAGTAAAGATGATCTAAAATCTTGGAAATAGAATGGAGGCACAGATCAATAAAATACAAGACATGTTTAACAAGGACCTAGAAGAACTAAAGAGCAAACAGACAGTGATAAACATCTCAACAACTGAAATGAAAAATACACTAGAAGGAATCAATAACTGAATAACTGAGACACAAAAACAAATAAGCGACCTGGAAGATACAGTGGTGGAAATAATGGCTGAGGAGCAGAATAAAGAAAAAAGAATGAAAAAAAATAGGACAGTCTCAGAGACCTCTGGGACAACATTATATTCACAAATATTTGCATTATAGGGGGCCCTGAAGAAGAAAAGAAAGAGAAAGGGTCTGAGAAAATACTTGAAGAGATTATAGTCAAAAACTTCCTTAAGATAGGAAAGGAAAAAGTCAAGTCCAGGAAGTGCAGAGACTCCCATTCAGGATAAACCCAAGGAAAAACATGCCGAGACACATGTTAATCAAACTAACAAAAATTAAATTCAAAGAAAAAATATGGATTTAATTTTGATGAAAATATAAAAAGAGCATGTGACAAACCACTATTTCATTATTAAAAGATTTTGCTCCTCCTATTTAAAGAACATTAGTTTCAGAAATGTGGTTAGAGTACAAACAAACTGTCATCAGGTATCACTCAACTTCAGCCAAACATGGCAGGATCCTTTGCTGCTCTGAGTTTTACTGTTAAGGTGTCTCTTCTACATTCTTGTATTTGTTCTCTTTGTTTTCCATTCCATGATCATGTTCTGCCCTTGTCTCCAAGATTCCATTCTTAAAACCATTCAGTATAAAAGAGATTACCCCCCTCCACTCCTTTTTGTCTTGGATCTTTCTTTTTCTTTTGGTGTTGACTGCTGGAAGTCAAGATTCTAGGAAAGTTAATTGATTTCAGGAAACTGTGATGCATTTCTGTGAGGTTGTGGCAGGTAGAAGATAGAGAACTATAGAGGAGTCAATGGATTAAGATAAAGAAAAGGTCAGCATCTAAGTGCTTGAAAGAAATTGGCACAGGAAAAGAGTTGGGAGAAGCAAGGGTGATTGAGAGAGAGCCAGGAAGAAGAAACTTACTGAGCATCTACTCATGTCATATATCTTATTGACATGACCTCATTTTATCCTCATAAGTCTGGGAGATAGGCATGTTATCCATATTTCACAGAGGAGGGAATGGCAACTCAGAAAAGTTAAGTGCTAAATATCACACAGGTTGTATATGTTGTTAGCAAGAATCAATACCAGTTCTGTCTTGCCTTTAAGGCCATGATCTTCCTAAAATTACACTCACTCCCAAAGAAGAATAGAAAGAGAATATGGGTCATGGAGAAATAATGGATTCTAGGATATCAATTCCTGCAAAGTCGTAAAAGTGGCACTTCTTCAAAGATATATTAAGAGCTCCACAGAATTATCTTTAACTTTTACCATTTTTCCTTGAAAAATAATGATAACAGGGTTTTCCAGACTGTACAAATGGCAAAATTGGGCACATCTTAAGTAAAACCTGCTTGGGTATCCAGGATATAGGATTATTTTAATTCCATAAGATTTCATTTCCAGAATGGTCATAGTCTGGGAAAAAAAAAAGAGGAAAAGTAGGAAGTAGGGTATACGTATACGGGTTATAGCTCCTGGGAGATATTGTGCTGAAAAACAATTTAAACCATGGCAGCTGTTATTGATTTTATCTGAAATGCCCTCACTAATCTTCCTCATCTGCCTGGAGAACTCGTATTGATCCTGAAAAGCCCCACTCAGCTATTACCCACTCCATGCCTCAGAGTTAATCAATCCCTTCTCTATATCATTTCTTTATCTCTTCCACTGTGGCTCATGCAGTGCAGCTATGTCATTCTCCACGCTTTTCATCTATGGAGTCTTCTTACCTCCTGATACAAGAATGTCATCCAATTGATATCTTACAATCTCTTCAGAAGTCCTACATCATCCTGTGTGTATTTCATGTCCATAGGGAAAATCCAGCTCATCCCTAATCTGAACAGCATCTCTTTCTGACCACAATCCTTCCAGCTTTCTCTTTTTAATACACATTCTTCCACCTCAATGAGCCCTCTGATCCTTGCTTAGATTCTGTGATCTAAAACTCTCACTACTCTTTGGTTAATAGTCTCAACTCCCATGCCAATTTATGAATCCATTGCACCTGCCCTGAAAATCATACCACTGGATCAATCCAATCACTCATCACCTCTTTCCTTTGGTAACTCTCTTCTCCTTAGCTTTTTATACATGATTTCCTCATACCTATCTTCCTACTTCTTCTCAATTCCCATTACAGACTTCTAACTATCCCTTAAATACTGCCATTCCCCAAAGTTCCATGCTTAAACTCTATTAACATAGTGCACATTTCTCTTCAGTGCTCACTCACATCCATGGCTTCAGGCCCTTTCTGTATACTGATGATCTTCTAAACTAGACCTTCAACTTGGATTCCTCTTCTACTCTATAGGACTATGCATCCAACTTTCTACTGTACACCTCCACGTGAATGCCCAATATATGCTTTAAATCCAATACATTCAAAACCGTTCACCATTATCCCCTCACCACACCTCAGTGAATGACATCATCATCTACTCATTTGCCCAAGTTAGAAACCTGGAACTTGTTTTGGATTCCTCCCTCTCCCTTGTCTTATCAAATTCAACATCCAAGTTCTACTTGCTTAGCATATCCTGTATCCCTCTCCTTCTCTACACTCTCACTCCCACTGTTATGCCTAAGTTACTAGAACAGACTCTTAAATAGTCTCTCTACATATAATCCTGCCTTCTCTACCACACCACCAATCTATATCTGATACCATCATCTTGAATTACAAATTGGATAATGTGACTCTCTGCCTCTTTTCAAAATCCTTCAATACAGCCACTAGAGGAGTTCAATTACTTTTTAATTATTGAAGTACAATTAGATAAAATAAAAAACAGAAGGGTCAACATGGCTAGAATTTAGCACTGAAGAATAAAATCCAAACTCCTTCGACAGAACACGGGAACTTTTTGAGCTCTCTGACAATCTTTCCAACCACATCTCTTCCCACTTAGCCCCCATATCTATGCCCCAGCCTTGCTGAACTATTTTCAAATGCAGCAGGGTTCCCCATGCCATCTTCTCTCCATGCTAGTGTTCAGATGGTTCCTTCTACCTAAATGCCTTGTTATCTCCTGCTCATTTTTCATGTCCCACTTTCCAGAAAACTGATTAGTTTTCTCAAGGTGAAGTGATACCACAGGAGCCACACACATTTTTATGGCAGTATACATCATATTGTGTAATATTTTTCTGTTCATTTGTCTGTATCCCTAACTAGGTGCCAAGTTCCTTAAGCAAATATCTTAGGCCTTACAGCTTATATCTCACTCATCTCTGAATCCCTAGCACCTAGCTTTGTACCTGGTTCATAAAGACTTTGCAAAAAGTGGGGAAAAAAAAAAAGAATAAATGAACTATTCAAAACATTTTTATTTCTGTTCTTGGTATTTATTGCTCTATTACAAAGCATCCTAACATTTAGTCACAGATGTAGAAAACCAACTTACGGTTACCAGGGGATAAGGGCGGGGGATAAATTGGTAGATTGGGATTGACACATACATACTATTATACATAAAATAGATAACTAATAAGAACCTGCTGTATAGCACAGGAAACTCTACTCAATACTCTGTAATGGCATATATGGGAAAAGAATCTAAAAAAAAAGAGAGTGGATATATGTATATGTATAACTGATTCACTTTGCTGTACACCTGAAACTAACACAACAGTATAACTGAACTATACTCCAATAAAAATTTTAAAATAAAATAAAATTTAGCAGCTTAAAACAGTTAATTATTATCTCTATGGTTCTATAGGTTGACTGGCTCAACTGGATGATTCTTGCTCAGGGCCTCCCATGCAGGTACATGGCAGCAGGGGCTGGAGTCATCTGAAGGCTCAAATGGGCTCAACAAACAAGATACCTGGATCATATGGCCAGCTATTGGTAGGAAGTTCAGCTAAAACACTGTCTTCTGAAGCTTCCATATGTGGTCTTTCAATGTGGCTTGGACCTTTCACAGTATGGCAGGTGGGTTCCAAGAGCATCCCAAGAAGAGTATTCCATGATACCCAGGTGTAATGCGTAGGAATTTTTATGACCTTGGACATGCTGTGATTTTATTTCTAACTTAGTCTATTGGTCAAATAAGAACTTAATGCCAAGCCCAAATTCAAGGGAGGGCAAATTTGACTATCTTCTGATGTGGAAATGGCACATAGGTGCACAGAAGGAAAGAAATGATGATGGCCATCTTTAAAAGTAACTTAACATGATTTAGAATGAAAAACAACTTTAAATAATGCATTAAAATGTGTTCCTTTCTAAAACTTATATTTTTCTTCAATTTGGTCATTTCACTCTTGAGAAGTATTTCCACTTGTGGGGTAAACAGTATTATGTGAAAAGATAACTATTAATGAAGTACCTAGCACTTCACCAGTTCTATAAAAAGTTTGAACCTGAAGGCTAAAATAAGATTAGGGAATGATTTGTATGTCTCCATTATCATTTCATTCTTAAGTGGCCCTTACAACATGAATATTTGAGAAGTGATATTGTAAGCTATTCAGTTCTCAAGTTTTCTCTTTAATTCCTTTGACTTTACAATTCTGGCATTTTGATCTATAAGAAGATTTACTCCAGAAAACAAGTTTCTTTTGGAATGTTAATTCCTGGAAAAGAAGACTCTTTTTTTTTTTTTTAACTTAAAGTTACCTTCACTATTGTTAAGAGGTGAATGAGTATCTATTGACTATGATGCAACAAAATAACAGTATTTAAACAGTGATAGAATTCTGTATTCAATAGTACTTATTTTTCATTTAAGGATGAACTTTTTAGTAGTCATTGAAGTCTGCTCCTGGTATGGAACATGACTACTGTTTATACTTTTAGAGTCACGGCTTAGGATGGGAAGTAAAGAATCCATTATCCCTTGTATGAGAGCATATGAACACCTTGATCTAGGGCTGGATTAGATTAGACTGTATTGCAATTTTAAAAGGGAAAAATATAATACTTAAAACAGCCATGATTGCTTTCTAAAAGAAGTGACATAATTCAATATCAATAATTCTTTATAATGCTCCCTTTCCTTTATGGGTACTAGAGAAGAGACGAAGCAAAATAGAAAATTTCAGTCTCTACAGTTTCGGGTACCGCTGAAGTGTGAGGCAGGAGTAGCTGGTCGTGGCTGGGCAGACACATTGTAGAGTCCATGGATAGGAGAGCATGGAGCAGAGATGGAGAAGGTGGAGGGCTCCCCCTAATTAAAGGAAGAAAAGGTTCCCTCACTGCTGTGATGTGCCCCAGAATCTGGCCAGTGTTTATTCATCCTTCATGCTTCGTTTCATCCCTTACTTTCTACAATTCTGTTAAGCTTCTCTCTTCTGTGTTAATAGGGTGGGGGCCTGAAAGATGGAGAAATAGGGTATTTACAGAGAGAGGAGGACATGGAATGTACAGTGTAAAACCCCTCCATCATCTCAAACTTTCGATAAAGTCCACTATACAAACAAATGTCTTGTGTGCCTGAAGTTTTCAGGGGCTAAAGGGGTCAGGTCCCACAGCCTGGGCAATATGATGCAGGAACGTTATGTATGGAACAGCGAGATGCAGCCAGAAGTGATGAGAGGGAATGTAAGTGTCATCCTAACCACCCCCCTCCTCCCTTTTCCTTCCTCCACAGACAATTCTTTTGGAAGGATTGGGAGGGACTGAAGGCTATCACTGCTTATAGATTAGGACTGGAAGCAAACTCATTGAATCTTAATGGCCAGGGTAACTCAGCTGACATGTGGTCTACATGATTACTTATTTAGGTCTAACTCTCTTAGACTCTGCATTCCTTAAAGGCAGAGATTTGGAGATCATCTGTCTCGAATCCCCCATGCCCTGCTTGCTAAAATGTATACACATACCATGCTAAGTTTTGTTGTGGTTGAAAGATGAAGGGAAGGAGGGGAAAACTTCATGATTCTTTGAATAACTGAAGAGTTTTGGCTCCAAAGACCAATTCTTAAGCTCTAAAATACTACTTTAGCATCTTATATGATGGAAACATCTGTGAGAAAAGTTTCCCTAAGTTACTGATGACAAATCTTGATTTTTAAATAGGCAAAAAAAAAAAAAAATCCAGAAGTTCTCCTTAGCTAGTCAAATTCAGAAGGCATAGATTATGCATGAATATTAACTGGCCTAGAGTTAGAAGAAATCAGCTATGACAAAAATAGAATGTTAACATTAACAAAGACTCCAAACTAAAGCCCATAGTGTCTACATAATACTTATTTACTGCTGTTTCCATAGGGAGATCATTCTTGTGATATTGGAGTAGTTTGAAAAAAATACTATTTGAACTTCCCTCGTGGTGCAGTGGTTAAGAATCCACCTGCCAATGTGGAGGACACGGGTTTGAGCCCTGGTCCGGGAAGATCCCACATGCCGCAGAGCAACTAAGCCCGTGCACCACAACTACAGAGCCTGCGCTCTAGAACCTGCAAGCCACAACCATTGAGCCCACATGCCACAACTACTGAAGCCCACGCACGTAGAGCCCGTGCTCCACATGGTGCAAGCCCGTGCCCACGCAGAGCAGCGAAGAGTAGCCCCCGCTTGCCGCAACTAGAGAAAGCCAGTGCGCAGCAACGAAGGCCCAGTGCCGCCAAAAATAAATAAATAGATTTAAAGAAAAAATACTATTTCACATGCAAATTATTTTATGACTGGTATGTGTGAACAGGCAGAGGAAGATGTTGATATTGTACTTGGACCTATCCACAGTGAAGCTATCAGAGCCCTATTTTTTGTCATTATCCTCAGTTGATGAATGACATGACCCCAATGGGATGCCATATACTCAGGAGCACTGTAAAGTGCTTCTAGACTTGAAAATGGTCCCACACATCTCATTCAATTGGACAGTTTGTACTTTAAGCTCAAAGAGTTTAAGAAGAACATGGTTTCCTTGTAATGAATTGATAGAGGCAGCTGATGCCAAAAAAATCCAAGATCCAACTGCCACATGAAACTTTTAATAGCATTATTTTCTGTGGAGACCCTAATGCCAACGAATTGGTCAAAGGCAAGCACATTCCTGTGAAGGTATCAAAGTTACCCTCTTCAGAGTGGTGTCTGTAAAATCAGTTTGAAAAAAGCAAGTTTATAAGCAATTTGGTTATTACCTTTATTGTCAGTGAACCAAAGTCACTCACATAAAGAAATGGAATTGAAAAAATTTTAATCTGTCTACTGTGACTCATGCACATAACTCTACATTTCTTTAGAGCCTAGAAATTCTGGGTTTAGTTCAGAAGGCCTCTGTATCTGAGTCGCCTGTGCTAAATTAAATTTTTCTCAGCTGCTCTACGTTCTTTATCTCATTTTACCCTATTAGCCCCCAACGCTTCTCTATTTATCTGGGTCCTATTCAACCTTCAAAGAAGGTTCAGTCTTCCAGTTACCTCTACAGAATGACCTCTAACCTTCTCCAACATCTTTACCATTGAGGGATTATTCCCCCCTCTGCCTCCTAGTAACCACAACCACTCATGCAACTCATTAGTCACTGGGCAGGAGGTACCTTGTAGCGTATGGTTCTCAGCTTAAACTTAGGAGATGACCACTGCTCAACTCACTCTAAGGCCATGCCCACTGGGACTGGGAGAATCTGATTACAGTATGGAAGCAAAAAATCCCAAAGTGGCTGTACCTTCTGTGCTACCAAACCCATGCTGTTTTCCTGGCATGTTGCTAGAAAATAAACTTTGTCTGGCAAACTGCCAACCCCTTGTCTCAGGAGAAGATAAATGAGGGTTTCAGCTACCTGTCTTTCATCATTTCTGGTTTTTGTTAAACCCATTATTATACATAACCAAAATTAAGCTCTTAAAAGGCTAGTGTACTTAACATAACTGTTCTTAAGCCTGAATTGTTGCACCATTAACAAGAGTCATATAAGAAGACTCAGTTTAGACCACGAGATCCTAGAGCTTGAAGGGAAGTTAGAGATTTATGTTTCCAAATCTTTGTTTTAATACAAGAGGAAATCAGGGCTCAGAAAGCGTTTAGAATTTACCCCAGATCCCAAACCAGGACCCAGATCCCGGGGTCCTATTTCTAGTCTACCATACTCCCTTTATACCTTTCTGCCTCTTCTCAACTAGAGAATTCCTCTGACAAATGGATTTCCATTCTTCTATTTTAAGAGAGGATTGTCACGGTTGAAAAGATCTTGAAATTACTCATATCACTTCCTAAGAAATCATTCCTGTTTTCTTTGCTCCACCAGAGGTACTGACAAGGATCACAAAGGAATTCTGGAGGTAACATGATAAAGTGTTCTCCCACCAGGAGAACACAGACTCTGGAGTCAGACAACACTGTGCAGGTCTGCACAGTCCTCTTCAGGGTCAAATGGATTAAATGTGATAATGCAAAGAGCCTTCAACACACTGTAGGTCCATAAATGATAGTTTGCCTTCCCTTCCCCAACACCAGAAACCAATTGTGACAATCAGGTGAGAAAACCAGCAGGACACCACACTGCTGGAATTGAAAAATAATAACAATGGTTAAAATAAAATGTTCTGTTTTTAAATAAGTGTGCATGAACAATAATATAAAAAATTGAAAAATCTAGCTTGGAGACTTGTTTATTCTCTTTGAGCACTAGTCTTTTGCTTATTACACTGTAAATTGAGAATGGGTAAATATTCCACCAAGGACACAACTGTATATGCTGAGGATACATTTTCCAACGCTTGAGTTTCCATTAGAGTTTCCATTTCTCAACTTAATGCCTAAGAGAGCAGCTTGACTAATACATTATATCATTTGTGAGTTCACTTTTTAAAGATGAGTTTGAAAGATGGAAAATGAGATTTAGAAGCTAAGAGAATGAAGAGACTTAGAGCAAGAAATCTGTGACTCTGTAGCCCTAGATTATCCTGATGTATCAAATTGACAATTTTTCAAATTTCTAATCTACCTTCTTCTTTGCTCTTCACTGACAAGAAAATCATTTATACAGGAAAACTTTAAAATATTGGTTCTTCATTTGTATATTAATTATTGGGTTGGCAAAAAAGTTCGTTCAGGATTTTCCATAAGAAAAGATGTTACATCTTATGGAAAAACCCGAACGAGCTTGTTGGCCAACCCAATAGTTAAGACAGTAAGGACAAAACTGTAGACTTTCTGGAAGCATAAGAAAACACTAGGTTTTCAAAAAAAAAAGAAAAAGAAAATACTAGGTTTTCAAACATGGAGAAGTGGAAACAAGAGTGATTTTGAGTACCTACTTTGTGCTAGCTGCTCTACTAGGTAATTTTGAATGTGTCAGTTTTGAGCCATTACCATTGCATGGTAAGTATTATTAACCTATTTCACAGATTGAAACCTTACAGGACCCTATGGTCCTTCTCCCCCATGTCCTCTGCCTGCCTTTTGCCTGTGGAAAAAATTTAGCCAAAGAATAAGTTTAATCAGAGAAGTGAGAAAATGCAGAAACAAAGGAAGTCAAAGGAGACCAGATAATAATAGTTTAGTCATTAAGCATAGTCAAGGACATTTAGTTCCTTCTCAAGGGCTACAGATAATATTCTGAGCCATATCCTGTGAGCTGTTTTATAGATACTGAAACCCCCACCAGGCGGAAGAAGTTAACTACATGATGACCAGACTATAGCCAAGATATAAACTGCCACAATTCTGAGAACTGGCCTCAAGGAAATGGGAACAAACCAACCCTGGAACTGAAGATTAACTGTACCTAAAACAACCAAGATGATGTTGATCAGACCACAGATGACCAATTTCAAGATGACTGTCAGAGCTGACTGTGCTGTTTCTGCATGTAGCCCCCTCCCTTTGTATAGACTTGCCCACTGATTGTCAGTTGGGTGGTTGTGGGGGAGTCTGCCTTTGGACAGGAGTACACCCTCCCCACCAGTTGCCAGCCTCCAAAATAAAACAAACTTTCCTTTCCACCAACCTTGCCTCTTTATTGGCTCTTGAGCAGTGAGCAGCCAGACCCCCAAGTTGGTTACAAGGTGAGATGCAAAAAGTTTGGTTGACTTACCCAAGATTACATGGGTGGTAAAGAGTGGAGTCATGAGTCTTACCTGCCACTGTAGAGCCCTGCCTTTCTTACAAGAGGCAATGGAAATGCATTTAGATGTAGAGTCAGAAGATGAGGTTTAGGACCTAGGTCTTTACTTATAAGTATTTAGAGTTTAGTCAAGACATACCACTTTCTGGGGTTTAATTTCTTCATCTATAAAATGAGAATGCTTAGCACCTACCTCAGAGGGTGTTATGATCTGTGGAAGTGATTTTTAAACTGCCAAAAGCCATTGAAGGAGGGGTATCTGAACGGCGGTGATACCCTCCCTTGCTGCAGTGAGCCAACATCTCCCACCCACTTCTCAGAATTGACATGAGGAGTCATTGGACACTGGATGTCCAAGTCAATGTAAACCCACGCAGCAGCATGAAAACTTTAGTTATCAGCATTCTTAGGAGACTTGCAGAGCTCAAGCACTAAATAAAATAGTTCTTATACATTTGGTTTTTCTAAGGTAATTAGGATAGCTTTTCAGAGTTTCAGAAACCCAGAGAGTATCTTCAGACTGTAGTTTAGGAAATGAAGACACTTGCTGATCTAATAGAGCAGAGTCTTTAGTCAAATATACCCTATTAGATCTGTGAGGAACCATGGAGATTACGCAGAATCTAACCTCCATTTTGCAGATGAGGAAATTGAGAAGAAGATACATAGCTAATGTCACAGAGTTGGGACAAGAACTCATGGCACCGGACTCTGAGTTTGTGCTCTTTTCCACTGCATTAATTGTTCCTCTAACTTCATTTAGACTCAGGAATGTCACTGACAACAAAGTTAATGACAAAGTATTAATTATTAAGTCTATGAGTACAGATCTAGATGGGTTTACACTTACTGTGTGACCTTGGGAAAGTTGCTTCATATTTGTGTCTGTGTCCTCATCTGTGAAGTGAGTTATAATAATACTGATTTCAGAGGTTATTGAGAGGATAATACAAGAAAAGTTCTTAGCACAGTGTTCTTACTGTGCCAGTAACTGCTCAACTCTTGTCAGTTATTATATAATCACCAATAATGTACATGCCATAAAACCCATAATATGACTATCTGTGCATCCCCCCCAAGCAGGGAGCCTATCAGGACACAGCCTGGAGGTAACGGGCAGACCCATTGGTGGTCAGTCTGCTTATTTCCATTTTATCAAGAATGTCAAGCAACTGTAACATGAGAGGATGAGGCCAGATTTGGAGGGAGTAGAGGAGGTGAAACACTCATTCTGAGCATTTGAGCCCAAGTCCCAGTTTTTTAATCTACAGATGGGGATATTAATACCCATTCATTTTCATTTTGTGGTATTCAGAGCTGTCAACTTCAATAAAAATTGTATTATAAACTATTCATTGTTATATAAATGTAAAGCAGAGAGCAGAAATGATAGTGGTTTTCTCCTTGTGCTAATAAGCCCCAGTTTCTCACCTGAGTGGCTTTTCCTTTCTCACACTCAGGCATCCGGGAGATTTGATGTCAGGAATAATGAGTTAGCATTCTATTAATTACATCTGTTCTCATGGCCTCGAACTTGAGTGTTTGCTCGCCTCTAACAAAGAAAAAGCTGTCCTTTCCTTAGAACATGAGATCCTTTCTAAATAAATTACGAAAGTCTTTTCAATAGGCTACTTTTTCTTCTTACGTAGGAGCATAGATCTGGGATTATCTTAAAGCCACAGTAGGCAGCTACCTGCTTTGTGTACTGTCCTAATCATTTACCCTTTGATTTCATGTTTCTTTCAAAAGCGTCAAAGCACTAGGCAAATATTACTCATCAAACTGGTCTGATAATGTCCTTCTACATTTAGCACTTCTTTTTCTTTCTTGGCCCAGTCACATCTATTCTCAGGACTATGACCCACATGAGCTGGAGGGCTCTGGGCAGAAATGCCACATTCCAGCTTTCAGTGGACAGTTTCAAGGACTCCAGAGCTTCTTTTCTGGCTGCCTACACCATTTAGTATTTTCTTTGCCATTGCCTCCTTCTGTTGCCATGGTTTCCTCGTAGTTGTCTTAGAGTAGGTGCCCATCTACATCTCTGCTGGGAGCTTTAATCTTTAAGGACCTGAATTGCAGAGCCCATGAGTCTGTACTGGGTAGGTGTGTTGGTGTCTAACTAATTGAATACAGCTTTTTAGGTTCAACAGGAAGAACCTGTGGCCAGTGTTAACCTCCCTCTCCCCCTAAGCATTTTCCACCAAGCCCACACTTTCCTCCCAACCTCAGCTCTTGAATTCATGCTGGTTGATGTGGATGTATGAGTTATAAGTAGCTGCCCTGTAAGCCACTCCCATTGTCACATTTCAGACTTCCCTACCTTCTCTGCTTTCCCATCCCCCATTCAATCTCCCCCTTCACATATCCACAAATCCCAGTAACTTCTGGGAAGCAGCTGGGGGAGAAATGAGGTAGCAGAGAGGTGCCAACACGGCCCTTGGAGACTGACCAGCTATTTATCCACTCCACACGCATAGTAAGTGTTCTCTGCTGATAATTCTTGCTTCCATTTGACTAAGTGAGAATTGGAGGGTCTAGGAGCTAAAGGGACTGGCTGACTCCAAGATTAGGCCACTTTCAGAAGAAGCAGAAGTCGACTGATCCACAGCTCTAATCACGATACTAATAGTTAATCCAGTAAAAACAAATATTTGCCATCCCACAGGTGAAATACCCCTTGCTTAATCTTTTTCTTCCCCTTCCTATTTCCCAATATTTCATTACGGCAAAGTTTTCTTAACTCGTAAGATATTCTTGCCTACGGTTTGGTTTTCACTAAGGAAAGTACATTATGATAAAATTTACCTGAAATTAGTATCATAAACACAGCAGCATAATATCACTGTATGGGGCCGCCCCTGAGAGCCTAACCAGTGAGGTATACCTGAGCCTAAGATAGTTGTACACCTCTTCCCTTTTGTGGCTTTATTCACTTTCAGTTCGGCGGCTTACTGGAATAACTGCGATAATTAAACAGAATTTCCAGGCCCTCTAGATTATATGCAGAGAGATGCAAAAGGTCATGCTTGAGTGGGAAAAAGTTTTGCTGATCAGTATGGCTGGGTAACTACACTGCCGCATGCCAAACCTAATGAAATCAGTGCATCTGGTCAAAGACTCACCACTCTCCTCTATCCCATACCCTTTTAAAACCAGTAATACTGATGGCAAAGAGGCAATAGAAAGCATGAGTTTACAATGGCAGACTCAGAGGTTCAAATCCTGGACGGGAGAGGCCACAGCAGTGAGAGGCCCGCGTACAGGAAAAAAAAAAACAAAACAGAGAACAGGAGTATTTATTTATTTACTTACTTACTTTGGGCTGTGTTGGGTCTTCGTTTCTGTGCGAGGGCTTCCTCAAGCGGGGGCCACTCCTCATTGCGGTGCACGGGCCTCTCACTATCGCGGCCTCTCTTGCTGCGGAGCACAGGCTCCAGACGCGCAGGCTCAGCAGTTCTGGCTCACGGGCCTAGTTGCTTCGTGGCATGTGGGATCTTCCCGGACCAGGGCTCGAACCCGTGTCCCCTGCATTAGCAGGCAGATTCTCAACCACTGTGCCACCAGGGAAGCCCCAAGTAGTATTAAAAACAATTACAGGTGACTGCCTGCTACCCAGGGCTGTGCCCTCAGTTAAAAAGAGGACTCCTTAGGTGCCTGAACCTTGCCCTGAATCCCTCAAGGTAGAGCATTTCCTACTTCAGCTGGTCTTCCTCAACTGACAATCACTCCACACATGGAAAGTAATTCTCACCAATTAGCTATCCCAATGCTAGGACTTCAATTCCCTTCATTTAGCTAGGGCTATTTCCAAAGACAAATCTTCCTTTCCCTCATAGAAATCCAACATTTTCCATAATTTCTTCCATTTTTCATTATATCTTTAAGGTGTTACTTTGCTGAACAAGAAAAGCAACTTTGCCCATGACTGAGTCTTTGCTCAGATTTAAATAAGGAATCCTCATTGTTTTATCTTGTCATTGACAGAGGGCTTAAGGATCCTAGGCCTTTATATACTACATAAGGGTTTTACACCCTTACCGATTAAAAAAAAATCCAAAAGAGATTATAATGTTGAAAATAAAAGTATCGGCACATCTTCATTTACTTTTTCATTCTGCAAATACTTACTGAACATCTAAAATGAACAAGGAACTTGGCAGAGCAAAAGGAATACAGTGAGGATTACGCAGTGGTGAAATGGTCCTTCTCTTTAGACATACAATCTGGTGAAGGAGACAGATAGACAGATGGATAAATTTACAAGTGCTATACATCACTATAGAGTAGGCTATAGTCACATGCAATGATAGCGGGGAGAGAGAGAGATTTGTTCAAGACTTAGAAATATCATGTGCAACGGCCCCAAGGTATGAGCGTGCAAAGACCACTACAGAAACTAAAAGGAAAATAATATTGTCTGGCTAAACATCAAATAAAAGCTGACATATGGCAAGAGATGAAACTGGATATGAAAATAGGAGGTTTAACATGCTCCAGGCCTCAGCAGATGGAAGATCTTTTCCAGCTAAAGGTGTGTAACAGAGCTTTACCCACTATCACACACAAGTGACCTGAGGACTCTCACCCATACTGCCTAATAGAGGGGCAGCTCTTTTTCATTAATGAATCTGCAGGAATAATACCAACTGATTCAGTGGGGGGGGGGTTGTTTGTGGGTTTTTTTTTAGTAAGACATTCTTTGCAAATAATTTAATTTCCAACAAGGTATATTACTTCCATATCAAGAAATGGATTTCAGTTCCTTAAGGCAAGAGACTTCTTTCCTGAAAAACCACAAGATATTCAAAGGGAGGAATTAGTTCTTTTCTAGCCTATGAGTAGTTCTGTCATATGTGGTCTATGAGGGCAGGGAGTAGAATAGTGGACATGCCATGAGTAAGATTGTGGAGCAGGCCCACTTCATCCAATGCCATCTGTCCAGCAGGGGATCAATAATATGGGTCCAGGAAAAGAAGAGCTGAGCCTACAATGGCCTGTAGCATTCACTCAAATTGTCTTCAAGAATTATATAGCTTTCTTATTAAACTTTTTAGCCACAAATAATAATAATAACAATACTCTACTTTTTAAAGCATTTTGTGGATTAGGAAGTGTTTTCACATGCATTATCTTACTCATTCCTAATGAGAACCCAGTGAACTAAGATTTCTCATCCCATTTTTGCAATGGGAAAACTGGTTCTGAACAAGTAAGTGACTCACCATGAGACTCTAGCTGATCAACGATCCATGATGAACCAGGGAATCTTTACCTGTGTTCTGTTGCCACGAAAGACTATGAAGACTGACTGGTGTGGTGGTTCTTGCTGAAAGTTTTAAAATAAAAATGAAAATGTAATCATTCTGGCTCTTCTTTGGCATCTGTTCCTCATACATTAAATGTGTTATTTAACCAATGATCTCCACTGCCTCTCAACAGCAGAAAGTTAACCTTTATACAGAGTCTATTTCAATATTTCATGAATCCAGATCTAGCATCAAAAGATGATTTGGTCATCGTTTCATCGAGCACATCCTCATTTTCCCTTACATAAGATGAAAATTAACACGTTAATCATCACATTTACTTGAGTATTTGTTATTTACAAGACACTGTGCTGAGTGCTTTTACCTGGATTATCTTGTTTTGTACTTAACACAGCCTTATAAGGTAGGTTCTGACTACTTATCAAATTTTCTAGGTAATGAATATGAGGCTTTGAAAAAGTGAAGACTTGCCCAAGTTTTCATAGCTAACAAAGAGGTTCGGCCAGGAATCAAACCAAGGCACTCCAGGGGGCAAAGAGTGCCTGTGTTCTCAAAGTCCAAAGTCCCCTCCCCAAATGGCAGGGTTCCATGAAAAATAAAGGCAGCCTTTGCAATCAATGCAATCTCAAGGTTATGTGTGCAATTACTGACTCAGGGTTGTGGGCATAGAACATTGTGCACTTTGCATTTCAGTTAGGATGACAACTTCAGTACATTTCGCAGAGATTTAGATTAGCACTGGAATTGCTTCTGAAGCTATGCACTATTCAGATTCAAAGAAAGACTCATTGTTGGGTAGACAGATAAATCGTGCTACTTAATCAGTGAGAGAGATGGAATAGCAAATACCCTCCAAGAGTGTCTCGACTAGCCAGCCTGGTGATCAAGGCCCCAGATTTGTGAGATTCAGGAGAGCAATCAGTCAGCAGAGAAAAAAGAGAGTGAAGTGGTCTATATAGGGAGTATATGCACAAGTCTGGCTTCGTTAAGATGTAGCATTAATCAGTCAAGCAAACTCACCAAAACTGCACTGACATCAAGTTTACGTGCAAAAGAGAAAACAGTTACCCAGCAACTCTTAAAATGGAGAGGAAGGTGCTGTTCATTTGCACATTCTATTGTATTGTTTGCCAAATAACATATCAAATTGCCCCAGTATTCAAAGAAGGTCCCCACTGAATGCTGGCAGCACAGGAGGGAGCCTTGAAAGGAGCTGGAAAGGAGCCGCCTTGATATCCTCGGGCTTGGCCACTTCCTCAGCATCCACTGCTGAGGCCATTGCCCACAGGACTTTGGATCCTGGGCACTCTGAAAGGGAGAGAGAAAGGGCAAGAGTTTTGACATGATTTTAAATAAATTATCCAGTTGGGTAGATTTTCAGTTCGGTTGAACATAGGCCGCAGTTTTAGTCAATCTTCTTAACTGTGTTCTTTTCAAAAACTGAAAGTTAAAAATAAACCTTAAAAAAAAAGAATCCCACCATCATTTACACAAAAAGCTTATTTCAATGTGGCTATTGTTTGCCTCCACCAAAGGGCACAAAGCAATTACTCAAAGGGATAATTATGGGGATGGGAGGGACTGAAGACCTGAGCCATCCTGAAGCCTTCCACCTCCAAATTCTTTCTCTGCTAGAACCTAAGCAATCTGTCTATAATCACCAAACTCAAATAATGAGCAGGATAGGCCCAATGTCATCTTGGAGATAAATGCTGAAAACATCAACAACATAATAAGGTAGAATCTGATTTGTATTAACATAATTGTTTTTTTAAAGGTGCCATAAGCCATTGAGAAATAAGGTGAGATGCATCCATTGGAAAACAGGGAACGGAGCTCTGATGTGATAAACTACACTGTTCTTGGTGCAAGGTTTGAATTCTGAGTTGGAATCCCAGCTGCTGATATCACCTTGTGCCAGGTCACTACTGGGCTCTGAGCCTCAGGACTCCCATCTGTCAAATCCCATTTGTAAAATGGGGTTTTTGTGAGGATGAAATAAGGTAACATAAGTAGTACATAGTAGGGCTTCCCTGGTGGCGCAGTGGTTGAGAGTCCGCCTGCCGATGCAGGGGACACGGGTTCGTGCCCCGGTCCGGGAAGATCCCACATGCCGTGGAGCGGCTGGGCCCATGAGCCATGGCCGCTGAGCCTGCGCGTCCGGAACCTGTGCTCCGCAACAGGAGAGGCCACAACAGTGAGAGGCCCGCGTACCGTTAAAAAAAAAAAAAAAAAAAAAAGGCGGTTCTGAACAGAGAGGACGTTGGGGGAATGAGGAGGCTGCTGGAGAGGGATGGTCCAGGGGCAATTTCAGATCTTAAAGGACCAGATGCAGGATACAGTGCTGTGAGCCGAAATAGGACAGCTGGGAGGGGGCGCTCGTTAGAGGGATAGATTTAGAGATGGTCCCACAGCGTGACTCAAGGCCTCTGGATGCAAAGGTGCCCTGCTAGGTAGTTTTCAACAGGAATCTGTGGATCAGACTAAAGTGTGACCACCAGGAAATGAAGACACGGGACGAGCCCTGGGGCATGAATGTCCAATGTCCGGCATCAGCCCCAGCCAGAGGAGGAGAGTGAGGTTGGTCCCTGCAGGACCGCTAGCCCGCCTCGTCCACAAGCAGCCTCTTGCTGTGAAACAAAAGCAGAGACAGACTGAGGGAACCGAGGAGCGGTTTAATGGAGGAAAAAAAATAAGGAAACCTCAGGGACTCGCCATTACTCACTGATTTCCAGGTATTGGCTGGCTGCTGGCCTCCGAGGAGCACAGAGAGGCTCCTGGCGGATGCTGTGAGCGGGCAAGGTTGGGGGACCCTAAATGCACAGGTGATGGGCCTTGGAGCTGACTTGCTTCATGAACCAGTAGCTCCTACAGGTGCTGCTGGCCACGTTCGAAGGTGAGCGTGGTTGCGGAGGAATAGGACCTGGCCCGCCAGACCGGCACCAGCTGCAACCCGCGTGGCGCGAGAGGCTGGGCAGGGCCCTCTCTGCGCAGCCGCGGCGGCCCGTGGGAGGAGCTTCCTCTGCCCCACGCCACGTGTCCGCTCACGTTCCAGGCCCCGCCTCTGCCCCCGAGGGCCGCCCTCCCTGGTGAGGGCCATACTAGAGGGCCGCCTTGGACGCCTTCACCTCCCAGCCAGGGAAGGGCGGCAGCAGCGGGGGAGGTGCGAGCCGGATGGAAGCCGGGCTGGGATCGGAACGCCCCCCTCTCCCGTCGTCTGGGACCCCACCGCGCAGTTCCACGGTGGCCTCGGAACCCGGAGGGCCCGGGCCTGCAGCTCTGCCACTCAAGGGCTGTGTCACCTTGGAAAAGTTACCTAAACCTCGTTGTGTACCCCAGTCTCCTCCTCTGTCTCATGGTGATCCTGAGTCCCGACCCGACTGGATGGCTGTGAAGTTTAAATGAGGTAATAAGTGCTGAAGGTTCTTTTGAGCGGGGTTTCTTTTACTTAGAAGGATTTTTAAAAATTTGGAAGGCTCTCTAAGAAGAGAACTTGAACTCAGCATCCCTGGGTGCCTGGCATTGCGGGGTGGGGTGTGGGGGAGAGTTCATGAGTGGGCATCAGGCATTGCTGGCCCCCCTCCACTACCCCTTCAAAGCTGCGAAGCTTTGTGTCTGTGTGTATAAACCCCGCCCCGCCCCCCCACCACCAGGGACAGGGCCTACTGAGGGAGATACTCAGAGGGACTCAAGAGAGTGGATGCCCAGGGGGGTTCGCGTGACGTTAGGACTGGCGCTATTCAGCCTCAGCAGTACTGACACCTGTGGCTGGATCGTTCTTTGTCATGGTTGGGTTGGGGTATGCTGCCCTGTGCATCGTAGGATGATTAGCATACCCAGCCCTCGCCATGAGATGCCAGGAGCATCCCCTCCGATTTGTGCCAATCAAAAACGTCTCCAGACATTGCCAGATGTCCTCAGGGAGGGGAGTTGGAGACAAAACCGTCTCTGGTTGAGAACTACTGCTTTGCGGCGGTCCCTGTGGGGTGAGCCCTCAGAAAGCGGCTGTTAGGTGCTGTGTTGAGTTTAGCGAGATTACTTTTCTGAACCTCCGTGGTCTCTGCCTACTTCTTCTGTGCCCCATCTGGAGGCTCCCATGAAGCCATGGCAAACGTTTTTTTCAAAGTTGACGTACACAGACTTTTCAAACCCCAGTCCTTTCAGATATGAATTACTGGTTCCTAAAGCTGGTTGGGCAGCTGGATCGGCTGGAACTCGGTTTTTATTGTGTTTCTTTTCACTCAAACTCAAATATTTTTAGAGCATTGCACGCAGTGCTCTAAGTCACTCAGTCCTTTACTGTTAATTGACACCTGAGCTGCTATTAAAATTAAACAATTCTGTGGCAAAAAAAAAAAAAAGAAGTACATAGTAGGGCTCCAAAATCATCTTTTTTAATAATTTAAGTGGCCAAGTTACAGAAGTAAAATGCAGGCAACTGAGTCATAGAGTTATAAAGCCACATGCAAAAAAAAAAAAAAGTAGTAACTACTTAATTAGGTAAAACATTTTTATAAATTTAATTTTATTTTTTTATACAGCAAGTTCTTATTAGTTATCCATTTTATACATATTAGAGTATACATGTCAATCCCAATCTCCCAATTCATCACAGCACCACCACCCCCCTCCACCGCATTCGGCCCTTGTTGTCCGTACATTTGTTCTCTACATCTGTGTCTCAGTTTTTGCCCTGCAAACCGGTTCATCTGTACCATTTTTGTAGGTTCCACATATATGCGTTAATATACAATATTTGTTTTTCTCTTTCTGACTTACTTCATTCTGTATGACAGACTCTAGATCCATCCACGTCTCTACAAATGACCCAATTTCATTCCTGTTTAAGGCTGAGTAATATTCCATTGTATATATGTACCACATCTTCTTTATCCATTCGTCTGTCGATGGGCATTTAGGTTGCTTCCATGACCTGGCTATTGTAAATAGTGCTGCAGTGAACATCAGGGTGCATGTGTCTTTTTGAATTACGGTTTTCTCTGGTTATATGCCCAGTAGTGGGATTGCTGGATCATATGGTAATTCTATTTTTGGATTTGTAAGGAACCTCCACACTGTTCTCCATAGTGGCTGTACCAATTTACATTCCCACCAACAGTGCAAGAGGGCTCCCTTTTCTCCACACCCTCTCCAGCATTTGTTGTTAGTAGATTTTCTGATGGTGCCCATTCCAACTGGTCAGAGGTGATACCTCATTGTAGTTTTGATTTGCATTTCTCTAATAATTAGTGATGTTGAGCATTCTTTCATTTGTTTCTTTGCAATCTGTATATCTTCTTTGGAGAAATGTCTATTTAGGTCTTCTGCCCATTTTTGGATTGGGTTGTTTGTTTTTTTAATATTGAGCTGCAAGAGCTATTTATATATTTTGGAGATTAATCCTTTGTCCGTTGACTCGATTGCAAATATTTTCTCCCATTCTGAGGGTTGTCGCTTCATCTTGTTTGTAGTTTCCTTTGCTTTGCAAAAGCTTTTAAGTTTCATTAGGTTCCATTTGTTTATTTTTAAAAACAAAAATAAACAAATGGGACCTAATGAAATGGAAATTAAAATGGAAATAAAAACATTTCCATTCCTCTAGGAGGTGGATCGAAAAAGATTTTGCTGTATTTATGTCAAAGAGTGTTTTTCCTATGATTTCCTCTAAGAGTTTTAAAGTGTCCGGTCTTACATTTAGGTCTCTAATACATTTTGAGTTTGTTTTTGTGTATGGTCTTAGGGAGAGTTCTAATTTCATTCTTTTACATGTAGCTGTCCAGTTTTCCCAGCACCACTTATTGAAGAGACTGTCTTTTCTCCATTGTATATCCTTGCCTCCTTTGTCGCAGATTAGTTGACCATAGGTACATGGGTTTATCTCTGGGCTTTCTATCCTGTTCCATTGACCTATATCTCTGTTTTTGGGCCAGTACCATATTGTCTTGATTACTGTAGCTTTGTAGTATAGTTTGAAGTCAGGGAGCCTGATTCCTCCAGCTATGTTTTTTCCCTCAGCACTGCTTTGGCTATTCGGGGTCTTTTGTGTCTCCATACAAATTTTAAGAGTTTTTGTTCTAGTTCCATAAAAAATGCCATTGGTAATTTGATAGGGATTGCATTGAATCTGTAGATTGCTTTGGGTAGTAGAGTCATTTTCACAATATTGATTCTTCCCATCCAAGACCATGGTATATTTCTCCATCTATGGTATCATCTTTAATTTCTTTCATCAGTATCTTATAGTTTTATGTATACAGGTCTATTGTCTCCCTAGGTAGGTTTATTCCTAGGTATTTTATTCTTTTTGTTGCAACAGTAAATGGGAGTGTTTCCTTAATTTCTCTTTCAGATTTTTCATCATTAGTGTATAGGAATGCAAGAGATTTCTGTGCATTAATTTTGTATCCTGCAACTTTACCAAACTCATTGATTAGCTCGAGTAGTGTCTGGTGGCATCTTTAGGATTCTCTATGTATAGTATCATGTCACCTGCAAACAGTGACAGGTTTACTTCTTCTTTTCCAATTTGTATTCCTATTATTTCTTTTTCTTCTCTGATTGCCATGGCTAGGACTTCCAAAACTATGTTGAATAATACTGGTGAGAGTGGACATCCTTGTCTTGTTCCTGATTTTAGAGGAAATGCTTTCAGTTTTTCACCATTGAGAATCATGTTTGCTGTGGGTTTGTCGTACATGGCCTTTATTATGTTGAGGAAAGTTCCCTCTATGCCCACTTCCTGGAGAGTTTTTATCATAAATGGGTGTGGAGTTTTGTCAAAAGCTTTTTCTGCCTCTATTGAGATGATCATATGGTTTTTATTCTTCACTTTGTTAATATGGTGTATCACATTGATTGATTTGTGTATATTGAAGAATCTTTGCATCCCTCGGATAAATCCCACTTGATCAGGGTGTATGATCCTTGTAATGTGTTGTTGGATTCTGTTTGCTAGTATTTTGTTGAGGATTTTTGCATCTATATTCATCAGTGATATTGTTCTGTAATTTTCTTTTTTTGTAGTATCTTTCTCTGGTATAGGTGTCAGGGTGATGGTGGCCTCATAGAATGAGTTTGGGAGTGTTCCTTCCACTGCAATTTTTTGGAAGAGTTTGAGAAGGATAGGTGTTAGCTCTTCTCTCATGTTTGATAGAATTAACCTGTGAAGCCATCTGGTCCTGGACTTTTGTTTGTTAGAAGATTTTTAATCACAGTTTCAATTTCATTACTTGTGATTGTTCTGTTCATATTTTCTGTTTCTTCCTGGTTCAGTCTTGGAAGTTTATACCTTTTTAAGAATTTGTCCATTTCTTCCAGGTTGTCCATTTTATTGGCATAGACTTGCCTGTAGTAGTCTCTTAGGAGGCTTTGTACTTCTGTGGTGTCTGTTGTAACTTCTCCTTTATCATTTCTAATTTTATTGATTTGAGTCCTCTCCCTCTTTTTCTTCATGAGTCTGGCTAATGGTTTAACAATTTTGTTTATCTTCTCAAAGAACAAAATTTTAGGTTTATAGATCTCTGCTACAGTTTTCTTTGTTTCTATTTCATTTATTTCTGCTCTGATCTTTATGATTTCTTTCCTTGTACTAACTTGGGATTTTGTTTGTTCTTCCTTCTCTAGTTCCTTTAGGTGTAAGGTTAGGTTGTTCATTTGAGATTTTTCTTGTTTCTTGAGGTAGGCTTTTATTGCTATAAACTTCCCTCTTAGAACTGCTTTTTTTGCATCCCATATGTTTTGGATCATCATGTTTTCATTGTCATTTGTCTCTAGGTATTTTTTGATTTCCTCTTTGATTTCTTCAGTGATCTCTCGATTATTTAGTAAAGTATTGTTTAGCCTCCATGTGTTTGTGTTTTTTACGTTTTTTTCCCTGTAATTGATTTCTAATCTCATAGCATTGTGGTCAGAAAATATGCTTGATATGATTTCAATTTTCTTTAATTTACTGAGGCTTCATTTGTGACCCAAAATGTGATCTATCCTGGAGAATGTTCCGTGTGCACTTGAGAAGAAAGTGCAATCTGTTGTTTTTGTATGGAATGTCCTATAAATATCAATTAAATCTATCTGCTCTATTGTGGCATTTAAAGCTTCTGTTTCCTTAGTAATTTTCTGTTTGGATGATCTGTCCATTGGTGTAAGTGAGGTGTTAAAGTCCCCCACTATTATTGTGTTACTGTCGATTTCCTCTTTTATAGCTGTTAGCAGTTGCCTTATGTATTTGGTGCTCCTGTGTTGGGTGCATATATATTTATAATTGTTATATCTTCTTCTTGGATTGATCCCTTGATCATTATGTAGTGTCCTTCCTTGTCTCTTGTAACATGCTTTATTTTAAAGTCTATTTTATCTGATATGAGTATAGCTACTCCAGCTTTCTTTTGATTTCCATTTGCATGGAATATCTTTTTCCATCCCCTCACTTTGAGTCTGTTTGTGTCCCTAGGACTGAAGTGGGTCTCTTGTAGACAGTATATATATGGGTCTTGTTTTTGTATCCATTCAGCAAGCCTGTGTCTTTTGGTTGGAGCATTTAATCCATTCATGTTTAAGGTAATTATTGATATGTATGTTCCTGTTACCATTTTCTTAATTATTTTGGGTTTGTTTTTGTAGGTCCTTTTCTTTTTTTTTTTTTTTTTAAGGTACGTGGGCCTCTCCCATTGCGGAGCACAGGTTCCAGATGCACAGGCTTAGCGACCATGGCTCACAGGCCCAGTTGCTCCGTGGCATGTGGGATCTTCCTGGACCGGGGCACGAACCCGTGTCCCTTGCATCGGCAGGCGGACTCTCAACCACTGTGCCACGAGGGAAGCCCTGTAGGTCCTTTTCTTGTCTTGTGTTTCCCAGTTAGAAAAGTCCCTTTAGCTTTTGTTGTAGAGCTTGTTTGGTGGTGCTGAATTCTCTTTGCTTTTGCTTGTGTGTAAAGCTTTTGATTTCTCCATCAAATCTGAATGAGATCCTTGCCAGGTAGAGTAATCTTGGTTGTAGGTTCTTCCCTTTCATCACTTTAAATATGTCATGCCACTCCCTTCTGGCTTGTAGAGTTTCTGCTGAGAAATCAGCTGTTTACCTTATGGGAGTTCCCTTGTATGTTATTTGTCATTTTTCCCTTGGTGCTTTCAGTAATTTTTCTTTGTCTTTAATTTTTGCCAATTTGATTACTGTGTGTCTCGGCATGTTTCTCCTTGGGTTTAACCTGTGTGGGACTCTCTGCACTTCCTGGACTTGGGTGGCTATTTCCTTTGCCATGTTAGGGAAATTTTCGACTATAATCTCTTCAAATATTTTCTTGGGTCCTTTTTCTCTCTCTTCTCCCTCTGGTACCCCTATAATGCAAATGTTGTTATTTTTAATGTTGTCCCAGAGGTCTCTTAGGCTGTCTTCATTTCTTTTCATTCTTTTTTCTTTATTCTGTTCTGCAGCAGTGAATTCCACCATTCTGTCTTCCAGGTCACTTATCAGTTCTTCTGTCTCAGTTATTCTGCTATTGATTCCTTCTAGTATATTTTTCATGTCAGTTTTTGTATTGTTTATTTCTGTTTGTTTGTTCTTTAATTCTTCTAGGTCTTTGTTAAACATTTCTTGCATCTTCTCATCTTTGCCTCCATTCTTTTTCTGAGGTTCTGGATCGTCTTCACTATCATTTTTCTGAGTTCTTTTTCTGGAAAGTTGCCAATCTCCACTTCACTTAGTTGTTTTTCTGGGGTTTTATCTTGTTCCTTCATCTAATGCATAGCCCTCTGCCTTTTTATCTTGTCTGTCTTTCTGTGAATGTGGTTTTTGTTCCACAGGCTGCAGGATTGTATTTCTTCTTGCTTCTGCTCCTTAAGTAGGTAAAACTTGATGTCCTACTTTTATAAGCATCATAAGGCATTTATTTGTTTAAAGAAGATAAATTTTTTGTATAATATACATAAATGTTCTGGGAAACCTAAACTGTAGACTGTACAAGGAAAATCTATAAGAATGCCAGAATGATTTTACTGCATTATCACAGAAAAGCAAAACAACTCATATAAATGTAGCAATCAATTTCAAGGAGGCTTCAGGGTACAAATACTGTGCCTTAGGCCAATGCTAAAATCCCATCATGCTTTGCTCTGTGGGCTTGAAAAAACTCTGTGATGTGAATCTCTGAACAACAATGTGTCTTCCTGGGGAGCTTTCTCCCTAAAGTACCACTATGTTAAATCTTTTCATGGAAATGATCATCCTTAATTTATCTTTTGTGTAAATATAGATCTTCTTGTATCTCATCTGTTCCTGACTACTGATGCCAACCCCCCCATTACTCAGGAATCCCGGGAGTGGAAAAGGACATCAACATGAGGCAGGGTCCTGGATAGCAGCCTTAGAATGAGTTGCACTGTCAGACTCAGGCAGACCTATGTTTGAGTCCTGGCTCTGACACTTCTGACATGTACTAGCGATATAAGCTTAGACAAATTACTTAACCAATATAAGTCTCAGTCTCTTCATCTGTAAAATGGAGATAACATTTCAGACCTAATAGTTCATAACTTAGATGAGAGAATGCCTGTTAAGCCCTGAGAACAATAAATGTCAAGAAATGTTGGCTCTTGTCATCTTCCTCATCCTGGCCAGCACACAGCCCAAGAGGGAGCTCCTTACATTAGAGCCTCGTGCATCTAACACTTGTATTTTGCTCTTGACAAAGAGCAAAAAGACAAGTTGAGGGTGAGAGTGTGAGAAGAAGGGGAACATATCAGGGTGGAAGTATCAGCACAAGCTAAGGGCCAGAGACATGAGAGAGCCCTGATATGATTAGTATTGCTGGAGAATAAAGTGGGAGATGAATGAGGAGGAGAAGTGCTGAGAGATGTCTGCAGAGGGCAGGGGCCAAAGTTATGAGAGCCAGGTATGCCTTTTCAAGTGTCTGTATTTGGGACAGAATTTCTGTCCAAGAATGGGCAGTGCACATTTGGCGAGAATGTCACATGTGCTGTAATATCACTCAGGAGCATGAGAATGTGGACAGGCAAGAGAAGGAGGAACACCCAACAATTATGATTTCAATAAAGTAACATTTATCCTCAGTTACAGACAAAAAGAGAATTGGTGGCATTTGTTTTTTCTCTGCCTGATATTAGTTGATTTGTGTCATAAGTCTTAACACTGCCTTAAATGAGTACCGTGCCCTCTAAGTTTCTAAAATTGCAAGGTAAGTGTTGAAGAAAGACAGATAAAAACAGAGGTTTTGTTCTTTTTGTTTTTTCTGAGCTTAACCTTAAGGGTGAAAAATAAATCTTCCTTCACATCTCCACACCCACACAGAACCCTGGGTTCCTACTATTACCAGGGCTGTGCTAATCTGTGTTCTCATTGCAGGATGCAGCACTACATAATATCCTGTGAGTAACTTCACACTGAGGAGTTGTGTTTCAGACTTGGCTCTTGGAGATCAGGAAAATAAAAGCAACTCATAGTCCCAAGCAGGATCTCCAGTTACTGGGAACGAGCAAACCTTGCTGAGAGAGAGGGGGAGGAAGGAGGCATGTGGGTGCCAATCTGTAAGCAGCTCCAAGGTCATGAGATTTCTCATCGCCTCCTCTCCTCTTCCTCCTTCGTCTCCTGCTTCTCATGCATGATCTCAAGGCCCTATTCCATCACATGGTTAAAGGAGCAGCTACAAAACAGGAACAGTCAAACCCTCATGAATTACTTTGTAAAAATTTTATTTACAAACTGATAAGTTACGTATTATCAGTTCTTATGAAATTTTTCCAAGGGCTCAAAAAATCTGACAAGTGCTCTCTTTTCCCATGGCAAATAGGTGGGAGTGTGTGGCAGATCAATGCCTAAGACATAGTAGTGCCTACTATAAGACTCTAAGCCCTGTTCTCTGTGCTTTATGTAGATGTCTATTTTTAACCACCTTTACAACCCTAAACTACAATCCTGACCATTTTATGGATGAGAAAACTGAGGCACAAAAAAGTAAGAGGCTTTCCCAGGTCTCACAGATGGTAAGTAGTACAACCAAGATTTAAATCTTGGCAGTCTGTTACTAGAACCCGAAAACTTACCACTATTATGAAACCTCCCAGAAGAAATACATCCATGAAATCTCCTAACTGTAGAAAATAGACCAAATTTTATCAAAGCTTCTTGAATGCATATTATTCAAATGGATAAAAGTGGTTTACTATGTCTTCCAGGATTCTTATTGAAACTCACCCTGGTATTTATATAATGTTCAAAATAGATGTGAGAGGTAAGAACAAGTGCCCATATAAGTGATGTGGTTACTGTTCCTATATACCAGTCCTCCAGCCCTAAATGTCTGAACTACTGGACTATTGTCCACTTTAACTTTGACCTTCCAGCCACTCTTGTTCCTGACCCACCAAACTCCTCATCCTGGCCTGGCAAAATGCACCCTTCCCTGCTGACAAGCATGACCTAGTGTACTAAAAGTGAGAATGCTAAATATTCTTCTGTTCCCATTTTTTTCAGCAAACAGATGACTATCAACTGCAGTGTAATGCCCCTGAGAAGGTTTGAAATTAAGTGAGGGAAGGCTCTGAAGTGAATGTCAGAGAATTCTATGATACAGCACTGTTTCCAGAGTGCTCAGCATGGCACATTGCCCTGTAGAGCTGGGAATGCAGAAACAAAGGCCTCCAGTGTCGTTTGCATTTGTAAGAAGACTGAATTAGTGTTGCTAGGAAACAAAACCTAAGTTTTTTCTATTAAATTTACTTTCAGCTTATATGTCACACCTCTCCCAGCCTGAGTGAAACACAATAAAGGAAGAAAACTACAGTTCTTTTATTAAAATGCCTCAGATCATGTATTCCCCAGGTAAAGATAATCCGTAAGAGGATAGATCTACACATATCTCATCATAAAAGTGATTCCGCTATACCCAGATTTTAGTATATGGTGGGGAAAACCACATAGGGTGACCATAGGAGCATATGACATAGAAATTGCTCTTGACTCTATTCCTGTGGTCACAGTTGTGACCTAGAAGTCTCAAAGGATATATATATATATATATATATATATATATATATATATCTCAACAACAGAAGAGAGAGGGAAGATTGGAATGAATGTGGTAAGGGAGGAGGTCAGAAAGGTGAGTTGGGAAAGTGGAGAGGAAGAAAGCAAATTGTGGAACCAGCTCAGTAGTTAGGGATGAAACTCAAGACTTTCAAAAGGGAGTTGACCAGTTGACTGACATTGTAAAACAAAAGGAGGAAAGTGATTGCTGGTTGAGTCAAACCAAACCAGGTGTCAAGAGACTATCTGGGGAAGGGATATAAATGTCACTTGGACGAAGCTGGGTTTGCACAAGTATGAGCTCCTCCTCCCTTTGCCAAAATGCTGCCATCTTAAAAGAAAAAAAAAACAAGCAAGCGCTCTGCTGATTGCTCAGATGTGAGTGTGTGCACACTTCTAGTGACTTGTCAAATCCTAGTCTTAATTCATTACCAATCCCAAGCATCTGTGAAGTCATACATGTTTCTCAAATCTCCGCTCAAACCTATTTCCCAGGGACATCTACCCCAACTCTGCAGACTAGATTCAATCCATGTTATACACTCTCGAAGCCTGGCTGTCATTTTCTCCAAATCACTCACAAGAAATTACATAGCCCTATGATTTTTTTCTTGTTTTTCCTTTACTAAGCTGTAAGCTCCTTGAGTGTAAAAAGTATGTTTGTTTCTGCTTAGCATTATATTCCCAGTTCCTACATAGAGCCCAGCATATAGTAGGTGTTCACCTTAACTTGTTCAGTGAATGATTGAATGTATCCTGAACAGATATGATCAGAAGGTAAACAAATCAACTCCATGCAGGGTGGGGGGTGGGGAGTAAAGACAGCAAGGCTTCAAGGCCAACAGGAACCCACAGAATCACAAGTCAACTTCTGCCTGAACTTCCTTCCCAAGGAAACATATACTCCCAGACAGCATATCTCAGAAGTTGGACCAGAAAAAACCGGGATCCATGATGAGTTTTTGTCGCAGCCTTATCTTCCACATACAATATCAGGGCTTGGCTTTTCTTGTATGACCATGAGAGGCTTTCAAAATGAGATTCTGAATAACCTCTTAGTGTCTTTTTGTGTACTGACTTCAGCCAAGGATCACTTATATATCCTGGGACCGGAAAGATTTGGGCCTCATGAATAAACAGCCTCTTGGATCAGGCCCAGAAATCATCACAACAGTACTTGGCAATTTCCTAGCAACTTACAATGGCTGTCTCCGCCAGGATGGAGAGATAGGATACAGTTTCCTCATCTACTTGAAGATTCTATAAATGTTGTTCCTCTTGAAAACAAGTAGCCAGAGGCGGAAAATAGTGACTACACAAGTTCTTCTGCAACTGCAGGAGAATTAAGAATGACATCCAGCTCCAGTGGGGAAGCAGCAGACCATGTTTCAAGACCCATTCCATAGGCTGTTTGAGTCACATTATATTTAATCAAAAGCTGTTTTATTCATTTGTGCTGTTCCATCTGTAATATTAAAGTAAGGTGAGGAAAGTGTCAAGAAAGAAAGGCTGTAGAAGATACCCCAGAATACCCAAGAGCAAATTTATAAGACTGTACTAATAACTGTGTCTTCACCAAGATCAGGAAAAGGGGCATGAAGAGAGGACTGCCCTGATGGATTCAGAAGCTATTGGAACTTTCCAGAGTAGAGAGTTTCCTTAGAAGAAGCAGAAGGAAGGTTATGAAATAGAGGAACTCAGACTTGAATACTGGTTTGGCCACTGAGCTGTGTGAACTTGGGCAAGTGACTCCTTCTTCTGGAGTCTCAGTTTGCTTATGTTAGAAATGGAGATAATAATATCTGCCTTGTACCATTTCAAGGTTAGAATTAATATGCAGAGAGATGCCAGACTAGTGTCTGGCCCATAGGAAGTTCAATAGTTCAAACCTCTCTGAATTGCCCTCCTCATTTCTCCATTTTTCCTTATCTCTCTGCCACCATCCTGGACCACACCACGTATTTTATATTCACGTTGCTTTTTTTTCATGTAGCCTGCTGAACCTTTTTCTTGATTTTAACTATCTATGACAGTAATGACTTGAATTTCATATTAGCTCTACTTGTATGGTCCTGTAGAAGGAGTGAACAAGAACAAAAGTGAGGGAGGTAGAGGGGAGGAGAATGAGAGAGCAAATGAGGGCAAGCAAAGTCTGGAGACAGAAACCATATTTGATTATGTGCCTTTGTCATAGGCTCTGCCTGGTGCCTCTAAGGCTCAGGGACATGTGATGATCAGGAAGAAATACAGCTGAGATGGCACTCAGACATCTGCTTTCCTCTTGGCCCCTCTTCATGTTCATTCTCATTTTTCTTTCACTCCCCACCGCGTTCCTCCAGATTTATGAGGAGGAACATTTAATCCTCCTCCTTTATGACCCTATAGCCTTTGGCCCTGCCCTAACCCAGCCTTGTTCCACTATCAGCTTGGTGAGCTTTGGTCCCTGGCTTCCATGCTTTTGCTCATCCTCAGTCTAGTAAAGAGTGATTCTCCTGTGTCCCCTGACTCCATCAGACCCCAGGATTTCCTCTGCAGTCTCCTTTCAATCAGGCTCATTTTGGCTTTCAATATCTTCCCTCTCTACCCCTCCTCAAAAGGTTTCCTACATCCAAGACTGTCCCATGTAGTTCTTGGCCTCCATACTTCGTGGCTCTAGTTCTGTCTCCTGACTAGTTTACTCATTTTTCCTGTCTCCTTGAATCAGGAAGACCAGGAAAATCTCTCGTTAGTGATGTTTGCCTACTACAAGGCTAACTCTAACCCGCCAGAAGCCTGACCAAACGTGAGCCTTGAACTAGACACTGTGGGGGCTATCCAGGTATTAAGACCTGGACTCCTGCCATCAAGGGACTTACATATAATTGGCAGGTAACATAGACATTTTGATGATATAAAGAAAACTGGCTACAAAAAGTCCCATATTGAATATAATAATACTGTAGAATAGTGTTTATCTGGGAATGAAAACACCAGAAGTGTTCAACAACAAAATGGTTGAATATGGATGGTTCCATATAGATCATTTTTGTGATCACCCACTTTCAAAGTTATGCCAATATAATGAATAAAATATGATTTACTAAAGTACGGTGCATAGGAAAAATAGCATCTGCTCAGCTAAGAATCACCAGTCAGTGATTCCATACGGACCAGACCTGCTTGATACAGACTGAATGATGCCGAATGTAAGGTATAACTGCAAGGACGTCATTCAGATCTTATCAGCAGTTGATAAATTCATAGTTCTTTATTTTTTGTCTATTTCAAGAAGAGCACTGAGGCCTTGAGTGTCAAGTAGAACACACCCACACACATATACACACATAAAACATGCTGAAGCATTTTTTTTTAATCATTGTACTTTTTTAGAGTTAAATATTTAAATTTTCAGAATTATTAGAAACAAATCAAGCTGTTCACATTTTGAATAATGGCATTTTTTTCTGATGTAAACAAACGAGCTCTTGATGAGCTAAGGAAAGTCATGTTATTCAAATAACTGAACTGGTAAAGTAAGAAAGCACGTCAACCTTGCGTATTAGGTATCTGTAGGTAAGTAGTATTCATAGATCACCTGGCGTCTGTGGAGGAGGTTTTCAAAGGGGAATGCTTAATCAGAAATACGGTGACCTCAACGGGGCTCCCAGCTTGAATGGCTCAGGGTTTCTCCTTTTGTATCCTAACTGAAAGCCATGGTGATGAATAAAAATAAAGCCAGATAGTCTGTAACTCTGTTGCCTATTTTTGTTCCCCTAGTTAAAAGTTTCATGCTAGATGATATATTATCTCACATTCTGTACTTATTTTTTTAATTTCTAAGAAAGAGTGTAGAGGCATTCTTAACTTTTTTCTTGATACTAGTCATACCTCCTTTGTGATTATGGTACAAATAAGCAAACGTATGCTATCTTTATTTTTGAAATAGAATTGCATAAATAATTGAATTCTAATGCAAAAGGGCCAAATATTGTGGGAGGAAACATTCAGATTTGAAGTGTCTTTCAGGGGACTCAGATGGTTAGAATTACGTAGAAGCATCTGCGATTTTTCATAGCCAGAAGATGATGTCAAAGATGAATGGTGTTCAAATATTTTGTTTAAACCTTGGAATCAAGTGGCATCAAGTCAGATCATACAGAGAAGGACAAAACATAAAACAACTCAAAGCAGAGCTCTTGTGATCAAAAGAAAGGATAGATGGCTTGAGGCTGCAGGTACTTCTACCCTCATCGTCCCTAATAGCCCTGGAGGCACCTCTAAAGCAACCCTGGGGCTCCAGGGAACACAAAGTGAAAGCCACTGCTTATTATGGGTTGCAAATTTTTATAGTCATGGAAGGAACACAACTGAGAAAAAACTAAAGAGGATATTACAAAGTGGTAGAACACAGAAAATAAGCTTCAGGGACATTTATTTTAGAATTGGGCTTGATATAATGGAAGTGGTAAATATGAGGTTGATAAAATCTCTTATTATTCTCTGATTCAGAGTCTGTTTTCTGTTATCCTGCCAGAGACTCTGAAATCAACAGATATAGTAACAGTGAGACAGAATATGAGGAAACTTATCTCTAGATATTATACGAAGTTTCATCCTTCCCAGCCCCATAGTCTAGGACCAGAAAAGCATTAGAATACTTATATAACTTTTGAACAAATATTTAAGGAAGGTCTATTATGTATCAGGCACTATTTCAGGCACATGGACTACAAAGGTAAACAAGACAGACAAGGTTCACACTCCCATGGAAACTACATTCTATTGAGGAAGACAGAAAAACATGAACTAAACAAAGAGAATTTCAGAGAGTGAAATGAGCTTTGAAGGCAATTAAACTGCGTAACAGAAAAGAGATACAGGGATGGTTGCATCCTTAAGGCCTGCTCTTCTAAGCCTGTTTTCTGTGCTCCTGCTGGTAGAGTCACATTCTTCTTTGAATTGTTTTTTTCTTTTTGTACTGAGTGTAAGACAGACCTGAAGTTACCTCCCTTTCAGAAGAGAATCCTTTACCCTGGGAAGATCTAAAAGAATGCGTTAAGGCAGTTATCCCCTTGACTTTAGGAAGAAACTCTCTCACTTCTGTATTTTTCTTTCTGTCTTGTTTCTCCCCAACAAAATGGTGAGATATCCAGGGTCAAGATTAGAAATTGGGTCCAGGAGAAGAAGATGAATGAGGCGACCTATTCTACCTTTAATACATCCTATTGGAGAGGGATAAAATGATTCTAACCTATCTCTCTAGATTGAGTCATAATTTTGCAATTCTTCATTGATTAACTCTCTGTATGACCCACATGTGAACAGATGAAGACTACAGGCTCCTGACGGAGACCTTCAGAGTTTAGGAACCCCAAAGCCTTCCTCTTTCTGTCATGAAGACATAATTAATATTGTCACTCCTTTTCTTAAAATGTTCCTGGCAGCAGCAGTAAACTCAAGTGTCAGGTCCCACATTTGCATGGGCCCTTCCAAACCCTTGAGAAAGGCCCTAGCAATATGGTCACATGTTACTATTAAATTTATAAAATAATATGTTTTTGTGTCATTTCCCCAAATTATATTTCAGGCTCCAAAAACCCATGTCTGTCCCTGAGTATTACTAAGCATAGAGCTTATCCATCTACAGTGCCAAGGAGGTTAGAGCTGTTCAGTATCCACTTGTTATATTAAAAATAACATTTAATTTTTACTCTGTTGTATTTAAATATAGATTTTTCTCAAAAGAATGACATTGGTACAACAAACTTTTGATGTTTGAACTGTCTACTTATATAATAGTACCAGTTACAATCATCCTCACTTTCCCAAATAAGTAGAAATAGAAATTCATCCTGTTGTCTTTGTTTCCAAAAGTAAATGAATAAGCCACTGCTTTGAATTCTTAAAATACTTTCTTTTCAACACAGATATAAGTAAAGGTGTGATAAGCTTTCATGTTTGACATTAATACCAGAACAAAATCTCATTTAAAAGTTGGGAGAATATTCATTTGCAATGAGTTAAGTCTGTTTCCTTCCCAAGTTGTTTTTTCTTTTAATGATGAAGGCTACCTAAATGATGATGGTGTGAAAAGGTGAATCACAAATCATAAAACACAAGGATCACCCATATCATGGGCTTTACTATAAAAAATAAAATTTCACCTTATAAATAAAATGTGACATTTGTGCTGATAATCGGCTAAGAACCTTAAAAGATCAGACCAGCTGCTGGTACCTCAGGATTTCAGAAGTCTTCCTAGAATTACATGGAAGATAAATAATTTTATGGTGTTCCCAAGGAAGTGATAAACTGAGTCTCTACTGAAACTCATTCACAAGACAATGCCACTTTGCCACTAAATAATTCCTCAAAGTTGCTCTCTGAGGCTGTGTACTTAACTGCTAGGGTAATGAATGAGGTGGCTGCCATATTATTGTAATCTAGATGTGATCAGGGAATTTCTATCTGTGTGGCGTGATTAGAAGGGCAACTAAAATATCTCCTCAGAAATTCAGACTTCTCAGTTCAGTCTCAGCCTTTTCATCTTGAAATAGCTCTTCTTGAAAAAGAAAACAAACTGATCAACCAGCATTAAGCTTCTGTTTGTAACTGTCTTAGATGGGGTCAATTAAACATTATCATAAATGTAGATAAATGTAGGGCATTTAAGACAATGAGATAGATGAATGCCCAAGGCAATGAGGGAAACAGGGAAGAGAGAAGAGAAAGTTCTAAAGACTGAGTCTGAGAAGATGAGGAGAGTCCTTATCTTCAAGGTAATATATTTAATTGGCTATCTTAAAAATAAATTTATTAACCATCTCTGCACATATTATTTCAATAGAACTTTGTTCTGTAGGGAAGAGGAAAGAATAACTTTTTGTTTTTTTAGTGTGATCTTTGGATTTTTCAAAGTATATACTTATCTGGTAAAGAATCATGGGTATGCATCACTGAGGGAAAATTATATCATTATTGTCTGTTCTGCCTCTCTCCGAAAATCATACTTTTTCACCTAAAAGTCAGACTTAAGTCTAACTCTCTCTTTAGATCATAAGCATCTGAGAAACAGAGACCATGTTTTTTCACTGTGGTATTCTCAGCACCTAGCATGTTGCCTAGCACAAAAATTGCATGGAATAAATGAAGTTTGGAAAAAATAAAAAGATTAAATAAACTGATAACCAAATGTACTTTAGTAGTTTTAAGGGACAAAAAGAACTAAAATATTTTCAAGGCTCAGAGAGGTACCTTTATGAAAATTATGTTCTATCAGATAAATTACCAAGTTCAAAATATAAAAAATAAATGTAATGCAGCATCATAAACATTTCAGATATTTATGAAAATGGACTTTGAGAAATATATAAACTCCTGTAGCAAAAATTTCCCTTTCTTAGGAAGAGAGCTGGAAGGACAAAGATGTATGATGAAGTCTAGATAGAGTGACAATCCAGTTTATTGATACTTTTAGGTCTTTGGATAATTCAGTCATAAGCCCTAATATAGTTCCCCATCAGTTATGAAACATATTGACTGAAAAGAGCAAATATCTCCTCTTTCAACATCCACCTATTTTTGGACAAGCATCTTCTAATTTACCCTTTCCTGCTCAGCCATTTTGCTCACCCCTGAATCAGAAGATACAAACTGGGGATCCCAGGCTGAGGTTAGACTTCAACAATATCCTAGTTAGTCTGCAAATAATTAAATTTATTTTCTCATATTAAAAATTCAGTTTCATTTCTTTTTATGGCTGAGTAATATTCCATTGTATATATGTGCCACATCTTCTTTATCCATTCATCCGATGATGGACACTTAGGTTGTTTCCATCTCCAGGCTATTGTAAATAGAGCTGCAATGAACATTTTGGTACATGACTCTTTTTGAATTATGGTTTTCTGAGGGTATATGCCCAGTAGTGGGATTGCTGGGTCATATGGTAGTTCTATTTGTAGTTTTATAAGGAACCTCCGTACTGTTCTCCACAGTGGCTGTATCAATTTACATTCCCACCAACAGTGCAAGAGGGTTCCCTTTTCTCCACACCCTCTCCAGCATTTATTGTTTCTAGATTTTTTGATGATGGTCATTCTGACTGGTGTGAGGCGATACCTCATTGTAGTTTTGATTTGCATTTCTCTAATGATTAATGATGTTGAGCATTCTTTCATGTGTTTGTTGGCAGTCTGTATATCTTCTTTGGAGAAATGTCTATTTAGGTCTTCTGCTCATTTTTGGATTGGGTTGTTATTTGTAATGAGGTGGATAGACCTAGAGTCTGTCATACAGAGTGAAGTAAGAAAGAGAAAGACAAATACCGTATGCTAACACATATATATGGAATTTAAGAAAAAAAAATGAAGAACCTAGGGTTAAGACGGGAATAAAGACACAGACCTACTAGAGAATGGACTTGAGGGTATGGGGAGGGGGAAGGGTAAGCTGTGACAAAGTAAGAGAGAGGCATGGACATATATACACTACCAAATGTAAGGTAGATAGCTAGTGGGAAGCAGCCGCATAGCACAGGGAGATCAGCTCGGTGCTTTGTGACCGCCTGGAGGGGTGGGTTAGGGAGGGTGGGAGGGAGGGAGACGTAAGAGAGAAGAGATATGGGAACATATGTATATGTATAAATGATTCACTTTGTTATAAAGCAGAAACTAACACACCATTGTAAAGCAATTATACTCCAATAAAGATGTAAAAAAAAAATTCAGATGTCCAACTTTTGTCCATCTTTTCTTGAGAAAAAATATGGTGGAAATGTATGGCCCACATTTTCTCTGCTAACAGGAGTCTGGAGGTGAGGAGTAGCTGCCTCTTTTAGAGCTCTCCAGTTCACCACAGTCCTTACCCAATTTGCTTCATTCATTTATGTTACTGTGTGGCCCTCCTTGTCATCTGAATTTTTAGCCTCTAAAGAGATCAATGGTTTTCACTTAAAATGATTTTTTTTTAAATTTCAAATCTCTATTTACTCTAATTGGCTATTACTAACCAGGTATTTAATAACCAGAGTATACTGGTACACAAAGGATCTATTTGTCATCCTTATTAAAAAAACATTTTAATGCAACATTTGCTCACTCCAGGGGTCCCAAATATTCCTTGAAAACTTTGGTAAGAAATTACCTCTTGGTCTTCCCTGGTGGCACAGTGGTTGAGAGTCCGCCTGCCGAGGCAGGGGACACAGGTTCGTGCCCCAGTCCGGGAAGATCCCACATGCCGCGGAGCGGCTGGGCCCATGAGCCATGGCCGCTGAGCCTGCGCGTCCGGAGCCTGTGCTCCGCAACGGGAGAGGCCACAGCAGTGAGAGGCCCGCGTACCGCAGAAAAAAAAAAAAAAAAAAAGAAATTTACATCAATTTTTGTTGAAGGAAACACTTCTGAAGTTTGTACAGTTTAATAAGTCAGGGTTAGGACACAGAAAGTTGATTGAGCATGTCCAATTCAGAAAAGGTAGACGAGCAATAAGACATGCCCCAGAGCTCAGGCAGGTGGAGGGATGCCATCAACATGTCCTTCTTTGACCTGCAGCCTACTATTCCCTATTAGAATGGTGTACTTCATTAGACTTGGGTCATTCCCCAGCCATGTGGATTGAATTAACGGTATTTGTATGCGTATGTGCTGATTTTAGTGAATACTGTCTGTCCAACATTGTAGTAAAAACTATATTACGGCACCTCATGAAAATCACTGACACAAATAAAACAGTCGTGTTGATGTGGCCTTGCCAGCCGAATGGACCCTGTTGAACTTTTCTCTCAGAAGTTTTTATTATAAAAATAACAGAATAATAGTTTTTAATCCATCAAAAGTGACATTTTAATAGTGGTTACACCTTTTCAAACTATATGCACTGCCCCAAAGACGCTTGAATGCCTTCTGGCGATGGAGAGGATGATAATCAGTCCTTCAGATCGAGGCATGGGATGCTACAGATTAGGTGAAGTTAGTTCTCTACGGATTATCATAAGCAGAGCACTTAGTGGACAGACTGCATTTAAATCATTAGTCCGTTGTGTAGTGCTCAGTGAGCGTGAGTCCCCTGAGTGCTCTCAGAACCATTACCACGCACTCTGAGCATTTATTTCTATCTTTAAGGATAGTCACTGCTGAAAAGAGAGATTCAAGATGGGACAGAGTCATCTTAAGAAAATATACACACAGCTTCCCACAAGACAATATCATTTTTAGAAACAAAACACTGAAGGGCTATTTGATATCCAATTTGAAACTTTATTATGTTAACAACTGCATGAGTGGGGGCTTTTTCAGATTTTTCCATTTGACTTTTCTGGCCATTACATTCAAAATGACCTTCATGCAAATATATATAATATCGCAAGCTAATGAAGAGGCAATCCTGAGTAGTCTGGGCAGGAATGAGTGAGACCCAGGCATCATTCAAAAAACTAATTATGTACCTGCTGGGGCATATTTTCTGCCTTCAGTAAATACTGACACATCTTCCTCTCCATTGCTAGAAGAAGATTTATTGGAGTCTGTGTTCTTCCATAGTTTTGTTCTTGTTCTGGGGCTTTTTTTGTTTACTAGAATCAAACAGTTACAAGTCACTGGGATTTCTAGTTAAACCTGAGCAGCTGCCAGCGGACAATAGAATTAAATACAATATTGGATACAAGGGGTAGGAAGAAGAAATCAGACACCAATCAGCCATTGCCTCAGGCACAAGAGCCAGGAAGGAAAAGACAGTAATTTACCAACTAGGATCTGGGGTACGGGGGAAACATCTATTCTCTTAACAGAGGCCATTCGCAGAGTGATGTGATGGCTGGCTCCAACCAAGATTCTAAAGTCAATCAGACAATGTAAGTACAATTGTTTGCAGGTGGGTGGGGTGGAGAGGAGTGTTGACTCTTGACCTGTGTAAGTAGTCCTTTCCTTTCATCTACAAATACCTCCTGGGGTCACCACACCCAATATTCAATATTTCCTTAAGAATTGGTACTTAGTTAACTCTCTTTTTATCATGCTAAAGTACTGCCGTTGCTCAAGAAGACTTTTGTGCCACATAGTCAAGGCTTCCAAATCAGTTTCTTTGTCTCACCATCTGCATGGCCTTCTCCTCCACCCAACTCCAGCTACCCACTCCCACAGGCACATCCTGGACCTTTAGTCCCTTGTCACTCCGTTCTTGAAATCTTCCATTCAGACACACTATTGTCCAGTCATAATCTCCTCTCCTGGTTCTCCCAATTATTCCCACTTCCTCTGCCCTTATTCCTCACAAGACTTCCAATCCTCTTCTCCCTTGCAAAGACTACTCCAATTTTCACATCTTTCCTTATTCAATCTAGACTCCATATCCCAACACTTGAATCACTATCTTGCCAAAACTTTTGCTACCTTGCCTCAAAATCTTTCCAATTTTCTCATATGGTAATAGCCTAATATTGAATTAACCCATATCAAATTTTATTTAACTTTCTGTAGTCTATATCAAATCATCCTCCTAAACCCTATCCTGCCTCATTGCCAGATGACCATGCCTTTTACTCGATGGAGAATATAAAAGTCACAAAGTAGGGACTTCTCAGGTGGTCCAGTGGTAAAGGATCTGCCTTGCAATGCAGGGGACTCAGGTTCGATCCCTGGCCAGGAAACTAAGATCCCACATGCCTGGGGGCAACTAAGCCTGCGTGTCTCAACTAGAGCCCACGTGCTGCAAACCACAGAGCCCACGTGCTCTGGAGCCCAGGCACCCTGGAGTCTGTGCACCACAACTAGAGAGAAGCCTGCGTGCTGCAACGAAAAATCCCGCATGCCTCAACAAAGATCTCGCGGGCTGCAACTAAGACCCAATGCAGCCAAAAATAAATAAATAAATAATCTTACAAACAAAGTCACGTAGTGGAAATGACCTCGACTTTTTGCCATCCCACCTGCAATCTTACCTGCGTCAATCAATACCCATTCTTGTTACCTAATTTCCTCTCGAATGTAGAAGTTGTCTTTCTCTAGTTGTCTGAACATTCCTTCACTAGTGCTTTATATCGCATACCTTCCAGCTTCCATTTAAATGTATTTTTTCACATTAAAATTATTTTTATTTAATAATTTTAAAGTAATTTATTCAATTATGGATGCAGCATCTTTCATTAGTATATTCATAATCAACATGACCCCTTAAAAAGTCCTTTTGTCCAGTTTCTCCAAGGTACCATTTAACAAGTTTCTGAACACCTATACCAGGTGTTGCACATTAATTAACACCTACCACATAAGGTAGCTATTATTATTCTCATTCTACAGGTTAGGAAATTGGATCTCAGGCAGAGTTATATGTTACTTAACATTCCACAGTGACTGGCAGATTTGGGATTGGAATCTAGGTCTCCCCACACTGAAGTTTGTCTCTTCTTTTTGCTACTTTGCATTGATCATCATCCCGTGACCTACAATGCATTTTTTTTCCTGTTCCTATCTCTTTACACCTGGAAAACATCAGATTAAGGCACTGTTGATAGCAGTGGGAAGAACAACTTATCAAGGCAAAGAATTTGTTCAAGAACTCTGAACAGAAGGAATAAGTAACACTCAGACTGACCTCATCCTGCCTTCTCCTTCAGGAATCCAAGGTGAAGGAAAAGGGAAGAACCTTTGTATTCTATTACAAGTTAATCACTAAAGGGATATTGCCTATAAGCTTAAATTATACATAGTTGCCCATCTCTGGGGACCCTGCCTCCCAGGTAATGAGAATTAAGCTAAAGTACCTTTGTTTATCTCATGTGAAACATCCTAACCAGGCCCACCTGTGAATGGCTGCAAGAAAGAAGAAATTAACAAATCCCCTCCGGAGGCTGACCGGAACCAGGAAATGCTTGACTTTACTCCCTCCCCTTTTAGTATAAAAGAAGCCTGGGTTCTAACTCAGGGAAGATGGTTCTTTGTGGGGACGAGTCTACCATCTTCTTGGTCTGCTGGCTTTCTGAATAAAGTCACTATTCCTTGCCCCAACAGCTCCTCTCGCAGTTTATTGGCCTGTTGTGCAGCGAGCAGTTTGAGCTTAGACACGATAACAAATTTAGGCACAGCCCACCAGGAGCCTTGCTGCTCGTGGCTGCCCGTTCACATCAAGCCCTAGCAGCTGCTGGGGCCGCTTGTCCTGGGACATCTTCCCTTCAAAATTCCCTGAAGCAGCACCGGCTGCCCCAGCGCTTGGCAGTAGGAGCAAGGAATCAGCATTTGGGAGCTGACAGCTCTATACAGTAGGGTAAGTCACTCCGGTATATACAGCTTGAAACTTTATTCTTCTCCAATTGGGGCTTTTTCTCCAGAATAAGCCAGTTTGTTTGAGGTACCCTGTTGGAGAGAGGAAATAGTTGTATTTCCTCTCCATCTGGAGCTTTTTCTCTGGAATAAGCCAATTTGTTTTGTATTTGGGTGCGGTACCCTCTGGAGAGAGGAGAGAGTTGTTGGACTTTTACCTGACTTGTGAATCGGTTTGTTTCTTTGGATATTTGAGATTGTGTATGCAGTTTGTGTGTGCAGTTTTCTTGAATTTCTGTCTTTAAAAATGGGGAATGGGGCTTCCCTGGTGGCGCAGTGATTGAGAGTCTGCCTGCCGATGCAGGGGACACGGGTTCGTGCCCCGGTCCGGGAGGATCCCACGTGCCGCGGAGCGGCTGGGCCCATGAGCCATGGCTGCTGGGCCTGTGCGCCCGGAGCCTGTGCTCCGCAACGGGAGAGGCCACAACGGTGAGAGGCCCGTGTACCGCAAAAAAAAAAAAAAAAAAAATGGGGAATGTTTCAACTATCCCTAAAGAAAGTCCTCTGAGGTGCATTTTTGAATAAGTGATCTGATTACAGCTATGAACCCATGGATGAGAGGGAGATGATATTTTATTGTAACAACGTGTGGCCACAGTACCTGTTAGGATCTCCACAAGGGGTTTAGCAGGGTTATCCCGGGACCCTGTGCTCCATGTACGGCTACCCTTGCTGTGTTAATGATATCGTTTATGAACTACTGTGTGGTTGGTATATGTAAAACCCCAAGTCTAAACTTGAGCGTTTATTTAGGATTTTCTGTTTTTCCTATGGGTTTTTTGTTTCATTTCATTCGGTACTCTCTCCATTTACAGCCAAATCAGCTTTGTGATATTTAAAACTTTTACTGATATCAAATGGAGGAAAGGAACAGGAAACAAACAAAAACCTTGTCTGTTCTTGTCCAAGAATGGGACATTCCCAGGAAGAAGAGAAATGTTCCACTTAGTTCCTAAAATCGCCAAAAGCGACAAAAAGATCTAGAAGTATCTTTTCCATAAACATTAGTATAAATGGTGTAGCCATCTAGACAGTGACCTTGATTTGTCCCGTCTGTCAGAAACATGCTTTGAATCCAACCTCTTTAGCAACTGATGGGTTTTACATTGTTGTAGCTGATTCATGGCTGAAATTTTGGAATGAGAACTGAGGTCCCTGTTTTTTTATGTGTTTGTACATGTGTGGCATTGTCAAAATTAATTTGTAAAAGAGCTTTATTTAATTAACTTAAAGGAAATTCAGTGCTTATATAAATACTCAAATACAAGACTGGCCGGAATGAATTTTGAGTTCACATGGTCTGGGAAATATCCAGTAATTGATTAATATCTGGTATTAAAGTTAGCTTAAGCTTATTGGTCTGATTAATACACATCTTTAGAGTCATCAACATTAAGTATAATATAATAGAAGTATCTAGGTTTGCTAGAAATCAAATAAGACCTTATTATTTCCGTTACTAAGTTTATCAGCAAGGAAAACAACAATATGAGAAAGCTTTTAAGTAAATAAAATAGAGATAAATGCGGTTAGAGTTTTAGGTAAACTCTATAGGAATAGTTATGTTTTGGGAATAGTTATGTTCTAGCAATGTCTATGTAAAATAGTCTTTCCAGGTTTTCATAACTTGAAACTGTTAGTTGAAGAGAATTCGCTGACTACCTGGGTCATCTCAAATATGATAAAATATTAGAATGCTAATTGCTGGGCAGGTCTAAGTTTACCTATCTTCCTCTCCTAAGAAGAGGAAGACTAAAGCATAAATTTGTCAATTAGGAAATGCTGGTATGACAAACAGTTTACAATTACTTGCTTCTTGGTTTTCACTAGAGATTAAGGTTTTAAGGTTAAGAATTATAAGGGAAACATATCAGTATGCAAAGATGTAGGCTGTGTGTTTTCATCAAAGAAGGTATGAAGAATGAAAATGCATTTTGTTAAAGGGAAAATCGTGGTTTTGTCCTAGAATCGGTTGTCTCTGAATGGAAAAGAAAGTGTGGGACAGATAATATGGATACAGAAAATTATGGAAAGTTTGTGGAGAAGGAAAACTGAAAGTTTTGTGCATGGTCAGGATTGGCTAAGATTAAAGTTAATTAAGAAAATGATTTTTAAAGGTAAAATGGTACACAACCTGAATTTGGTTCTCTAAGAGGACAAAGTTTTCTTAAAATATTAAAGTGCTTTTGGTAATAGATTTTGAGTTTCTTTACGTGATCTGTATTTGCCATTGAGGTCTTTTATTATCACTGGTTAAAACTTTTTGATATTTTTGACAGACTTCCCAAAGATCAAATTCTAAATGAAGTTCATTTGACCTCGCTAACTTTGAGGTTTTCCAAAGGGTCCCTGGAACACTTCAAATTATTTGTTTTCTCTCCATATCAGGAATATTAAAGTAATTAGGCTTATTTGGTATGTTAAATTATGTGGGAAGCATTGTCAAATAAATGGTGATTAAAAACTTGTGTCAGGGCTTCCCTGGTGGTGCAGTGGTTGAGAGTCCGCCTGCCGATGCAGGGGACACGGGTTCGTGCCCCGGTCCGGGAAGATCCCACATGCCGCAGAGCGGCTGGGCCCGTGAGCCACGGCCGCTGAGCCGGCGCGTCCGGAGCCTGTGCTCCGCAACGGGAGGGGCCCGCGTACCGCAACAAACAAACAAACAAACAAAAAAAACTTGTATCATATGTGTAAACATTATTAATATACACACTCTAGAAATTATGTGGAACTCCTAAAATTCTGATATATCCTGGTAAATGATATCAGTCATAATTATCTTAAATTGTATGTCACAGCAGTAACCAATTTTCTTTTCAATTGCATTGTAATCCCAGTTGGTCGATGCCAAAGCTAAAAGGCTTCTTTTTAATGGTTAGAGATGATCAATTGATATTCATGGTTTTACAGTGGCTTTTGAATGATTCTGTAGCTATTTTGTGATGAAGTGGGAAAGAATGATGAAATCCTTTATATGCAAGCAAGCATTTGTGCCGTTACATCTGGGAAAATAAGAAAAGGAGAGGAATGAGGGAAGATATGTTGCTTCAAACCTTAACTCCTCCAGCTGAGCTGGCTGTCCCAGAGCTTCTCTGGCTGTTATGCCAATATATCTACCCCTTCCTTTCCTATCCAGCCCCAATTCCTGACACTGGGACTAAGGACTTCCCCTCTTTCTAGAGGTCAATTAGAAAGTCCTGTGTTAGTTTCTGGGGTACAGGGACTTGGTCCCGTATCACCATCTAAGACCCGACAGGACTCCCAATTTGGGCCAGGAGCCACTCCCAGGCCAGGGTAATTTCCACTGCTGTTATCTCATATGGGGCTAAATGATCAGCCAGCTGGATTTCTCAGACTTATTTATTTGGAAAGATCACAACCCTCCTTATACGGAGGATCCCCTACACCTGAAGCCCACTTGGCAGGACCCATAGTTGAACCAAACTGGGACCCCAGTGAGAGAGGAATGACCTTGTTACAGCAGTATTTACTGGTGCATCTCGGTAGGGCTTTGAAAAGAGGAAACAAAGCAAAGGAGTTTGAAAAAAATTCAAGAAACTCAGCAAAAAAAAAAAAACAAAACTGAATTTTTGGAAAGGATTTATCAGGCCTATGGATGTCATCTTAATGCAGATCTTGAGGTCCCTGAAAATATTTAACTTTTGGGAGGGCAAAGTGCCTCAGATATCAGGAGACAGTTGAAAAATTAGACGGTGCATTTGGAATGAACCCTCCTCAGTTGGTAGATGTTGCTTTTAAAGTGTTCAACAGGGGACAATGACAGAAGGAAGAAGAAGCAAAATGAAATGCCACTTTTCTGGCAGCAGCATTGGATTCTTGAAAGGGGAGTAACCGAAGGAAGGTAAGCCACGACTGGGGAAAGAGCAATGTGCTTACTGTAAGGAGGAAGAACATTGGAAAACATTGCCCTAGGCTAAAACATAAGAAAAACAATAAAAAGACAAGAACTGGGCTTCCCTGGTGGCGCAGTGGTTGAGAGTCCGCCTGCCGATGCAGGAGACACCGGTTCGTGCCCCGGTCCGGGAGGATCCCACATGCCGCAGAGCGGCTGGGCCCGTGAGCCATGAATTCCAATTTCCCCACAGGAGCCCCAGGTGAAATTGACAGTGGGGAATGAGCTGATTAACTTTCTGATAGACCTCACCCTGAAGTTTTTCACCAGAACAGCTTGATATCAGATCCCCCCCGCACCAGAACACACTTTAAGCCTACAAACGGCACTTGTAAAAACCCCAGAAAGGGAGAGCTCTTCCCCTTCTCCCCACCTCCTTGGGTCTGTGAAAAGGTAAGACCGGAAATGCATGCCAGCTGCAACCCAGGGAAGGCCAAAAACATACGGCCGATATGAATCCCATTAAAAAAGTGTGCTGGGACACCTAATCTAAAACAGTATCCTCTGAGGCAAGGGTACCACTTCTCCCACAGATTGACTGGTCCAAGTACCAGCCAGTGTATTCAGAAGAGGACAAAGAGGGCCAAAAAGAGTGGGGCTTCACTTGGATCACACCTCACTGAAAATGTAATGCACAATTGTTTTGATTCCTGGGGTGCTCCTCGACAGCGTGCTGCAGCACACTCGTAATAATGCCAATTATGGGAGAGGTGCCACTTCACAATGGATTCAAAAATTTCTATAACGGGGCCTAACGTACGAAAGGCCATCCAGCAAGTCACTCAGAATTGCATGACTCGCGCTTAAAATAATTCAGACTGCTGTCAGACCTCCCCAGATGAGGACTCGACACAGGGGAACTTGCCCCACCGAGGACTGGAAAAAAGACTTAAATGCCTCAGGCTGCAGGAAATTTTAGATAACCTGCTAGTGTTTGTAGATACTAGTGTTGATACTTTTTCAGGATGGGTGGAAGCATATCCTACCTGGACAGAAAATCTGAGGTGGTTAAAGCCCTCCTTAAGGAACTTATCCCCTGATTTGGATTAAAGCATTGAAACTACATTCATCCCGGAGACCACAATCGATGAGTAAAACCAAGAAAATGAATCAATCATACATTAAAAAGGAACATCTCTGAAATATGTCAAGAGACTAATTTAACTTGGAATAAGACCATTCCAGTTGCCCTGCCATGGATAATAGTGGCTCCCAGAAGCAGGCTTAAATTAAGCCCCTTTAAAATATCGTATCATAGGCCATTCCAGGTATCTGCCCAGGAGGGAGAATCTATAAATGCTCTAAAAGACCGAGCAGTTGCCAATTGTGTTGAAACTTTGGACACTATACCAACCTCTGCTCATGAGTTTGCCTCGAACAGGTCTGCCTATCCACCTGAAGTAAATGGTAATTTTATTGTAGCTAGAGAAGGGTCAACCTATTTGTTTAATTTTATCCAAATGGCACAGGAATTTAGTATATGTATTGGGAATTGGAAACAACCCCAATTTCAATTATAAATTAGACGACAATGTGCTAAGTGGTTTCATCAGGTTCAAATAGTTGTAGATTAAAAAAAAAATGTTACTACTGACTAAAGATTCTAAAGAATATTCATTGCCCACCCCCCCTTTCAGCGTGAAGTAGCCAGAGTGGTCTTTGTCCCTTTCCCCACAAGACTGTGGAATGGAGATTGAAAGTGAGGAATTGTAATAGGGAAGAAACTTTGTATTCTATTACAGGTTAATCACTAAAGGGATGTTGCCTAATAAGCTTAAATTATACATAATGGCCCATCTCTGGGCACCCTGCCTCCCAGGTAATGAGCATTATGCTAAAATATCTTTGTTTAGCTCACATGAAACATCCTGACCAGATCCACCTGTGAATGACTGCAGGGAGGAAGAAATTAACACCTCCCTTCTGGAGGCAGATTGGAACCAGGAAATTTTTGACTTTACTCCCTCCCCTTTTAGTATAAAAGAAGCCTGGGTTCTAACTCAGGCAAAATGGTTCTTGGGCATGATTCTACCATCCTCTTGGTCTGCTGGCTTTCCAAATAAAGTCCCTATTCCTTGCCCTAATAACTTGTCTCCATTTATTGGTTTGTCATGCAGTGAGCAGTACAAACTTGGGCTTGGTAACACAGTTAGTGACCTGTGATGGAGACATCAACTCCTACACCTCACAGTGCTCTCAGTATGTGCTTTTAGAGGTGGAGTAACAAGGAATGGGACTGCAAAGTGGCCCAGAACCTCTCAGATTCGCCTCTTTCCTTACAGCAAATGGAGCTCATAGGTCCCAAGAGATCCTGTGTACTCGGCGACACTACTCACAATCAGGTGTTCTGGTGAGGGTGGACACACTGACAGACCTGTGAGTCCCTCAGTCACTGCTTATTGAGGATCTATTAAGGGGGAAACACTGTACTACAAAGGGAGATCAGATATAAAGCTTATCCTCTCCCATTTTATAAAATAGTGGCAGGATAAATTATGTGCACAGTGAATTATAAGTCAAGATAGAAAATAAGTTCCGTAGGAGAAGTACAGAGAAAGTATAAAGTGTGTCCAAAGGTGGGAAAGATGACTTCCAACGCATGGCAGGAAGAGCAGCTTTCTTAAAGAGAGAATTTAAACTGAAGCAGATAAGATTTGGATCCATGGAGACAGTTTTAAAGGACAGATCAAGGGATTGTACCAACACAGGCTACAAGCTAGGTATGTGATGGGTGTGTGTGTGAGAGAGAGAGCTGAAGAGAAATCTAAATATGAGTTACTTATGGTAAGGGCGATAGTTTGAGCTATCTAAAGCATTAAGAAAGGTGTGGCTAGAAGTGGACCATGTTGTTGGAAAAGACCTCTAATTTCTAAGACCACCTCTGTCTTCCCCTCTTCCCGTCTTCAGCCTAGGTTAGGTCCAGTTTGTGATGGCTCTTCAGTGCCAGCCTCAGAAATGTGGCTCCTGATAATTAGGGGATGGGGAGAGTCTGAAATGCTTTATGCTTTTCTAACCAGGGATGAGAAACCCAAAGCTGTCCTTTAGGAAGGCTAGTCTGACAGCATTATGTGAAGACATTGGAAGACGAGGGAGTCAGAATCAAGCTCAAAATTATTATTATCAGGGTTCTTTCTACTCAAAATTGTGAAGTTTTACAACAAATCATAATATGAAAGAGTATCTATTAAAAATCCATGTTAGCATACCACTCTGTACAGTTTATACAGCTGGTATTTCAAAGATACATTAATCTCATCTGCTTTTATAGATCTCATAGTTTTATTACAAAATACAATGTAAAAGGACAAAATAGGCTATAAAGCTGAAAAGATATGTAAGTTATCGAGTATAGACTAAGTTCAATGAAAAACCATATACTGCAGCAATGTTTTTAAGTATTTACACACTCGTTAAAATCTAGATTACCATGCTCATAAGAGCAAGGTCAGCAAGTTTTTCCATAAAAGGTCATATAGTAAATAATTTAAGCTTTGGGGGATATTTTGTCTCTGTCACAAATACTAAATTCTGCTGTTGTAACAAATGAGTAACTACAGACATTACATAAAAGCTAGGCATGGTTGTGTTTCAGTGAAACTTTATAAAAAGCAGCCCACCAGCATTCAGTGGAAGCTAAAACTAGTAGCTAAAAGTTTGATAATGAACAAGATATTTGCATAATCTCTAAGTATACTCCTACAAAACACACATACATGCTTAATATGTAGTTATCCACTTCATAGTCGAGAAGCTTGGAAAACAGGTTATTAGCCAAGTGGTAAGATTAACAACACCAGAAATCATGTGTCACCTGAAATAACGCAATTAGAAGAACACAGCATCATTCCGTGATGAGAAAACATGAGACAAACCCAAATTGAAGGATAATCTACAGAGTAACTGATTTGGACTCATCAAATATATCAGTCATAAAAAGAAAAACCTGAGGAAATGGTCCAGATCAAAAGAGACTAAAGAGATATGACAAGTAAATACATCATTCTCGATTGGATCCTAGACCTTAAAAAGGATATTATTGGGATAATTGGCAATGGATTGCATGTTACTTGTACCATTGTGAATTTCCTGGTTTCCATGGTTATACTATGGTTATTTATGAGAGTGTTTCTGTTTTTAGAAAATACATACTAAAGCATTAAGGTGTAATGGGACATCATATCTCTAACTTACTCTTGAATGGTTGAGAAAAACTATGTATAAACATAGGGAGTTAGAGAATGAGAAATCAATGTGGTAAAATATTTGGGCATCTGGGGAAAAGTATACAAGAATTCTTCACACAATTTTTGCCACTTTTCTATAAGCTTGAAATGATTAAAAGTACAAAATTTAAAATGATTTACTATCATATATCAATAAAACATATCAACTAAAGGCAGGAGAAAAACACCCACATCTCTGGGAATACATAAAAGGATTTTAAAACAGTGAGAGGCTGGTGTAACCAACTCATACACTGGACAGAACATCAATTCATCAGAAATTTCCAGCTAACTTTGAACAGAAACTTCTTAACTTCCAACAACATGTAATTCAATTAAGGAAAAAACACTGGGGCTTAGTCAAATAGGAAATGCTAATGAAATCATGGTGTACTTCAACATGCCTCAAAATAATTCCATCAATGTTAAAGGAGCTACACACATAAAATTGAAGGATGGGTCATAAAAAAGCATCACTATGATGGCGTGTGTATTACCAATGGCCTAGAGCTGCCATCAGATTTAAACTTAAATGGGGCTAATCCAGGTATTACTGGTCCCTAGATTTATGCAATTTACAGACCCCCACTCTAGGAAAAAACGAATACAAAATTATGAATAAAAATAAGGTATGACAGTGAAGATTAAGAAAGAGAAAATAAATCATGAAAAATTACAAATTTTTTAAAGCTGACATACAATAATCCCCCAAAATGTAATATTTTTATTAATTAGATGCTTGGCATGACTTCATATGTTTCCCTAGATTTTGTGACTACGTATTTTTTGATCTTTTCATATGACAAAATTCTGTGATAACATAGTCTATACAGAAATAGGAAGGGACTTACGCTAGCGAGGAGCCCTGAATCCTAAGATTCATTAGCTACAAATAAATCCACTTCTGCCTCAAAATAAGATGTTTCTCAGATGTTACCATGCATACAGAGAACACCGAAACTGATCTCTGAGCTTTTGAAGGCCTAGATAAATGTAGAAGTCCAGGAGCTCTACCTAACCAACCTAGTATGTTGACCCTTTAATCACCTTATGGATATTTAATCATGAACAGTTTAAAAATAAACTTTTGAAACACTATGGGTCTTGATGGTTATTTATGCACAAGAGTGACATGGGATTAAAAAGTCTGTTGCTAAATAAGTCTAAAAGAGCTCCTTCAGTAAGTATAAATAAAAATTCTAAGTGATAAGAAAGCATCGTGTCATGATTTACTTGACCACACTCTGTGTGTGTGTGACATAAAATATTGGTGTATCTTACAGTCAAGTGCCTCTTGGATTCACTAACATAAGGCCCATTAATTCTGTTCCCTTGCTTATTATGAGAAAGTTTAGCTCAGAGGTCAGGGGCTTTAGGACAACTAAAAGCATTTACAAAAAATGAAAATTTACAGGATCTAAAACCCATTAGTTTGTGAACTGGGTTGGACCTAATTAGGACAGTTGGGGTCCTGTCTGAGTAGGGTCCCAGCAGCAAGATGGTATAAAAGCAAGCAGGTGCAGAAAGAACCAGAGAACAGACATGAGCTAAGGTCCTATTAAAGGTACAAAGTGAGAAAGCTAATTCTAGAGCAGGAGCAAGAAGGTTAAGAGTGAAAGCAGGTAAAACTTGGAGGACTGCCAAAAACAAGATTCGAGCCTCAGTGTTGCCTCGGTTAAAGTTCATGCTTTCCTCTCGTGACTCCTTAAAGAGTTCCAGGAACACAGCTGGAAAACATCTAGCATATCAGGAGTAGTTGAAAGAATTGCACCTGTTTAATCAGCAAAGACTGAAGAGTTAGAACCGTCCTCACATTAAAGGGATACAGCCATGCAGAAAAGGGAGGAAATTTATTCCATATGTTTCCACATGTAAAATTAAGACCAACATGTGGAATTTACAAGGAGACAGATTCTGAGTGCTGAACGCGTGGACTTTGCTAGAATTATTTGCCTCCGTTCACCTGGAAGAGTGCTTGAACTTTCTAAATTATCAATGATATTGGTTACATTAATAGAAATAAGAAAGAACAGCCCAGCAATTATTGTAGTTCAGTCGTGGAATGGAAGCTAATGATCCCTTCTGAGCTTAGGTATTTTAATAGTGTAGTGCTTATTCAGTTTTATGTTACACATATTATTACATTTAATTCTCACTACCACTGTATGAAGTAGGTTGTATCATTTTATAGATGAGGCAACTGAGACACAGAGATTACATAACTTGCCCAAAGTCATACAGAGATGAGTGGTCAAGCCAGGATTTGAACAGAATGAACCTGGTTCTGGAGTCTCTGTTTCAACCACCACACTTTTCCATCTGGCAGAGAAGAGCTAGAATAGAGTCCAGTAACTTATGAGAGGTGAATTAAGTGCTTTTTTGGGCTACATTCTACAAGTCTCAGATCATGCTGGATATTAGTTCAATTTTTGTTTATGTCAGATCACCCACCTTATTTTTGGTTATGTTTAATCTGTGTTAGCAATGCTGACCGTTTAGCCTTATTAAACAAAGTGCTTGTAAGTTACCACAATACAAGATATAAGACACTAGGGCTTCCCTGGTGGCGCAGTGGTTGAGAGTCCGCCTGCCGATGCAGGGGACGTGGGTTCGTGCCCCGGTCCAGAACGATCCCACATGCCGCTGAGCAGCTGGGCCCGTGAGCCATGGCCGCTGAGGCTGCGTGTCTGGAGCCTGTGCTCCGCAGCGGGAGGGGCCACAACAGTGAGAGGCCCGCGTACCGCAAAAAAAAAAAAAAAAGAAAGAAAAAAAAAGATATAAGACACTAGATGTATGAAACAACAAATCCTTTTTGACCATATTAAAAATACTAATTAAAAACCAAAATCTCTTTTACTTTTTTCTTTTTTTTTGGCCTTCCTCCAGATTTTCAACATTATCAAAAACTGGCATTTGCTTGCTTTCTTCAGTTTACAAGAACTTTGAAAGTTCAGCAGCCCTAGCTCAGCCCCCATTAGAAATGCTCACTCAGCCGCAGCCACATGCCAAACAACCTTCTGTTTATTCCACTGCAGTTAATTCAAAGTCATGAGAGTGACACAGGTGATTAAGTGCAAGAGCTGATGGTGTGTGCAGTGGGGTAGTCAGACTGGGTGCATGCCCAAAGAAGAAAAACCACTCCAAGTGATCCAGAGTCTGTAATCACGCTTAAGAAAATGCACTGTTAAGGAAAGGCAGTTGTCCTGGATAACAGGATATTTTTCTTAGCTAGGAAATCCTATTTCAAATGAAGATATGAAGATGCATTGCTTTGGGATTTCTAAGGAGTCTCAGGAAATGCAACATAGGACTGGTTCCCAGGAAAAGGAATAAAGGTAGTAACAATTACTGTGCAACTACCAGGTATCATAGAATTTACCAGACATTTTAACATTATGATCTGATTCAATCCTCCCAAAGCCAAAGGTCACTAAAGAGTCAGTGGTAGCTACAACTTGAACTCAGTTCATGATTCCAAATCCATGGTCATCCTACTATACTAAACTGTTTAATATATTGAATAATATATTGACAAATTTGCCTTTAATAAGGCATTCTGAGTTTTCTTCCCAGAGTCTAATGCTGTACCAGATATATGATGTGGTTGCTGTAATGAGGTAATACAGGCAAATTAATCTGTGGAAGTGTTAAAGAATGTGTTTAGGGGCTTCCCTTGTGGCGCAGTGGTTGAGAGTCCGCCTGCCGATGCAGGGGATGAGGGTTCGTGCCCCGGTCCGGGAAGATCCCACATGCCGCGGAGCGGCTGGGCCCGTGAGCCATGGCCGCTGAGCCTGTGCGTCCGGAGCCTGTGCTCTGCAACGGGAGAGGCCACAACAGTGAGAGACCCGCGTACTGCAAAAAAAAAAAAAAAATGTGTTTAATGGGACTGTCAGCAATTGCTTGGTGGTACCAGAGCTGCAAGTCCATGAACTTTTCAAGAAGAAAGCTGTGGGCAACCCATATTTTCAATCTGGAAATGATGGAGATAGCACTTAGATCTCAGCAACTACACTATAGTGCTTTCCCTGCAGATGGAGATGTGGACCTTACCTACATGATTCACAGGCTGAAACCTGCATATGTCAGGATGTATAAATTTATGTGATGAAAGAACCAAACAAGGAAATGCAACCTCAGCAGAGAACCTGGGGCAGACATGGAGACAGAAATAAGGAGATCTAGGACTGCTATAGAAAGCCAGGTGTAGGTAACAAAACTTCTGAGGAGAGGAGGGCGAAACCTGTGGGTATTAGACCATTAAGGGGAAACAGAAGTTACAAATGAAGAAAAGAGATGCCAGAGGTGCACACAAGCTGTCTTCAAAGTTAAACAGACTCAGAGTTTTAGCCTCTATAGTCCTGGAAATAAAACAAGGACCAATGATTCAGTGCTACAGAAATTTGTGTCTTAGCCCATAGAAGAAACAACTAAAAACCAGATTCAACTTAAAATGGAATGAGTTGTGTGAGGTGGTAGGAAGATTCTTGTTAATGGAGATGCCATCTCACTCAGTAAACACACGCAAACACCACAACACTTCTGGGCCACATTGCCATTGCCATGAGTACTATGAAGATATCATGTAATTCATGTGTTCTATTATTTTCCCTAGTACCTCCCATCTTTCTCTATAGGAAAAGAGCTGCAATATTTGCTTCATGTTCTGAAAATTATCTTTCCTGACTTTTCTCTGCTTAGTACATGCCTCATTACCGTCCAGAGTAACTTGGACCCCGTCATGCTTTTTTCTAATTACCCTATTTGGACATGTCATTGTTCCTACATTTATCACTCTATAATATTAATACTTCCTCTTTAGCAGCATGTCAGTAGCTCACCTTCAAATGCAACCCATGAGATTTGTTGGGTTCCAACCGTGGGACAGTAAAGTACAAAGATCAAAAGCTAGAAGAGATTATGATGAAATATCCCCCTTGCCAATTATACATTGTTCTGTCTGAATCAGTATTTCCCTCATCTTTTAATTTATCCATTCTCAGGCCACAGCATATTTTTCTTTGCTTTTCAGGCCCATTTTAAGTTCATTGCATTAGTATTCTCAGGCTAGCTCATTTGGCCTCCATTGTTGTTCCTGGCACTTGATTTTGTTGTATTATCACTTTTGTATTCAAGGAACCATGGAATTATAGAGCTGGAAGAGATCCTAGAAATCATTTACAAGAAATGCCTCATTTTATAAATAGAAAACTATAGCTTCTTAGGAGTGATACGATTTGCCCAAGGTCATAGGAATGGCAGCAGACATGGAGCCACTCTTTCAAGGGTATCATCCTGACTTCCTTGTCATAGGAAAATTGCCGATTTTCAGGTAATAATTGCTGATGATAACTGACCTACCCTGACACCTGCCATCTGACCATTCCTCTTACTTAGGCCCCAAGCAGCCAGGCTCTGATTATCTGACTAATTCATCTCTTAAAAACTATTATAGGAAAAAACTATACAGGCTTTTCTTCATCAAAGGCAATCACTCCTTTTGATTTAAAAATCATTATAGAGAAGGCACCAGTTCAATAAGAAATCCAGTTATATTTACCTTTGGCAATATTGGTGTGTGTGTGTGTGTGTGTGTGTGTGTATGTATGTGTGTGTGTGTATGTGTGTGTGTGATAAAGGAGAAGGGGATTTAAAAGACTCATATGAACCAAAATCAAGTGACATAAATAATATTAATTCTAAGAAGAAGGCATTTTTTCTTGTCCTGTGCCACTACGTAACATGGGGTTGTTTATTTAAAAAGTAGTATAAATTTGAACAAAACCTATCCGTTTTCTAAATCTGAAACAAAACAAAACTGGGATATCAAAAATCTCAGACCACATCTGTGCCATACATTTGTGTCTTTCATTCTGTTTGAGTTCCTAATCAGTGCTAAATTACTACAGATGGCACAGATACTGTCATCCTACAAACATCAATTCATCTAGAGATCAACCGGCCCACAGTCCATCCAGTGGGAGAAAAGAAACTGCTATTTACGGAGCACCAACTATGTGTTCAGCTCTTTCATATGCATCATCTTGTGTTAATGCCCATGACGATCTTGAGGGGTAGATATTGGTATTCCATTTGCCTTTAACAGATGAGGGAACTGAGATCATACACCTTAAAAATGGTAAAGCCAGACTTGAATGAAGATCTAGTTAATCTCTTTTTTCTCTACACCATACTGCCTGTTCCCAAAGACCACCAATATACCACAGGATATTCACTGAGCAGGAGTGTGTCCAGCATTAGAAAATGAAGCAAAAGAAGGAGAGGATGCTGTGGAAACAGAAGAATGTTCAGGTGGCTCAGCAGTCTGAGCAAGAAGCAGCATCTGCCAGCAGTGGAGGAGAGAGGTCAAGTGGGCTGCTCGAGCGAAGCAGCAAAACAGAGGCTGAGACAAGGTCCTCTTGTCAGTCCTCACCTAGAGCCTGGGCAGAATACCAACACCATCACACATGTTTTACGTAGGTGAGCCTTCTTTAGGAGCAAGGAGCAAGATGGGCAATTGGTAGTTGGAGAGAAGGGATATAAGTATCCATCAATGCCCTGGACCCACTGCGTCAGTGATGGGGGCACAAGCAGTGTTCTCAAAACTTTTCTTATTAATGAGAGGCATGATTTATGACAGCGAAATCTTACACTATTCCAGTCCAAATGTTGCTGTGCATACGGTATGCTAAGGGATTATAGGACTCAGAGACTTATTATTAAAAATGAAAACTATTTTCTAGGGACTGTCACCTGTAGAGTTATAGAAACGTTCAGGGCCAGCCTTCTTCTCCCTGCCAAATATACCCAGTTTCAGAGTTGGAAGGGATTTTACATGTTTTCCTTATTTTCTTCCCTCCTTTACATTCTCTTTATTTTTTATTCCTTCCTTTCCTCGATTTTAAATTATTTTTAAAGTACTGTATTTACTGTGTGGTGGGTAATGAGTGAACTCAAAGAAGACAGGGAACCCACCAGAGAGGAGCTAGGGAGATGGGACATAATTATTTAAGCAAATAGCTAGTATTTTTATGGTGGTTCCTAGTATCCATATGTTAGGTCTTCACCTCTTTTCGATATTTGTCACTTTCTCTCAAATCCTTTTTATCTTTTCTTTTTGATTTTTAAATTCTTCTCCATTTTCACCTTCTGTTTCTCGAATGCATTATATGTTGGTTTTAGCCAGTCTTGTGTTCCTCCTAGTTTAGTTTTCATTTCCACATGATTTTTAAATTTTATTTCAAGCTCTTTCCCAAGTTCTGTACCCACGTTTCTGAGTGTATCTAATTGTGATTTAGTCTATGAAAATACAAATCAGAACGGTTGCCTCTGATGAGTAGTTGAGTTTTGACTGGAAAAGAAGCATAAAGGAACTTTCTGGAATGGTAGAAATATTCTGTATCTTGATCTTGGTTACATGAGTGTGACCATTTGTCAAAATTTATTGAGCCTCTATACTTGAGACTTGGACGTTTTATTATATACATAGGTTTTATCTCAAACTACGCACACGCATGTATATGTATTATTTCTGGGAAAAGAGCTTGGCAGAAATCACCCAGGGATGATGCTGGCAGTGTTACCTTACTCCAAGTCATCTGAGTTCCACTTTTACTAATGTTATTTGCTCCTAAGGATTAGGAACCTGAAGATACTGAATGGGGTTACCATGGAGCTTAGCTAATACCATAGCATCTGGAGCATCAATGGAAATGTCCTTCAAGGACTTATTGGCTAGGGGTGCAGAAGATCCAGTGCTCCTTTTTAACTCTTTCGTGGGGCTCCTTTTCTATTGCCCAATTGAAAATTTTATGGAAACTGGTCAGCACTCATCATCAGAACAAGTCCTTTTCATGTGGCTATTCTGCCTCCGGTTCTGAGGAACAGTCTCTTCCCACGAGGCTAATGGGGCTTTTCTGGGATCGCTGCTCTGTCTGTAGCTTTTAGCATTGTGATTTCAGCCAGCCAAACTCACCTGTTACATAAATCCTGGCTGAGGTATTGGGTGGAGTCCTAGGGATCCGAGGTCCATGACACCTGCTCTCGAGTTGGTTCTACCAGTTAAGGAGATCTTTGCAATCTTGAGCAGATGCTTGAGTTGAGAAGTCCAGCTATTTTTCCACAGGCTATGAGTCTACCCACTAGACTCACCAATAGTCTCAGCTGCTTCTTACACTGGTAGCGACAAATTATAGAGAAGCTGTAAGACATGCGTTGGTAGAGATAGTGAAGTTAAAGTGACCAACTTATCCTGGTGTTAACAGGACTTTCCCAGTTTTCACACTGAAAGTTTTGTGATCCAAGAACCCCCTCGTCCCAGGTAAAATAAATGATCGGTCACCCCAGGTGGCATCCTTGGGGCTCCTGATGCTCTAGGAATTGGGTCTACCTAAGCTTAATCTTCTCATTACCCTTAGTATCTTAAAATGATCATTGACTTTTTTGTCTGATTATAAAAGTAATACAAACTGCTTGTTGAAAATTTATAAAGAAGAAAAATCACCAATAATACCCCCATTATGCTACATAAATAATTTTTCCCTGTGCTTTTTCATTGAGCAATATATCATGAAAATTTATCTTTTAAATGTACGTCAAAATATGTTTTTTAGTGACTACCTGATAACCCATGTAACTAAATGTACTGTAATTTTAACCATTCCTCTTTGGTTGAATTTGATTTTTTTTTTCCTGCTCTAGTTCCTTTCTACTTTAAATAAATGCTCTGATCAACATGCTTGTATACAAATCTTCTCTGTAATAGTTGGGCATTATCTATTGACCCCTACCTTGGATCTGCCTTCTTCTCTTAGGGTAACCAATTGTCTTGGTTTACTTTGTTCTGAGGAGTTTCCTCGGATGCAGGACTTTCAGTGCCAAAACTGGGATAGTCCTAGGAACATCAGGACAGTTAGTCAGAATACCTTCACCTATCTCTGAGGTCACAGGCATCTTATGGACTCAGTATTAAGGCATATTAATAGCTTCTAGTTCTGAGCTTAATGTCAGGGACTCCATGTTATCTAGAGCAGTGGTCTTTGCACTGTGTCCAGAGAAGTAGTACAGTAACAAGAGCTCTGGACAGACCTGAGATGGGGAAGCTGGTATGAATGGGAAGAGTAGATAAGGGCAAAGCTGGCAGAATTACAGGATTGCAACCTCTGCCTCAACCTCAGCAGCTCTACTTTCACTCAGTTTACGCAAACATTCTCTCTAGCCCTGCCAAGAGCCTTGCCAAGGGGGTATCCTCAATCTTAATCTAAAAAATTTAGGCTCAGAAAGGCAAAGTGACTGCATAAGCCCACCAAGTAAAACTCCCAGGATTCAAGGCCAGGTTTCCTGAGCTCCAAAGCTAGAGGCTTTTCCATTATCCAGTGAAGACTTGATGGAGAATGACATGCTGTCTCACTACATCCTGGATTGGGAGATGGAGTGCTCTGATGTTTCAGGGACACGGTTGTCCTCTAGCTCAATATCTGCGCACTCAGTCTCCTCTGGAGGAGAGAATCAAATGACAAAGTGTAAGCTCTTCAGGAGTCTTGGAAACTTACAATGGCACCCTGCAGATTGGGACCCTGTCCAGCTGGAAGGCAGAGACTATTCAAGAATTCATCAGAGTGAAACTGAGCCAAACCATTTTATTGAAGCTTGGTCTGATGGGATAACTTGGCTTTACAGGTCACATCCCAGTCTGTGGTTGTCAAGGAGGAATATCACATGGCATGGTGATGGAAAAATCTAGTACAGAGTGGAGGTTGGCCTTATAAAAAGTGACTCTAAGGTCCAGGTGTAGGGCGCAAATGGGACACAATAACGTAATTTGTTGAATTCCAGAAACTAACCACATAGAAGTACTCCAGGTTGCAGGTAAGGCAGAGCCACAGCAAGGGGTCAGCCCAGACAGTGGCAACCTTCTACGTAGATCTGTCCATGCATAGCGGCCAGCCTCAAGCTGGGGCTATGGTAGAACCATCCAACCCCAAAGAGGTGACTCGTATGAGCAATGCTAGATGTAGCAGGCTGGTGTTCAAGGATAGGAGGAGACCATCCACAAAAGCCCAGGCTTGTGGGTGAGGCTAATGCAGAAGGCCGTATGCAAGGGCTGTGTAAGGGCCCACACACCTGCCCTGACTAAGCACACAGAGCCAGGGGCTGGGTGTCAGGGAAGCAGACTTGTGGAGACAACAGAGGTTCCCAGAAATCTTGGCAGGGCCACTTGAGTTTGGGTTTTAGAGCAAGACTTCATTTACCAGACAGTGCCTGAGGAGACAGGAAGCAAAGGAAAAGGGGGCTAAGCGTTTCATAAAGATCTGGACTCAACTCTGTGAGGATTGGCTCAGATGCCAAAGCAGGCAGTGTGACACAGGATGAGCCCGATCATGGTAGTCACCAAGGTTGCAGCTCCATTGCTGGATCTGTGGTTACCTTTTGTCCAGTTAAGGTCCATGCCCCAGGCTAACTCACTTCTCTGTTAATGCTGTTTAAATTACAAAAAGAAGACCTGCTCCTTGCAAAAACTTCAAACGGAAGTTCCTAAAGTAAAAAAGTAAAAAGTTCACCTTTTCCATAATCCCACTCCACATATAGCCAATAAAATCAACCTGGTGTGTACCCTTCCACATATTTTTCATCTGTTTTAACAAAAATATAACTCTATACATCGCATTCTACAATTAAATTTTTTCATTTAACACACCAGAGACACCTTTTCTATGTCAGTATGTATAAAGCTAATTTATTATTTCTAACTGAGGCACTCATTTTCATAGTATTGATATAATAATACACATAACAGTTTTCCCAACTAGTGAATATTTTTATTTTTAAATTTTTCTTTAATTCTACCAACATCAGCATTCGCCCCAGTCATCCTTTTTCATCATTTTGGCAGGGCCACTCCAAGACAGTAAGACATCTGATTCCCCACCTACCTGGTTTAGAAAATGATGATGGGGACTTCCCTGGTGGTGCAGTGGTTAAGAATCCACCTGCCAATGCAGGGGACATAGGTTCGAGCCCTGGTCCGGGACGCTCCCACATGCCACGGAGCAACTAAGCCGGGACGCTCCCACATGCCACGGAGCAACTAAGCAACTAAGCAACTAAGCCACAACTACTGAGCCTGCTCTCTAGAGCCCACGAGCCACAACTACTGAAGCCTGCGTGCCTAGAGTCTGTGCTCTGCAACAAGAGACGCCGTCGCAATAAGAAGTCCCCGCACCACAATGAAGAATAGCCCCTGCTTACCACAACTAGAGAAAGCCCACGTGCAGCAACGAAGACCCAATGCAGCCAAAAATAAATTAATTAAATAGATAAATTTATTAAAGAATAAAAGAAAACGATGATGGACCTGATTAACAAAGAATTAAGTCTAGCAGAGGGAGGAGAAAGGAGGGAAAGGAGGAGGAAGAGACTGGATACAGGGGCTCTGCGTATTTTCATAGTCAGATTTATTGCACTTAGGGATGGTTTGTTATAGTGGAAAACACATGGGTCTGAAGGGAATTAGGAGACCTGGATCTGGGTTTCTTGTTATCACTCACTGGTTATCTCTGTTGGCCATGAATCGCATCTCATTATCTATTGAAGGAGACTGGATTAGATGACCCCTAACTGGTTATTCTATGGATTATTTAATGCACATAGATTAAAATTTAGGTGTTAGAGGTATATATGTGTGTGTGCGCAAATGTGCATGCCCATGTATCTGTGAAAAAGAAAGAGTGAAGAAGAATGAGAATATAAAAGGATTAAAGAGAAAGAAACAGTAGCAAAGAACAAATATTTAACAGCTTTCATATCCTGAACTTGAGACTCTGGTTCTTATATAATCAATATTTCTAATGCTCAGAGAGAATGGGTCTGTAAACATCAATTTCCATATTACAACTCAAGACAAATATTATGCATATTTTTAAAAAACTGTTGGACAGACTGCTGAGAGGGAGGTAACTTAACACATGTATTTGGATATTGTCAGTCTTGGAGACCTTGTCTCCAGTTTTATGGGAACTGAGAGGATTTAAGAATTAGCAATGAGGAATCTACTTTTAACATCATGTTTAAAGCTTTCCAATAGAATAATAAGGTTAATGAAGACAAGTCTAAGTGAAAAGGAAATTATCACTTGATCCTTCAAGTATGTGTTCTGAATGAAGTTTCACTGGAGTGAAAAGTTGAGATGTCAGGGGAAAAAAACATTTTTTTAAAAAACTCCATTGCCTGAAAAACCATTGTTCTTCATCAGTGCTGCTCCACTCCCCTTTGACTGTCATACTGAAGAATTGTATTTCTATTTAGTTAATTTTTTTCTTTGACATAATATATGAGAAATAATGGGTTGACACCTCCTAGAGAAATGGAAATAAAAACAAAACTAAGTAAATGGGACCTAATGAAACATAAAAGCTTTTGAACAGCAAAGGAAACCATAAACAAGATGAAAAGACAACCCTCAGAATGGGAGAAAATATTTGCAAATGAAGCAACTGACACAGGATTAATCTCCAAAATTTACAAGCAGCTCATGCAGCTCAATATCAAAAAGAACAAACAACCCAATCCAAAAATGGGCAGAAGACCACATTTCTCCAAAGAAGATACACAGATTGCCAGATATACATGAAAGGATGCTCAACATTACTAATGTTAGAGAAATGCAAATGAAAACTACAATGAGGTATCACGCCACACCAGTCAGAATGGCCATCAGCAAAAAATCTACAAACAATAAATGCTGGAGAGGTTGTGGAGAAAAGGGAACCCTCTTGCACTGTTGATGGGAATGTAAATTGATACAGCCACTATGGAGAACAGTATGGACGTTCCTTAAAAAACTAAAAATAGAACTACCGTATGACCCAGCAATCCCACTACTGGGCATATACCCTGAGAAAACCATAATTCAAAAAGAGTCATGTACCACAATGTTCACTGCAGCTCTATTTACAATAGCCAGGACATGGAAGCAACCTAAGTGTCCATCGAAAGACGAATGGATAAAGAAGATGTGGCACATATATACAATGGAATATTACTCAGCCATAAAAAGAAACGAAATTGAGTTATTTGTAGTGAGATAGATGGACCTAGAGTCTGTCATACAGAGTGAAGTAAGTCAGAAAGAGAAAAAAAATGCAGCATGTTAACACATATATATGGAATCTAAAAAAAAAAAAAGGTTCTGAAGAACCTAGGGGCAGGACTGGAATAAAGACACAGACATAGAGAATGGACTTGAGGACATGGGGAGGAGGAAGGGTAAGGTGGGACGATGTGAGAGACTGGCATGGACATATGTACACTACCAAATGTGAAATAGATAGCTAGTGGGAAGCAGCTGCATAGCACAGGGAGATCAGCTCGGTGCTTTGTGACCACCTAGAGGGGTGGGATAAGAAGTGTGGGAGGGAGACGCAAAAGGCAGGAGATACGGGGATATATGTATATGTATAGCTGATTCACTTTGTTATAAAGCAGAAACTAACACACCATTGTAAAGCAGTTATACTCTAATAAAGATGTTTAAAAAAATAAAGATAAGGATACAAAGAAAAAAAAAGAAATAATGGGTCAAGAAACAGAGCCAGTGATGATATTTGTGAGACGCTTACAAGGATTTTACTGTTTATTGGGTTTCCAGAATAGGTTGCACACTTCACTGAAGGGGTAGCCTTACCATAAATGTATTCCAGAACCTTCAGTCCAGCTATTTGCCCACCTTATTTCTCTCTTATGGTGCCACTCATCCCCATACCCATTTACCTACTTTCTTTTCTCTCTTCTTTTCTCCAGTCATTCTCTCCTTCCTTCCTTCCTCATTTCCTCCACCCATTCATTCATTCTGTTGAATCAATGATTTTTGCTATATCTCAGGCCCCATGCATGGCACTGGGGATGCCAAGGCAGACGAACATGATTCCCACCTTCCAGGACTTCCCATCCTCATCCTTGACCTCTGCTATACCCTTTTATTTTGGCTTTTGTTATCCTTTCTCTCCACCTCTTTGTAAGTTCAGTGCATTCCTGTTCTCTTCTTCAAGCCCTTCAATCTTCCATATTTGTAACAGGAACAAACACCAATGTATTCTTGCTTCATGTATTAGTTTCTTTTTGCTGCTGTAACAAATTACCAGAAACTTGTCAAACTAATCAACCAACCAGGATGCATTGAGGATATACTTTATTTACGGCACTCTGAGGGACCCTAGGGTGGGATACGCCACCGTGCCTTCTTAAAAATGGTGCCAGTATGGTTAGGGAATCTGTATATGAACACAAGAAAGATTAAATAATAATAGAAGATATTGGTTCATCACCACTGAAGTCATAATACTCACCCCAATTAATTGCCCTATGACTGGTACTGCCATTCAGGAGGTAAAGGGTGTTGCAGACTGAAGTGAAATTGGATGATTTCACAGAAGGGAAAGGATTTGAGCGGGGCTTTGAAAAAGAAGAGTTTGATTTAGGCAACCTGTGAGGAGAGAGAGGTGTAGTTTATTCTGAGCAAACCCTTTGGATTCTTCCCCCAGTGACCTTCAGAGATCTTGTTTTCTCTTAGGGAAGTGTTCAGAGCAAGGCAAGCTAAGTCAGCCACAAGAATACAACCAGGAAATACTGCTGTCTCCCACCCGCTCCCCTCTGACAGCCTACCTCCTTGCCAGGCTTTCTCTCCTCCTTCCCATATCTCAACATGATACAAAGCAGCCTTTCTTTTTTCTGAGATTATCTAGAAGCAGTGCCTCATAATTATAGTAATCTTATCTCCTTTGAATTCACCAGAATTACTCTTTTTCTTTATATCAGAACCGTGGCTACATGACAGGCATTATTGGTAAGCTTTGTGTAATGGTACAATGTTGTTTTTTTAAAGTGACATCTGCTCACATAGACTAATATTCTAACCTGTTTGACTCATTTGGTGGGAATATATCCAACAGACCCATGTGAATGGGTGGGGGTGGAGTATGCAGGAAGAGGGAAGCATTTGGAAGGATATTTTTCAGTTATTTTTTTTTAAACATCTTTATTGGGGTATAATTGCTTTACAATGGTGTGTTAGTTTCTGCTTTATAACAAAGTGAATCAGTTTTACATGTACATATGTCCCCATATCTCTTCCCACTTGCATCTCTCTCCCTCCCACCCCTCTAGGTGGTCACAAAGCACCAAGCAATCTCCCTGTGCTATGCAGCCGCTTCCCACTAGCTATCTATTTTACGTTTGGTAGTGTATATATGTCCATGCCACTCTCTCACTTTGTCCCAGCTTACCCTTCCCCCTTCCCATATCCTCAAGTCCATTCTCCAGTAGGTCTGCATCTTTATTCCCATCTTGCCCCTAGGTTCTTCTGACCATTTTCATTCTTTTTTTTCCTTAGATTCCATATATATGTGTTAGCATATGGTATTTATTTTTCTCTTTCTGACTTACTTCACTCTGTATGACAGTCTCTAGGTCCATCCACCTCACTACAAATAACTCAGTTTCATTCCTTTTTATAGCTGAGTAATACTCCATTGTATATATGTGCCACATCTTCTTTATCCATTCATCTGTTCATGGACACTTAGGTTGCTTCCATGTCCTGGCTATTGTAAATAGAGCTGCACTGAACATGTTGGTACATGACTCTTTTTGAAATATAGTTTTCTCGGGTTATATGCCCAGTAGTGGGATCGCTGGGTCGTATGGTAGTTCTATTTGCAGTTTTTAAAGGAACCTCCATACTGTTCTCCATAGTGGCTGTATCAACTTACATTCCCACCAACAGTGCAAGAGGGTTCCCTTTTCTCCACACCCTCTCCAGCATTTATTGTTTGTAGATGTTTTGATGGCCATTCTGACCAGTGTGAGATGATACCTCATTGTAGTTTTGACTTGCGTTTCTCTAATGATCAGTGACGTTGAGCATTCTTTCATATGTTTGTTGACAATCTGTATATCTTTGGAGAAATGTCTATTTAGGTCTTCTGCCCATTTTTAGATTGGGTTGTTTGTTTTTTTAATATTGAGCTGCATGAGTTGCTTGTATGTTTTGGAGATTAATCCTTCGTCAGTTGCTTCATTTGCAAATATTTTCTCCCATTCTGAGGGTTATCTTTTCATCTTCTTTATGGTTTCCTTTGCTGTGCAAAAGCTTTTAACTTTCATTAGGTCCCATTTGTTTATTTTTGTTTTTATTTCCATTACTCTAGGAGGTGGGTCAAAAAGGATCTTGCTGTGATTTATGGCACAGAGTGTTCTGCCTGTGTTTTCCTCTAAGAGTTTGATGGTGTCTTGCCTTAAATTTAGGTCTTTAATCCATTTTGAGTTTATTGTTGTGTATGGTGTTAGGGAGTGTTCTAATTTCATTATTTACATGTAGCTGTCCAGTTTTCCCAGCACCACTTATTGAAGAGGCTGTCTTTTCTCCACTGTATATGCTTGCCTCCTTTATCAAAGATAAGGTGACCATAGGTGCGTGGGTTTATCTCTGGGCTTTCTATCCTGTTTCATTGATCTATATCTCTGTTTGTGGGCCAGTACCATATTGTCTTGATTACTGTAGCTTTGTAGTATAGTTTGAAGTCAGGGAGCCTGATTCCTCCAGCTCCATCTTTCTTTCTCAAAATTGCTTTGGCTATTCAGGGTCTTTTATGTTTCCATACAAATTGTGAAATTTTTTGTTCTAGTTCCGTGAAAAATGCCAGTGGTAGTTTGATAGGGATTACATGGAATCTGTAGATTGCTTTGGGTAGTAGAGTAATTTTCACAGTGTTGATTCTTCCAATCCAAGAACATGGTATATCTCTCCATCTATTTGTATCATTCTTAATTTCTTTCATCAGTGTCTTATAATTTTCTGCATACAGGTCTTTTGTCTTCTTAGGTAGGTTTATTCCTAGATATTTTATTCTTTTTGTTGCAATGGTAAATGGGAGTGTTTTCTTAATGTCACTTTCAGATTTTTTCATCATTAGTGTCTAGGAATTTAAGAGATTTCTGTGCATTAATTTTGTATTGTACTACTTTACCAAATTCATTGATTAGCTCTAGTAGTTTTCTAGTAGCATCTTTAGGATTCTCTATGTATAGTATCATGTCATCTGCAAACAGTGACAGCTTAACTTTTTCTTTTCTGATTTGGATTCCTTTTATCTCTTTTTATTCTCTGATTGCTGTGGCTAAAACTTCCAAAACTATGTTGAATAACAGTGGTGAGAGTAGGCAACCTTGTCTTGTTCCTGATCTTAGTGGAAATAGTTTCACTTTTTCACCATTGAGGATGATGTTGGCTGTGGTTTCGTCATTTTTGGCCTTTATTATGTTGAGGAAAGTTCCCTCTATGCTTACTTTCTGGAGGTTTTTAATCACAAATGGGTGTTGAATTTTGTCAAAAGCTTTCTCTGCATCTATTGAGATGATCATATGGTTTTTCTCCTTCAGTTATTTAATATGGTTTATCACGTTGATTGATTTGCATATATTGAAGAATCCTTGCCTTCCTGGGATAAACCCCACTTGATCATAATTTATGATCCTTTTAATGTGCTGTTGGATTCTGTTTGCTAGTATTTTGTTGAGGATTTTTGCATCAATGTTCATCAGTGATACTGGCCTGTAGTTTTCTTTCTTTGTGACATATTTGGTTTTGGTATCAGAGTGATGGTGGCCTCGTAGAATGAGTTTGGGAGTGTGCCTCCCTCTGCTATATTTTGGAAGAGTTTGAGAAGGATAGGTGTTAGCTCTTCTCTAAATGTTTGATACAATTTGCCTGTGAAGCCATCAGGTCCTGGGCTTTAGTTTGTTGGAAGATTTTTAATCACACTTTCAATTTCAGTGCTTGTGATTGGTCTGTTCATATTTCCTGTTTCTTCCTGGTTCAGTCTTGGATGGTTGTGCATTTCTAAGTATTTGTCCATTTCTTCCAGGTTGTCCATTTTATTGGCATATAGTTGCTTGTAGTAGTCTCTCATGATCATTTGTATTTCTGCAGTGTCAGTTGTTACTTATATTTCTGCAGTGTCAGTTGTTACTTATCCTTTTTCATTTCTAATTCTATTGATTTGAGTCTTCTCCTTTTTTTTCTTGATGAGCCTGGCTAATGGTGTATCAATTTTGTTTATCTTCTCAAAGAACCAGCTTTTAGTTTTATTGATCTCTGCTATTGTTTCCCATCATTTCTTTTTCATTTATTTCTGATCTGATCTTTATCATTTCTTTCCTTCTGCTAACTTTGGGGGTTTTTTGTTCTTCTTTCTCTAATTGCTTTAGCTGTAAGTTTAGGTTGTTTATTTGAGATGTTTCTTGTTTCTTCAGGTAGGCTTGTATAGCTATAAACTTCCCTCTTAGTACTGCTTTTGCTTCATCCCATAGGTTTTGGGTCATTGTGTTTTCATTATCATTTGTTTCTAGGTATTTTTTATTTCCTCTTTGATTTCTTCAGTGATCTCTTGGTTATTAAGTAGTGTGTTGTTTAGCCTCCATGTGTTTGTATTTCTTACAGATATTTTCCTGTAATTGATATCTAGCCTCATAGTGTTGTGGTCAGAAAAGATACTTGATACAATTTCAATTTTCTTAAATTTACCAAGGCTTGATTTGTGACCCAAGATATGATCTATCCTGGAGAATGTTCCATGAGCACTTGAGAAGAATGTGTATTCTGTTGTTTTTGGATGGAATGTCCTATAAATATCAATTAAGTCCATCCTGTTTAATGTATCATTTAAAGCTTGTGTTTCCTTATTTTTTTTCATTGTGATCTGTCCATTGGTGAAAGTGGGGTGTTAAAGTCCCCTACTATGACTGTGTTACTGTTGATTTTCCCTTTTATGGCTGTTAGTATTTGCCTTATGTATTGAGGTGCTCCTGTGTTGGGTGCATAAATATTTACAATTGTTATATCATCTTCTTGGATTGATCCCTTGATCATTATGTAGTGTCCTTCTTTGTCTCTTGTAATAGTCTGTTTTAAAGTCTATTTTGTCTGTTATGAGAATTGCTACTCCAGATTTCTTTTGATTTCCATTTGCATGGAATATCTTTTTCCATCCCCTCACTTTCAGTCTGTATGGGTCCCTAGGTCTGATGTGGGTCTCTTGTAGACAGCATATATATGGGTCTTGTTTTTGTATCTATTCAGCCAGTCTACGTCCTTTGGTTGGAGCATTTAGTCCATTTACATTTAAGGTAATCATCGATGTGTATGTTCCTGTTACCATTTTCTTAATTGTGTTGGGTTTATTATTGTAGGTCTTTTCCTTTCTTGTGTTTCCTGCCTAGAGAAGTTCCTTTTGCATTTGTTGTAAAGCTGGTTTTGTGGTGCTGAATTCTCTTAGCTTTTGCTTGTCTGTAAAGCTTTTAATTTAATTCATCAAATCTGAATGAGATCCTTGCTGGGTAGAGTAATCTTGTTTGTAGGGTTTTCTCTTTCATCACTTTAAATATGTCCTGTCACTCCCTTCTGGCTTGCAGAATTTCTGCTGAAAGATCAGCTGTTAACTTTATGGGGATTCCCTTATGTGTTACTTGTTATTTTTCCCTTGGTGCTTTTAATATTTGCTCTTTGTATTTAATTTTTGATAGTTTGATTAATATGTGTCTTGGCATGTTTCTCCTTGGAGTTATCCTGTATGAGACTCTCTGTGCTTCCTGGACTTGACTAACTATTTCCTTTCCCATATTAGGGATGTTTTCAACTATAATCTCTTCCAATATTTTCTCAGTCCCTTTCTTTTTCTCTTCTTCTTCTGGGACCCCTATAATTCAAATGTTGGTGTGTTCAATGTTGTCTCTGAGGTCTCTGAGACTGTCCTCTATTCTTCTCATTCTTTTTTTCTTTATTCTGCTCTGCAGTAGTTATTTCCACTATTTTATTTTCCTGGTCACTTATCCGTCCTTCTGCCTCAGTTATTCTGCTATTGATCCCTTATAGAGAATTTTAAATTTCATTTATTGTGTTGTTCATCTCTGTTTGCTCTTTAGTTCTTCTAGGTCCTTGTTAAACATTTCTTGTATTTTCTCCATTCTATTTCCAAGATTTTGGATCATCTTTACTATCATTATTCTGAATTCCTTTTCAGGTAGTCTGCCTATTTCCTCTTCATTTGTTAGGTCTGGTGGGTTTTTGCCTTGCTTCTTCACCTGCTGTGTGTTTCTCTGTCTTCTCATTTTTCCTTAACTTTTACTGTGTTTGGGGTCTCTTTTTCACAGGCTGAAGGTTCGTAGTTTCCTTTGTTTTTGGTGTCTCTCCCCAGTGGCTAAGGTTGATTCAGTGGGTTGTGTAGGCTTCCTGGTGGAGGGGACTAGTTCCTGTGTTCTGGTGGATGAGGCTGGATCTTGTCTTTCTGGTGGGCAGGTCTACGTCTGGTGGTGTGCTTTGGGGTGTCTGTGGCCTTATCATGATTTTAGGCAGCCTCTGTGGTAATGGATGGGGTTGTTTTCTTGTCTTGCTAGTTGTTTGGCATAGCGTGTCCAGGAGTATAGCTTGCTGGTCATTGAGTGAAGCTGGGTCTTGGTGTTGAGATGGAGAGCTCTGGGAGATTTTTGTCATTTGATATTACGTGGAGCTGGGAGGTCTCTTGTGGACCAGTGTCCTGAAGTTGGCTCTCCCACCTCAGAGGCACAGCACTGATGCCTGGGCCTGTCATCCGCACAGCTCAGAAGAAAAGGGAGAAAAGAAAGAAAGAAGGAAAGAAGAAGATAAAATAGCATACAGTAAAATAAAATAAAATAAAATAAAGTTATTAAAATGAAAAATAGTTATTAAGAAAAAAAAATTTCTTAAGTAAAAAAAAAAACAAAACCGGACAGACAGAACCCTAGGACAAATGGTAAAAACAAAGCTATACACACAAAATCACACACAGAAGCATACACATACACACTCACAAAAAGAGGAAAAGGGGAAAAAAATCATAAATCTTGCTCTCAAAGTCCACCTCCTCAATTTGGGATGATTGGTTGTCTATTCATGTGTTCCACAGATGCAGGGTACATCAAGTTGATTGTGGAGCTTTAATCCGCTGCTTCTGAGGCTGCTGGGAGAGATTTCCCTTTCTCTTCTTTGTTCTCACAGCTCCCAGGGGCTCAGCTTTGGATTTGGCCCTGCCTCTGCGTGTAGGTCGCCTGAGGGCGTCTGTTCTTCCCTCAGACAGGACGGGGTTAAAGGAGCAGCTGCTTCGGGGACTCTGGCTCACTCAGGCTGGGGGGAGGGAGGGGTGCGGATGCAGGGCAAGCCTGTAGTGGCAGAGGACATAGTGACGTTGCACCAGCCTGAGGCGCGCCGTGCGTTCTCCCGGGGGAGTTGTCCCTGGATCCCAGGACCCTGGCAGTGGCGGGCTGCACAGGCTCCCGGGAGGGGAGGTTTGGATAGTGACCTGTGCTCGCACACAGGCTTGTTGGTGGTGGCAGCAGCGGCCTAGGCGTCTCATGCTCGTCTCGTGGGTCCGCGTTTTTAGCCGCGGCTCGCGCCGTCTCTGGAGCTCCTTTCAGCACCGCTCTTAATCCACACTCTCCTCGCGCACCAGGAAACAAAGAGGGAAGAAAAAGTCTCTTGCCTCTTCGGCAGGTCCAGACTTTTCCCCCGGACTCCCTCCCGGCTAGCCGTGGTGCACTAACCCCCTGCAGGCTGTGTTCACGGTGCCAAGCCCAGTCCTCTCCCTGTGATCCACCTAAGCCTGAGCCTCAGCTCCCAGCCCCGCCCGCCCCGGCGGGTGAGCAGACAAGCCTCTCGGGCTGGTGAGTGCCGGTTGGCCCTGATCCTCTGTGCGGGAATCTCTCCGCTTTTCCCTCCGCACCCCTGTTGCTGTGCTCTCCTCCGCAGCTCCGTCTCCGAAGCTTTCCCTCCATCACCCCCAGTCTCCACCCGCGAGGGGGCTTCCTAGTGTGTGGAAACCTTTCCTCCTTCACAGCTCCCTCCCACTGGTGCAGGTCCTGTCCCTATTCTTTTGTCTCTGTTGTTTCTTTTTTCTTTTGCCCTACCCAGGCACGTGGGGAGTTTCTTGCCTTTTGGGAGGTCTGAGGTCTTCTGCCAGCATTCAGTAGGTGTTCTGTAGGAGTTTTTCCACATGTAGATGTATTTCTGATGTATCTGTGGGGAGGAAGGTGATATCCACGTCTTACTCTTCCAGCATCTTGAAGCTCCCTTTTCTGATTTTCAGTTTTTTAGATCAAGAGTATGAGTATTTCATTTCGTGCAGCAGGGCAGTGCATATTCGTTGTAGTAGCGGTCATGTCTAATTCTCTCCTAATGTCTGAAAGGTACCGTGTTTCAGGATGGGTGAAGATGGTCATGCTTCTCAAATACATTTTGATTACCTTGGTGATTCTCATCCATATCCTTGTTCCCCACAACCTGGAGTTTCATCAGTTCATCTCCTCTCCAACTGTGCTCTCCGCAAGTGAATCCCTTTGAGAGTCCATCTGTGTATTTCACAATACCTTCCTGCTTTCAAAATCTGTGATTTCATCTGTCTAGTGGCCTTCGTCTTCTCAGGGCACTGAGAAGCACATGGTTCTCTGTCCATTTACTACCTTCAGTGAGGGCATCTATGTGCCAGGCCTTGGGGACACAAGTGTGGGTAAGTCAGAACTTTGTCCCCCAAAGAGCTTACAGTCTTGTAGGGCCATGATCAAGGGAAGCCCCAGGATACTAAAAGACTGACACCCAAAGCAGAGCATCAGAGGGGAGGTGATACTCAGTATAGTGCAATATGTTCATCTGTGTTTATAAACTTCCAACTTCTCTCTATGGCTATTTCATAATATCCTAACTCCCCTGTCTGGATTTCTAGGTCCTGCATAATCTGATCCCACCAGACAATAACCACCCCATCTCTCTCCCTGCCATCACAAGTCATCTGCTCCTGTTAGGTAACCTATCCCCCTTGCTTTTCCCTGTACACCCTCTTATTCTTAACCCTGGGTCTTTGCTCACATGTTCTGTCTAAATGAACCTTCTACTACCACCTCCACCAATAACACCAGCAACAATTCTCAGACCCATTTCACTCTCTGAGACCAACTCACTTCCTAATTCTTTATGAAGCTCCCTCCAACCACACCAAACATTCTAGAACTTTTTCTGAACTCTCACTCTCACTCTCAGTACTTGAGCTATAAGTACAACTTAGATAACATATGTGAAAGTAATAGTTATTGGGTTGGCCAAAAAGTTCATTCGGGCTTTTCCATAACACCTTATGGAAAACTCGAACGAAATTTTGGGCCAACCCAACAAAAATTTGGAAAGCACAATGCAAATGTAAAGAATTGCTGTTATCTTTAACTGGTAGGAGAGCTTTTAATGCCTTCATCAACATTGGCTGTATTTCTTTACGCAAGTTAGTTCTTTATCTGTAATATAGGAAAAACCTATGTTGACATTACAGGGCTGTTATAAGGATTAATCAGATATATTGGCATGCGTGTAAGCTGTCTGACTTGTGATGGGCAGCTCTTGATGGAATGATGATAGCAGTAAGGGTGTTGTTTTTTTCTCAGAGAGGAGGTGTTTTTCCCCGTTCCTTTTATTGTGCAATAGGTCAGGATTGATGTGCCTTTGGGGGTGAGAGGAACAAAATTTGTCTTACGAAAGAAAGGTTATCGTAAGGAGAAAATTAAATATCCTTCAGAGCTCTGCAACTTTCATCTCAAAATTCAAAGAAGAATTATAATATTGTAATGGTGATGACTCCCCATTTCCTGTGTCACCCCTGCTTGGCAAGAAGACAGTGGTTTGGCCCTGACACTCCCTTAGAGACTAAGGGATCATTGTTCTCTAGTGGACAGTGTTTATCAGAATTGAAGGCACTCACCAGCTGAGGGAAGTAGAGGTGAAGGAGAGGGGCGGGGCGGCAGCTGCTCTCTCTGGAAGGTAGTGACTTTCTGACCTTTAGAACTAAAATGTTTTCCAGTGCAGTGCTTAGATGCTGAGCCATCAGCACAGGATAGTGTTTGTAAACTGGAGTGATTTCACCTACAATCCCTCGCCCCCACCCCACCAAGGGGCATTTCACAAGATCTGAAGACATGTTTGGTCATCATAACTTGACCAGGACGGGGGTTCTACGGCATCTAATGGGTAGAGGCCAAGGATGCAGCTAAACATCCTGCAGTTCACAAGACAGCACCCCAACTAAAATGATCTGGCCCAAAATGTCAATAGTGTGGGGCTCAAGAAACCCTGCATTGGAAGCAGTTCTAACCCATAGCTCTGAGTTCCGCTAATCCTGTGCTGAATTATCTGAGCCCCAAAGCACTTCTTCCGTTGTGTCTTCCCTACACCCAGGGTCCAGAAAGACCAAATTGGCATTAATTAATAGAAATCAATCAGCAAACCTTGAAGATCCAGAACAAATGTAACTTCCTCTGTGAATTCTCCCCTAGATAGTGTATCCCCTTCTATGCTGGACAGCGTTTGACCACCTTACTTACAACTGGGGGATTTTAATACAAGGAGTTGATTTCAGGAGATGGAAGAGCTTAAAAACCAAACAGGTTGATGAAGCAATCCAGAGGTTAACACCAGCAAGAAGCCATTACCACCAGAGGACTGGAAAGATGAAGAAAGGAGGTAGTGTTTCTAGAGCCCAGGGGCCGGTAGGAGCTGGAACCTCAGATAGACACAGTCATCCTTGGAATCGCTGCATGAAGACAGAAGGAGACAGGAAAAAAATACCTCAGTTGCTCCCTTCCTGCTACCTACTAATCTCTCAGCAGTGTTTCCCAATGACTGAATCCAGTGAAAGTCAGCTGGCAAGGGAGCTTGGGAGATACAGCCTCCAAGGGTCAGCCCTCTGTCCAAACAGAGAAAAGCAGAAAAAAGAGGAGGAAAGGATCTAAGGTCGAAGAGGACCAAGACCGAAACAGCACCCAGTGCAGTTTGGATCCACATCTTCTGTGGCTCTGGCCATATTGTCTCATAGTATTATTTATAGTATTATTCCCTTCCCTTTTCTCTTTTTCTATGGGCTGGAATGCAGATGTAATGGCAGTGGCTGGAGCAGCCACCTTGGACCACAAAATGAATGATGTAGTCTGAGGATGGCAAAGCAACAAAGCAGAAGAAGCCTGGATTCCTCATCATTGTGGAACTACAATGCTGCCCACCTAGACTTCTATGTGAGAGAGAAGTAAACTTTTACTATGATTAATCCATTTCCATGATTACTTGGGATCTCTCTATTACAGAGCCGAAACAAAATCCTAATTAATACAATGCCCTTTCCTCCTGGATCTTGATATCCAAAGCACATTAGAGATTCTCTTTCATTCACTCATTCTCAGTCCAGAAACTAACAAAAGCAGAGACAGCGCCATGGCAATATCATGTTTTAGGGATGTTTTTTGGGCATGTAAAATTTTATGTACCGTCTCAAATCAACTTGCTTGAGCAGATATTTATTTTTTTATCCCTATATTCAAAAATAAAATCTCAGTCAGTAATAAACAGTAGAGAAAGAAGAAAAATACAAAATGACAAATGGAATAGTGTTTCTCAGGCTCTTGGATAGCAATGAAATCAGCTGGAGAACTTGTTAAAACAGATTCCTGGACCCTAGACTCAGAGATTCTGATTTAGTATATTTGGGGTGAGGCTGAGATTTCACATTTCTAACAGGCTCCCAAGTGATGCTGCTAGCCCAGCAACTACACTTCCAGTAGCATTATTTTAGAATATAATGCCCAAAGAATGGAGACGAGTTGATGAAAACTGTCCATTGTCCTAGATACAACATAAATGTAGGGCCTTTGAAAATGCCATGAGTGAAACGTGTGAAAAGCTAAGGTTAGCCATATTCCTGCAGTAGAAAGATCACTAAAGAACCGGTAGGAAAACAGAAATTAAGTGGGTGGCTTGAATAAAGGATCTATGTCACTAGACGAAAGGGAGATTCTCGAACCTACAAAGATCCTGAGAGTGCTGGGGGAATGGCTGCCAGTCTGTGGTCAGCTTCTCCACCAGTCCTGTCAGCCAGCTCAGCCAGGGAAACAGAGAGGCACTCTTACAGCTTGGCAATTGCCATGGTCCCTTGTGAGAGGTGCCAGGGATGGGGTTGGGGTGGAGATTTGGGAGACTTGGGGACACCTTAGATCCCTTTTCAATCCATCACAAATAAGCAGTAGAATATAAGCTAAAAAAAAAAAAAGTGTTCTCACATTTGAGCAGAGTTTCAATGCAAGTCTCCTAGCCAGCCCTTTTCCAACTACATTACTATCCAGAGTACTTCCTACACAGAAATACTGACATTCCACTGCCAAGGAGCGTGGGTTAAAATCTTCTCTCTCCCCAAACCCCAACCCGCGGTAATCTAATCCACTTCTGTGAAGAGTGTGTGAGATTTCACATAGACAGCAGGGCAGAATAAGTGATCCGGAAATAAATTATTGGCTGTCTAAACATAGACACCAAATTTAGATATTGACAGAGCTTAACATAAAACTAACTTCCTCCTCCTTTCTTTTCCTATTTCTTCTCCTTCCTTCTTTATTTCTTGTTCTCTGCACATCTGCAACTTCTACCCTCCATCCCCACCCCTTTCAACAATCAGTGAGCTTTTTAGCAGGATTTAACTTCATCCTGAGCACTTCTCTCTCTTCTGGACTAAACTGGCAGAACTCAAAGATGCATACAGCACCCTCCTTCCATAACTGAATCTGTACTGGGCCTTTCTCTTAACGTGGTTGGCCTGGAAGGACTGCGTCATCTGTGCCTCAGGGGCCCCTTCACACCATCCCTGGGTCTGAGTGACCCAATCAGAGGATTCGGACCAGGGACCAGCTTCCTGGCCTGCTTTATCTGTGAGCTGGCTGCCTGAAATATTTCTACCAGTTCAGAGATTGAGTCTGCACGGTGCCAAACTTACATATCATGCATAAAGATCATTTCTCCTCAACTGCCCCAGAGTAAGACTTTGTAAAGCATTTATTAGGAGAGTGTTCATGACTTATCTCCACTTCCCCGAAAAACAAAACCCGTCATGGAAAATCTTATCCCTAACTTAGAATTTGGGAATTCTGAGGTCAGGTTTCTGAAATTCCTCTCTTTTTTTTGGTCATACGATCTATGTGCCAAACATGCTGTCATACTTCTGGGCCCACAGCTCTGTCTGGTATCATCTGGAGACTTCACTGGAATTGCTTAGACAGCTATGTCTCTCTCTCTCTCTCTTTCTCTCTCTCTCCCCCTCCCCCTCCCCTCCCTCCCCCTCAGTCCCATGTCTCTAACACATGGCCTCTCGTGGCCTCTCCACATGGACCCTCCAGCAGGAAAGCCAGGCTTCTTACACGACGGCACATGGCTTCCAAAAGTGAGGGTTCCAACAGTGAGGGCTACAAGTCTTCTTAACGTCTAAGCAGACACAGAACTGGAGCAGAGTCACTTCCACCTCCTTCTATTTGTTAACAGGAGTCCAGCCCTGATTCAATGTGGGAGAGGACCACACAAGAGCATCAAGTATCGGGACATGTGGTTCACTGGGGGACCTTCCTTAGAGACTAGCTATCACAGCTGAATATTCCAGTATGCCAAAATCTCCTAAACCCTGATGAGGACTACTAGTGTTCACCAATATCTGTGTTCTCCTTGTTTTCCTTGGGCACGCCAAACTTTCCAGCCTCCTTTGAAATTAGGTGTGGCCGCATCAATGAGTTTGGTCTGATAGGATGCGCGTGGAAGTGCCAAAGGCCCCACTTCCAGGCCTGGCCTATCCGAGTGCCCCACTAGGTTTAGTATCCATTACTGGCTCTTGCCTGAACCAATCTTAACTAGGATGCTTGCAAAATGGTAGATTTCTAACTCCAGCATTTCCTCCAGTCAGTGCTCAGACTTACTCTAGGCAAGAGCCCTCTCTTCTCACCCATTTATTTATTTGTTTACTTATCTATTGATTTTCAGTGACCTTCTTATTGCCGTTAATTATTTTGGTGTTTACATTGTCCCAGATTTGGTCAGTGAGAGCCCCTTCAAGTAGGATCTGTGTCTTTTTTGTGTGTTTTAACTTCCTTACTTTCTAACGCAACAAAATATCTCATTTTCTACCTACCCTATCCCAGCCCTGGGATTTGCCATTTCTCTAAGGAGCCCTGATTCCATTTATTGGGAAGCAGTATTTAGAAACCAAGATGAGCTAATTGCTACAGGTGTTGTTGGGGTGATTTTTCTTCTAGATGCTTGTTGCAGACAAAGCTAGAAAATATAGGAATGTTTATATATATACATATACAAACATGTACATAAATGTGTATATATTTATGCATACATAAACATAATTTAGAAATAACGAGTTCACACAGATAATATGAAATACAGTTTATCCCCACAGGGTTTGTTCTTGCCTACTCCCATTCCATATATGTACCTTCTCCATAATGAGATATCTGGACCCCAACAAAATATATATTTATATATTTACTCATTTGCTTAATCCTAGAATACACCTGAAGTAGCTTCAGAATTTCTTTGAAATTCTTTAAGGTTCATATGTTTCAGTTTGCTTTCAGTGTTAGGTTCTTCTCCCCCTTCCCATCCCTGCTGATTTAATTAATGTATATTTTATACCCAGTTGGCCCTCTGTTATCTTCAGTTTCCACATTCGTGGATTCAAACAACCACAGATTAAAAATTCAAAAAAACTCCGGAAAGTTCCTAAAAGCAAAACTTGAATTTGCCTCATGCTGGAAACTATTAACATAGCATTTGTGTTGTATTTACAACTATTGATATAGCATTTACATGGTATTAGGTATTATGACGTAATCTAGAGATCATTTAAATTATACAGGAGAATGTACATAGGTTATATGCAAATACTATGCTATTTTATATAAAGGACTTGAGCGTCCATGAATTTTGATATCTGCGGGGTGGTCCTGGAACCAGTCTGCTGTGGATAGCAAGGGACAACTGTATATATTTTAAATATGTAGTGCATAAACACGCTTCCAAAAGGCAAATTAAACAGAAAGATATTTTTATTCTCTAAGAATAATTTTATGTAACTCCCTTCCACCTCATTTCCCTTCCACCATCCCTTGTAAGTAGCCAACTTTATCGTTTTCTGGTTTATTCTTCCCGTTTCTTTTTGTAAAAAGAAACTGTATACATATGTTTTTTTTTAAACTTCCTCATCTTTTTTACACAAAGGGTAATATACTATATTTATATGCTCTTTTGTACTTTTTTTTCACTTAATACTGTCTCTTGGCAATCACTACTCAATACTTTCATAGAGACTTTTCTTATATTTTTTTACAGCCATATAGCATTCTATTATGTGACTGTACCATAATTCACTCAACCAATCTCCTATACTTGGACATTTAGGTAGTTCCAAAATTTTGCAGTATAAACAGTGCTGCAATAAATAACCTTTTGCAGATATGTTTTTTTATTGTTAGAAGTATATCTTCAAGGTAGGCCCTAGGATCAAAGGGTAAACACTAACATTTACAATGCCTATAGAGTTTGTAACATTTTACATTTTCATCAGCAATGTATGAAAATGCCTGTTTCCCAACTTCACTAATATAATTTGTCAAGCTTATGAACTTTTGCCACTCTCTGGATAGAAAATAGCATCTCATCTATGCATATTGTATAATTTTTCTCAGAGTGAAAAGACAACTCACAAAAGAAACAGGAAGACCACCTAAGTGAACTAGAATTCACAGGAGACAATTATAATGCTCAACTAAAAGAGGTTGATTACCAACCAATGATTCTGGCTGGGGTGTGAATTCTAAAACTGCCCATATCCAGAGTCATACTTCTTTGAAAGCTGAGACCTATTCATAATATGCTTTGCCAGTTGGAGATCCTGGCCATTTGCCTTAAATGGGGTTGTTTCCACAAATACACTCTCAAATTTCTAATGATGTTTTTAATTTAATTCTTTAATAATCTATTTTAGCTTTGGTGACTGATTGATGTGGGAAAAAATTCCATATGCTCGTGCAGGTTGATTTACTACCCAACTGGTTCAATTAATAAATCGGCCACTTGACTCCATAGAATTCTTTACACATTCCTCCTCTCTGGAAGGACCATATTTTGCATAGATAGTTAAGTATCTGATTGTGTTCTGCATCTATTTCCTACCTATATCTGGCTCTACAGTCGTAGCTGCTAATATCATTCTATGATGTATAAGACTTCACTCTGCCTTTCAAGTCTTCTCTCTCATTTTTCCCACAGAGTTGATACTCTACGTCAGGGGTTTTCAATTGCTTTTATGGTATGAAATTGTTTCAGATGAAGTTCACTATATATGAAAGATTTGTACAAAGGATAGATCAGAAGATGGTCATTTGTTGCACAAAAGATTTCAAAAGAATATTCCTTTATTTTGAACCCTCCCTATATGCATTTCTTTGTATAAAGCCGAATGCAAATTGTCAACTAAATAGAACAATGGAGCGTTCATGATGACGAACACAAAAGTTCAACACAAAAACTAATGATGAACACTTTTTTTTTTTTTTTTCTGCCGTACGCGGGCCTCTCACTGTTGTGGCCTCTCCCGTTGCAGAGCACAGGCTCCGGACGCGCAGGCTCAGCGGCCATGGCTCACGGGCCCACCTGCTCTGCGGCATGTGGGATCTTCCCAGACCGTGGCACGAACCCGTGTCCCCTGCATCGACAGGCGGACTCTCAACCACTGCGCCACCAGGGAAGCCCGAACACAAAAGTTTTAATTCAGGGGTTATCCATGGTATTTGTATTTTTATATCAGCCTCAGTATAATTTTGTTTTTAACAGCATCCCTTGCAGTCTTAGGCTCTGCTTCAGTTACATGGATCCAAATGCTTTAAAGAGGAGTAACAGTGTTTTGCTAGCAATATCTAACAATAGTAGGAACTTCTTATCATGAAGATAAAAGTCAAACAAGTCCAACATAAAATATGCAATGAAAGTATCAGTTATAACACATGATCCCAATGCAATATGTTGCCTATTAGCTTATTACTGAACCATCCACTGTGTTTCTTTGACAGACCATGTGACAAATATAGCTGTGTGTAAGCCTTGCCTGGAATGTCATTGAGCAGAGCACTCAGGCTGCAGTGAAGAGCTCACATGGGTAGACGTCAACTGGTCTGAATTCCAAAAATTACGAATCATGTACAGATATAACCAACAAGATCACAAAATTCTTGAGGAAAGGAACACTTAATTTTATATCCCTATAGTATTTAGCATGGTAAATCTAGTTGTTGTTTTGTATTATACTGTAAGTCTCTTCAGGTATATGTGATTTGTATCCACAAAAGATTTCAAGCCTCTTGAATGCAGAAACTCTGTGTGTGCATATGCATGTGTACGCATGTATGTGTATGTGTGATGAAATAGTGGCAGGATCCCTAGTCTCTGCCCCTATTGCTACTTACTGTGGCTTACCTTCCTCTACCAGCATGCTGAACCAATAGGATTATGGTGAGACTCCTAGGCTGTAATAGTCTCTTAGGATTACAGCTATCTCCTCTTTCTCATCTTTCCCGACAAGATACATAGTCCCAAACTTCCTAAAGAAGTTCTGCTTCCCTAGTCTGGTCAAGTGCTCAGCTAATCTTTGCTGAGAAGGGCAGGGCTCCTGAGATGTACACTACATATAAGTAAGACAAAGGAGTTAAGTAAATGATACTGGACATGTTATTTAACTTTATCTGTAATATTGGGGTAACTTATTCCAAAAGATCGTTTCAATGACTAAATATGTTATTACATATAAAATGCTTAGAATAGTGCCTGGCAAGTAGGAAGCCCAGAATATGTTAGCTATCATTAATATGTATAGAATGCCTACTGTGTGCCCAGTGCTTTACTGGGTCCTTCGGTACGTTATCTCATTTAACTGAAGTGTATCGCTCCATTACTCAGATTCTCATAAGTGAACAATACTGAAACTAATACTTGCTTAGTGAAGATTTACTGAACATACAAGTGAATGAATGAAGAATGAAGCTGTTCTTCCTAGACCTTCTTCTCTCATTCCCTTTGTTTTCTACACCTTAGATCTGGATGACATGAAAGGACAGGCCAAGGCTTATTTTTGCTTCTTCGAGTGCAAGGTCTTAGAGGTTTTGTTCATGGGTTTTGTGTCACGGTCAACATTCAGCCATTCACGGTGATGCTTGTTTCACTTCCAATACAGCACCCCTGCCTTGCATATGCTATTTACTCTCCTAGGCAGCAGCCTGAAACACTGAAGCAGATGCTCTGTGTGTAGCTTCACCTAGCTGTGCCAAAGTTTCAGCTCTCAGATTGGAAATAAAATAAAAGTATGCACAAGTTTGGCAGGTGGGAGTGAGGCAAAGAGAGGGAAGGAGAAAGAGGCAGGGAGAAGGGAGAATTCTGGCTTAGCTCTGAAGAGATACGGGGCTTTATAAGAGCTCACCAACATAAAGAATTGAACAGAATGTTGCCAAAACTAGGCTGCCTGCAAATGCCAAATAATAAGAATCCTTTATCAGGAACACTAGGAACCCTTTCAGGAGAGAAGCATAAAGAATTCCAGGAAGCACATATTCAAAGCCTGTTTCCTAGGCAGCTGAAGCCACCCACCTTCCCTTGAACAAATGGAGCCAAATTCAGTTCTCAAATGTGCCATTTGCCTTGCCTCTCAAAACACTCCCGAGAGTTCAGCTGGTATCTTTTGTTTTCTGAAAGAAGCTGTAAGAGAAGGGTTTGATGCTGCTATCCGGTCATTGGAAATCTTTCAATTCCAAGCCCTATCTCCCAACTGCCCCACCTCAGCCCTTAGCCCACCTCTGTAGCAGCCTCAAACTTAGTTGTCACTCCAGTGAATGTGGAAATAGAACACGTCAGCTGATCTCCCTTGCAGTTCTTTGAAGTTCTGAGATCTGAACACAACCCCACAGTGTTGGCTTCAGCCTGCTCTAAAGGTTAGATGATGCATGCCTATAAAACCCTTAAGATAGGGCTTCCCTGGTGGCGCAGTGGTTGGGAGTCCGCCTAACAATGCAGGGGGTGCGGGTTCGTGCCCCGGTCCGGGAGGATCCCACATGCCGCGGAGCGGCTGGGCCCGTGAGCTACGGCCGCTGAGCCTGCGCGTCCGGAGCCTGTGCTCCGCGACGGGAGAGGCCGCAACGGTGAGAGGCCCGCGTACTGCAAAAACAAACAAACAAACAAACAAACAACAACAACAACAAAAAACCCTTAAGATAGAATCGGGCACAGAGTAAGCACATACCCGGATGTTTGCTACTATAATTAATACTTTTATTATTTTCTCTACAGTATTAGGCTAAATGTTTCCTATGGCTTCCTTCCAAGCAGAGGTTATAAACCCAAAATTTGGGGGTTATGTGAATTAGAGAAACTGCCAGGAAGAAGACTAGGAAGAGGTGGGGCAGCGTCACCTGGGGCACACCTGCGCCCTTGCATCAAAAATAAAGCATTTGAAATCACGCGTTTGGAAAACACTATGAAAATGTCAAAACCAAACCAAAACAAAATAAAAATTACATCTGACTGGTGGACTGCCAGTTTGCCAGGCTTGCTCTAAACATTTCTTACAATCCCCATCCCACAAGGCACTCTAGTCTCAGCGGGAAAGGATGGTGTTAGGCTGCATGCTTGCTGAGGAGTGCCCCCTGCCAGGCTTCTTGGGAAGCCAGTAGACCCTGGAATGAGCTTTACCTGGGTGGGCTGGCCTCTCCACCCTGGCCCACCCATAGCAACCTCTGGTAAACTCCTTTCCCCTCTTGAGGGCTCTGAACTTCATGACTGGGTAGTGGCTTTGGTCTTGCCCTGTTTGCTGTGTTCTCTAGTGTAAATTAGGGTCTGTGATGACACAATATCATGGAGAGTGGAATTTTTTTTTTGCACCTTCAAGGAGTATTTATTGAGCACTACTAAACTCTATGCTGGGTGTGAAAGGTCCTAACGAGAAACAGGCTCTGTGTGTGTTTATGTGTGTGAAAGAGAGAATTTCTTTCAAATTAAAACTTGCCTTTCCTTGGTTTCTTCCCCTTCCCCATCATCCTTGAATATTCTCGTCTTACATATGAAGAAATTGAAGCCCAGAGTCACTTGCCCTAGTGCTCAAGATGGCAAGTTGCAGAACCTAGATCTGTCTGACCTTCCTAGGGTTAAAATATGACAGGAAAAAAAAAATAAGTTGTAATAAAAAAGGGCTGAACTCTTCCTTTTTATACATGATGTATAAATCATTTATATAGTGGTAGTGATGACTTATCCGGTTGTACCAGCCTGTCTGTCTTTTCATCTCTCTTTCCTTCCCTTCCTCTCATCTAAAGGCTCTTTATTTGGGAAACCTGTGGCCATAGAAAAGGGTTTAATTGAGGAACAAAATATGTTGATAGAAGTCCATAATGGTAGATGTTTCATTCTGTGCAGCCAGCAAAGCTCCTCTGCCATGTCACCATATTGACAAATAAAGCATTTTGCAGCTTAGCTAGATGTTTGGGCATTATTTCCATATATTTGAACCAAATAGTTACATAAAAGCTCAGTCATGGGCTTCCCTGGTGGCGCAGTGGTTGAGAGTCCGCCTGCCGATGCAGGGGACGCGGGTTCATGCCCCGGTCTGGGAAGATCCCACATGCCGCGGAGCGGCTGGGCCCGTGAGCCATGGCCGCTGAGCCTGCGCGTCCGGAGCCTGTGCTCCGCAACGCAAGAGGCCATAACAGTGAGAGGCCTGTGTACCACACACACACAAAAAAAGCTCAGTCATATATTCATACAACACATATTTACCGAGACCTATCCTATGCTAAACTCCGTGGTAGGACTCCAGTATATTGTTAGGAACAAGACAGCCTTCTGCAGAGTTATGCCACGGAGAAGTTATTCCTTGAGGCAGTGGTAATGAGGACCACAGTCACTGCTTTTCATAGGTACGTGTGAAGTAGGGGCTCTCACATTTGTCAGGCTCTGCGACAATAGCAAGAGGAGGTTCTCTGCAGGCAATGTTGCAGGTCTGTCCTTTGAGTTCCATCAGCCTTCCTGCTCTAATAGCATTCTTTAAACCTCACACAAAAGCGTAGGCACATCAAGTGAGGACAAACCACAGTCATGCTCCCCTGCAACCTCCTTAAGTTAATTACTTGTTTTCTTTGTTTACACCCAGACCCTTATCATTGTGGTAGACACAAGTATGAGTCAAATGATTAGCTAAAATCCCCAAAGCCAAAGACTCCATTAGAAAGTCACAATAAAACTGCAAAATGGTCTGGTTCCTCCTGTGCTACCATTTACAGCAGGTGCCTTGAGTGTTTTTTTGTTCTTTATTTTTCCCTCTAAGAACAATAATACATCTTGGGTCCTTCATAGTTTTCTTTTCTCTGATGTTTTAAACAAAGAGACAATACAATCAAACACTAGTAACACTTTTAAAACTCCACTGTTTTCATGCATATATGGCATATGCATTCTTATTTAGATAGTGATTACTTATAAATATACATAATATAATTTAATTTAATATACATAATATATAAATTTAATTTAATATACATAATATAATTTAATTTAATTTAATATACATAATATAATTTAATTTAATTTTTAAAATTTAGTCTTTAAAAATATAGAAAGACAGTTATTGTCATGACTCTACAGATGAGAAAACTGAAGCTCATAGTTTTTAAGTTACTTGTCTAAACTCACACAGTTCTGTTTGTCTCCACTCTGCAAAGCTAGTGGTTGATAATTTTATTTGAATGTATCTTTTCATTTGCTGTCATTCTTACTTTCATGTATATACAATAGGGTATTTTCTTCTATTGTCTATTTTCCATTTTATTCTGCCTCAATTAAAAGAAAAATCAAAGAAAATCTACTTTGTTATTCTCTTAGTATGTAATATTATCTTGAAATTCATTTATAAGGATCATAACGTTTTCATATTTTCCCCTCTGCTTCCATAATTGAACAAATATAGAAAATGGCCCTCTGTTTCTATTTCAGTGGTCAATATGTTATTTTAATAATTCTTTTGGCTCTTTGGCTGAATTAGTTAAAACATTATGTTGAATCAATATCATGGCTGAAATCACTAGTCAGCAATTTAAATCAATCTCTTTATTATCAGTAGAAATAATATAACCAATATTTGTATATTGACTGTTTAATATTCACTTTAAAAGAAAAACGTTTCTTGAAACATTAGTCTGTAAGCTCTATGGAAAACGTGTCTCTTTGGTTTCATGGATTTAAGCGCAGTTCCTGGCACAGTGTAGGCATGACCTTGAGGGTGTCAAAATCCAGAGTAGGAAAAGGTAAGCAATGAATGAAGTGCAGAAGGCTGGCACAGAACACCAAAGGAACAGCAAAGAAAATTAGCTAAAAAGGCTTGGTTGAGAGGAAGGTTAAAATTACTGACCTTTGAAAGAGATTCTATACAATTTCACAACCACACAGCTTTCCGTTTTCTTATACCTCCCTCCTCTATCAAAGTATCTCCAGTGTTCCAGGGTTTATGAATATTCATGAATAACAATGATAGAGAAGCCCTAGGTGAGATGCTAATATCTTTTCAGCTTTACACCAACCTTTAAAATAACCCTGTAGGATTGCATTGTTTTCAGTGAATGTTAGGATAGAAATTGAATGATGCTGATGGATGTAAGGAGATCTGCAGAAGAAATCTCCTGAGTCTAGATGTCTGTTCTTCACAACTACAACAAAATGGGTTGTTGGCAATGTTTAAATAAACTCAATTAATGAAGCATGAGGATTGGTGCTTCTTAATCCTTTTTTGTATAGGAGTCCTCTGAGGTCCTTATGAAAACCATGAACCCTCTCTTTCTTTCAAAACAACAAACAAAAACAAAAACATGCTTTTACATATATACCTCCTTGTTTTCAATTTCTCTTGGCTCTCTTACTCCCTGATGGACCCATGGACTTCAAATCTACAGACCCAGGGTAACAATTTCCGGTCTAGATAATTTCTAAGGCCCCTTCTGTATCCAACAGTCTATTTGTCTATGAGTTGACATAGTTGTATTCAGATTTTAACACTGCCAAGGCTTAGCCATATTACCTGGGTTAAGTTTCTTAACATCTCTGAGCCTCTGGTACTTCATTGTAATTGTAAGGATTAAAAGAAATAATGTGTGTAAAAAGCCTGACCTGTCCCCCTTCACCTCTGTGATAGAGCAAATAATGGCCCTCTTCCCAAAGATGTCCACACTCTAATCCCTGGCTCCTATAAATATGTTAAATTATAGGGCAAAAGAGACTGCAGATATAGTTAAGGTAATAGGCTTTAAGACAGGGAGATTATCCTGAATTTCTGATGGGCCCAATTTAATCACTTGAGTCTTAAAAGCAAAGAATTTTTCCAGTTGGAATCAGAGAGATGCAGTGGAAGAAGATGCAGGAGAGATGGGGCAGAGGAGAGATGAGACAGATGTGGAACATGAAGACTCAACCAGCACGGGTGACTTTGAAGATGAAGAGGGAGCCATTAGCCAGGGAATGCAGGCGGCCTCTAGAAGCTGAGAACATTGGCCTATAGTCAACAAGGAAACGGGGACCTTGGTCCTATAACTAAAAAAACTGGATTCTGCCAACAACCTGAGAGGTCCTGGAAGTAGGTCCTCCCCGAGAGCCTCCAGTAAGGATTGCAGCTCCGCCAACACCTTGATCTTGGCCTTGTGAAACCCTGAGCAGAGCCCAGCCAAGCTGCCCAGACTTTTGATCTACAGAACTGTGAGATAATAAATGTGTGTTGTCTTAAGCCACTAAGTTTGATCTAATTTGTTTTCCAGCAGTAGAAAACGAATATCACCTCTTTCCACTACTCCTCATTCAACCTCCTCTCGAAGGGTCAGTTAGTTGCACCTAAGGTGAGTTTACACTGAGATGTTGCTGTTCCTAGATTTTTTGGGTTTTGACCTCAAATTATACTCACTCCTCTGCTTATAAGTGAAAGGAACTGTAGGCAGCAACAATCAGGAGCAAGAAGGTGTTCTGAAAACATGATGTTTTTTTCCTGGCATTTCTGAAATTATACCACAGAGGAAGCCACAGGTCCAGTCAGCCTTTTCACAAGCGAGACTTCATGGCTGTCTCTCAGGATCTGTCTGGATGAATTCCTTAGCAGCACCCTGCCCTCCCTACCAGAATGATACCTTTCTTTTTCCTGGACCTCCTCCAACTCTCATTTAACTGTTTTCATCAGCCTTACATTGCCTTCTCCATCTGTGCTGGTGAGGGGATTCCTCCAGGGATGTGGTCTCAGAACTCTACTTGGTTTCCACATGCGAATGATGGCTGTCGGGAAGCCAGGGAACAGCTGGATGAGGACATACAGAACCTCCAGTAAGTCATCTGCTCTGATAGAACTCCTGAGCTACCTTGGAATTCCTCAGAGTATCCGAATTGCTGAGAGCCGATGCTGCAGTAGGATTTTTATCAAGTTGCTCCTTTGAAGGGAGTGAGCTCCAGTCTTCTAAACACCCAACCTGCCTGTGTGGGTCAATAAGGTTTACTATCCATCTGTTTCCACATGAAACCAGGTGACTTTGCCTGGACCTACAGGGGATCATACCTAGGGATGCATGTATCTGACATGAAGGATGAACCTGGTCTGGACGGTCCCACACAGCTCGGAAGTCAAGACATGAAGGAGCAGACCCCAAATGAGATATGCTCCAGAGGGTCTGCATAGGGGCCCTAGGGCTCATCAAAAAATATAATCACAGGAGCACTGCTTTTAGTGGTACGATGTGAATGACCAACCATATTTACTGGAATTTTGAAATAACATGGGAAAGAGAGATTTGACATTTTCTAGAGTTTGTAGTCATTGTCAAAGGGACTCAAACCAAAGCATGGGACAGCATTTTCACTGTGTGCATTTCAGAAGATTTCCTAGATAACAGGTGCAGAGCATCTCTGTCTCATCCTCAGGGGATTGGCCTGGCATTTCACGCTGGCTGCATTTCCACTGGCCTCTTTGATCTCTGATTGTTCAGTATGCCCTTGTGCTCAACGTTTCTGAGACTTGCAGCCACAGCTTCCTCTCTTCTGCCTTTCTTCCCCTTGTTACAAACAAAGCATTAGATTACCTAGATTATAAATCCCAACTTAATATATGCAACAATTTAGAATGTAATTTGCCTCTCATTAAAATGTCCTGTATGAATTTTTCTTAATGTTTACACTTTAGAAATGTGCATCAAAATTTATGTGTTGTGGACACAGCTATTTGCCTAAAGTCTATATTCAGGAACATGGGAGCAAAAGGACCCTCAGGATAGAGAAAAAGGAGAACAGAAAGCAAATTTTGGAATCAGAAATTCTGGATTTAAACTCCTGACCACCCTGCAGTAGCCCTGAGTAACTATGAAATTTCTCTTTGAGTGTCTTTAACTTTAAAATCAGGGAAAGGGGATGGGAGAGGTAAATTGGGAATTTGGGATTAACAGGTACACACTACTGTACATAAAACAGATAAACAACAAGAACCTACTGTATAGCACAGGGAACTATATTCAATATCTTGTAATAACCTATAATGGAAAAGAATCTGAAAAAGAATAGTTATATGTATATTTATTACAACTGAATCTCTTTTCTATATACCTGAAACGTTGCAAATCAACTATACTTCGATTTAAAAAATAGTAAAAAAATTAAAAGGTGGGGGGGGTCAGTAAACGTATTTGTTGTGAAGATTCATCTGAAATCTCTGTTCAGACAATGGCCTCCAAGCTGTCTGGACCTCTCACCCAACGTCTTTCCTGTCTTATATTCTACCTTTCTCCCCCTGCGCCCCCTGCTCCAGTCACACTCTTCTACTACATGTTTTTCAAACGCACCCAGCATTCTTTCCCAAGGACATTCGCACTCTCTTCTCTCTCTCTGGAAACTTCTGTCCCATGGTTTGCTTTCCCATGTCCTTGGGAGATCTGTTTAAATCAGAGACCCAGCTACATCCCAACAGCAATATCCCACTGCCACCCCTGTACCACCCAACCCTGACACTTCTGTCCCTCTTGATTACTTAATTTATATCCACAGAGCTTCTCAACCCCCTGACATATTACTTACTTGTTTATTTTGCATATTGTTTGTGCCACCCACCCACCCCTTGTAGGGTTAGGGTTGACCATTTTGTTCACTACTTTATGTGCAGCAATGAGAAATATGCCCAAAACACTCATAAACACAACTGCTGAAAGAGTGGCTGAGGCGACTTATGTAAAGTGCTCATGTCTAGCACAAGAAGGGGCAATAAATCATAGCTAAACACGATATATCTGAGGGGTAGTTGTGGAAAAGAAAGGCTGTCTAGAGTTTTTCTTGGTGATCTAGAACTTGAACTTATTTCACTTGGTGACTTAGAATTTAAACTTTACAGCTTGGAGAGGAAGGAATATCTTGGATCTGAAGGACCTGACTTAAATCACCTTAGAAGTAGCTCTCTATTGCACCGGTGAGCCACTCTAGGCTGGTTCTGGTATCTAAAGTGCTGATTCCTCACTGAAGAAGTCAGGAATCATATTTTAAAGGACTACTCATAACAAGACAGGAAGTTGGAGGGGAAAGGGATATTTAACTCTCTGGAGAAGTGGTCCCATATAGTGGAAATGGCACGGATTTGGGCTCCACAAGATCTGGATTCAGTTGCTGATTCTACCACTTATCAACTGAGGAAATGAGCAAAATTTACCGTTCCTGAGTCTTAGGTTCTCTTCATCTTAATTGGTGGTAAGAATAGATATTATCTCACAATGTTTCTGTTTTACTTGCATGTCTCATTGATGAGAAATTGGGCCATGTATTGAAAGTGCTTTGCAAACTATTAATCACTAAACAGGGATTGGTGGTGGTTATTATTAGTTAGTGGGAACGGCAGGCTCTGCAGATTCTCTTGACCTCAAAAAAAAATGCTACCTAGTTATTTGTACAAGATTTTGACTTTGACATGTTAAGTTATATTTTGCAAGTTTCTTCCCAGTCTGCAACTTTCTTGCTTTGAGCTCTGATAGCTGTCTAGCACATTTACTTTTATATTCAGACAGTACTTTTCTTCAAGAAACTCAAGAGGCTTTGTAGACAATTATTTATTCATTCTTGCATTCTGAGAGAGAAGGAAGAAGAACATTCTTTTGAGTCTGGAAAAATGGAGAGAAGCAGGGTCAGGAAAGCCAAGACAACTTCTCATCCATGTATTGACTCCCATTTCTATGGGTCTGTGGAAGGAGGGTTTTGTGCCCTCTTATCTGGCCTGCTCCTATCTCTACTAGGAGTCTAGGTCAGGATTTCATCCAAGACATGTGGGAAAGAGAGAGGGGCTCTTCCAGAATTTTTTGGTAGGACTTATAGTAGAGAGGAAGTGAGGCAGTTCAACTCCTGTTGGCCATTCCAGGGAAGACCCTGGAGTCCCACTCACATCCTGAAGGTTCATCCACACCATTGCACCAGATACCTCATAGCTAAGGTCATTTGCTTAGGTTCTTGGGTAACAAGAGGCCCACTCTAGTCTCCAGGACACTGTCAGTCAGTCCTAAGATTAGGAAAGTAAAAAGCATATCAAAGAAGCTCTTCATGAGACTGAATTGACTAAAGTCCTCATTATTCTTCATGTTGTGCAGATTTAGGCAGATTCCTACTGGGATCCTCAATGCTAAATTACCTCATCTTTCTTAAATTACAAAACTATCCTTTTAATTGTGTCTTTTTATTGGATACCGAGTTGACTGGAAGAGACTATGGAAACATCATGTTTCACACTCTCTGAGCTGGTGTGTGAAACCCAGAAACAGATTGGTGGGAAAATGCTTCCTGAAAAAGGCTCAGGAAAATCTGGCCCTTATGAGTTTGTGTGTGTGTGTGTGTGTGTGTGTGTGTGTTCGTTCCTAAAAATAGAACTGTTTCTTTTAGGGAAACCCAGAATTCAGAAAGGACAAGAGACACGAGGAAGCAAATACTTCCTATAAATGCTGGATTGTGTTTTTCCATAAACATTTACTTTTGTTCTTTTTGGATTTTCTTTGACCTTGGCTTTCATATACCAAGTAGCCAGAAGCACGGGCTTTATCAAGGGCCCCAGTGGCCAGAGGAACAACAGGGGTTCTATCCCTGGGAATGTCAGTGCCCTTGGATGTTATTTAAGCTCTCTGGCTGCTCTTCCCAGTCTCTGAAATGAACACACTACTGACCTTATGTAAATTATAGAACTAATGAGAGGCCATGATTTGTAACCCGCATGTAAGCTGCAGCCGTAGTGTCCTTAAACTGTCAAATAAAATGGCCTCAAAAATCCCTATTACTTTTGGTGAGAAACTTGTTTTCTCACCTGGTCTTTCTTAGAATTCTTATATTTCTTAAATTTTCTCCTAGTCCATCTGACTCTGAATTTCTGCTTTCACCTAACTATTTTATTTTATAGATCACCCGACCACCCCACACACGTGATTCCTTCTCTATACTATCTCATATTTTGTGAGATAGCACCCCATTTACTTCCAGAAAACCACCAACCCAAGTCTGTGCACTTGTATAAGATATTCACTGAAGTCTTTAAAAAAAAAAAAAAAAAGGAAGGTTTTAAAATGGCAGCACTGCAAAATGTAACACAATTAAACAATAGATACCAGAGTTCTTAAAAGTCCTCAGGCTAATCCTTCTCCAGAAATTGCCCATTGGTCTCCACAGCCATGTTTCTCAGCCTCTATCTTACCTTCTCCAAACTCTTTCCATCTCCCTGATTGCATCAACCACAGATTACTGTTCACTTCTTGTGCACAGATGTTTAGCTATCAGTGTTGGCCTCACCTTCCTTCCCAGTATGGGTATCTACTCCGGAGAAGTGTTATACAGCTTGCCAGAAGATTAAAGTGACTGCCACTAGTTACGGTTTCTAATAACAGTGTTTATATTCTACTGCATCATATTTGAAAACTCTTATTTTTTCATAAGAAAATATTCCTCAATGAGTTCTTATTAGAGTAAAATCTGATAGAAAACACACACTTCTTCAGAAATTTTTAGCAGTTGCTATTCTACACATCTAAACCTCGATAACCGACTTTCAAAAAAAGAATTGCAAGACATTACAGAATCCTGAAGCATCTCACCTTGATTGGTTTATGGAGTTGACCGTAGTACATGTTCATGGGAGAAAGGTGTGGGAGGGGGCCTTATAGGAAAGGCTAGAGCATTCCCTTTCTAAATACTCTCTCCTTCTCTTTTCTTTTTCTCTTGCAATCCATTCTCCACAGAGCAGCTGAAGTGATCTTTGATACATGCAAATCAAACCATGTCATTCCCTTGCTTAAAATTCTTCACTGATTTCCCATGTACTTATGTGTCAGGCTCCCCTCTTACTATTCTCCAGACATGAAGGCGTCTCACCTCCTCAAACAGGCTGACATCTTTCCCATATCAGTCCTTTTGCCATCACCCACCCCCTCTCCACTGCCTGGAACAGAACTGCCCCTGCTCTTAGCATAGCTGGACTCTTCTCACCCTTCCCATCTCAGCTTCACTGTCACTTGCACCTGAAAGCATTCTCTGACCACCCCATCCACACAGGTGCTCCTGACATTCTCAATCTTGGCCTCATTTTCCCCTTCATATCACTTACCACAATCTGTGATTATTTATAATTTGATTATGTGTTTCTTTTCTATCTATCCCACTATTCAGGAATCTGCCAACTTCTCCGGTAAGGGGATAGATAGTAAATATTTCAGGTTTGTGCCATACGATATCTGTTGCAACTACTCAACTCTGCTGCTGCGGTGTAAAAGCAGCCATAAATAATGCACAAATTAGTGTGGTGTGTTTCGGTAAAACTTTATTCTTCTTTTGATTTTTATTACATTTTAAAATGTACAAAAAATGACAGGCTGAATTTGGCCCATGGACTGTAGTTTGCTGACCCAGCAATCGATTGTAAACTCTATGAGGACAGCAATAAGTCTATTTTATTCACCATTGAATCACTAATACCTAGTACAATTCTTGGCACATAATAAGCTGTCAAGAAATACTTATTAAATGGATGGGACAGTGATGCCAGGATCAAGCAAAAGACTTAATGGTAGAAAGGCCAAAGGGAAAACAAAGATAATAGTAAAAATATGAACAAAGAAAACTATCTGAGCAAAAATTGAATATAGGCCACTAAATATTGTGCCCAAATGTCCATGCCCAATGAGTCAGGTTCTCCAGGGAAACAGAGCCAGTAGGAGCTGTGTGTATATATACGTATATAATATATTTAATATATAATTTAATTAACATAATATATCAAGCAATATTGATTAATAATTAGTATATTTAATATATAATTCCTTTAATAATCTCCATATACAATATATGATATATAATATATATTATATATATGGAGATATATTAAAGCAATTGGCTCACATGTTTATGGAGGCTGAGAAGTCCTGTGATCTGCTGTCTGCGAGCTGTAGAACCAAGAAAAGTGGTATAATTCCATCTGATTCCAAAGACCTGAGAATGGAGCAAGTCCCAATCTGAGTCTGAAAGCCTGAGAATTAGGAACATCGATGTCTGAGGGCAGGAGAAGATGCATGTCTCAGCTCAAGCAGAGACGGTGAATTCACCCTTTCTCTGCCTTTTTTTCCTATTCAGGCCCTCAATGTGTTGGATGATGCCCACCTGCTCTGACGAGGATAATCTTCTTTACTCAGTCTACTGATTACTAATTCAAATGCTAATCTCTTCCAGAGACACCCTTACAGATGCACCCAGAAAGAGTGATTTTTTACCCACTATCTGGGCATCCCTTAGCCCAGTCAAGTTGACACATAAAATTAACCATTGGACCCAAATACGTGCTCTCCTGGGCAGTTCGCCATTCCTCCAGGAATATTCTGAGAGTTCAGCAGATTCAGAGGAGAGTTCAGCATACGTAACCAGCCCCTTTGAGGTTTAAGCATATATAATGGAATGTGGTGGGGTTTATTACATATATGGTTTTGGGACTGGGGAAATATTAGTGATGGCGGGAGCTGTTGGTATACATGACCCAGTGGGTCCTTGAAGATTTGGGTAGTCGGTATTATGAGAAAAACCTTAAGAGTTTAGCCATTAAAAGACAATAATTCAAGTTGATTTAATAAGTTATTGATTCAAAAATGCGAATAATTGGGGCTTCCCTGGTGGCGCAGTAGTTGAGAGTCCGCCTGCCGATGCAGAGGACACGGGTTCGTGCCCCGGTCTGGGAGGATCCCACATGTCGCGGAGCGACTGGGCGCATGGGCCATGGGCGCTGGGCCTGCACGTTCGGAGTCTGTGCTCCGCAATGGGAGAGGCCACAACAGTGAGAGGCCCGCGTACCGCAAAAAAAAAAAAAAAGTGAATAATTTAAGATCTGTTTTCCAAAATAACTGTACCAATTTTCAATTCAAACAGCAGTGAGAATAGTCATATCAGTGCCATTCGGCAGAATTTGTAAGTGTTTGTGTGGGTGCATGTTTTTACCTGACTAGTTTAATACGCCAAAAAAATTTAATTTCTGTTTCTCTGTTTTGAAGTTGAATTTTTCTTCAATTTTTTTTATCATCGTCTATCTATTCCTTATGCCCATGGCCTGTCCGTCTTTTGGGGCTTTTCCTGTTAATTTGTATGAGGCATTTATATGTTTAATATTTGGGAGAACTTTGAAGTTCCTGACCTCATGTTATGATGAAGGCACTTCCTTAGACTTCAGGTGAAGAATCCTTTCTCTATCAGGTTTGGCGATAGAAGTAGTAGAGGGTGGGGGAGTGTTGTTTTTGAACTTGAATGGGAAAAAACACATCTTTATTTTTATGAACCCTTACTTGAAATTAGGATTCCTTTAACTAATGTTAACAGTACCTGTGACTTTGCCACCAATAGAAATCATAGGTATTTTTATATCACATTGCATATATCAAATTATGATGTATCACACCAAAATTATAGTAGTTTTTAGGTCTGCTGTTAGGTCATGATATGTAATGGGGTAATTAAGAAGGGTGTATTTTACTTAACCACAAAAATTGTTAAATATTTGTATAATTTCATTTCAGTACAGTTGGCTTCCTTTATAATTCTATGTATTTTATTAAATGAGTTTAAAATATTATTCTGAAAAGGGAGTCCATAGCCTTCACCAGACTGTGAATGTGGTCCATGGCGCCAAACACTTAAAAATTCTTGCCCTGGAGTAACACTCATGGCTTCTTTCCATCCCTTGACTCATCTGACTCATAAGGAGTTAGAGAAGGAACAGAATATTTTCAACGCATCTGTCTGTCTGTCTCTCTATCTCTCTTTCTCTGATCTGCCTACTCTCTGCCATGAAGTAAACTGACCGAGAGGAGCTTTGCCCTTGGGGAGTTCTGCAGCCATCCTGTTCTGCCTGTGACAAGGCAAGCAACTTTATTCCTTGGGTAAAGTATTAGGAAATCTGGTACCGCCTCAAATCTAAACTGTAGACTCTAATCGATTTTTTATCACCAATAATGTGATATTTTGATCTCAGTCTAATTTCTGTGTCTACTACTGAACTGGTTCCAAACTTGAAAGGGAAAGAAAGGAATATTAATTATGAGTCCCCTGAAACCTCAACAGTATTTTTCCAAATACTATTTCAAATTTACCTTTCACCTTTTTTAATACAGAAGCTTTTAATTTTTTAATTAGTCAAATCAACCTTTTCCTGTGTAATTCCATCCACTGCCTTAAACTTAGAAAATCCTTCTTTATATCAAATAAACAACGTTCTATGTTTTCTTCTAGTTTTTTTAAGATTTAATTTTTTTTTACTTTAAAATATTAATCAACCTGGAATTTCTGTTATTGTATACTATGAGATGATGGCTCTCTGAATGGATTTTCTTTTCAAATTTCAAATAGCCATGTGTGTGTATATATATATATATATATGAATCACTTTGCTGTATACCTGAAACTAACACATTGTAAATCAACTATATGCCAATGAAAAATTATCAAATGATTATTTGTTGAGTAATTGTTCATTCGTCCCTAATTGTACTACAAATATTTTTTGCATGCCTACTCTGTACAAGGCCCAGTGCTTTGCATTGGGAATTCAATGGACAACAAGACCCAGTTCCTACTCCTCTGATTTTCAGTACCTTCCTTTTTATATACTAAACTCTTATGTAATTCAAGATCTCATGGAGGGGGAGGGGGAGGGGGGCATTACCTTGGTAAAATGGTCCACAAACACAAGGAGATTGAGATCAAATGTTTGTTTTATTTTGCAAGTTACATCATGTTTTATTTCTCCATTCTGCTGTGTTGATTCCTTTTATCAATGTATTTTTTTGAACACATATACACCATAAAGCAATGCATGAGGGATACCAGCACATTCAAGGTGATGTTGTCTCTAGGAAGGGGAGAACAAGAACTGAGGGGGATGTGAAAGGTATGGCTTTTGTATGTGTATATAATTTTGTTGCTTTATTTAAAAAAATAAATAAAAAGCCCAGAAGTTGATATGGTAGAGTGTCAACATTTAAAAATTCTAGAATAAGTTGAAGGATGCTTGTATTTCTTAAATTTATAATACTATCTCTGCTGTTCTCATATTATATACTTGGCAGTTTTATAAAGAGAAACAGGTGTACTGGGATGGCAGCTAGCCGTTTCTCTGTGTCTCTACTTTCTCCCCTGTGATTTCATAGCCCATATATAGACATACTGCAGACACACTTCTGTGCAGTGTTGTTTGAAGAAACAGGAATGGACGTAACACCATTCCCACGAAAACCATAAGAATTTAAGTAAATGCCAGAACATTCAGTAACAGTCATCATGTTTGAGAAGGGGCATATCTCTGCTCAGGAGGATAAAGAATTTTTTTTTTCTTTAACATCTCTGTTGGAGCATAATTGCTTTACAATGTTGTATTAGTTTCTGCTGTATAACAAAGTGAATCAGCTATATGTATACATATATCCCTATATCCCCTCCCTCTTGTGTCTCCCTCCCAACCTCCCTATACCACCCCTCTAGGTGGTCACAAAGCACTGAGCTGATCTCCCTGTGCTATGCAGCTGCTTCCCACTAGCTATCTGTTTTATAATTGGTAGTGTATATATATCAATGCTACTCTCTCATTTAATCCCAGCTTACCCTTCCCCTTCCCCGTGTCCTCAAGTCCATTCTCTATATCTGCATCTTTATTCCTGTCCTGCCCCTAGGTTCATCAGAAACATTTTTTTTAAGATTCCATATATATGTGTTAGCATACAGTATTTCTTTTCACTTTCTGACTCACTTCACTCTGTATGACAGACTCTATGTCCATCCACCTCACTACAGATAACTCAATTTCATTTCTTTTTATGGCTGAGTAATATTCTATTGTATATATATGTGCCACATCTTTAGCCATTCATCTGTCGATGGACACTTAGGTTGCTTCCATGTCCTGGCTATTGTAAATAGAGCTGCAGTGAACATTGTGGTACATGACTCTTTTTGAATGATGGTTTTCTCAGGGTATATGCCCAGTAGTGGGATTGCTGGGTCTTATGGTAGTTCTATTTTTATTTTTTTAAGGAACCTCTGTACTGTTCTCCATAGTGGCTGTATCAGTTTACATTCCCACCAACAGTGCAAGAGGGTTCCCTTTTCTCCACACCCTCTCCAGCATTTATTGTTTGTAGATTTTTTTGATGATGGCCATTCTGACGAGTGTGAGGTGATACCTCATTGTAGTTTTGATTTGCATTTCTCTAATATTAGTGATGTCGAGCACCCACTCATGTGTTTGTTGGCAGTTTGTATATCTTCTTTGGAGAAATGTCTATTTAGGTCTTCTGCCCATTGTTGGATTGGGTGGTTTGTCTTTTGATATTGAGCTGCATGAGCTGCTTGTATATTTTGGAGATTAATCCTTTGTCAGTTGATTCATTTGCAAATATTTGCTCCCATTCTGAGGGTTGTCTTTTCATCTTATTTATGGTTTCCTATGCTGTGTAAAAGCTTTCAAGTTTCTTTAGGTCCTATTTGTTTATTTTTATATTTATTTCCATTTCTTTACGAGGTGAGTCAAAAAGGATCTTCGGGTGATTTATATCATAGAGTGTTCTGCCTATGTTTTCCTCTAAAAGTTTTATAGTGTCTGGCCTTAATTAACATTTAGGTCTTTAATCCATTTTGAGTTTATTGTTGTGTATGGTGTTAGGAAGAGTTCTAATTTCATTCTTTTACATGTAGCTGTCTGGTTTTTCCCAGCACCACTTAATGAAGAGGCTGTCTTTTCTCCATTCTATATTCATGCCTCATTTATCAAAGATAAGGTGACCATATGTGAGTGGGTTTATCTCTGGGCTTTCTATCCTGTTCCTTTGATCTATATTTCTGTTTTTGTGCCAGTACCGTGCTGTCTTGACTACTGTAGCTTTGTAGTATAGTCTGAAGTCAGGGAGCCTGATTCCTCCAGCTCCATTTTTCTTTCTCAAGATTGCTTTGGCTATTTGGGGTCTTTTGTGTTTCCATACAAATTGTGAAATTTTTTGTTCTAGTTCTGTGAAAAATACCATTGGTAGTTTGATAGGGATTGGATTGAATCTGTAGATTGCTTTGGGTAGTATAGTCATTTTCACAATGTTGATTCTTCCAATCCAAAAACATGGTATATCTCTTCATTTGTTTGTATCTTCTTTAATTTCTTTCATCAGTGTCTTCTAGTTTTGTGCATACAGCTCTTTTGTCTCCTTAGGTAGATTTATTCCTAGGTATTTTATTCTTTTTGTTGCATTGGTAAATGGGAGTGTTTCCTTAATTTGTCTTTCAGATTTTTCATCATTCCTGTATAGGAATGCAAGAGATTTCTGTGCATTGATTTTGAATCCTGCTACTCTACCAAATTTATTGATTAGCTGTAGTAGTTTTCTGGTATCATCTTTAGGATTCTCTGTGTATAGTATCATGTCTTTTGCAAGCAGTGACAGTTTTACTTCTTTTTATCCAATTTGTATTCCTTTTATTTATTTTTTTTCTTCTCTGATTGCTGTGGGTAAAACTTCCAAGACTATGTTGAATAATAGTGGTGAGAGTGGGCAACCTTGTCTTATTCCTGATCTTAGAGGAAATGCTTTCAGTTTTTCACCATTGAGAGTGATGTTGGCTGTGGGTTCGTCATATATGGCCTTTATTATGTTGAGGAAAGTTCCCTCTCTGCCTGCTTTCTGGAGGTTTTATCATAAATAATGAATAAGGTGAATTTTGTCAAAAGAATTTTCTGCATATGTTGAGACGATCATATGTTTTTCTCCTTCAGTTTGTTAATATGGTGTATCACATTGATTGATTTGTGTATATTGAAGAACCCTTGCATTCCTGGGATAAAACCCACTTGATCGTGGTGTATGATCCTTTTAATATGCTGTTGGATTCTGTTTGCTAGTATTTTGTTGAGGATTTTACATCTGTGTTCATCAGTGATATTGACCTGTAGTTTTTCTGTGACATCTTTGTCTGGTTTTGGTATCACGGTGATGGTGGCCTCATAGAATGAGTTTGGGAGTGTTCTTCCCTCTGCTGTATTTTGGAAGAGTTTAGGAAGGATAGGTGTTAGCTCTTCTCTGAAGGTTTGACAGAGTTCGCCTTTGAAGCCATCTGGTCCTGGGCTTTTGTTTGTTGGAAGATTTTTAATCACAGTTTCAGTTTCAGTGCATGTGTTTGGTCTGTTTATATTTTCTATTTCTTCCTGCTTCAGTCTCAGAAGGTTGTGCATTTCTAAGAATTTTTCCATTTCTTCCAGGTTGTCCATTTTATTGGCATATAGTTGCTTGTAGTAATGTCTCATGATCATAGTAGCGTATTGTTTATCCTCCATGTGTTTGTGTTTTTTACAGTTTTTTTTTCCTGTAATTGATACCTAGTCTCATAGTGCTGTGGTCAGAAAAGATACTTGATACAATTTCAATTTTCTTAAATTTACCAAGGCTTGATTTTTGACCCACAATATGGTCTATCCTGGAGAATGTTCCATGAGCACTTGAGAAGAAAGTGCATGCTGTTATTTTTGGATGGAATGTCCTATAAATGCCAGTTAAGCCCATCTTGTTTAATGTGTCATTTAAAGCTTGTGTTTCCTTATTTATTTTCATTTTGGATGATCTGTCCATTGGTGAAAGTGGGGTGCTAAAATCCCGTATTAATGTGTTGTTGTTGATTTCCTCTTTTATGGCTGTTAGCCTTTGCCTTATATATTGAGGTTCTCCTATGTTGGGTGCATAAATATTTACAATTGTTATATCTTCTTCTTGTATTGATCCCTTGATCATTATGTAGTGTCCTTTTTTGTACCTTGTAACATTATTTTAAAGTCTATATTTTCTGATATGAGAATTGCTACTCCAGCTTTCTTTTGATTTCCATTTACATGGAATATCTTTTTCCGTCCCCTCATTTTCAGTCTGTATGGTCTAGGTCTGAAGTGGGTCTCTTGTAGACAGCATATATATGGGTCTTGTTTTTGTATCCATTCAGCCAGTCTGTGCCTTTTGGTTGGAGAATTTAATCCATTTACATTTAAGGTAATTATCAATATGTATGTTCCTATTACCATTTTCTTAATTGTTTTGGGTTTATTTTTGTAGGTCTTTTCCTTCTCTTGTGTTTCCTGCCTAGAGAAGTGCCTTTAGCATTTGTTGTAAAGCTGGTTTGGTGGTGCTGAATTCTCTTAACTTTTGCTTGTCTCTAAAGGTTTTAATTTCTCCATCGAATCTGAGTGAGATCCTTGCTGGGTAGAGTAATCTTGTTTGTAGGATTTTCCCTTTCATCACTTTAAATATGTCCTGCCACTCCCTTCTGGCTTGCAGAGTTTCTGCTGAAAGATCAGCTGTTAACCTTATGGGGATTCCCTTGTATGTTATTTGTTGCTTTTCCCTTGCTGCTTTTAATATTTGCTCTTTGTATTTAATTTTTGATAGTTTGAGTAATATGTGTCTTGGCATGTTTCTCCTTGGATTTATCCTGTATGGGACTCTCTGTGCTTCCTGGACTTGACTATTTCCTTTCCCATGTTAGGGAAGTTTTTAACTATAATCTCTTCAAATATTTTCTCAGACCCTTTCTTATTTTCTTCCTCTTCTGGGACCCCTATAATTAGAATGTTGGTGCATTTAATGTTGTCCCAGAGGTCTCTGAGACTGTCCACAATTCTTTTCATTCTTGTTTCTTTATTCTCCTCTGAGGTAGTTATTTCCACTATTTTATCATCCAGGTTTCTTATCCGTTCTTCTGCCTCAGTTATTCTGTTACTGATTCCTTCTAGAGAATTTTTAATTTTATTTATTGCATTGTTCATCATTTGTTTACCCTTTAGTTCTTCTAGGTCCTTGTTAAACGTTTCTTGTATTTTGTCTATTTCCAAGATTTTGGATCATCTTTACTATCATTACTCCGAATTCTTTTTTGGGTAGACTGCCTATTTTCTCTTCATTTGTTTGGTCTGGTGGGTTTTTACCTTGATCTTTCGTCTGCTGCATATTTCTCTGTCTTCTCATTGTGTTTACCTTACTGTGTTTGGGGTCTCCTTTTCACAGGCTGCAAGTTTGTAGTTCCCATTGTTTTTGGTGTCTGTCCCCAGTGGGAGAGGTTGGTTCAGCAGTTTGTGTAGGCTTCCTGGTGGAGGGGACTGGTGCCTGTGTTTTTGCTGGGTTGCGCTGGATCTTGTCTTTCTGGTGGGGAGGTCCACGTCTGGTGGTGTGTTTTGGGGTGGCTGTGACCTTAGTGTGATTTTAGGCAGCCTCTCTGCTATTGGGTGGTGTTGCATTCCTGTCTTGCTAGTTGTCTGGTATGGGGCATCCAGCACTGGAGTTTGCTGGCCTTTGGGTGGAGCTGGGTCATAGCATTTAGATGGAAATCTCTGGAAGAGCTCTCGCTGATTGATATTACATGGGGCCAGGAGGTCTCTGGTGGTCTAATGTCGTGAACTTGGATCTGCCACCTCAGAGGCTCAGGCCTGACATGGGGCTGGAGCACCAAGACCCTATCAGCCACATGGCTCAGAAGAAAAGGGAGAAGAAAATGAAGGAAAAATAATAATAAATTTAAAAAATAAAAAAATTATGAAAATAAAATTTAAAAATTAATAATAAAAAAGAAGAGAGCAACCAAACCAATAAACAAATCCACTAATGATAACAAGCTCTAAACACTAAACTAAGATAAACATAAAAATCATAAAAATCATAACATAAATCAAATCAAAAAAACATAAAAATCATAAACATAAAAATCAGAAACAAGTCAGTCGCAGACAGCGAACCCCAAGTCTACCGTTGCTCCCAAAGTCCACCGCCACAATTTTGGGATGATTCGTTGCCTATTCAGATATTCCACAGATGCAAGTTTCATCAAGTTGATTGTGGGGATTTAATCCACCACTCCTGGGGCTGCACAGAGAAATTTCCCTTTCTCTTCTTTGTTCACACAGCTCCTGGGGTTCATCTATGGTTTTGGCCCCGCCTCTGCATGTAGGTCACCCTAAGGCATCTGTTCCCTGCCTAGACACGAGGGGGTTAAAGCAGTGGCCGATTAGGGGGCTCTTGCTGAATCAGGCCTTTGGAGAGGGAGAGGTATGGTAGTTATCATTGGAATGCAGGGCGAGCCTGCAGTGGCAGAGGCCAGTGTGATGTTGCAACAGCCTGGGGTGCGCCATGTGTTCTCCCAGGGAAGTTGTCCCTAGATCACGGGACCCTGGCAGTGGCAGGCTGTACAGGCTCCCGGGAGGGGAGGTGTGGAGAGTGACCTGTGCTCGCACCCAGGCTTCTTGGTGGCGGCAGCAGCAGCCCTAGCATTTCATGCCCGTCTCAGGGGTCTGAGCTGATAGCCGCAGCTCGCCCCCATCTCTGAAGTTCATTTAGGCGGTGCTCTGAATCCCCTCTCCTTGTGCACCCTGAAACAGTGGTCTCTTGCCTCTTAGGCAGGTCCAGACTTTTTCCCGGACTCCCTCCCGGCTAGCTGTGGCACACTAGCCCCTTTCAGGCTGTGTTCACGCAGCCAACCCCAGTCCTCTCTCTGGGATTCGACTTCCGAAGCCCGAGCCTCAGCTCCCAGCCCCAACCTGCCCCGTCTGGTGAGCAGACAAGCCTTTCAGGCTGGTGAGTGCTAGTTGACACCAATCCTCTGTCTGGGAATCTCTCCACTTTGCCCTCTGCACCCCTGTTGCTGCGCTCTCCTCCATGGCTCTGAAGCTTCCCCCGCCCCCTGCCACACCCCATCTCCGCCAGTGAAGGGGCTTCCTAGTGTGTGGAAACTTTTCCTCATTCACAGCTCCCTCCCAGAGGTGCAGGTCCCGTTCCTATTCTTTTGTCTCTGTTTTCTTCTTTTTTCTTTTACCCTACCCAGGTATGTGGGTATTTTCTTGCCTTTTGGGAAGTCTGAGGTCTTCTGCCAGTGTTCAGTAGGAGTTGTTCCATATGTAGATGTGTTTTTGATGTATTTTGGGGGAGGAAGATGATCTCCACGTCTTACTCCTCTGCCATCTTGAAGGTCCCCCAGACCAAATGGTTTTCACGAAAGACAGTTTAGTTATTTTTCTACTCTTCTCAACTGCAGTAACCAGGGCTGAGTGTAACTTTCCTGGGCAAGGATGCAGTGAGTAAGAAAAAGGAATGGTCATTTGGCACTAGTTTATGGTCCAAGAAAAATCATTGTCAGGAAAAGAAGGAAAACTGAGACTAGGGGGAACTGGCATCCGCATCAGTTGATCCTACTTGACTTGACGTAGGATCAGAGTGATTGTACTGAGGTGAGAGAATTATAGGTCTTGTGAGGGCTATAGGACTTAAGTTGGGGACACAGTTCACAAACAAATGGATGTTTGTTCATGGTGACATGTTTGAGAAAGACAAAGAATGATTTGCTCAGAATCAGAGAAGAAGAAGAGGTAGATACAGGGGCTAAGGTCTTTAGGCAGGATCCTGTACTGCTCTGAGTGTGTCTGCTGCCAGCTTTGATCATTCATCTGGCTGCTCCCACAGGACTCACACTGGCAGATGAACAGTGGAGGTAGTCACTCATATTTCGCCGTGGCCCTTCATGCCACATGGGACCTACTTGTGAGGAGCTTTGTGTTACGGCCAGCTTATCCACGCATCATCTCTCAAGTACCCAAGAAGAAACCAGAGCCAGAGCCTCCTGTCTCCTGCTCCTTCTCCAGTATCACAACCCCGCCATGCCCAACACCATACCTCTCCCTGCAGACACAAGCTTGCTCAGAGTCCCACACAAGCCCTGTCTCATGGGCCTTTGCCCTCAAATGCGACACCTAATAAGAATGACAAAATATCTGTCACCACAGCTTCTGTCAGAGTCCCAGTTCAGCCTTTTCCCACTGTCTTTATCCCTTTGTGTCCTCCAACCCCTGATCTGCTCTTCTCTGGGCACAGGGCCAGACCCAATCATTGAAACTCATGACTCCTTTGTGTTCTGTATTAATCAGATGACCTCCGTTCGGCACAGTCGGCTTCCTTTCATCTACTTTTTTTTTTTTTATGTTTAGATCTTGCTTCTGTCACACCATTTTGTTTTTTAGGAGTTCTCAGTGTGCATGTCTTTAAGCTGAGAATGACTTCTGAGTCTTGGAAATGTATTGCCAGCTACAGAAGATTCCTGATCATAAATTCAGGGCAACAATCTGGTATCTGATAATAGGAACCCCAGAGGAATAGCAAATGTTGCCCTCCTCTGGGTTTCCCCAGATGTTTGGCAGTGAGGTCCCACCTGGAGTTTGAGAAGGAGGAAAGACTTTTCTGAAAGCACTGCTTGATCCAGTCAGTTCTTGTCTGGCACGAACCCTTTGCATGTCTGTAAATCTACTGTAGATACTGAGGGGAGGGGAAGGAGAGTGAAGGAAGGCCCAGTCTTCTCCCACTTACTTCTCAGTGCTTAACACCTGGCAGCTACTCCACACTGTTTGGGCGCCTCCTCCACTTTGCAGGTGAACACCCAGACTGCAGCCGAGGGTCCGTACAACTGAAGTTGCTTTTCCCAAAGTGAAGAGCCCCCACCTCAGTGGGCTCTCAGCAAGTCTCAGAAATCAACCCAATGCTATGCCAATCTCTCCCGTCATCCAGGGATCCCCTGGCTTTGATACCCACCACAGGCCCTCATACACAGCCTCCTCATCCCTGCCAGCGGTTGTTAAGGCCCAAATACCACCACTGACCACTCCTTCCCTCATCCGCTCCAGGCCATCTCATTCATTTCAGATCACCTCAGTTCAGAAAGGCCAACAAGAGGTGAGCACCTGGCTTCTGCCATAGCAACAGGAACTAAACAAACAGGGTGTTGGAGCAGAATTTCAGTGAGAAGTCTGGCTTTTCCTTCAGGTGTTTGTTGAGGGCAGACCCTGCCAACTCTGAATGCTCAGCCCCCAGCACAGCCCTGGCATTCAGAAGGCTCAAAAAGGTTAACAAGGATCATAACTATAACTTTGAACTTTTTGGTACCATTGCACCTGTCCTGGGTATTAGGTTGTGGAAACCACATTGACTAACTGGATGTCAAATGAGAAAGACTAGGAAGAGAAATGGCCTAGGGACCATAGGATATGAGAGAGTGTTGAAGTCTCATTTAGCATATAATGGCCCAATTTGGGAACAGAGAATATTAAATGGAACATGACAGTTGTTTTCAAATACTTGAGAATGGCCATATAGGGGGAGTTCAGTCTTATTTTAGATAGTCCCCAGTGTGTGGGGGAGGAGAGAAATAGGACCAATAGGTAAAAGTTATAGGGAAGCAATTTTCAGCTCAATATAAAAACACTTTTCTAACAATTTGAGTGGTTCAAAATGGATCACACTGTGGATTAGTGACTGTCCCACCACTGGAGATGTTCAAGTTGGCAATGAAACCCACTCTAGAGAGGATTTCTAAATTGATTAGTATAAAGGAGCAGATGATCTCTGAAGTTCCCACTGATTCTAATTTCTTATGATCATCATATCAAGGAAAAAAGGAAAAAAATGGAAGGTGAAGTTCAGTACAGTCGCACATTTGTTGATCCTCCATGATATGCCGTGATTTTGTGGTTATTGGGTCAGGTGCTGGGCAGAGCTGTGGAGTTACAAAGAATAAGATGAGAGTTCTGGATTCATTCATTCATTCCTCCATTGATGTAACAATAAATGGAACTCGATACAAGAAACAAATAGCAATAGTGTCATTAATTCTACCTGAGTAGGTTGGTAAGAACTTTAAAGTTGAGATGGCACCCTGGTAGAGCTTTTTAGAGGTATAAATTATCCCCAGGGAAGTCATTCTAAAGAGATGGGGTTCCCCACGCCAGGCACCAAAAGAGACTGGAAAGGTCTTGTTCTATGTGCAGACATACCTTCCCACATGTACAGAAAATGCCAGCAGGACAAATGTACACCCGTCACAGGCAAGTTAAGTCAAGTAGCAAAACTGGACCCAAACAGCAGAAAATGTAGTGGTGGCGTATAGAGACATGACCCTGTAAATAATAATTTAAAAAAGTTTTCTCAAATGAGGTCCTGCCAAAGAGAGCCCAAGATTTCTGGGAAGGCTTCCACCTCTTCTCTCCTTCAGCAACCTGTTCCAAGTTCTCTAAGGACTGAGTCTTCTTTCTTCTCTTTATCACCCAGCTCTCCTCGATGAAACTTGATGAGAACAAAAACCTTAGGCTTTTTCCATTTGAATCACAATATCATGGATGACGTGAGGGGCATGGAGAGGGGACATCTGAAAAGAGATTCTATGCTAGAAGCAGAATTTAAAATATTTCACAGGTTATTACATACTAGTACCCATGAAGTCAAGAAAGTCTGGCTTACACTACCTCTGTGTTAATTTGTTTAGGGTTTTTGTTGTTGTTGTTTTTATTTTTACTTGATTTCCTGCCTTAGTGAGGCCTCTCTGTAAACTGTCTTTTCCATTCAACCTCACATATAATTATTGAGCACCTGTTATGCATATTTCCACCATGCTCTATCTATATCTCTCCCCGGTCACTCAATCATTCATTCACAAATCGTGGTTAAACCACATACCATGTGCCAAGCACTGTTTAAGAACAAATGATATAACAGTGAACAAAACAAGACAAAAACCCCATCCCTCACAGAAATTTCTCTTCTGTATTCCCTCTGTCACCTTTCTCAGCCCCGAACCTTGAGTACAATACAGAACACATCTTTTGAAACTGCATTCTCCAAGTAGGTCGTCTTCTTGATCTGCCCACTCTGGATAAAACTTTGACTATAATTCTCAGTTAGAGCTCAACAGATTCAGAAAGTTATTTATAATTCTATCCGAAGGGTATTTTAACTAAGGACTTTATGAAAATACCACCGAAGGTGGTTGAACTTCTTAGTATTACATTACAATTTATAGAAAATTAAATTCTTGGTCTCTGCTTCCATAATTGCTATAATTTCCTAGTTTAAGTGTCCTCACCAATTGATTTCTAAAAATACGTCTCTTCTCTCAACTCTACTGAAGACCAGACTCCACTTAATGGCCAGGCAGAAATGCCTTACCTGACAGCTTCCTGTGTCTTTCTGGGACTCTGGCTGCTCTCTTAATGTCTCTGTGTCTCAGTTGCTCATCTGTAAAATAACCTAATAATGGTAACTACCTCATAGGATTAGAGTGATGGTCAAATGAATTAAACTTGCTTTAAACTTGAATGAAAATCCTTTAAAGGGGAAATAATTTTAATAAGTGTTAGCTAATGTTTACTGTTGTTGTTGCTCCCTTGACCCTTTGCCTGTTCTATGGTTTTACTGTTTCAAATCCAAAGGCCACAAAGTATAGTGTTTGGCTATAGCAGACACCAAATAACACATAGAATTAATTAACAAGTTGGTACATGAAACATGAGTCCTGTCCTTAAGAAATTCACAATCTGTAGGAGAAGCAGACACATACGCAACCCACTATACCAAGAGTCAATCTGTAGAAGATCGTACAACAATAGTATGAGATGCTAAGGGAGGTATTAATTCTTCCTGGAAAGATTAGAGAGGATAACACCAAGGAGACTTGACAGGGAGATCAGACCTAAAGTCTGTATTGTCTGACTCCCTACTGGGGTGTCTCACCTGGCAGATAGTATTTGTTCAACCTCTATTCAGAACAAATGATGAATGCCACGTGGAGAAAGGGAGTCAGAGAAAGGACCCATTCATTCCCTAATGAATGGGACCCAAGCCTCGGACATGAAGATTCCACACAGCAGCTTTCCACCCAAACCCTGAAGGTATCCAAGCTTGCCCCAACCGTTAAGAATGCAACTGATAAACATCTGTTATTACTGGAGCGTGACTCTAAAGTGTGTCACTCTCTTTCCGGGCCACTTACCAAAATAACCTTTCAAACTACACTTTGTACTTTCCCTTATTAAATCCTAACACAAGTCATGGTCTTGTTCCATACACTGCCAGATTTAAAGTTCCCTCTTAATTGAATGCCTCTCAGAGCTGTCCCACCCCAAGCACCACGTACCCCTATCCCACTGTTATAGAGAGAAAATGGAAGTGCCCATGTCTGGGGGTCATGTCAGGGAGACAGTGATGACTGTGGGCACTCGCTGGGTAAGTACACAGAGTATGCCCGAGGGATGGATCTTCCACACAAGACAGGTTTTCAGGAACTAGGAGAAAACACCACCTCTAACTCATGCAGGACAAGATTATTTGTGGTTAAGAATTAGTTCACACAAAACCAAATGTCAAAAGTACGTATAAGTGCTGCAATGAACATTGGGGTCCATGTGTCCTCTTGAATTATGGTTTTCTCAGGGTATATGCCGAGTAGTGGAATTGCTGGGTCATATGGTAGTTCTATTTTTAGTTTTTAAGGAACTTCCATACTGTTCTCCACAGTGGCTGTATCAATTTACATTTCCACCAACAGTGCAGGAGGGTTCCCTTTCTCCACACCTGCTCCAGCATTTATTGTTTGTAGATTTTTTATTATGGTCATTCTGACAGGTGTGAAATGATACCTCATTGTAGTTTTGATTTGCATTTCTCTAATAATTAGTGATGTTGAACATTTTTCATGTGCCTCTCGGCCAATTACTCAGCCATAAAAAGGAAAGAAATTGGGTCATTTGTAGAGATGTGGATGGACCTAGAGTCTGTCATACAGAATGAAATAAGTCAGAAAGAGAAAAACAAATATTGTATATTAATGCATATATGTGGACTCTAGAAAAATGGTACAGATGAACCTATTTGCAGGGCAGGAATAGAGACAGAGACATAGAGAACGGACATGTGGACACAGTGGGGGAAGGGGAGGGTGGGATGAATTGGGAGGTTAGGATTGAGATGTACACACTACCCTGCATAAAATAGCTAGCAGGAACATGTTATAAAGCACAGGAATCTCAGCTCGGTGCTCTGTGACGACCTAGATGGGTGGGTTGCAGGGGAGGGAGGTCCAAGAGAGAGGGGATATAGGTATACATATAGCTGATTAACTTCATTGTATAGCAGAAACTAACACAACATTGTAAAGCAATTATACTCCAATAAAAGGAAAAAAAAGTACATATAAGTAACCTTTAAAGAAATGTGAGAAGAGCACTGAATCCCATACATCCGTCTGTGGAGCAGTCATCAGTGGGCTGTAGAAAACTACCTGAGGAGCTTGGGACAAATACAGGTTTCTAGACCCACCACCTCCAAAGATTCAGATTCAGAACATTCAGAAATCAGTATGCTTAACAAGACTCCAAAGAGATTCTTCTTCTTCTTTTTTTTTTTCTTACTGCACTGAGAGACTTGTGGGATCTTAGTTCCCCCACCATGGATTGAACTCAGGCCCACAGCAGTGAAAGTGCCAAGTCCTAACCACTGGACCACCAGGGAACTCACCAAAGAGGTTCTTCTGTGTGGGCATGTTTGGTAGCCCCCCGACCAGAGACGTCTGTGCACAGTCATCAAGACAGTCATGGCCAAGGTGAATTCATCAGCCTCCTCTGGACCTGGCGCTGAGATGGACAGTCTATAATTTCCCCTTAGCCTCAGCTGCAAGCAGCACAGCAGTGACCAGGAAAGCTACCCTGTGTGTGTTTATTTGCAGGCAGTGTGCCACACCATTTGACTGTTTTCAGCAGCATTGCTCCCACAGGCTGGGAGGTCATGACCAATTTTCTTTGACAAGAGATTTTTACTGCTGCTTTTCAAAGGGCTGAGTAAAAAGCTGCAAAGGCACGGAGGAAACATGTCTTATCAGAGGTGTGACTGTAGGAATGGTTTCTAGGTAGAGTGGGAGGGGTATCCAGGGTTCAAAGAAGTTTTGAAGATCACACCTTAGAAGAGCCTGTGATTCAGATTCCTCCTCCAAATGTTCTTCTGTGTTGAAATTTTTCATTGTCTTCCCATCTTATTCACTCCAAGATGGTAACATAAGGAAGCAGGCAGGCTAAAGATGAGGCACAGGTGTGGGAAACTTCTGTTTTTGTGACTCCATAAATACAGAGGGAAATATGTAGAGTCTCTCCACCTGTTTTTCCAGGCCTGCCTCCTTCCCCTTTGTAGGGCATGTTCCCACTGGGGGCCCAATGTAATAAGTTAACTGAAGGGTGTGAGGGTGGAGAAGCAGAGCAGTTTAATGGGGGAAACAGAATGTGAAGTCAAGAGGGATAGGTTGTAATTTTAAGTATGGTGGCCTTACTCATAATGTGACTTTCAGCAAAGGCTCCAAAAGATAAGAATGTGAACCTTGCAGATACTGGAGGAAAATTGTTCCAGGCAGAAGAAACCACAAGTGCAAAAGCCCTGAGATGGCAAACTAGAGGGACAAGGAACCCCAGTGTAGCTAGAATGGATTGAGGGAAAGAGAGAAGAAAAGAAAATACCTGTGCAGTAATGCAGTGGGCAGGGAGCAGATCATGGAGAGCGCCGTAGGACACTCCGTGGACTCTAGTTCTTATTGGACAGTTTTTGAGCACAGGTTTAAAATTAATTTATGCTTTAAGTAAATCACTGTGCTGTATTGAGAACAGACTTAAGGGAAGCAAAGACAGAAGCAAGGAGACCAGTTAGGGGGCTACTGAAACAACCATAGTGAGATGTGATGACAGTGGTGGTGGTGAGAAGTGGTGGAATTTTTGATATATTTTGAAAATGGAATCAACAAATTTGCTGACACATTAGAAGTGAGGTATGAGCAAAAAATGAGGAGTCAAGGATGAATCTTGGTTTGAGAACTAGATAAAACAATTTCCCATTATCTGAAATGGAAAAGACATAGAGAGGCAGATTTGGGAAGAAATCTCAGGAGCTGAGTTATATACATGTTAACTGTGAGATGACTATTAGATATCCAAGTGGAGATACAGAGAATGCAGACTGATAATGTACAGCACTCAAACTATTGCATGGTAAACAACAAATATTAGCTATTATTATGAAGATTTGAGAATTCAAATTCTTTCACCCTTTTATTCTGTTTCCATACACTGTGGATATTATCCAAGAAACATCACTTGAAAATAAGTTCAATCCCCACTTCTTTCCCATGGTCACTACATTAGTTCAAGTTCATGACTTCTTAAACAATTGCGTCTTAATTTGTTTCCATGTTTGCCCTTCCCATCCACTCTCACTACTTTCAAGAATTCCACAGCATTTCTCTAATCTTTTCACTCTCTTGCCCAGAAGCTTTCAAAGATGCCCCATACTTAATAAATAAAAGGGAAAATACGTTTAACTAGGCATTCAAAATTCTTCATGAATTGGTACTAACCTTCCTTGCAAGCAAGCCTGATTTACTTTCCTACATACACCCTAGGATCCAGTCCAAACTGACCTGTGTGCCTTTTAACATACCCTGTATTTCTTGTTGTGTGGCACTTGATCAATGTTTTCTGTCAGTTCTAGAATCACCCTCCTCATGTACTCACAAACCACTTCATTTTCAAATAACCTATCATATAAGATTACCTCAAAATCACAAAGTCTCCTGCATTCTCCCAATTAGAAGCAAAGTCCTCCTATTATAAGAAGATTCAATCATATGTTTCCCACAAAAGTATATGCCATGCCTTTGTGACACTTAATACTTTTTCCTTGCATTGTTATTTTTGTGCATATATTAACTCCAAGATATCCTCAAGGATAGAGATAAGGATTTATTTCTCTTTGTATTACATATATCACAATGCATTATAAAAAGTAAGAATGCCTATTGAATTAAATTCATTTATTAAATACATATTCTTAACTAAATGTCATATCACCAAATCAAAATAAATCAATATATAATGACAATTATATAATGACATTATATAATGTCATTATCCTTGATCTTTTGGGCAAAAATACTTAATTCTAAAACATAATCTCCAAATAGAAAAATTTGCAAAAACTTGCTTTAGGACAATATCTCTCTTAGATAAAGTAAAAGGATTTAACCTACCATCCTGTAACAACCAACATACCAGTCAATCTTAAAAGGAGTCAGAGAAAAGAGACATATTACACATAGAGAAAAAAGAAGATAAGGATGACAGAAGATTTCCTAATGGAAACAATGAAAGCAACAAGACAGTGGAGCAATCTTTAAAGTACTGAAAAAAAACTGTCAAGCTAGAATCCTATACCTAGCAAAAATATCTCTCAAAAAATCATGATGAAATAAAAGCTTTTTGGATATATAAAAAAAAACGTTAAAAGAATTTATAATCAGCAAACTCATGACATAAGAGATGTTACAAGAAGTCTTTTAATCAGGATGAAAGTGATACGAGAGAAATCAACAGAAGCTTCTAATCACTCTTTTCTTTTTAGATTAATTTGCAAACAGCTTTACTGGCGCAGCCCAAAGACTTCTTCTGCAATTTGAGTAATGTTAATTATATGAGACTAATAAGCTAGAAAATAGCAAGATCTGTGGACCTATTCAGATGGAAACTCCATTTCAAAATACAGTTGCCATTCTGTCGATTCTGTATTGCACCATCTCCCAACACACACACTAGTCTTCAAGACCCTTCTCTAGTTCATTCCTGCTGATGAGCCTTCCATCATTATCCCTTTTTCCTTCTTGTGGCTCCTGCTTTCACTCCTGGTTCTCTCTCTACAGACCATAGGTGGTCTGGAAGACCACCTATGTCACATTTGCCAAGCCAACCACCAAAAAGCATAGAGATATAGGTGTATTCAAATGGGGATGAGGGAGGAGAGGGTCGGGTGGAATACCAAAAACGTATGAGATATGAATTCTATCTTCAAGGAGCTTACGATTCAGAAAATCAGTTTAGCATTATCATAAGTTTACATAATAAAGATTGTTTAAATTGAATCCGATTATATGATTCAGGCTCTACATTGTCTTTTTGATAAATATTTGTGGAGTACCTCCTCTCTGTCCAAAACAAAAATCCTACCTTGCCTAGATTCCAGTCAAGGGAGACAGACAGTTTTAAAAAACATATACGAAATACATAGTAAAACAAATTTGTTACATGCTATGGAGAAAAATTAAGCATGGAAAAGGATATGAAATGTAGTGGTGGCTCAATTTTCAATAGAATGTGCAGGACATGAGATTAACAATGTCTTAACTAGGTAGAGAAGACTAAATGGAGAAAATGGACACCGAAAAGATGGAAAATAAGAAATGATTGGGACAGATAGTGCAGATCAGGCTGGGCTGGGCTGTCAATAGATTAGAAATGGCAGCAAAAAAAAAAAAAAAAGGAAGAAGTAAAAATGACTTCCAAGCAGAAGTACTTACAGCAATATCATTATGAAAGATGAGAAATTAGAAGAAGCAGTTCATTTGAGGGGAAAATGACATGACTGAAATCAACTGAGTTCCAAGTGTTGGTGAATCATTTAGAGGAAAAATTGCCCATTAGGAAAAAGGAGCTGTGGGCTTGGAGCTCATTGGATTTGGTCAGAGCTACAGATAGAGATGCAGAGCCATCACGTGAAGTTAAGCAATGAAGCTCTGAGGTTCCTGAAACCAGTAACGGAAAAAGACAGTACTTTGAAAAACAATCACGGATGTTTGTTGGTGGGAGGAGAAAATGCAATAAGTAAAGGAAAACAGAAAAAAATGCCCTTAGCGTTATATAAAAAGAAATAAATAGTATTAAACAGTGAAAATAAAAAAGTCAGGAAAGAGGAATGAGGTCGTAAAGGAGGAGGACTAAAAAAAAAGAGTAGTGACAAAAAGCATTTTATAGGTTGTTACAAGGCTACAAATGGGAGTTGGCAACTAGTGATGATGATAATCATTAATTATAATACTAACAAGTCATTGGGTTTTGTGTTAAAGAACGTTCAGTGATCTCTGAAAGAATTATTTCTGTAGTTGATAGGGGCAGAGGCCATATAAAAGCGTTAGGGGGGCAATGTATGTGAATAGGAGAGAAAATTGATGCAGACTGTTTGCTCTATATATGGAGCAATGATGGGACAGAGGCCGTCTGGGCACAGAGAGAAAAGCAAACACTTTATAATGAATAGTCATGAGCTATTTGTGCATGACAGAGATCATAAAACAAGAGAAGTAAGAGGGTAGGGGAGACCCTGAAACTAATCAGCCTTTAAGTCTAATTTCCAGGCTATAGAAGATACAGGCGATTGAGCACCTAGTTAAATAACACCAAGAAGCAACCAGAAAAATTCAGATTGTGGCACATTTTGTAGAACTGATCTGCTTTCCTCACTAGTCAATAACATGGCAGAAAATAGAAGGGGGCTGGAGAAATGTTTGGATTAGATAAAAATGAAGTGACACAGCACTCAAATATATGTAAGCCCTGTTTGAATCCTAATTTAAACAAACCAATTGTAAAAAGACATTCTGAGACAATGATGGAATTTGCTTCAAGATACGATGCAAAGAGAGAAGGGAAAAAGTGATAAAGTAAGTGGGCAAAAATGTTGATAATTTTTTGAATGTGGGTGAAGGGTATATGAGGGAACATTCTATTCTCTCTACTTTTGTATATGTTTGGAAAATGTTACAATAAAAGTTTAAAACAAAAGTATGAGAGAAATGAAATTACTGAGGAACACAGTCCCAGAGAGGAAGCACAGAGAATGGCTTTGGGATGCAAGAAGGAGTTTTGTCCTTTGAAACAGGAGAAAAATCAACAAAGGCCATGTGAAAAGACTGTGCTGAGGGGCAGAGGAGAGAAGTGAGAGAAAGTAAGGAAGACCTTGCATGGTGACCTCAAGATTCTCAGCAAAGGAAAAGCAAAGTTGTCTCCCCACATGGAAAAAACATGAGATTGAGGTTGGGGTGGAGGTGGGAGAGATATGACACAGCCTTTCACATCGCCAGAAAGAACAATGGTGGAAAATCAGCACATACTCAAAAAGCACCAAGGGCCCGGGAGAAGCCTAGGTTTTATAGAAGGCCTAGTCAGAAATTCTGAGATCTCACCAGCTACAAGACACCCACATTGTTTCTGGGGATTTCAGTGCCTCGCACAAAGAGGCAAATTATTAGGGGACTTTGGAACTTGTCAGGATCAGTTAGAAGTAGTTTTCTTATTGTTTGTTCACATATTTGTTTTTATAATAAGGAGATGTTTATTATGTCTTGGAGAAACCATAGAGATGGCTTTCCCTTTCACCAGTGCCCAAGGCATGTCCTGCCCATGGTACTTTATTAATCTCCAGAGATCACACTACTCCTCCCAACCTAGCATGTACCATAATAATAAGTATGCAGCCACCTTATCATCTAAATAAGCCAGGTCTCACCAGCACAGTTTGTGGTAGGTATAACCTCACCAATACATTTTGTCCCCTATAGCTCCTAGGATAATTGATAACAATATTGGTTCCTGTTCCTGCTTTCTCATCTAGATTGGTCTCTAAGGAAAAAAAAAAAAAAAAAAAAAAAGCTGCTTGTAAACTTTCTTAGTATTGTTCCTAGAGGTCCAAACCTCCTTTGGGCAGTAGGTAACTTTTTCTGTCTCTATTTCTCCCAGAGTCCTTTGGATTCCTTTTTTTTTTCTTTTCCAGCCAGACCCCTTAAAACCCCACTGCAATCCCCTTCCACAAGCCCCTAGAATTCAAAGAGATGGTGCCCCAAATACTAGATATAAATTTCTTCAGAGCTTTGAGTGATTACAGTTGGCTAAGAGATGCTCACCTTACAGTGACCTTCACTATTCAGAGAAGTTAGCAAATCAATCTTAGTTATCCTTAAGGAGGACTTTATGGTGAGGGGATTGGAGAGAGGCACGCAGGCTGACTCTTCTCCTTGGGGAAGGAAGAGATATGGAACAGCAAATTAAGAAATCCTGGCACCCGGTTGCTTAAGGGCCTGGCACACAGCCATCCAGAGAAACTGCTACTTCCCTGCTTCTATTCATGGGCTCCAAGGCCACTGCCATCATGGAAATTTCCTGCACTTGTGGAAAGTCTCCAGGAAAGCAGAACTGCAGAGTCCTATCTGTGCTGGGCTGAAGGATACTGTTCTGGCTATCTGAAAAGGATGAATTTGCTAATTAAACGATGGGTGTCAATTAGATTCCCAGGGAATAATTTAAAACAAAGGAGAGGAAAAAACTGCTCTTCACATAATATGGGGTCTATAAAAGACTTTGCATTGAGCATAGCACATAACAAGTACTCAAAGCTACTAGTCCTCTTGTAAACTGAATTTGGTGAAGAAAAGTAGGCATGTATGGAACTTCTGAGGTTCTAATAATGTTCTGTTTCTTGATTTAGGGTCTGGTTACACAGGTGAGTTCAGTCTGTAAAAAATCATTGAGTTGTATACATATGATCTCCACACTTTTCCCTACGTAGGTTATACTTAAATTAAAAGTTATTAAAATTTTTTAATGTTGCTTTACAAGTGAGTGATCTATTCACTAAAGACAGCTCTACTTGAGTTAATTAAAGCACTTACTTGAAAGATTTAAATTTTAATATCTTTTAAAATATTCAGTAACTTGAAAATCCCCTCCCATATTTTCATGGGCTTCTTTATCAAATAAGTGCAGGAAGAAAATCAAGAAAGAAGGAGCCCTATTATATTGGGTTTGGCCAAAAGTTTCGTTCATTTTTTCCCGTAAGATGGCTCTAGTAGTGCTTAGTTCTTCGAACTTCATCCGAAACAATTTTGTTAGATTTTATTACAACAGCTGTCATATCAACGTGCCTTTTTGTAAAAAAACATCAAAATTCATGAATTTTTGTGCAGCCATTTTAATATTGAAGATGGAAGAAAACAACATTTTCAGCATATTATGCTTTTTTATTTCAAGAAAGGTAAAAATGCACCTGAAACACAAAGATTTGTGCAGTGTATGGAGAAGGTGTGGTGATTGATCGAACGTGTCAAAAGTGGTTTGGGAAGTTTTGTGCTGGAGATTTCTTGCTGGACAGAGCTCCATGGTCAGGTAGATCAGTTGAAGTTGATAGTGATCAAACTGAGTCATTAACTGAGAACAATCAACATTATACCATGCAGGAGATAGCTGACATACTCAAAATGTCCAAAGCAAGCACTGAAAATCATTTACACCAGCTTGGTTATGTTAATCACTTTGAAGTTTGCGTTGCACATAAGTTAAGAGAACAAAAACCTTCTAGACTATATTTCCACATGCCATTCTCTACTTAAATGTAATGAAAACGTTCTGTTTTTAAAACAAATTTTGATGGGTGATGAAAAATGGATACTGTACAATACTGTGGAGCAGGAGACATTGCGGGGCAAGCAAAATGAACCACCATCAACCACACCAAAGGCCAGTCTTCATCCAAAGAAGGTGATGTTGTATATATGGTTGGATTGGAAGGGAGTCCTCTATTATGAGCTCCTTCCAGAAAACCAAATGATTAATTCCAACAGGTACTGCTCCCGGTTAGACCAACTGAAAGCAGCACTCGACGAAAAGTGTCCAGACTTAGTCAACAGAAAATGTGTAATCTTCCATCAGGATAACACAAGACTGCATGTTTCTTTGATGACCAGGCAAAAACGATTACAGCTTGGCTGGGAAGTTCTGATTCATCTGCCATATTCACCAGATACTGCACCTTTGGATTTCCATTTATTTCAGTCTTTACAAAATTCTCTTAATGGAAAACATTTCAATTCCCTGGAAGACTGCAAAAGGCACCTGGAACAGTTCTTTGCTGAAAAAGATAAAAAGTTTTGGGAAGATGGAATTATGAAGTTGCCTGGAAAATGGCAGAAGGTAGTGGGACAAAAGGGTGAATACATTGTTCAGTAAAGTTCTTGGTGAAAATGAAAAATGTGTCTTTAATTTTACCTAAAAACCGAAGGCACTGGGCTTCCCTGGTGGCACAGTGGTTAGGAATCCGCCTGCCAATGCAGGAGACATGGGTTCGAGCCCTGGTCTGGGAAGATCCCGCGTGCTGTGGAGCAACTAAACCCTTGCGCTGTAACTACTGAGCCTGCGCTCTAGAGCCCGCGAGCCACAACTGCTGAAGCCCGTGTGCCACAGCTGCTGAGGCCCGTGAGCTTACAGCCCGTGCTCCGCAACAAGAGAAGCCACCACAGTGAGAAGCCTGCACACTGCAACAAAGGGTAGCCCCCACTCGCCGCAACTAGAGAAAGCCCGCGAGCAGCAATGAAGACCCAAGACAGCCAAAAATAAAAATAAATTAATTAAAAAAAAAAACTGAAGGCGCTTTTTGACCAACCCAATATATAACATTACCTTATATTTATCCTTTATAAAACATCATAATTTAAATTATATCATTATTTATGGAAGTTGTGTGATTATTTGCTTAACGTCTGTCTCTCATGCTGGATTGTATGTGTCAAGAGCCAGGAGAACTCTGCCCCTTTTTTCATCATTATATTTCTAGCATCTAGCAAGATGCCTAGTCCATAGTAGATGCTCCATAAACATTTGTTAAATGAGTGAATGAATGATTAGATTAATGAATGAATGTGAAATCTAGCATTAGTTTTAGTTGTGTAAAAAGTTAGATGATACTTTGGCTAAACCCTGGATAAGACATAAAACTGTGTCCTTACTGGTTAGAGAATAAATGAGAATACAGAAAAAAAAAATTTAAGGTGGCTCTTAATTTCTTTATTGTGTAAATTATTGAAAATAAATGTCAGATAGCTTTGTTCTTATTTTTATGGTATACAATGTTTCATCTCTTATCAGCAATTGCTACATTGGTTTCCCTCATCTTAAGTGTATTAGTGAATCTTCACATTTATAAGTAATAAACCTTTATGATAAGGTCACAAAAGACCCAAGGGAAGAATAAATGAAATATAAAAGTCAAAACCTAGGAGAGAGAAAGTACCCGGTATGCACCCAATGAAAAGAGGAGAAGGACTTTATGTCAAAAGAGGCAGAAGCTAGGGAAGATGAAGACATTTTAACAAGAGTTTAAAAGAACTGAGAGAAAAGTTGTGTCTTTAGCTGCCTGGATATGAATATGGGGGTAGAGGGCCAAGCGGGGTCCATTTAGAAAGACATGCCCAGGTGCAAATCTGGCAAAAGACAAGGCTTGAGGCAGAGAGTCTGCCTTAAGATACCCTCCTTTTCCATTTCAGGACATCTCGCCAGCATCCTCCCCTACCACCAAATGCCCACTCTCCTCAGGCTACTGGCTGTCTGCCCTAACCTCCCTAATTAGCCCCTCATCCCTACTTACTCCTGGCCTTTGTCTCCTTTTAGAATCTCTGTCAAAACAGAACAGTCCTATGTCTGTGCCAGGATCCAAGCTCTTTTCTCTTCTTCAAAATTCTTTCATAATGTTCTTTTGAAAAAAAATTAAAACTTTATTGAGATATAATTCACATACCATGCAATTTACCCATTTAAAAGTACATTTCAGTAGTTTTTTACTATATTCACAGAGTTGTGTAATAATCACAATCACTTTTTATCATCTTAGAAACAAACCTGGTACCCATTAGCAGTCATCCCCACTTCTCCCCAACCCCTAAGCTGAAGCAACTACTAATCAACTTTCTGTCTATATAGATTTGCCTGTTATGAACATTTTACATGAATGGAATCATACAATATGTGGTCTTTTTTGTCAGGCTTCTTTCACTTATTATAATGTATTCAAGGTTCATCCATATTGTAGCATATATCAGTACTTCATTCCTTTTTTTTTTTTTTTCGGTACGTGGGCCTCTCACTGTTGTGGCCTCTCCCCTGCGGAGCACAGGCTCCGGACGCGCAGGCTCAGTGGCCATGGCTCACGGGCCCAGCCACTCTGCGGCATGTGGGATCTTCCTGGATCGGGGCACGAACCCGCGTCCCCTGCATCGGCAGGCAGACTGTCAACCACTGCACCACCAGGGAAGCCCTTCATTCCTTTTTATTGCCAAAGAATATTCCATTGAGTGGATATACCACATTTATTTGTCCATTCATTATTCCACCTTTATTTTTGTCCCATTCATTATTTCCACTTTTTTACTTTTATGAATAATGCTGCTATGAACATTTGCAGAGTGTTCTTCCATAGGATGTTAGAACTAGAAGGAAGTTTAGCAATTATCTGGTCTAATCTCCATTAAACTCTTTGGTCACGTGACACAGCAAGAGGCAGGTGTAGAAAGGATGTGATAGCATAAGACTGAACCCTGCTTTCTCCACCAGTGCTGTCAAAAGTAACTACATTTAGTGAACTCAGTCATGTGCCATCACTATTTCAGTTCTAAATATCTTCTTATTTCACCTTGTATTTAAGTAAGTCCTCAGTTGAACCTGCCTGAAACTGACGGTTTTGTTCTGTTATTATTAATACCTCTAGAAGTAGGCTATTTCCACAGGCTTCCTCAGACTCCAGTGCACTCACTCAAATCCAGCATCTACTAAAAATGACTTTCTATCCTTAACTACAAGTGCTGCTGGTACTGCTACTTTTATCACATCTGATGATCTTCTCCATCTTTGTTTCTTTGTATTTTTATGCACGTATTCACTGCATTACACTGCTCAGATGAGAATTTTTTTTCTCCATCTCCTTGAGAAATCCAAGATTTCACTGTTGTTAGCTGCACTTTGGATACTGTGTTAGTCTGTACCACCTCAAGTTTTTCCTGTTTCACATTAATCTGTTGGCTAGTGTTAGTCTGAGATCCTTTCTCACCTTTTCAGGTAAAAAAGAAAAACAAAACTGATTCTTAAACTCCCTCCCTTTGAGGTCTCTTAACCAGTGGGTGGTTTCCAGCACCCTGATTATCTAAATCAGTGATCTGCAAACTAGAGCACGCATTCACATACGTAGTTTCCAGGAAGTACATATTAGTGCACAATTTCAACAGGATCAGTTTCTAGATTTTCAATTTCTGTTTAAACTCGTTCCTCATTGATATGGGTGACAACATGGTAGCCCAAGCTGAGTTTTCCTGGACCACTAATTATCCCTGTCCAACTTAATGAAAGAAAAACTCACCTCTCATCCATTCTAAATTTACTTCAATGCATTGCCCCAGAGTGTTTAAAAAAAAAAAAAAAAACCCAGGGCACTAAAAATGCAACAATTAAATATTGTGTTTGTGATAAGAAAGTGAGTGTCTCTAATGAACTAGGGAAAAGAATATTCATAAATCAGGTGGTTTCCAATTCTTTGCTTTCTACAAAATGGAAGATGTTAGTTGATGGATCATAAAGAATCATTTTTAGTGAACAATAACTATTGACTGCTACTGATATAATCCCCCTTTCAGTTCTATCCACTTATATGAATGCAGTTTCTCGAAATTTATACCTATAAAAAATAAAAACATTAACTTACACTAGCAGTAAGTAATATCCATCCAAGAATACAGAAACAGAAAAAATAAAATAACCTCATCTGTTTTATCAAGATATGCATTTGCAATAAAATTTTATTCCATTGAATAGCTATCAAAATGTGTAATATACCTGCATTGTTTTGACTGATTCTATAGTAATACTATATAGGATAATGATTCAATTTAAAGTAGACTTTTAACACCTAGAACCTTATGCTAGTACATAAAACAAAAATTTTAAATGGCTGTTTTTACTTTCTTTTTCTTTTTCCTTAAGAGCGAGCGGCCCTTGTGGTGGCAGTTTGGGGTGGGCACCGCCAAGGTGAGGGGGTCTCGCCTCCTGCACGCTGGTAGACTGATTGTTCCATTATGGGTGGAGGGGATGATGGTAACCTTGTTATCAAAAAGAGGTTTGTGTCTGAGGCAGAATTAGATGAACGGCACAAAAGGAGGCAAGAAGAATGGGAGAAAGTTCGAAAAGTTCGAAAACCTGAAGATCCAGGAGAATGCCCAGAGGAGGTTTATGACCCTCGGTCTCTGTATGAAAGGCTAACAGGAACAGAAAGATAGGAAGCAGCAAGAGTATGAAGAACAGTTCAAATTGAAAAACATGGTGAGAGGCTTAGACGAAGGTGAGACCAACTTCCTTGATGAGGTTTCTCGGCAGCAGGAACTAAGAGAAAAGCAGAGAAGAGAAGAACTGAAAGCACTGAAGGAATACAGAAGTAATCTCAACAAGGTTGGAATTTCACAAGAAAACAAGAAGGAAGTGGAGAAGAAAGTGGCTGTGAAACCCACAGAAACCAAGACCAAGTTCTCCCAGGCAAAGCTGTCGGCAGGAGCTCTGAAGCATAAGAGCTCAGAGAGTGGCAACGGTGTGAAAAGACTGCAATCGGACCCTGACCCAGATGACAAGAATCAATAAGCCCCATCCTGCTTCTCTCGTGGAAGCACATCTCTGAGTGGTCCCTCCCTCCATCGACTGCCCCTCCGCTGCTGTATGTATCGGCATCCTCCCAGGTTTGGGCGCCTACTCTGGGAGCAGCGACTCTGAGTCCAGCTCAGACAGCGAAGGCACCATCAACGCCACCGGCAAGATCGTCTCCTCCATCTTCCGAGCCAACACCTTCCTCGAGGCCCCCTAGTTCCTCTGTTCTTACCGCAGGGAGCTCCTCCCCAAGAGTCGACTGGACAGTTTATTCTGCCTGCAGGCATTACCTCCCACGGAAAAGTCCTTTGCCTGCTCCCTGTTCACGCCAAGACATTTTTAACCTCATCTAAAACTGTGCCAGAATCCACTTGTGGCCCGACTTGGGTTAGTTTTCTCTTTCTACTGCAGTACGGATGCCCAAACCTGTCCCACGGCCTCTGTCCTCACTGATGTAGTAGGGCAGAGGTCAGGGCCCAGCAGAAACTCCGCTAAAAATGCCCTGGGAATATAGGTACCAAGCGGCTTGCAAAGGGTTTGGGTTCTGTTGCTTTCTTGGTTTTTTTTGGTTTTTGTGTCTTTTTTTTCCTTTCCCAACACCACAAAGAAGCAAGGACAGTTATTGAACAGGTATCATTTAAAACATTCTATTCTAGACGAAGGCGCCGTTTGATTATACTGCGTTGTGGAGTGTGCAGGGGGGAGAGAAGGTCTCAGGTGATGGAATGGCGCACTGCCCTGGAACTAACCTATTCTTGATGTTGTGTGACTAAAGATTCTAAACTACAAAAAAAAAAAAAACAAGCAAATTTTAAATGTATTTTAAGAGAATTATGATAATAATCAAAATATTTGAACCATATTATTTTATATTTAGATAAAATTCTGTGGGACTAGTAAAATGAAATTTTTATTTCAAGGAGAAAATAATGTAAAATTTATGACCATTAAAAAAGAAATGTTTGTGCAATTTTTTAATATTTAATCACTATAATATTAAAATTCAAATGCATATGGTGAAAAGAATGATATAATAATTTTGTATTTACTGAGACTTTCCTTTATTAAAAACATATGTTATTTTACTTTATTGAGAATAATTATAATAGCTACTTTAAAATCATTGTCTGTTAGTTCCAACATCCATTTAATCTCAGCGTCTGATCTGCTCCATGTTCTTTTCTTTTGAGACTATGCTTTATTTCCTTGTTCCTTCATGCGAAACGTAACTTGGAATTCTGTGCCGAACGTTATGAATGCCATAGTGTGGAAAATATGGATTCTGTTATTTTTCTCCAAAGAGGAAATTTGTTTCAGCAGGTATTTTTCCTTGGCTGGGCTTGAATTGCAAACTCTGTTTCTTATATGGCAACTTGGGTCTCCTCAGATCTTTTTCATCTTTAATTGGCTGCTTTGAGTCTGTTCTGCCCATGCGTAGTTCAGGAGTCCTATCAGAGATGTGGATAGATAGCATTTGGGGGTCCCCACGCTGGTTCTTCCCTTCCAGAATTTACCCACGCTCTTTAGTATTAAAGTTAGTAAGTTGCCTAACTTCAATTTTCTTATTCTCCAGGCCTGAAGGATTGCAAGTTTTGTCACGTGTGCTGTTGCCATGTGCAGGCTGTACTTAGCCTCAAGCTAAATGCCGCAGAGACAGAAATTTATTTATTTAATTCAGTCTTCCCTCTCCAAACAAGTATGAACTTCCCACCAGAGTTAGTATACTTCTACTTGCTCTCCAGTACCTTCAGATACTGATTTTCTGGTTTTTTGGTTGTTTGGTTTGGTGTTAGGTCCAGACTTTGCAGCTATTTTCTACGTGGATGGAAGTTGAGTGGTCATCCAGTAGAGTCTTAGTCATCATACCTGAAACCAGAACCCAATTTTGTTTTAAAATGTTAATCAGCATTTATGATAAGCTAGGAATGCTATCCTTTGCCATTCTTTAAACTAATGACAAAAAAAATTTAGACATCAACCTTATAATGTAAAAGGATGTTCTTTTTTTTTTCAAAATTACTTTAAGGGTGTTATATCAGAAACCTCTTCTGTGCAATTTCAGAGCCTCTCAGCCTCACTTGACTCTTGCTCTAGCCACCACTGTGGCCATCAGTTCTGCCTGGGTTCTGACCAATTTCACACAGGTAAAACCTGACAGTGCCTCATCTCATGCCTATGCCAAGTGCCTCTCGCCTTCCATCCCATTGACCATGAGGCATGGGATGGTGTAAGACCCAACATGGAGCCCACACATGCATGACCCAGAGTTTGGGGAAGTTAAGACTCTGTGGGTGGAACTTTTAACAGATGGTAGATGGAAACCAGTGAATAAATTTTCTTTCTCCCCCAAGAATAACAATCTAGCTTTGAAAAGCCGGTCCAGCAGAATCAAGCACGTACTCATACGGAGTAGAAGATAACTCAGTGACGCATTGTTGTGTTGGCTTTCCCTCTATTCTTGAATCACATCCCTTTCCCCTCACTCCTTTCCCCCCCCCCCAAGATAGCATGTAATGCAGTCATAGCATGGAAGCTTTGTTTTCTGGGGTAGCCAAGTTAAGAAAGAAGTACATGAACTTCACCTTTAGTTCCAAGGGCAAAGGTTCAATCATCTGCTCATCACATATGATTTCTGGTCTTCTAAACTCTCCTTCCACTCTGACCTACAGCAACTCTAACCAACCTAGTCTCACCCTGCTCTGAAACTCCCTCAAGTTTCAGTGATCCACTTTGCTCATCATGAGAGATTTTATATCTGACCTATGACTTTGGAGGAAACAGAACATCTTCCAGCTCCAGAGCTACTAGAAGGGCTATATCCTAAAGACATAGCGGAGCCTTGAACCCTGACTCCTCAGTCTTTCTTTTTTCCCCTTTTCAAAAATGTTCCGCTTCTATCTTATTTGTGAGACAAAGAATAAAGCATCTGTGGTAAATGTACAAAAAAAGGAAGCTGGCATTCAAACTTCACATGTTCCATCAGACAAGCTCTTTTTAATACCTTAGCAATTTCCTGTTGTTGATCATGTGAGTTTCAATAGCTACATTCAGCTATTTTGTTGACGAGACAAACAGCAGAACCAGAACCAAAGAGTGAACAATGAAGAGAAGCAAATTATACTCCAGTATAAGGAAGAACTTTCTAATGATTGGTGCAGTTAAACAAGCAGAGCATAGAGAATGACTGCATTATGGGATGTAAGAGCCACACGGAGAGGTTATATAACTACCTGTTTGGAATGTTTTGGGGCAGTGATACTCAAGCTTGAGCCCCCAGAATTTCTGATTTAATCATTTGAGGTAGCTTGAGAATTTGCAATTCTGACAAGTGTCCAGGTAATGCTAATAATACTGGCCTCGGGACCATACTTTGAGAGCTACTGTAGGGACATTCTGATTAGATAACCCCTAAATTGAGATGCAGGAGAATGTAGCACTTAAGGGCAAAAACTCTAAAATCAGATTAGACCTAAGTTTGAATTTCAGTTCCTTTATATTCTGGCTGTGGGTATTTAAGCAGTTTCCTCATCTGTAGACAGGCACACCTCATTTTATTGTGCTTCACTTTATTGCACCTCACATTTATTCCATGTTTTACAAACTGAAGGTTTGTAGCAACCCTGCGTAAAGGAAGTCTACTGATGCTATTTTTCCAACAGCATTTGTTCACTTCATGTCTCTGTATCACATTTTGGTAATTCTCACAATATTTCAGATTTTAAATTATTATTATATTTGTTATGGTGATCTGTGACCATTGATCTTTGATATTACTACTGGAATTGTTTTGGGGCACCACAAATCGTGCCCCTATAAGACAGCCTATTTAAGGGATAAATGTTGTGTGTGTTCTGACTGCTCCACCCACCAGCCTTCCCCTGTCGCTCTCCCGCTTCTTGGGCCTTCCTATTCCCTGAGACACAACAGTGTTGAAATTAGGCCAATGAGTAACCCTTGCAATGGCCTCTAAGTGTTCAAGTGAAAGGAAGAGTCACACATCTCTCACTGTAAATCAAAAGGTAGAAGTGCTTAAGCTCAGTGAGGAAGACATCTCAAAAGCTGAGACAGACCAAGAGCTAGGTCTCTTGTGCCAATTAGCCAAGTTGTGAATGCGAAGGAAAAGTTCTTGAAGGAAATTAAAAGTGCTACTCCAGTGAACATATGAATGATAAGAAATAAAGAGCCCTGTCGCTGATATGGAGAAAATTTTAGTGTTCTGGATAGAAGGTTAAACCATCCACAATATTCTGTTTAGCCAAAGTCTAATCCAGAGCAAGGTCCCACCTCTCTTCAGTTCTGTGAAGGCTGAGAGAGGTGAGGAAGCAACAGAAGAAAAGTCTGAAGCTAGCAGAGGTTCCTTCAAGGAAACTGGGTTAATGATGAGGATTAAGGAAAGAAGCTGTCTGCATCACATGAAAGTGCTAGGGGAGGCAGCAAGTGCTGATGTGGAACCTGCAGCAAGTTATCCAGAGGATGTAGCTAACGTAATTAACCAAGGCGGCTACACTAAACAACAGACTTTCAGTGTAGATGAATTAGCTTTCTGTTGGATAGAAGATGCCATCTAAGACTCTCATAGATAGAAGTCAGTGCTTGGCTTCAAAGCTTCAAAGGACAGGCTGACTCTTTTGTTAGGGGCTCATGCAGCTGGTGCCTTTAAGTTGAAGTCAGTGCTCACTTACCATTCTGAAAATCCTAGGGCCCTTAAGAATTATGCTAAATCTCCTCTGCCTGTGCTCCGTAAATGGAACCACAAAACCTGGATGATAGCACATCTGTTTTATAACATGGTTTACTGAATATTTTAAGCCCCTCTGTTGAGACCTACTGTCAGAAAAAGAAAATTCCTTTCAAAGTATTACTGCTCATTGACAATGCACCTGGTCACCCAAGAGCTCTGATGGAGATGTACAATGAAATGAATGTTGTTTTCATGTCTACTAACACAACATCCATTCTTCAGCCCGTGGATCAAGGAGACATTTCAATTTCAAGTCTTAGTGTTTAAGAAATACATTTTGTAAGGTGATAGCTGCCATAAATAAGGATTCCTCTGATGGATCTGAGCAAAGTCAATTGAAAACCTTCTGGTAAGGATTCACCATTCTAGATGCCATTAAGAAAATTCATGATTCATGGGAAAAGGTCAAAATATGAACATGAACAGTAGTTTGGAAGAAGTTGATTCCAATCCTCATGGATGACTTTGAGGGCTTCACAACTCCCGTGGAGGAAGTACCTGAAGATGTGGTGGAAACAGTAAAAGAAATGGAGCTCGAAGCTGTAACTGAATTGTTGTAATCTCATGAAAAAACTTTAACAGATGAGGAATTGCATCAGATGAGCAGAGAAGGTGGTTTCTTGAGATGGAAGCTACTCTGGTGAAGATGCTGTGAAGACTACTGAAATGACAACAGGATTTAGAATATTACATAAACAGGTGACAAAGAAGCAGTAGGTCTTAAGAGTAGTGACTCCAATTTTGAAAGAAGTTCTATTGTGGTTAAAATGCTATCAAATAGCATTGATGCTACAGAGAAATCATTTGTGAAAAGAAGAGTCAATTGATGCAGCAAACATCATTGTCTTATTTTAAGAAATCACCACACCCACCCCAGCCTTCAGCAACCAACCACCACCCTGATCACTCAGCAGCCATCAATATTGAGGCATGACCCTCCACCCACAAACGACTATGACTCACTGAAGGCTCAGATGATGGCTATCATTTTTTAGCAATAAATTATTTTTAATTAGGCATGTACATTGATTTTTTTAGACATAATTCTATTGCACTCTGAACAGATTTCAGTATGGTGTAAACATAACCTCTATATGCACTGGGAAACCAAAAAATTTATGTGACTCGCTTTATTGCGATATTCCCTTTATTGGGGTTGTCTGGAACCAAACCCATAATATCTGAGGTATGCCTGTGATTGGAAAATTGATAGGACTCACTGAGTAATTGCAGGGAATAAATATATTAAAAGCAAAGTAGCCATTAATATCCTTCGTTGTCTGCAAGGAGCCATAATATGCCCTCCTATTTAGCTATCATCACTATAGGAATAAATCCCTTTCCTTTTCAGAATAAGGACACCTATTTCCAGAGCAGAAGCAGGGCCACCCAGCTACAGCAATAATCTATATATACCATGTGTGAGGAAATCTCATCGGGACCCGTTTTTTCCCCCAGGTACACTATATCAGCATGTAAACATCACCTCAATTAAACCAACTTTTTGGGAAAAATGGCTTCCCCTGTGCTAACAAATTAAAATAATCACCTGTCTACTCAAGAGAGTCAATATTGACCACTACAGAGAAATCACTATAACCAAATGAGGTTTTTCTAAAAATAAAAATGAAGTGCTATTTAGGATACCACACATAAACCAAATTTTCCTTTGAAGGGAAAAATCCAATAAAATCTTTCTCCTTTTGACGTCACTGGGCCTTCCAGATGGTTCTGGGAGCCTAAAAGCATCTCTGCTGACTGTAAAGGAAAACCTCAACAAATGGGACTGGTCAATCATATCCTTCAAATGCGTTTGCTCACTGAATGTCCACGCCAGCCTTTCCAAGCAGAACTGAATTTGTGATTTATTCCCCACGCTGATCTCCCATCAAGAAAGGGCAGGCAATCCCCTATGGGCCCAAAACAGCCATTTGACTCACATTCTGGACTTCATGACAAGAGCATTTGGATGGGTAAGGCCTCCGAGGACAAAGAAAACAAAAATAGAAAGCAAAAAGAGCTGGTTTGGAAAGAAATGAGATCACCAAACAACTACAGGCCGACTCTTGTCCCTGCACTTTCTTGCTGAAGCACACAAATTGAAGTTTCTCTCTTCCATGAACCCTCCCCCTTCCCATGGGGATCAGACAGCCGAGGGAAGCCCTCACCAGGACAGTATCTCTATGGAGATGGAGAAGGTTCTGGGAACTATGAAAGCCCGAGAGGGATTTCTACTACTTGTGAAGGCCATTCAGCTGAGAATAGGGAAAGGTGGCATCCACTGAGTTAACACTGAGCACGAACCATTTGTCAGACGGGATGACAGGCACCTGTGGTGAGAAGTCCACACCTGGCTCTGCCTTCAAGAAAGCCAGTCAGTATGGGAGCTTGAAGCACATTTGGTTACTAGGGGCGTGGAACATTGTGTGTGTCTTTTTAGGAGAAGGTACAGAGAAACCTGAGAGGAGGCCTGCAGGGCTCTCCCACTGATTTCCACACAATAGGAGTGAAAACAGAAGGAACAAGCACCCCAGTTCCTCCCTCAGAACCTTGGAGAACAGCAACTACCTGGAACATCCCCTTCAGGTAGTACCTATGGGGGAGCGAACCCAGCCCCGAACATCTAGGGAGCCAGTCGCCTGAGAAACAGCATGAAAGAGAGAAGCAAATCTGAGTTTTTTATAACCTGTGGGTATTTTCACTTCCCAAAGTGGAGCTCAAAAGTCATGGCAGCAGGAGAATATAGTATCTCACTTTGTTTAACACTGAGGACTTTACCAAAAACCTCCATGTCCAACTGAAGAAATGTTTATGACACACCTAACAGAAGTCAAGCAGTGTACTAGGCACTTTCAGAGCTATCGCTTTGTTATAATTTTGATATCCACCCTGTTAGCTAGTTATTATTGTCAGGAAGTGAATCGGAGAAATCATGGGTTTGGTTCAAATTCAAACGTCTAAATAGAGTATCAGTGGAATTACATTTTCTGTTAAAACTATTAAATCTCCTATATTCAGTATATTGCCTCTAAGCCATTTGCCCATGGGCAACCTCAGAGGGGACCATCTCTTTAGAGTAGATGTCATTAATAGTCTGAGTCTCATACTGCAACCTGAAGAGACAGTGAGAGGAATTCACATTAATTGCGCATTTTGGGCGTGGTGAGCCCTTTCATACACTACCCGTAGAGCATACACTACCTGTATGGCCAAAGGCTGAATTGTGTCCCCAATAAATTCATATGTTAATGGCCTAACTTCAAGTATAACACAGAATGTGACTGTATTTGGAGATAGGGCCTTTACAGAAGTAATCGAGGTAAAATGAGGTCATATGGGTGTCCTCATAAGAAGAGGTTAGGTCTTTTGCCTCCTTAGGTAAGTTTATTCCTAGGTATTCTTTTTTTTTTTAACATCTTTATTGGAGTATAATTGCTTTACAATGTTGTGTTAGTTTCTGCTTTATAACAGAATGAATCAGCTATACATATACATATATCCCCATATCTCCCCTCTCTTGCATCTCCCTCCCACCCTCGCTATCCCACCCCTCTAGGTGGTCACAAAGCACCGAGCTGATCTCCCTGTGCTATGCAGCTGTTTCCCACTAGCTATCTATTTTAAAAGGGCCTTACTTCTTTTTTTTTTAATTAAAAATTTTTTATTATTGAAGTATAGTTGATGTACAATATTATATGTTACAAGTGTATAATATAGTGTTTCACAATTTTTAAAGGTTATGCTCCAGTTATAGTTATTATAAAATATTGGCTATGTTCCCCAGTTTGTACAATATATCCTTGTAACTATTTTTGAATTTTATTTATTTTTTTATACAGCAGGTTCTTATTAGTCATCCATTTTATACACATCAGTGTATACATGTCAATCCCGATCTCCCAATTCATCACACCATCCCCACCCCACCCCAGTGGCTTTCCCCCTTTGGTGTCCATACGTTTGTTCTCTACATCTGTGTCTCAGTTTCTGCCCTGCAAACCGGGTTATCTGTAGCATTTTTCTAGGTTCCACATATACGTGTTAATATATGATATTTGTTTTTCTCTTTCTGACTTGCTTCGCTCTGTATGACAGTCTCTAGATCCAACCACATCTCTACAAATGACCCAGTTTCATTCCTTTTGATGGCTAAGTAATATTCCATTGCATATATGTACCACATCTTTATCCCTTCGTCTGTCGATGGGCATTTAGGTTGCTTCCATGACCCTGGCTATTGTAAATAGTACTGCAATGAACATTGGGGTGCATGTGTCTTTTTAAATTATGGTTTTCTCTGGGTATCTGCCCAGTAGTGGGATTGCTGGGTCATATGGTAATTCTATTTTTAGATTTTTAAGGAATCTCCATACTGTTCTCCGTAGTGGCTGTATCAATTTACATTCCCACCAACAGTGCAAGAGGGCTCCCTTTTCTCCACACCCTCTCCAGCATTTGTTGTTTGTAGATTTTCTGATGATGCCCATTCTAACTGGTGTGAGGTGATACCTCATTGTAGTTTTGATTTGCATTTCTCTAATAATTAGTGATGTTGAGCAGCTTTTCATGTGCTTCTTGGCCATCTGTATGTCTTCTTTGGAGAAATGTCTATTTAGGTCTTCTGCCCATTTTTGGATTGGGTTGTTTGTTTTTTTAATATTGAGCTGCATGAGCTGTTTATATATTTTGGAGATTAATCCTTTGTCCATTGATTCGTTTGCAAATATTTTCTCCCATTCTGAGGGTTGTCTCTTGGTCTTGTTTATGGTTTCCTTTGCTGTGCAAAAGCTTTGAAGTTTCATTAGGTCCCATTTGTTTATTTTTGTTTTTATTTCCATTACTCTAGGAGGTGGATCAAAAAAGATCTTGTTGTGATTTATGTCAAAGAGTGTTCTTCCTATGTTTTCCTCTAAGAGTTTGATAGTGTCTGGTCTTACATTTAGGTCTCGAATCCATTTTGAGTTTATTTTTGTGTATGGTGTTAGGGAGTGTTCTCGTTTCATTCTTTTACATGTAGCTGTCCAGTTTTCCCAGCACCTAGGTATTTTATTCTTTTTAATGTGGTGGTAATAATGTCATTTGCAGCAATATGGACGGACCTACAGATAATTATACGAAGTGAAGTAAGCCAGACAGAGAAAGACAAATATCATATGGTATCACTTATCTGTGAAATCTAAAACAAAAACAACCACCAAAAAAACCCCCACAATACAAATGAACTTATATACAAAACAGAAATAGACCCACAGACAAAACAAACTTATGGGTACCAAAGGGGAAGGGGCGGGGAGGGATAAATTCAGAGTTTGGGATTAACATATACACACTACTATATGTAAAATAGATAACTGGGCTTCCCTGGTGGCACAGTGGTTGAGAGTCTGCCTGCTGGTGCAGGGGACACGGGTTCAAGCCCTGGTCTGAGAGGATCCCACATGCTGCGGAGCAACTGGGCCCATGAGCCACAACTACTGAGCCTGCGCGTCTGGAGCTTGTGCTCCACAACAAGAGAGGCCGCGACAGTGAGAGGCCCGCGCACCGCGATGAAGAGTGGCCCCCGCTCGCCACAACTAGAGAAAGCCCTCGCACAGAAACGAAGACCCAACACAGCCAATCCATTAGTCAATAGATCAATAGAAATGCTGTAGAATTATTTTAAAAAAAAAGATAACAAGGACCTACTGTATAGCACAGGGAACTGTACTCAATATTTTGTAATAATCTATAAGGGAAAAAAATCTGAAAAAAAATAGATATATATGTATGTATAACTGAATCACTTTGCTATACACCTGAAACACAGCATCGTAAATCAACTATACTTCAATTTAAAAAAAAATTAATTAAAAAAAATTAATGTTAGGACACAGACTGATGGGTAACCATCTGCAATCCAAGGAGAGAGGCCTTAAGAAACCAACCCTGCTGCCAACTTGAGCGCAGATTTCTGGCCTCAGGAACTGTGAGGAAAATAAGTGTCCTCTGTTTAAGCCTCCCAGTCTGTGGTGTTTTGTCATGGCAGCCCTGGCAAACTAATACACTACCTCATTTTTTTTTATAATATTTATGTAAAAGTGGGTATAGATATCCATTCTCAAGGTGATGAATCAGAGGCTTAGAAAGGTAAAGTAACTTTCCAGAGGTCACACAGCCAGCAAGTGGCAAAGCCAAAATCTATCTGATTCTAACTTCTCTTTTTTTCTTCCCACCTGGCCCCTGAGGCCACACTCGATTCTAACCCTGAAACTTCCTTTGTGCTGTTCCAAAACACCAGGCTTGGAGGTTCCCATGAAAATGAAAATATTAACAGAGAGCATCCCATAAAGACCTGTGCCTGGGATTTCAAAGGCACAAGACTGAGCAGGGCTGCTGAAGTCAGATGAGGTATAAATAACATCACGGTATTTGTAGAAAAGCAAGAAGGAGACCGACTTCCCTCTCTGAACCACAAGGCTTTTAAGCCTGAGGAAACTCACAGTTTTTTCAGCAGAGGAGAATTGATCACATTTTCCGGGTTCAGAGGACACAAAGACTGATAATGGATTTTCTGCTGGAAAATCTCCTAGAGAACTCTGCATATCTGTCTGCTACCTTGTCAACATTAGTGGAGTGGGTAAAAATGCTTAGTTTGCAAACTACAGGATTCAAATATGCCCCTAAAAAGCAACAACAAAAAAAGCTCTGTTTACTCTTCTATGACTCAACTTCTATTTCATGCACTGATTCTGGCCATTGGCAGAAATCTCTATCCAGTCCCTTGAGGGAAACATGGTATTCACTTCAAGTTTAAACAGAGTCATTTCCACATCCCCCTCCTCCATCTTCCTCATGCCTAAGTGGCAGCTGTTTATGCTACCATCATTCCATTATGGGCACCTGTGCTCACAGGCGCTTGCCGGAAAGTCTCAGACTCCATCTGGTTTCCAGTCCTTGGTCCACAAGGAGTCTTTCTGTTTTCCCTCATCCAGGTTTCAAGGTACACAGGCCATCACTCAGCACATTTGAGCCCCTCCTCGCTGCCCCAGAGGATATCAGAGCCCTTCCTCCTGATGGACCTTCCAGGCAGGAGACTGAAATGCAGCATCAGACCCATCAGTTGTGATGCTCTGCAAACCCTCTCTCTCCCTCTACTCCCCTTGCAGAGGCTTGGTTGGCCGCCTCCTACAGCAGAAGGGGGCCTTGACTCTCAGACTCCCAGCCATTGGCTCCATCTCAGCCCAGAGAGGGAAGGCCAACACGGAGCCCTTTTCCAGGGACGCTGACCTTGCCTCTCAGGTCTTCTGCTTCCCATCTCACTCCCCTCTCGACTAGTCTCCAGGCCAGGGCCAGGACCCCTCGTGGCTCAGTGCTTCCCTTAACAATCTGTTGTTTTTGAGCGGATGATTTAGTGATTCGACTCTTGCAAATCAAAACTGTGGCCTTTCAGACCACTGTTTCTGCTTTAAGTTTTAAGAATTCCTAAGCCTCTGATTTCTTGCCTCAAAAATATGGACATAATTATACTTACTTCTACAGGGAAATTATTATAAGAATGAAGTCAGCCCATTTTGGAACACAAAAGCCAAGAATTTGATTCTCTGCTGTCTGTATTTTGGGAAATCCCTGCCCAATATAATCACACTACTGAATGAAGAGAGGGTAAATCCAGGAATTGCGAAGGGAGAAAAATGCTCAAGTATTTTATTCTAAATCTTACCACTACCACACAGGGGGGGAAGGGGAGGGTGGGATGAAGTGAGAGAGTAGCACTGACGTATATACACTAGCATGTGTAAAATAGAGAGCTAGTGGGAAGCTGTAGGATAGCACAGGGAGCTCAACGCGGTGCTCTGTGATGACCTAGAAGGGTGGGATTGAGGGCAGGGGAGGGAGGCTCAAGAGGGAGGGGATATGGGGATATACGTGTGCATATAGCTGATTCACTTTGTTCTACAGCAGAAACTAACACAACACTGTAAAGCAGTTATACTCCAATAAAATAAATAAATCTTAGCACTACCATGTTATATAATAATATATCATCATAACATATGATAATGTATTATATCACATAATTAATATATTTATTATAATACTATAATAGCACATGTATTATATATATATATATATATATATATATCATGTATTATATTTCTCTGTCATTCATGAATGGGAGAGTATTTCCAGCCCTGTTCACCCTGCTAGACCAGACCACCTCCACAGAGAACAAGACCCTCATTTAACAGAGTTACACACTTTAGCCAGAAACACACACAGCTCTCTCCCTCACTTCATTCAGGTTTCTGTCCAAATGTCACCTCTCCAGTGAGGTCATCCCTGGCCCCGTCTCTCAAACAGCACACACCCATCCTCATCAGCCTTTTTCTCTCATCCTCCTTTATTTTTCTTCATCACTCGTATCACCTGACATGCATTACACATGTGGTTTTTTTCTTATATGTGTCTACCACACACACCTAGAATGTAAGCTCTGTGAGAGCATGGACGTTGACTGCTTGGCTCGATGTCCTACTTCCAATGACTAGAACATTCCCTGCAAATAATAGATACCCGTTATTAGTGGAAAGGACGAAAGGAGGGGACTAAACAGGCCAGCTGTCACCCTCCCTCTCTTGCATCTCAAACGGTGCCCCCGAAGGTTCTAGCTCAGGAGTATCCACAGAAGATTTTTTCCCCCTACTTTCTTATTTATTTTTTTCTTTCCATCTTTTTTTAAAAAAAATCAAAGTATCGTTGATTTACAATGTTGTGTTAGTTTCAGATGTACAACAATGTCATTCAGTTATACATACATTATTTTTTTCAGATTCTTTTCCCTTACAGGTTGTTACTAAATATTGAATAGAGTTCCCTGTGCTATACAGTAGGCTCTTGTTGGTTACCTGTTTTATATATAGTAGTGTGTATATCCCACAGAGTCTTGAAAAGAAGCTTCCTGGAGTTTGTCCTCTGCCTTCTTTCAGGAACCAGAGCCCTGGTTCTTCCTCTGCGTTTCTCTTACTCCTACTGACTCAGCACCGTTTGCCAAACACTGCCCTCCCTGGACCGGCTTCCTCAGAGCCGTGTGCCCTTCAGGGAGGGCCCTGTGCAAAGCCTGCTGCCTGCACGGCCGCTAGGCAGGGTCGCCCTAGAACTGCCTTTCTCTCCTCTGCCTCCTGGGATCCCACGGAGAGAAAAGCCTGAGTGGGGAAGGACTGGGGTTATCCGGGCATGCAGCACTTCACTTTCTTCAGGCCTTGATGTCTGCGTGTTGGCCCAGAGCTGAAGGCAGTGGAGTCACGCCCACCCAGAACAGCCAGCCACCCTGCAAGAGGCCAGTTCCTCTGTGGCCTACTACTGCACTTCTTCCATCTCCCATTCTCTCCCACTGGGCTTTTTGCACATGTGCCTCACCTCCCTAGAATGGCCTTCCCAACCCCCCTTGGCCTGGCCAACTTTTATTTATTTATTTTTTGCGGTACGCAGGCCTCTCCCTGCTGTGGCCTCTCCCTGCTGTGGCCTCTCCCGCTGCGGAGCACAGGCTCCGGACGCGCAGGCTCAGTGGCCATGGCCCACGGGCCCCGCCGCTCCGCGGCATGTGGGATCCTCCCGGACGGGGGCACGAACCCGTGTCCCCTGCATCGGCAGGCGGACTCTCAACCACTGCGCCACCAGGGAAGCCCGGCCTGGCCAACTTTTGCTCGTGTTCAGGAACCCACACAAATGTGGCACTTCCCAGCCACACCCACCTCCTCCGCAGTCTGGGTTAGTCCTCCGCCTTCCCATGAGCTCCTGTGTTCTGCTCTGTCAGCTTTTATCATTCTGCCTTGTGGTATCATCAGCTTCCCCATTTGTGAGCAAGCCTACTGAAAACAAAAGTTCTGGCTTACTTCTTCTGTACCTCCTGTCCTTTACCCAGAACCAGTGAAATGTACGTTTGCTCACTCATTGGTTCATTCCCTAAATACTGGAGCAGGCCCAGTACTTGGTGCTGAAGACACTAGAGCAAAGACAGATGAGATCTCTGTCCTCAAGGAACCTGTATCCTAATGAGGGAGATAGACAAATAATTGTAGATCAGTAGTAAGGTCAAGAAAATAAACAAGGTACTTTGATCAGCATCAGCAGGGGCTTCCTGCTTTAGGAAGAGTGATCAGGGCGGGCACAGGAGAAGGAATGAATGAAAGAATGAATGGGTCAGCTAAAGGAGGCTAAGGCCGGCCCCGAATGTGTAGGGCTCACCCTGTGATTCTAGAAGGCAGCTCACAAAGGATGGAGAAACTCACATTCAAATTCAGATACAGCCTCTAGAAGAAATGCCCAATAAGATCCCCTGCCCTGGAAGACGAGGACAGAATGGCAGGGCAGCCCCTATCACCAAGGGTGTTCTAGCCTTAAGGAATACAACCCTCTGAGGGGAGATACCTGGGAGTCCAAAGAAAGGAAGTAAGGAAATGAGGCTGCTTTCTGGCTGATCCAGACCAACAAGAGAGCCTCCCTGAGTTCCTGCCTCAGGTGCTGCTGACCTACCCAGACAGCATTGTTGGGGGAGCTCCATCCTGGAGAGGAGGGCTCCTGGGTGAGGACCCTTCTGCTCCCGAGGCACTGTCCTGCCCCATGGGGTTTATGGAACATGCCACACCTACACGCAACAGGTGCAGGTCTCTTTTGTCAGCGGTGGTACTTCCTGGGCCTCCGAAGAGCCCAGCCCACACCCAATGGGGATGGCATCTTGTCTGTCCAGTAGAAGGAGAAATGGCCTCCAGTTGTCCTTCCAGGTGTTCTGGGCCCCCTCGTGAGAGCTTTCAGAATGCTAGGCCTACCGCCACCCTGAGTGGGAAGTAAATGCTGGCGTATGGCAGATATAAGACTATTTGCAAAAAATAAATAATAGCCAACATGCAGTGAGTGCTTACTTACTCCGTGTCAGAGTATAAGTAATATTTATTCACATACACATAATTGTAAGTGCTTCTATACCGGCTTGTTAGATTATACTGAATAAACAAGACCAACTTCGTTTCTCAATCTCACCCAAGGCAGAGTGCATCGGACACTCAGGTAGAATCCTGCCTTCCGGGCCTCTGTGCGTGAGGGATGCGTGGAGCAAGCCTCCAGTTGCCATATGCTTAAGGTCCCACATCTTTAAAGTGTGTTCACGGCTTTCCTTAAAAATCGTGGGACTTCCCTGGTGGCACAGTGGCAAGAATTCACCTGCCAATGCAGGGGACACGGGTTTGATCCCTGGTCCAGGAAGATCCCACATGCTACGGAGCAGCTAAGCCCGTGTGCCACAACTGCTGAGCCTGCACTCTAGAGCCCAAGAGCCACAACTACTGAGCCCATGTGCCACAACTACTGAAGCCCCTGTGCCTAGAGCCCGTGCACTGCAACAAAGAGTAGCCCCCGCTCGCCGCAACTAGAGAAAGCCTGAGCGCAGCAACGAAGACCCAATGCAGCCAAAAATAAATAAGTTAATTAATTTTTAAAAAATCTATTTAAAAAAATACGACACAAATCAACATACTACAAAAAAAAAATCTTGAATCTGAAAAATGAGAACACAAACCCCTCCTGGCAGGTAGAGTGAGCACTTGGGAACATGTCTGGTGAAGGGGCTATGCGGTAGTGCACACTGATTCTCAGTTGCTCATCAGCGCACCCACACACAGGTCACTAGGAAGAGAGTGAGCAGGTGTGCACAAGTTCTCTCTGCCCAGCCCCGCCCGGCACTTTGGGATCCTTGATCTACTTCCTCCTGGCATTTCCTGTGCTGTAAATCTGCACCCTCCCTCCCTCCCTCCCTCCCTTCTTCCCTCCCACATCCCCTGCAGCTATACAGAGTCTGTCTCTGGCCTCCCCAGGTGCTTCCTGAGCTGTCATCTCTGATCAGAACTCTGCTCTCTGTGACCTGGAGCTTCCTTGCCTCTAGATCCTGTCAGTGCTCCAGCACCACTTTGGAAGGGGCTGGGTGGGGCAGGGAGTAGGGTGGGTAGAAGCCAGGGAGAGAGGAAATGAAATACAGGAAGAAGAAAGGGAGACAACAAGAAGAGCAAAGAAGAGCAACGAAAAGAAGGAAAGAGAAAAGGAACAGGAAAATGCCTGGGCAGTGGAAAGATGAAAAGGAGCACGGGGGAAGCAAGAACGCTGCAGGGGGCGTGTGGTCTGGGGAGGCCCAGCAAAGCATTGAGCCAGAGACATCGGGGCTGGCGACCAAAAGGAAAAGATGATCACCAGGGACGATCTCAGACTTCTGTACTTGTCCTGGGCTAGTGGGTCTCAAATTTTAATGTAAATAAAAATCACTTGGGATGCTTGTTAAAACACAGATTCCTATACCAGAGTTCTGAGTCTTTACATCTGGGCGGTGTCCTGGAAATCCGTTTTGTCGGTGTTCTTTTTTAACAAACGGCCCAAGAGCTTCTGATGAAGATGTTGGGAAATGCTGTCCCTTGTTGTTAGGGGGGCACCTTGTGGCACAGAAGACTCCGAGGCAGTTACCCTCAGAATTTGACATTTTAAATATTCAGCTTTGGAACTGAACTGCCTTGGACCATGTCTGCAAAAGCTGGGCTCCAGAGATGGGCCGATTCTGCAGGAATCCGGGAGGCTGGCAGAGGCTCCCTGAATGACAGGATTCTCATCTGTGGTGTGGAAGGTTAAGTCAGACAATCTTCAAGGATCCTTTCACCTGGAAGAATCCTTCTATTCTCCTGAAATGTGATGCCCATCCTGGTCCCGCTGATAGACTCTGTTTTCAGAGACCAAAAACCTTGCCCCCAGTTCCTTCCTCCTCTATCGATACATGTTAGACTGTAGAAGTGTTTTGCCTGTTTAAAGGCACATTTTAAGAACGAACTTTGTGCTTTACGACCTACTTTGAAGTTGATGTCAATATGTTAAGTTATATGTGTAATATTTCACACCTCTCTATTGGAGTATCTCTAATTCCTTACAAAGAAGATGATGTATGTTTTAAAGTATAGAAGCAAGATCAGGATGTCAGCAGGTTTGGTTTCTTCTAAAGCCTCTTTCCTTGGCTTGCAGATGGCCACCTTCTCACTGTGTCCTCACATGGCCTTTCCTCTTTGCTGCATGCCTGGTGCCCTTCTGTGTGTCCAAATCTCCTCCTCTTGTAATAACACCAGTCAGGTTGGATTAAGGCCCACCCTAAAGGCCTCATGTTTATTTAATTGCTGCTTTAAAGGCCCTGTCTCCAAATAGGGTCACATTCCAAATATCTCCAAATAAAGGGCTTCAATGTGTGAATTTTGAGGGGATACAATTCAGCCCCAAACAGTTCCAATCACCTCAATCACAAAAGCTTAAAGTGGGCAGATGGCTGACCCAAAGGCAGACAGTCCATAGGTTAGTCAGCAGGCCATCAAGTGGCTTGATATGAAAACTCTGTCCAGTGAAGAATAATGGTAATTACGTAGAAAAATCATATTCCTTCTTGAGAACTTGGAGTGGAAAATATAAAAAGAAGCAGGCAGTTGGACATAGGAAGAAGTGCTGAACTGTTGATGGTATATGTCCCCAGGCTCGTCCTTTCCATTTGTTCCATGCCCTGGTGCTCAGCAGAATGTTTGAGATAAACTCCTTGAGTCCAGCTTTGAAATAAGATTGCTCCTCCCCGCAACTTTTTTTTCTTCAGGCAATATCTGGCATCCTGCCTCATCTCCGGAATGCCTCGTTCCTTGCTTCTAGTTTACTAAAAATTAAAGAGCTCCCCCAGCTACCTTCTATTTGGAGGCACTGAGGAGAACAAGAGTAACTGCAGAGACAATGCGGAATAGTCCCCAGTGAGATGCAAGCTCTATTCAATGTTCCAGTTACTCTCGCTGTGATGCATATGACCCTGAACTTATGGCAAAAACAAAACAAAACAAAAACATTTGATTATGCCCACATGTTCTGTGGGTCAGGAATTCAGAGAGGGAGAGCTTATCACTGTACAACAATGTCTGGACTCAGCTGGGAAGACTTGAACAATCAGAACCATCTGAAGGCTCACTGCTCACATGTCTTGTAGTCGATACTGGCTGTTGGCTGGGACACCTATACGTGTCCTGTCCACGTGGCTGCTTGGACTTCAGTGCAAAGCGCCTGGGTTTTAAGAATGCGATCCCAAGGGAACCAGGCAGGACACTATATCACCATGTATGATCTAGCCTCACTTCCACTGTGGTCATAAATCTGCCCAAATTCAAGAAAAGGGAACGTAGACCCTGCCCCTCCCCAGCGAGAGAAATGGCAAGATCATGTTGTAGGAAGACAGGAAATACTGTTGTGGTCATCTTTGGAAAATACAGTCACGACAGCACATCCTCAGACCAGAATACTTCATTCACATCCTCCCACCTGCAAACTATACCGATCCCCTCCCCCAAGACCACCAAGTCCCAACTCATCATGACACCAGCTCAAGTCATTTCATTCAGGTCCATGTGTGCATGCATTCCCCAGATGCAGCAGTTTAGGCTCCACTTCTCCAATCTAAATACCAGAGAATTAGCTTTGGCCCCTACACAGCCAATATACAATGAGGGGAATCTAACCACTGTGGACACTATTGTGCAAAAGGGGGGAAAACAAGAGGCACACAGCAATCACAGGTCTGTAAGCAGTCCTGAAAGCCAGCTGGGCACATGGGGCCAGTTTTTGTTGTGGGTTCAGCTCTGCTGCTTTGTTCTGTGGCTCTTAGCTCTTCCCTTGGGGCTCCTGGTTCTGCCCTTTGAGTCATCATTCCGTTGCAATAAGACTGGCCTGAGTTAGCAGCTGAGTAGTTTTCTCAACCAGCTCCTTGTCTATAGTGATTGAGGGGTCCAAAGTTCTTTCATTTCACACTGTTTGTCACTTTCAATCTAAGCCAATACAATTCTTTTTAAAACTCTGTGAACTTTTGGGTATCGATTTATAATTTACTCCACTAGGCAAAAAGCCACAGCCACAAATGCTTGGAGACAGGTCTTTCTTGACCTTCAGTTCCCTGTGAGGCTGCTGTGGGGCAACACCCTTAAGACTCTTTTAAGCCATATTATTAAACAGAGAAAGAGGCAAGGTTCTAAGAGCTTCTCTGCAGTGAGGGTCATGAATCTTGGAAGAGGAGTGAGGTTGGGAAGCTGAGACCACCTTTCCATTCAAAGTCAAAAGCCACAAGGAGGCATACGGTATTTGTCTCTCTCCTTCTGACTTACTTCACTCTGTATGACAGACTCTAGGTCTATCCACCTCATTACAAATAGCTCAATTTCGTCTCTTTTTATGGCTGAGTAATATTCCATTGTATATATGTGCCACATCTTCTTTATCCATTCATCCGATGATGGACACTTAGGTTGTTTCCATCTCTGGGCTATTGTAAATAGAGCTGCAATGAACATTTTGGTACATGACTCTTTTTGAATTATGGTTTTCTCAGGGTATATGCCCAGTAGTGGGATTGCTGGGTCATATGGTAGTTCTATTTGTAGCTTTTTAAGGAACCTCCATACTGTTCTCCACAGTGGCTGTATCAATTTACATTCCCACCAACAGTGTAAGAGGGTTCCCTTTTCTCCACACCCTCTCCAGCATTTATTGTTTCTAGATTTTTTGATGATGGCCATTCTGACTGGTGTGAGATGATATCTCATTGTAGTTTTGATTTGCATTTCTCTAATGATTAGTGATGTTGAGCATACCGTATGCTAACACATATATATGGAATTTAAGAAAAAAAAATGTCATGAAAAACCTAGGGGTGAAACAGGAATAAAGACACAGACTTACTAGAGAATGGACTTGAGGCTATGGGGAGGGGGAAGGGTAAACGGTGACAAAGCGATAAAGAGGCATGGACATATATACACTACCAAACGTAAGGTAGATAGCTAGTGGGAAGCAGCCGCATAGCACAGGGAAATCAGCTCGGTGCTTTGTGACCGCCTGGAGGGGTGGGATAGGGAGGGTGGGAGGGAGGGAGACGCAAGCGGGAAGAGATATGGGAACATATGTATATATATAACTGATTCATTTTGTTGTGAAGCTGAAACTAACATACCATTGTAAAGCAATTATACTCCAATAAAGATGTTTTAAAAAAAAAAGCCACAAGGAGGGCTGGAAGTGATGCTTTATGGGCAGAAGGCAAAGTCAAACCCTCTTTGGAGTGAAGTTTCACCAAGTTAGACTATAGGACTTTCTTATTAAGCTCAAGTAGAGGACTAATGAAGATGACCAAGCATGCTAGAAGCCATGCCACTAGTGAGGATAGATACAGAATTGCAATTGGAGTTGTAGATGAAGAAAACAGTATTGTTATGAATAAAATAATTAATGAAATATTGGTTCCAATAACAAAGATGAGCATACGAGAATCCACCAACAGTGAACAATTTTAAAATACCACTCCACAAGTTGCTTATTTATTAAAAACAGAAAAAAAAATACCTCTAAATGGAGAAATGTGGTGGATACCAACTTAACTAAGTGATAAAAGTTTACAGCATCGATAATGGGACTGTCTGCCATCTTACACCTCCTGATATGATGTACTGAAAAGGATACAATATTACATATGCAGTACTCCTGCCCCACCCCCCAAATTTAATCTGAATCTAAACGTGAGGAAACAATCAGGTAAATCCAAATTGAGGGACATTTTACAAAACAACTGGCTTGAGCTCTTCAGAATTATCAAGGTGATAAGATAATTTTTTAAAGGTTCAGAAACTGATCTAGATTTAAAAAAAAAAAACTGGACAACTAATGGAATGAATGATCTTAATTCTATCCTGGATTGAAAAACGAATTTTTTTTCTTCCAGTTTTATTAAGGTATAATTGACATACAGCACTGTAAAAGTTTAAGGTGTACAGCATAATGATTTGACTTACATATATCATGAAACAATTACCACAATAAGCAATAAGCATGGTGATCATCATCTCGTATAGATACAGAATTAAAGAAATAAAAATTGCTTGTGTTGTGAACTCAGGATTTACACTCTTAACAACTTTCATATATAACTTACAGCAGTGTTAATTATGTTTATCATGTTGTACATTACATCCTGAGTACTTATTTATCTTATAACTGGACGTTTGTACATTTTGACTGCCTTCATCCAATTTCCCCTCACTCCACACCTCACCTCTGGTAACCGCAAATATAATCTCTTTTGCTATGAGTTTGTTTGTCTGTTTGTTGTTCGTTTTTGAAGTATAACTCACCTACAACACTATTAGTTCCTGTTACACAACATGGTGATCTGGTATTTCTGTACATTTCAAAATGATCACCACAGTAAGTCCAGCTATGCTATGTCATCATACAAAGATAACATAGTTATTAACTATATTCCCCACGCTGTATATTTCATACCCATGACTCATTTATTTTGCATCTGGAAGTTTGTACTTCTTAATCTCCCTCACCTTTTTCTTCCCTCCGCCCCACACCCTCCCCTCTGGCAACCACCTGTTTGTTCTCTGTATCTAGAACTCTGTTTCTGTTTTGTTTCGTTTGTTCATTTGTTTTTTAGATTCCACATATAAGTGAAATCATACAATATCTGTCTTTCTCTGTCTGACATTTCATTTAGCATAATACCCCCTAGGTCCATCCATGTTGTTGCAAATGGCAAGATTTAATTCTTTTTTTATGGCTGAGTAATATTCCATTGTGTGTGTGTGTGTGTGTGTGTGTGTGTGTACGTGTGTGTGTTTATCTCATCTGTTGATGGGTGCTTGGGTTGCTTCTATATCTTGGGTATTGTAAATAATGGTACAATGAACATAGGGGTGGATGTATCTTTTCTAAATATTGAGACAATTGAGGATGTTTGAATTTGGTCTGTATAGTAGATAATATGTTTTCAATTGTGAGATTTCCTGAATGTGATACTTTTATGGTTGTCATGTAGGAGGATGTCCTTTTTTTAGAAAACGTGTTAAGATATTTAGAATAATAGTAACTGAATTCTCTGTGAAAAGAACTCTCAAATGGCTTACCAAAAATATACTTGTGTGAATGTGCATACGTGTGGAAAGAAAGAGATAAAGCAAATGTGGCAAAATGTTAATTGGTAAATCTAGATAAAGGGTAAATGGGCATTCATTGTACTATTCTTGCAAATTTTCTGTAGGTTTGAATTTTTTTAGAAAGGGTTACAGAAAATATTCGCAACTATAAAGAATGAGTAGTATGTACCATGTTAATTATTCATATCAACACTCCCCCAGATATGTTGGGTCATCCTTTCTGCAGGCTGAAGCAAAGCTTTTTACTACCCATTTTTGGCAAGGCTCAGCAAGATGAGGTAACTTTCCCAAGGTCACAAAGAAAAATGTTAAATAAGGTACCAAATAAGCAGAAGCCAGAAAGCCAAAGATTCAGACACCCCCAAATTTCCAAAATTTTCCTACCCACGTGAAAATATCTTCTTCATCCTTGACTAAATAGGAAAATTCAAATAAGGGATTCTGCTTCTTTTTATATCATTAACTAGTGTGTTCAGTAGATTAAAAGATGAGTTCCAGAAGAGAATATATTGATATAAAAATAAATTAATTAAATGAAATTAGGGGTGCTAAGATAATGGAATTCAAGTTGACATTCTCTGGCATTTCTCTTCATTCTTTTGATGTTCGGCCAAGGGAAATGCAAGACAAGGGGTTAGCGCTGCTAGGAATAACTGCCATCAACCACCAAATTAGGGAGTCACTAGAGCAGAACGATTCTCAGATTTCAGTGTCCCTCAGGACACATTTTCCTTTCCTTTGTTTATCACCTGCATGCATCATCTGGTGCAAATCCCAGCAATCCCACACCTGTGGATCACTGCTCAGCTCAGGTTCTGTGGACCTGATCTCGTGCCTGTGGCAAATCTCACTGTGACTTAAAAGCCTGGGGAGAGTAGCCTAGAGAGGTGGCCTCAGTCAGGACACTGTGGAGCCGAAAGAGTGTTGCGTAGTTCTGTTGAATTAAAAAAAAAACAAAAAACCAAACGATCTCTGTATGTGCATGACCTTGAGGAACAGGACTGTTAGAGACAGACAAGATTATTGTACTCCTCCCTCTCTCTCTCTCTCAAGTGAACCAAATATTACAATCCCCATTTTGTCTTCCCAGACTCAGGGATCAGGTTTGCGTTTTTTTCTTCTTGCTTCTTTTAGTCAGAGGCGATTACCTTCAAGTTTGCTTTAACAACTCATGGCGTATGTGTGATTTTATGTGTGATACATTAAATAGTAGTTTTAGAAAATCTGTTTTCCAGTTAGCCTCACTAAAATAGCTTGTCGTGGAAGAGATACCAACTGTCCTAGGAAACAGAGGCTGGTATATACCGAGATTCTTTCACTCCAAGGTCTTGACAACAGTTTACCGTCATCAGAATAAAGATACCAATAGACTCCAGAGCTACCCGTATCAGAAACATTCCCTCCTCACAGCTCAAGCTGCAGGGGAAAAGCGAAGAACCTGGAGCCGGAAAGGCAGCACCTGCCCTTGATTATCTCACCAATGAGAAAGAGATTACTCATGGTAACTCAGTTTACATTTTATTTCTCACTCCTTTGACTTCTTGGTCAGTCCTAGACTGCCTGGCTTGCCTGGTATATTCACAGGATTCCTCGCCAAGGAAAACTACGTTGCAGGGAGCACAGTGGTACAGTAAGCACTCAGTAGAGGACCTGAAAAGGTGAATTGACAGAGAAATCTGACTGGTAAGAGAGCATGGGACTTGTGTGGCCAACATATGGATGGACAATGCGGAGATGGTAGCTCTCTTTCTGCTTCTGCCTCAGGGAAAAATTTAGGCACAAGATTGACAGAAAGGAATGATCTGGTTGGTCTACTCGTCCCTCCTGATGTCCACACCAACACAGTCAATCCTGTGGTAGCAAAGGAGCTAAAACTAAGTCACAACTGTCCTCATGAAGGGACTTGAACACTCAGTGAACCGTGGAGCCAAGCTCTGCTTAAGGTTCGTTGTTGTTTCTTCATCAAGTCAGAATAAGAGGAAAAATAGAGAAAAGGTTATTGTCTTTATCATTACATCTTAATGTTAAAAATAGTTTTATTTTGATCTCCTACAGTGTGCTAGATAGGCTGGGAGATACAGAAATAAGTGATCCACGTCCCTTCTCCCAAGTTGCTCAGAGTAGAGTAGAGACGCCTGCGTGAAACCAGGGCAATAAATCAATAAAAAAGGAGAGACGGACAATCCAGAAAAGATAGTAGGCATGAGGCAGCATCCCAGCAAGTATGGGAAGAAAGAGGGTCCATACCCAGGAACTAGAGAAGAAACATCTCTTCCACAGTGACAGGAGGAAGAGAGCAGAGGGTGAATAATTATGCAGTGCGGTGTACAGCAAGGTCACCAATGCTTGTAATGGAACTGCTTTGAGCCATGATGGATTTGACACTACCATAGTCTCAGAAGTTTCCAAAATGGATGGCTTACGTTAAGAAAGAAAGAATGAAAGGAAGGAAGAAAGAAAGAAAGAAAAGAAAGAAAGAAAGAAAGACAGAATTTAGAATCATTAGAGTAAGGATTTGGGGGGAAAGTACTTAATTATACTTAGGAGTTGTTTCTTTAAGTCATTCATGCTCTCTAGGTATATTTGTCTTAAGCTTGGTGATTATTACCTCTGAAGTCAAAAATTTTAATAAAAATTCCACTGTTTTTTAAAATACAACTCAATGTTTATATAAAGGATAAGGCAATGAGTTTTTTGTTTGTTTGTTTTAAAAAGTAAACTTTTTATTTGATGATAACTTGAAATTTACAGAAAATTTGGAAAGATAATGCAGAGCCCCCCAGATAGCCTATACTGTTTCCTGTAATGCTAATATCTTACATTAGTGTGGTACATTTGTTACAACTTATTAACCAATATTGATACATTATTATTAACTAAAGTCTGTGCTTTATTCAGATTTCCTCTATTTTTACCTAAGGCAATGAGCTATTTAATTTATTCCCAAAATATAAACACAGAGATCAAACCTGGAGAATGAACTAAAGAAATACAAACATCTAGGTCAAATGCTTTCTGTCACTAGATTTACTAATTTAACCACAATTCAGTAAGTCTTCTAAGCCTGAGTTGTGCATTGAGCCTAAACCCAGTTCTGCGGAAGTCTTGCAAATCTGATGGGACATCAAAACTAGAGTTGGTTTTGCTTGAGAGGCACAAGACTTTGACCAGCTGGTCACAATTATGTTAGCTCTTTAGCTGTTTACTAGCATCAGAATTGAGGTACCAATAGACTCAGTATTGAAAAAACTATCAGTATTAGAAAAATTCCCTCCTCATGGTTCAAGTCGTGGAAGAAAACAAAGAACCTGGAGTCAGATAGGCAGAACCTGCCCTTGATTATCTCACCAGTGAGAAAGGGGCTACTCATGGTAACTCAGTTTATGTTTTATTTCTCACTCCTTTGACTTCTTTCTCAGTCCCAGACTACCAGTGAGTTCGGTAACTACCAGTCCCTTCCAGGCATCCTAAAGGGTCTTTGCTCTTTTTAGTTTAACATTTCAGTTCAATTTAAACATCAGCCAATGTTTGATAAAAAACTTTTAAATGGAGGTATGAAATAGATTCCCCACTGAGAGCGATTTCTTCTCTTTTCTTCCTCAGATTTTCCAAGTATTGGGAGATCTTTAAAAAATAGAATATTGGGTTTCCCATGAATGATTCTGACCCAACAATTCCATCTCTGGCATCCCCACAACCGTAGTTAGTAGTTAAGTGTCTAGTCAGGAATTTCTCTACCACTGAGCAGATTAGATTTCAAAGAATTGTTAATAAGTCCATTTGTACATAAGTCTACAATGTGCATATATCAGTACAATAGAGCCCACCTACCTGGGTTCAAATCCCAACTCTGCCGTTTATTACCTGCAACCTGGCTACATAAACTCTCTGTGCCTCAGTTTTCTCATCTTTAAGATGTGGGGTGGGGGGGGAATGATAATAATAGCTCTTTGATGTGAGAATTAAATTCATTCCTACACTTAGAACAGTACCTGACACATTAAAAAGTGTTCAATAATTGTCAACACTGTGAGCTATACAAGCTTAAATTTCTTCAGAGAACTGTAGATATTGATGGCTTCAGTTCCAACTCTTCTTCATTTCAGATCTCTTAAAAAGATGCTCTTATTTTATCTTTATTTTCACTGCATATAAAATTTATAAGAGACTAGGTCTTCAACAACTGTGGACATTTACATAAATCTCTCAACAACTATGGACATTTTCATAAAGTTAGGATTCTGATATCTGAACAGTGAAAGTATCTTTTTCATAAAACTTAATGGCTAGAATATCAAAGTGGTATTAGATACTACAGTTTTTTAGCTCACTCTTTGTGTTTTGCTTTGCCTTTCAAAAAAAGCAAAACCCAGCAAACGCACCTTAAGCCATGACTGATGGCAAAACTATAATGGCCACAGGGTACTGCTGATAACATCTGTTGGTGGGGGCAGAGTTTATATGCATAGCTCTGTATCTATAAAATTAGTAAGTTGAAAGGTCATAGAAGTTGTTCTATACTAAAATTAAGAGATGAAAAATACATATTCATCTAAAAAATGTGTAGACTCTGTGTATCACCAGTGTCCAGAGGAGTGCATGGCATAAATAGGTACACAATAAATAGCTGTTGTTGAATGAGAGAATGACAGGTACTTTGGTGAACACTATTTTTATATCATCTCTAGTACTTAAAGCAAACAAAAAGAGGGTAGGATTATTATCTGTACTCTACAGATAAGGAAACTGAAACTCAGGCTGGTTAGATAACCTGAATGCCCAGCTATCCAATTCTGAAAGCTTCCTTCTCCACAATTCCACGCAGCAGGGTGAAAAGTTATTCATCTGAGATAGTGTGTGGAGTACTGGAGAGAGAGACTAAGGTCAGATAGCAGAGGACAACTGACTAGAACTCCATTTGAATGATAACTCCAAGACCCCCCTCAGTTCACAGAATGAAGCAGAGAAACAAGACACCACATCTGAGCCAGAGTGAGAGGAAGAGCCCAAGTATGCCCACTAATCTGGATGAGATCTGGAAGGACGGACAGGAGAGTAGGGAGCCCAGCCTAGATTCCCAAGTTTCAGAGGAACCAGGAAAGGCAGAGCTTTCTTTGCTTTCCGTCAGATTTGTTTCTTTATTAATTAATGGCTTCTTCATTTTCCTGATTATAAAAGAATAGGTTTTCATTTTTAAAAATTACAGGCTATTTAGAAAGATACTTTTAAAATGTAAAAATATTCTCTGATCCCACCACATGGAGTTAACATTGTGCTGTATAACCTTCCAGATTCTTTTCTCTGTGTGATTGTTATAACACTTTTTTAATGCACAAAGCAGGACCCCTTTTGAAAGCCCAAGGCTGCACCCCACAGACCTACCCCTGTTTGTCCTAATAGCACAGCAAAAGTTCAAGTTTCTAACACTCCTAGCCTCAATGTTCATTTGTAAAATGAGAAGATCACCATTGTCTATCAGCCTACCTTTATGTAAAACAAAATTACCTATATCCGTTGGGCTGTAGGGGATGTTTTCTCTTTGAAAATTAAGATGCCCAGTTCTTATTACAATCCTTCACTGCTGATATCAACACAGAAATAATAAAAAGTGGGCTTCCCTGGTGGTGCAGTGGTTGGGAGTCCGCCTGCCGATGCAGGGGACAGAGGTTCGTGCCCTGGTCCGGGAGGATCCCACATGCCGTGGAGCGGCTGGCCCGTGAGCCATGGCCGCTGAGCAAAGAAATTATAAAAAGCGAAGCAAACAATGAATACTTACACTTATTTCAAAATACCATTTTAAATACTCACCTGAAAACACACAACCCATGACTTATTAAATGCACACTGATAAAGTCCTAGTGTAACATTTTAGCTGTTGGAGATCCACCTGGGCTTATCTTTAGATGTAGGGCTTTATATAGTATTCAATAGGAATCAAACCAGTCTTTGGATAAATAAATTGTGATTTTTTTTTTTTTTTACTTTGTTGAAATAAACATGCTTATTGTTTTCTCTGTCCTCTTTAACTACAGTGTTTTTGTTGAACCACAACAGGTGGCCCTTATAAACGTGCTATCACGTCCAGGCAGGAATGGTAAAGCCAGCCGAGGAAGCCGACTGGCTTTAGCAAGATGGCAGCTCCAGGGACAGCACATCGGCCTAAGAGAAACAAGAGGTGAGCAACCTGTTGCATACAGCATCTGATTTCCAAAAGGTGGAACACTTTCTACATTCAGACTGGGTAGGTTTAGATCTCTGATCCACACCTAATTAACTTGTACCTTTAAGTTGGTGTAAAATTTAAGTAAAGAAGTACAGTGGTGGCACGTGTGGTCAGTATTTAGCAGATGTTGGGTATGATGATGATGAAGGAATTTTCCTCCCCTTGTTTTCACTGAGTGTCATATGTACCCAGTACTACAGAAAACACAAAGAGAAAGTTCCTGCCATGTAGTGAGCATTGTCAAATATTGGGTCAAGTACTTTATTTGCTTTGTATGATTTAATCCTGACAACAACTTTATATGTATTCTTAAGGTTTTGTTAACCCCATTTCTCACATAAGAAAACTGAGACTTAGATGAAATTTGTTCAATGCCACAACATCTAAAAAAACTCTTTCTCTAGAGAAAAAAGAGAAGGGTGCACATATATTTGTTAAGTGCCTCACTAGCTGTGTATGTACCTAACCTAACATAGGTAAACCAAATTATTCTATCTAAATTTTTATGACACCAAGTGATGGTGAGGGTGTGCACAGTCATTCTCATACAGTTGCTAATAACTATCAAAAACATATGTTGTCTATACCTTTTAACCCAACAGCTTTGATAGTAAGAATTTATTTTACATATCTATTGGAACAAATATGCCAAGATGAAAGTACCATGAAATCATTACAAAATTATTTGTAATACCAAAATGTGATAACAAAATAAAAGTCTTTCAGTATGGAACTAAACAAAGTATACTATACAAATAATAAGGTACCATATAGCCTTTAAAGGAATGGGGTAGATAGATAGAAAAGGTATCCAAGATATATATTTTGAGTGGAATTGTAATCCTATATCAGCTCTAAGTTCAAAGGACAGAAAAATCTTTATGAACAGAGACAACCAAGGGTTGCTTCTGAAGGAAAATGAGACTTGATTTTTATTTCAAATAAAAAATGGAATTATTTTGGCCAGGCTGGGAAAAAGAGGGAGGACCAGGGAAGGCTGTTGTACAGTGGAAAGACCCCTGGTTTTAGAGTTCAAACCTCCAACCTGAGGCAGGCCCTCCTAGAGCTTTGACATGGAAGTACCCAGATTGGCAGAGAAAAAATGCATTCCTGGAGAAGATACAAAGTGGCTACTGGGAGGAGAGATTTCTTTTGAAGTCTCACATTCCCTTCCTTTGATTTTGGCTGATGGACACTATGTTGTTTCATTGAAACTGACAAATTAAGAATGTTGGACTGAATTGAAGAGAGCTGGTGCAGCATATCAGGTTCAATGTACAAACAATTTCATTTTTCTTAGAGACGTGGTTTTTCAACAGCACAGGCTCCCATAATTATATGGACAAAAATAATGGAAACTGAAAACTAAGAATCAAGAGCTGTATTAACAGATAGTTGAATTTATTTGTCATAGCTGATGATTTTTATTTGTTTGTACTTGTTTATACATGTTTTTTTACAAGGTGACTAATTTTTCAAGAAGTGAACTGTGATGGCAGGTCTATATGTACTCCTCAGGAAGGGCCACTAATTCTCTGATTTGTATTAGGATTCTGTGTAAAACATCATTTGAAAAATAAATTCATGGCTCAAAAAGAAAAGGATTAAAAACCACAGCTTGAGGTACCAGCTAATAACCTTTAGACGAGATATCTACACCGTGAGCAGGTCACAACAATAAATGGTAGTATCTGGGTTCATTTGAGTCATTTAAGACTCCAAAAGAGCTTATCTCCAAGATGTAACTGAGATTGAAAAGGTACATAGTGCACACTTGCAACAAACCAATGAACCATTGTTACTACTAAACACATTTATTAGTAAAGAACTTGCTAAGTAAATATTCTCACTAAAATGCATAAATGCCCTCATTAAGCCCACATCTAGGAGAGCAGCCTGGGGAAATGGAATAAACAGAGACAGCACTAGAAAGAGAACAGGCTCTGGAATCAGGCAGGCCTGAGTATGATGAGCTATGGGACCTTAGTCCAGTTGCATACACATTTGACACTTAGCTTTCTCAACCACAGAAAACGATAACCACTTCATGGGTCTGCTATAAGCATTTTCCATAATATATTTATAGTGCCTGACACAGAGTAGATGTCAAAAAAATGGTAGTTATTATTAGACAACTCACTTAACTCTGAGCCCAGTTTTCGTATTTAGAAAAAGAAAGCAATGATTCGTATGGGAGAATAAGTATGAAAAGGATTTGAGCTTTAAAATTATCTAAAGAGGGGCTTCCCTGGTGGCGCAGTGGTTGAGAGTCCGCCTGCCGATGCAGGGGACGTGGGTTCGTGCCCCGGTCTGGGAGGATCCCACATGCCGCGGAGCGGCTGGGCCCGTGAGCCATGGCTGCTGAGCCTGTGCGTCCGGAGCCTGTGCTCTGCAACGGGAGAGGCCACAACAGGGAGAGGCCCGTGTACCGCAAAAAAAAAAAAAAAAAAAAAAAAAATATCTAAAGAGATAAGATTATTATCAATAATTGATAGACATATATAAAGACATGAAGAATTAACTAATACATGGGTTACAGAAAATGTATGACTTCTATCTCTGAAAATATGGTAGGCTATATACTATACAAATCTTCCCAACAAAAAGCACTTAAAATTGCTGGATCACATGTGGCAAGGCTCTCAGATGTATAGCTGACCTTCCATGGAAAGAAGGGAACTCCCCAGAGAGTACTGAAGAAAAGAGTATCCTGAGGATAACTTTCATTCTCTTTACCCATGGAAAAAACATGAGAACAGGAGACAATTCCTTGAAACGCACAAGGTGGAGGGATGAATCCAAGACCCCTGCATAAAGCCAGGAACATTGAAATATCCTCAATGAAGGGGAACAAGAAAAATATCTGCCCACCGACAAAGGGGGCATAAAACAATACTTGACATATTGTCCGGGACTCTTTGGAAAAAAGTCTCCTCTGAGAGTTCATAACCCCAACCTGCCCTCATGTGAATTAGGGGTTCATGTTTACACTATCTGTATAGTCTCAGAAACCCAAGATAAGAAAGGAATATAAAATGATCCTAGGTTATTAACAAAATCAAACTTTTAGCAAATGCCAAAATAAATCATACCTGGAGGGATAGATACTCAACACAGCTTCCACAGAATCCCACAGATAAAGCCAAGTTGAACATGAGCTCAAAAGTGAACACATAAAGAGCATGAGTGACTAAGCCACCATGAGTCAGAGTCAGCAAAAACGAACTCAATCTGATTCCGAAGAATTGAGATAATGCAATTATTGGTTAAATTATAAAAATGTTTGTAAATTATTAATAAATTAATGATAACATTTAAAGCGTGAAAAAGTAACTATCAAGAAACAAGCAATTTCAGAAAAATTTAACTCCTAGAAGGGAAAAATGGTATGATTAAATTTAAAGCTAAAATAAAGAGCAGATTAAACACATCCGCAGAAAGAATTAGTCAACCAAGATAGAGCTGAAGACAAAATCCAGAATTCAGCACAGAGAAAGAGCTTAAAACTATGAAAGAGAGGGCTTCCCTGGTGGCGCAGTGGTTGAGAACCTGCCTGCCAATACAGGAGACACGGGTTCGAGCCCTGGTCTGGGAAGATCCCACATGTCGCGGAGCAACTAGGCCCGTGAGCCACAACTACTGAGCCTGCGCGTCTGGAGCCTGTGCTCCGCAACAAGAGAGGCCACGATAGTGAGAGGCCCGCGCACCGCGATGAAGAGTGGCCCCTGCTTGCCGCAACTAGAGAAAGCCCTCACAGAGAAATGAAGACCCAACACAGCCAAAAATAAAAAAAAAATTTTTAAAAAAATGAAAGAGAAGGAAAACAACATAATACTAGGATATGAAGTTTCGACATGTGTCCGACAAGATAGAGGACAGAGAGAATGGGGAAGACAGTATCTAATGGATAATAACCAAGGATTTTCCTAGAATTGGTGAAAAGCATGAATCCTCAGCTTCTAGATACACAAAGAATACCAAAGAGGAGAGAGAAAAATTGCTTTATAAATTTTACTCAGGTTTTATGTATGTTTTTGGCATGAGAGTCCTGTATAGCTAAGTCATAACCAGCAATAAAAGTCAGTTGTTATTCTTTAAAAATGGAACTTCAGGTATTAGCAGGAGGCAAGATGGAAAGATTTGTGGGGAAAGAAAGGTCTTTTCACCATCCTTCAAAGCAGCTATGAATTTTTCACCATCCGTATAAGCAGCTATGTATTCTTCTATCTCTGTTTTCATTCATTCATTCATTCAGCACATAAACCACTGAGACTCTAATAAGTGCCAGGCACTGTTTTAGGAACTGAGAACATAGCAGTGACCAAGGCAGACAAAATCCCTGCTTTCACAAAACTTCTATTCTACTCTTTGAAACAAACAGTAAATAAATAAACACAGAAGACAAATTCAGAAAGCAATAAGTGCTATAAAGAAAATAAAACAGGATAAAAAACAGAGTTCCAGGGGTTGGGGATCTGTTGTTGTGCTACTTTGGTTACAGTGTTGGGGGAAATTTCCCCAAAGGAGGTAAAGACAGGCTGAAGTCTGAACTCTGAAAAGGATTCGGCAATTTCAGGAAGAGGGAACAGCGAACTCAAAGGCCTTAAGGCTGGAATAAACCTGTTTCTGTTTAAGGAAAAGAAAGAAGGCCAGATTACTGGAGCACAGAGTTCAGGGGCATGTGAGTGATGTGAGCTCAGGGAGAGGCAGGGACAGTTCATGTGGCTTTGTAGGCCGTGCCAATGGGTCTATATTTTATTCATAGTACTATTGGAAGCCATTCATGTATTTTTAAGCAGTGAGTGGTGGGATCTGATTTAAATTTGTAGATGATACTTTAGCAGCTTAGTAGAGACTAGATTCCTGATGGGGCAAAAGAGAAAATAGAGATCAACCCTTATTGGAGTTTCAACCTTTATTGGAGTGATCTAGCAGAGATGGTGAAAGTTGGGACAGGCTGGCAGCAGTGAAGACGGAGAGAAGCAGACAGATTCAGGTTACATCTTGGAGGTAGAATCAACCCGACTTGCTGATGGATTGAATATAGGGAGAGAGGAAATGAGAGGAATCAAAAAGATGCCTTGATTCTCAAGGTTTGGGGCTTAGTCATCTTAGTGCGTGGTAGAGTCCATTCGCTGATATGGAGGAAAAATGGCGGGAAAAAGAGTTTAAGTGGAAAAGTTAAGGTGCCTAAGAAAAGTTTGGAATGCTTATTAAACAACCTGGTAGATAGGTCAGAAAGGCAGCTGGATAAACTGCTCTGGAGATCAATGGCATGGTCAGGCAGTTAATGGCACATAGATGGTATCTGAAGACCCCAATTAGATAAGATTACTAAGGAGAAGGTGTTGATAAGAGAAGAGGTGGGGAGGGTGGAAAGAGGGGAACCAAAGGGTGAAGGTGAGAGAGCAGAGGGGAAAGAGGGGAGGGGAGGTTAATATTTAGAGGTCTGATGGAAGGAGCGGGAAGTGGATCCCAAAAATGCGATGAAAAAGAATGGCCAGTGTTTAAGGAGAAAACTCAGTCAATAAATTTACAGAAAGCAAAGGAAGAGAGTTTATCAAGAAAGAGGGACAAATGTGTAGGAAGCTGCCAAAAGGTAAAACAGAATAAGGATAGAATAGTGATCATTGCATTTGGCAAGATGCAGGGTACTGGTGACTGTGACAAGGGCAGTTCCAGTGCAGTAGGGAGGACAAAGCTTTATTGGAGTTGGCTAAGGAGACACGAGGTGAGGAAATAGACACATGAATTAAAGTCAGTTGTTTTTTTTTTCCCTTGTGTCTTACCCAAAAGTATATGGGTAATATATGGTAGTTCTATTTTTAGTTTTTTAAGGAACCTCCATACTGTTCTCCACAGTGGCTGTATCAATTTACATTCCCACCAACAGTGTAGGAAGGTTCTCTTTTCTCCACACCCTCTCCAGCATTTATTGTTTGTAGATTTTTTTGATGACGGCCATTCTGACCAGTGGGAGGTGGTATCTCACTGTAGTTTTGATTGTATTTCTCTAATAATTAATGATGTTGAGCATCTTTTCATGTGCCTCTTGGCCATCTGTATGTCTTCTTTGGAGGAAAGTCTATTTAGGCCTTCTGCCCATTATGACCCAGCAATCCCACTCTTGGGCATATACCCAGAGAAAACCATAATTCCAAAAGATACATGTACCCCAATGTTCATTGCAGCATTATTTACAATAGCCAGGACATGTAAGCAACGTAAATGTCCATCAACAGAGGAATGGAAAAGAAGATGTGGTACATATATACAATGGAATATTACTCAGCCATAAAAAGGAACGACGTTGTGCCATTTGCAGAGACATGGATGGACCTAGAGATTGTCATACAGAGTGAAGTAAGTCAGAAAGAGAAAAACAACCACATATATGTGGAATTTAGGAAAATGGTACAGATGAACCTATTTGCAAAGCAGAAATAGAGACACAGACATAGAGAACAAATGTATGTACACCAAGGGCGGGGGGGAGTGGTGGGATGGACTGGGAAATTGGGACTGATGTATGTACACTATTATGTATGAAGTAGAAGGCTGCTGAGGGCCTACTGTAAAACACAGGGGGGGAATAAAGAAGGTACAATCTGCCTGCAGGACATAAGTTAACCTTAAAAATGCATTCCAATATACATTTGGTGCAGACAACTACTGTTTGATTCCACTTTTATGAGGTACCTGGAATGGTCAAATTCATAGAGTCAGAAAGTACATTGGAAAATGCCAGGGGCCAGGGGTTGGGAGGGGGAATGGGGAGTTAGTGCTTAATGGAGACAGAGTTTCTGTTTAGGAAGGTGAAAAATTCGGAAGATGGACGATGGTGAGAGTTGCACAACAATGTGAAGGTACTTAATGCCACTGAACTGTACAGTTAACTATGGTTAAAATAGTATGTTTTATATTCTGTGACTTTTACCACAATAAAAAAACATTTAGAAAAAGTATATGGGTAGTATACGAGATATGCATTTAAGATGGAAAATAGAGTTTGCATTCTGATGGCCGCAACCCTGTGAGAGGGAGACACTCCACACAGAAGACAGAAAAAGAGTGTTTATAGGGGTCATTGCCTGAGGACCCAGAGCAGCAAGGAGGGGTTGGCCTGTGGGAAGGAAAGGCGGAGGATGGGTGGAGACGACGGTGGGAAGAAGGGAGCTCCTGTTGAATTGCTATTGTATGATCGTGAACTCCTGTGCGTCTCAGGCCAGGGTTGAGAGCTGAACCCCACTGGAGCAGTTTCTCCTTTTCATTTAACCACTGGCCCCAAGGGCAGCTATCTGCTTCATAATTGGGTACCATTTTGTGATTGAGTCAGATAAAAATTGCTAACAAAACTGTAAGCAAGATGGTCAAAAAAGCAGGCACTGTTCCAGGCTCTTGAGAACAAAAGCCATAAACATGCTGATGGATTGGATAGAGGGAGAAAGAAAATGGGAAAAATCAAGGATAATGCCTGCATCAGTGTACAGACAAAACAAATAGATCCATGTTCTCATGAGCTTACATTCTAGTGAGAGGAGAGATGGAAAATGAATAGAAACATAATAACCAGCAAGTTATATTGCAAGTCAGAGGTGATGGATGCAATGGAGAAAAAAGCAGAGTTGGGCAAAGAGGTCCAGGACTGCAGGGGAAAGAAAGGAAAGGGAGGGCTGTAGTATTAAACATGGTGTTGAGGATGGGCCCCATTGACAAGGGAAGACTTGAGCAAAGACTTGCAAGAGGTGAGCACTGTGAGAGGGGCACTGCGGACAGAGGGGAAGGCTAGGGCACAGCCCCTGTGATGGGAGATGGGAGTGCGCCTGCAGTGGTGAAGGACAGCATGGAGCCCAGTGCTGTTGGAGCAGTGTGAGCAAACGGAAGAGTGATGGGCAAAACCTCAGAGAGTGAATGGGTCAGTTTCCGTGTGGCCCTGCTGGGTTGGCCATCCTAAGGATTTTGGGTTTTGCTCTCAGTGCAAACTGTGGCAAGGTTCTTTTTTTTTAAAATTGAAATATAGTTGATTTACAGTGTTGTGTTAGTTTCAGGTGTACAGCATATATATATATATATATATATAATTTTCTAGATTCTTTTCCATTATGTTATTATAAAATATTATATTTTTATAAAATATTATTTAAACTATTTTAATAAAATATTATTATAAAATATATTATAATATAATAAAATATTATAAAATATTGAGTGTAGTTCCCTGCACTGATCCTTGTTGGTTACCTCTTTTATATATAGTAGTGTGTATATGTTAATCCCAAACTCCTAATTTATCCGCCCACCCCTCCTTTCCCCTTTTGTGGGTCTATTTCTGTTTTGTATATAAGTTCATTTGTATCTTTTTATTTTAGATTGTACGTATAAGTGATATCATATGGTATTTGTCTTTGTCTGGCTTACTTCACTTAGTATGATAATTTCTAGGTCCATCCCTGTGCTGCAAATGGCATTATTTCATTCTTTTTTATGGCTGAGTAATAGTCCATTGTATAAATATACCACTTCTTCTTTATCCACTCGTGGACATTTAGGTTGCTTCCATGTCTTGGCTATTGTAAATAGTGCTGCCATGAACATTGCAGTGCATGTATCTTTTCGAATTGTAGTTTTCTCCAGATATATGCTCAGGAGTGGAATTGCTGGATCATATGGTAATTCTATTTTTAGTTTTTTAAAGAACCTCCATACTGTTCTCCATAGTGACTTGTACCAATTTACATTCCCACCAACAGTGTAGGAGGGTTCCCTTTTCTCCACACCCTCTCCAGTATTTACTGTTTACAGACTTTTGATGATGGCTAAGGCAGGGTTTTGAGCAGAGGAATGATATGATCTGTTCACTAAGTTGGGGCCCCAGGAGGAGGTGAGGGTTGGCAAGCAAGAGAAAGAGAACCGTGCACTTCATTGTGAGAATTTTGAAGTTCAGGGATCAGTGCAATACCCAAGTAAAAATTCAGAGGCACTCTGTGTTCCTAACAATATTCTACAGGCTATGGGACTGACCTTTCTAGAAGGCAGATCTGATCAAGGAACTTTTCTGCTTCAAAACCTCCGTGCTTCCCATTGCCTGCAGACTAAGTCCATATTCCTTTAACAAGAAACAGAGTCCCTCACAACCTGGCCCCGGCTGGTCTTTGCAGGTCTGTCTCCCTCCATTCCCTCCCTGGCTCACTGTTCCCTCTGCCTACAATGCCCTTCTCTAAATACTTAACTCCTCCTCATGCTTCACAGCCCAGATCTAATAACTTCTGTGAAGCCCCTGCACCGCTTCCCTGGGTCTCTTCTGAGGCAGAACTAACCTATTCCTCCTCTGCTGTCTGAAAGTTCCTATTACACAGAATGGTAATACGAACCCACAGGTCTGAGATGCAGGCAGTGTCTATAGTACAATAACCATGGGCTTTAGAATTCAACTAACCTGGATTAAAATACCAAGCACTTGCTTGCTGTATATAACTTTAAGCATGTTATTTAATTTTTCTACACTCATTTTCTTGTAAGGGTAATATGCCTATTTTATAGGATTGGTGTCAAGATTATATGAGATAACAAGAAAGTCATCCAGTATAGGGATGGGCACACAACAGGTCTCAAAAAAGTATTATTCCCCTCCAGACCTCAAGCTCCACCAGGGCAGAAAACATGTTTTTATTTATATTATATACGTTCCATTGTCAAATGGTCCCTGATGTGCAAAAGGTGCTTTGTAGACATTCAAACCTGAATGAATAGACCCTGTCTTCTCAGAAACATTTGTTTCTTAGAGATGCAGCATCTTAGAGGTGCAAGGGTCAAGGGTGGTGATTCTAAAGCAGTCTGTGGCATGTACATCCTCGTGGGGCTCATATCAAGCCAATCACGTCCCTTCGGCAGCTGCAGGAGCCCTTGTTGTTTGTCTCTAGGGAACACTCATCAGTTCTCTCCGTGAACATTTTTCTCTTTTCTCTTTGGAATTTCTGTCACAGTGTATCACTTCTCATTTCCTTCTCAGCTGTTCTCCCACTCCTCGCCTTGTTTGTACTGTCTTCCTCCACCACACACCATCTGGCTCTTCCTTGCCTGCCCTGAACTCAGGCTTTCTAACTGTCCACAAGCCTCCCCGGGGCACCCTGGGCCCTCTGGGTTGGCAGACTACTGCTAGCAACCCTGCTCTGAAGCTTACCTGAGATCAATGCCTGACAATGAGAGAGTTTACTTCTGGGAAACTCACTTTGCCAGTTACTTTCGATGAGCCAAGAGAGTGTGGAGCAGGTGGTGATCTTCCAAACACAATATGATCATGTGTTTCATCCTGGAATATTGAGAAGCTTGTAGGGCAGATAAGGAAAAGGCATTTTTGCCCGTTATTTTCAACCTCCTCCAGGATCAGTCAAATGAAGCAGTCCCGGTGCAGTGGATCAAGCATGGACTCTAGACTCACATGGACATACGTTTGTGTCCCTGCTCTGCATGTTCCAAGGGGTGTCTTTACATGTGTTTCTTAAGTTCTCTAAACCTTAGTTTCCTTGTTTGTAAAACTGAGATTCCAATACCTATCACCCAGTGTTATTAGTTGATACCATGTTTATCATGTATCGATGCATGACAAATCAGCTCGAAATTTACTGGCTCAAAACAGCAATATCTGTTATTAGCTCTAGTGCTTTTTGCAGGTCAGGAATTTGAAAGCGACTAAGCTGGGCTCTTCTCACTGGGGGTCTCCCTCAAGGTTGCAGTCAGTCGGTGGCTAGAGCTGGGATCATTTTGAAGACTTCCTCATTCACGTCTGGTGCCGGGGCTGGGAAGACAAACGGCAGGGGCTGGAGCAGCTGGGGTTCCCCCGGCATATCCCCCTACCCCCCCAGGGGACCTACCCACCTGGCCTTCCTGCACAGCTCCTGCAGGGTCACTAGATTTCTTACAGGGCAGAACAGGGCTCTAAAGGCATATGTCCTGAGAGAGAAACAGGTGCAACTGTATCACCTTTACTAGTCTGGCCTCGAAAGTCATACAACATCACTTCCACTAGAAGTGAGTAACAACTGCCAACCCAAATCAACAAACGGGAGAGGGATTAGACCCCTCCTCCTTTAGAAGGAGTGTCAAAATTTTCTGGATGTGCTTCTAAAGCACTGCAGCATATGAAATGCCTGGTCTTCAATAAGTGACGACAATTATTATTATTTTGTTTTTATTGAAGTGTAGTTGATTTACAATATTTCGTTAGTTTCGCGTGTACAGCATAGTGATTCAGGTTATTTTTTTTTGTAGATTATATTCCATTACAGATTATTACAAGCTATTGCATATATTTCCCTATGCTATACAGTAAATCCTTGTTCCTTATCTATTTATGTGTAGCAGTTTGTATTTGTGAGTCCCATATTCCTAATTTGTTGCTCCCACTTTTGGCAATCATAAATTTGCTTTCTATGTCTGTGAGTCTGTTTCCGTTTTGCGTATACATTCATTTGTATTTTTTAGATTCCTCGTATAAGTGATCTCATACAGTATCTGCCTTCTCTGACTTATTTCACAAAGTATAATAATCTCTAGGTCCATCCATGTTGTTGCAAATGGCAATATTCTTTCTCATGGCTGACTAATATTCCATTGCATATATATATATATATATATATGTGTATATATAAACCTCATCTTAAGCCATCTTAATCGACTGTTGATGGCCACTTGGGTTGTTTCTTGGCTATTGTAAATAGTGCTGCTATGACTATTGGGGTGCATGTGTCTTTTCAAATTAGAGTTTTCATTTTTTCCGGATATGTACCTAGAAGTGGGATTGCTGGATCATATGCTATCTCCATTTTTGGTTTTTTAAGGGAACTCCATATTATTTTCCATAGTGGCTGCACCAATTTACATTCCCACCAACAGTGCAGGAAGTTTCTGTTTTCTCCACACCCACTCCAGCATTTATTGTGTACAGACTTTTTCATGATGGCCATTCTGACCGGTGTGGGGGGATACCTCATTGTAGTTTTGAGTTGCATTTCTCTAATACTTAGCGATGTTGAGCATCTTTTCACGTGTCTGTTGGCCATCTGTATGTCTTCTTTGGAAAAATGTCTACTTAGGTCTTCTCCCCATTTTTTGATTGGGTTGTTTGTTTTTTCGATATTGAGGTGCATAAGCTGTTTGTATATTTTGGATATTAACCCTTTGTCACATCGTTTGCAAATATTTACTCCCATTCCATAGGTTGCCTTTTTGTTTTACTGATGGTTTCCTTTGCCTTTTCATTTTACTTAACTTTGTCTGTATAATTTAGGAGAAACAGTTACCCCACTGTGGTCTTCAAGGGGTGTTTTTATGTGGCAGTGTCCCTGTGTAGACTGTTTGTGTCCAATATCTCTGGTGCAAGGGCTGGTTTCAGAATGGCTGCAACCCCCTCTTTCTTCAGGGTGTGCTGGCTGTTGCGCCCTTGATAGTGGGTATGGTTGGTGTTGGGGGGATCTAAAGCCTGTGCAGGGTGTGAGGTGGGACTTCCTCTCTGCTCCGTAGCTTCGCTGTCCTGTCAGGGGTAGGCCTGCTCTCCAGTTGTTGATGTAGAAGCCCTAAGGGTCAGCCTGAATCAGGCTCTGTTGCCCTTGAGTGTGTGCCCTGCCCCAAAGGAGGTAATTGCTGAAGGAAGTGAGGCCCGTGCACTCACAGAGAACCTGTATGCCACCTGTACAGGTGTCCATGATTATGCTCAGAGGCAGCCCAAGGTTGTGTCCCTCCCCCTGTTGTGTTAGTCCCAGATCCAGTGCAAGACTGTGGTGTAGAGTAGCCAAGGTGCTGTGGCTTCAGGAATTGGGGTGGGGCACTGCCAGCGCAAGGCTCTCTCCATCCTGATTGTCGGCAAACCAGCCCACGTACACTCCTCGTGAGTGGAGTCTGAGTTCTTCAGCCCTTCTGTCTGTCCAAGTGGTTCACCATTTTTTGTTTTTTTGTTTTTTCATTTGTTTGTTTGTTTGGCCATACCACACAGCTTGTGGGGTCTTAGTTCCCCGACCAGGGATCAAACGCAGGCCCTTGGCAGTGAAAGCGTGCAGTCCTAACCACTGGACTGCCGGGGAGTTCCCCCAGTGGTTCTCCTAGAAGCCAAGGTGGCTTGTCTCCTCCACGCAGGACTCCAGGACTGGGATGCCCAGATTGTGGCTCAACCTGCTTGCTCCCCAGGGTGAGGGCACCCATGCGGACCTTCTCTTCCTTTCAGACCTCTCCCAAGGGTGCAGGTCCCAACCCAATGCCCTCTTTCCATCCTACCCAGTTACATAGAGATCTTTCTTGCGGCTTTGGTTGTATAGGAATTCTTCTGCCAGTTCCCAGTTAGTTTTCCATGAGAATGGTTCCATATGTAGATGTATTGTGCTGGCCAAAAAGTTTGTTTGGGTTTTTCTGTAACATCTTAGGAAAAACCCAGACAAACATTTTGGCCAACCCAATATTTTTGATGTGTTTGCTGGGGGAGGTGAGTTCCACATCCTCCTACTCTGCCATCTTCATCTTCCTCCCTATTATTATTATTTTTTTAGTGTATCTGATGACTTAAAAAATAAGACAGGGACTTCCCTGGCAGTCCAGTCTTTAAGACTTTGCCTTCCAATGTGAGGTATACGGGTTCGATCCCTGATCAGGGAGCTAAGATCCCACATGCCTCAGGGCCAAAAAGCCAAAACATAGAACAGAAGCAATATTGTAACGAATTCAATAGAGACTTCAAAAAATGGTCTACATCAAAAAAAAAAACTTAAAAAATTAAACAGAATAATGTCTCTGCCCCCCTGCCATTCTTATCTTCACTCCTCACAAACACACTCATCCCATGAGGAGATGAAAGTATTTATCAATTTAGGCAAGAGATAAAAAGGAAGAATGAAAAGGAGAAGCAAAAATAAAAATAGTTGACTTTATTGATCACTTGCTACATGCCAAGCCTGTTGTTAAATGCCTTACGTACATTATCTCTTTTAAACCTTGGAACAGCCCCGTAAGGTTCTCTCTCTTTTATGGAGAAGAATTCTAAAATCTACAAATGTTAAGTGAATTGCCCAGGGTTTGATAGCTAGAAAGGCACGGGAGGAGTGGAAGCCAGTTGGGCTGACCCCACGGGCTGCGTGTCCAACCACTGTGCCCAACCGCCTAGGTAATCTTAGCTGGGATAATCAGCTGAGAACCTTTGACCAAATTTTTCCCTCCTTTGGTTAATATAATTTGAGAAGTAAGGTACCTGAGGGAGCAGATGGAACAGAACCAAAGAATTCAAGAGGTTCTTGAACCCGGGAGGAGAAAGGCCAGTTTGTTGCTGATAGAGAGCCGAGGAAGTAAAGGCCACACAGACAGCTAGGCAGCAGGTGGCTGGCGCAGAGGGCCTGCAAACGATCTCTAACAATAATTCCCCAAACCTTTCCGCCAGGGTGTGGAAACCACCCACTTTGAGTTGACTGGTGTTCTGGGAATTTGTTGGGTAATTGAAGAGGAGGAGATAATTAATTGCACAGAGACCAAGGAAATCTTGTCATCAGATTCAGTCTTCCTGGCCAGGCCATGGGTGGGGTGCTAAGGGGATGGATCACAGTTCTGTCCTAGGCCACAAGAGCATTGCCTGGCTTAGACCCTCCATGCAGGCCCACAGAGGTTCTCACACAAGTAAAGATGAACCGTGTTCTCCCGCGTGGCTCGTGAGAACTTGCGCAGCACCTCTTCCACGGGGCACCCTTAGATTCACACCCTCACCTCCTCCAGCAGCTCCTTCCCTGGATGCCTTCTGAGGTCTGCTCCTGGGTTTCCAGGGTCCCATCTTTGGTTGTCCCTCCCCATTCCTAGCACCTCAACTCTTAAAGCACTTTCCTCTCTCCTACTATAGAATGGCCTTCAAAGTATTCCTAATTGGACTTCTTCAAAGTCAGTCATTCAAAAAATATTTATGAAGCATATACTATGTGCCAGACACAGTAAGAGGCACTGAGGACCCATCAGGGAACAAGAGAAGCAAAGTCCCTGGCTTCCCTGAGCTGATACTCTAGGGGCCTTTCACAGAAGGAGAGTTTAGACCTGGGCAGAAGGGAAACAGGAACAACTTACCCAAAATGATTCAGTGATTTGCCCTTTCACATCTGATTGAAATGACAGCCTGTCAGGATGGGTGAAGCACAGTGGACTGAGACACTGTCCCTGAAATCGAGCAGCAGCCTGGGGCAAGTCACTTGGGTTCTTGGGCTTAATGACTCAAGCCTGTCAGGAGTCACCTGCGCAGCCCAGGAATTCACCTACACAAACCTTATCTGAGGCAGGAATGTGGTCCGTGTGTGGCTTGTGTCACCATCGCCTGCCTAGAGTTTCTAGGCTGAGGATTCAGAGGAAGGGAAAGTTGCTACAGCTTCCCCGTGTACTTCCTCTTGCTTTGACCTCTTCCACGTTTGCAACAGTAATCCCATGGGCCTTTGCAGGTTCTGTCCACATACACCTTCTGGAAGCAGATGCTCTGCCTGTTGGCGTCATGTGAGACACATTGCCAGGGGTCAGTCCAGCATTAATTTACATTGAAAATTCGCAGGGTAGGAGAAGTTAAATAATTTAACTGGTAAGTAGGTAAAATATTGATTTTACATGGAAATAAAGGTATTAGGAAACAGAATGAAAATTTCACGTGAATTTCAAAGTTAAAGACATAAGAGGGCAAATAAATTTCAGCTCTTTGGTTGCAGGTTTAGGCTTTACTTCCCAATCCTATAAGGGATTTAGACTCCCTCCCCTTCGTCCTATGTTGTGGACTGGTTTGAAAAGCTCTGGTGTGAGGCTGCCCACTGAGGTACCTCTGCCTTTGGGATACTTTCTCCGAACCCTCTCCAAGCACAAAGGGAAACGTGAGCACCAAGGAGGCAGCTTCGTTCAGCTGTTAGCAGGCTTTTGCAACGGCAAACCCAACCAGACGTGGTCCTGAGCGACAGGACAAATTATTCTCTCTCACCATAAGAGCTTCCAAAGCAGAGAAGTCCCAAGGTTACATAAATGAGTGGTTCAGAGATATTACCAAGGACCCAGGTTCTTTCCATTTTCTCGCTACCATCCTCAGCTTGTAGGTATTTGTGCTCGTGGTATCCAGATAACTGGTACAGTCCCAAGCCCTGTAGACTCACACAGTGACATGGGAAGGCAGGAAAATCAAGAGCATGGTACCTTGCATCCCTTTTAAAAAAACAAGAGAAACTTACCCTGTAGGTTTCCCCCACCCTAGCAGATTTCCCTTCACATTGCCCTGGATGGAATTAAAGCACAAAATTACAGACAAAAGAAATGGAACTACTATGATTGAATTATCTAATCCATATTCTCCCACCTCCCAGGGCTAGGTAGGGACCTGTTTTCCCCCTGAAGAGTGTGGACACCAATACCTAAACCAAATCAGGGGTCTGTCAGCAAGGCAGAGTGCAGCTAGCTAGCAGGTATCAGCAGGGAGGCCGCCAATGGTGTGGCTAACTCAGAACTCCCATCTTCCCTCATCTCCCATCACAGATAGCCCTGCAGGAAAAGCAGGTGATTGATTAACTCGGGAAAAACAAACGTCAAGTGGCTTTCGGTTCCTGAGATGAAAGAGTTTCATTACATTTGGAGTTTAATCATACAACTTAAGCAACACTTCCAAACTTGAAAGCGCTTTCCAAACTTGAAAAGTTTTGTCAACTTGGAAGAAAGAAACAAGCCAAGGTCAGCTGAAGCCTGACCTCTTCCATGGAGTAGGTTATGGAAGTGTCTACCTACTTAGGGTCTGTGACACACGCTTGGATGACAGAGTCATTCAGAACTGCAATCAGAATCACAGTACATGAAAGCTGGATTTGTTGGTCATCCACTCTCTTAGATGTTACACATATCATTACACAGATAAGCCAATGGAAGAGCAGACAGGGAGAGGCCTTGCCCAAGGTCAGACAGTGAAGTGTCAGAGCTAAGAAGGGAGCCTGGTATGTTGTCCACCTGTTTTCTCAAAGCTTTTTAGCTCCCGCTCAGGCCCACCTAACCAATGCGCCTTCTCACAATTCAATAAATACCTGCAAATAACCAGAGCCCCATGGATACCACACACCGTAAGAATAGGAGGACAAGAGGGGGTGATGGGGAGAAGGAAATTGGAGGTGACCTTCCTGAAGCATAAACCTTTCTGAAAACATACAGAAAGTGGGCGTGCCTAATCTTGGATTGAATACAACTGGAGTTGGTTCATCTTCTGTAGCTTCTATGGATAAGTTGCAGGGCACTAGAGGAAGAAAAGAAATGAAAAGAGCATTTATGATGCAGTTAAAAATAGATGTGATGCCAGCTTTTAACAGATGAATGTGGGTTTGAGCTAGAGAAAGAAAAAAAGGCCTTTGTTCCTGCTTCACATTCTCCACTGACATCGACAGGGCTGCCTGGATATCACACAGGCTCTGAGAACTTCCTTTTAGAGATCCTGCCTTACATGATATTAAGCATACTAAGATGTACCCTTATCACATGTTAAACAGTTGATATACAGCTCTGTTTGAGGTAGGTTGTGTTGCAGTTGACTAATTGAAAGAATCATTTCTGTGGACATTTACTGAAACATTCACTTCCTTTTATCCATATTGCACTTCTCATGTCTCGAAGGTATATTTTTTCCATGTCTTGTCTCAAATATTTTAATAGACCTGTGAAAAATTCGAAGCACTAGGCCCTATGCCTACAGCATCAGATGGGTAAGATGAGAAACTGTATCTTTAGACCCTGGACCCCCACATAGAGAGCTGGTGGTAGTTGATTTGGGGAAGGTAGCTGTTACAGTGGTCACCTACCTTAGCACTAGGTGTGATAGGACTACTTCACATCTGTGTCGTACTCTGTGCCTTACTCAGATCTTTCATGTATTTTATTTCATTTTCCTGTCTTTAACAGCCTAGTAGATAGACAATGAATTAATTCTATTGATCAGGAAACTTTGGGTTCACTTGTTCAGCATCACACAACTAGTACGTGAAGGAACCGAGATTCCAAGAGAGGTCTTAACACTCAACTGTGTGCTTTGGGTCACAGCTTCAACTCTTTGTTAATAGCCATCTCCTGAGTTTTCTACTTCATGACCAGGAGAGGGGAAAAGCAGTTGACCCCACTTCTCCTGGAATCTGGAACTAGTTGGAGTGAGACATCATTGGCTTGAGTTTATCGGGTGCAAGTGGTTCATTTGAATAAGAATGAGATCAAATGTCTTTCTTGAGATGACAGGCCCAGACTCTGCTACCATGCCAGCCTACGACCTCTGTGGCATTTAAGGCCTGAGCACCCAAGTTTCTCTACACAAGCTCTGTGCAACCCTCTTCTTCTTCCTAATCCTGAGTTGGTATCAGAAACGGGCAGTATGACACTGGAAACAGGTCCCCATCCCTATGAGAAATCTAAAGTGATTGTTCCCTCTGGCCTTTCAGAGTTTGGGAAGTAACCATGACAGCCAGGATTCCCCATGTTTGCACAAGTTTACCACTAATGATAAAAGCATAGGGTGGGCAAGGAAAGGACACCCCAGTTAGCTGCTCTCTTCCAGATGGCTGGAATAATCCCGTGGGAAAGAATGACAGCCTGTGAGGAGAACCTTAGCATCCTTGCTTACCTGTTTGCATGGCTAAGCCTCCCTAATGATTTGCAAACTACTCCTCCAGAGATCCTTATCCCTTGACCACTTTGAATTCTGTATTGTGAGCTGTCAAATAGAAACCCAGGGTGGAGGTTATACACATTTTGGCTGATTGTTCATGGGATTGTTCTAATGGACTCTTTCGACCATCCTTCCTATAATATCTTTTAAAGCCCTTGAGGACGGGGACCATTTTTTGGAGTCACCACCGCATCTACCACAGTGCTAAGCATGGAGTAATTGCTCAATAAATATGTATTTATTTTGACCCTGTCTCACTCTGGCTGTCCCGTGGAGGAAGCGCCGTGGGAAATGAGTCCTACCTGAAGGTGTCACAATGACTCCACTCAGAACTTCCTTTTAAAACATCCGTCCTTCAAGTTCTTCTTTGAAGGCCGTCTCGTTACGTTAATAGTGCTAATACTGGAACTGTAAACCCCACATGTGACAACATCATTTATAGCCAGACGGAGTTCTTCCAAAATCCCAGAGTCTTCAGAGGAAACCAGATATTCCTCCATCATCACTCTCCCCTCAAGCATTCTCCCCTCCGCTCTGGAAGTGATGTCACGTAGTTTCTGAGGAGGGATTGTCGTTACACATTGCCTTCCTGGGACTGCTCGCTGCACTTGGAATAAAATGCAAAATCCTTCCCGTGGCTCCTGCCCGCTTCTTCAGTCTCACTTCCTCATTCTCTCCTTCCCCTCAACCCATCTTAATTAATTTCTTGAACACTCAAGTTTCGCTTTACCACAGTGTCTCAAAGGAAAGGGTTTCCCCTGCCTGGAAAGATTCTCCAAAACGGATTAGTCAAGTCTCAGGTCTTGCTTTAAATGTAACCTTCTTCCTTGAGCACAAAAGTATAGTTGGTTTGCTCCCCATTCCTTGTCTCCGTCATATTATCTATATTTTATCCTTTGCAGCACTTAGTTTAATTTATAATTGAACATTTTGTTGCCTTCGGTGGACTGAAAACCCCTGAGAGCACAGACCATGTTAATCTTATTCCTCTCTGTGTCTCTATTGCCTGGCCCAGAGCTTCACACCAAGTAGGGCCTCACTAAACAGAGAGAGAGAGAGAGAGAAGAAGGGAGGGAGGGAAGAATAGATGCTTCAAGAGAAATTTATCACTTGCTTTCTGAATCTCCTTCCTATTTGTCCATCTCAGGTCCTTCCAGGAGGCTGAGGAGCATATTCTTCTAATCAGAAGACTCTAGAAACATAGGGATATAGATAAGTTACTTTTGGGGGGGGTGTGATGAGGTAGGGGTAGGGGGTTAATTGGTTTCTTCCAGCAGAATGAGGTATGAAATATATCAGGAATGAAGAGAAATGTACAGTATGCAGGTTGGGCATCATGTTGAATTCAAGAGTCCAGTTCCTAGGGCAGAAATACATCCTTACAGCCTAAAGAATCTACTCATTTTAGAGCTGTCCGTGGTTTAGTACGGGTGACAGATTGTAATCTCTACCAAATGTAGGTCATATGCTGCTGTTTCCTCCTCTACTCACAGAAGACTTCTGTACTCCAGATATATAGGGGTTCTTCCCCACACTAAGTGGTTCTCCAACACTACTAGCTGGGTGTCCTACAATTTTTTTTTTTTTTTTTTTTTTTTTTTTGCGGTACGCGGGCCTCTCACTGTTGCGGCCTCTCCCGTTGCGGAGCACAGGCTCCGGATGCACAGGCTCAGCGGCCATGGCTCACGGGCCCAGCCGCTCCGCAGCATGTGGGATCTTCCCGGACCGGGGCACAAACCCGTGTCCCCTGCATCGGCAGGCGGACTCGCAACCACTGAGCCACCAGGGAAGCCCTACAATTTAACTCAATTCTGAGACTATCAACCTAGAGACAGCATCACATCTCAGATTAAGGGCTCAGTCCCACAGGACTGCCCCCACTTCAGATGCCAGCCACAAGCCCAGGTTTTCACCTGGGCTCTGACTGACCTACCCACCCCCCAGCCCTGGGTTTGATAATTTACTAGACTAGCTGACAGAATTCAGGGGGACACTTTATTATTACTGACTTATTTAGATATGAAGAGAGATATAGGGTGAGGTCCAGAAAAATTCCTGGCACAGGAGCTTCTGTCCTCTGGGAGTCTGGGCTATGCCACTCTCCCTGCATGTGGTTGCATTCTTGTTCACCAAGCTCTCTGAATCTCATGCTTAGGGATTTTTATGGACGCTTCATTACACAGATATAATTGATTAAATTATTGGCCACTGGTGATTGATCCAAAGTCCAGACCCTCCTCTCTACAGAGGTGGAGAAGGGGCTAAAAGTTCCAAACTTCTAATCACGTGGTGAGTTCTCCTGACAACCAGCACCTGTTGAGTGGTTATCTAGGGGCTTTCCCCAAACTCATCTCATTAACAAATTCAGGTGTGGTCGAAAGAACCTCCTTGTGAATAACAAAACACTTTCTTTTCATCTTTATGACTCTTATCACTTGGGGGAATTCCAAGGGTTTTAGGAACTCTGCCAGGAAAGGGGAGGAAGGCTGAATATATATTTATTATTATAAATCACAGTATCACAGCCACCTCAAGGTAAGACTGCTAATGGGTCCTATCATTTTTAAAAGATGACCTAGGATCAGGAGGGATGTATTCAGTCCCTCAAGAGGAGAAGATAATGTAGATGAGAAACTGCCTTCTCCGCACTTCTCAATTTACCTACAGGTCCATGGGAGGCAGAGCCTGATGTAGAATGCCAAGCAACCCTCCTGTCTTTCATTGGCTGGTGTTGATGGCTTTAATTAGATTACATATTTAGGGAGATTTACACCCTGGTTCAATTGTAATTTTCCATGGGATTCTAACTCCAGGTGTCCCACAATGTCCCAAATGTCCTCAATAAACCTCAGTTCAGCTCAGCACACGTGGATGGAAGAAAGCCGGTGCTCTGCTAGTTTTCTTTCCCGACTTCTCTGTTTTCCATAGCAGCAGACACAACTATGGGCCAGTCACGTCACTGGGGCTCTGTGGTTTCAGCAGTGCTGGGGGAATGTGTAGGCAGTTTAATCTCCTTGTCCCATAGTGGGCTAGCAGTCCATTTATTACCACGTCTCCTTTGCCTAAAGAACCTAGTTTTCCCATATCTAGATCTATTACAGGTAAAATCGATAAACTGTTAGAGTCTTCATTCATCTCTTATCTACCGTACTAACTCTGTGATCTTGGGAAAGTTACTTTGCCTGCCTCAGTCTCCTCATCTCTAAAATGGGGATAATATTAATACCTACTCATAGAGTTAACCAATAAATGAGCTATTATATGGAAAGCACATAGAAATGTATAATAATAGGGCTTCCCTGGTGGCGCAGTGGTTGAGAGTCCGCCTGCCGATGCAGGGGACACGGGTTCGTGCCCCGGTCCGGGAGGATCCCACGTGCCGCGGAGCGGCTGGACCCTTGAGCCATGGCCGCTGAGCCTGCGCGTCCGGAGCCTGTGCTCAGCAATGGGAGAGGCCGCAACAGTGAGAGGCCCGCGTACCGCAAAAAAAAAAAAAAAAAAGAAATGTATAATAATAATTAGGGCTTCATAAATGTTATTTGATATGACTAATATTACTATATCATCACTACTGCAGAGTTAGCTCCAATAAGAGAAGGAATTGAACTTATCCATTCCTGTGTCCCAGGGGCCTGACTCAGTACTTGACACACTGAAGGGCTCGACAAATATGTGTGGAATTGAATTCAACTTCCCTAGCACTAATTATCTGCACCATTCAAATGCTTGCTTTTCACCTAGTTGCTTGCTCTGACTTTTAGTATGCAAATTAGATACTCCCACCTGAGCTGTGGTTTCCTGGAAGTACAGGATTTCTCAGTTACCTTTGTATTTCCCACACCATTTGGCTCATCGTAGTGGTGCTTGATGACTCTTTTAAAAATTATTTTTATTGAAGTATAGTTGATTTACAATGTTTCGGGTGTACAGCAAAGTGATTCAGTTATATATAATTTTTCAGATTCTTTTTCTCTTTTTATAAATTTATTTATTTTATTTTATTTATTTATTTTTGGCTGCATTGGGTCTTCGTTGCTGAACACGGGCTTTCTCTACTTGAGCGAGCCAGCGCTACTCTTTATTGCGGTGCATGAGCTTCTTACTGTGGTGGCTTCTCTTGTTGCAGAGCACAGGCTCTAGGTATGCAGGCTTCAGTAGTTGTGGCATGCGGGCTTCAGTAGTTGTGGCATGCGGGCTTCAGTAGTTGTGGCTTGTGGGCTCTAGAGCTCAGGCTCAGTAGTTGTGGTGCACGGGCTTAGTTGCTTCGCGGCATGTGGGGTCTTCCTGGACCAGGGCTCGAACCCGTGTCCCCTGCATTGGCAGGTGGATTCTTAACCACTGCGCCACCCGGGAAGTCCCCAGATTCTTTTTCATCATAGGTTATGACAAGATTTTGAATATAGTTCCCTGTGCTATACAGTAGGTCCTTGTTGGTTATCTATTTTATATGTTGTGTGTATATTTTAATCCTACACTCCCAATTTATCCTTCTCCCCCTCCTTCCACTTTGGTAACCATAAGTTTGTTTTCTACAACTGTGACTCTATTTCTGTTTTGTAAATAAGTTCATGTGTACCCCTTTTTTTAGATTCCACATATAAGCAAATTTATATGATATTTGTCTTTCTCTCTCTGGCTTACTTCACTTAGTATGATAATCTCTAGGTCCACCCATGTTGCTGCAAATGGAATTATTTCATTCTTTTTATTGCTAAGTAATATTCCATTGTATATATGTACCACATCTTCTCTATCCATTCATCTGTCAATGGACATTTAGGTTGCTTCCATGTCCTGGCTAGCATAAATAGAGCTGCAATAATGAACATTGGGGTGCATGTATCTTTTTGAATTATGCTTTTCTCCAGATATATGCCCAGGAGTGGGATTGCAGGATCATATAGTAGCTCTAGTTTTAGTTTTTAAGGAACTTCCATACCGTTCTCCATAGTGACTGTACCAATTTACATTCCCACCAACAGTGTAGGAGGGCTCCCTTTTCTCCACACCCTCTCCAGCATTTATTATTTGTAGACTTTTTGATGATGGCCATTCTGACCAGTGTGGTCAAACTCATTGTAGTTTTGATTTGCATTTCTCTAATAATTAGCGATGTTGGGCATCTTTTCATGTGCCATCTGTATTTCTTCTTTGGAGAACTGGTAACTCTTCACAGACTTAAAATGTTACATTTCTTAATCCTGATAACAAGGAAATCGTGGAATATTTGTAAGAGCGGCTGGTATGCATGCATTTACAATCCAACGTTGCCATAATTTATGAATGGGAGGAGATGTTCACACCGCCAGAGTGCTAAGACAAGAAGGGGCTGGGAGTGGTTACCTAAAGGCTGGACTGTATATTAGGCTGTATGTTCTCTGTGGTCAAAGAACATTTTTTTCTTCTTTCTCAGGTACCTCACACAGTGCCTGACATGTACCATGTACTCAGTGAATGTCAGTTAAATTGATAAATGTATTCATGCTGGAAACTCCAACATAGGAAGCTCCTATTGCTCCCTGGCGTCCGATACATGCTTATCAGCCTGGCCCTGCACCAAGCTAGAGAGCTCCTGCCCCACTCCACCCCGACTACCACATACTCTCTATCCCTCACTAGATCCTCACCTGTGTCTCAACTTGGCAAGAGGAGATTCATTTTGAAATCAAGTTTGTGCAAAGTTAGCCACAAACAGTTATGAACTCTTCTTGCTGTGCAGAAAGGTGTCGACAATGAGTTCTGCCTCCTGTCACATAGGAGAAAACCTTCCTTTGCTACTTCTTGAATGTATTCTATTTTTGAACCAGCTCAACCTTAGGAACTAGTCTTCCCACCAGTATCAGGTCTTTGAAGAGTATTAGCAGAGAAGCGGCCTTAGGAGATAGACCGGCCAGAACTGCCAGGCAAACATGGCTCCCTCCTCAAACATGAGTGAGGAAGGAGCTTTTTGCCTTGATTCCCCAACCAACATCAACTTCCCCTTTTTAAACAAAGGCTGTGGGACTTCCTTGGTAGCGCAGTGGTTAAGAATCCGCCTGCCAATACAGGGGACACGGGTTCGATCCCTGGTCCGGGCAGATCCTACATGCCACGGAGCAACTAAGCCCGTGCGCCACAACTACTGAGCCTGTGCTTTAGAGTCCGCGAGCCACAACTGCTGAAGCCCGTGTGCCTAGAGCCCGTGCTGGGCTACAAGGGAAGCCACTGCAATGAGAAGCCCGTGCATCACGGCGAAGAGTAAACCCTACTCACCGCGACTAGAGAAAGGCTGTGCACAGCAACAAAGACCAAATTCCACCAAAATAATTAATTAATTATTTTTTTTAAAAAGGCAGTGTAAGATGTTTTGGATAGCAAAGGATAGATCTAACTATGAGCCGCTGAAAACAATAAGGATGTTGATATTTTGCATCACGTGAAGTCTGGAGGTAGGACAGTTTCAGAGTGGGTCAATTCATTGACACACAAACATCACAGATCTCACTTACCTTTTCTACAGCTTCCCCCCACAGTTCTAAGATCTGCTGTAGGTCAGGCCTCATATGCTGTCAAAAAGCTTTAGACACCAGGGAATGTCCCCATCCTGGTCCCTCCATCAGACATTCCCCATGTCTCCCTGGCCAGAATCAGCCCACTCTGCCCATGCGTAAACAATCGCTATGCGAGGTGAGGCCACCACGATTGGCCTAGACCAATGAAGTCTCACCCTACGTGATTAGGTAGAGTCTAAGTTCCTCAAAAGGACGGAACCCTTTAAAGGAAGGCAACCAAAGTCGAAACGGCTCCCTGGCAGGCAACCAACAGTGTCTGCAACAGAGAGGTTTGGTCCCTTGGCCTCTCTAGGAAGGAAATGAGTAAAAGTATCTTAATTTTAAGTGTGGGAAAATCAAACTATTGTAAGACAAGGATCCTGCTTACTCAGAGCCGCAATCTGGTTGAAGAGATAAAGGCTTCTGAAAGTGTTAACTCGGAATGGCTCTACCGTTATTATCTGTGTGGGATGAAACAGTAACAAGGCCCCACTGAAATCTTCTGCTATGCAAAATACTAAAGTAGGCTCACCAGTGCAAAGAAAACAAAATCTTCTTGTAGTACCTGCTGAGTCACATGGTTTAATGGTACGCACATCCCAGTTCCAGAGAAATGTCAACGCTGGAACGGTGATATCTGGCTTTAGTTTCAGTCTCTGTTACAGAATTGACCAATGCCTCCCTCTGAAGAATACAATGCTTTTTTTCATGATCAAAAACATACAATTCACTACTTGCCCGGAGACTCTTCTGGGGGTTCTATAAAGGTTCTTTTGGAAAAACTTGAAATCTTCTAGTCCTCCTCAAGACGTGACTGCAAGTTTTCCTCTCAAAGATGTATATTAAGCATTAAATTGGATGATCAAGTTGCTGTTCTACTGATCACTCATTATTCATTCACTTGATTTAAGGTTGGCCGGTCTCTCTCCTAGTCATACTCTCTGAAACCTGGCAGGACCACAGGTGCTGAAAGCTCAAGCCGCAATTTTGATATCAGAAGGGCCAAAGGAGAACAAAGGGCACAGCCTCTGGGAGCCTCCGCTGACTCTTCTACCCCCTTCCTCTCCGGAAGTGCTCTCCGCTGAGTCCTTCCTCCCCCTACAGCAGGCCTTCCCCAGCTGCTGGGCCTTCCACCCAGGATAAACGCAAGGCAACTCTCAGATTCCTCAGCAGTGAACAACCAACGCTACCCCAGTTATGAAATCTCTTCCTTCTCCGACCCTGCTTCTCTCCAGAGAGGGCTGGAGTGTGTTCTGGGCTCGGACCACAGAAGTAAATTTCCTCTGAAGCAACCTCGAAAAGAAGAAAGGAGTCATGAAGCTGCAGAGTGAAGTTACACAGAAAACTCCTCTGAAGAAACAGCCAGGAGTTTTCAGAGGGCGGGCCAGTTAGCTAAAGTGTGGTCATCTCTGTTGTGCCTTGTCTAAGAGGATGACGTTCCTACCTGTCAGAAAGAGTTGGCTAGAATCAGAGGGATGAGCTAAGTAAACTTTCAGAAGGATTGAGTTTCAAATGTTCCTGCCAGACAGGATTATATGTCCTCAAGCAGGTGTCTTTCTCCTGTGGCCCATGGTATCAGCTGTGTGTGCTCTTTTTCAGGGAGAAGTGGGAACACCGATCCACAGTTAGGAACTGGGGATTAAGATGAAAGAAGAGGGGAAGTATCGCACAGTGTTTAAAAATTAAGCAAACTACCAAGGTTAAAATTCCTGCTCCGGGACTTACTAACTACACTGGGTGAGTGCATTCCTATCTCTAGGCAAACATTCACTTATCTCTAAAACGGGAATAATAGTATCAATAGCTACACCACCAAAGTGTTAGGGGGAATTAAATAAGGTAGTAAAGCTAACAGAATATCGGCTGTATAAGGGATGTGCGTAGCATAGCAACTGCAGCAGTAGCGTGGGAGGTTATTAATAAATGGATAACCAAGCAGCAGAATACAGCACTGTGGGACCTATGACGCAGGGCTTGGCTCTGCGTTTCTGTGTGGTAGAAGGAAGTAGAGATGTCAGGAAACTGGAGGCCAGATCAGAGGTCCCTCTGGGGTGGAGGAATGTAGGGTGGAGCCAGCATGAGATAAGAACTAGCGAGAGAGGGGGAGGTTGTGGAAACACCACCTCATGGTACTGGAGTTTCCTTCCCTGTTTAGCGGAGCTAAGTACCTTAGTAAAGGTGAGCGAATGCATCTCCCATTAGAAGCAGTCAAGTTACTTCATCTCAGAAGCAATCTTCCCCGGGAATTATTGCACTTGGAATCACAACAACAAGAGTACCTCAGACACACCCAGGGCAGCAGCCCAGGGCAGCAGCCCAAGGCACACAGCTCTGCTGCAGTGGAAGAACCTGCTATTGTAAAAAGTAGATTGAAAAGTAGGAGCCCCTCTGAGTTAGGTCAACAGCCAGGTGCAGAGTCACAGAGCCCTTCTAGCCGAGAGCGACCTTCTGGAAAGATGCTTGCTGGCCAACCTGGCATCGGTGGTGTGGTTCGTTGCCCCTCAGACTGACAGCTACACTTAACCAGGAGGTTCCACTTTTTTTTTTTTTTTTTGCGGTACACAGGCCTCTCACTGTTGCGGCCTCTCCCGTTGCGGAGCACAGGCTCCGGACGCGCAGGCTCAGCGGCCATGGCTCACGGGCCCAGCCGCTCCGCGGCATGTGGGATCCTCCCGGACCGGGGTACGAACCCGCGTCCCCTGCATCGGCAGGCGGCCTTTCAACCACTGCACCACCAGGGAAGCCCAGGAGGTTCCAGTTTTATCTTGAGGAGGAGAGTGCCAGAAAAGTCAAGAGAAAGGTGAAGGGTGTTTTTCGTCCATTAACAAAATACTCACACAGGCCCTAGTGTCTCTAATAGTTAGCCATCAGCAAAAAGATGGTTATTCAAGAAAAGATTATAGTGAAATCATTTATTAGGTGGAAATATTCAAATTCAAACCTCATTATAAGCCTATATAAAAACATTTTCTCAATGGATTGAGGATTTATATTTATAAAAAGAAAGAAAAAGAAGCAGCAGCTGCAGTGGCAAAAGCAGCATAAACAAGATAGAAGAAAATGTAAGGGTGCATTTAACTTATCATGGGAGTGGCAATATGAAGTTACAACCACAGATTCTATGATACATCTCCCATGAAGGCCACCTGAATCTGGGCAGGCTTGAGATTGCTTTGACTGATAGACTAGTTGACAAAGTCCAGAGCTATGTCATGAAGGACCTTACAGTTGTTAGCTTGAATGTCCCTTTTTGGAGTCCTGAGCTGCCATGGTAAGAATTCTAACTACTCCAATGCCACCATGTCAGACAGTCCACATGGAAGCACTCAGGGGACAGTCCCTGCTGAACCCAGCCTTTGGGCCATCCCCACAAGGCTCCAGACATGTGGGTGACACCATCTTAGATCCTCTTAATCAGCCAGCTGAGGTCCACTGAATGACTTCTGTCAACACCAGATGGAGCAAAAAATCACGAGCTGAGCCTATCCAAATCCCTGATCTACAAAAACGATAACATATAATGAAATGGTTATGTTTTAAGTCATTAAGTTTTGGTGCCATGAGTTATGCAGCAGTAGATAAATGGAATGTGTGGAGAAGGACCTTCTAAGCACAAAAGCTTGGTAGGAATCGAAAAAAAAAAAGAAAAGAAAAAAAGAACAGATTTGAAATTGTAAACTGTTCTATGTCAATTACCATCGTATGCAAAATTAAAAGGCAATGACAAACTGGAAAAATAGTCTTGTAACACCTCTAACAAACCATTAAGAAGAAAATTACAGTAGAAAAAAATGTGCAAATAACAAAAGCAGTTCTCAAGAGAAAGAAAAAAGGCAAAAAAGAGAAGAGGTGTTTAACGCTATTAGTAATAAAATAAATGCAAATTAAATGACAGTAAGACCTTTTTTGCCTTCAAATTCACAAAGATTTTGTAAAATGATAACAGTCAATGCCTGCAATACTAGTGTGAAGCAAGACTTTTCCAGTACTGGTGGTGGGAATGTAAATTGGTAGTGTTTCTGGAGAACAAGTTGATGATAGGAATCAAAAGTCTCAAATGTCCTTCGCTCAAGTATTTCCGCTTCTAGGATTAAAAAGACATGTGGTCAAGCATTCTCATCACAGCACTATTTATAAGAGTGAGAAATAATAAACACTAAAACATTCAACAGTAAGAGAATTATTGCTGAATTTCAAATAACTGAATACAATTGAGTTGTCAAAAAGCATACTTTCCCAAATATTCAGTGACAGGGGAATACATTTATAATTAAATTAAAATGAAGAGGAAAAGGTGATTAAAGGCATACAGAAAAGAATAGCTGCAATTTTATTCACATAGATGGATGAATAGACAGATAAAAAGACTGAATGGAAACACACAAAAATATTAACAGCGGTCTGTGGATAAAGGGCCTAGGGAAGTATTACTCCCACTTTCTCTTTGTCTGAATTTTTCTAATTTTCCCACACAAAACTGCATTAATTTTACAATCAGAAAAACTTTCTTCTATTAAGTAGGTAATTAAAGAAAAAAATTCCAAAGCAGTTACCTCTAGCAAACTTGATCACAGGGACTTTCAAGTACGAAGAGCCTTCTCAGAAGCCAGAGTGTCTCCCTCCAGAGACCTGTTGTGGTCTGTGTTTTGGAGATGCCTGATTCTAGGCCATGCCCCATGGATTCCCAGACTCCAACAGTATCTCTCTATCATCCCTCCCTCTTTTCCACCACCACTTCCTACCACAGGCGCCCGCGCGCACGCGTAAACACTTCCATTCCTTCAGTTCTCTTCTGTTAACACAGAAATCATAAATTGACAGCCCTAGGCCAAGTAAGATCTATGGATTTCTTTTCTTTGACATCCCTTCCCAAAATGTGTTAATTTTACTTTTAACTAGTTACCAGCATTAAAGGATAAGGAGAGATTTTCACTTCCAGGAAGATGGAATAGACATATGTTTCCCTATTCCTCCCACTAAGTACAACCAAAAACCCTGGACACTATATACAAAATAAACACTACTAAAAAGTGAAGAGAAGAGCCAGATTAGATAGGGATCTTGGGACCTGAGGAACAGCACAGCAGAGATATTCCTCGACTTAAGAAGAGGTTACATCCTGGATTCTCCCAGTGGACCCAATATAATCAATATAATATAAAAAAGACCCAGAGGTTAAACCTGTCATAAATTGAAAGTATTGTTAGTCAAAAATGTATTCAATACACCTAACCCACCAAACATCATAGCTGAGCCTAGCCTACCTTAAATGTGCTCAGAACACTTAGCCTACAATTGGGCAAAATCGTCTAACACAAAGCCTATTTTATAATAAAGTGTTGAGTAGCTCATGTAATTTCTTGAATACTGTGCTGAAAGTGAAAAACAGAACAGCTGTATGCGTACAGAATGGTTGTAAGTGTATCTGATGTTTACCCTCATGATCACGTGGCTGCCACTGCCCAGATTTGCAAGACAGCATCGTACCACATATCACTAGCCCAGGAAAGCTCAAAATTCAAACTTCAAAGTATGGTTTCTCCTGAAACGCGTATCACTTTCACACCATAATGAAGTCGAAAAATTCTAAGCTGAACCGTCATAAGTTGGGGACTGTCTGTAGTGAGTCCCATGGGTTTTCTTTTTGACTCATACATCCTAGATTTGGAGCAAGCCTGTGATCCAGAAATGCCAGCAGGTATAAACAAAAACAAGCCCCAAGGAAAGTCTGCTGTCTATAGCCAAAGGACAGAGAAAGGGCAGCCAACAAGACAGAAAACATTTAGACAGTAACTGCTCTGCCCCAGACAAATATCACTGGGAAAATCTATGGCCCCACCCCTGCCCAAAGCAACAAAGCTGAGTGGGGAGCCTCGACTTCCACCATTGTGAGGTTGTAATGAGGTGCCCCAAGCATGCCACCAGGGTGGTGTCAGAGGTGGCCAAGTAGAAAGCCAGGACTTTCATCCACTACCACTGGGAGGCAGCCCTAACCTCCCCCCATCTTGGGGAATCTCTCCAGTAGTAATGAGGCATACCTCCCACTCCCCAGAGGGGAGGTATCAGAGGAGACCTAGTGGAGAATGGGAACTTTCACACCCACCCAGTGCTAATGAGGACACTCCCATCACTGGAACTCTGATTCCCAACAGCAATAACAAGGAGCTTCCCTAACCCCCACCACTTTAGTGTTAATGGAGACCAAGTGGTGAACCTGGCTTTCTAACCTGCCTGGATCTAACAACGTGGCAGCCCCACTTCCCCTCCCAGAATGGTGTCAGCGAAGGCCAGCTAAAAGAGTAGCTTTAAAAAAGACCCAGAACCTCAGAACACAATACAGCAAGTCCAGGTTCCAATCAAAAATCATTCATCACCCCAAAAACTATGAGGATCTTAAACTGAAGGAAAAAAAAATTTTCAACAGATGCCAACACAAGATGACAGAGATGTTAGATTTATCTGACAAAGATTTTAAAGCAACCAATGATAAAAATGCTTCAATGAGCGATTATGAATATAGTTGAAACAAATTTTTTTAAAAATAGGAAGCCTCAGCAAAGAAGTAGAAGATATATAAAAGAACCAAATGGAAATTTTAGAATGGAAAATACAGTAATCAAAATCTCAGTGTATGGACTTGTATTAGTTCCCTCTTGCTGCTGTGATAAATTATGACAAACTTAGTAGCTTAAAACAATACAAACCTATTACCTTACAGCTCTGGAGGTCAGAATTCTAAAGTGGGTCTCACTGGGCTAAAACCAAGGTGTGTGAAGCCTGTGTTACTTTATGGAGCCTCCAGTGGGGAATCTGTTTCCTTGCCTTTTCCAGCTTCTCAAGGCTGCCCTTATTCCTTGACTTGTGGATCCTTTCTGTCTTCAAAGCCAGCAATGTCCAGTCAAGTCTCTCTCATATCACATTACTCTGACACTGAGTATCCTGCCTTTCTCCTTCACTGAAAAAGACCCTTGTGGTTATATTGGGTACACTGGGAGAATCCAGGATAATCTCCCCATCCCAAGATCTTTAATCACATCTGTAAAGTCCTTTTTGCCAACTAAGGTAATATAGTCACACGTTCTGGGGATTAGGATGTGGAAATTTTTGAGGGGGCAGTTGTTCTGCCTGCCACAATCTGCTCCCAAAGATTCAGGCCTGTCCCACATACGAAATTCATTCACCACATCCTAAAGCTGTCGAAAGTTTCAGTAGATTACTGCATCAACTCAAAATCCAAATTCTCATCAGCTTACAAGTCCCAAATCTCATCATCTAAGTCATTTAAATAGGTATGAGGAAGACCCTGGTTATGATCCAGCCTGGGGCAAAATTCCTCTCCATCTGTGAACCTGTAAAACTAGAAAACAAGACATCAGCTCCTAAAATACAGTGATGGGACAGGCATAGAATAGCAGCTAAAGACATTGCCATTCAAAAGGGAGAATGGAAGGAGAAAATAAGTCATCAGTCCCAAGCAATTCTGAAATCCAGCTGGGCAAATTTCGTTAGGTTTCAAGGCTTCTGTGGCTCAAGGCTCCATTTTCTAAGCTCAGAGCTTCAGTCTTGGTGTTAACCTTTCTTTCTCCTGGAAGGTAGTACTTGTTGGCAGCTGAATAGTTTTATCAGCCTGTTTCATATCTGTAGAATTTGGGGGGTCCAACAGCTCTATAACTGTTAAAGAAATTGAATTAGTACATAATAAAAAAAATTTCTCAAGCCCAAATGGTATCACTGGAGAATTGTAGCAAACATTTAAAGAGGAATTAACATCTATTCTACACAATCTCTTCCTGAAAATAGAGGAGAAGGGAATATTTCCCAATTCATTTTCTGAAGCTGGTGTTACCCTGACACCAAAACTACAGATAGTACAAAAAAAAGAAAACTAGAGACAAATATCAAATATGCCTCATAAATATAAAATTCTTAACAAAATATTAGCAAATAGAATTCAGCAATACAAAAAAAATCTACAAACAACAAATGCTGGAGAGGGTGTGGAGAAAAGTGAACCCTCTTGCTCTGTTGGTGGGAATGTAAATTGATACAGCCACTATGGAGAACAGTATGGAGGTTCCTTAAACACTAAAAATAGAATTACCATACGACCCAGCAATCCCACTACTGGGAATATACCCTGAGGAAACCATAATTCAAAAAACACATGCTTAGCCACAGCAATCAGAGAAGAAAAGGAAATAAAAGGAATCCAAATCGGAAAAGAAGAAGTAAAGCTGTCACTGTTTGCAGATGACATGATCCTATACATAGAGAACCCTAAAGATGCTACCAGAAAACTATTAGAGCTAATCAATGAATTTGGTAAAGTAGCAGGATACAAAATTAATGCACAGAAATCTCTGGCATTCCTATACACTAATGATGAAAAATCTGAAAGTGAAATCAAGAAAACACTCCCATTTACCACTGCAACAAAAAAAATAAAATATCTAGGAATAAACCTAAGGAGACAAAAGACCTGTATGCAGAAAATTATAAGACACTGATGAAAGAAATTAAGAATGATACAAATAGATGGAGAGATATACCATGTTCTTGGATTGGAAGAATCAACATTGTGAAAATGACTCTACTGCCCAAAGCAATCTATAGATTCAATGCAATCCCTATCAAACAACCACTGGCATTTCTCACAGAACTAGAACAAAAAATTTCACAATTTGTATGGAAACACAAAAGACCCCGAATAGCCAAAGCAATCTTGAGAACGAAAAACGGAGCTGGAGGAATCAGGCTCCCTGACTTCAGACTATACTACAAAGCTACAGTAATCAAGAGAGTATGGTACTGGCACAAAAACAGAAAGATAGATCAATGGAACAGGATAGAAAGCCCAGAGATAAACCCACGCACATATGGTCACCTTATCTTTGATAAAGGAGGCAGGAATGTACAGTGGAGAAAGGACAGCCTCTTCAATAAGTGGTGCTGGGAAAAGTGGACAGGTACATGTAAAAGTATGAGATTAGATCACTCCCTAACACCATACACTGGTGTTAAGCTCAAAATGGATTAAAATAAGCTCAAAATGGATTAAAATAAGCTCAAAATGGATTAAAGACCTAAATGTAAGGCCAGAAACTATCAAACTCTTAGAGGAAAACATAGGCAGAACACTCTATGATATAAATCACAGCAAGATCCTTTTTGACCCACCTCCTAGAGAAATGGAAATAAAAACAAAAATAAACAAATGGGACCTAATGAAACTTCAAAGCTTTTGCACAGCAAAGGAAACCATAAACAAGACCAAAAGACAACCCTCAGAATGGGAGAAAATATTTGCAAACGAATCAATGGACAAAGGATTAATCTCCAAAATTTACAAGCAGCTCATGCAGCTCAATAACAAAAAAACAAACAACCCAATCCAAAAATGGGCAGAAGACCTAAACAGACATTTCTCCAAAGAAGATATACAGACTGCCAACAAACACATGAAAGAATGCTCAACATCATTAATCATTAGAGAAATGCAAATCAAAACTACAATGAGATATCATCTCACACCAGTCAGAATGGCCATCATCAAAAAATCTAGAAACAATAAATGCTGGAGAGGGTGTGGAGAAAAGGGAACACTCTTGCACTGCTGGTGGGAATGTGAATTGGTTCAGCCACTATCGAGAACAGTATGGAGGTTCCTTAAAAAACTACAAATAGAACTACCATATGACCCAGCAATCCCACTACTGGGCATATACCCTGAGAAAACCAAAATTCAAAAAGAGTCATGTACCAAAATGTTCATTGCAGCTCTATTTACAATAGCCCGGAGATGGAAACAACCTAAGTGCCCATCATCGGATGAATGGATAAAGAAGATGTGGCACATATATACAATGGAATATTACTCAGCCATAAAAAGAAACGAAATTGAGCTATTTGTAATGAGGTGGATAGACCTAGAGTCTGTCATACAGAGTGAAGTAAGTCAGAAAGAAAAAGACAAATACTGTATGCTAACACATATATATGGAATTTAAGGGAAAAAAATGTCATGAAGAACCTAGGGGTAAGACAGGATTAAAGATGCAGACCTACTGGAGAATGGACTTGAGGATATGGGGAGGGGGAAGGGTGAACTGTGACAGGGCGAGAGAGAGAGTCATGGACATATACACAGTAACAAACGTAAGGTAGATAGCTAGTGGGAAGCAACCGCATGGCACAGGGATATTGGCTCGGTGCTTTGTGACAGCCTGGAGGGGTGGGATAGGGAGGGTGGGAGGGAGGGAGACGCAAGAGGGAAGACATATGGGAACATATGTATATGTATAACTGATTCACTTTGTTGTAAAGCAGAGACTAACACACCATTGTAAAGCAATTATACCCTAATAAAGATGTTAAAAATAAATAAATAAATAAATTACTTTGCTATAGACCCTGTTAATAGGATGAAAAGACAAGCTATAAAGTGGGAGAAAATATCTGCAAATCACACATCTGACTAAGAACTAGTATTTAGAATAAAATAAAAGAACTCTCAATACTGTTTAAAAATTCCAGTTAGAAAATGGGCAAAAAACATGAGCAGATTTTTTTTTACTATTTAATACAATCTATTTATTTTCAAACATGATTTTTCTTAACATCTTACTAGAATAGTCTTATATACATCAGTGTTCAGTCCCATTTTCTTTTTTTTCTTTATTGACGTGTAGCCGATTTACAATGTTGTGTTAATTTCAGGTGTATAGAAAAGTGATTCATATATATATACTCTTTTTCAGATTCTTTTCCCTTATAGGTTATTACAAAATATTGAGTATAGTTCCCTGTGCCATACAGTAGGTCCTTGTTATCAATTTTATACATAGTAGTGTGTATGTGTTAATCCCAAACTCCTAATTTATCCCTCTCCCCCCTTTGGTAACCATAAGTTTGTTTTCTATGTCTGTGAGTCTATTTCTGTTTTGTAAATAAGTTCATTTGTATAATTTTTTTAGATTCCACATATAAGTGACATCATATGATATTTTCCTTTCTCTGACTTACTTCTTAGTATGATGATCTCTAGGTCCCTCCATATTGCTGCAAATGGCATTATTTCATCCTTTTTCATGGCTTAGTAATATTCCACTGTATATATATACCACATCTTCTGTATCTATTCATCTGTCAATGGACATTTAGGTTGCTTCCATGTCTTGGCTATTGTAAATAGTGCTGCTATGAACATTGGGGTGCATGTATCTTTTTGAATTACAATATTCATCTTTCCCAGATCTATATCCAGGAGTGGGATTGCTAGATCATATGGTAACTCTATTTTTAGTTTTTTAAGGAACCTCCATACTGTTCTCCATAGTGGCTGCACCAATTTACATTCCCATCAACAGTGTAGGAGCATACCCTTCTCTTCACACCCTCTCCCACATTTATTATTTGTAGACTTTTTGTGGATGGCCATTCTGCCCGGTGTGAGGTGATACCTCATTGTACTTTTGATTTGCATTTCTCTAATAATTAGCGATGTTGAGCATCTTTTCATGTGCCCATTGGCCATCTGTATGTCATGAACAGATTTCTCTCCAAAGAGGATATACAGATGATAAATAAGAGCATGGAAAGATGTTCAACATCATTAGCCATTAGGGAAATGCAATTTAAAACCACAAGGAGATATCACTACAAACCTATCCGTATGACTAAAGTAAAAGATAGTGACAACACCATACGCTGGTAAGGATGTGGAGAAACTGGGTCATTCGTGCAATGCTGATGGGGATGTAAAGTGCTAAACGCACTCTGGAAAGCAGTTCGGCAGTTCCTTAAAAAGCTAAACATGGAACTACCATACAGCCCAGTTGGATTCTTGGGCATTTATCACAAAGAAATGAAGACTTATGCTCACACAAAAAGCTGTACAAAAGTGTTTAAAGTAGTTTTATTCATAAAGGCACCAAACTGGGAATAACCCAGATGTCCTTCAATGGATGAATTGTTAAACCATGCTACACTGAATACTAAGCAATAAAAAGGAAGAAACTATTCATAGATGAAACAATCTCGATAAGTCTCCAGGTAATCATGCTGAATGAAAAAGGCCAATCCCAAAATACTGTATGATTTGATTTATATAGCATTCTAGAAAGTCAAAATTAGAGAAATGGAGAACAGATGCGTGGTTGCCAAGGGTTAAGCAGGTGGTGGGGTGGGAAGGAAGTGTCTGTGGCTATAAAAGAGCAATAGGAGGGATCCTTGTGGTGATGGAGGTGTCCTGCATCTTGACTCTGTCAGTATCAATCCGGGTTGTAATATTGCAAGATGTTAACCGTTGGGGGAAAGAAAATGGGTAAAAGGGTACTAGGGATCTCTCTGTATTATTTCTTAAAACTGCACGTGAATCTATAATTATTTCAAAATAAAAAGTTTAATTTTTTTTAAAAAAGGGTTTCATGTAACTTCACATAAAAATCGAAATCGAAATCTCTGGAAAAATCACAAGATCTGAGGCACTTCCACATGCGGGTAAAATGGGCTGGTGTGGAGCGGCAGCTGCAGTTCAAGTTTGGGCATGCCTTTGTCAGTTCATCGCAGTCCTCACTGCTCCCTATCGTCTCCCTATCAACTAGGCTCAGGTTTCTCTGCTATTCATTATCCAGCTTGCCCTGCTCATTTTCTTACATCCAGTAAGAGTTCCCTGCCTGGCCCCTGTAGGCATTTGAATTTTCCACTTTTGTTAACTCAGGTTCCTGACACCAGCAAAGCAGAGTAGAAGCAGAGCTACTCATGCTTATGGAAAGCATGTTAACTCATGGAAACACCTTCACTCTTTATATCTCATGTCTGAAAACTGTATGCCTGAGACATGATACCATGTAGTGGAAACCCTTGAAAGTCAGACAGACCTGAGTTAAAAATCAGGGCTTTCCCAGCTGACCTTGAGCAAATTACTTAAATTTTCAGATTTTCCCTTGCAAACTGGGAACAATAAGACATAACTCAATCTACAACACCTGCTACCACAGCAAGGGGCTCATTAATATATTTTCCCCACAACAACAGGACGCCTCTCTTTTTCGTATGGCTTTGTGATCCCTCCTAGTAACCAACAGCTTCTACTAAAAGAGGTTTGTTCCCGCTGGGGCTTTACACATATATTTCCCACTAACTGGGAACTTCTGTGCCACTTTGCTCAGCATCTTTCTAGCACTAGCTCACCATCCTCACCGTAATCCTGCAAGACAGGCACTCACCTGTATTAAGCTCAACTTGCAAATGAGGAATTTGAGGCATAGAATTATTTGGTTCTTTAAGCTTTAGCCAATAAATCTGACTCTAGAATCTGTGCTTCAACTAGCTTTTCCACCGCCTCTCTCTGTTTCAGGCTTGGCAGAGTTCAGCAGAGCTTTTCTTTCCAGGCTCTCCCCAGGGACTAGCCTATGCCTTTTGCTTGATCTTGCACATTATAAAGGTAAGGCTGACAATGATACATTCCTGGTCAGCCTCGGTTTACAGCCTTGGAAAGACTTTGAGAACCCCATCTCTGTTTCACCCTCCTCCCCTGACACATGAAATCTTTTGGAGTGAGCATGTGACTCAGGTACCTGTAGGCTGCGCTGTGTTGGGAGATTTTCAGATACCACTGGCCAAGCACAGGGTGTTATTATCAAGGACGTTTTCCTACAGCAGCTTTACTGGCATCTCTTTCACAATCCGATGATCTTTTATTGGCACTAACTTATATTGGCAAAAAGAAGGGGACAAAAAACACACAAAACAGGCTGAGTGAAATATCACCTCTCCCCTGAGGATCGGTGGCTGGCTGAGCTGCTCAAAGCTTGTCACTCACCGGAGATGAAGAGACTCAGGAAAAACAAGCACTCCCTGGCTCTTGACAGAGTGTCCAGGAGCTTCCCAGGATATGAAACCAGAGAAATGCCTTCAGCTAATTTCTCAATGGTTAAGACTCTCCAATAAGGCAAAACTGGATTTGATCCCTGGCTTTCCACTTCTTAGCTGTGTCAACTTGGCCATGGTTCTTAACCTCTCTTGCTAAGCCTCAGTTTTCCCATTTTTGTAAAATGGACATAAGAATCCTAATAATGCCTTCCCTGCAGGGTCTTCAAAGGAAAGATATGAGGTGATCCAAGAAATGTGCTTATACACAGTCAGCACTCAATAAATGTTAGTATTGTATTAGTGGTGAAATTTGTGATAAGCCAGGAAAAAATAATAGCCATTAGTATTGTTAAAAGTGATAGGATTTGAATTATGCCATGGAAAAAGTGGTGGTAGTAATGGTGGTGGTATTTTAGCCATTATCAGCAAAAGAAAACAGAGGAAAAAAATGACAAAACCTCAAGGAGTGTCCCAGGGGAAGCTTTCTTCCCACAGAAGTTGTATTTGTCAGAAATTCTCTGCATTTGAATATTTTAAAATTAAAACATGTTTTCCTATTAGATTATTATTCCAGAACTGTTTTCTCTTCAATTTTGATAAATTCAATCTTTTCTTTAAATAATGGTCAGGCTTCATCTCTTTCTATCTTTGTGACCTTGGGCAACATTGTTTACCTCTTTCAATATCAATTTTCTTATCTAAAAAATTAAGTTCTGGAATCACCTGAGATAATGGACATGAAAGTACTTTGTAAAAGTATAAACCTCCCCCTTCCCCGTAGAAATGCTGAGTTATAACGGCTCCAGTTCTACTCTCAGTTGTGTTCCTTACTTAAGACATCTGTGAAGTATACTTTAAATTAGAAAATAACAACCATTTAATTTCTTCTATAAGATTGAATTTTGTGCAGCGTATTATCTTAAAAGAAGACAAAACTTTGGAGAAAACTGTGCTAATGAGGTACAGGCATTTAGTGTGAAGAATATTTGAAACACTTGATTAATACTTTAGGAAGGTGATAAAATTCTCCCCATTTACAGGAAGGCAGACCAATAGTTGAAGAACAGAAGGATTTCTGAGAGGTTATCACAGAATCAGTCTCTTTGACTTCAGTCTCTCCTATTTCCAAGACAGCCTGGAAAATATGACCAAATTAATCCTACTAATATATTGGTTTTCATCGTATTGCTCCCTTGCTCAAGAATTCCCAGGAGTCTTTATCTACATGAAAAGCTCCGGCTCCTTAGCCTGGTATTTCACTATCTTACTTTATAATATGGCCCTACCTCCCTTCTATGGCTTGGTCCCTGCCTTTCTCCATAATTTGCATATTCTACTCCATCCCAGCTTCATTGTCTCCTGGACAGTGCACGCTTATCTCCTACTCCAAAATTTGTTCATGTTATACCCTTACCAGTTTGCTTCTCCTTTACTCATTCATCTACTTGAATTCTATCTTCCCCTATTTATTTTCTTTTTTTTGCCCATCTATATTTTCTTAGTTTTCTGCAATATTTGTTATTTAAATCCTAGGTGTTCCTAGGGCCTAGCTTCCATACTTCCTTCCCCCAAAGTCCTGGCTGGCTTTGATAACTGCTTCTGTGATTACTATCTGGACCACCTGCCAGAGCTCTTAGTTTTCCTGTGGGTGAATCTTTCTCCCCGAAGAGACTGTTTTGCTGTAGGGCCCAGGCCAGTCCTTTTCTTTCCCATGCATTGTGTTTTGTTTATTCCATGACTCTTTCCAGAAAGGTTTTAGGACAACTTACAAGAACACACACACACACACACACACACACACACACACACACACACACACACACACACACACACACACACACACACACACACGATTACAAAATACAAATAGTACGAGAAAGAAGAGGGAGCCAATGAACATAAATAGGCAGTGTAGACTTTGACTTCCTCCAAGGTCTCTCAACCCCAGGTACTATGTTCTAATACCTCATTAATACCTTTTAATGAAAATCTAGCAAGGAAAAAGATGGAAGAAACCAAATACAAGTAAAAAGAAGAGAAGATGTAAATAAAGAATCCAAGATCTTTAATCCTCCATTCATTGATTTATTCCATCATTCTGTAAAAAATTTTAAGTACTTTTACGTACCATGTACTGGTCATATAACTAGTCCCATAACTTAAGTGACCCTCTTCATCTATTTAGCCTTATTTGTTAGATAATACAAATTTTGTTGTTGTTGTTGTTGTTGTTGTTGTTTTTGTTTTTTTCGGTACGCGGGCCTCTCACTGTTGTGGCCTCTCCCGTTGCGGAGCACAGGCTCCAGACGCGCAGGCTCAGCCGCCATGGCTCACGGGCCCAGCCGCTCCGCGGCATGTGGGACCTTCCTGGACTGGGGTACGAACTCGTGTCCCCTGCATCGGCAGGCGGACTCTCAACCACTGCGCCACCAGGGAAGCCCCCAATTTTTTTTTAATAAAAAGGAAGGTTAAACTTGTGTCCCTTCCCTATTGAATATAAAATAAATTTGAAAGAGAACATTTTTACATAGATATTTCAACATTGAATGCCAGGACTGGCCCATATATTTGAAATCTAAAGCTAATTTGCAAGTTAAACATTGATCCTAAAAGAGGCAAAGTGTTTTCTGAATTTTCTTTATGTTTCATGAGTGCTAAGTTTTCTGGGAAATTTGCATTTATTAAGAGAATTGGGTAAATCTAATGACCAATGAATATATAAAAATTAGTCAACCTGACTGGTATCAAATTATTGGTAGTGATACAATTTTTAAAGATAATGTGAAACCACAATGAAATCCCACTACATACCCACAAGAACATCTAAAATTTAAAAGATTTTAAACACAAAATATTGAAAAGAATAGAATAAGCAGTACTCTGATAGGTGTATGAATTGGTACAACCATTTTGAAAAACAGTTTAGCAGTTTCATAAGAAGTTAAAATGAACATCTACCCTATGATCTAGGAATTCCACTCCTAGCTATTTGTCTGAGAAAAATTAAAAGAATTGTCTACAAAAGAATGTTCATAGCAGCTTTACCCATAGTAGCCAAAGTTGGAAACACTCCAGATGTTTGTCAACAGAAGAATGAATAAACAAGCTTTGATATAGTCATACAATGGCAAAACACTTACCAGTAAAAAAGTAACAAGCTACTGATATGTGAAACAGCATGGATAAGTTTCAAAAATATTATACTGAATGAAAGTGTATAGTGTATGATTCCACTTATATGAAACTCTAGAACCTACAGTGATGGAAATCAGATCAATATTTGCTTCTTAGGACATAAAGGGAGTTGACTGGGAAGAAGCACAAGGAAATGCTCTGGTCGGACTAAAATATCCTGTGTCTTGATATACATTCATGAAAATTGATTGACAGTAGTTCCACTTAAAATCTGACCACTTCACTGTATTCAATTATAACTCAATAAATCAATCAAGTTTTAAAAAATAATGCTGAGGGAAATTTTGGGAGATAGAAGTATTCTAAAACCGGATTTTGGTGGTGGTTGAAACTATATGCATTTATTAAAAATCATTGAACTGTTCATTTACAATGAGTAAATTTTATAATATGTCAGTTATACCTCAATAAACTGTTGAGTAAAAAGATAATACATTCAGTATTGTACTGGAAGTATAGCTGATACAATAAAACAAGAAAAGGAAATAACAGGTATATAGATGGGGGAAGAAGAAATAAAACAGTCTTTGTTTTCAGATGACATGGTCATCCATGTTGAAAATCCAAAACAATTAAAAAAAACCCAAAACCCTCCTGGAACTAATAAGTGATTATAGCAAGATGACAGGATACAATGTTAATATACAAAAGTCAATCACTTTCCTATATACCAGCAATGAAAAAGTGGAATTTGAAATTAAAAACACAATACAATTTATAGTCACATCCCCAAAAATAAAATACTGAGGTATAAATTTAACAAAATATGTACAAGATCTATATGAGGAAAACTACAAAGCTCTGATGAAAGAAATTGAAGAAGAACATAATAATTAGATATTCCATGTTCATGGATAGGAAGACTGAATATTGTCAACATGTCAGTTCCTCCTAAATTCATCTGTAGGTTCAATGTAATACTAATCAAAATTGCAGCAAGTTATTTTGTGTATATCTATAAAATAAGTCTAAAGTGTATATGAAGGGACAAGACACCCAGAATAGCCAACACAATATTGAAGAAGAACAAAGTTCAAGGACTGAAGCTACCTGACTTTAAGACCTACAATAAAGCTACAATAATCAAGACAGTGTGTTATTGATGAAAAAACAGACAGATCAGTTGAACAAAATAGAGAGCCCAGAAATAGGCCCACATAAATATAGTCAACTTTTCTTTCACAAAGGAACAAAGGCAGTACAATGGAGCAAAGATATTCTTTTCAACAAATGGTGCTAGAACAACTGGACATCCACATGCAAAAAAAATGAATCTAGACATAGACATTACACCCTTCACAAAAATTAACTCAGAATGATCATAGATCTAAATATAAAACTCTTAGAAAATAGCATAGGAGAAGACCTAGATGATCTTGGTTGTGGTGATAACTTTTTAGATACTACACCAAAGGCACAATCTATGGAAGAAATAATTGATAACTGGACTTCATTAAAATAAAAAAAACTTCTGCTCTGCAAAAGACAGCATTAAGAAAATGAGATGACAAGCCACATACTGGGCGAAAATATTTGCAAGAGACACATCTGACAAAGGATTGTTATCCAAACTGTATAAAGAACTCTTAAAATTCAACAATAAGAAAACAACCTAATCAAAAAATGGCCAAAGAACTGAGCAGACAGTTAGTAGACCTTAGCAGACACTTTGACAGTTTCTTACAAATCTACACATACTCTTACCATATGATCTAGCAGTTGAGCTCCTCGGTATTTACCAAAAGAAATTAAAAACGTATGTCTACACAAAAACATGCACACATATTTTACAGCAGCTTTATTCATAACTGCCAAAACTTGGAAGCAACCAAGATGCCCTTCAATAGGTGAGTGGATAAATAAACTATGGTACAACTAGACAACGGACTATTATTCAGCACTAAAAAGAAATGAGCTATTAATCCATGAAAAGACATGAGGAAACTTAAATGCATATTATTACGTGAAAGAAGCCAATCTGAAAAGGCTAATACTGTGTGCTTCCAATTATATGATATTCTAGAAAAGGTAAAACTGTGGAGACAATAGAAAGATCAGTGGTTGCCAGGATTTTTGTTGAGGGATGGGGGGAGTGGCAGAGGAGAGATGAATAGGCATAGCACAGAGGATTTTTAGGGCAGTCAGAATACTCTGTACAATACTGTAATGCTAGATGCATGTCATTATACATTTGTCCCAACCTACAGAATGTGAAAAACCACCTGTGAACCCTAATGTAAACTATGGACCTTAGATGATTATGATGTGTCAATATAAGTTCATCAATTGTAACAAAATGTGTCACTCTGATGGGGGACATTGATAATGGTGGCTAAAATGTGGGGGGGCAGGGATGTATATCTGTACCTTCCTCTTCATTTTGCTGTGAACCTAAAATGCTCTAAAAAAATAATGGCTTTCGGGGCTTCCCTGGTGGCGCAGTGGTTGACAGTCTGCCTGCTAATGCAGGGGACATGGGTTCGAGCCCTGGTCTGGGAGGATCCCACATGCTGCGGAGCAACTAGGCCCGTGAGCCACAACTACAGAGCCTGCGCGTCTGGAGCCTGTGCTCCGCAACAGGAGAGGCCGCAATAGTGAGAGGCCCGCGCACTGCAATGAAGCCCCTGCTTGCCACAACTAGAGAAAGCCCTTGCACAGAAACGAAAACCCAACACAGCAAAAATAAATAAATTAATTAATGTCAAAAAAATTAAATAATGGCTTTCAAAAAGATCATGCACATGGCTATTGAGGTACAGAGAAAAATAATCACTTACAGACTTCTGGGTACAGTTTTTCTTCAGAGCAATTTAATGATATATATCAAGAGCCTTAAAGTAAGGATGCTCTCTGACCAAGAAATTCCATTTTAGTAAAATTTACCTTGAGAAAATAACGGAGGGAATGCACAAAGATTTAAAGATATGTATTGAACTGAATGGTCATTTGTCATAGTTAAAAGTTGGAAGCAACTTAATGTCAACCATAGCATATGACTGAAATAAATGTGTATGAATGTGTGTACAAACAGTAGCTATTATAATAAAGTTGTAAATTAATATTTATCAACATGGAAAGTGGTTCACAATATATTAATAGAAAAAGCAGGTTGGAGAACATATGCAGAAAAGAGAATAATTAGTATTATTGTATAGTACTTTTAGTAGTCTGTAGTAGTACTATATAGAGATTTCCGTAAGGATCTATAACAAGGTGATAAGGATAGGTATCTCTGGGTGGTAGGATTATGGGGGTAACTTTCTACTCTTTCACAAAAATTACATGTGCCTTTTACAAAAGATATATGTGTATATATATATATATATTTCAAAGTCTTTAAAATGAGTTAATAGGAAAAGACAGATCTGTGGTACATATATGGTACATATATGGTACATGTGATAAATATGGGGTTCTTATGAGTTCTGAAAATTTGGGGCATGCTACTCTATGCAATAGATGTGTATAAACTAGGTTGCACTTTCCATTGTGCTAATGGAAGAAAAATCTGCAAGAAAGGTAAAGAATCATTTGATCATGTGAGTAACTATCACCTCATGTTTCTGTCTTACCAGGTTCACATCATTTTAACTTTTAGTATTACTTAAAACAGAAAATACCCAAATCATTATTCTTTTGTAATGTCCTGGTCAAGTTATTTATCGCAATCATTTTAAGAAAGCCCTAGGTCAGTGTTATGTTTTACTTACCCGATTTACAGGGTACCATCACCTTCTCAACCATTCTGGGAACAGCCCCAAAGGGAAGAATTCACGTGCTTAGCTGGAGTCACTGAAACTCGTCTACATAAGCAGGCAGGTTTCATCTGCCTCTAACAGACCCTGGTCAGGAAACAAAGCAATCTCCCTGTCCAAGAGAAAAACAAAGAAAGCAGGCACATCTGGGTAAAATCTAACACTCAGAACGTTCCTTCATGGAGACAAGAAATAAAAGCATCTAGAGTGCACTGTTCTCCAGAGAACCTGAGCTCTAAACGTGGGTCAGCTCGGCCTGGCACTGTCCCCATCTCAAGAGAGAATGAAGCTGGAGCTCAGAAAGGGCGACTTGCCCAGTTATGCCAAAAATCAGTGGTGAGGCTACGATTAGAATCCTTTGTCTCCCAAAGTGCTGGAGGCTCTCATAGGCAAAGCACACAGTGTGGTGTGATGAAAAGACTACCTGACAAGTCAGGAGGCCTGAGTTTCAGAGCTGGCTTTGTCACTACCTACCCTTTCAGGGACCGTTACTCTTCGTGCACAACATGAGGAGGTCCTACTAGAAAATGTACAAGGGCTTCTGCAGATCAAACATCCTAGAGTTTCTAATTAGCTCACACCCTCCCCTTCCCTGTCTCTTCAGGTTTAATCCTTTGGGGCATGCTTGCCCCTCTATCCTCCCTCAGTCCATGGTTCTCTTGGGCACACCTGTCCTGTGATCTCCAAGCCGTACGAGGTCAGAAGGATGTTCCCTGGGCTGCCCGAGCAGGTGCTGAAACATTTCCCCTGTTGCTGCTACCATTTAGCTAGAGTCATGTTAATTTTTTTTTTTTTTTCCTAACTGGATTAACAAGGCACACATATGTCTATAGACAAAACCCCATTGAATACATTTTCAGAGTAAATAAAAGTTTAATTTTCTTTAAACAGACATCAAGTGCTTGAGGATGTGTGAAGCCTGGAAGAGTGATTTCCTCAGGCAGCCTGCCTCTCCCAGGGGACGGGGCTGCCCAAGTCTTGACCCAAAGAGGGAGAAAAGTATGGGTACAGGGGGAGAGGGTTCTGCCACATTCAGCTAAACCAGATCGCAACCCAAGTGAAAAGAGAGACAGAACTAGGTTATGTTATCAATCAGTTTTCAACTTCAGTTAACTTTATTGGCTTGACAAGGTAGACACATTGCCAAAGTCAATACAGTAGGTCTGTGTGCATAAGGCGGGCTTTGGTGCTAATCGAGGTTTTAATGCCAGACATCCTGACCTGTGAATGTTTCTTAATGTCCTTCTTGGTCCCCAGCTGCCCCATGTTGTGGTTATAATCTTGCTATGGAAGGTCATAGGATTTAACTTTAGGGTCCTCAAACCAAACTTATGGTAAGGGTCTTCTCTCCTGAAACCCTTTTATACTATTGAAAAACCCTGTAAACTTATATTTTTATTTTGTATAATATATACTATCCAACAAGAAAAATAGACAAGTAGTTTCAGGTAAGATATTGTTAAAATAATTCACTTCCTAGGCAGGTTTTTAAAGTAAAATTTATCACTAAGGAAACTATCTAAAATTTCCTTATCAAAAAATCTTGCTGGGCTTCCCTGGTGGCGCAGTGGTTGAAAGTCCGCCTGCCGATGCAGGGGACACGGGTTCGTGCCCCGGTCCGGGAGGATCCCACGTGCCGCGGAGTGGCTGGGCCCGTGAGCCATGGACGCTGAGCCTGCGTGTCCGGAGCCTGTGCTCCGCAACGGAGAGGCCACAACAGTGAGAGGCCCGCGCACCGCAAAAAAAAAAAAAAAAAAATCTTGCTGTAGTGTTTACCTTTCTAGTAAACACCTAATTAAGCTGTTAATATCTAGGATCATCCTGCAAAGCACCTCCATTCTTAGGAGAAATGAGGATATGACTGTTTTCTGGTTGGACAAAGTTTTATTTCATGATTTTGGCAGCACAGATACGCACTATGTTCTCATCACCAAGAGCCCAGCCCAAGCTGCCAGGCTGAGAAGCAGGGCAACACATAAAATATAAATTATAGACAATAGATGATATCAGATCATGAGCAGATCGTGAGTCTGGCCAGCAAGTGTGTGATAATGGCTAAGCTTACTGTTTAAACAAATAGTTGTGTTTTTGTTTTTTGGGGTTTTTTTTTTTGCAGTACGCGGCCCTCTCACTGTTGTGGCCCTTCCCGTTGCGGAGCACAGGCTCCGGACGCGCAGGCTCAGCGGCCATGGCTCACGGGCCCCAGCCGCTCCTCGGCATGTGGGATCTTCCCGGACCGGGGCACGAACCCGTGTTCCCTATATCGGCAGGCGGACTCTCAACCACTGCGCCACCAGGGAAGCCCCAAATAGTTGTTTTAAAGGAGGTGAAAGGTGGGAATGTAACATATGTTTCAGATACAACACATTTTATGGCACAAGCTACCATTTGGGGTACATGACCTATGGTACCTCACCTTCACCCCACGGCAGCATGCACTAATTATATTATGGGCCTATTATTTTTTGTGAGCTGCCTGTATTAAATGACTGAATGCATTCATACCTTCAAAAGCTAGAATACTTCAGCTGCAAGGAACCTCCTAAAGCAGCTAGCACAATTCCTCTCATTTTACAAAAACTGAGATCTAGATACGTTTGTTTGCATGTTTTGTTTAAGGTCAACATTTAAGTACTAAGGTGATACTAGAATTCTAAGGTCTCTTGACTCTTAGAACAGTTAATGTTCCATTATACCAAAATCCTACTGCACACTTGGCTTCTGTACTTTGCCCTCGACATATTCACATAAAAGTTAAAACAAGTGTAGAAAGAGGCCAATGTCCACCAACAATAAATCAACCAATTGGCAGATTTTTCCACTTCTCCTAGCAATTTACATGTTCATTTCAGTAGTCTTTACAAGGAAAGCAGTTTACTTATTGGTTGGTTAATTTAACTGGTTGAAGATACCCTGTAATTTAATGTAAAGACCAAGACATAACCAAAGTCTTCTCTATTCTGTAGGTTTAATAAGCATTCCCAAAGGAAGGTCATTGCCGTTATTATTACTAACATAATCACAACATCAGTTATATGAGAAAAAAGATATATATGTGTGTGTGTACGTATATATATATATATGTACACACACACACACACACACACACACACACATATATATATATGCCTTCTTGCCTTCTAAATATTTGACTAGTTCTTCAAAACGTATATTTTTCAAAGCGACTCAGAATGACTGGTGAGAGTGGAACAGGGGAACAGATTTGTCGGAGTGTAAATGACAAACAATCCAGCTGTGAACTTTTTTCCCCCTAGTCAAAGGCCTTGGGGAATTAACAAGTTCCTTGAGTCAGGATCTTAAATATTTATGTACACTCCAAGTGTACTTATGTTTGAGATCGTTACTAATTTTAAAGATGTCCAAATTAAGGGACTGGGATAAAATCAAGGACTAAGATGAACCAGTGAAGATCTCCATTTCCAAAGCATTGAGAGCTATTATCCAGAAGAATAGCGCATCATACTTTGATCAGGGAAATTAAAATGTTCTCCCAAGCTATTCTATTTGTAAAACCTTTTCCAAATTGAATTCCAGTTGCAGAAATATCTTTGGCAGGTCAACAGCAGGGGCTGAGAGCCTGGTCTGTGCTAGCTCTGCTGACTGCAGCGACCAGGGGTGGAAAATCTGGGCTGAAGGAGGAGAAGCAAGAGCTGGTTAGACAGATCCCACACGAGGAAGGACAGATGGTGGCTAGGCAGCTTGTTTTAGCCACGGGTCTCCCCCATCTGCTCCCTTGACTCTAAGATATAGAGAATTGCTACACTGAAAAATGCATGTTAAAGACAGAGGTGGCTGGGAGAGAGGGAGAAAGATGTATCGGGTCCTAAGGCTTTGTGTAAGCCACTCCCTGAGGTCCAGAGAATCTGAAGGAGGTGTCATGGGAGCAGGACCCTGGACCAACTAGAGGTGTCCTAAAGCCCACACTGGAGCCAGGCTGGTACTCCTAAACCTTGGCTTTGCTAAACCTTGGCTTTGCTACAAGCTGGCCCAGAGCTCGTGGCCAGGTCTTGGTGTCCTCCTGTGGAACAGAATCAATTTCACACATGAGCAGAGAGGCTGCTCTGTGACTATGATGCAGTAAGAGCAGGATAAGAATACTCTGTGATCATGTCTGAACAGACAGAAACGTGAACATTGCCAAAACCTTCAAAATGACTCAGTATCCCCTATCCTGACTGATATGCATGACTGCTATTTCTTTACCAATTACCTCTTTAACATTACTCTAGTCAGCCTCTTCAATCAAAGAATTACCTCTGCTTCCTGGCAGCATTCAATTCAGAGCAAAGCCCTGCCTCTATAAACCCTACCCCAAATCATCTAACACAAGCAAGCCCAAGTCCTTTCCTTGGTCCTTTCTTTTTTTGGGTAGTTATATCAAAATTTGATTTTTTCAATTGAAGTATAGTTGTTTTACAATGTTGTGTTAGTTTCAGGTGTACAGCAAAGTGATTCAGATATATATATATATGAATATATTTTTAATATACAAAAAATTTTCAGATTCTTTTCCATTAGAGGTTATTACAAGACGTCGAATATAGTTCCCTGTGCTATACAGTAGGTCCTTGTTGTTTATCCATTTTTATATATAGTAGTGTGTATCTGCTAATCCCAAATTCCTAATTTATCCTTCCCCTTTGGTAACCATAAGTTTTTTTTCTGTGTCTGTGAGTCTGTTTCTGTTTTGTAAATCAGTTCATTTGTGTCATTTTTTTAGATTCCACATATAAGTGGCATCATATGATATTTGTCTTTCTCTGTCTGGCTCACTTCACTTAGTATGATGATCTCTAGGTCCGTCCATGTTGCTGCATCCTAAGTCCTTTCTAACACCTTCTTTCTGACACACCCTCTGGTTGCCCATGGTGGGGAGCTCCATCTGCGCAAAAGGAGCAATAAACCCAACTTGTTGAACCACAGATGGGTCCTGCTGGTCTTCACCTGAAAGGCGAAGTGACAATAGTGTCTGTTCTGTGCCAAGCTGTGTGCTGAATTTTGGGCCTACAGCTCCAAACAAAGCACCTTGTCCTGTCCTCAGGAAGCTCACAATCGGACGGAGGAGACATGGGCGCAGCAGGCAGAGACTGTAACCTCCAGAGTCGTTAGGAGTCAAACAAAATTCAACAGAATATCAAATTAAATAGCCCTAAGGGTGGTATGATACTGAGAATATGCAAGAATAGAAAACTCCCTCAAAGCCAAATTTATTTATTATTAGCAAGAAGATAATGGTTGCAGATCTTCTAATTCCATCAAGTTCAAGTTAGAGTTACTATACTTATAAATGTATTTATAAATCTTAAGGTACCAAAGATGTCCAAAATCCAGTCAAGTGGGCAGCAAGAATGAGAGCTTCAGACTTCTTGAGTAAACAGAGAATTAGATGAAGTGGCCAGGAGCCTAGACGACCAACCTCTCTAGTGTGAAAACCTACAAGTTTATAACCATTAAATAAAGCCCATCATGGTCATGCACAAGCCCATGTCCTGGCCAAAACCCTGCTCCTAAGTAACTGAGATGGCAACTGTGTTCCTTGAGGGAGAGTGTGTGTTTCTTAACACCAGGAAAAGTGAGAAGTAAGTAAGTAAGTTAGTAATTCTCTAGTATCTAGTAAGATACTAGAGAACCAAACCATAGTATTGATAATTTTGTATTAAGAAAGAAATTGTGTATATTTGCTCTTTGTGTGTTGGTAATTCTTAAGAGAATTGGGCCTATTTGAGGCATAGCCTTGAAATGTCAATTTAAAATACTTGATGAGTAATTGATGTGGAGTAGTTGATGTGGAGTTTTATGTTTTAAATTGAAAGTTGAATTCTTATTAAGTTTACTGAAACATGTAAGAGAAGTTTAGGACCCTATATTTATAAATTTAAGAGGTTAAATGTATATAAATATTTTTTTATTTTTTAACATCTTTATCGGGGTATAATTGCTTTACAATGGTATGTTGATTTCTGCTTTATAACAAAGTGAATCAGCTATACATATACATATATCCCCATATCTCCTCCCTCTTGCGTCTTATACTGAAGTACTCCAGAAAGTTTTGTTAATTGAAATATGTGTGTGTGCATATATATAATATATATATTTATTTCATATATATACACATATATATATATAAATATATATATATATTTTTTTTTTTGCGGTACGTGGGCCTCTCACTGTTGTGGCCTCTCCCGCTGCATCAGCAGGTGGACTCTCAACCATTGCGCCACCAGGGAAGCCCTATATACATATATTTCAGAAGGTCTATGAGGATAAGAAATTGGGACCAGGGTTGGCAAACTCTGAATATGTGTGTGTGTGTGTGTGTGTGTGTGTGTGTGTGTATATATATATATATATATATATACACACATATATATTTATATATACACATATATATATTTATATATGAAGTGGTTACTAAACTCAGCTAGACCAAAAAATAAAATAGTTACACATGTAAGCTGAGCCAAAAAAGCTGTGTTTTTCAAATTTTAACTTTAATAAGTGGAATATTAACATTTAATCCAAAAAGTAAACCTTTGTGGTGTTTTGGTTTATTTTTTTAATTTATTTTTTTATTGAAGTATAGTTTATTTACAATGTTGTGTTAATTTCTGCTATACAGCAAACTGACTCAGTTATAAACATATATACATTCTTTTTTATATTCTTTTCCATTATGGTTTATCCCAGGGTATTAAATATAGTTCCCTGTGCTATACAGTAGGACCTTGTTGTTTATCCATTCTATATGTAATAGTTTGCATCTGCTAACCCGAAACTCCCACTCCATCCCTCCCCATCCCCCTCTCCTCCTTGGCAACCATAATTCTGTTTTCTGTGTCCATGAGTCTGTTTCTGTTTCATAGATTGGTTCATTTGTGCTATATTTTAGATTCCACATGTAAGTGAAATCATATGGTATTTTTCTCTTTCTGACTTACTTCACTTAGTATGATAATCTCTAGTTGCATCCATGTTGCTGCAAATGGCATTATTTTGTTCTTTTTTATGGCTGAGTGGTATTCCATTGCATATATGTACCACATCTTCTTTATCCATTCATCTGTCACAAAAAGTAAACCTTTGAATAATGTTTTCTACTCAAAAGTCCCTTTCAATGGCATCTAGAAACTCATATGAACATAAGCAAATGTCATAGTGAATGAAAAGTGCTGTGAATGGGGAAGGATAACATATGCTATAAGAACAAGGAGAGGGACCATATTTGACAGTTTGGAAGAGGTCTATTATAGGAGGAACAGGTAAACCAAAAAAAATGTGAGGATGGAAGAGAGGAGGGCCGAGCCACAGGAAGTTTATTCACTTACAAATACTGAGTTTGTAACAGGCACCAAACTAGGGGCTGGGGAGACAGTAGCAAAGGAAACAGGATTCCTTCCTCATGGAGCCCAAGGCCAGGAGGAAAGAGGGAGCTCGGTGTCCTGGGGGGAACATAAAGAAATTCAGCGTGAGGAAGCCCATCCTGGGGGTGTAGAAGAGGATCCCACACAGTCTCCTGAACAATCAACCTCAGGGCACTAATGGATACACGTCAGGACGTCAAGTACCTAATATGGTGCTATGAACTGGAAGGCCCAGCAAACCATTCCTTCCTCTTCAGCTGTCCCTTATTTAAGTTCTTTTTGCTTTGAGGGTCAGAGCCTATTTGTAAATCAAACATTTAAATTTCCCTGGGGCTCACCCCCTGAACTTCCAAACTACCAACCCCTGAATCCAAGGCTCCCTGCAGCCTAAACAGACTGAGGGCAAGTAAGAAGGTCACCTTTTGCTTAAGCCTGAGGTCCCGGCCTACAGGAACTGGCATGATTTGTTCATAAAGACCCCTGACGACCCGGAGGAGGATGACCCTTGTCTCTCAGGGGTGCCATGGGGAACTGCTGGCTGGGTCAGTGGATACTCTGCATATAATGGCTCATTTAAAAAAGAAAATAGATCCTATTTTCCAAAGGCCAAATAGGTAATGAGGTAACAGTAAGAAGTGGGGAAACAGAAGGTCTATAAGGGTAAGAAATGCGGACCAGGGTTGGCAACTTCTGACTAAAGAAGGATGGGGACAGAAATGACTCCAGGATGAGGGAGTTTGAGAGCCATTCCGACCCACCCCAGAGTTTAAGCCTCCCCCAGAGGATGTCGACTTCACTCATACAAAGTATTTTATACAAAGAGTGGTAGATCTGGGATTCACAAGATTCATTTTCAATTTTATAGGCTACTGCTTTCAAATAACTCTAAGCTACATCACACATCTAATGGAGTGGATGTGTGTCTCAGGGGGAATGATCGAGAAGCATTCCCTCCAAAGGTCCTGGGGACACTGAAATGGGCTCCACTGAAAGAATCATTTCCATCAGCGTGTGCAGACCTTCTGTGTGTGTGTAATCCTTTTCATCTGAGGTTATCAGGACATGAAAGCCTCTCGCTCCTGGGCATGCCATCTGGGATTGTCTGGTGGCTCTCTGGCTGTTAAGGACTCTGGACATTATCCCCAATTCTCCATGGAAAAATTGTCCTGTGTTTCATGTCAACAATAGTTGAACCAAACTGCCTTTGACATCCTGGAGTTATCTGCTCACCCAGGTGACATTGAGCAGAGCTAGATGACTGGGAGATGGCAACTCAGCCCTGACATCTGCCCAGTACCAGCAGCAAGGGTTCCAGGAGTTACATGAGCCACTAGGGCCATCCAATATGCCAACTGTCACTGACTTACCATGCCACCTTGGGTCACTGACTTCCGCACTCTGTGCCACCTGTGAAATGTGCATAAATAGCACCTCATGTCCTTCTGTCCCTCCTCCTTCCTCTCCTGCTCACGTTCACCCTCCCTCTCTCCCACCCTTTCTCCCTCCTCCTCCCTCCCCCTCCCCTTCTCTCTCTCCCCCCCTCCCCCTGCCCCATAGATGAAGATAATGTGTCTATAAAGCGCTTTGAGCTCCTTGGAAATAGAGGGTCTATAAATATAAGCTGTTATCTCTGTTACCATGGAAACATTCACAGAGAACCATACTCCATTCCTGCATTTGCTGAGCATAATTCTGGCCTTCTCGCCCTGCTGGCTTCTTGAGGCGATTAAACAACCAATGGTTTCACAAAGCACAGCAGCCAGGTAGAGGGTGGGGGCCCAGGGCAGAGCTTGTTTGCTATTCAACTCTTCTTCATGTCAATTTTCAGAACTTGTGTTTCTGTTTACTAAAGTAGAGGAAGGTACGAGATTGGCCAGAGTCAGCTATTAATCGAAGGATGCAAATTATGGCAGGTATAGGTATGCCACCCAATCAAAGACCCTCATCTATAGCAAGGCTCAGGCAAGGGAGAATTCCAGTGAGCTTCAGAAATAATATCACCCGTTTCCTAAATTTTCTCTGACTCTTGACTCCTCAACTTCAGAACCATGGCTGGCAAAATGTTGGAGTAAAGAGAGTTAAGAGTCTGCACCTTTCTGCCAGCCTGTGACCTTCTGGAAAGCAGGGGCTGTGTCTTTTTCCTTATAGTTTCTGCAGGGCCTAGTACAGTGCCTGGCACATAGCAAATGCTGGACAGAGGTTTGTAAAAGAAATGAATAAGTGCCATTTGCTATGACACAGCTGAAATTGTTGCTGAGTAAGGCCTATGCCTTTTGGCTTGGACTCAAGATCCCAGAGCACATCAGTTCTTGAAGCTTCTTGTCTGCTTTCTCTACTCCCCACTCCCATCAGTGAGAGCAATGTTGCCACTTTAATTCTAGTTCCATAGGTGGTCCTGGGAATGTTGATGTATAACTGAAAGCCTGATATGGGCGAGTCTAGAATAACATATCCTAGTTGTTAACCAAACAACTGTAAGTCTTGTGCAAAATGTAAGGGTGTAAAAACGATGGAAAAAGTCATTGGTCCTTTCAGGCAGTGCTGTGATCTCAAGGGGAAGTTTGCCAGGCCTCAGATGAGCAAAGGTAGAGAAATGGGATGGGCTTTGGAGTCAGACAAATCAGAATTCACTGTGTGAGCCCTGCCACTTACCAACTTCCCTGAGCCTCAATATTTCCATCTGTAAAATCCAAATAGCTCTTATCTCACAGGTTTGAGGTGACGGTGAAATGAAATAAATGAATGATTAACACATATTCATTCCATCCCATTAATTTGTCAAAATGCAGGAAGAACACAATTAGGTTTTATTTTTCAGTCATTTAATTTTTTAATTGAAGTATAGTTGATTTACAATGTTGTGCTAGTTTCAAGTGTACAGCACAGTGATTCGGTTATACATATACATATATATACATATGAATATTCTTTTTCAGATTCTTTTCCATTATAGGTTATTACAAGATACTGAGTAGTGTTCCCTGTGCTATACAGTAGGTCGTTGCTTGCCTATTTTATATATAGTAGTGTGTATATGTTAGTCCCAAACTCCTAATTTGTCTCTCCTCCCACCCCCCAGTATCCCCTTTGGTAACCATAAGTCTGTTTTCTATGTCTATGAGTCTATTTTTGTTTTGTAAATAAGTTCATTTGTAACATTTTTTTAGATTCCACATAAGTGATATCATATGATATTTTCCTTTCTCTGACTTACTTCACTTACTATGATGATCTCTAGGTCCCTCCATATTGCTGCAAATGGCATTGTTTCATCCTTTTTCGTGGCTGAGTAGTATTCCATTGTATATATATATATATATACCACATCTGTATCCATTCATCTGTCGATGGACATTTAGGTTGCTTCCGTGTCTTGGCTATTGTAAATAGTGCTGCAATGAACATTGGGGTGCATGTATCTTTTCTTTTTAAATTTATTTATTTATTTTTGGCTGCACTGGGTCCTTGTTGCTGTGCACAGACTTTCTCCAGTTCTGGCGAGCAGGGGCTACACGGGCTTGCAGCACATGGGCTTCTCATTGCAGCACACGGGCTTCTCATTGCAGTGGCTTCTCTTTGTTGCCAAGCACAGGCTCTAGGCATGCAAGCTTCTTTTTGAATTAGAGTTTTCATCTTTTCTGGATCTATGTCCAGGAGTGGGATTGCTGGGTCGTATGGTAGTTCTATTTTTAGTTTTTAAGGAACCTCCATACTGTTCTCCATAGTGGCTGCACCAATTTACACTCCCATCAACGGTGTAGGAGGGTTCCCTTTTCTCCACACCCTCTTCAGCATTTATTATTTGTGGACATTTTGCTGATGGCCATTCTGAGGTGATAACTCCTTGTAGTTTTGATTTGCATTTCTCTAATAATGAGCAATATTGAGCATCTTTTCATGTGCCTCCTGGCCATCTAACACAGTTTGTTTTGAATAATGTACTTACTAGTTGATTTTAAAGGTCTGGCTGATGTTTCAGATCCCAGCAAGATGGGAGTAAGTGATAGCTCTGCCTTTGAGAAAGGGGGTGGGAAACTTACAGGAAGAGCACACACAGCTCAAGCATGCACAGGGAGCCAGGTAGCACTGGCTACATAATTTGCAGTGTTCAGTGCAAAATGAAAATGCAGGGCTGGGCTTCCCTGGTGGTGCAGTGGTTAAGAATCTGCCTGCCAATGCAGAGGACACGGGTTCAATCCCTGGTCTGGGAAGATCCCACATGCCGCAGAGCAACTAAGCCTGTGTGCCACAACTACTGAGCCTGTGCTCTAGAGCCCGTGAGCCACAACTACTGAGCCCACGTACCACAACTACTGAAGCCCGCGTGCCTAGAGCCTCTGTTCCACAACAAGAGAAGCCACTGCAATGAGAAGCCCGCGCACCGCAATGAAGAGTAGCCCCTGCTCGCCACAACTAGATTGAGCCCACGCACAGCAACGAAGACCCAATGCAGCCAAAAATAAATAAATAAAATAAATTTATTTTAAAAAATATCTAGAAAATGCAGGGCCACTTGTTAAAAATTATTAAGAATTTCAAGAGGGTCATGGCAGAGCACTAAACCTTGTTCAGCTGCATGGGTTGTACACACCTGCATGGGTAATACACACACCTGCATGGGTAATACACATACCTGCATGGGTTACACATACCTGCATGTGTTACAAAGCCACAAAGCCAGCCATAGAGCCACAGGTGGAGGGGAACTTGCCATTAAAGTTCCCAGGCTTGCTAGAGATCATCATACTGATGAAATAAGTGGAGCAACAGTGTCACAGTGTTACGCAAATGCGGATTTTGTCATCACTGTAGGTCTAATACAATCAGAGAGGCCACTGGAATGTTTGCTACGAAACACTTGAATACACTGAATTCATATTCTAAACTAAACTTACGCTGTAGTAAAGGTCATTTCAGGAGGGAAAACTCATAAAAACAACTATACTCTTAAAGGGGTGATTAATGATTGTATAAAATATGTTCCAAGGTTCAGATTGCTCCTGTATCCTTGTTCACAGAGGTGCAGGGGTGAGGTCAAACAACAAAGCATATACAAGACATCCACTATTTATTCAATTGCTATTTAATAAGCCCTTACTGTATCAAGTCAAGGTACTAGGCCATGTAAGGGAAACAGAAAAAGAGATTCTCTTCAGCCAAAAAAAAATGAGAATGTTAGCCTTGCTGATGTCCGAAGTTGCTTTCAGTTCTAACATTTTAGGATTCCTTGATGAAGATATGGGGCCTACCTTTAAGAAACAAGCCTGGTACAATAGCAAAACTAAATAGAAGTTGCTCTGTATAGAATGCTTTTAAATGGAGTTTTAAAAATCTATCATTTATACTCATACATATGGACCTCCTACCTGCTAGGATTTTTTTTTTTTTTTTTGCGGTATGTGGGCCTCTCACTGTTGTGGCCTCTCCCGTTGCGGAGCACAGGCTCCAGACGTGCAGGCTTAGCGGCCATGGTTCACGGGACCAGCTGCTCTGCGGCACGTGGGATCTTCCCGGACCGGGGCACGAACCCGTGTCCCCTGCATCGGCAGGCGGACTGTCAACCACTGCGCCACCAGGGAAGCCCTAGGATTTTTATATGGTCTTTCACCTCAATTTTTACTGATCCCTTCAAACACTGGGAGCATTATCTTTTTATTTTTTTATTTTCAAAAAATCTGGTTGTAAAACTAAGTCACAGGGATGAAAATGGATTTTCCTGGAGTCAAATAATAAGATTATGGCAGGGCTTCCCTGGTGGCGCAGTGGTTGAGAGTCCGCCTGCCAATGCAGGGGACAGGGGTTCATGCCCCGGTCCGGGAAGATCCCACGTGCCGCGCAGCGGCTGGGCCCGTGAGCCATGGCCGCTGAGCCTGCGCGTCCGGAACCTGTGCTCCGCAACGGGAGAGGCCACAACAGTGAGAGGCCCACGTACCACAAAAAAAATATAATACTAAAAATAATAATAATAATAAGATTGTGGCAGAACCTAGAACCCCTTGATAAATTATGAATTAATTTTCAGTGGTCCCCATTCCCCCTGCACCTTCCGTCCACTAATAAAGAATGCAATTAAAGTGGGCCATCCTCCTTTCCTTGCTGCCAAGGTATAACTTTTCATGAAAGACTCTGCATAAAGCTGGTCAAGGCAATTTTGAGTGCAGGCTTTAAAAACCAGACAGACCTTGTTCAGATTCTGGTTTCACCACTTATCAGTTATTAGGGACCTGGGTGAATTACTTAAACTTTTCAAGCCTCCATTTTCTCATTAGTTGAAATATTAGTTCCTCTTCAGTTTATTTGATAATTAAAAGCATCCATCAGTGCCTGGAACATAATGGCTGTTCATCCCATGTTGAGCCCATTCCCTACCCCTCCATCTTCCATTCCTCCTGTAAAGCCTTTCATGAACAGAACGTCATGGGACTGTAACTGTCCCATTATTTCCCTGAGACACATGGCCCATGGAAGAACAAACTACCCAGAGAAGAAGCCAAGAAGCCCGGGATAGATGAGGCCAAAGACAGGTGTTGAGTTGATTAAGTCTAAACATGGACTTCATTTTCAACCTTGAATGTGCAACATCCCATTGAATGTTTCTTCTCCTTTTCCTCAGTTTACTATAACCCCTCACGAGACACACAGCTGTGAAATCCTGGCACTTTATTTGGTCCAGGCATTTGTACATCAGAGTTAAACAGTCAACTTTAAAAGCAGGAAAAGGAAACAAGGTTGCGAGAGAAGAGACCCAAGAATTCCACCTATTTCTTCCAGGAAATGGAAGCCCTGAATGGATTCAAGTGTTGCTGAGGTGTTAGTCAGTGGACTCATTAGATGTTTATATAATAAACTGAAACTAAAGGAAGAAAAAAGATGCTATTTCTCTCACCAGACTATTATCCTGAAGTGAGGACAGGCAGATGTTGCCACACATGCCAGAAGGACGGGGCTTGCGTGTTATTCTCAGGGCAACAGGAACCCCTAATATACCAAAACTAATACCCCCAATGGGCCTGAAATGTCCCCACTACTAGAGAGTCACATTGAATGATAAGGCACTGAGCCCCAAGGAGTCCCTAGTGCATATGCACAAGAAGAACACACAAATTTAAGGGAATAGACATGGGATGTAGGAGTTCCGATGGCAGAGATCCCACTGGCAAAAAATGAAGAAAGAGAATGAAAGCTGCCGAAGACAGGTTAATAAGGTTTTGCCTGGGCTCAGAGTTCTCAATGGAGAAAGTGCTCAGGACAGCTTGCAACTGGCATGGGGGGTGTTCTCATCCCATCTCACCTTACGGCCTTCCTGGTAGCCAGACCTGCCCAACCCTTTCACTTGGTGTTTGTGCTTTGCTCTGAGCCCACCCCTTGTTGTCATATTATGTTTAATTTAACCTTCACTAAGATCTGAGGGATTTAAGGTACACTGTTCTAATCTGGAGCATTTGGTAGCAAAGAATAATCTCAAGCTAACTCAAGAAAAGGGGAGCGTTAATCAAAAGATACAGAAATCTCCTAGGAATCCAAGGAGAGTCTACACGAAACACTTGGGCCCCATGAGAAGAGAAACTGAGAAGCTGTTCAGAGCTCTGGCAGAGGTTGCTAACCATCTCCCAGGGTTCACGTCCCTCTTCTTCTTCTTAATACAGAGCCCTCTGTGCTTTATCTGGGTGCATGGCTGCCAGTCTGGCACTACAGTTCCCAGCCTGCCTTGCAGCCGGGTGCCGTATTGTAAGTAAGGGAGTATAAATGGAAGTGAGATGTATAAATTTGGCATCATCTTCTTAAAGCCAAAGACACTGTCTAAGATTTTTCTCCTTGCAGTAAGATGGAATGCAGATTTGGTATTGACTCAGCCTTAGCCATGCAAAGAAGGACAACACCGTTGGGGACGCCAGAGTAACAAGATGGAAAAACAAGGGTCCCTTGATAACTTCATGTAACAGAACCGCCTTGCCAGCCTGGACTATTCACCTCCAGGCTGTTAGGGAAGAAAGAAATAACTGTTCTTTTCTTTGAGCCACTCTCTTTTTGGGTCTCTGTTACAGTGGCTTGGCTCACATCTTAACTAATATAAGAATCGAGAGCTAGCCCATAGACGGAGCTTCCTTTGAGTCACAGCCACCCTTGTTTACTCTTCCATAATTGGGTGGAAGGGGCACCGTCTTAATCAGCTCAGGCTGCTGTAACAAAATACAGATATTTATTTTCTCACAGTTCTAGAAGCTGGAGGTCTAAGATCAGGGTGGCAGCATGGTTGGGTAATTGGTGAGGGCCCTCTTCCTGGCTGGCAAACCATCTTATTGTATCTTTGCTTGGCTGAGAGAGAGTTCTGGTGTCTCCTTCTAATAAGGGCTCTAATTCCATCTTGGAGCTCCACTCTCATGACCTCATCTAAACCTAATTACCTCCCAAAGGATCCATCTCTTAATACCATCATACTGGGGTTAGGGCTCCAACACAGGAATTTGGAGGGAGACCTAAACATTCAGTCTATAATAGGCACCACCGTAAAAACAGAGCAGTTTCGGAAGCCCTTATAGCACACGTCCACAGATCATGTAGTGAGGAGAGTCAGCTGAACAAGCATGTGAACTCATGATCTGTCACTCAGTTGAGGTTCCTGAAAGTTCAATACCTGGGAGATATTAATTCTGTGAGCATCATATTCTAAAATCTCCAATGGATTATATTTTCTAGGTGCAAGTCATCTATTCTCATATCATTTCTAATCACAGCACAGGAGAATTTTACACACGCCAGTCGTTCTGCTTCTCAAACTTTAGCATGCATCACAATCAACTGAGGACTTGTTCAAACAGATCTACTGGCCCCCTACTGATACACTAGGTCTGGAGTGAGGCCTGAGAATTTACGTTTCTAGCAAGTTCCCAGGTGATGCAGACGCTGCTAGGCTGGACATCACACTTTGAGATCCACTGATATACATCATCCACCACTGTCCTACATGTTGTATCGGAAACACACATTAAAAAAAAGCAAAAACAAGAACAAAATTTAAAAAACAACACACAGCTATTGCTGGCATACTCCACAGAGTCTTAAAGCCAGATGCTAATAGAAACACTAAACACCATGATATTTTAGCTTATTCAAAATGCAAGGATGCATTTCTGTTCTGTGACTTGCTAAGTTGTAAACAAATACATCATTTGTTTAACAAATATTAACAAGTGATTTTATTCTCGACCAGGCACTAGGAGCTAGCAGTGACAAAGCAGACAAAAATGTCAGTCCCTATAGAGCTTAAATTTGAGCAGGAAGAGCTGTCATTTGTTGAGCTTCTGTTATGTCCTAAGCCCTTTTCATTAATTATCTCTAACTCCCACAAAGACAATAAAATATAGGTGTCGTTATTCCCATTTTCAAGATGAGAAAGTTGACCCTCATATCGTTAAGTAACTCACAAAATCAAATGGCTCTGTCTCCAAAACCCATGTACTTTCCATGACACCACAGTGAAATATAGTGGCTAACACTACTACACAGGGATTTTTAGCTGAAATACCCTATATTTTGCCAGCAAAGGATTTCTTTTTCATTGCTATGGCCTGGAAAGATCTTTGAAGGATTGGGGACCTTCAAGTGTAAGATCTCAAGGGCTGGATGAGAATATTATAGACTGCAAGGAAGGGATAGATTTCCTAACTCTTGACTACAACACACTGGATCATCCGGCCAGGCAAGTTAACAACGGCAGGGCCACAATGAAGTTTTTGTGGGTTCAGAAGTTTACCTTGAACAGCAACTGTACATAAAAACTAGCAGGTGCCTAGTTAAAATTGGAGATCATTTCTTCCTTCAATCATTTATTCAGTAAATGTTTCTTGAAACTTCTGTGAGTCAGGCACTATGCTAGGAAGTGTGGGGAATTCGAGGTAAGACTTTGTTTCTGTTCTCAAGCAGGTTACAATGTAAGTATAGTAAGTTCCCTACATACGAACAAGTTCTGTTTTGAGAGCAGGTTCATAAGTCCAATTTGTTCATAAGTCCAACAAAGTTAGCCTAGGTACAGTTGGCTATATAGTACTGTACTGTAATAGGTTTATAATGCTTTTCACACAAATAATACATCACAAACAAACACAAAAAATGAAACATTTTTAATCTTACAGTACAGTACCTTGAAAAGTATGGTAGTACAGTACAACAGCTGGCATACAGGGGCTGGCATCGAGGGAACAGGCAAGAAGAGTTACTGACTGGAGGAGGGAGAGGAGGTAGGAGATGGTAGAGCCGAAGGATCGTCAGCAACAGGACACAGAGGGCAAGCTGCACGTGACAATGTACGTCAGACACGTGAACTAACTTACGTGATGGGAAAGTTTGCAGCCTGAAGGTTCGTATGTAGGGGACTTACTGTGTAGTGACTTCTTCCTGGCCTTCCTCCAGCTACTGCATTTGGGGTTCTCTTTGGGACAGTAACTTTTGTCTTATGTTTTATACTTTGAACTTTTTATCTTTATTCATAATCCCAATTCATACATCAGTTTGTGCTGTTTGGTTTTGTTTGTTTGTTTTAGTGGAGCTATTTATATAGAGGAGTTGGGTATTTGGTGAGACAATATAGTGAAGTATTTTTTTAAAGAGAAATGACAGTGATTATCCAAGATCTTGGGGGAATATTAAAAAGAGGAGGTGGGTCCTGAAGCGATGGGAGAAAAGAAAAATTCTTGGAAGTTAAAGAATCTATGATCCTTAAAAAAAGATAGGAACTTACCCTCAAGTAGAGAGAGAGGAGAAGAGAGTCTTAAAAGAGGAAAAAGATGGGCTTCCCTGGTGACGCAGTGGTTGAGAGTCTGCCTGCCAATGCAGAGAACACGGGTTCGTGCCCCAGTCTGGGAAGATCCCACATGCTGTGGAGTGGCTGGGTCCCGTGCTCCGCAACGGGAGAGGCCACAGCAGTGAGAGGCCCGGGTACCGCAAAAAAAAAAAAAAAAAAAAGAGGAAAAAGAAATCTTTGTAGTGAAGTAAAAAGTGCAACTAGGTGGGCAAAAGAAAGACAAGAACACTCAGTAGAACTCTTCCTTTAAAGGGTTATCCCACCCTTCGTTGAAGTGCATACTTGGACTTCATTGAGTGGGGCTGCCCATGTGCATTGTCAACTTCAGGGTATAGTACACCTCAGTTTTTTCAAAGAAAACAAGGATTAAAGTTTGTCAGCTCACAGGTTTGGATGTCTTTAATAGGTGAATACAGTGTATGTCTTCTTAAGTTCAGAGGCTTGAAATCAGACCGAGGGTTCCACAGAGGACTCAGTTCTTCATTCAAAAGGCCCAGCTAGAGCTCTGAGTCACCACTTCACCTGGGGATGGGGGCTTGGGGGTGTGGGGGGAGAAGACAGCAAGTGACTGGTAACAATCGGGTCTTTCTTTTTACTCCTTAAGAATCCCTCAGCAAAGGTGCTACAGTGAGCACACATTGTTTTATTTCCACATACGCTTGATCTAAGCACAGTGAGCAGCTCTGAATTTTCTAGTGTGTTTTCAAATCTCAGAGGTCTAAGCTGTCTTATGTGTTTCTTCATCAAGTTTAAGCATATTAAGATAGTTCCTGAATACAACAGTCTCATCCTAGGACACATTCCAGTGCCTAGCGTGGGGGTCTTAATTATAACCAGCTGTGCTATCTTCCCAAACTTCTACACACCCTAAGGTAGGGCTTCTCAATCATCTTGGTGCTTAGTTACCAGGGAAGCTTGTTCACATGCAGATTCCTGGGCCCTATCCAGGTAGTGATTCAGGAGGACGTCGGGGATAAGCCCAGGAATGTGCCCTTTAAAGGAGTCAGCCAGGTAAATCTGATGCAGAGGATGGATTCACGGTCAACATATTGAGAAAATCTGTGCAGTTGTCTTAGGGTTTGAGACAAATGTGCAGGGGGACCTCTTTACTCACTCAGCTAAATTTATAGAGCATATACTATGTGTCCATCTGTGATAGGTAGAGGGGATACCATGCTGGACCAAGGCTGTTCTTATGAAACTTAAGTAAGCAAATAATCACACAAATGAACGTAGAACGGCTTCAGCGACAGACGGCACAAAGAAGAGTTACACAGTGCCATGAAAACTCGTGGCTAAGATGTTTTCCCTAGTTTCAGACATCTGGGAAGTCTTCCCCTGAAAGCTCAGTAGGTGTTACCTAGCCAAAAGGGGAGAGATAAACCCTCCAGACACAGAGGGACTAGCGTGTGTAAAAGCCTTGAGGCCAGAGGAAGCTTGGAAAGTGTGAGGAGCTGCCAGAAGTTACCCTGGGGACTCAATAACGTGTAGTCCAATGTTGGCCAACCCGAATCAAGACTTCAAAACTAACGTGCCATCCTTTCAGAAGGCTGATGAAACTGAAGAATTATTGATTTGCTGGAAGTGGCTCTTAATTTGCAACCAGATGTGACCTGCTCCAATGTGACCCATTGTCAGTTAACGGGCTAAAACTGGCAGGGCGGCTGGCATGCTGGGTCTGGATCAATCACACACCCTGTGCCACCACAACTCATACTAAGATTAGGCAACAGCTATCTAAATCCCACAGCCCCCAGAGAGGCTGGAGGAGATTGAATCCACTGTTGCCATAGGAAGTAGAGAAAGGAGATGGGGGCAGAATATCAACAGATCCAGCCTTTGCCAATAGGGCAGAGTCACAGATCACGCCCATAGCACAATCTATATGCATCTGTTTTCTGCACGCTCCTTTTGAGATCTTTTCCAGCCGTGCTCCCCTGCTTCCTCCAGAGCCACTTCCTCTGATCCCGGTGACCTGGACTTCTCTAATGGTTTGCTCTTACAATGGCTCGCCTTTCTTACCACAAAAGAAAGAGATTTGATATTCTCATTGGACAACATAGATAATGGCAGCCATCCCAGGATTTGTATTTTGAAAAAGGTCTGGAAAATACTAACTCAAAAGAACAAATCAATATGTGTCAAATTCCTCTGTGTCATTGTGGTGGAGACAGGGATAGACCCTATAATTTTTAGCTGGGCCCATGGTGCCCAAAATAAAGACTATATTTCTCATCTTTCCTTATAGCCAAGTGTTGCCCTGAGGCCAAATTCTGACCAGTGAGATGGGAGCAGGCACGCCGTGTTACCGCTGCTGGATGGATGTTTCCATAAAGGGAAGTTGGCACTTACATCTTTCCTTTTCTTCTTTGTCCTCTCTTCTAGCCTGGCTGGGAAGACTGCCGTCCTAGGCACCATTTTGGCCCATGAGAGCACGGGCCACATAGGAGGGATAGTAAAAAGGGAAGCTGGAAGAGGCCCAAATCCCTAAGGATGTAACAGAATACAGCCATGTCCCCATTCCTGGACCGCTTTCCTCTGGACTTGTAAGTGAGAGGGAAATAAATCCTATGTTGTTGAGGCCATGGTTATTTTGGGCTTCCGTTACTCACAGCCAAACCTAACTCCAACTGGTAAAACCATCATGGAAGATTTTTCTTTCTTTTCTTTTTTTCTTTTTTAATGGAGGATCACAGTGAAGTTGCTTCTTGGGGTCCCTCAAATGTAGGCAACGATATTCTCCATCTTCATGTGTGGCTGCTTCTTCAGGCCAACCCAAGCTGAATTATAAGATGGAAAATGAACACGGACTAGGGGCCCGAGGCCTTGGTCTGAAGCCCGTCCAGCCACAAGCTCTCCTGCTATTTTCTCTCACTGGGCTTCTGCTTCCTCATCTGAAAAATAACCTCTAAGTTCCATTACACATCGTAGAGTTTCTAAGACCAGACATGCTAGGCCTCCCCCAAGCCTTGTGCCCACTCTGCCTGTCAAGGGAAACTGTTACCAGGATGAAGAGTTTTCATCTAACCAACAACAGGTTGTGTTTTTAAAGTCTATCATTACTTGTTTAGAACTTGCAACACAGTTTTCCACAGGTCTATAATGTACATGAAGTTTAGGGTCTCGAGCAAACTCCAGAAAGATATTTAATCAGCTTTCCGTTCAGCTGTAGTGCGGGGAGAGTCAGGGAACCAAAACAATATGTAAAAGATTGGTGTGGGGGGAAAAGTGCTCAATTTCAAATTGGAGGAGGGACAGAAATGTCTTTTCCTTCGCCCTTGGTAGAGAAGAGGACACACACCCTCCCTCAGCCCCGTGTTCTGCTGGGGAGAATAATCACCTCAGAGTAACAGCGCTTCCCTTTCACATCCAGATTCCTATGAAATGAGAAAATGGGAGTCTCAACAAACGTAAGAACACCAAGGGGGGAAAGTGGCAGGGGGCGGTGGCGGTGGTGGTGGTGGGATGAATTGGGCGATTGGGATTGACATGTATACACTGATGTGTATAAAATGGGTGACTAATAAGAACCTGCTGTGTAAAAAAATAGATAAAATTTAAATGATAAAAAAATTAAAAATAAATTAAAAAAAAAGAAAATGGGAGTCTCAGTAGGTGTCAAATATGACACCTATGAGACTGCTGCCTGGTTTTCTTCAGTCTAATTCTGATTTCATTTGAAAACTTTGTCCTGCAGAGAAAAGAAAGGCCATTTTCTGGGAATGTCCAGATTCCCTGAAGTAGATATTATGCAGAAGCCCTGGGAGAGGTAAAGGGAGGAAGGGTGCTCTCTTTTAAGGAAATTATGCCTTATGGTAAAGTCTGACTTTTCCTGTTGGTCGCAGTGGCACAGAGCCTAGGCATCACCCAGTTCAACCAAGGGAGTTCAGCAATGAAGACGCAATGAGGACAGACCTGATTTCATATGCTGGAGGAACGGAAGCAGGATCTTTTTCTTCCTACCCTGATGAACGTCAGAGTGTTGGGAATGAAGTCACAGTTCTCCGATGGACTCTGATCTGCTCCGCTCTTTTTCTTCCTGTAGAAAGGGCAGTCCAGACCCTTTACCTCTAAGTCTCATCTTTTCTCTATTAAAAAAAAAATCTTTGTCCCAGGCATTCCTTCCATCTACCCTTCCTAAACATAGCCCACATTTCCATGTCTTTGCACAAGCTTCCCCCCTGCCCGCCATGCCCTTCCCCTCACTTCCCCTCACAGGCTAACTCTTCCTTGCACAGATGCCACCATCTGCAGGAAGCCTTCCCAGCTCTCAGGAGGTCCCTCTCTTGTGTTCTCTCCTAGCACCCTTGGCAAGTATCAGGCTGTCCCCACATGAGAGAATAAGCTGCTTGACCATCTCGACTCTCTGGTGACCAGCAAAGTGACCCAGCACACGGTAAGGTTACTGATATTCAATGAATGAGTGTTCTTCTCACAGGGTTGTTGGAATCCTGTTCAGGGCCCACCTCTTCCCAAAGGGGTATCTCTCATGTCTAAATTCCTATTGTTCCTCTTGTTTGAGGTATCCATTGTGGGACATGATCATTTACTACCCTGCATTGTTGTCTGCTCATTCCCGTGTATCTGGCCTCACTGACTCGATTGTCTGCTGCTAAAAGGTCCAGACGTCTTCTCTGTCTTTTGTGACTCCCTCGGTTTCTAAGGCTATGCTATATACACAGTAGGCAATCGATGAATGGTTGATGAATAAGTACATGAATCCAAGGCAGGCTTCTTTAAATTGTGACCCAATGAGACTTACATTATCTTGGAGAGCTTTTGACGTGTACAAAAAATAAGAAGCTTTACATGATTCCACCCATTTGGTGCCGTGAGGTGTGCTTGCACTTTCTATATGTACACATCTTCCTTCTGAAGAGGCAGTTAGGCCTAGTGGTTCAGAGCACAGGCTCTGGAAACAGGCTGCCTGGCTCTGAATGTGGGCTTCCCTCTTGCTAGCCTTAGGGATCTAATCTACATGAGAGACTTAGTTGCTTTGTTTGTAAAATGAAGATATAACAATAATAGGAGTGTATTAGTCAGGGCTCTTCAGAGAAGCAGAACCAATAGGATATATATAGGTATATCTATAAGAGGAGGTTTATTATAGGAAGTGTCTCACTCTGTTTTGGAGGCTGAAAAGTCCCATGATTTGCCATCTGCAAGCGGAGAACCAGGAAAGCCAGCGGTAAGTCAGTCTGAACTCAAAGGTTTAAGTCCCAGTCTGAGTCTGAAAAACCCTAGAACCTAGAGCACCAGTGTCTGAGGGCCGGAAGAGATAAATGTCCCATTCAAGCAAAGAGAAGGAGTTTGCCCTTCCTCTGCTTTTTTGTTCTACTCAGGCCCTCAACGTGCTGGACAGTGCCCACCTGCTTTGGTGTGGGTGATCCTTTTTACATAGTCTACTGATTCCAATGCTAATCCCTTCCAGAGATACCCTCACAGACACATCCAGAATAATATTTTACCAGCCATCTGGGCATCCATTAGTCCAGTCAAGTTGACATGTAAAATTAACCATCATAGGACTTACCTCATGAAGTTGTTAAAACAGGTACTATAGAGTAGAAAAGGTAATCCATATTGAATACTTGGCATAGTGTCTGACTTATCATGTTTGATAAACACAGTTATTATTAGCCAGTGTAGCTTCTCATATGATGACAGAAGCTTTAAAGGGAACAAGAGCTCTTGGGAAAGCCAGGGCTCAGTGATCCTGGTCATCATTCCACTCATTTATGTGTTACTGTGAGGAAAGACACAGCAATAACTTTTGGAACCAGGAAGTCAAGCACCTTGGCAGGTAGTGTCATGTCATGTGACTGGACAGAAGGCCATCTGGTACTCAGGATGCATTTCTAAGACTCCAGCAAAGGGGGCCTACCCTCAGTGATCGGTGGGTGCAATGCCATGTAGATGGTAGGTAGGAAAGACTGAATGTCATCATTCATTAAGGCAAAAATCAAGCTGTTAGCTCGCTATGATACAGATGCTGCAAACAGCCCATCTGCCTAAAGGATCTGCTTCTTGAGAGTATAAAATCCTTCTCACTACTCGGTGTAGAAATGAGTATAAATTAAATTGTAATCTAGTTTATACAATTTTTTTGCATTTTTTGCATCTGTCTCCCAGCTCCTTCTCAAAGTAAAATAAATGCAAAACAGTCTTTTTTCACTTCTCCCCTTTGGTTTGATTCCTACAAAGTAGCCACATTAAAATGCAATCTTTCTAGAATGGTGTGGAAAGTTACAGTACCTCAAAAAGAAAAAAGATCTGGCAAATTTTATAGGGTGTATAAGGTCCTTTGTTCTACGCGTTTGTTTGCCTACCTGTCTGCCTGCCTATCTGGGCGTGTGTGTCTGTCTCATGCCAGCCAACAGCTATGCAGCCCTTTCAACCAACAGGAGCCACATGGGGGGCGGGGGGCGGGGAGGAACTGAGGCCAAGATGGCCAATGCTGAGGTTTCCCAACAACCTCTGACCTGTGAAAACGGGATCTGTGCCAACCTGACTCCCCCACCTGGGTTAAGACTGAGAGCAAAGAAAGCTGTTGCCAGTTAGCAATGGGAACTGCAGCTTCAGGACCATGAGAAACGTAGGGCCATAAAAGCCTTAGCCAGCTGACCTGCCTGTGGGCCAAAACTGGGCACTGGGGGCCGCTGAGGAAGTCAGGTGGTGGTGAGAAAGCCTGCAGAATGCCGCTGAGTCACTTCGATGGGGACGCTAGAATAAAGACCTCCAGACTCCGGCCCAGCACCTGCCCAGAACAGTCCCTTCAAGGTCAGCCTTTGCAGCATTTTTCCCTGGAGCCCAGGGACAGGTGTCCCCCTGCCCTGACTGCTCCATGTGTAGCCATTTTCCTTGAGCTAGACTTCAAGGGGAGGGAGTGTCTCTGTTTTTTTTGCAAGAGCTTTTTCTAAAACATTTATCTGACTTCAGTGTTAAAAAGGCCTAGCTCATAGGGGCTTCCCTGGTGGCGCAGTGTTTGAGAGTCCGCCTGCCGATGCAGGGGACACGGGTTCGTACCCCGGTCCGGGAAGATCCCACATGCCGAGGAGCGGCTGGGCCCGTGAGCCATGGCCGCTGAGCCTGCGCTTCCAGAGCCTGTGCTCCGCAATGGGAGAGGCCACAACGGTGAGAGGCCTGCGTACCGCAAAAAAAAAAAAAAAAAAAAGGCCTAGCTCAATAAAACCATGAAGGCATAGTGTTGGGAGGACAGTAATTGATTAAAAAAATGATAATGTCCTGATCACAATCCAAAATGATCTCCACTGGACTCTGCGCTCCTTGGAACCAGGGTACTTGCTTTAAAAAAGGACGCCAACAAATGGGAAATTGTGCGGGGGAAAGGAGTTAGTATGATGAGGAGGTCAGAAACCAGCTCCTACATGAACTGAAGAAACTGGGGGCTTTTTACGTGAAAGGTATCAGTATACGTAGAGCGGACACATTGAAGATGCACCCGACTTGCATCCTGTCCCTTGAAGGAGAGAACCAGAATTGGGCAGGAGTTACAAGGAGCTAGGTTTTAGTTCAGAGTTTCCCAACAGTGGAACGTTCCACTGCAGGGGAGGGAGGACGCAGCCCCTGGAGCTGTTCAACTAGAGGCTAGTTGACCTTATCTCCAGGAGAAGGGATTCTGGACTCAAGGACTTCTGACATTACTTTCAGAAGCACTATACACAGTGAATTCATCCATGATGCCTCTCCAATTGAGGACCTGCCTGCCAGGTCCTCAGTTAAGGAGCAGAAAGAAGTTGAAAATTAAGCAGACCGTAAAATAGACATTCCCTCTCATCCCTGGAAGACTTCAAGTAAGTGGTCCAGTAAAAAAAAAAGGATCATAACATGCCCCAGATTCTCATCCCATCTATACATGTCCCCAGGGCCAATTAGACCATGCCTCTCTGACAGTAAAATGCTGCAATGGGACCGCCCCTCACTGAGCTTAGGCTCTCAGAGGGGTGTCCACTTGTCACCTTTTAAGTAGATGGAAAATACAGGAAAGGAATTTTATTTTCTAAAGCCTAGGATGCGCTGGCTGGCACCAGACATTTTTCCAAGATAAAAGAAAATTCAACCTCTTGCCCCGCACTGGGGAAGTACAAAGGAACAAGTAAACTCTGAAAGCTCTAAGGATAGTTTAGCAGTACATCTCCCAGACCTTCATTCCTTACTGCCCACCACATCAGGAATATTTGTAGAGACCATGAACCTCTGTGGTCCTGCCAGAACAAACAAACAAAAACTCATGTTCTCTGTGTCCTCTTCTCTCTACTGTGGTCACCTCCACCATCTACACACCTAATAGCAACTTGACGGAGGACGGGGGTGGTGGAGAGAAAACAGGCAAGTCTCATTACACCATGCACGCTTTCTGGATTTAAGTTTCCTGACTTACCAGTTAGGAAACAGCGTAACAGAAAGCAGCTTTTGGAAGTCTGCCTGCTAGGGCCTGGTGACCAAGGTGACACAGGTAACTTGCCACTTCTTCCACTGATGTCAGGAACAGACCCAAATGGGTCTTGCTTAAAAAAAAAAAAGAAAGAAAGAAAAGAAAAAATCCTTTTTCATTATTTTCTTACTATGTTCTCAACCAGGACAAGAATTCAATTCCAGACCCATTGAAACAGCAAAGTGCCCGAATGACCTTAAATGAAAGTAATGGAGGGATATTTCTCTATGTCCGCATTCAGGGTCTCAGAACCGTTCCAGAGAATGTTTTCCTATTAAATACGCAGAGTCCATGGTGAGGCACAGAAGGATGTCTTGTGGAACACTCGGGTTGCTATGATGGATGGTTAAGGTGCCCAGCCTGGGGCTGGGTGGGCTGTGTGAGCTGTTAGGCAAGCATCCACCCATGTCCCTGCCACTGTGAGCAGTCCGGGGCCATTGCTCAGTGCTTCTCTCTCCCAGACCTTGGCCTTCATTGCAGAGTTGTGCATTCTTGCCGCTTTCCATTGCGAACAGAGGCTGCCGTTCAGCCATTTTCCTCAACGCTGCATACAGTTTCTGCTGCCAGGATGAGTCACCCTGCAACACATACCCTCACCCCCTCCACTCTGGATTTCAAATACTCTAGGCCTGGCCGAACAGAACCCTGCTGTCCGTGAGCATGTGCGTGAACTTGGGATGGGCAGGCTCAGCCCTCCTGAGCCCTCTGCAGAGCAGACTGTGTTATGTTTGCCCAAGGGGTTCAGAGAGCCAATAGCCTGGGGGCGGTTCTAGTTTTCAGGTCTGGATCTCCCTCACGCAGCCTGCCAAGCTGCAGCCTCTCTTTTACAGGCAGGTGAACCTCCATGTTAGCCTCCGTGATCTTGAGCAGAAGTAGCTGACAGCCTGGGGTTGATTGGTTCTGCCTCTTCTCCCAGCCCGGCTTCTGACTGGGTCATGTTGCTACAAACTAGACCGCCCTTTCCTGCTTTTATCTCTGGACCCCTATCTCTGCACCCTGGGTGGATTCTGCTTCAATGTGCATCTGGTTGTTTCCCCCGCTTGGACAGAGGTCCCTAACCTTCCTCTACTCCTCGCTGCTGCCATCCCTGCTCTCGGCTTCCCCTCTCTCCACACCCCCTCCCCCCAGCACCGGTCTCAGGCAGAACAAGCCACAGTACTCCAGAACTATTCCACTTCCCTAGCCTGCACAGAAAAAGAGATTGAAAAATTGTTCTTTTCACCCTGACCGTTGAAACTGGGCTGAAGAATTCCTTCTTCCTTCTTTCTGCAGAGAAACGCCAGACCTCCATAGGCACAGACTGAACGGCTTTCTGAGTTCCTTGTGGTCCACCCCTCCCCCCGTCACACCCCAGCCACACACTCCACCTGCCAGAAGCACCCCTCCCTCTGGAGACCCACACGTTCTCCGCTTTCAACCTGCTGCTACAGCACCCTGCGCTGAAGGGGCCTCAGAACACAAGCCCAGCCCAGCAAAGCCCAAAGGGACATGGTGTGCTCAAGTTATTCATTACTCAAGTTAGAGGAGGTCACAGAGCAGGAAGCACACTGGAAAGCAAGGTGAAAGGTGGCATGGAGGGTGGGGGATTAGTCAGGGTGACCTTCTAAGGGAATTCAGAGCCTGGCAGGAGGGCGTATCAGAGTGGGAAGGTCCTAGCAACAGCCCCAAAGTTAGACAAGGTCAAATGGAAACTGCTAATTATAATTAAGCTACCTACTTTATAGCTCTTGTTATGCACCAGGCACTGTGCTTAGTGCTTCCCACAACTACCATTTAATCCTTGCAACAATGTATCACTCCGATTTTACAACTGAGAGAACGGTCCTGCAGAGAACAAGTGACTTGCTCAAGGTCACACAGCTAGTGAGTACTGAAGCTGGGAGACCGAGTGCAGGTCTGTCTTGCCCTTCATCAGGTTGCTCTTTTTGGTGACACGGTTAGATGAGTGAAACAATTCTAGATGGTCTACAGTGGAAGGTGGAGTTTGAATCTGGTTCCCATAGAGATCATGCTCTCCAGGGGCAATACCAGGTTTGGGTGGAAACATGGAGGTTCTTTTAAGCCAAGGGGAGGTTGGTTTAGAATGAGATGCTACTGTGAAGGCATGACCCTTGAAGCTTGTCAGAACCCAGCAAGAGTTTACATGCAGGGGAGGGAGAATGAGCAAAGCCGGGGAGGTAAAATTTGAGGGGGGGGGTGTGTATCCCCCAGAGGAAGATAGCAGGTCAAGGACAACAGGAAAAGCTCATCCTTGCCAGACACAGGATCAGACCAATTGGCATTTGCCATAGCTCTAGAGAGCTAGGGTAGGACACTGCTTTTTTAAGAAAAAACGATTTTTTAAAAAAAAAACCTGGCAATGCGAGCCTTTCTCTGCATACTTTGTTGTACTACCTACTTCTACTGGAAAAGAGAGAAGGGGAGGGGAGAGAAAGAGAGAGGGGGAGAGAGAGAGGGAGGGGAATATAGGTGTGGGCATGTGAAGGGTGGGAAAGGGGAGTATGCACAAAGGCGGGCTCCACACCCTCCCTCAAACCCCTCACCCCTTCCCATCCCACCTTTCCCTCCACTCATCCTTTTTTGCTGATTCCGCTCACAAGTTTTCCTCTGTCTTACACATAGGGGGCACTCACTATAACACATGCCCTTCCCAGTGACCTGTCCTGCTGGAAACTCCTCCATAAGGTAGCTTCTGTTGGGAGGGGACTAGGGGCATCATATCTGCAGGTGCAGCCTCTTCCTGCAGTTCTACCACCAACTTGGGGCTTTTCCAACATAAACACTGCAGGGGCAAAGCAGGGGGTGGCTTCCTTTCTCAACACTGCAGTTCTCAAGGTTGCCCTTGACCCAGCCCTACATGTAGCAGCCCCTTGGGGGCTGGGTGGATGGGTGGCTGCTTCTGCATTTCAGGAATTTTCAGGTTTGCCCAGGTCTGGTAGGTGGGCCTTGAGAAGGATGAGTGGGAAAGAGCTCATACTACATCAGTTCAAGGTTGTCCTTAGACCTGCCAGGTTCACCTTGGTGACAGAAAGGTGACCCCCGACAAGCATCCCCTGTATTGGCTTTCTGGATATGGGGAGGGGAAATCTCCTTTTCCAGGATGGGCTATGTTGCTCCCTGGGGATGAGACCTCTCTGCAGTGACTGAAGAGGCACCCCTGCTGATTTCTGCTGTGTCACTCCCTTGAGAGGGACGTGTGAAGCTGTTCAGGTGTTTAGCAGAGGGAGATGAAACCAAGGAGTTTGGGTTTTCAGGCACAGGGGATAAAGGAGGGGAAGGGATAAAGGGTACCAAGGACTGCCCTGCACCTTCTCGCCATCTGAGCTGCGTTTCCCCGTATCCTGTTTGGCCCCAGGCATTTTATAGAAGAACAAAGTGGTCGGTACTCCCGAAGGGGCATAAAACCACGTCCGTGATAATACCAGCCACCGATTCGGCGCCAAGGGGAGTCCTCGGTGGCTGGGTCACGTGCAGACATTGTCGCCCGGGTCTAGACTGGTGTGAGCCGCCAGGCAGTGCGACTGGTTTCCGAAGGAAAGACTCACTGGGGGCTGGCGGCTCGGCCTCCTACACCTCCCACCCCTTCCGAACCCCGGATCCGGGCTGCCGCCCTGGGTGGGTTTGGCAATCGTCCTGCTTGAGGTGGTTCAGGCCGCCCACAGGGAGCACAGCCCGGCAGTCACGAGCCGGGGCTGCCGGCTGGGCTGGCCTAGGAGAGGGACGGGCCGGAACTGCAACCGCAGGGGCTGGGAGCGCGGAGGGGGCGGCAGGTGCAGGAGCGGAGAGGCGGGGCGGAGCTGGGCAGAGTCGCCGACTCTCAGGCGTCCCGGAGTGACCTTCCCCCACCCGGCCAGGGCCTAGAAGGGGTGGACCTGCGGCGGAAGGAGGCCGGGAGCGCACGAGAGGGACCGGATCAGGACAGCCGGGCCGGGGTCCCCGAGCGTCTGCCGGGCGCCGGGCGACGCAGGTGCCGGGCACCTCACTAAAGAAAGAGCGAGTATGCGCCCAGCGCGGAGCGAGGGAGGGGGGCTGCGTGTTGCTGCCGGGGGGCCGCTCGCCGTTCCCCCGGCCCCTCTCCGCGCCCCCGCTCTCCAGCCCGCCCCTCACGCCGCCGCTCCGGCTCCTTTGTGCCGGCCCCGCGCCCGCCCCTTCGAGCCCTAGGCCCCTCCCCTTCCGCGCCGGCGATTGGCCCGCCGGGCCGCTAGTGGGCGGGGCGCCCGGCCGCCTGGGCGCGGTATATAGTAAAGGTAGGGCATGCGCCCTTGACCAATTTCTCGGCTCGTGGCTGGCCCCAGAGTCCTAGGCCCGCAGCCCGTTGGTCCGTCCTCTTGCCTCTGACTTTCTCCTGTCCCCTGCCTGTCTCTGCAGAGGTCACAGGAGGTGGGGGCCGAGCACGCGTCCCCGGCGGCAGCGGGAGCGGCAGCTGCGGGTTCGTGTAGCCCCCGAACCCCCCACGGGCAAGAGGAGCGCGTGGCGGACCAAAGAGCGCCCGCGAGCGGCCGTGAGCCCACCAATAGGTGCGGGGCTCGGAGCCGCCCAGCGTGCGCGGTCCCTCCCTCCTCTCTCCGCCCCCGCCCCCGCCGCCGCCTCCCCCTCCTGCCTCTGCTCCTCCACCGCGCGTCTGGCACTTTGAGAGCCGCAGCGGCAGCGGCGGGTGCAGCCTGCGGAGAGCCAGGCCGGGGACGCCGACCGGCAGCCGGGGAGGACGCGAGGGCGCACGCCGCAGTCTCCCACCCTTAGTCCCCGCGGCAGCTGCTGACCCGCCACCATGGCCCGCGGAAAAGCCAAGGAGGAGGGCAGCTGGAAGAAATTCATCTGGAACTCGGAGAAGAAGGAGTTTTTGGGCAGAACCGGTGGCAGCTGGTGTAAGTACGGGGTCCGCAGCTCTGCTCCTAGCGCCTTGTCTTTCCTTGTAGGCGCATCCCCTGCGCAGGCTCTGCGGACCGCTCCGCACGCTGCGCGCTGGAGAGGACGGAGGGGGTCGGGTGCTGAGCGCTGCTCAGATTGCGCCGGCCTGGGCTTGTCATCCTGTGCGGAATGCGGAGTCCCCGGGCTAGACGCGGGGTGGGGATAGGAGCGCGCCAGGTAGAGGGTTATGTATATTTTAGCGGTCTTGGTAATTTGCAGTCTATCGGAGCGTCGCTTGAGCTCTTCCGTCCTGGGAATGGCCAGGCTGTGGGAGACTAGATATGCCTCTCCCTATAGACATGTTTCAAGTCCTTAAAAATGAGATCTGAGGCTCTGAGAGAACCGCATGAGGGTAATCGGATCGAATGCAGGCGAGGTTGTGTATTATAGCAGCTTTCTTCTAGTCTAAATATGTACCTCAAAAGGCGGGTGCGGGAGGGCGGCGGTGATGGTGGCAGAATCCATACACTGCAGTATTTCGTAGCGGTGCCCAGAGTTTCCCCCGATGACCTACCCTGGAGTCATCACAGCCCAGAAATGGCCCAGGAAGCTCCATGTCAGGACTTCGTTTCTGAGCCTTGGCCCCAAAACATGGCAAAGCCTGGTTGTTTTCAGTGTCTACAGAGAGATGCAGAATCAGTAGCTTGGGTTGATTACGGTGAAGGGTTACTGTAAGAAATAAATAGCACAAAGGCGGTAGCAGGTTATCTTATAAGATTTTGGGCAGCCTGTTGCTTGGCTGGATAGACTTTTTTTTCCCCCCATTGAAAATTAAATACCTTACTTGTCTTCCACCTCTCTACACGGGAAGGGTGACATTTTTTTTTAAGGTCATTTTGAAGGGCAGAGTTGTAGGCAAATCTGTAACAGTCGTGACTGCTGGGGAGAGAGAGAGAGAGGGAGGGAACCCCCCTCCTGCATCACTGCCCCCTCCTTCTCTAATATCATCATCACCATCATCATCATCATAGACACCACTAGCACCACCACTGCAGCCACTAAGGGAGCCCTGGGTAGGTGCTGATGTGGTGCTCCTGATTGGAAGGATCTGTGAGCATCGGCAGGAGAATGAGTCAGGGAAATAATGCTTGGCTGACATTTTGAAACGGAAGAAGCTGGAATATACGATTTTTGTAGAGGAAAAAAAAAATGCAGCCTGTAGTGGGTCTCTTTGATTGAAAAGTAAAGGGTTAATAATGCATCACATTTCAAGGTTAGTCAAGGTGAAACCTCATCCCATACCTGTGCTGAGAAGCATAGATATCCCTGAGCCATGTTAAATGTAGGTCTTTAAAGGGATGGCTTTTAGCTTGTATTCTATATTTTGTTTTGGGAAGACTCTGTTCTTCAGTGGGATTACTGCCATAGTTTCTCACGCAGAAAGAGAGCTCTCTGTGTTTTCTTAACGTGGAAGGAAAAGCCTGAAGAACTCTGGGTGTTTTGTAGGGTGAACAGCTCCTGGCCTGGGCCGTCTCCCAGCAACTCCTGGTAACTCGAGTGAGGCCTGAGGGGTGCACTGCAGAATGGGCCCTCTTCTCCCAGATTCACTGGAGGTTCCTACCACGATGATCTGACCCCAGCCTCGTCATGGGCCAGGGGCTGCATTGACCCCAGCCATATTGTAAAATTTGCCCTCTAGTGTTTTTCCCTCTCATAAAATGTCTTTCGTTCCTCATTCCATTTCCAGAATGATATTTGTTTTAGAGGGTAAGGCAGTATGAAACGACTTGTTTTGTAAGCTGACATTTTATAAGGCAGCACCTCCGTATGAGAGAGACTGTGTTGATATTTGTGTCTTGATACCACATACAGCAAAGTGTTAAATACACTGATTAATGAATGCAGACATCAGGACTGGTGCTCTTGTCTCATCTTTCCTTCCATTTTCCAAGATGCTGGGTTAAAAAATCTGGTTTTTATTTTGCACTAATATGTTTACTCCTTTCTGGCAATGTAAGAAATGACAGAGCCCCTCACAGGCAGAGAGAGTGGCAGCAGCTGTGTCTCCTATGGAGAAAATGCCACCTTTCTAGTACTGGGCCCAACGTGGATGCCCTTGGGACCAGGGCAGGTTGCCCTTGGTTCAGTTCGCTTGTAGGTAGATTTTCACCAAGATGGACGCAGGAGCCTCGCCTGTCACCTGCTGGAGAAAGCGCAGCACACAAATCACCTGGTGCTTTCTACCTTTTTATTAAGTTAATACAGGCGTTGGTAGGTTTTTATGTCTACTGCTGGGCCCAGATGCCATTTTCCCTTCTGTCTGTGACCTTTTGAAGGGTACTCGTTCTTTGTTTGTTTGTTTCCTAACTGGAAAACCTCTATATTACTTGTATTTTTTAAAAGGAAGAAACATTGCTTCAAAGGAAAAAAAGGTCTCTAAAGTTTACCCTCTGTGCCACCCTGGCTGGTTGGTACAGTATGCCCAGCTTTTCTTTCTGAGCCTGTGTGTCGGTGAGCCCCCACTGCATAGGCCCTGCCACACCTGCGTCATCCACTCTAACCAAGTGACCTCACAGCACCAACGGGGGAAACTGTGCCAAGTAACGTCTCCGAGCAAAAGAGAAGAATCCCCCACTGCCCTTAGCGTATAGTGTCGGGCAGATAGGAAAGGCTGTATCTCCTTCAATTTAATCAGCGTGCTTGCAGAATGGGTGGTTTTTCCGTAATCATATTTGTATTTTAAATCGTAGCCTCAATTATGTATCTGCTCATGTTGTTAGAATTAGGTATCTGGAGTCCAAGGAATGAGTATAAAAATGCTTCCGTGGTTAGGCAGAGAGTGCCAAGATGAGGTGAGGGCAGCAAAAAAGAGGATACAACAGTTCTCTTTCTGACCGTGTTATACCAACTCTTGTACCTCTTAGGAGCATTCACTGGAAAATTTTTCCAGATCTCTTGACGTCACAGCCTTGCCATTTGCCTACTGCTGCCTGGACACAGAATGCAGCACTTAACCCTTGTCCTGCAGGGAAGCACTGATTGAGTTGGGAGCTATAGTTCTGCATTGTACAGTCTTTTCATTTTTCCTTATCTTTGCTTGTGTCTTTGCCCTTTTCCTTCTTTTCTTTTTGAATAGGGGAGAAAAAGGATTAAGCATTTTGGTGTGGTTTTATGTGTGTTTGGCTTGTTTTAACAGCTCTAGAGTATGATTTTCCCCTGAACTATTTATTTGCTGATAGAAAAGTTGAGCTTTTAAATGTACGGAGAAGGCGAACCTGGCCGATTACAGCCACAGTGAACCCACTCCCTCCTGACCTTCCTCCCTCACACACACACACACACGCACACGCACGCACGCACGCACGCTTACACTTCTTTTCAATGATGCTTTTGTTCTGTTGCTTTCTCCCAAGGACCCCAGCATGTAACGCAGGAGAGCTGAACGTTTTGAGAAGTAAGCTAAAGCTTCCTTGTGCAGTCATGTTTCAGATTTGATAACCCTACGGCTCACTGTTCCCACTGCTGCCTTCACATTGAGTGGCTGGCACAGGGCTGCCCGGTGGTGCCTAGTACAGCCTGTTACTATGCGGCTAATTGGGGAGATAATCCCTGTAAACCAGTAACTGATAGCCTCATTCCAGTCCATGGGCTTCTCGGTTTGTTATTTATTTTTTTTGGCTTTTGCAGCTCTTTCAGCCTCCATTCTGTTGTCCTGTGAACTAGGGGGAGAGGAAAATGCAGCTTATCAAGTCAGTCCTTAGTCTGAGTCTAGTCAGAAGATGAAATAAAAATGTGCTTGCCATTTTTACTATAGCAGTTCCTTCCTTCCTTTTTTTTTTTTTTTCTTGTCTGGTGCCCCTGAAAGGAAAGACAATGTACTTGGTCGGGAGAGCTTCACTGGGTCTCTCAGCGTTCATTGCTCTTTCTCAGCATAAAAACTCACAGGTGTTTGAATGTTTGGAGAAGCAGCAGAGCCTGGATTGTAGTATTGAAACGTCAAAGGATAAGCAAGCAAAGAAAACATCAGTCTCTAAGGAAGTGTGTTGTCATATTTGAAATGCACTGCATAAGCACACAAACACAGCCCTAGGTTTTTATTGATGATCTTTAGGACATTTTTTTTTTTTAAAGGAACATTTATTTATTTATTTATTTATTTATTTATTGTCTGTGTTGGGTTCTCGCTGCTGCACGGGCTTTCTCTAGTTGCAGCGAGCGGGGGCTACTATTTGTTGCGGTGCTCAGGCTTCTCATTGTGGTGGCTTCTCGTTGCAGAGCACGGGCTCTAGGCACGTGGGTTTCAGTAGTTGTGGCATGCGGGCTCAGTAGTTGTGGCTCACGGGCTTAGTTGCTCCGCGGCATGCGGGATCTTCCCAGACCAGGGATCGAACCCGTGTCCCCTGCGTTGGCAGGCGGATTCTTAACCACTTAGCCACCAGGGAAGTCCTGTGACATTTTGTTTTTAATTTAGGGAATAAAATTATTTCCTATAAAGAACCTTACTTCTAATTGAATATTCATCCTACCCGGAACACACATGCACTATAATGGAGGGCTGCCCATCCCCCTGTTTTTACCCTACAGTCTGGGAACGAGATGCACTCTCTTGATCAATGTTGGAAAAGGAAGCTCTGAAGACACAGCTTGGAGGGGAAGCCGGGAAGGAAATGCATTCATCTCTGGGAAGGTTTGCCTTGCATTCTGAGCATGTGACTGCATCACAGCCTTTTTGTTTCTGTCTGTTCCCCTTGCAGTTAAGATCCTTCTGTTCTACGTAATATTTTATGGCTGCCTGGCTGGCATCTTCATCGGAACCATCCAAGTGATGCTGCTCACCATCAGTGAATTTAAGCCCACGTATCAGGACCGAGTGGCTCCACCAGGTAAAACGAACGTGAATAAGTTCAGTTTTTCTGGAGGTGAAAGGAGCGTGACTTTTTCAATTGCGAAAACATTCTTCTGAAAATTGTCTATCATGTGGTCTTAAACCCAGCCTAGGAAGGAAAAATCGGGGCTTCTGTCTGTTGCAGCCAGCTCTCCTACCTGCACTGCAGGCAAAGCTCCTAGGGTTGCAGGCATCTTATTTTCCCAGCTCTGCTGGGAGCGAGGAGAGCCCTGGTCCTCTACCCAGCCTGCCACTCACCGCCTCTGTGACTCCCAACCACAGCCTTGCTCTCCTCGTCCCTCCCACCCAAGGCCTTGGTTAGTGGGATCATTACAGGGCCTTTCCAGCTCTCACGCACATTTTTCACTTGCTTCAGGGGCCTATGACTCAGATAAATCCTATAAAAAACCAATCTGGCTCCCTTTTTTTTTTTTTTTTTTTTGTGGTACGCGGGCCTCTCACTGCCATGGCCTCTCCCGTTGTGGAGCACAGACTCCGGACGCGCAGGCTCAGCGGCCATGGCTCACGGGCCCAGCCGCTCCGCGGCATGTGGGATCCTCCCGGACCAGGGCACGAACCCGCGTCCCCTGCATCGGCAGGCGGACTCCCCACCACTGCGCCACCAGGGAAGTCCTGGCTCCCATTTTTAAAGGTTAATTTATTTTTAGGGATGATGAGAAGCTCTGAAATGGCCACCCGCTCCCAGGGAGACGAGCCCTGACTTCAGGGGTCCATTCTTCCACCTGCTATTCACAGGCAACTTGACCTTGAACAAAGGCACTCTCTCTTTTCACTTCTCAATATATATGCCTGTTTGTTTAATAGGAGTCTTATTTATTGGCTTTCTGGGCCCCCTTTGCAGGTTAACTGTCTCCTTTAGCTCTGTAAACTTGGGGCAACTAAGAGGTTATCAGAGAGGAATGCAAACTGCCGCATGAGTGCCCTGCAGTGATGTGGGTGCTGTCACTGTTGAGTGACCTGCCCTGTACGCGTGCATGTCCACGCTGGTCACTAAACCCTGGGGAGACCCACTGCCCTCATGCCTGACGCTGACAGAAGGACAAGACAGCGGCCACAACCGGTTGTTCTGTTTGTGATTGTACTGTCTGGCTCATCTAAAAGTCTTTGTCGGGACCTGGAGAGAGGAAATGTTGCATAACTTCCGGGTTCTCACATTGTCAGTGACCTTGAGGCTGCCTGCCGCTGGGGGTGGCAATGACGCGTCCCCTCTACACTTTCCCTGGGCAACGGTTTAGTAACAGCTGTACTGAGGTGACAATCTTGAGGCTATCTTCATGGGACTGAGCAGCCTTGATCAGGTGCGGCCGCCAGTCACAGCCTTGTCGTGTCCACCTCCTCCTTGGGCATGAGAAAGTCCCTCGGAAGAAAATCTTCAGAATATGGAGATGGAAAACACTGGTTTTTAGCCCCAAGTCAAGTAGTCCTCTACTGTAAGAGAACCCCTAAATATTTCCAGATAAATTTAGATCTAGGGGATTTTGGAAGTGAAAAAAAGAGAACATGTAAGTATATAAAATGACTGCTTAATAATATTCCAGTTTCCAGCAACTGTTTCCTAAAAGAGGTGGGTCTGTGGAAAGGTTGAAGCAAGAATTCTGGTTGGTACAGTGAAACGTAGGATCTTAAGTAAACATGTTGGACTCTGGCTTTTGTGATAGTAAAGCACGGTGTGTCTTTTCATGTTCACTTTTTTTTAAAATTAATTAATTTTTTGGCTGCATTGGGTCTTCGTTGCGGTGCGCGGGCTTCTCATTGCAGTGGTTTCTCTTTTTTTAAATATATTTTTAAATTAATTTATTTATTTTTATTTATGGCGGTGTTGGGTCTTTGTTGTTGCACGTGGACTTTCTCTAATTGCGTTGAGCGGGGGCTACTCTTCGCTGCAGTGCATGGACTTCTTATTGCGGTGGCTTCTCTTGTTGCAGAGCACGGGCTCTAGGCGCGCGGGCTTCAGTAGTTGTGGCACACGGGCTCGGTAGTTGAGGCTCGCGGGCTGTAGAGCGCAGGCTCAGTAGTGGTGGCGCACGGGCTTAGTTGCTCCGCGGCATGTGGGATCTTCCTGTACCGGGGCTCAAACCTGTGTCCCCTGCGTTGGCAGGCGGATTCTTAACCACTACGCCACCAGGGATGTCCCTCACGTTCACTTCTGCTAGAGTTTTTATGATAGCATTAGTCATAATTTAAATTTGTGTAGACCTTTTATTTTTTTCTCTTTTTTTGCCATTTAAAAGCTAATTTTCAATCATGATGCCATTTTCTAATAATTCTTATACTCGAAGTCAAAGGCGACCCCAAAGTCAAGCATTTTCTTTAATTTCCTAGATTTAAAAACTAGTCCTTGACTAGTTTGACTTTGGGGTATCAGTCTTTTTTAATAAAATTAAAAATATTCTTCATGTTCTCTGCAGAAAGGGAAGTTTCACTTTCAAAAAGAAAGAGCCAAAGAGCTGGACCTTTTAAGTAAGGGCTTGTAAATGACCTTGCCTGGAAAATCTACTGGCCGAGGTGCCTTCTCTCCGTTTCCCTCCCTCCCCTTCCTTCCAGCCCCTTCCTAAAAGACACATTCTGAGTACCTATATTTAGTGTCCTCACAGCAGTTGGACTGACCTGACAAACCATCACTTCTCCAAAGGAATGCTGGTGGCTCATCTTGGAAATATGCACTCCTGTCCTTTGGTCTGAGTCACAGGAAAAGTGCTTCCTCAGTTCTCCATCCTCCCTGCCCTGTCCCTCGGGTTCTTCGTCACTTCTCTGTCTCTCCTTTTCATCATCCCCTCACCCATCACCTTGCCAGGAGAGTCTAGGTCAAGCCCCCTTTTACCCTCGCCTTTCCAAGGGACGTGGCATTAATTTGAAAATGATAGAGGCCTTTGAACCGGGAGGCCAGGTCGGCAGAGCACTTGCTGCGAAGAAGGGCAGCCCGTGGACTCTCCCCGAGTGCTCTGAGGGACCCTCCTGAGCCCTCCTCCTGGCATCTTTCAGAACAGATCTTAAGAATTTGTATTTTTGGTAGGCAGTAACTATTTCTTCAGGCCACGAACTGAAGGAATATATGGAAGGATATTTTTTTTGACTTCAACTTAATGTCTGGCAATTTTTTGACTTCAACTTAATGTCTCTAAGCCTGTATTTTCATGACAGTTAAAGGGAGAAAAGTGTATATTTAAGTCAAGTGGACCTAGTGAGAGTGAAAGAGCTGGTCCATCATTTAAAGATATAAAGACTTATTAATGCTATTATTAACTAAACTTGAATCGTGAATACAAACCTGGCCAGACTGGGTTTTGACTGCCCTTTTCACACTGGAATACCTAGTAATCAGATCTCTTCTAAATAACATGTGTGAATGTGGTCAAATTAAGCAGTGGCAATTGTGCGGTGCATTTGGGTCGGTACGTCTGTAGCAATGGACAAGATGCTGGGCTAAACCCAGAAGTCTCAGAGTAAGGACCAAATCATCAAACGGAAGAAAAATGTAAGAAAAAATGGATGACATGTACGGTTTCTTGCCCTGAGCAGTGGTGGCCATCACTGCTTATAATGTCTTACAGAGTTGTGTTGCTATGAGATATTGGAACAGATCTGCCTGCTCAACCTGGAAGGCAAGGGCTACTGGGATTTTATGTCGAAACATATTAATTTGCTATTTTTGTGGGTCAGAAATGGTTACGTGTTGGCAATTTCACATTGCCTGCCTAAGCTAAATATGAAAGCAGCCCCTGAGGTCCTAAGCCACGACACAGAGGTTCCCAGTAAAATTGACCTGAGAATGACAAGCAGGGGCTGTGGAGCTGGACACAATCCCACCATTCTACACAGTACTTAACTTCACTGAGCCTCAATTTTCTGATCTATAAAATGGGAATAATACCTGTAAGGGTTAAAAGAGATGATAAATATCTGTAAGGTGAATAGTACTTTATAGTTGCAAACCTAGTGGCATTAGGTGGCATTATTAACAGCCACCTCTATTTTTATAGCCCTATCATTTCACTGGAAGCAGCAGTTTCTTCTTTTTGGATATTGAATTCAGTATTTCCAGGCTTTGGATGATATGACAGAGATGCTTTGACACTTAGATGATATGACACTTAGATTTTCATGAAGGTAATAGAATCTTAGCTGTCCATAAAAAGTGTTCGGGAGAAGTTGGGTTAGGAAACACGTTGAAGAAAAATGTTCAGGTGACATTGTGTTGCTTCTGTAATCTCTCCCTCTAAAATACCCACATTTGTTGGATTAGCCCCTACCAAGCTTCCTCCCTGAGGGACCCTCTTAGGAAAGTCCTCAGCGATTGGTCAGTGGCATCTCTTCTCACCATGGTAACGGTGCTGCATCTGGAGAGAGACATGGGTGTCAGCATGCTAAAGAGGGCAGGAGGCAGGCGAGCGTGCCCGCTCCCCCTCCCCGCCCACGGTCACGCTCACGAGGCCCCGTCCCTGGTTTGACTGTGCACTTTTCGCTGCCTGGCCAGTGGTGTAATGGAAGAGTCTCCTCTTCCATCCCTGCTGCTCACAGAGCCACAGTGGGATGAACCAAAGTGTGTGTGTCAGTCAGGGGGTCCAGGGAGATTCCCAGCTGCCTTACTTCCTGGTAAGCAGGTATGAATATGTGGACTCTTCTCTTCCTGTTAAGTTGTGGACAGGTTTTTTGTTTTGCTTTGAAGTAAAGATGGCTCAGTGCCGGAAGACTTCTTTTTTTTTTTTTTTTTTTGCTGTACGCGGGCCTGTCACTGTTGTGGCCTCTCCCGTTGCGGAGCACAGGCTCCGGACGTGCAGGCTCAGCTGCCATGGCTCACGGGCCCAGCCGCTCCGCGGCATGTGGGATCCTCCCAGACCGGGGCACGAACCCGCGTCCCCTGCATCGGCAGGCGGACTCCCAACCACTGCGCCACCAGGGAAGCCCAATAATTCATTTTTAAAGGGTCATATTTACCGTGAGATGGTAACCAGCATCAAGGCAGAAGAATAAACAGGGTGGGAAGACCGGCAGCCCACACTGCCACCACCAGCAGACTCCATTTCATCTTGATTGGCAGAGGGAAACATCTTGTCTTCAAATCCATTAAGATAGAAGGCACCTGTAATTCCAATCTCATTGTATTGGGTTGGCCAAAAAAGTTCATTTGGGTTTTTCCGTAACATCTTTGAGAAGTCATCATATCGAGCTCAGAATTGCTTAATTTTTTTTTTTTTCAAGCTACATTCCACCCATGTTACTCTCTTTCACTTAAATTTCAGAGGGGCAATTGGACATATTTGGCTTCCTTATGCTTCAGAGGAATTGTTCCTTCAAAGTGCCAACAAGGTGTTTTTCAGCTATTTCGTTAGATTCCATTGATCCGTGAGCTGACACGATAAATATGTGATGCCCTCCAGGCCCACCTGGCGCTCTGTTCCCTCTCCTCTCCTCCCTCCCTCAGATGGGTCCTGCCAACCTACTCCCAGAGTTTAAGGCTGTGGATGAGCTGGCATTGGTGGCGCTAGGATTTCTGGAAGCTACTGCCCAGAGTTGTAGTTTGGGTAAAGGGTTGGGAGCAGCAAACTCCAGGTTCCCTTCCTCGGTGAGCCTCGCTGTTTGGCCTCCACAACTCACCCACTTCTTCACGTCTAAAGACAAGGGTACAACTAATAAGTCAGCTTGGGTACACGGGAAGTCTACTAATTAACTTAAAACTGTTCTTGGAGACACACAAAAAATGTGTCTGCGTTCATATGCTCATTTTAGATGAGTGAGCAGAGCAGAGCCCTGTGATGAATAGGACCAGGTAATAAATTTCATGCGGAGATGGGGGTGGGTGTAGGGGGAGATGGATCTGCGAAGCTTCACGTAGGGTTTTTCCGCTGCGCTCACTTGGGGGAAGGGCTCGGGGAGGACGGCAGTGGAAAGAGCACCAGCCTCACGGCCTCCACGTCTGTCTCCATGTCTGTGGTACAGTACCTTGGGTTGCAATTGGTGTCTGCTTGTTCAGCGCTCTCATTCTAGTGATCTCAGGACTCCAGAGCCTATCTGACACAGACAAGACGAGAGGGAAGTTGGGGAGATGAAGGGGAGCGGGGAGGTGTCCCCTAGGGGCTTCCAACCAGAAAAGTATCTTTCCCCACATACACACGTGAATAGACATCATCAAATATCCTGGATAACATGGTGTCTTGTTTGGGGATAGTATTGGTCACTTAGCAAATTTTATATCTCAAGTCAAAATACTATGTGTGCTTGTTCTTCAGTTTGGCCTTGGATAAAAAAGCATAATTAACGTAAAATAGTAGGATTTGACTATGTATATTTTCCCATTATCAAAGGGGTTGTCATTTATCTTGGGAACAAGCACAATAACGAGCTCTACAAAATATCAAAGATATGTCCCTGTGAAATTCTGTGTACATCTAAGATAGAGCCCTTGAACTAAATAATTCTCTCTCTGTTTGCCTGAAGATGATCATACAACTACAGGAAAAAAACTCTGATGATAAAGGGTAATTCCATAAACAGAGAAGGGCCTTCAACCAGTGTGCATGGCATTCAGCTTAGGAGAAAAGATTTCCATACACTAAGGGTTGTTGAACATCCAAATAGGCTGTAGCGAAAGTCCAGCAACCCATCTTTCTAAGACTTTTCTTCAAAAAGAGCAGCTTCTTGAGGGTTTGGGAGGGTAGGTGTGACCCTGCCTGGAGGTAGGGGGGTTGACGTCAGCTGATCCCAGGCCACAGTCGAAAGCTGAACCTGAGGCAGAAGGTGAGGCTTAGGCTACCGGTTTCCAGAGGGCACAGTGGCACCTTTTTTCCTGTGCTCTCCCTGTATTTTATTAGGTAAACTTACATTAATCATGCAGGGGTAAAATAAAAATTACAAACAGCAGTCAAAACCCATAAATATCTTAGTGGCACTTGAAGGGGTAAAATGTGTGTGTGTGTGTGTGTGTGTATGTATATATGTGTGCCTAGAAATGTATGACTGTGTGTATAAAATCACACACCCCCAGCTTTTTTTTTTTAATTGAAAATTACTTTTCCGCTTGGAATGTACAGGAGACACATGATATATATGTGTTGTGTGCATGGCTACCTTTATAAGCATTTCTTTGCCTCCTGGAGGTTTCTGTGGAGAATGATACCTGTTTAGAGTATTTGGCCTAGTGATTTATTGGATGTAGTAAATGACAGGTACAAGCAGCTGTGCTTCGGGATTCCCCCTTTGAGTAACTGCTAGAAGGTTAAAATGAATGCATTCTAGTTTCAGTACTTCAGACTCACAAGTAGATGGAGAAATTATAAGCCTGCTAACATTATAAACCTAATTGGAAGCAAAATACTTCTTTCTTAATGAAAAGCCTTTCTTTTCTCTTTCCTTTCCCTCCCTCTTTTACTTGCCCTGACCCCTCCTGCTATGAACACCTACTAAAGCCGAAGATTGAGTGTTTTCCTTATTTGTTTCTCAGGAGATGGGGAACCAAGGAGAGGCCAGTGTAACTCAAAAACAAATGCAGGGGCTTCCCTGGTGGCACAGTGGTTGAGAGTCCACCTGCCGACGCAGGGGACACGGGTTCGTGCCCCGGTCTGGGAAGATCCCACATGCCGCGGAGCAGCTGGGCCCGTGAGCCATGGCCGCTGAGCCTGCGCATCCGGAGCCTGTGCTCCACAACGGGAGAGGCCACAACAGTGAGAGGCCCGCCTACAGCAAAAAAAAAAAAAAAAAAAAAAAAAAAAAAAAAGCAAATGCAGAGCCAAAGGGTTTTTGTTTGTTTGTTTAATTATTATTTTAACTTCAAATCTTATGTTAAGCTGACATACTCATTAAAAACCAAATATTAAAATTTCACATATCCAGATTCTCATTTCAGTCTTTCAGGTGGCTTTATTTGATAATAATCAATCTGTAATTTAAGGCAAATGGTCAGATCAGGGCAAAGCTGTACAGAGCTCAGCGTGGTTAATGTCGGTTCAAGTTCAGAAGACTGGAGAAGCAAAAGGTTAGATCTGTTTCCTGGAATATAATTTGAAACTACAAGCTAGTGATTGGGTGTTCTGCTATCTTTGGCCTCTGGGAGTTACCACTGCAAACAAAGCTCGGCCTTATCCAGAGCTATAACTAAGGGCTGTTAAGGAGTGAGCAGTGTGGAGAGGGACAGCTGAAAGTATCTGACCTAGTGTGAAAACAACTAATGAGAAGGCCAGTCAGCAAGATGGGATTTGTGTGTCCTTGGAGAGGGTCAGGCTTGAGGAATTTGCCTGTGGACTCAAGATAATAAAGAAGTTGCCAAATCCAATCCTAATTCTTTCTATCCCTTTTTTCCATTAGTCTGATAATGTAAAGTAAATGGTTTAAAGGATTTAGATATCAGGTCAAGGGTCCTTCATCTGCCTCTTGTAAGTATCTAATTGCTATCTAATTAGGGAAATGACTAGGAGTTTTCCTGATGTTTTAGAGAAAGTCTCATCAGAGATTTTAAGATTATCCAGAACAGAACTGTCCCGGGTTGGGGGGGGATTGATCTCTGATAGCTTCCAGGAAGAGGAATTCTCAGGTCAGCAGGTTCTGGACAAAGAAAAGAGTGGAGGCAGAGACGGTGGGTGAAAGAGTGAGGGACCTTCAGAAATGTGAGGAGGGGCTGAAGAGCAACAGCCACCCTGGACCGTGGGGCGGCCTTCTGGATATTTTTGTATTATTTATGTACGTGCTCCATAGGTGAGGGTTTAGCGACAGAAGCTGATTGCATGACCTCAACCCAAATGGTTCATGTTTTTCTGGATAAGCAACATTTAGATCAGAAGTTAGGTATCTTAAAAGGATAGTCACTAAGGCTTATATTCAGAGATCCCTCAGAGATTCCAGAGGGAAACTTTACAGAAGAGAGCGAGACGCGGCCGAGCTCCCTGAGTTGACCCATCATTCCTGGGCTCCCGTGGCCAAGGTTGTCACGTCACTGAAAATGCAAAGGATGGGGCAGAGACTTTGGCCCAAGGTTTAATCCAGCTGGGCAAGTTACAGGATTGTAAGACCCAATGCTTAACTGTCCATTTCACCTCTTGCCTTCTCAGTTTCACCAGTTTCTGCTGCTTCTCTGTACAGAACACAGTAGAGATTCTTCAAGTGTGCTGATCTGCTTTTCTCTCATGCGGTAACATAGAGGCTTGACAGGGCTTAGGTCATAAGCCAAACTCTCTGAAGGATTTGGGCTCTTGGAAACTGGTAGACACAAGACCAACTGTGTGTAACATTTTTCTGAGCCAGTGGGTACCACTGTGCATGTAATAATAATATCTATATTTCCGTTAGTCTGCTGAAGAATTCACTCACTAGCAGTACCCTTTTGGTAGTAAAGGGCCCACAGCACTGAGTGAAAGGAGCTAATGCCTGGGGTCTCCCACGTGTCACGTGGTCTCTTTAATAGTGGAGACCCTGCACTTGGCATTGGGAAGGGATGAAAAGCACGCCGCAGAATCCCAGCTCCTCTTGTTGCTTTCCTTTTCTCTCTGGGAGAATCTGAGAAGTACATCCCTCATCCTCATACACACATCCGGGAGATAGAACAGCCGCTGGAAGAGGGATGCAGAAGCGGCCAGAAAGTGAGAGGCAGACTGCTGGGGAGGAGAGCTGAAGCCAGGCCAGAGGGAACACTGACCTGTGTGACCCTCACCTTGCCATTTAGGTCCTACCGTGTTTACTCTCAGTGTGACCTTCTAGGGTCACTTTCCTCTTTTTAACCTGTTGGGTGAGATACTCCAAATCTCACACCAGGCTCACTGACGTTTTGTTAGCATTTTCTTTTTTGCTGCGTCACTTGCTCTGCAGATGGACCATGGCTGGCATGACTGTAACTCATCACACTGATGTCCCTGCCATCAGCCAGACGGTCGTTCCCCACCTTCTTCCTACCTGAAGATTAGGCGAGACTGCTCTTTGGCTTCTGACAGTTGCTCTCATGTTCTTCACCCTTCATCTGTCTACCGCTCTCCCGCCTTCTCCTTCCCAAGCCTGAAAACACTGTTTAACCCTTGGCCCATAGATCTTCTCTTAGTCCATTTCTGCCCACCACCTTCGCCACCAGGGTCGAGGCAAACTTCCTGCCTGACAAATTCAAAGGCATTTGCCTCCGAGTTCTCTGGCTGCCCTGTGCACTGCCTTTCTCTGTGGCCCCTCGCATGTGAATGCCCCTCAAAGCTCTGTTCTCTCCTGACTCCAGGGTTACTCTGGGAGAACATACCATCCCCCTGAGTTCTGTTAACCTCTGGCTCTGGGACTGTCTCTGCACTTCCCCAGGTCCAAGCAAGTCACCTTGACTTAAATTGTCTACAACCCAAACCAGCGATGACCCTCCTTCCCAGACGTTGCGCATTTCAGCATTTCAGCCGGGGATCCCTATTTACCCTATTAGCTCAGGCAGGAAATCCCAGTGAAAGCTTCTCCTGACCTCTGTTTGTTTTACTTTGTTTATGTTTGCACGTATCTATCACCTTTATCATGTGGCCTCTTTGTACCATAAATAATCACAATGCCAGTTTTCTAACTAAATAATGTAGACAAACATTTTTAGGGTATATTTAAATTGCTTAAGTCATACAGTTTTCTACGGTTTGTGAGCATCATAAAAAAATGTTTTAATTGTAGTAACCTTTATTTTTAACTGAACATTTTCTGCTACTTCCTCTCTGACTCATTTCCATCACTGTTGACAGCTTTTTTCCCCCTGAAATTCTTCAGGTTCTCCATCACCCTTTCCGAGATGATTCTTTTTTTTTTTTTTTTTCCGGTACGCGGGCCTCTCACTGCTGTGGCCTCTCCCGTTGCTCCGGACGCGCAGGCTCAGCGGCCATGGCTCACGGGCCCAGCCGCTCCGCGGCATGTGGGATCTTCCCGGACCGGGGCACGAACCCGTGTCCCCTGCCTCGGCAGGCGGACTCTCAACCACTGCACCACCAGGAAAGCCCCCGAGATGATTCTTAACGTCACTGGTAGTTTGTCTCAGGCACCCTGTCTGCCTGGCTCCAGACCCTCACGTTCCTTGTCTTCATCTCCCATCGTCTCCATTCCTCTAGGGAACTACAAGCACAGAAGAACTTGCCCATTCAGCCCCCTGAGCTGGCCCCCCCTCCCCTCATTATTTAACTGATTTTGAAGCTCAAAGCCATCCTTAATGACGAGAAAAAATAACGGCCATTTAGCCCAGGCCCTACTGAAGTCTGGTCTCACTCTGGTCATCACTTCCACTTTGATTAGGTCATTATCTTCATACCCACCTCACGACTGCCACCCTCAGGTTCTAATTCTCTAAAGCAGTGGTTCTCAAACCAAGGGTGCTTAAGGATCTCTTTAAGCTTGTTAAGCAGAGATTCCCAAGTCCCACCCTTAGAGATGGGGATCTGGCAGGTCCGGAGTGGAGTCTGCCAGGCTTCGTGTTTAACAGGCCCCTAGGTGAGTGATGGAGGTACCCTGAAGGGCTGTGATGATGAGGCACCTTTCATGCCCAACACAAAGAGGGCTGGTCTGGGAGTGGGGATTCAAATAGGGTTGCCAGATGAGCAAATAAAAATACAGGAGGCCCAATTAAATTTGAACTTCAGATAAACCATGAATAATTTATGTAAGTATGTCCTGAATTTTACACGAGAGATACTTATATAAAAATTTTTTCATGGTTTATCTGAAATTCAAATTTCACCATGCATTTTATATTTTATCTGGCTGTCCTGGAATAGAATGCCGTTGTGATTGGCTCTCCACCCACTGTCTTGCATAGTGCTGTGTAGTGTTGTTCAAATATCTATTTGGGAAGTCTTGTGAATGACAGAGGCTTTTAGAAGTTAAAGAATCTAAAAGTCCATTGAAGAGTGGAAATCCAAGGTGCACATACCCTGGCTGGCACTTGACTTTCTCAGGATAACCACTTATGTTTGGAATGGAAAGCAGGAGTAGTAACTGCACATAAATTGCATATTCCTCCAGTTTAGGTGAAAAGATCCAAAGAAATGTCTCTACTGAGTAGTCTTGAGTCTGTAGCATTTTCAGCGGTCATAAGTTAATTGATTAAAAGGAGTATGGAAGACGATGTCTGTGCTCAGTCTTACGTACAGTTAGAAAAGGAGAAGCCACCTGCTTGAGATGCTTGCTAGCAGTGCGCAAGGGAGGACTGGAAAGATGACAGGCTTTAGAGTACCACGTGCTTGGGTTAGAATTCCGGTTCCACCACTTCCTCTGTGACCTTGGGTCAGGTACTTAACCTTTCTGTGCAAGAAGTGTTTTCATTCATAAAAAACAGATATGCTTATCATGAAACGTTGCTGGGGAACTTAAATGACATCTGATATCAAGACATAGTCATTGGTACTTACGTATTTAACCTAAATGCCAGAGAAAGGATTTCACAGGAGAGAGATTTTTTAATTATTTTTATTTATTTTTATTTTTTTGCGGTACGTGGGCCTCTCCCTGTTGTGGCCTCTCACGTTGCGGAGCACAGGCTCCGGACGTGCTGGGCCCAGCCGCTCCGCGGCATGTGGGATCCTCCCGGACCGGGGCACGAACCCGTGTCCCCTGCATCGGCAGGTGGACTCTCAGCCACTACGCCACCAGGGAAGCCCGGGAGAGAGAATTTAAACCATTCTTTTTAGTCAGATGGGATTAGCAAAGTATGTTTTATACGTGGAGAGTCAGCTTTTGAAGTATCTTGGTTGACTACCTTCTCACTCATGACTTTGCTCTGTGTTTTTCTAACTTTCTTCCTGCTCTAGGATTAACACAGATTCCTCAGATCCAAAAGACTGAAATTGCCTTTCGTCCTAACGATCCCAAGAGCTATGAGGCATACGTGCTGAACATAGTTAGGTTCCTGGAGAAGTACAAAGATTCGGCCCAGAAGGATGATATGATTTTTGAAGATTGTGGCAGTAAGTAGACATATTTTGGATGTTTGTGGTTGGTTAATTCTGATTTCCTGTTTCTATTTGTTACTTAATGATTGAAAGATACTCCTGAAATAATTAAAAGATTGAACTCTGGCCATACTGAGAGGATAGTTTTTTTGTTTTGTTTTGTTTTTAAAGCAGGAACACTTTATGGGTTAGGCTTGGATACAATGAAATAAACAGTATAGCCTCAAGTATTACTTTTACCTGTATTTGAAAGGTGTCTTACTTTTGAACACTCCCAAATATCTCTGTTTTTACTACTCAGACTCAAAGACCACAGTTACAGATTTGATTCTCTCACATCCATTGATTTTGAGAAATACAATTGCTTATATTTCCAGATTTCTGGCCCCCTCCCTCCCCATCCAACCCCTGGCCCCTACAGAAGAGTTCACAGGACCTTCTGTCACCAAAATGAACCTTTGGTGTGATTAGCTATAGCCACACTGATACCGATGGAGGAGGGTTTATGGTCAGGGTATATCTTAGAGACCCTGGCCGGGATGGATAATGAAATATGTCTTATCCTATGTCCATCATATGGATAAGGGAATGACTGATGAATATAAACAATGGCTCTTAGTTTCATTAAGCCATTGACAGAATGCACATCTTCCTCCTTGCTACCTGGAGTGTGAATTTCCCAGCCTTGTTGTCACGCCTACCAAAACAAGACGCCACTTTGAGTTACCAGGTGATACCAGTTTTTCTGATTCAGTTCAAGCATTTATCACCTCCAGTTCTTTAAATGGCAGACCGTTGTGTAATATGGGGTGAATTGCCATTTTAAGTCATTTTGAAAATATTTAGTAATTTAAAAGAAACTCTTTCACTAAATTTTTCTCATTAGAATTTAAATGAGGTTTTCATCTTACTTTGTAGTAATTAAAAGGCCCGTATGATAGATACTTAGAGTGAATCACTTCTCAGGAGATGGACTGAATTGAGGCACTTTATTTGAAGGGAAAATAGTTAGTTTGTGGACTTAAAAATATGTATATAATTTATGGTATTTGCATCCATTTCCTGCAGGATGCTTTAATCTTGAATTCTGTTCTCATTTATTCTTTCTCTGGCTTTGAAATAAAAAATGCAACAATACAATTTCTCACTTGAACAAATGCTTATAAGAACTCAGTGCTGAAAGACAAAAACTCAAAAAGAAATTTTTTTTAAACCTTGAATGGTGGTTGAAAAGGAAAAACAATTCTTTCCTACTCCCTTTTTACTGTTTAACATGTTAATTAGAGGCATAGCTCCGAGAAATCCCGACCATGAAACTTCCAGTTCTGAAAATTATTGGCAGTCCTTTTGTGCTCTAATTATAAACGTCCCTGTTATTGAGCTGAGCTGACGTCGACCTGTGCAAATGATGCTACTCCTGAAGAGAGATCCAGTTTCCTTTCAGTCTTCTAATTAGTGGAGTCATCCATTATTTAAAGAAAGAAAAATCGGCAGAGACCCAACATCATGTGCTGCTCATTGAGCACTGTGAAGCTTTGGTACTGGCTGTTGCTTTTGGTAAAATACCTTTTTAAGGTCAGTGGAGAGAGGAGAGATGGCTTGCTGGAAATCCTTTCTTAATTCAGGTGATATAACACGTTAAGTGCAGGATAGCCCTGTCTTCGAATAAGTCATTGTGACAAGGAAGAGAGCCCTGTCCTTTCTCAGTGGTGCTCAGGGAATTGTTGGTACAATGTGAAAATGGCGTTTGCATTTTCAGATGTGCCCAGCGAACTCAAAGAGCGAGGAGAATTTAACAACGAAAGAGGAGAGCGAAAAGTCTGCAGGTTCAAGCTTGAATGGTTGGGAAATTGCTCTGGAATAAATGATGAAACTTACGGCTACAAAGAGGGCAAACCATGTGTCATTATAAAGCTCAACCGAGTTTTGGGCTTCAAACCTAAGGCAAGTAATATTTTAAATCATAGAATTTAGATGAGCCATTCACAATTCGATGTAGTCCTTAATTGGTATGAAAAGAGACCCTAACAGACGTTTAAAGGATACTCAGTGACAGTTTTGAAGCCTGATCAGTAGAGTAACACTGAAAAACCTCTGTGGCCACCTTGGAATTCTTAGGGTTAGGTCATTAATCTCATTTCCTAAAGTTAGAGAAATTCTGTGTGGCAAAGCCAAATTCTGAAGTAAGTCCTGTGGCCCTGTTCTGGATTTCTATTATGTAATTCTATAACGTAAACTCTGTAAAAAAGAGAAAAAGGTGTCTTTAAACTTAAAACCTACCTGAACTGTAGGAGCCACAGTATTTAAAAAAAAAAAAAAAAAATCTCGTAATCTGAAATAATTATCTGGTCATCAGAAAAAATGTTTTTTTGTTTTTTTTCTGAATGAAGATTCAGTTAGAACTTCTAATTCAAAATTAGAAGTTGAATACTGTCTAGGTTGAACTTTTATAACCATGCCATTGGCTTTTGCCATTATTGCAACTTATAATGGGTAAATACTACTAGAGATCATTGAACAATTGCAGATTGCCTTCGCTCACCATTTGGTGGGATGATAGTAATTCTTTAAAATTAGAAGAAAAAATTGTATGGGTGTTCTCTCTGTTTTTATAAGACTGCTTATTTCATTCTCTCCCCCAGCTCATGAAGTAAAAAATGCTGTCCTTTTCTCTTAAGCGTGGATTCTTACAGAAGATTTCTCCCATTTGCTCATGAGAGCATTGCCATTAAGAGGGTAGTTTTTGGTTCTGATAGGAATTGACTGCAGTATACAGAGTTATATGAACAAACTTACTTCATTTCTGGAATCTGGCTCTTTTGTTCATTAACTTTCTATTATATGCTCTTTATTTCTGCAATGCTTATTACCCATGAATAATATTTTCAAAAGAAAGTCAATGTAGAGATGAAAAGTTTTATTAACATAACTGAAGGATACATCAAAACTCCTTTACTGCCACCAGAGGCAAAAATGGATGAGTGGGTGCATGGATGTTTGCCTGGCTGGCTTGTTGGATCTCCTATAGAAATTAATGTACCTCTCAACAGAATTTTAATCTTCGTTCCACGTAGACTAGGAGGTAATCGAAGAAGAATGGTGAAAGCCATTATGTCACACTTAGAGTTGATATTCATATTGCTAGGAAATTCTTCACCAAGATAAACAAGCTATTTGGCAATGAAAGGAATTGGTGCAGTGTATCCAAAGGACTAATCGTGATCTTTGCTCTCCGAATCCCTCACTTTTGATAATTCCTTTTCCTAGACATTGAATGATATTTGTCCCCCACAGAGTCTGTTGTGATTCACATCTCTTCCCATATTTATAAAGATATTCTGTTAAAGTGATGAATTCAGCTACTCTTTCTTTTCAGTCTTTGTTTTTTTTTTTCCTTTGGATTCCCCTTGGTTATCCATTGCCACTTTCTGATTCAGCCCCGCATCCCAAATCCCCAACTCTTTCGTTGTTGGAATTACAGAGGTTGCAGTACTCCACATCTCACTTGATGTGCCCGTTCCCTCACTCCCCGAGGATAGATTCTGGTAACTTCTTTATCAATGTGTATTTTCTCTTCATATTTTTAAAGATAAATCTGTTGCTGGCAGAAAGTTCCAAGAAGCAAATCTAGATGATCATTTTCTTATATTCCAAAAGAAAGAGCAGTACCAAAAATAGTCCTTTACTGATATAGAGAATTGCGCATTTTATCTGACTTTGATTAGGCTATGTATGTGTTACATCTCATGTCAGGACTCACATACTCTGCTGATGTGAGTAAGCAAGTGCCTGTCTGTCTTCCAGGGGGTAGATGTCCATCACACTTCTCCTGAGATGGATTTGAGCCAGGGATCTAGGAAGGCAGGCCCTGGATATTTCACTACAGCAGTAATTTTCAACGTGTACTATGGGTCCCTTCGATGGAGTTACCCCTTCACAAGACCCCTTCATTGAGGGCAATGCCACTTTAATCTGTTTTACATGCTGGACTTGCCTAACAAAACTGGGACTTAAATGACAGGGCCTCCACTGGAGATTTAAAAAAACAAAAAAGGGAAAAAAAAAAAAAGAGGAAAGCTTACTTGAAGAAGGCATGCTTGAGGGAGAAGGATGGCATTATTTATTCATGGCTCGGGAGGAAAGCCCAAGTTTTATAAAAACAGAAATGTCAACCAACCTTTCCATCTAATTATAATCTTAGCAAATGAGAAGAGAGCATTATTTCTGAGTTGGCTCTTATTTTTCAGTGTCCTTGAATAAAGCTTCTAATGGGTTGCCATTAGAAGTTCCATTTAGTACTGGGCTTAATTGTAGTGGTCACAAAACTTGGGCATTTATTTTCAAGAACATCACAGCATGACCTTTCCTAGACTGGTTAGGAGAGTCATTCATTCTGCTGTCCTCAAGCGTTTGGTTATTATTTCAATTGACCAAAGTGTACTTGTTTGGGCTACAAGCTCGTTTTAATTTTCAGAAGTTAAAGGAATTATTTACAAACTTATTGACCAACATGGATTTTATTTTTAGCCTCCCAAGAATGAGTCCTTGGATACTTACCCAGTGATGAAGTACAATCCATATGTCCTGCCTGTTCAGTGCACTGGCAAGGTAAGGAGACCTTTAGAGTTACTGAGGGTGGGGCAGGAGAGAGGGGAGAATGAATGAGATTGTTTTAAATTAGAGGTAAAACTTTAACACGGGAAATAAGAAGCACTGCTTCCAGGAATCAGTCTCAGCTGATGGAATTGTAGCTACACTGGGTAGAACTTCTTAAAAGAACAGAAAGATGTAACAAGAATAAAAACATCTGTCAGTTTCTCCAACTGGAACAAGAAACCGAAATATCTGAATTTAATCAGTTGGAATATTGGTTTACAGAACTGAGGTGAACTAGCCCACAGGAGTGCTTCTCTGGCTCACGTGGTGTGTTAAAAACTTGAGGCCAACGTTTTTTTTTTTTTTTTTTTTAATAATTTTACATTGAAAAATTGCTTCTGGCTTTTCTTTAAAAACAATATTGAAATATTAAGGTAACCATCAATGTGTATTCCCTTTAAATCTGAAGACAGGTACCTGATGGATTGTTTAGAGAGAGAAGCAGAATAAAGAAAGGGAAATCTCCAAACAGTTCAAATTTATGTTGGCACCAAGAAAGGAAATGGACACAAGAAAATGAAAGGCAAATAGTTAAACTTTTGGAGGTAATGTCATTGAAAATATCCACTGGGCCAACACTGAAGAGTTTCTTTCAGTGCTGGCCCTACTTCTAGGAGGTTGTGTTGGCTTGAAGAAAGGCCTTAGTTGGCTTTTGCTGCAGTTTCCCATTTGTACAGTGAGGAAAGCCTCCTTTTAGTGACCGTTTCTCAAGGCTACTAAGGATTAGGCTGAGTGTGTCTCTTCCTCTCGCGGGAGATGCGGTTCCCGTATCCTCCAGTGGTTAGTGCTCACCTCCTCCCGCGAGGGGCTTGAGCTGGCATGTCCGCGGATGACCCACTTCCTCCAGCAGTAGCTTGCAGACTGCTTTGTGGGACTGAGAGTCTCATTTGTATGTGAGTACAAATCGTCATCCAGGATGTGAGCCCTGAAAAATCTCATTTCCTCTCTGGTTTCCAGCGAGACGAAGATAAGGAGAAAATTGGAACCGTGGAGTATTTTGGACTGGGCAGCTACCCTGGTTTCCCGCTGCAGTATTATCCCTACTACGGCAAGCTCCTGCAGCCCAAGTACCTGCAGCCCCTGCTGGCTGTACAGTTCACCAACCTCACCATGGACACGGAAATCCGCATAGAGTGTAAGGCGTACGGTGAGAACATTGGGTACAGTGAGAAAGACCGTTTTCAGGGACGCTTTGACGTAAAAATTGAAGTTAAGAGCTGATCACAAGCACAGATCTTTCCCACTAGCCATTTAAAAAAGTTAAAAAAGATACAAAAACCTACTAGTCTTGAACAAAACGTAATACGTATGGGACCTACACTTAATCTATATGCTTTACACTAGCTTTCTGCATTTAATAGGTTAGAATGTAAATTTAAAGTGTAGCAATAGCAACAAAATATTTATTCTACTGTAAATGACAAAAGAAAAATAAAAATTGAGCCTTGGGACGTGCCCATTTTTACTGTAAATTATGATTCCATAACTGACTTATAGTAAGCAGTGTTTCTGGCCCCTAAGTATTGCTGCCTTGTGTATTTTATTTAGTGTACAGTACTCTCGGTGCACACACTCTGGTCATTTTTCAAGCCATGTTTTATCGTATCTGTTTTCTACTTAACGTGAGCAAAGTTTGCTGTCCAAGGTGTAAATATTCAATGGGAATAAAACTGGCATGGTACTTTATTTTTCCTTTTTGGGTTTGGCTCTTTCAAAGATGATAATGGCCCATCGATGAGCATTTTTAACACACTCCATAGTCTTTCCCTGTGGTGTTTGTTAGGTCTTTATTATTATTATTTTTCCTGGGTCTGGGTTGCGGGGGTGGGGTGGGCTGTTATGGGGGAACTGCCCTTTAAATTTTAAGTGACACTACAGAAAAACACACAAAGGTGATGGGTTGTGTTGTGCTTTGTACTGAATGCTGTCCTGACTCCTCTTCCCCTGTCCTCCAGTCTGTTCTGAAGCCGTGTATGAGATCTGGAGCGCCCGTCACTTTGGCTAGTGATAGGGCTGATTAATTTGCTTTGTACATTTTCTTTCACTTTCCTTTTTTCCTTTCTCTGGAGGCATCACCTGCTGGTGCTGTGTCTTTATGAATGTTTTAACCATTTTCATGGTGGAAGAATTTTATATTTATGCAGTTGTACAATTTTATTTTTTTCTGCGAGAAAAAGTGTAATGTATGAAATAAACCAAAGTCACTTGTTTGAAAATAAATCTTTATTTTGGACTTTATAAAAAGCAATGCAGTACCCCATAGACTGGTGTTAAATGTTGTCTGCAGTGCAAAATCCATGTTCTAACATATGTCATAATTGCCAGGAGTACAGTGCTCTTGTTGATCTTGTATTCAGTCAGGTTAAAACAATGGACAATAAAAGAATGAACACATTCCTCATGTGTGATTCACTCTTGTCTAAACAAACACCACAACCTGTGACTTCTTTACTTTCTAAGCTGCTAGTTATCCAAGATCTTGAAGAAATACTGAACCTGAAAGACAAACACGTGATTTCATCAGTTCACATGGAAGTTCAGGCTTTTCTACCCGACAGAGGCCAAGAGCTGGGTCAGGACTCTGAACACCAAGGTGCACGCCCCTTCCCAGTGAGACAGCCAGGTTAGTTGGAGGCAGAGGCTCAATCAGCAAAGTTTTAAAGTTCAAGTTTAGAAATATTTTGCAGTGATACTCAGTTTAGAAAACATGAAATTTTGGTTCCTGCTAGCGCTTCACGAGATATGGTTGTTAGTAGTTCAGTTAAAAAAAAAAAAATGAGGTTAGCAATCAAAAAATGGACAGAAGAACTAAACAGACATTTCTCCAAAGAAGACATATAGACGGCCAAGAGGCACATGAAAAGCTGCTCAACATCACTAATTATTAGAGAAATGGAAATCAAAACTACAATGAGGAATCACCTCACACTGGTTAGAATGGGAATCATCAGAAAATCTACTAACAACAAGTGCTGGAGAGGGTGTGGAGAAAAGGGAACCCTCTTGCACTGTCGGTGGAAATGTAAATTGATACAGCCACTATGGAGAACAGTATGGAGGTTCCTTAAAAAACTAAAAATAGAGTTGCCATATGATCTAGCAGTCCCACAGCTGGGCATATATCCTGACAGAACTGTAATTTGAAAATACACATGCCCCCATATGTTCACAGCAGCACTATTCACGATAGCCAAGACATGGAAACAACCTAAATGTCCATCGAGGATGAATGAATAAAGAAAATGTAGTATATATACAAACGGAATATTACTCAGCCATAAAAAAGAACATGATAATGCCATTTGCGGCAACATGAATGGACCTAGAGATGATCATACTAAGTGAAGTTAAGTCAAAGACAAATATCATATCACATATGTAGAATCTAAAATAGGACATAAATGAGCTTACCTACAAAACAAACAGACTCACAGACATAGAGAATAGACTTGTGGTTGCCAAGGGGTGGCAGGGTGGGGGAGGGATGGATTGGGAGTTTAGGATTAACAGATGCAAACTATTACATACAGAATAACACTGTATAGCAGAGGGAACTATATTCAATATCCTGTGATAAACCATAATGGAAAAGAATATGAAAAATAATGTGTATATATATGTGTGTAACTGAAAAAATTAGCATGTGCCCAAAAAAAGGTAGGGTTTGAGGTTCAGTAAATTAAGAAGGTTTATACCTTGCTTTTTGGTTCATGGTTTGGCCTAAGTCCATATTTAGCCATATATTTAAAAATTAGCCTTAGAGTGAAAGGAGATGAAAATGAGCTTTCTGAAAAACATTCTCCAGGTATAACGGAGCTGAAGATTTAGTATCCCTTAACCCACGTGGGAAGTACCCAAACTAAAATCTTGGCATCATCATATTTCAGAAAATGGAAACCTTTCACAAAGCCTGTGCAGCCAAAGCTTACATCAATCCTTCCTGCCTTCAGGCTGGTCCCGAGAAATCCTTCGGGACCTGAAATGCTGAAATGCCTCCTCAGTTGGGCTCTCCTCTTACAGAAACAGACCCAGAGGCCCATGGCCATTTCTGTGACAGCACAACTTGTTCAGAAATAGTAACAGCTTAAATTCCCACCTTATTGCCCCACATTTATTACCCTGCCAATCTGCTTCTCTTGTTTATTCTTTAAAAATACTACCTGAGACTTTGCTATCTCTAGAGCAGCAAATCGTGTGATGGTAAATTAATACCAGAGAAACAATGACTCCATTTAACAAAAAACAGCAAAGGGAACTGTGAGAAATGGCACGACTGCTTAGCTGCAAAGATTTTAGGAGCCCTCCTTAACAACTGAGGAAATACGGCAAAAATCCGTAAACGGACAACATATCTACCTAAAGCTGGGTTTCTCAAAAAGCAACCTCCACGTACATTGAAATGGAAGGTATCGTTCCTTTAACAGAAGATGGTTTGTTTTGCTGAAACATCGACACTTTTTGCAGTGTACATGAGTCTTAAACGTGTGATGTTTATGAACAAGAAGTGGGGAATGGCTTTACGTCTGAGGAAAGGGGAGTATTTATTCAAATTGGAAGGTCGTTTGTATTTTTGAGACTGTTCTCAGGTCACAACCTCGGTCAGACACACTTAACCCCCTGCTTTCACATGAACCTTGTACCTTCTGTTCTAAGACACTGTGTGTATGTGCATATATGTGTGTGCATGGGCACCTGTGTATGTATGTGTGTGCTCTCTGCCTATTCCTTCCTTCAAGATTCTGTCCAAATCTTGCTTCCCTGTAGCCTTTCCAGATGGTGCCAACCCGTGCGAGTGCTTATACCTCCACTAGGAGACTGGGGAATTGGTTAGTGTTTTTTGACTCCGTACGTATTTGTTGGCTGCCTAATCTGCTAAGTACTCTTCAACTGCCCCGGAAAGACCCTCGAGTGACCCTCTGCCACTCACATTCTAGTATGAAGTACCTGCATATTTCTGAAACTCTTGCTGCTACACATTTATCATGATTTGCTGTCCTCGTATTATTAGATGACACGTTTCTTGGGTGTAGGAACAGTGCCATCTACTTTTGGGGTGTCCTTACATCCTGAAAAGGGGTTTTCATACAAGTCCAGTCAATCAAATATTGAATTCCTCACACAGAATATAAAAGGAATGAGTTTTTCAAAGGCAGGGTTTCTCACATGTTGGCTAAGTACCACTTGGAATCAAAAGCATTGGAATAATTACTAAACAGAGGAAAAAGGATTCTTTTTTTTTTTTTTTTTTCCAATCCATCACATTCCCTGAAGGAGAGCTTCAATGTGGTGCTAGTATGGCTTCAACCCAGGTTACTACCCTTTCAAATAAAGGGAGATAGGCCTGGGGCTCAGAACCTTTTGCAAGCAATAGTATCTAACTAGAATTTAATAACTTTTCTTTTCATTGTATTTATTACCTTCAATTAAGGACAAGTAATACTAGTTTCCCACTTAGGCTAAATAAATATTTCCATGATGGAAAATAAACTTATTCAAGTATCACAGCGAATGAATTTGAAGAAAAATAGTAAATACGATTTCAGGTGGTACTCAGATATGGTAAAAACTCATGAAGGTAATAAAGGCCAACTAGACTTTAGGAACCTTTGCCCCAAAATACAGCATTAACGGAAGCCAAGGTTTTCGGTTCTGTACCTGTTTGGGCAAAATCTAATCTGAGCTCTGTTTTAGAACAATAGCATGCCCTGTCTGCCCAAGCTGCATTTATTACCAGAGGGAACTGCTCCAACTCCAAATTAAAAACATTATCAGTGATCAGAGACGAAAATCTAGTTATTAAAATCTTTCAAAGTCCAATGAAAGCTCAAACTCCTGGCATTTTAAAGGATTAGTAACACTTCAATATCAGTATATATTTGGCCCATGGAGGAGAACTAAGTGAGGTTACTTCGAAAATCCATGACTAAGGACGGAGGGAAACATAATACAGAGGGAAACTATCCAAGGAGCATTTAAGAACAGCTGTAATCAAGTGAATAAAGTGATCTTGGTTTCAAATTCAGAGAAAATGTGACTCTGTCTTTTCTTCTTCAAGAGGAAACTAGCATTAGCCAGACATGTTATCCGCCATTTCTAGGCTCTGCACTGGAAAAGATGAACAGGAAAGAGAGAGATAAACCTGTTATTCTCCCAACTGACGCCTGCAACCAGCAGCATCTATAGCCTACCCAATGTGAAACAGAGAGATTGGACCAAGGCAGATATCTTGGTTCATATTTTAATTCTCTATTTTTCTCCCAGAGACTGTCAGCATTGGTCTGTTCTGAGAGATTAAGTACCTCATGAAGGTACTGATTTTTATTGACTACAGAACCCAGCTATTTTATTTAGCCACAAATGAATCCCACGCCCTAAGAAAAGGCCCACATTGTAATAAAACTGTGACTTACTATCTCCAGCTGGCTTTACCACAAAACCTTTAAAAAACTGGGATTTCATAAAATCGGCACCCTTACAAGCAGTCTGTAAAGCACTACCTTTTCCAAGGAAATGCTCACCTTCTTCCTCTGGTGCTTGTCCCATACAGGCCAGGTAGGAGGAGACACTGAGTGATTTGAAACCCACCTATTTAGTTATCCACAATGTCTGATATACTCAGTATTCATTCCTCTGTAAGGTGGCCCTTTAGTGCCCATAACTTGTTATAGGGATTTATGGTCACTAAATTAGCAAGTACTGGAGGAGCATGGAACAGTCCTATAGCAATGGGATATAGGATCTATTCCTTTACATAGGAACGGGGGTTCTAAAATGACTAGTGGGTGAGGATCAGGTATTGGGGAGGTGCGGATAATTCAGCACTGGAACCTCTGGGGGGCAAGGGAATAGAAGAAGGTTAACAGACACTTTGGGATTGTACTACCAAAGTGAAACATGGCATGAGAAGTCCATGCTGACGGAAACCTGTGCCTAGAGCTGGCCTTTCTCCTTTTCTTTGACTTGCAAATGTCTTCCAAGCTACCTACTATGTGTCCAGCACCGACTATAAGTGGGGGAGGGAAGGGTTCAGGCATACAAGGTCCCTGTTCTTATGAAAATTTTGCCTTCACGCTTCTAAATGTCTTAAATGCCCTAAACTACTCTCACCGATACTTAATTCATTCTTTCCCTCCTCTGTCAATCATTCATTCAACATATTGAGCACATCCCATTCATGGTAATTCAGTGATGGGTGAGACCTGGTCCTCAGAAAGCTTACAGACTGAAAAGAGGAAAACCCGTGTAATCAAATAAAATCACTATCGTGTGCTAAGGTATGAGTGGGAATAATTAACTGCTAGTGGGAACACAAAATGTTTCACGAAGTGGTTAACATTTGAGTCCTTAGGATGAGTTGGAAGTGACATAGAGGAAGGAGCAGCGAATTTTAGCTGAATATACAATTGCTATGCCAATGGGCAATGATACTTTAATAATCAGATTAACTTGAGGATTTGTTGTCTTTATCACTGTTAAATAAGAACAACAGCTTACATTTATGAACTACTTCACAGTGTATGGTCTAATTTCATATATAAACCATCTCCTTCACACCAGCTCTGTGAAGCTGGTCCCCTTATCCCCATACAGAGCAGGATCCCAAGACTCAGAGGTCCATGACTTCCCTATATAGTAAGCTGAGGAGCTTGCTCAGTTGGCAAGGCTGGAACTTGAATCTGTGTCTTCCAACTCTAAGCCACAGTGGCACTGTGATCTTCCATGGAGTAGCCCCTGCCTTTGCTGATGACCGTATATAAATTATTGCCAATTCTGTAAGAATGTAATTCAAATAAATGTAAATTTTCTGTAATTGCTTCAAGTGTAGACTCAAGGAAAGCTTCCAGAGAATGTCTCGTCTTTGCCCTGAGTACAGTGCATAACAAAAACGGGTCTCAAGGCTAGCGATTCCCTGTCCACCACTCCCCCGGAGGAACTTCTAGTATATGCAGCAAGCGTGAAATCTCCTTGCATGTTTTATGAACTCTGGCTTTGTATCAGAGTCTCTAGTGTAGCTTACTGCTCCTGATGCCTGGGCTCCGCCACAGATAGCTGAATCAGACACTTTGGAGGTGGAGTGCAGGTGTCTGTTTTCCAGTGGTTCTTAACGTGAGTTGAGCAACAAAAATGCCTATGGAGTTTTCTTTTTTCTTTTTTTTCTCCTTTGAAATCAGAGTATAGATGTGCTCGAACATATACAGAATTTATCCATCCTACTGTCGTGGAGTTCAGCACCAAACTAAAATATGTGTACCTGTGCCATTATACTAGATAGATTTTCAGATAAAATCTAGTCACTCGGAATTTGATTGAGGTACAGTTTTGTTAGTGTTCCAATAATATACTGATTTTTAAATACATCAGCCTATTCAGAAGGGAAACAACTTTCTACTCACTTGGGGCCCTTATAGCCAAGGCTGGCTTCATGGACGTGTAACCTGTGCTGACACACAGGGCCACATGCTTAGAAGGGCCTATGCCTGGTTTAGTGTTCCACTGTCTCTCTCTTGAAATTCTTAATAATTCTTGAACCAGGGGCCCTACATTTCCATTAGGTAACAGTTCTGCTTACAGCCATGGGCCTCTGTGCTAGGGCTACTTTGGCCTGGTTTTCCTATTGGGTGAGTGGAAAATGTGGTTGAAAAGGCTGCTTGTAAAATAAGCAATGAACAGATCCATGGTGAGAGGTGGTGGGTTGGGGAAGGTGCAAGGTGAGGCTGGCTATGGAAGATGGGAGCCGCCAGACTTGCTAGGAGAGAAACAGAGGCCCAGGAGGGCAGGCCGAAGCCTTGGGGCAGGGGTGAGGGGGAGAGGGCCTCTGCTGTGGGGATGGTTGGAGGAGGCTACCAGCAGGCCTTTAACATGTGAGCCGGAATCCTTTCTGAACTCTTCCCACGCTCCCTCTCTCCCTCTTTGTCTTCTCCCTACAAGTCACCACTTGTTTTCAGCTCTCCAGATAATGGAGTTCAGAAGTAAACAGTTGTGAGGAAAAAGGTGGTGGGTAAAGGACCTCTGTTCTCCAGACAGAAGGTCTCAGAGGAAACATCCTCGCCTTGATATAAAGAAAAAAAAAAAAAGAGATGAAAAATCTGTTCCTGCTTACTGTCTCAGCTACAGAGCCCAGAAAGTCCTTGGGCTGCAGAGGTACCCCCTCAAATCTATTTATAGGCTACAAAATATTAATAATAAAGTTGAACCTACTGTAGTTATCTCCTTCATATATGTTTATCTTCTCCATGGGTTCGGAGGCCATATTTGAAGTCTTTTTTGTTTTTTTAAATTGGAGTATAGTTGATTTACAATGTTGTGTTAGTTTCAGGTGTATATAAAAGAGATAACTAGGGCTTCCCTGGTGGCGCAGTGGTTGAGAGTCCGCCTGCCGATGCAGGGGACACGGGTTCGTGCCACGGTCTGGGAAGATCCCACATGCCGCGGAGCGGCTGGGCCTGTGAGTCATGGCCGCTGAGCCTGCGCGTCCGGAGCCTGTGCTCCGCAACGGGAGAGGCCACAACAGTGAGAGGCCCGCGTACTGCAAAAAAAAAAAAAGATAACTAATAAGGACCTACTGTATATAGCACAGGGAACTCTGTTCAATACCCTGTAATTACCCACATGGGAAAATAGTCTTAAAAATGAGTGGATACATGTATATGTATAATTGATTCACTTTGCTGTACACCTGAAACTAACATTATAAATCAACTATACTGCAATAAAAATTAAGTTAAAAAATTTAAAAAATAAAAACAAAACTAATAAGGACCTCCTGTATAGCACAGGGAACTCTACTCAATATTCTGTAATAACCTATATGGGAAAAGAATCTGAAAAAGAATGGATATAAGTATAACTGATTCACTTTGCTATACACCAGAAGTCTTTTAAGACAAAATGAAAATTTCACACTGAAATGACTAGACATTTCAGTAATTCTGAAAACCCAATATTCTCAGTTTTCTTATAAAGATCTCTTGATTCTTCGTTGCCACCCACTAATGAGAGCAACTGTCTTTTTAAAGCTAGAAGGAAAATACACCTCAGCCCAGAATAGAGTGGTGCTGACCTTTCTCTCTATAGGAAATATATACCATTTTTTCTAATATATCTAACAGGAGTCCTTTCTAGAAATTCATTCTAAAATTGTGTTTTGTGACTCATTCTTATCTGGCCTCTTCTGCCCTGAAGGTGGTTCTGGTTGCAGCTAGTCCCTCCCCAGGCCCTCAAAAAACCTAAAAGTATGAATAGGGAACTTCTGTTCCCTTCTCCCTACCTTCAATGATTAAAAAAGTACTCTCTGAGGGTCACCATATGAGAGCCACGGATAATTTTTCAATGTTTACATTTAAAATTTTACTTACTCTTAGAAAGTGGAGTCCTTGTTATATATCAAATGCTTTCATAAATTATCTTGTGTCATCCTTAGAACTGAAACAGATGTATTAGTCCCATTTTTCAGTTGATGAGACTGAGGTTAGAGCTAGCAGCTTGCCTGAGGACGCGTGATTCAGTTGAGTGCCTCAGGCTTTGCTCACACTGGTTAAGAGCTCAAGGTAAAGATGGAGCCTGGCTGCGGTGGGGATGGGTTTGACTCCTGGCCTTGCCATTTCCTGGCTGGCTGACCTTGAGGAAGTCATAACTTCTTGGTTTCTCATATTGCACGTCTCTAATATAATAATACTGATTACATAAGGTTGTTGTAAAGATTAAATGAGTTAATATACGGAAAGCATTTAAAACAGTGCCCAGCATATAGTAAATATTACAAAATAATTATCATTATCAGTTCTCCCATATCCTCACAATGCTGTGGTCTGTCCTGCTGTATGTCAGTGAAGCCATGGGTTTCTGAGCAATTCCATCCGGCTCTGAGAGCCAAAACTGCCAGGGCAATTCCAGCTTACTAGGGGACAGCCTACATAATTAACCAGGTCATGAATGACACAGGCAGACTGAGGACCTTTGCGAACAAAGACAGTAAAGAGACACAGAACCAAACACAACATGTAATCCCTGAATGGATCCTAGAGCAGAAACATTTTTTTTTTCTTGTGCTACAAGACATTTGTGAGTGAAACTGGTAAGATTTGAATGTCTGTACATAGTATAGTGCTGTATTAATTTCCTGATTTCTAATCATTATTCTGTGGGGAAGGAAGAGAATATCTGTGTTTTAGGAAATATACACTGAAGTATTGAGAGATAAAAGGGAATCATAACTGTAATTTACTGTCAAATATATATACATATATGTAATAACTAATGCACACATACACAAGGAGAGAAAAGAGAATGATTAACATGGTAAAACGTTAACATCTGGGGAATGTGGGTAAATGGTTTAGAGAAGTTCCTTGAATTGTTATTTTTTTGCAATTTTTAAAAATAAGTCTAAAATTATTTCAAAATAAAATAATAATATTAATCAGTAGAAAAAACAGCCTAGTATAGTGAAAGAGTACTGAATTTGGACTTGGAAGAACTTTGTTTAATTCTAGTCACTATTTCCTCGTGCTGTTAGGCAAGTCATGTAAACTCTCTCAGGCTGTTCCTGAAACCGTGGACCTCAGATTGGGACTTGAATCCACAGTCTTTTAACTGAGATAACACACCTGGTCTCAGGACTCAATGAAGCTCAGGTTCTTGATGTCTTGTCACAGAAATAATTCAGTGAGAGATGAAGTGATAGGTAAAGAAGTGGATTTATTTAGGGAGAAACACACTCCACAGACAGAGTGTGGGTCACGTCAGAAGGTGAGAAAGGCACCAGGGTATGGGGTTGTCAGTTTTTATAGGGCTGGGTAATTTCATAGGCTAATGAGTGGGAGAAGTATTCCAGCTATTTTAGGAAGGGGCGGGGATTTCCAGGAATTGGGCCACCACCCACTTTTTGACCTTAAAGGTCAGCCTTGGATCTGCTGATGTGTTACAATGAGAGTATACTGAGGGTCAAGGTCTAGTGGAAGTCATTGAGTCATCTGCCATCTTGGACCTATTTGGTTCTAATCAGTTTGTCGTGTCCTTGGGCTATGTCATTCTTCTAAAGGTTGTGCCCTGCCCCCTTCCCTCCTGTTTCATTCCTAAATCTAAAAATTGAGAACAATAAGATCTACCTCATTGGGATGAATGTGTATATACGTTGATGAGTGGATTTATAAATTTGCAGCTCAGGATGGGCTTTGCTGCAAGTCAGTTTACCGTGAAGCTAAGAGGCTCACCTGGGAATATCAGTCAAGAAGGGGAGAAAACTCAGGTGAACTTGTCATTTCATGTTCGAAATTCATTTTTGCTGACCCCCCTACAGAAAAAAAGGTTTTGATAGGGAACATATTCTGTCCTTAAAACTTAAAAAATGTCTTCAAGTAAGAAAAGGAAATGTAAATATGATGATCAACTGGAGAAGGAGTGATTCTCCATCTGGCTGTAGATCAGAATCACCCTTTAGATCTCTAAAAAAAAACAAACGGATGCTTGGACCCCATTCCCAGAGAGTATGATTCATTCATTAGGTCTTGGGAAGGGCCAGGATATATGCACTTCAAATAGCTCCACAGCTACTTCTGATGTTCATGGGGGTTGCAAACCACTGCCCTAGACAGTTAGTAGAAGTAGGTGCCCTAGAAATCAGGGCTGGAACCAAGCCCATCTGATACTGCCATAGTGATCTGAAGGAAATAATGAAATCTCCCAGTTAACTTGGCTTTTCCTAGTACACTGGAGGCTCTCAACATGAATAATGGCCCAAGAGATGGGTAAGGCCTCACACGATGAAATGGGGAATATGGGCAAAAAAAAGGAGACTGAACTTCAACAGGCTCATCTTGGGTATTCATGAGAAAGAAATCAAAGTAGCCTCACAGAGTGAGTTCTAATACAATAAACGGTGACTTGGGAAAGGGATCTTGGAGTGTGTCCTGATGGTCCCCTAAAGACTTGGGCCCAAGGGGCAAATGCTTTCTGGGAGGCCATCTTTGCAGACTGACCTCATAAAGGATACTGGAAGTTAAAACCCAAGGAAGTACAGTACCTTTAAAAAAACAAAAAACAAAAAACCCACAGGTATTCGTTTCTTGGGAAGTTCTTGTTGCTATACTTCACACACATTTCACTTTGAAAAGCTCCAAGAGGAAAATGATTAAATTAGAAAATAGCAACTAAAGTTATTTAGAAGATATGGCATCACTTTTATAAAGACATGTTAGAAAAGTTTAAAAAGCTCTTAAATTAGATCAAAGCAGATAGAATATATAATCAGAATATACAATTAGCTAATGAGGGGAATAGTTAGGATGGACTTTTCCACTAAATCCAGAAAGAACTGGAGAGGGCAAATGTTGAGATAATTTAAGATTAAAGAAAAAAAGACCTCCTTACATCCAAAGATTTAAAGGGTCAAAATGGCTAGAATCATATGTTAATAATATCTTTTGAAGGGCAAATTGGAGATGTGGAAGGAATATTTTTAATCTTTGATAACAATGTTATAAAAGGCAATTGCCATATTTTTCTATAAAACTTTCCTCACTGTTAACTAACAAAAAAGTTATTCTGGGCTAAATATATTCCAGTGAAATTTCAACCTTCTTATTATGTATTTAAAGAGCTTGTTGCACAGTTCCTGGGATAGATGAATTGAGACAATGGCCCTGAGCCGAGATGGCCAGTGCTCCTGGTAGGGAGATTACAGCCTGGAAGACAACTGCATGAGAAGAAAGAGATGAGTTGCCAGCTAATTCTAAGACAGGGAGGCTCCCATCTCCACCTGTGGTCCAGCCACCACCACTGTCATTGCCCAAAGCAACCTCTGAATCTCACACACCTTCCCCAGCTCAAAACCTCCACTGGCTCCCTGTTTCCCACTGTATTACGTCAAACCTTCCTGGCTTGGCTTTCATAAAGCCCAACATTACAGCCCCCTAAAACCAGCATGCTTTTGGCTCCAGTCATTCTTCCTTTCCTGATGCCCAGGGACAAAGAAAGGACTTTACCACTTCAAATGTCCTTTCTTTTATTCTTTCAGGGCAAGGGATGCTCCTTTTACTTCTTTTGTATATGTCAGAATTCTTCATATACAGTAGTCCATAAAGTCTTGATAATTAAATATCTGTATCGTGTTCTCTATTTCTCTTCTTTATCACAGCCTCATCATCCACTCTTTCTCAAAGTCGGCTATAGATAAAAAAGAAACTTCTTACCTAAATGGACATTTCCCCAAAGAAGACATACAGATGGCCAATACGCATATGAAAAGATGTTCAACATCACTAATTATTAGAGAAATGCAAATCAAAACTACAGTGAGGTACCACCTCACACTGGTCAGAATGGCCATCGTTAAAAAGTCTACAAATAACAAATGCTGGAGAGGGTGTGGAGAAAAGGGAACCTTCCTACACTGTTGGTGGGAATGTAAATTGGTGCAGCCACTGTGGAAAACAGTATGGAGGTTCCTCAAAAAACTAAAAACAGAATTGCCATATGATCCAGCAATCCTACTCCTGGGCTTATATCTGGACAAAACTATAATTCAAAAAGATACATGGGGACTTCCCTGGTGGCACAGTGGTTAAGAATCTGCCTGCCAATGCAGGAGACACAGGTTCGATCCCTGGCCCAGGAAGATCCCACATGCCACGGAGCAACTAAGCTCGTGTGCCACAACTACTGAGGCTGTGCTCTAGAGCCTGCAAGCCACAACTACTGAGGCTGCGTGCCACAACTACTGAAGCCCGCACACCTAGAGCCCGTGCTCCACAACAAGAGAAGCCACTGCAATGAGAAGCAAGCACACAGCAATGAAGACCCAGTGCAGCCAAAAATAAATAAATACATTTTTTAAAGAAGTCCCCTTGTAAAAAAAAAAGATACATGCACCCCTATGTTCACAGCAGCACTATTCACAATAGTGAATAAGATGTGGAAACAACCTAAATATCCATCATCAGATGAATGGATAAAGAAGATGTGGGACATATATACAATGGAATACTACTCAACCATAAAAAAGAACGAAATAATGCCATTTGCAGCAACATGAATGGACCTAGAGATTACCATACTAAGTGAAATAAATCAGAATGAGAAAGACAGATACCATATGATATCACTGATACGTGGAATCTAAAATACGACACAAATGAACTTATCTATGAAACAGACACAGACTCACAGACATAGAGAACAGACTTGTGGTTGCCAAGGAGGTAGTGAGGGTATAGGAATTTGGGATGAGCAGATGCAAACCATTATATATAGAATGGATAAACAAGGTCCTACTGTATAGCACAGGGACCTATATTCAGTATCCTGTGATAAACCATAATGGAAAAGAATATGAAAAAGAATGTATATATGACTGAATCACTTTGCTGTACAGCAGAAATTGACACATTATAAATCAACTATACTTCAATAAAATACATTAAAAAAGAAAAAGAAGCTTCTTGCACAATCTCCATCACTGGCTTCTGCCAATCACGCTGATATAACAACAAACACTGACATTCATGAACAGAATGGAAAGAACTCTGTCCCTAGGCCAGCAAAGACCATGGTTGGTTTGCAATGAACAAGTTAGGGCAGTAGAGAACTGGAGAGGATTTCAGGAGGGTAAGAAATGAGTGACTATATTCCTATCAAAGAAGAGTAAATAGGCTTCTAGAAAGAGGCAATTATGACAGAGACATGCTTCAGGCAAAATATCATGAATTAATTTATTTTCAAACAAGAATATCAGTGGCCCGTAAATACTCCAAAAGTTCTTTAAGTTTCTAGAATAGTATAAAACAATGAATTATTTAAAGCCTTATCAGTTTAAAGATTTCATTTAGAGTAGCTTGGATCTTAGTTTCTAAGCCTTACTTTGAATGGTATAACCCTGTCTTGGTCCTATCAAAAATCTAGATAATTTATTTTATTTAATGTTTCATATTCTCTCAAACTACTTAGAACAGAACAGTGATGTCAAAGACTGAAACAGAACCCAATCAATTAAAATATAGGTGACTTACTATTGGCATATTCCTCTGGTGCTATTTTCAAGAATAATATTGACAGACTGAAGAAGTGTTTTAAAACAAAGAGATTTTCCATGGATTCTGTCACTGGGAAATTTACAGCAGAGAAAGATGACAGTGTTTCAAGATATAGCAGTGATGGCAGCAATAACAACAACATTGAAAATAATGTGGTAGAGATTGCCAGTGCCCACCCAATACTCATTCTCCCTTTCTCCTTTATAAGAGGATTTTGATTTTGTTGGCGCATAACAAAGTGCATAGCCTCTATTACAGGTGAGGGGCGGGGAGGGGAGGATGGTGATTCATTTCTCACTAATGTCACATATGCAGAAGTTGTTGGGTAGGGCTTATAGGAAAGCTCCTTAAAAGCAGGCACACTCAGCTGGTAGTATCCTGTTGCCCTCTGCCCTTCAGTTCTTTCTGCCTGGAATGAGCACATGATGTTAGAGACAGAGTAGCCACCTTGGAACTAAGGGGCAGTCACAAGGGAAAGGCCAAGATTACTGCAGAGATCTTGGGCCTGGATTGTTGAGCGGCTAAACCAAAGCCTATCATGGCCTGCCTGCTCACTTCTTGTTTCACAGTAAGAAAACCTTTAATTTGTTCTCTTTTTGGCACTTCTGCTCCTAGCAGCCAAATTCTTAACGGATATAAACAACAGTAATAACTACAATAATAATGGTGATAACAATAGCACTGTTCTAAATGCTTTGCATTATCTCATTTAATACTTACTGATCTATGACTGTTATCTCTGTATGACAGTTCAGGAAACTGAGATTTAGGCCCCATAGCTAGCTAAGAAGCAGAGTTAGGATTTGAGCCCTGGCAATCTAATTTTTTTAAAATTAATTAATTAATTAATTAATGTTTGGCTGCATTGGGTCTTTGTTGCCGCACGCAGGCTTTTCTCTAGTTGCAGCGAGCAGGAGCTACTCTTCATTGCGGTGCACGGGCTTCTCATTGCGGAGGCTTCTCTTGTTGTGGAGCATGCGTTCTAGGCGCACAGGCTTCAGTAGTTGTGGCACGCGGGCTCAGTAGTTGTGGCGCATGGGCTTAGTTGCTCCATGGCATGTGGGATCTTCCCGGACCAGGGCTCGAACCCATGTCTCCTGCATTGGCAGGTGGATGCTTAACCACTGCACCACCAGGGAAGCCCTGGCAATCTAATTTTAACTGTTCGTATTGTGATTTCTATTACCCTACTAAGTGAAGGAAAACATCAAGTAGCTCAACTGAGATTCTGGGGTCATGGATGCTCTTCTCCGTTGCTATTCTCCTTTATGCCAAATACACACACCTCTAATCTAGGCATTTCCAATAAAGATTCCTGAAACATTCAGAATTCATGCTTAAAAAGAGTAAAGTCAGATCAAATAGATTTTCCAGAAGAAAATCTCCCCTATGTGAGGATTTAGAACTACCTGCCCTGTGTCTGTCAGCTCCCTTTCACTTCATCATTCATCAGCCTGAACATTTTAGCCAGACATCATCCTCAACTTGTAAGAGTCTGGGATGAGATCTTCATTGATTTACTAAATCCCTACCCTTTCAGATGAAATCATACCAAAGGAGCAATTTAGTGCCAACTTCAGTGGTTGTTTTCTTTAGTGCAGGCACCATGCCTACTCCCTGGGACCTGTAACTCCCCTAACCCAAGTGGAAATGATCTATCTTCAGCGGGATACACTTGGGTTGATTTAGGAAAAAACAAAACCAAACCAAAAGCAAACCACTCCAAAACTGCTTATGATATTTCCTGAGAAGATTTTTCGGAGGTCCTTTCCAAGCAGTTTCTGATCACCACTGCTCTTTGACTCAGTCATAACAGCAGTAAATTTGAGGGAACTTTTGCAATACTAGTTATTATGGTTAGGCCAACTAAAAATTAATTGAATTGCTTGGAAAATCAGAATCACAAAAGTTAAGCACTGAGTACCAAAAGAATTTTGTACAATCTTCTCAATTATATTGCTTTCTCTTTCTTGTGCACTTTCCATCTCCTAAAGATGAAAAATAGCAGAAAATGCTGATGTTTAACATTTCTAGCTAGAATACATTTTGAACACGTAAAACTAGAGATGCTTATGACAAAATTCATTTAGAGGTAGGAGGTCCCAGTTTCCTAGCTATTCTACTTTTGATCTTCCTCCAACCCATTCCCTCTACTGCCACTAGAGTTTTCTTCCATTGCTCCTTATTTAAAAAACAAAACACAACCCATCACAACCTGGACCTAGTCTACTATTCCAAATGCTACCATAACCACTTTTCCCTTCATATTTTAAACTCTAGCCACAATCATTTCAAATAATTACCTGGATACTCCATCTTCTGGCATATATCTGGGACTCTAGGCATGCAATTTCCTCTGCCCAAATGCTCTTCCTGTACCCTCTTCCCCCCATCCCACTTTTCACTTTGTAACCTTAGAATCTCTACTTTAAGCCATCAACCAATCAACCAACAGAAAACAAGGAAAAACCCTTGTGGAACTTAAAAAGAAACTGATAAAGGCCAAACTAATCATCTAAATCAGGGGTCACCAAACTTCTTCTGTTAAGGGACAGAGTAGTAAATATTTTAGGCATTGTGGGCCATACAATCTCTGTCGCAACTACTCAATTTTGCTGATGTAGCTGCAGAGCAGTCATAGACATTATGTAAATAAAGTGTGGCTGTGTTCTAATAAAACTTTATTTAAAAAAACAGGCAGAGGGCCAGATTTGACTGGTGGGCCATCGTTTGCTGACCCTCATCTAAAGCATGCTATGTCTAAATAGCACACATATCTCTAGCTGGCAAAATACATCATTTTCCATGAGTATATTCATAAATAGCAAAATCATACTCATCATACACAAGAGAATATATTTTGTTACAAATTGTATCTGCCATGTGGGATGCACTCATATTTCTTACCAAAAAATCTAGTTATAAATAATTTTACAACCCATGAAAGCTAATTTTTTAGGGTAGGGATTATTGATTATACTTGAGTAAATGATATAATGTACATGATATCATTTAACACTTCTTGGTACTTAACAAATGCTTAATTGAACCAAAACAGAATACAAATTCACCTTGTTACTGGAGAACTGTGCAAGGTTTTTGTGTTGTTTTTTCATGTGGCTTCCTCCCTCCCTCTTTTCCTTCCTTCCTTTCTTCAAGAAAAATTTCTGACTCAGAGAAGGAGCCAAAAACCCACTCCAACTTTGGTCACTGCAAAGCCATAACAACTGTAGCTTAGAGAGAGCAAGGACTGAGAATTTGGTACTAGTGAAACTGATGTTATATTTCTTTAATTGATACTCAAGGTTTTGTAGGTTGTCATCACAGCAGTGATCTAAGGAAGTGGTCTTATTTGTTTTCTACAAAGATTAAATATGCTGCCTTTGTATAAGTTCTTTTCACTGATATACTATAATCCAAAAAACACTCCTTGCTTTTGGAAAAAGGGCTTAAGTGTTTCAAAACTATTTCCCCATTTAGTTCAGTATTGCTAAATCACTCAATATTAAATATGCAGTTAGCGCCTTCTTTCCCCCATTTCTCTTCTTTAGCACACTTTGGGTGGCAGCTAGTCTCTAAGGATGATCTTTATGAGTCACACTGTCCAGTGTTTGTGGCCTTGGGTTTCCCCCCTTACACTGAATATGGGCCTGAGATTCACTTTAACTAAGAGAATGTGATGGAAGGGATGTTATGCCAGTTCTTGACCTAAGATTTAAGAAGGCCTAGCAGCTTCTGCTTTTGGCAGTCCTAAGCTGCCATGTAAGGAGTCTCTGCTGGAGAGATGACCATGTGAAGAGGCAGTTCTGAGCTGACATGGAGAGAAAGGGACACTCAGCTGTCTGAGCTGAGCTCTCTTGTGGTTCTCCTCCAAAATGTCAGAGATTAGAAGGAGCTATCTTGAACATTCTAGCCCCTTTGAACCGCTAGGTGACTGCAGCTCCAGCCAGCATCACAGAGAACAAATAAACCACCCAACAGAACCCAGTAAACCACAGAAGTGTGAGAGAGAAAATGATTACTTTTTCAAGCCACTAAGTTTTGGGGTAGTTTACAACACAGCAATATAGATAATCAAAATACTTTGAAATGATTAAAAAGAATATATTAATAGTGTTTCTTTTCTGGGAATCATTGCAGTGAATATTCTAACCATACAGAGTTCCACCTGGAGTTAGTAGAAAAAGAAAAAAAAATTTTTTTTCCTGAAGAAAGTTTACTGACCTGGTCTTGACTTGGCCAAGAGGAACACGAAGTGAAAAACTAGATCTTCAGAATAGGGTAATTTGGGGATTACCTATAACAAGTGATCAATCAACACATTTGTTTTCTACAGAGAGAAGCAAACAGGTGCTATGGAAAAATCATCACTGTTGGAGTCAGATGTAGATCTGGATTTGAATCCCAGCATTTTTGTTTACTTGCTGTGGGATCTTGAGCAAATCATTCAGTATTGCCAAACCTTGGTTTCCTCAGCTCCCAAATGAGAATACTGGCAGCTCCCACCTTTTAGGACTATTTTAAGGATTCAGTTAGACAAATATATGTAAAATGCCTAGCACAGTGCTGGTACATAACTGTACCAGCAAATCTTATTTTGTTGCCCTTATAGAGGCATCATGACAAGAACCTGGCTGAATGGAAGGCCTAAGTCTTGGGGCGTGCCTCTGATGCTGGATTACCTTCCTCCCACCCTACTTCCTCTGATCACCCAAGGAGGTCAATAGGATGTGAAGAATTGAATCCTGCCTCTAACTGACAAGTATTACGATATCCATCTTGGGCTACTGTGTTCCCCCCACATTCATATGTGCCCCAATTATCTCAGAATGTGACTGTATTTGGAGAAGGATCTTTAAACTGGTGATTAAATTAAGCTGGGGTTGTTAGGGTGGATCCTAATCCAATATGACTGGTATTCTTGTAAGAAGAGGAGATTAGGACACAAAAACACACAGAAGAAAGACTATGTGAAAACAGGGAGAAGACAGCCATCTACCAACCAAGGAACGAAGGCCTCAGAGGAAACCAAGACTGCTGACACCTTCATCTTAGACTTCTAGCCTCCAGAAATGTGAGGAAATAAAGTTATGTTGTCTAAGCCACCCAGTCTGTGGCACTTTGTTATGGCAGACATAGTAAACTAATCTAGCTACTCTGAAAATGATTAAGGTACATGAGGCGAGCGAATACATCACAGGTTACAAAGAGAGTGGAAAGGAACATAGCAGAAGGAGAGAGGCGGGAAACAAAGACAGGATGGAGACAGGCCTTGCCACTTTGGGAGCTCAGGTTGTGATGGTCATTTGGGATCTGCCTAAGTCCATGCCTGAGCCTGGTAGGTAAAGGGTTCACCTAAAGACACTGAACATCAGGAAGAAAATAACACTTCTACACCAAATGCAGAAAGAGATAAAACTCTGTCACTCGGAACCCTCTTTCTTATGAAAAGTTTTAAAACATCTTAGGGTACAAGTGAAAATGGAAAATGCTTTGCTATTTTGAGACTCGTTCACTCTTGTAAATGACATCTGTGATGTCAACATTCAATGAGAGCTATTCAGAATCCGGCACTTTTAATTCATGTGAGAATGCCAATTCCACCGAGTAAAGAGGATATTAGAGTTACATTTAACATAGAGTGCAAATATTGCATTGGAGTAGGTTAGGGATAAAAATGTCAATTATATGTAAAATTAAATACCACCTTTTTGAATCATTTGCCTTGGCATCATGGAAAATTTTCTAGCCTTCTCCAAGAGTGTCACATTTGGTAACAGTAATTCATAAATGGCCTGATTCCCCAGTGAGTCACAGTGACTAAAATACTTTGAATAAATGTTTCACTTATTTATATTGTTGGGTCAAAACCACAATTTACTGAATTATCTGTGTTGGTAACATTTTTTAAAGAGTTACAATTACCACTTGCAACCTCTCAGTGCTCCATATGTTGTTGACACATACAAGAAAGTGAGTAGATAGGATTAATGGATAATGATTTTGTACCCCCATGTCTTAAAACTCAACAAAAAATAGATGAATTAAATAGGCAGCCACAGTGATTATATTTAAAAATAGAGCTTATTCCCATGAACAAATGATACTGAGCACCAAAGCAGGGCATTACTAAATCGTTGAGCCTGGAAATTGTAAAATAACTTCTTTTTTTGTTTCTTTTTAAATAAGTGCTCATTTATTTTTCAGCTGGTAATATGTACATGTGAAATTTTACTTTCCTTTTAACAGATCTTATTGGAGTACAATTGCTTCACAATACTGTGCTAGTTTCCATTGCACAACAGAGCGAATCAGCCATATGCATACACATGTCCCCATATCCCCTCCCTCTTGAGCCTCCCTCCCACCCTCCCTATCCCATCCCTCTAGGTCATCACAAAGCACTGAGCCGATTTCCCTGTGCTATGCGGCTGCTTCCCACCAGCCAACTATTTTACATTCAGTAGTGTATATATGTCGATGCTACTCTCACTTCACCCCAGCTTCACCCTCATACCCCATGTCCTCAAGTCCATTTTCTATGTCTATCTCTTTATTCCTGCCCTGTAACTAGGTTTATCAGTACCATCCTACTTTTTTTTAAGATTCCATATTTATGTGTTAGCATACGGTATTTATTTTTCCCTTTCTGACTTACTTCACTCTGTATGACAGACTATCCACCTCACTACAAATAACTCAATTTCATTTATTTGAATGGCTGAGTAATATTCCATTGTGTATATGTGCCGCATCTTCTTTATCCATTCATCTATCGATGGACACTTAGGTTGTTTCCATGTCCTGGTTATTGTAAATAGTGCTGCAATGAACACTGTGGTACATGTCTCTCTTTGGATTATGGTTTTCACAGGGTATATGCCCAGTACTGGGATTGCTGGGTCATACGGTAGTTCTATTTTTAGATTTTAAGGAAACGCCACACTGTTTTCCATAGTGGTTGTATCAATTTACATTCCCACCAACAGTGCAAGAGGGTTCCCTTTTCACCACACCCTTTCCAGCATTTATTGTTTCTAGATTTTTGATAATGGCCACTCTGACTGGTGTGAGGTGACATCTCATTGCAGTTTTGATTTGCACTTCTCTAATAATTAGTGATGTTGAGCATCTTTTCATGTGCTTCTTGGCCATCTGTATGTCTTCCTTGGTGAAATGTCTATTTAGGTCTTCTGCCCATTTTTTAACTGTATGGTTTGTTTTTTTGATATTGAGCTCCATGAGCTGTTTGTATATTTTGGAGATTAATGCTTTGTCTGTTGTTTCATTTGCAAATACTTTCTCCCATTCTAAGGGTTGTCTTTTTGTCTTGTTTATGGTTTCCTTTGCTGTGCAAAAGCTTTTAAGTTTAATGAAGTCCCATTTGTTTATTTTTATTTGTTACTCTAGGAGGTGGGTCAAAAAAGATCTTGCTGTAATTTATATCAAAGAGTGTTCTTCCTATGTTTTCCTCTAAGAGTTTTATAGCGTCTGGTCTTACATTTAAGTCTTTAATCCATTTGTGGTTTATTTTTCTGTATGGTGTTAGGCATTGTTCTAATTTCATTCTTTTACATGTAGCTGTGCAGTTTTCCCAGCACCACTTGTTGAAGAGGCTGTCTTTTCTCCATTGTACGTTCTTGCCTCCTTTGTCGTAAATTAGGTGCCCATATGTGCGTGGGTTTATCTCTGGGCTTTCTATCCTGTACCATTGATCTGTATTTCTGTTTTTGTGCCAGTACCATACTGTCTTGATTACTGTACCTTCATGGTATAGTTTGAGGTTGGGGAGTCTGATTCCTCCAACTCCATTTTTCTTTCTCAAGATTGCTTTGGCTATTCGGGGACTTTTGTGTTTCCATATGAATTGTAATTTTTTTTTTCTAATTCTAATTCTGTAAAGAATGCCATTGGTAGTTTGAAAGGGATTGCATTGAATCTGTAGATTGCTTTGGGTAGTATAGTCATTTTCACAATATTGATTCTTCCAATCGAAGAACATGGTATATCTCTCCATCTGTTTGTGTCATCTTTGATTTCTTTCATCAGTGTCTTACAGTTTTCTGAGTACAAGTCTTTTACCTCCTTAGGTAGATTTATTCCTAGGTATTTTATTCTTTTTGTTGCATTGGTAAATGGGAGTGTTTCCTTAATTTCTCTTTCAGATTTTTCATCATTAGTGTAGAGGAATGCAAGAGATTTCTGTGCATTAATTTTGTATCCTGCAACTTTACCAAATTCATTGATTAGCTCTAGTAGTTTTCTGGTGGCATCTTTAGGATTCTCTGTGTATAGTATCATGTCATCTGCAAACAGTGGCAGTTTTACTTCTTTTCCAATTTGTATTCCTTTTATTTCTTTTTCTTCTCTGATTGCCATGGCTAGGACTTCCCAAACTATGTTCAATAACAGTGGTAAGAGTGGACATCCTTGTCTTGTTCCTGAGCTTAGAGAAATGCTTTCAGTTTTTCACCATTGAGAATGATGTTTGCTGTGGGTCTGTCGTATATGGCCTTTATTATGTTGAGGTAGGTTCCCTTTATGCCCACTTTCTGGAGAGTTTTTATCATAAATGGGTATTGAATTTTGTCAAAAGCTTTTTCTGCATCTATTGAGATGATCATGTGGTTTTTATTCTTCAATTTGTTAATATGGTATATCACATTGATTGATTTGTGTATATTGAAGAATTCTTGCATCACTGGGATAAATCCCACTTGATCAAGGTTTATGATCCTTTTAATGTGTTCTTGGATTCTGTTTGCTAGTATTTTGTTCAGGATTTCTGCATCTATACTCATCAGTGATATTGTTCTGTAATTTTCTTTTTTTTGTAGTATCTTTGTCTGGTTTTGGTATGAGGGTGATGGTGGCCTCATAGAATGAGTTTGGGAGTGTTCCTTCTTCTGCAATTTTTTGGAAGAGTTTGAGAAGGATGGGTGTTACCTCTTCTCTAAATGTTTCATAAAATTCTCCTGTGAAGTCATCTGGTCCTGGACTTCTGTTTGAGGAAAGATTTTTAATTACAGTTTCAATTTCATTACTTGTGATAGGTCTGTTTATATTTTCTAATTCTTCCTGGTTCAGTCTTGGAAAATTGTACCTTTCCAAGAATTTGTCCATTTCTTCGTGGTTGTCCATTTCATTGGCATATAGCTGTTTGTAGAAGTCTCTTATAATCCTTTGTATTTCTACACTGTGAGTTGTGATTTCTCCTTTTTCATTTCTGACTTTATTGATTTGCATCCTCTCCCTTTTTTTCTTGATGAGTCTGGCTAAGGGTTTATCAATTTTGTTTAACTTGTCAAAGAACCAGTTTTTCGTTTTATTGAACTTTGCTGTTTTCTTCATTTCTATTTCATTTATTTCTGCTCTGATCTTTAAGATTTCTTTCCTTCTACTGACTTTGGGCTTTCTTTGTTCTTCTTTCTCTAGTTGTTTTAAGTGTAGGGTTAGATTGTTTGAGATTTTTGTTGTTTCCTGAGGTGAGATTGTATTGCTATAAACTTCCCTCTTAGAACTGCTTTTGATGCATCCCATAGGTTTTGGGTCATTATGTTTTTTTTTTTTCCTCTTTAAATTTATTCATTTATTTTATTTATTTATTTTTGGCTGCATTGGGTCTTCATTGCTGCATGTGGGCTTTCTGTAGTTGAAGCGAGCGGGGGCTACTCTTTGTTGCAGTCCACAGGCTCCTCTTTGTGGTGGCTTTTCTTGTGGCGGAGCATGGGCTCTAGGCACGTGGGCTTCCGTAGTTGTGGCTCACGGGCTCTAGAGCGCAGGCTCAGTAGTTGTGGCACACAGGCTTCGTTGCTCTGCAGCATGTGGGAACTTCCCGGACCAGGGCTTGAACCTGTGTCCCCTGCATTGGCAGGCAGATTCTTAACCACTGAGCCACCAGGGAAGCCCTGGGTCATTGTGTTTTTATTGTCATTTGTTTCTATGTATTTTTAAAATTTCTTCTTTGATTTCTTCAGTGATGTCTTGGTTATTTAGTAGTACACTGGTTAGCCTCCATGAATTTGTGTTTTTTACAGTTTTTTCCCTGTAACTGATTTCCAGTCTCATAGCACTGTGGTCAGAAAAGATGCTTGATATGATTTCAATTTTCTTAAATTTTCAGAGGCTTGATTTGTGACCCAAGATGTGATCTATCCTGGAGAATGTTCCATGTGCACTTGAGAAGAAAGTGTATTCTGCCACTTTTGGGTGGAACGTTCTATAAATATCAGTTAGATCTATCTAGTCTATTGTGTCATTTAAAGCTTGTGTTTCCTCATTTATTTCCAGTTTGGATGATCTGTCCATTGGTGTAAGTGAGCTGTTAAAGTCCCCTACTCTTATTGTGTTACTGTCAATTTCTCCTTTCATGGTTGTCAGCATTTGCCTTATGTATTGAGGTGCTCCTATGTTGGGTTCATAAACATTTATAATTGTTATATCTTCTTCTCGGATTGATCCTTTGATCATGATATAGTGTCCCTCCTTATCTCTTGTAACTGTCTTTATTTTAAAGTCTATTTTATACAATTATTGCTACTCCAGCTTTCTTTTAACTTCCATTTGGATGGAATATCTTTTTCTATCCTTTCACTTTCAGTCTGTATGTGTCCCTAGGTCTGAAGTGGGTCTCTTGTAGACAGCATATATATGGGTCTTGTTTTTATATCCATTCAGCCAGTCTCTAACTTTTGGTTGGGGCATTTAATCCATTTACATTCAAGGTTATTATTGATATGTATGTTCCTACTGTCATTTTCTTAATTGTTTTGGGTTTGTTTTTGTGGCTCATTTTCTTCTCGTGTTTCCCGCTTAGAGAAGTTTCTTTAGCATTTATTGTAAACCTGGTTTGGTGGTGTTGCATTCACTTAGCTTTTGCTTGTCTGAAAGGTTTTTGACTTCTCCATGGAATCAGAATGAGATCCTTGCTGGGTACAGGAATCTTGGTTGTAGGTTTTTCTCTTTCATCACTTCATGTATATCCTGCCACTCCCTTCTGGCCTGCAGTGTTTCCACTGAAAAATCAGCTGATAACCTTATGGGGATTCCTTTGTATGTTATTTTTTGTTTTTCCCTTGCTGCTTTTAATATTTTTTCTTTGAATTAATTTTTGTTAGTTTGATTAATATGTGTCTTGGTTTATTTTTCCTAGGGTTTATTCTGTATGGGAGTCTCTGTGCTTCCTGGACTTGGGTGACTATTTCCTTTCCCATGTTAGGGAAGTTTTCAACTATAATAGATAAATCAACAACCAGAAGGTATATCAGTACCACAATAGTAAAAACGAAGAGGATGGAAAAGAAAAATGGGGGGGGGGAAGGCCTTGGCTGTGGAGGGCGGAGCCTAAGCAAGGGCAAGGTTTGGGTAGTGGGCGGGGCCAATGCTCAGGACCCACAGGGCTGGAAAAGGCCCTGGAGCTGTGGCTTAGGCTCAAGGAAGAGAAGGGGTCCAGGCGTGCCCCCCACCCCTGGTCTTAGAGGGCAGGGGATCTCACCTGGGAGCCCAGCAGGCTTCCTGGGCTCGAGTGGGTGGGTCAAAGGTCCTCCTCTCCTCTACTGCTCCTCCAGTCTGGGAGGGCCCCTCCCTCCTGCCTCACCTGTTCTCCCCTTGGCCTCCTTCCTATGTCCCCAAGGACCCTTGCGACATAGAGGGGACTCTGGAGAGCAGGGGATTGGCCTGGGAGCTTAGCAGGCTCCCCGAGCCCGAGTGGACGGGGCAATCACCCTCTACTCCTCTTCTCCTCTTCCAGAGGGCCCCTCCTGCCTGCCTCTCCTGATCTCCCCAGCCTCCCTCCTATGCCTCCAGGACCCACGCAGAGCCTGGATGGGGCTTTGAAGGAGGGGCACCGGCTTTGGAGCTCAGCAGGCTCCCTGGCCCAAGTGGGACAGGTGATCACCCTCCAGTCCTCTCCTGCTCTTCCTGGAGAGTCCCCACCACCCCCGCCTGCCTCTCCTGATCTCCCTGGCCTCAGGGGTGCCAATCCTGTCTGGCCTCCACTTCTCCATCCCCCTCAGTCCCCCTACGTCCTACCGGTTCACTTTGGGGTTCCTCCCTTCTCTTTGGGCACCAGAGTCCCTGACCAGCGGCCAGCAGGTACCCTAGTTGTGGGGAGACGCTAACTCCGTGTCTTTCCACACCACCATCTTGACTCCGCCTCCTCAAATAACTTCTTTTAGTGAACAAGGGGCATTATATTGAAACTTGAAATTATGGGAGATTATGAGAATAGAGCTTTTAATTAACAAAACCAAGCCACAAAAATCTAAGATTTTACTGTAACTTCTTTTACTTCCTTTTAAAACTGACGTTCTTCAGATCATATAGAAACTTAATTTCCAGTTTAAAATTTAGTGCTAATTGTGAACTAAAGGTTTAAGGACAATGAAGCTGACATTAAACATATATTCTTTCAAATTAGTCCTGATGGCTGTTAGAGTCACAAAATATTCATAAAAGTTACTAATTCATAAAAGTTACTAATCCATGCGGTTTTATAATTTTATGATTAACTAATTTAATGATTCTCTTATTTGTCAGCTTAATTAGTAGTGGAGGGAACTTTCTGAGTCCTTCAGTGACACTGTGGAACTCTGCCTTGCTTCTAATTTGGAAACTAATATACAAAATAATAAATCAAAAATATTGCTCTTTACTTGCCTAGGTTATTATTCCCTTTTGTTTTTGCCTATATTTATTAATTTAAATGTAAAACAACATTTTTAAGTTGGGGAAATCTGAATCTAACCTCTGAATATGTTAGGAAAAAAATGCCCCAGAGGCCAGTGTGACAGTTACTGAATGACTAAAATATCATATACTTGAATGAGAAAAACTAATATGTATTCACCTCAGTGGAATGAAATTAGTCATAAAATCTCTAGTTGTAAAATGCTTATCACTTGATTTTCTATCATTTCCAAAGGACGAGTGAAAATCCCTATTTATACTACTATGAATAGAAAATAAATTCTTTGCTTCATTTCCTTTAGCTTATAAATTATTTATATCTTTCTTTTAAAAATTGTATCCTTGGTAGGGAGGGTGGGAGGGAGGGAGACGCAAGAGGGAAGACATATGGGAACATATGTTTATGTATGACTGATTCGCTTTGTTATAAAGCAGAAACTAACACACCATTGTAAAGCAATTATACCCCAATAAAGATGTTAAAAAAAAAAACAAAAACAAAAAAAACAAAACCTAACTAGGTTCAAAGTACAAAAATAAAAGGCTATGAAAACAAAAAAAAAACAAAAACAAAACAAAACAAAACAAAAAAATTGTATCCTTGGGACTTCCCTGGTTGGTGCAGTGGTTAAGAACCCACCTGCCGGTGCGGGGGACACGGGTTTGATCCCTGGTCTGGGAAGATCCCACATGGTGCGGAGCAACTAAGCCCACGCGCCACAACTACTGAGCCTGTGCTCTAGAGCCCGCGAGCCACAACTACTGAGCCCATGCACCACAACTACTGAAACCCGCATGCCCTAGAACCAGTGCACCACAACTACTGAAGCCCAGGCACTCTAGGGCCTGCATGCTGCAACTACTGAGCCTGAGTGCTGCAATTACCGAAGCCTGCATGCCTAGAGCCCGGGGTTCCCCCACAAGAGAAGCCACCACAATGAGAAGCACATGCATCACAATGAAGAGTAGCCCCCACTCACCGCAAACTAGAGAAAGCCCACGCACAGCAACAAAAACCCAATGCAGCCAATAAACAAACAAACAAACAAACTGTATCCTCATTTGGATGGCACTGGAAAGGTGTAGACTACAAATAAAAATTTCTTAAGTAGGTTTCATTTAAAATATTGTTGACCTGAAATTATAATGCTGTTATCAATGCTCAGTGGTATTTTGTGGTACAGCCCTTAAGTAATGAAGCTAACTTCTATTGGGTTGGCTAAAAGCTTCGCTTGTTTTTTTCCATAAGATGGCTCTAGTAGCACTTTAACTTCATTTGAAACAATTTTGTTAGACTGTATGTGACAGCTGTCACATCAGCGTGCACTTAAAAAAAGACTTACCAGGACTTCCCTGGTGGCGCAGTGGTTGAGAGTCCGCCTGCCGATGCAGGGGACACGGGTTCGTGCCCCGGTCTGGGAAGATCCCACATGCAGCGGAGCGGCTGGGCCCGTGAGCCATGGCCGCTGAGCCTGTGCTCCGCAAGGGGAGAGGCCACAACAGTGAGAGTCCCGCGTACCGCAAAAAAAAAAAAAAAAAAAAAAAAAGACTTACCAAAATTGAATTTTTGTGTAGCCATTTTAATATTGAAGATGGAAGAAAAAGCAACATTTTCAGCATATTATGCTTTGTTATTTCAAGAAAGGTGAGAACGTAACCAAAACGCAAAAAAAGGTTTGTGCAGTGTATGGAGAAGGTGCTGTGACTGATCTAACACGTCAAAAGTGGTATGAGAAGTTTCGTGCTGGAGATTTCTCGCTGGGCAATGCTTCACAGTTGGGTAGACCAGCTGAACTTGATAACGATCAAATCGAGACATTAATTGAGAACAATCAACGTTAGACCACGAGGGAGATAGCCAACATACTCAAAATATCCAAATCAAGCATTGAAAATCCTTTGCACCAGGTTGGTTTGTTAATCACTTTGATGTTTGGGTTCCACATAAGTTAAACAAAAAAATCTTCTTTACCATATGTGATTCTCTACTGAAACGTAATGAAAATGTTACCTTTTTAAAACAAATTTTGATGGGCAATGAAAAGTGGATACTGTACAGTAATGTGGAATGGAAGAGATCATGGGGCAAGTGAAATGAACCACCACCAACCACATCAAAGGCTGGTCTTCATCCAAAGAAGGTGATGTTGTGTATATGGTGGGATTGGAAGGGAGTCGTCTATTATGAGCTCCTTCCAGAAAACCAAACGATTAATTCCAACAAGTAATGCTCCCAGATAGACCAACTGAAAGCAGCACTTGGCGAAAAGTGTCCAGAATTAGTCAACAGAAAATGCGTAATCCAAATGTGTTATCCATTAGGATAACACAAGACCGCATGTTTCTTTGATGACCAGGCAAAAACTCTTACAGCTTAGCTGGGAAGTTCTGATTCACCTGCCGTATTCCCCAGACATTGCACCTTCAGATTTCCATTTATTTTGGTCTTTACAGAATTCTCTTAATGGAAAAAATTTCAATTCCCTGGAAGACTGTAAACGGCACCTGGAACAGTTCTTCACTCAAAAAGATAAAAAGTTTTGGGAAGATGAAATTATGAAGTTGTCTGAAAAATGGTAGAGGTAGTGGAACAAAAGGGTGAATATGTTGTTTAATAAAGTTCTTGGTGAAAATGAAAAATGTGTCTTTTATTTTTACGTAAATACCAAACCATTAAAAAAATTTTTTTTACATTTTTGTTGAAGTATAATTGCTTTACATTGTTGTTAGTTTCTGCTGTATAACAAAGTGAATCAGCTATATACATATACCTATATTCTCATATCCCCTCGCTCTTGTGTCTCCCTCCCACCCTCCCTACCCCACCCTTCCTACCCCACCCTTCTAGGTGGTCACAAAGCACCAAGCTTTGATCTCCCTGTGCCATGTGGCTGCTTCCCACTAGCTAGCTATTTTACATTTGGTAGTGTATATACGGCAATGCCTCTCTCTCACTTCTTCTCAGCTTACCCTTCCCCCTCCCCATGTCCTCAAGTCCATTTTCTATGTCTGCGTCTTTATTCCTGTCCTGTACCTAGGTTCTTCAGAACCATTTTTTTTTTTTTTAGATTCCATATACATGTGTTAGCATACAGTATTTGTTATTCTCCTTCTGACTTACTTCACTCTGTACGACAGACTCTAGGTCCATCCACGTCACTACAAATAACTCAATTTCGTTTCTTTTTATGGCTGAGTAATATTCCATTGTATATATGTGCCACATCTTCTTTATCCATTCATCTGTCAATGGACACTTGGATTGCTTCTATGTCCTGGCTATTGTAAACAGTGTGGCAATGAACATTGTGGTACATGTCTCCTTTTGAATTACGGTTTTCTCAGGGTATATGCCCAGTAGTGGGATTGCTGGGTCATATGGTAGTTCTATTTTTTTTTGGCGGTACGCGGGCCTCTCACTGTTGTGGCCTCTCCCGTTGGCTCCGGACGCGCAGGCCCAGCGGCCATGACTCACGGGTCCAGCCGCTCCGCGGCATGTGGGATCTTCCCAGACCGGGGCATGAACCCGTGTCCCCTGCATTAGCAGGCAGACTCTCAACCACTGCACCACCAGGGGAGCCCCGGTAGTTCTATTTTTAGTTTTTTAAGGAACCTCCATACTGTTCTCCATAGTGGCTGTATCAATTTACATTTCCACCAACAGTGCAGGAGGGTTCCCTTTTCTCCACACCCTCTCCAGCATTTACTGTTTGTAGCTTTTTCATGATGGCCATTCTGACCAGTGTGAAGTGATAGAGATACCTCATTGTGGTTTTGATTTGCATTTCTCTAATGATTAGTGATGTTGAGCATCCTTTCATGTGTTTGTTGGCAGTCTGTATATCTTCTTTGGAGAAATGTCTGTTTAGGTCTTCTGCCCATTTTTGGATTGGGTTGCTTGGTTTTTTTTGATATTGAGCTGCATGAGCTGCTTGTATATATTGGAGATTAATCCTTTGTCAGTTGCTTCGTTTGCAAATATTTTCTCCCATTCTGAGGGTTGTCTTTTCATCTTGTTTATGGTTTCCCTTGCTGTGCAAAAGCTTTTAAGTTTCATTAGGTCCCATTTGTTTATTTTTGTTTTTATTTCCATTTCTCTAGGAGGTGGGTCAAAAAGGATCTTGCTGTGATTTATATCACAGAGTGTTCTGCCTATGTTTTCCTCTAAGAGTTTTATAGTGCCTGGCCTTACATTTAGGTCTTTAATCCACTTGGAGTTTATTTTTGTATATGGTGTTAGGGCATGTTCTAATTTCATTCTTTTACATGCAGCTAGCAGGTTCTTATTAGTTATCCATTTTATACATATTAGTATATACAGGTCAATCCCAATCTCCCAATTCATCCCATCACCACCACCACCACCACCCCCGCTTTCCCCCCTTGGTGTCCATGATACACCCACTTTAGAAGAGAGTTTGATAAAGCATACTCTTACCAAATGATCCAGCAATCGCACTCTTTGGTATTTACCCAAAGAAGTTGAAAACTTATATCCACACGAAAGCCTGCACACAGATGTCTGTAGCGTTTTATTCATAAAGGCCAAAACTTGGAAGAAACCAAGATGTTCTTCACTAGGGGAATGGATGTATTAACTATGGTACATCCAGAAAATGGAATACTACTCAGTACTAAAAGGAAATGATCTATCAAGCCATGAAAAGATACGGAGGAACCTTAAATGCTTATTACTAAGTAAAAGAAGCCAATCTGAAAAGGCTATACACGGTATGCTTACAAATATATGACATTCTGGAAAAGATAAAACTATGGAGACAGTAAAAAGACCAGTGATTGCCAGGGGGGCTGGGGAGAAGGAGAGATGAATACAAATAGCACAGAGGATTTTTAAGGCAGTGACACTACTCTGTATGATACCATAATGGTGGCTATGTGCCATTATACATTTGTCCAAACCCACAGAATGTACAGCACCAAAGGTGTAAACTTTGGTGAACTCTAATGTAAACTACAGACTTTGGGTGATAATAATGTGTCAGTGTGAGTTCATCAGTTGTAATAAATGTACCACTCTGGGTCAAGGCTATTGACAATGGGGAGGCAATGCACGTGTCAGGGGAGCGGGTATTTCAGAAATCCCTGTACCTTCCCCTTCATTGTGCTGTGATCCTAAAGCTGCTCTAAAAAATAGAGTTTATTAAACAAGAAAACAACAAAAACAAAAAGCATAATGTTCATAATGCTAGATCATTAACTCATTACTTAGCAGCACTTAATCTATTAAGTTATATACAATACTGTTTTGCCAATTGTCATGTATGTGTAATTGTTTCATCTTCTTAGAATGTTAGCCCCATGAGGTAATGGACTATAGCTTATATAGTCATTCCCTAGTGGTATGTCTAAAGGTAAATATATATATATTTTAGCGAAGGAATTACATTTAAAGTCCTTAACGTATGATGCAAAGAAATAATACAATGTAGAAAGTTTTTTGGATTTTAAATGTAGTTAAGCAGGTATCCAAGAAATATTTCTTAAATAAGTAAATGACGGAATAAAAGGTGTTTTCAATTTTACTGACTCTAAACATTTAAATTTCAATTTCTTATACTGATTCTGAAGATAAGCATCCTTCTTTCTAAATGTGATTGGTTGGAAAACATAAAATAGAGAATGAAATAAAAATAGTTTAAGAAAAATTTATGCCACAAACTAAATGTAGGAGGAAAGGCATGTTACATTACCCTTTGCTTGACTTTCAAAAGACAGGTCAGATGCCTAAACTACTCTTCCAGGTATGTTCAGTTAGTTGCAAAAGTGCTGTAAGTGCTATTCCTGTAAGTCACTTCTGATTAAATCTTCCCTTCCTTAAGCAAAAACAGAGTACAATCTAAGCATATCTAGGTGAAAAGGCGCATTTGGAAAACAAGTGTCCTTGCGTCAGAAAAACCAGGCAAGTCTGTAACTGTCCTACTGTTCTATGGGTTTGTTCTCATCCTAAAATGACGATGGAAAGAGCGACACAGACGTTTTGTTATTAGGGTTTCTGGGTGCCAAAGGCTTATCAGAATAGAAGGAAATGAGTAGGGAAAATAAATAAATAACAGGGGAATAATGAAAATAATGGTGGCGAAAGCATGGCACTACTGATACAATTATATCTTTTCATTAGTATTAGAAAATAATAATTTCAAAATGATTGTACCATTGCCAGTTTATTATAGGAAAGAAGGTTTAGTTTGTGTCTAGGCACCCAATAAGATCAATCAGCTGTTTACACCTGAATGCAGCAAGGCATATCCTGTCACAAAACAGTTAACTGAATTGAGTCCTATTGTTTTAATTCAGTGATTACGTTAACTGAATCAGACAATACATAGAACTTTGCTTTATTAGGTACTGCCATCTTGACCGGGAGAAAAAGGGATCTTATAAATAATGGGCTGACAACATAGATGAAGATTTATATTTAATTGCATCCTTGGTGCACCCCCTAAGGATAGAAGCAAATCAACATCTTAAGGTTAATAAAAGTTTACAAGTAAACTATGTATTGAGATTTAGTGATACCTGTACTCCTGCTACTAATATACCAACAGCAACAAAACCAACAGTAACTATCATTTATTGGGCATCTGCTGTATGCCACACCCTGGGCTCTACCGTTGTGGCAGATACTTAGATTGGGTCTCTCAATTTCTATTTCATCCTCCTTCTGTTTGGTAGCTAGAAAGCTACAAACTACATTTCCCACACTCCTCTGCAGCTAAAGCTCTTATTACAAATTAGGCTCCACGAATCAGATGCATCCATGTGAAATTTGGAAGAGAGAGGCAAGACAAAGGCCATCTTCTTACTGCTCTGAATACTGGCAAGCAAGTCAGAAAGATAAGTGTTTGTAGTGGCTGGACTCAGCCTTCCAGTGTCTTGTCATCAGGTTCACGGCTGTGAGACTGCAGTTATGTCAGCAGTTGTGGCCGAGGTGGCGTCAAGAGCAGCTGCCTGACCTCTGCATAGTAGTGTGGTGTGAAATCAGTGGCCCTGTGGCATCCCCTTCCTTCCATTGATTTCCCCTGTATTAAACCCCTTTCTTATTGAAACACCTAGTTTCTGTTTTCTATACTGAACTCTGATGAAACGGTCCTTTTTATATATTGTCTCATTCAATGCTTACTGTGAAATGTCATTATTTCCATTCTGCAAATGGGGAAAATGAGTCTGAGAAAGGTAATTTTTCCTAAGTCACAAAGTTGGTAGGTGGAGAAGTTAGAGGTTTGAACTCAGGTTACTCGACTCCAGAGCCTGTGCTCAGAAGCTCTATACTCCTCAGCCTGCCTCATACTTTAGATTCAAATTCAACTTTAAACTTTTGATTCACCTTTGAATGCAAGTTCAAATCAAGTAAAAAGCTATTGAAAGCTCAGCTAATTTCTCTTTCTACTCATCATTTCGGTATGCTTACAGACTTTGGACTGACTTAGAAATAGAAATGCTGGTCTTGTAATAGTTTCAGCTTAGTCAGAATAAAATAAGAAGTGTGTTCTCCTGGGAAGTCACTTCTCCGAAGTTTTCAAGCTTCCAGTTTTAGTAAAATAATGTTTGATATCTCAGAGTAATAAATTTTTACCAGTCATTGAAAAAAATATAAAATATATTTCTGTACATAACTAAGGAAAGAAAAAACACCTGCAATCTTGATAATTATAATAATAACCAATTACCTGATCACAATGAATATGAAGACAGTATGCATATTAGAAAAACCCAGCATTCCTGGTTAGGAGACTAATGTTCTATACACCGAGCTATGCAGTCTCAGGTAAGCCACTTCCTTCTTTAGGCCACACTCTCCTCACTGGTGAAAAACAAGGGGGTTAGATTGGAATCTGAGTTCCTCAAAACCCAGAATCATGAAATGTTAGTGCACAAAAGGGGTTTAGAGCGGGACTCTCAATCTTTGTCACCTCACGGCACACAGAGAAAATGCTAATTCTTGTGTGACATACTGAAGCCACAGCAGGAAGCAGTTCAGGATTGAAGAAACTGCTCTTAGGCCTCCAAAGATCAATTTCTCAGCTCACTTGTGGAGAAGTCTGAGCTTAGAGAACCACCCGTTCAGCCTCATCAGTTTCCATGTGGAGAAACTAAAGTGACTTTACAACAACCTGTAAGTTAAAGTATATGGTATCGATGTATATTATCAGCTGTTACACTCATATATTATTTAATAATTTTTCCCCAACTTGTCCCCACTTCAGTTCATTTTCTACACAGCAACCAGGGAGCTCTCTTAAAAAATACAGATCTGATCACGTCAGTCCCCACTTTCCCTCTCATTGTTCTTAGGATAAAGACCCATGTTCTTTATCATAATAAAATAGCCCACTAGGCCCTGCATGTCCCAACCTCTATTTCTCCAGGGTCATCTCACACTATTCTCCCCACTGCACTTTATATCCCTTTTTTCCTTTCCTAAAACGGCCCAAGCACTTTCCTGCATCAGAGCTTTAGACTCTGGGGTCCCTTTTACTTTCTTCCCTAGCTGACACTTAACTCATTTCGATAGATCTCAGTTCAAGTGTTGTTTCCTCAAGAAAACCTTCCCTAATCTCCCTTCTATATCAGGTTCCCCTACTACATCTCATCTTTTCTTTTACTACACAGCACTGATGACGTTTTGAACTCGCTCATTTCCTTTTGCGATTATCTGATTAATGTCTGCTTTCCTCATTAGACTCTAAGCTCTGAAAAGGGCCAGCAACTCTTTTGCTTTTACTGTCTCCTCAGTGCCTACTGCTGTGTCATAGGTCATTTATGAATAATTGTTACCAAGATCTGACACTCTCACTGGAGAAGGCTGGAAAATTTTCCATGATGCCAGGACAAATGACTTAAGAGTATGTTTCAATTAAATATTTGTTTAATGGATAAATTTATGGTTTTGTTTGGGCTATATGTAGGAGTCTTCCTGGCAACTCTAATCTTTGAACTGACATAGTTCTGTACATCAAATTTCTTATGATGTGAAATATGGATATGGTGATGCTTTATTCTAATTAATGAACAGTATGGTCATTCACTTAAAAGCTTTCAGTGCAAATATTCTTAATTTTTGGATCGTGGAATACTTAAAAGCTTTGGACACTTTTTTCAAGAAAATGGATACATTCACAACATTTTGCGAACAATCTCAGGCAGTTAGTCCATGGACTAACCCTATGAATAAATTTCAAGTGCCTAAATATGGCATAAAATTACTTTTTCTTGATCCTTTTGACTTGATTTGACTTGATCCTTTGATACCTTTCCAAGTTCGCCTGCCACTCTCTAATATTATTTTAAACTCTAATATATCACAGTCCGTGTGTTTTCCCAGAATATATACCATTTCCCTTCCTGGAATTCCATTCTCACTTTTTCTTTTTAACATATCCTCCAATACTTGGAACGAAGCTTGTATCTTCCAGGAGCCTCACCTGACTCCCATGCTGGGAAATGGGTACCTCTTTACCATGACACCTGGTAGAGATCAGCCTCCTAGCATTTACTTCCTAATGTCAAAATTATAGTCTTTCCTGGAGAATTAAATTCTTTGAGTGTAGGGACCACGTCTTAAACCCCCCAACTCCCCACACCCCAGTGTTTGGAACAGTGAATGACACAAACAGATCTTCAATAAATGTATGTTAATCTGAACTGCTGAAGAACAATAGTAGAAGAGCTAAGAGAACCCATAGATAATATCCCTCAATTGAGAGGACAAACTGTAATACTAATAAATAAATTGAACATCTACAATGTATAATCATCGTCAAAGGCTATTAACACAAAAGACGCATAACAAAGTTATTTTACTGTTAAATAAATATCTAGTCTAAGATATCAGTGTCTGTATGGGTGTCCATTACAGAAAATCATCATACAACTAATAGAACAATGGATTCTTTATTAAAATAGTTTGAAGGTAATACTCAGAAAATGTATCATTACGACGCCCTCATGGAAGGGTTCAGTACCATGCTACGTGCTACTGCTGTACAATGTTTTACAATTCTCATTGCCCCATGAATAGTAAGCTGCAGATTTCAGCTCTCAGATGGTGACTGTACGGTAACAAAAAGTTAATGTATAACAAGCAAAAAGGAGAACTTTGCACAGAAAGTTATGTACACTGATATTCCAAGCAAAGAAATTAGTTTTGCTGTTTTAAACCTGCAGTTGTTATTCATTTACCCAACAGATAAGGTATCTGTAATTCTACAGCTGATACCAAAGGGGACCAGTAGTTATCACTGGAAGGATGACCATTCATGACACAATAGACTATGAGCATAATGCAGAATGTGATTGGGAAGGGTCCAATGAGATGGCCAATTCACACATTTCTGTTTCACTGGCTCTAGAACTCCTCTCTTATGCCAGATTCACAGGCTGTCATAAGTCAGATATTGCAGCATGGGGTTGGGGGGTGGAGGCAAGGGATGGAAGCATTATCAGAGGATTCAGAGAATAACGATCTTTTAACACCCCCTCATCCCTGCTTAGAGGTGATATGCTGATTTCCTCTCTCAGCCTCATTCCAGCCCCCACCCCACTCAAACTGCTGGGAGAATGAGAGATATCACTGATGGAGCAGACTATTTTTTTTCTTTTTTTTTTACATCTTTATTGGAGTATAATTGCTTTACAATGGTGTGTTAGTTTCTGCTTTATAACAAGGTGAATCAGTTATACATATACATATGTTCCCGTATCTCTTCCCTCTTGCGTCTCCCTCCCTCCCACCCTCCCTATCCCACCCCTCTAGGTGGTCACAAACCACCGAGCTGATCTCCCTGTGTTATGCGGCTGCTTCCCACTAGCTATCTGTTTTACATTTGGTAGTGTATATATGTCCATGCCACTCTCTCACTTTGTCACAGCTTACCCTTCCCCCTCCCCATATCCTCAAGTCCATTCTCTAGTAGGTCTGTGTCTTTATTTCCGTCTTACCCCTAGGTTCTTCATGACTCTTTTTTTTTTTCCTTAGAGTCCATATATATGTGTTAGCATACGGTATTTGTTTTTCTCTTTCTGACTTACTTCACTCTGTATGACAGACTCTAGGTCCATCCACCTCACTACAAGTAACTCAATTTCGTTTCTTTTTATGGCTGAGTAATATTCCATTGTATATATGTGCCACATCTTCTTTATCCATTCATCTGTTGATGGACAAAATGGGCAGACCTAAATAGACACTTCTCCAAAGAAGATATACAGATTGCCAACAAACACATGAAAGAATGCTCAACATCAGACTATGTTTTGTATACAAAATGCCAGGAGCAGTAACAAAGATAGAAAAACACCAAACAAGAGTGGGCTTACAACAAAGATGGGAGCTGTCATTTATGCTGAATTTAAAAACAACAGCAGCAACAGCAAATTGAATTATGTAGGAAGAAAGAACATTTTAAAACCCTTAGAAACAAAAATGGTGTCCAGCACAATTGTGGGTACACAGCGCAAAACGTAAGTGATACGAACTAAAATGTGGTGAATTATGAGAGTATGGTCGAGACAGGGAGAAAAGGGAAGAAGGAAGCAGAGAGACAGTATTTGATATTATTGGGAGAAAAATCACCCAGTGCTGCACATTTGTCTCAAATAATAAACAAATCTGTGGTTTTTTCAAAGAATCAGCCATATTTTCTAAGGCAGACTTCCTAGCCTATTCCTACATTATGAGATAGAAATTTGGATGCTGCAACGATTTGGGGGCACCTACATAGGCATTCTGTATAAATTAAGCAAAAATGAATGTGCTTATCAATAATCACATGTGAATTCACCAAGAGTTCTGCCAAAGCCCTGGTGACAATGTAAGCAGCCTGCTGGTTGTGCGTTTTTTGAGGAATAAGTAATTATAATTTTTCATCTAAAACTTAGGGGGGACAAGTTCATGAATAAAAATATAAGTTAATGAAGATAAAACATAAGTAAATATCCAATTATCCTAATTATTGATGGAGGCCAAATATTCTTCCCCCAAGCTTAATTTTCTGCTCTCACCCATCATTCCATCGCGAACTCCATAGAAATAATACTCATTACATTTAAGTTTGTAATATAAAGGTGGTGAAGTTAGAAAGTGGAAATTCTGGACCCAGACTGCCTGGATTCAATCTCAATTCTGCTATGTTCTAGCTGTATGACTTTGGGAAAGTTGCTTAACCCTTCTGTGCTTCAGTTACTCATCTGCAAATGAGGTAGTAACATTTACGTCATTGAGAGATACACAAGTTAATGCACGTAACACACTTAGAACAATGCTTGGCACATAGTAAGTACCCCCTGAAGCTAGTTAATACTGACACCATATAAATACATAAAAATACAAAATTAATAAGCAAATGACACAAAGGAGTTAATACAAATAAATTTTATAACATAGGTATCTTTTAAAATTAGCTACAAACATGATTGCACTGAGTTCTTAACTCATTATGACATAAAGATTTGTTCAATATAAGATTTTTTTTAAAAAGTAACTATAGTAGTTTGGATTTCATCTGTACATGCAGCAAGAAAAGAATGTGCGACTTTGCTGTGAACAAGATACTTTCAAGATGTTGTCTAGTTGCTACCTTTGTCAGTAAAGGAATGTTCAGGTTAAAGGAGAACAGGAAATAGCTACCATTGTCATTCTTTCACAGAAAGTTACAGAATTATCACAGGAAATTGCTTACACAACATTAATATTTATGTGATAGTGGAGGTATTTGACCTTTGAAGATTAAAGCCCTTTCAGGTTTCTTTAGAAGCTTTCTATAACCTTTAGAATCTCAATACATTTGTTCTTGAAAACATTAGGAGGAATACTTTCCTTCTGTTCGATTATTCCTCTGTTTTCTCTCTTGTTAAAACAGAAATGTCCATAACTGTCTAATGCGCAAAGAACAGTAGTGGGTTTAGCAACTTTTCCTCTGACACCAAAGTGGGAGTAGTAGTAATATTTTATGAATGAAAAAGAGGATGAATTTGATTAGGTCAACAATGCTTTAGGCTCCTTTCTAGGCCCTCTCTAAGGACCTTCAATTAGTCACCTGAGAGTTACTCATTAACTCAGATCATGCTTAGTCACTGGCTAAAAAAATGAAGGATCATGCAGACCGAAGACAAGAGTTCAGGGTCAAACTGCAGAGAGCAAAGGACAATGAGTGGATGGTGATACCTTCCACCTAATTCTTTCAGAGTCAGGGAAATGAGGCGACCAGGCAGCCTTTGGAGGTACTAATGTGAATGCAATATCAGGTGTGCTAGTGAAGACACAAATACCTCCAGTTAAAAAGGGCACTTTGTTTCCCTTACTTGAGATCAGGATCAGAGCCATGAAACCCTTATGAGTGCTGGGTTTGGTACCTTTTTTCTTTTACAGGATGCCTGTACACAAAGCAGACACCATGCCAATGCTATTCTGGAAGTTCTTTTGACTCTAGGATTACTGGAAATAAGAGTAGCAGAGAGCATATTTATTAGTTTTAAATAGTATTTAATTCAGAGAGGTTACTATTTTAGGTACACATGTCTATCACTAGAGGATTATACTTGATGATAATGTAACCTTATCAAATCTAGATTATATAATTCTGGGATGAGTCAGTCTTTTAACTTCTAGTTTGTGACTTATTTGGGTCCCTTCATAATTCTTAATCACGTTCATTTGATCGTAAAATATTTATTTTAAGCCCACAACAAGTATATTTGTGCTCCATAAGAAGATGGCTAAAAATAACAAATTTAAGAGCAAAAGAGCAAATATTCCACTTGGATATTTATTACCAAAAAAGTTAAATGTCACATGGTGAACAGGTTGCACTTAATAGACAAATGGTTGCTGATGTCTCTCTGGATTTCAAGTGCCCTTGCTAACCTCTTCATTTCTCCATTCTGGTAAATGACCAAGAATTGACCATACTCATTCAAATTCATATGTCAACATAACTGAAGATCATCACGGTGAAGGGCTACAAACTAGAGACAAGCACCACTCAGTGGGAATGGAAGGACATTTTAATTTTTTAAAATTTTTATTGGAGTATAGCTGATTTACAATGTTGTGCTTTTAACAGAGTCGGCAAAGGGAAGTTTTGCTTGTCTAGATAAAGTGTGTATTCTCACTCCATCGCTATTGGCTTATCTAGCTTTGGCCTCTCAAACCTCAGCTAAAAAAGAAATCATCCATGAGTTTCATTTTACTGCCAGGTGGTAGACGACAGAGTCGTCTACAATGAGACAAGAGGTTGGAAAACAAAAAAACAAGAGGACCAAGTTTAGCTGCTATGGCACTGAGGCTAGCTAGCACCTGGGTACTGACCTTTGGATTGCTTGCAAAGGAATACAATCTGATACTCAGTCATAAAGAGCTACACTAAAAATGAAAGCCTTCTTTTATTTATACTTTAAAATGTATTACTTGAAACCAGATCTGTATGTGCTTTGTATTTGGTAAAAATGGAATTAAGTGGTTTCTGACAGTGAAATTATACCTAGAGGTTTAGCTTTTTTTTTTCGGCTGCACTGCCACACGGTTTGCAGGATCTTGGTTCCCAGACTAGGGATCGAACCGGGCTCTGGCAGTGAAAGCGCCGAGTCCTAACCACTGGACTGCCAGGGAATTCCCTCTTATAGTTTTAATTTAACTGGGATATTGTTTGTGAAAGAGCCTAACAGTACTTACACTTAATGGGCACAACGTAACAAAACTTATAGTCTTCCTGTTGACTCTGATATATTTATTTTCCAATAGCCAAATGTAATGGTAAAGATTATGATAATGATAAATATAATATTAACTAATAATATTTATTGAATACTTCCTATTCTTATTGATTTACATATATCAACTAATTTATGTCTTGTAACTACCCTTGGAGATAAGTATTACTATGTTCATCTTAAAGGTGAGGGAACTGAGCCACAAGATTTTAAGCAACTTCCTTAAACAGCTAGTAAGTGGCAGAGCTGAATTTAAACCCAGGTAGTCTGGCGCCAGATGTACTCACTGTACTGAGAACACTTAGCATGGTACCTGGCAGAAAGTGAATGCTTAATATTATTATCATTACTTTCAACATTACTAGATTTAAGAAAAATGCATTGAGTGCCTAAGCACTGGGAAAGTAAGCAATGACAAAAAAAATGCAAGGTCACTGTTCTCATTAAGCATAGCATTTAGTGGAGGAGACAGATATTATTCAAAGAATTGTACCCTGTAAAGCAGAAATGATTACTTGAAGTAGAAGAATATTTCTAAATATTTTAGACCACTAACTGACAAGGGATTAATTTCCAAATTACACAAAAAGCTCATACCGATCAATATCAAAAAAACCCAGGGCTTCCCTGGTGGCGCAGTGGTTGAGAGTCCGCCTGCCGATGCAGGGGACACGGGTTCGTGCCCCGGTCCGGGAAGATCCCACATGCCGCAGAACGGCTGGGCTCGTGGGCCATGGCCTCTGAGCCTGCGCGTCCGGAGCCTGTGCTCCGCAACAGGAGAGGCCACAACAAAGAGAGGCCCGCATACTGCAAAAAACAAAACAAAACAAAAAAAGAACTAAACAACCCAATCAAAAAATGGGCAGAAGATCTAAACAGACATTTCTCCAAAAAGACACACACAGATAGCCAACAGGCACATGAAAAAATGCTCAACATCGCTAATTATTACAGAAATGCAAAGCAAAAATAGAGTAAGGTATCACCTCACTCCAGTCAGAATGGCCACATGAAAAAGTCTACAAATAATAAATGTTGAAGAGGGTGTAGGAAAAAAGGAACCCTCTTACACTATTGGTGGGAATGTAAATTGGTGCAGCCACTATGGAGAACAGTACAGAGGTTCCTTAAAAAACTAAAAATAGAGCTACCATAGAGCTGCAATCCCACTCCTGGGCATATATCTGGAGAAAACTCTAATTTGAAAAGATACATGCATCTCAATGTTCACTGCAGCACTATTTACAATAGCCAAGACATGGAAGCAACCTAAATGTCCATCAACAGATGAATAAAGAAGATGCGGTATATATACACAATGTAATATTACTCAGCCATAAAAAAGAATGAAATAATGCCATTTGCAGCAACATGGATGGACCCAGAGATTATCATACTAAGTGAAGTCAGTCAGAGAAAGACAAACATCATATGATATCACTTATACGTGGAATCTAAAAAAAAAAAAAAAAAAGAATTTATTTACAAAACAGATATAGACCCACAGACATAGAAAACAAACTTACGGTTACCAAAGGGGAAAGAGTAGGGGAAGGATAAATAGGAATTTGGGATTAACATATACACACTACTATGTACAAAATAAACAACAAGGACTTACTGTATAGCACAGGGAACTATACTCAATATTTTGTAATAACTTATAAGGAAAAATAATCTGAAAAAGTATATATGTATATGTGTGTGTGTGTGTGTACTGTACACCTGAAACTAACACAACACTGTAAATCAACTATACTTCAATTAAAAAAAATAATAATAAATAAATATTTTAGACTGCTATACTGGATGATTAAAGCATATGCTTCTATTACTCCTATTATCTATTCACTTAAACTCTGCTGCCTGGTTAAAGCTTTGGAAACTCCACTTTGTCAGGTCATTGCCCTATTCAGAAACCTTTGATTGCTTCCAGTTTTGTAGAGCCTAAGGAGCCACTGTGTGTCATACATACCAACAAACTCCCATCCTCCATTTATGGCAGATGTTAGTATTCCATGATGGCATATCTTTTTCTCTTTAGTTGTGGTCTTGCAATCTTATAATAAATCAAGGGTTGGTACTTGAATTGAAACCTTTTTGCCATTGCTGACCCAGTTTTCTGGACAGGGTATTGGTTCTGGACTCAGACAAACAGGTTTAAATTTCAGCTCTCGGCCACTTATTTGTGGTGTGATGCTGGGCCAAGTCATTTCACCTATGGGAGCATCACTCTCCTTACATGTAAAGAGGGGATAATAAAAACTACCCAATAAGGTTTTTAGGTAATGCAGTTAAGACATTTAGCATAGTGCCCGGTATATATTGCTCAGTAAAGTGCAGTTACTATTTTTATCACCATAATCCTAATGTTCATTATTGCCATCAGAAAAAAAAGCCTTCAGAAACCTCCATAATCTAGCCCTAATTTACATTTCCAAATTTATCTCCCGTAATCTACTAAAGGAGCCCTCCACTTTAACTAGATTTGGGTAACTAATTGTTCTCCCAAAACTAGCCTGCCGTTCCCTCTTCCTCTCTGCATATAAAAATCTGCCTTATTCAAGACCCTTCTCAAGTGCAATTTCATTAATGAAATTCCCCTGATCCCTTCAGCCAGTCACACTGCTCTCCATTATACTCTCACCATACTTACTGTCTGTTCCTGACATTTCATCATACCCTCACTGCCTGACCACATTCTCTTATGCTGATGTTTAATTTTATATTACAATTTAACTGTATATGTGTATTTATCTTGTTTTCCTAGCTAAATTTTCAATTCCTTGGAAGGCAGCTATGCTAACCACGATATCACCAACGCTTCAACTCCTTAAAGGCTGGGACTATATAATACTTGTGTCCTCAAAATAATACCTAATCAAATGATCGCACATTATCATCAGTGAATGAATGAAATAAAATGTACGCACATGTGTTTCAGTTAACTTAAAAATGAGTCATGGATTAAGAAGAGAAATTTATTTTTTAATTCTTCATATGATGTTTAAGGACTCAATGTTATAAGAAAAATCTCTGGCTTTCTACTTTGAATTAGATTATTCTCCCTTTGCTAGTCATACTTAAAGATTTTTTTTTTATATTCACACCTATATCATCATATTTGAGCCTACGTAGTATAAGTGTTAGAAGAAGACTCTACCTCTCCAAACAAATTAGAAAGGCTTTTTGTTTTTATATGTGTTTTTAAAATTTGTACAGTTTTCTTTAATATGCATAGAATCATCACTCAGTACTAAAGAAATCTCAAATAATTATATTCCTCTTTGACCTAAGAAACATGATACATGTTTTTCATATCGGGTTTGAGTAAAATAAGGAATCCAAAGGCTCCATAATCACATGTAACTTAGCCCAGTGGCTCCTGTCACCACTCTGCAGGTGCTATGGGATGGGGCCGGGATGACATTTCACTGCTCTCTAGCAAAATGGGAGAAATCAGGGCACTAAAGCAGTGATGAACCAAGGGCTGGCAGGAGTAGTCCACTCTGAGGAGGGGACAGTATTTTCTTACTGACATTGGAACTGCCTGTACAGGGTAGATAAAAAGCAGACAAACTTTTAGTGGATTCTACTATTGTTTTAAAAGTATCTACAGAAAATGCAACCACATTTTGTCTGTACCTGTAGCAGACTGCTTCTACTATCGTGCCCTTGCTGTGTCATAGCAATAAAGTGAGCTTTGAGTAAAGCTAAATTTATCCAGTTGAAGAGACAGGCCATTATTGTGCAATTAAATGATGTTGGCAATTAAGTGTCCTTTCAAAACAAAATGGTAGTGATGATGGGAAACGATTTTTTTTTTTTTGGCCACGCCACACAGCTTATGGGATCTTAGTTCCCTGGCCAGGGATGGAACCTGTGCCCCCTGCAATGGAAGTGTGCAGTCCCAACCACTGGACCACCAGGGAATTCCCAGAAACAATTATTTTAAATATCCTCATTTGGTCAATTTTTTTAAAGTTGATTGTTATGCCTATCCCCAATGTGGGCTTTGTTACTGTTGCTCATTGCTTGGTTTAGTTTTGGAAATATCCCTAGTCTTTGAAATTCCATGTCTGAGAACAATTAACCAAGACAACAACTTGACCTAACAGAGTATGCATGTGCAGTGACTTTTGGCCTAAGGCAATGGTTCTCAAAGTGTGGGGCTCTGGACCCATGGCATCTGTGTTAACTGGAAACTCTTTAGAAATGCAATTTAGATCTACTGAATCAGAAACTTGGGAGTGGAGACCAGCAATCTGTGTGTTTAAAAAGCCCTCTACTGGATTCTGCTGCTGCTAAAGTTTGAGAACCACTCAACCTTCCAACTAGGTAGGGAAGATGAAAAAGTGCTGAGACAAAATACCTGGAGATTTTTAAATGCCCCTGTAATGTCCAGTGATTCTTCACCTTATTTATTTTGTATGGATTTTCCATAGTTATTAATTAATCAATATTTCCAAAGGAATTAATCTAGATTTATTTCCTAGAGTCTACAGTGAATGACTTCATAAGTGCCTATTCAAAGTGGGAAAAATAATGCTAAATATAGACCTTAAGTGATTAGGCTAATTATTCTTCAGAATGAGAAGTCAGTCAATCTAAAGAAAGTTGGAGCTGAGGCTGTATTTGAGGAACTGAAAGACCTGTGGACCTGTGAACTCCCTTTGTGCAATGTCATTTCAGTCATTATAATGATTGCATGGTTATTATAGTATTAATGTCTATAGAAATTTCCATGAAGTAAACAGGTATTATGACTGTTTAGGATAAATTATTCCAGCACTTTATTAATAGAGATCTGCTGTCTTGAATAAAAAATTAAACTCCTACCTATGCTAAATGAGGGAAATATTGGAGATCCATTTATTGCTGAGATAGTGTGAGGACTGTCTGGGGTGAAAGTAACTGAAGTAATCTAGCAAGGAACATGAGCTCCACATATGGCAGAATACAGGAGGGAACGTGAAATTGTGCCTTACAGATTCTTTTATCCAAGAAAATAACCAATTCTGATGAAATACTAACTGGACTGTAAAGAATTATAATTTGATAGCCTAATGCTTCTTATATTTTCAGGATGTTTTTAAGGTTAATGTAGAGACTTTGAAATATTATGTTTGAGAAGGAAGAAAATTCTATGCAAACCATCAGCTTTCCACATGCACATGTATCAGGTTTGACCTGCATACACAGTCAGCAATAAAAGATGCTGGCAGCAGTAGACTTTTCTGACAACTGGTAAGTGGAGGGAATAGTGGGTGTGGCCCTTGAAAGTAGGGCTCACCCTCATCAGGCTGTGACTTTTTAGCCATATGAAGAGAGAAAGGGGGATGAAGATGCACTGACCCCATTCATGATACCTTCTCCCAGTTCCCCCCTGCACTGACTCAACAGACATTGACTAAAAGCCTGCAATATGGAAGGAAGGCGCTAGAGAGACAAAAATCTATGAGAGGTCCAGGCCCTCAAGGCACTTACACAACCAGCAGGGTGGAAAGACATGACTTAGTTCCTGGCACAGCTGTGAACCACAAGCCCAAGCTAATTTGCGGGTGCAGATGTGAAGGATCTGAGAACTGTTTTCAGCTGTGAGAGACCCAGGGCCTCTGTCCTTGTTAGCCTTAGCATGAATCAACACTCACATGTACCCCAGGCCTCTAGTTACTCCTGGAGGGGCATTTTGGCAGCCACAACGTTGAGCCTTTCCCCAAGAAACCCAGGTCCTCAACTAAGTCATGGCTGCCTTCTTCCTGGGAAGCCAGAGATGTCCCCAGTCAGAGACTGGGACTCCCTGGGGAGTGTAATAACCTTGGCTGCAGCTGAACCCATTGACAGAGGCTACAGATCCCCTCAAATTTCAGAGGTTGTTCCTATTTCCAATTCTCACTGAATCTTCCAAGCAAAATAATCCCTTTGCTGGCTTGCCCACAGGGTCTAGGTTTCCCTCAAAAGCAGAATCATGACCAACTTTTTCCAAAAAGTCTGAAGGGCAGTGGTTTCCAAATGGTAGTTTAATTGTTAGCTATATCAAAATCACCTGCAACATTAAAAAATACAGATACAGGAAGCTCATCCAAGACCTACTTAACCCAGAACTTTCTATGATGGAGCTCCAGGCTCATGCAGTTTAAAAAATTCCACAGGTGATACTGACGCATGCCACCAGCTGGGAACCCCTGCACTAGGGCAGTGGTTCTCAAACATTAGGGGCATCAGAATCAAAATGCAGATTCCTGGGCTCGAGCCCCAGAATTTCTGAGTCCATAGCTCTGTGGTGGGGCCAGAGAATTTCATTCCCACCAAGTTCCCAGGTGATGCAGATGCTGCTGATCAGGGGAGGAGCTTGAGAACGACCATACTAGGGAAGGGCAGGGGCCAACGCTACCAGAAAGCCGGTCCCTGGCTGAATACCCGTTACCCTGTTTACCTCCTACAGCAGATACTGCTCGTCACCTCTCCAGTGCTCGTCCTGCCTTTCTGCGTTCTAGCAGAAACTTGATTTCGCTGGAGGTACTAATGATTCTCAACTAACAGAACTCCATTTACCAGCTTCCCTTGAAGGAGGGGGTGCTTGTAGAACGAAATTCCAGCAAATAAATCATAAGCAGAAGTTGTTGGCTGGGGCTTCTGGAAAAGCTTTTTAAAGTGGGTGGGGAGGAGGGTGCTGGCTGAGCTGGCATTTTCTACCTTTTGTCCCCTGCTCTTCCCGTTTTTCAAGCCTGGAACACAGAGGTGATAACTGTAGTTCTCACAACCATCCTGGGATATATTATACAAAGAATCTGGGAAGTTCCCCCACTATTTAATACATTAATATTTCTTCAGCAGTGTGAACAGTCACATTAAATGAGTTACATAAAAATTATATATGTGGGCTCTGCATTCACGGGTACAAAGGGGGGATTGTACTATGCCATTTGACATAAGGGACTTGAGCATCCACAGATTCTGGTATCCTGGAAACAATCCCCCGTGGATACCGAGGGAGGATCAGGTTAGGCTTTGCCCTCAAGCTGATGAAAACACTTTGGTTTCCAGAAATTTTAGCATCACAAGGATGGTAGTCTCTGTACCACCATCTTCACTTGGAGATAGGAGTTAATCTAGTCTCCTTCTCCTTGGATGTGTTAATCCTTCGCATCCAGTCAGTCTCTGGGGCTGTCACGTCTACCCCCCTAAAAGTCTTTTGACACTTCCTGCTTCTGGCTATCCAAACTGTCATAGCCGTTCAGACTACCAGGATCTTTCCCTGAATTATCTTAATAGGCTTCTCCCTGGTCTGTCTCCCTCCCAACCCCGCTTTGATTTGCTCTCCACACTGCAGCCAGAGTGACGCCTATAACATAGGGATGATTGTGCTAATCCCCTGTGTAAAACGTTTCTATTGCCCTCTGGATAAAGTTCAGACGTCTTAATACGACTTTACAGGGCCCTTGCTGGTTTTTCAACCCTTATCTCTTGTCATTTTCCATGTCAAGTTCAAAGCCCCTGCCTTACTAAACTATTTTTAGATCTCTAAGAGAAAGCTATTTGCTCTTGTCCTTGTACAAGTTGTTCCCTCTTGGACAATGTACTAGTAAAAATCATAACTCTTCATTCAACACAGAAACTAAACCTAAAGATAAATTATGAGTATTAGTGTTCAGAGGCCTACACTAACCACAGCCAAGAAATCCAGGCCTGTCCAATCATCTTATAAACTATACACCTATGTTTATTTCTGGTAAATGCTTGATTCTTTTTTTTCTAGAGTGTACCAGAACAAGAATCAATGCAGAAATAATTACATATCCAAATTCAGACTTGTTTTGATTGACTAGTCATACATACAATTAAATATTTTATATATTTCTTAAATTTTTATTTTACAACCACAGAAGTGATATAACCAAGTTATAGAATATTTGGAAAAGAAAAACAGAGGAAAGACCCATATTTTCATCATTCTAGAAAACAATTACTATGATTATTATCTCCTAGAAGGTGAGCTCCGTAAAGCCAAGAGCTACGCATACCCTGTTTATTGCTATGTTCCCAGTGCTGTTTTTAGTTTTAAAAAAATGTAAATATCTGGATGAATGACTGATGAATCTGGATGAATGACCAATGTATCATTTTGGTGTACAGAATTCAAAATTCAAACACACTTGAATTTTCTACCATATACCTATTAGGCAACTTTGAGAATTTCAATTACAGTACATGTAAAGTGTTGAAGATAATCAGAGAAAGACAGTCCTGGGAACAGACTACAGAAGTAAAAATGAAAGGCAGAGGAATATATATATTTTTTCAATAAAGCTTTGGGAGAGATAAAGAAAGCAAGAAGAAAGTAAAACTGACCCTCAGAAGTATCATCAGTGACATGGGCGAGAGGAGGGCTAATGCTGAAGGGGATAGAGGGGAGGAAGACACAATGCGGAGTCACAACATCAAAAAGGCATCACACATTTTCATGGACAACGGAAAGCCAACAAATGACTTTGCATAAAGAGTATATGCCATACAATAAAATAAATATGTCAGTATCTTGTTTGAACTGTAGGTGCAAGCCATCTAGAAAAGTTTCTGATGAGCAAAGGAATGAATGACTCAATTGAATTAGAATCTCTACTTATTATCTTCAAAGGTGTCAGGGTCACAAAAGTCAAGGAAAATCTGAGGAACTGCTCTAGATTGTAAGAAAGTAAGGGGAAAACTAAATGCAATGCATGATTCTGACCTGAACCCTTTTGCTACTAAAGATCCATTGGTTATTGACTGGCAAAACTTGAATGGAGTTTGAAGATTCGATAGTGGTAATGTATCAACATTAATTTCCTAATTTAGATGCTTGTGATGTGGTTATGTAGGAAAATGTCCCTGTATGTTAAAAATACTAAAGTACTCAGAAAAATGGGACATTATGTTGGCAACTTAATCCCAGACATTTATTTTTAAAAAGTTTTGTATACTAAGCTTAAAATTACTTTTTTAAAAAAATTAGGATCTTTAAAGGTGGGTCTGGACATCAGTATTTTAAAAACTGTTCAGGTGATTCTAACATGCAACCAAGGCTAGAAACCACTGCTACAGAGTCTTCATTTATCAACCTTAAAGAAAAAAGGTTACATACTTTGGTACTGAGTACATGAACTACAATTTATTTAACCAAACTCTTCTGTCTTTTCCTTCAAAAATGACTTATTAAAGTTTTTATAGGCCAGGCAAGACAGAATCTCTTCCCTATGAGCACTAAGTCTCATGGGGAAATATCTACAAGCAAACAAAATGTGCTGTAATAATAATAATAATTGTTATCATTTGTTCAGCAATTACTGTGTGCTAGACACTATGCCACCTGAAAGGTCAGGCACTGTTATCATCTTCCTTTTACAGAATGAGGAATCCTAGGCACAATGAAATAAGTCACTCACCCTGGAGTACAGATCTATGTTGACTCTTGACTACACTACTGTATTAGAGGAAAGCAAAGCGCTATGAAAACACACAGATGAGCCTCCGAGGCAGACTACGGGTGTCATGGAAGCCTAATCAGAGGAAAGAACATCAGATATATCTTTAGACATGCACCCTATCTCCAATTTTAATTACCACAAGTATTTCTTAAGTGAACATCTGTGCAGAAAACTTTCCATTTAGTAGTCCTGCTTCTATTCCTACTCCTTCGGTGAGATTCTAAGAAGCAGAATTCTGGGACAACGTGTATGGAAAAACCCCATGGCTTTCAATACCTGCTGCCACATAGCTGTCACCAGCAATACGAGGGTATCTATTTTACTGTAACCTTACTAGAAGTGGGCACTGATACTTTAAAAATTCTTTTCCATTAGTGGAAAACGAGTATTTCTTTATTACAAGTTAAGCTAAACATTTTTTCCACTAATGCTTTCTCTAAAGCACAAATTTAAGATCTTCATAATTACTACCAATAGAGTCTCAGTGCATGTTACCAGCAAAATAACATCTTAGAATGTCTCATACTATACAGATGCTGTCATTTTTCCCTATAACCACAAAAGTGGCTGTGTCACAACAGCAGCATGTAATGAAATCAGATTTCAATATTCATGCTAAGATCCTTGAACTCTATAACTTTGTGAGCTCATTGAGGACAGAGGAAATATCTTGCTTGATTTTGAAATCCTATCACAATGTTAGCAAGTAAAACACACTCTATAACTGTTTGCTGTTAAGAGTAAGTAAATAAAATCATGGATGGTGACAAAATATAAATGGAAACCATACTTTCTGAGCTCTGCACATATGACACAAAAAACCTAGGTCAGTAAACATCACATGAGAAAAAGGAGAAGTAGGTTGCTCCCTTTTTTCCCTTCTTGCCATACAATTAGGGAACCCATGACACCAGTGTGCTGATGACAGTTCTTGTTTATACCTTTTGGCCTAACATCCTGGCTGATTAATTCTAGATTGGGCAATACATTTCATGGTCACTCTACATCTAAAGGATGTTCCTTTAATGAATAGTAGATCTAAGTACAAAGTGCTTCCCTGATCAGAGAGCTTGTCTTTGTCTCACTTTAAATTTCACTTTAAAAACCTATGAGCAGATAACTCTTTGGGCCTCATAGTGTTTTGTTTTAATAAAATTTTACCATTTAAAGCTAAGTGATAATCTGCAAATAGTTAATCCCTAACTAACAGAACATCACTTGATAGTATCAGCACTCTTAATTCCATTTTATTGATAAGAGAAGGGAGGCATGGAAAGTGACTTATTCCAGGGCACATCAAGTATGAATCATCAGCAAGGTGAAAGGAGGCTGTTGGAGCTCTAACTTCCATTTTTGATTAATTCTCTGAACCACACAGGCATTAATTTGCAATTAAATCTCCTGTGTAGTTCGGTTAGAAAGATTTTAATCATTTAGAAAATGGCTCTGTAAACTGCAGGCAGTAATATCTATTTCAAATTGTATGAGCAAAATCACAAGCATACCTTCAGTAACATTTTTTAATGGGCATAAAATTCACGGTTAATAATTTTTCAATTTCCCTGAACAACAGTCTGAATTCAAGCCTCACCTATAGGTCCTAAGTTACCAGAAGGTAAAGGGAATATTTATAAAATAAGTTAAAGTATAAAGTAAATATTTAATCCTTTGTGTAATAAAAATAAAATTTGTTACAGTTTTATGTTTCAGAAGTATGCATGTCTACATTTCATACTACGGTGCAGTTTGGATAAGATTTTAGCAGATTAACATCTTGGATTATGACAGAAAATCTTAATGGAGGTAGCAAAGTCACTCTTTATAGCAACTAAAACAAAAACTCATAGAAATAAATTTAATAGGCTATATGTCTAAGACCCATATAAAAAAAGAGGCATAAAAGAAGAGGCATACCACATACACAGCTGGAGAACTATTATTATAGTTATGTCACACCCACAAACATACTGTAATGTCAGTCAAGGTTCCATTGGCATCTTGTGGGGGTGGGTTAAAGCAGGGGTCCCCAACCCCTGGCCCACGGACCGGTACCTGTCCGAGGCCTGTTAGGAACCGGGCCGCACAGCAGGAGGTGAGCAGCGGTCAAGCCTGCAAAGCTTCATCTGCCACTCCCCATCACTACTCATCACTACTCATAGCTCGCATTACCGCCTGAACCATCGCCCCCCCATCACTTGGCCTACAGCCTGAATCATCCTCCCCCTCCCCCCACAGTCCACTGGAAAATTGTCTTCCACTAAACTGGTCCCTGGTGCCAAAAAGGCTGGGGACCGCTACGTTAAAGAACTTGGTAAACTCATGTAAAGTTCATTTGGAGGAATAAATTTAAGAGAATAACCAAGAAAACTTTTTAAAAGTATAAAGTGCAATAATAAAAACAGTATTTTGCTGGCACAGACCAATAGAATAAAACTGAAAGCTCGAAACAGGCACAGGTGTATATAAGTATTCAATAAATGAGAAATAACAATGAAAGAATAAAAGGATTTAATAAGCAATGTTGTGACAGCTGACTAGACCCACACCTCACACCATTCAGCAAATTAATTCCAGGCTTTCCAGGCTAGTTGAATGTTTCAGTGCAAGATAATGAAACAAAATATTGGGAAAGGCTTTAAAGATACACACACACAAAAAAAACGACTGATAGATTTGATATAAAACATATTACTCACTAAAATAAATATGTATTAAGGATATCAACCATTTTTCTGTCATTCATGCTTTAATCACTTAAATTTATCAGTTGTCTTTTAATTTCATTTAGCTCCTCCTGACACAAAACTATAAGAAGTTAAACTATAAGAAGTTAAAAATACCAATCTTTTCTTTAAGGCCTCCTTCCCTTGGCTGTGAAGTGACTTTCTTAATCCCAAACCACACCAATTTTTCACTTATATCTTCTTATACTTCTTTTCATTGTTTCTAATGTTATGTTAATTACACAGACAAGAAATCAAAATATGGCCTCGTCCTTTATTAACTGTTTGATTTGAGGATGTTACGTAACCTCTCTGAGTCTCAATTTCATTTTTCTGATAAAACAGACATGATAATGCCAACCTATCAGAGTTGCTGTGGAGATTAAAAACATAATTTATACAAAGCATTTATCATAATTATTATAGAACCTGGTATATAAAAAGTCAAAACAGTCTTTGTTTTTCTAAGTTAAAATGGTAGCTATTACTTTTAATGCTATCACATTGCACAATTTCATTGATAAATCATGACTAGAAACCTAAGGTAATAGTGTTTTTACCTGATTTCTAAATAAATTTCACATTATTTAATCAATGCTATAGCTTTTTACTTTTTAAGTTTTTAAACCATACTATATGCCAACCAGAAAAATACCTTAGTTCTTTGAAGACTACCCCATTACTACAGCATCCTACAATTTGGTCTTTTAAAGTTGCAGTCTGAAGTTATCCGATGGCCAAAGAACATTGTAATCCAAGAGTATTAAAAGGTTCCTTACACACTAGACCTGCTGAGATTATTTATGAGTTTGAAATATAAATAGGATGCTTACCCTTCTTCATCTTACCTCTAATAGGCCATCCTCTGGTAGATCAGTGCAGTGGACAGCATTCTGGATCTTAGTTTTACCAAAGATTGCTCGGAGGGTTCCAGGGCGTAAATGCCGGGCAATTTCCTATTAAATAAATACACATTCACATATAGATTAAAGTCAGCCATGTAGTGTCAATTTAAAAAAAAAACACCAGCTGTACGAAATACGTTCATTAATTATTCATTACATGTACATGTATACATTGTTGGTAATGATTTTTCCTGGAAACAGGATGAATGCATGAAAACTGAGCAATGAAAATTCTCAGTTCCCTCATAAAGCTTTTTCTCTGCCCCAATGTAAAGTCCACTGTAATCTATGTCGAGGGCAATAATAATTATATCTCTTTTTATCAACAGATTATGGGAATCACATAAATATGAACCCAGCTCATTATTGTGAAAGACTTGTATTTTATAAAGACAATAGAGATCCTAACAATTTAATTTAAAATGAACTAGTTTGATGGCACTGATTGCAAAAGACTTTTTAAAATGTTACAGTTGTATCAGTTTAGTGCTATCTTACATTTAAGGGAAAAAAATGGTTACAAATAACTCATAAAATTTTGGGTAGAAGAAACAAGAGGTTAAAAAAAATTGAAGATGTGGGCTTCCCTGGTGGCACAGTGGTTGAGAGTCCGCCTGGCGATGCAGGGGACACGGGTTCGTGCCCCAGTCCGGGAAGATCCCACATGCCGCGGAGCGGCTGGGCCCGTGAGCCATGGCCGCTGAGCCTGGGCGTCCGGAGCCTGTGCTCCGCAACGGGAGAGGCCACAACAGTGAGAGGCCCGATACCGCAAAAAAAAAAAAAAAAAAAAAAAAAAAAAAAAATGAAGATGTGGGCTTCCCTGGTGGCGCAGTGGTTGAGAGTCCGCCTGCCGATGCAAGGGACACGGGTTCGTGCCCCAGTCCGGGAAGATCCCACATGCCGCGGAGCGGCTGGGCCCGTGAGCCATGGCCGCTGAGCCTGTGCGTCCGGAGCCTGTGCTCCGCAACGTGAGAAGCCACAACAGTGAGAGGCCCGCGTACAGAAAAAAAAAAAAAAAAATTGAAGATGTGGGAGTATCAATGACCTACTTAATAGTCTGTTTTTCTAAGTTAAAAATTTTCTAAAATCCTATTTTGATTTTGAAATATACATACAAAAAAGGCATTTACTACACATATTTAAAAATAATAATGAAACAAATACCTGTGTGCCCACTATTAAGCTGAATTAAAATAATATTACAATAACTTTCAAGGTCCCGGTGTGCTCCATCTTCATTCCATCCCATCCCTATCTCCACCCAGAGGTTACCATTAATATCAATTTTACTTAAATATTCCCTTGTTTTACTTAGTTTTCAAGGCAGTTTTTCATATTTGTCCATGTAAATATGTGTAACTGTAATTCATTTGTTTTTATTACCATATATATTCCAATGTATGATAGAGCATACTTTATCCATTTTCCTGATGATTGACATTCAATTAATTTCTTCTCTCTCTCTCCCCACCTCTCTGTCCTCCCACCTCTCTCCTCCACACGCTCACGCTCACACTCACACACACGATCACAAACAATTCTGCTACAAGCATTCTTGTACATGGTGCACATATGCAAGAGTTTTTCTGTAATCTTGGGGGAACATACATATTCAGTTTTGCTAAGTACTGTCAGACTATTTTCATAAATGGCTGTAACAATTTGCCCTCAACCATCAATGCACAAGAATTCCCACTGTCCATACCAAAGCCAGCATTTGATAGTGGCTGACTTTTTACTTTTGCCATTAGGCAAGCGTGAGATGGTATCTCATTGTGTTAGTACGAATTTCCTTGATAACTAAAGAAATTGAGTGTCTTTTCATATATATCCTTTTCTGTAAAATGCCTATTCTTGACTTTTTTCCATTTTTCTATTGGGTTATTCTTTTTCCTTTTGTTATTCTTAATACCTTCTGAATTCTAATTTTTTGTCAGTTATATATGATGCAAATATCTTTTCCCAATATGTAGCTTGTCTTTGAGTTTTCTTTATGTTTTCTGATGACCAGAAATACTAAAATTTAATGAAATTAAATTTATCAATTTACGATTTGTGCTTTTTGTTTCTTAAGGAATTATTCCCTACTCCAAGTGCATAATGATACTCATCTCTATTGTCTTCTAAAATCTTCAAAGTTTTGCCTTCCACATTAAGTTCTTGATCCATCTAGAACTGACTTTGGCTATCATGTGAGGAAGATGTCCATTTTCATTTTTCCCATATGGCTATTTAATTGCCCTAGCACCATTTTTTGAGTTATTTCTCTCTTTCCCCCGCAATCTCCAATGAGATTGCTAGCTCTGTTATATGAAAGGTTTCCCTGGATGTATGGGTCTGTTTCTTGCTTTACTATTTGATTCCATTGGACTTTTTGTCTATTTTTACATCTATGCTGTCTTAATTATTATAACTTTATAATAAGTCTTCACCTGGTAACGCAAGTCCCCCAGATTTTGGTTTTGAATGCATTAAGTTTGGGTTCCACTAGACATCCAAGTGAAGGTGTCAAATACATGATTGGCTGAGTCTAGAGTTCAGAGGAGTGTTCCACACTGCAAATAACAATTTGGGGGTCAATAGCATATATATGGTATGTAAAGTTACAGGTTGGATGAGATCATGAAGGCAGTGAGTATGAACAAAGGAGAGGAAGCACAGGGACACCATGTCATTAAAAAGTCAAGGAGATGAGGAGAGATGAACAAAGAAGACTGAGAAGGAACGGCCAGCTTGGTAAGAAGAAATGCAGCAGCATCCTTTCCTAGAAGACAGTGAAGAAAAATGTCAAGGATAGAGAGTTATCAACAGTGTCAAATGTTAAGTCATATAGGGTTAGGACTTCCCTGGTGGCACAGTGGTTAGGAATCTGCCTTCCAATGCAGGGGACACAGGTTCAATCCCTGGTACGGGAAGATCCCTCATACCACAGAGCACCTAAGCCCGTGTGCTACAACTACTGAGCCTGTACTCTAGAGCCTGTGAACCACAACTACTGAGCCTGTGTGCCTAGAGCCCGTGCTCCACAACAAGAGAAGCCACAGCAATGAGAAGCCCACACACCTCAACGAAGAAGAACAGCCCCCACTCGCCGCAACTAGAGAAAGCCTGCATGCAGCAAGGCCCAATGTAGCCAAAAAGAAAATAAATTAAAAAAAAAAAAAGCCACAGAGTTAAAGACGGAGAACTGGCCACTAGACCACGTGGAGTCACTGATATCCTTGACGAGAGCAGTTTCTGAGGAGTGGAGAAAAGCTAAAGACTTATTATTGTGGTTTCAAGAGAGAATGAGAGAGGAAGAACGGGCCCAAGTGAATACAGGCAACTAGTTGAGGAATTTTACTGCAAAGGGGTGGAGAAAAATGGAGCAGTAACTGGAGAGGGAAGCAGAATCAAGAGAGGGTTTTTCATGAAATGTTGGAGAGGGTGTGGAGAAAGGGAACCCTCCTGCACTGTTGGTGGGAATGTAAATTGATATGGCCACTATGGAGACCAGTATGGAAGTTCCTTAAAAAACTAAAAATAGAACTACCATATGATCCAGGAATTCCACTACCGGGCATATACCCTGAGAAAACCATAATTCAAAAAGAGTCACGTACCACAATGTTCACTGCAGCTCTATTTACAATAGCCAGGACATGGAAGCAACCTAAGTGTCCATTGACAGATGAATGGATAAAGAAGATGTGGCACATATATACAATGGAGTATTACTCACCCATAAAAAGAAATGAAACTGAGTTATCTGTAGTGAGGTGGATGGACCTAGAGTCTGTCATACAGAGTGAAGTAAGTCAGAAAGAGAAAAACAAATACCGTATGCTAATGCACATATATGGAATATAAAAAAATGGTACTGGGCTTCCCTGGTGGCGCAGTGGTTGAGAGTCCGCCTGGAGATGCAGGGGACACGGGTTCATGCCCCGGTCCGGGAAGATCCCACATGCCGCGGAGCGGCTGGGCCCGTGAACCATGGCCACTGAGCCTGCGCGTCCGGAGCCTGTGCTCCGCAACGGGAGAGGCCACAACAGTGAGAGGCCCGCGTACCGCAAAAAAAAAAAAAAAAAAAAAAAAAAAAAAGGTACTGATGAACCTAGTGGCAGGGCAGGAAGAAAGACGCAGATGTAGAGCGTGGACTTGAGGACACAGGGGAGGACAGGGAAGCTGGGACAAAGTGAGACAGTAGCATGGACATATATACACTACCAAATGTAAAACAGATAGCTAGTGGGAAGCAGCTGTATAGCACAGGGAGATCAGCTCGGTGCTTTGTGACCGCCTGGAGGGGTGGGATAGGGAGGGTGGGAGGGAGGCTCAAGAGGGAGGAGATATGGGGACATATGTATACATATAGCTGATTCACTTTGTTGTACAACAGAAACTAACAACATTGTAAAGCAATTATATTCCAATAAAGATATTTTAAAAAAAGAGAGGGTTTTCTTTTTTTGAGGGGGAGGGGATGCTGTTTTAAAGTGGGAGAAATAATAATACCTTTCCAGGCTGATAGGAATCACCCAACAAAGGGAAAAACTGACGAAACAGAAAGGAGAAGAGAGAATTGCCGGAGTGATGGAAGCAAGTGACAAAGTAGAGGAGTCGGCCTTATATCTAAGAGTGTGGAACATTCACCCTGAGCATCAAGACAGTACATGGGCCCGGTTATAGCTATGTGGGTTTACACAGTGGCTGGAACTTATGGAAGTTCTTTCTCCATTTTTCGTTTTTATTGAGATGTGACTTACATACGATAGCATGCATAGGTTTTAACTGCACTGCCCCATGAATTTAGTCAAATGTATATACTCAGCAACCACCAACTTCAACAAGATATAGAACATCTCTAAAGTTCCCTCTAGACTTTATGTTTTTGACTCATTCTATTTTCCAGTGAAAAAGTCAGCAAGATTGTCACCAGCTGAGAGGAAGGATGGGGAAGAGGTTTTGGGGATGTGAGGACAGAAAAGGAGGTACAAGACATTTTAAGAGAGGAGAAGAGTGAATGGACTAGACAAATGAATGTGACTGCTCGGCAGCACTGAGGGCCCTCTTGAGGTTAATGATCGTGAAGGTAAAGGGAGATCGTTCAGGACGCCTGAGTGTTCTCCAGTCATGGGTGCAGGCAAAGGTTAGGTAGAAGGCTGAATTTAATGAGGGTTGGGGTTCTTTTTTTCTTTTTTTTTTTTTTGCGGTACTCGGGCCTCTCACTGCTGTGGCCTCTCCTGTTGCGGAGCACAGGCTCCGGACGCGCAGGCTCAGCGGCCATGGCTCACGGGCCCAGCCCGCTCCACGGCATGTGGGATCTTCCCGGACCGGGGCACGAACCCGTGTCCCCTGCATCGGCAGGCGGACTCTCAACCACTGCGCCACCAGGGAAGCCCTGAGGGTTGGGGTTTTACCAAGAGAAAACAACAAAGTAAGAGAGGGGTAAGGGGGCTGAAACTGTATGTAAGGAAACAATGATAATGATAGACAAAAGAAATTTTAATTGAGGATGAAAGTAAGTGAGGCCCTGGGGGGTGGAGGGGGGGTTAGAGACAATGAAAAGGTAGGTCAATGGATTAGAGCTCCTAGTGGGATGGGATGATTATGGAAATCGGTGTGTTATAAGAAGTGAGCTGGAAAGTCAAGAGATAGGATACCTGAAATTGGAATTACTGGAGGTGCACAGAGAGGGGGTTATAGATATTTATAATGACCAGTTTTAAGATATAACCATGGCTGAGGTCAGGTGGAGGGCAAGAAGGTTACAAGAAAGGAGGACAACAGATGGAAAGGTAACGTATGGAATGGATTACCCGTATGAATATGGAAATCACCAAAAATTATGACAGGTGTAGCGTATGCTGCAAGGATGCTGAGCAGCATTCACACCCGTGATTCTGTCACTTAAGCAATTTTAAAGACATGGGTTTATTTATTAAGTCTTACTTCCAAGGTTTCTATCAAATGTCAGTTATAAGTGTATCAAGTTTAAGAAAAACATTTTGATAAACTAAGAAATAAGGATGACCTTATATTTTATTTCATATTCATTACTTTCATTCTGTTCTCCATAATTTTCCTGGGAATGAAGTACCCAATATTAAACACCTACTCTACTTACGTGGTGGTAAGCTGCCATTCTGTGAAAAAAGATGTACTTTGTAAAATTATGAAAGGTGAATGAAAGGTGAGTACTTATTTTCCTTTCCTTATTGTTTCAGATTAGGGGGAAAACTTTAAAGTGACTCACTTTGATTAAACTGCTTCATAAGAACTTATTCTCTACCCACTTTTATTTGGAAATCACCATGTTCATTAAAATATTTTCTTGTAGGTGTCTGCTACACGCACAGCACTTGAACTCAAAAGATGTTCATGTGTGTGTGTGTAGGCGGTGGGTGGGTGTTGTACTGTGGTCAGAGAAGGCAGTCTCTTTGTTCTTCTTTTGAAGGAATTTGTTGAGATTTTCTTTGCATCCTAATACATAGTCAGTTATAGTGAATGTCTCATGGGTAGTGGAAAAGAATATTGTCACAGGTTGCATTTCTCCGGGAAACCAACTCTGAGGTGGAGATTTGCATGCAGGAAGTTCGTTGGGGAGTGGCTTCAGGGAAGTTTATTGTGGGGAAGTGAGGAAAACAGGATTAGGCAGAGAGAGAAGTTGAAGTTCAATGCAGTTACAACAGTTGCCCCAGATTATCCTACAAGAAGCTCTGGAGCTTCAGACTTGTCCTCAGTTGAAGCAAAGGGGTCAGACCTTTATCTCTCTAAACTGACAAGTCACTGGACATATGCCATTCCGGGGAAGGGGGCATGTCCTTGGGCAGATGACTTTCTTTGGCAGAGAGAAATGTCTGGAGAGGGACTTATTGTATTACAGTCAGCAGCCAACACTTCCAGAGCTGGGAAATGGGCATTGCAGTCGTGAAGGGCAGAGGGGAATCTGAGTGGCCCTCCACAGCATCTACTAATTACATACATACAAACATACACACACAGACATGCACACATGCACATGCATATGTGATACATTCAGTATATATAGCATATATGACAAATACGGCATTGCAGACTATTGCAATCTGATTACCATTCTTTTTAGGTAACTAATTTTTTCTGCAAGGTTTTGTATTATCTCTCTATCTAGGCATTGGTCATTTACTGGTCATTCCTCTCTGTACTCAACAGTCCAATCCTATTTGAAGATACACATCTTCAGTCTGTTATTTCTTTTATTGTTTTCTCTCCTCCATTTTATTTCTTCTTTCCTTTCGCTGTTTCTATGTAATAGATATTGAAACTTCTGGTTCTATATTCCCTCTCTCTTTTCTTTTATACTTTCCATCTAATTGTCTTTTTGTGTTATATTCTGGGAGAATTCCTCCATTTGATCTGTCACCTCACTAATTTGTTTTTAAACTTTTGTTTTTAATTTGTTTTTAGGTCCACTGCACAATTCTACTCATTTACTGAATATTTTTAATATTTCAAATATTATATTTTAAGTTTTCATATCTATAATTATTTTTATGGATCCAGTATTCTCTTTCTGGGGCTACTGACTGTATTATTTTAAAGACTTTTGTTAGCTCTATTAACTTGCTTTCCTTAGGTACTGATTCCCTTTGTTGTGTTTGGTGTCTTCTTTATGGTATGGGTTACCTTCAAATGGTTGGTAATTCCTGGCTCTTTATCTTTGTTTGGAATTTTCTGTTTACCTGTCATAGAGGTCAGGGACATACTGACAGGCAGGGTATGCTGGTTGTTTTTCTTAAGGAAGTGGGGCGTCCCATTTTTTCCTGGGTGTCACTAGCTACCTACCCACCACATTGCCTCCAGCTAAAGCCCCACATTCGCGGCCTTGGGCTGTAGTTAACAGCATCAGCTGTCCTCTACTCAGCATAAGCAAGCAAAGGGGAAAGGGCTGATTTATTCTGCTGCTCTTTATGCAGTCTCCTCACTCATCACCCTGCTGACGGCTCCAGGTCCCTCCTTAGCATTGCATCCACTGTGGCTGATGTGCAGCCAGACCCCCTGCCCCTTCTGAGCAATCCTCTCCTGCATGCTTTAGAATATGCTTCTCTTTAACAGTCCAATCCTACCTGCTTTTTGCCTTTCAAAGTTAATGGTCTGCTAATGGTAGGCACTCTTTCTTGTTTTCCAGAGTGGCTGGAGATTTACTCTTTAAAATAAAACAAGATAAAATAAAATATATCTCCCACAATTTCTAAGGATTGGAAAGGCAGGGAATGATGGGCACACATGGTTATCTGCCACACTGATGAAAACTCATCTTTACTGACATTTCCATTTCCCCAAACTCAGTAAGTTACCTTCAATTCATATTAGCTGCTATCATTTTGTGTCTAAAAATTGAATTCCTTCCAGAGTAATCCTTCATTTCCCACTGCTCCTATAGGAATTTATGCTCCTATTGTAACCCCTGACTTGCAATTCATATAGTTTTTCTGTGTGCCTATTTCAGTAAGTTTCCATTAGACTCTCAACCCTTTAACACAATATAAAAATTCCTTAATATTCTATGCCTTACTATGAGCAAACAATAAATGTTTGCTAAATATTTTTTGACTGACATAAAATGGCAAACTTCTATTTAAGGAGCCAGGATGGAGCAGAATGAAGAATAAGGGCTGTGAAGGAAGGCAATGTGGATTTGAATTTGGCCTCTGTCACTTACTAGTTGTGTGGTCATGCCACGTTGCTTAACCTTTCTGCCTGTTGTAAGGTTTTCATTTGCAAAACAGGGATAAAAATAGGACTTAGCTAGACTTAACTATGATGCTTTTGTGAGAATTATAGTAAGTAAAAGTATTTAGAGCAGTGTCTGTCATATGGTAAACAATCAATAGATAATGGCTATGAGTTATATTAATGTAGCCTTAGAATTAAAAGGAAACTAAGATGAGAGTTCTTAAAGAGATAAAGAACGGTATATTTTGATATAGTCAAAGATGATCCAACCAAATAGTCATGTATCTTTTAATAAATATACAACATTTTTCAAGAATATTAATGATAGTTTTAGAATAAAGGTAAAAGTTTAAATAATCAAGTAATAAGACATTTAGATTTGATAATACTAATCTATAAACAAACCTCAGAAAATATGAAGTAGTTTTACATGTATAATGTATTTTGTTTAGGTAAATGATAATGATAAAGAATAGAACAACAAGTATCTTCTTACATCTGTTGTTAAAATTTAGGCTTTCATTTTGGATCATCTTCTTTAAAAAGGTAATACATTTATTTTGGTTTTGACAATTGTAAAATATCAAATATGTCTATATAAGTAAAAAATACTGAACTGTTTAAAGCCTAGAAAAATCCTCCATGGATCATCTCCCCCCTTCCTTTCCTGGCAGATTTTCCCTAATTATTCCCAATAGGTCCATGCTGCTCTGGCTCCTTGCATTGTACGGTGAAAGTCATCCTACTATGCACAGTCCCACTCCCATAATGAAGCAGAGAGGAGTACTGGGTAAATAAAAGCGACAAAAGTACCAAAAATGCAATTTAAATTTAATATGATACTTTTTAAGTTACCACAATATTAATAAGTGAGGGGTTATGCTGAGAAAATAAGACTCTTTAAAGAGCAATATTTATTTGTACTTAAAAGGTCAGAAGACTTTCAAACTCTACCGAATTCCTGGCATACCCATCCCCCACTACCACCTTGCCTTCTCAGTTCCGTCAAGTCAAATGCTTGGTTATTGAACAGCTCATTTTAAGTACTAAAAATTCCGCTCGGGTAATCCTGTAGGGGGAGGAAGAAATCTGGCTTAGAGAATGACCTCTAAATCTAAGACACGGAGGAGAAAAATGCACTAAGTAGAATGGTAATTAGCAGGATACTGAAAACAAAGAAGAGAAAGTTTATATAGCTATTCTATTACCATGTGCATTATAAAGAATATTGTTGTTTACTGAATAATAGGTCTATCAGACCGATAAAATATGACTGGACAAAGAAAACAAACTGCTTCCCTGGAAAGATATTCTGTTTCAGTTCTCCATGATACAGGAGAGATATGCAAGAATGAAAATGACCTTCCATTTAAGAAATGAATTAAATTTGGAAGATTTGTAAAATTTACTGATTATGGAAATTTGAAGAAAGACAACTTTGTGATCAACCTTAGAATATATTTATATAATGAGTGACACATGGTACAGAATCACACCTGGTCATTAGCCTAATTTTGGGAAAATTCTAAGTAAAAGGAAAAAAAGTCTTGCCTAATCTATAGGATAACCATGTTAGCAGTGATATAGATAAGTGGATAAATCTTAACAGAGGAAGTAGCATGGCTCCAGTCTTAGCAATCCTAAAGGAGCTGTGAAACAAAACAAAAAATCATGTTACAATCATTGCCTTCATTTTATAGGCAACAAGGGTAACAGAATTTAATATCAAAGGCCAATGAAGCAACCACTATAATTAAAACAGTAAACATCCATGTTTCTAGCCATTACTGGTACCCCTTGGCAGACTCCTATAATATTAAAAAATACATGCTTAGTCCTCTTCTTGACTCCTCTGGTACTCCAAAAATATTTTACCAAAGCTTATCCTCCAACCATTTTTCCCAGTTACATGCAACTTTGTATTAACTAATGCAGTTACAGTTTTATATTCCTGGGAGAAGAGCAATATCAAACTAATTCACAACTAAAAGAAGATAATGAAACACTGGAAGGAATTGCAAGTAGGAAAGGAAACGAGAGAAGAGATGCAACGTCTACTTTCTGTAAGTCTAAGGATCCTTCTAGAACCTACGCATAGGATTCAGAAAGAGGAACTACAAAATTGAACTCAACTACTTCTGTGTTAGTCTCATTGAAAGAGCTACTGAAGAATTCACAGTAAATACTCTTATCTTGTTAGCTCTGGAGACCACATGAATTATTTATATGAGGAATCATTAAAACCTGGCTTGTGAACTCTGACAAGCTTCACATCTCACCTTTAATTAAGTAGGAATTAGCTGTAATGTAAATGTATAGAACCTGAAGAGGGTCATAATCAAATGTAATTTCAGGTGAAACATTTAGACAATTCAATCCTATCTTTTCCACTAGGTTTCAGCAGACCGCATGCCATAGTAATCACTGCCTCTTAACGAGCTGTTTGCTCCTGCAGTCAATAATAGGCTCTGGCTGAAATAAACTCTCATTTGACAGAGGTATTATTTTTAAATGTAAAATGATGATCCCCTGGTTCTACTCTTTTCAAATTGTTGGGCAAATCTTTTTGCTTGCTCTTCATGTGAATTACTTCGTATTTTTGCAAAAACCACAAGGACTTGCTTATGTAAGTAAAGTCTGAGAACATAAACATTTGTAAAGAGGAAAATGAAATTCCTTTTTGGTAAACATTTTCCTAGTGCTTTTCTGTTTTTCCCAAACACTGCATCATAGGCGATTTAACCTTTGAAGTACAGGCATTACCGGGAGATATTGTGGGTTTGATTCCAGACCACCACAATAGAATGTGTATCACAATAAAGCGAGTCACATGAATTTTTTGATTTCCCAGTGGATATAAAAGTTATGTTTGCAATATACTGTAGTCTATTAAGTGTGCAATAGCATTATGTCTAAAAAAATGAACATACCTTAATTAAAAAATAATCTATTGCCAAAAATGCTAGCCACCATCTGAGCCTTCAGCAAGCTGTAATAGTAACATCAAAGATCACTGGTTACAGATCACTGTAACAAATGTAACAGTAATGAAACGTATGAAATATTGAGAGAATTGCCAAAATGTAACAGAGAGACAAGAAGTGAGCAAATGCTATTGGAAAAATGGTGCTGTTAGACTTGCCTGTGGCAGAGTTGCCACAAACCTTCCGTTTGTTAAAACAAACAAACCCCCCACACACAATGTTAGTGAAGCGCAATAAAGTGAAGCACGATAAAACAAGGTATGCCTGTATAGACACATAACTACTGAGAAACTTGAGAGGCGTTCTCAGTCTCCCCCCTACAAAAACAGTGTCCTGCACAGTCTACCACACGCTGATAAAATAACTGCCGCTCAATCTTTCTCTACTCTCCTAAAGAAATGTATAGCTCAATACTCAGAAACCCCTCTAAAGGAATAAAATAATGAAATAGCTGGGACCCATTCCTGGCATCTCTAACACCCAATTCCTTGCCATATCCTGTCATTACAAATGCTGACATATGGCCCATATCAGTCTACTTTACTTTTTTTTATTATTATTTTATTTTATTTTTGCAGTACGCAGGCCTCTCACTATTGTGGCCTCTCCAATTGTGGAGCACAGGCCCTGGATGCGCAGGCTCAGCGGCCATGGCTCACGGGCCTAGCCACTCCACGGCATGTGGGATCTTCCCAGACAGGGGCACAAACCCATGTTCCCTGCATCGGCAGGCGGACTCTCAACCACTGCGCCACCAGGGAAGCCCTATCAGTCTACTTTCTATCTTCACTCTGCCACCATATTCTCGTACATAGACTATTGGTTCCTTCCTGGTTTATCTAGTCTCCTAGATTCCACTGCTTTTGATAAATACATTCTCCACAAAATAGTCAGGGTAGCCTTTATAAAACATAAGTTGAGTTATACCATTTTCCTACCTTACACCCTCTGATGCTTTCCTTCTTAAGAGAAAATCCAAAAATTTTAACCTAAGCTATACAATCTTGCATGATCTCATCTCTGCTTACCTCTCCACCCTCACCTGAAATGGTCTAGTCACAACAACCTCTGCCAATTTTTCAAAGCCACCAAGCTCTTCCCTACTTCAAGCATGAAAACACATATTATTCCCTTTCAATATTCTGGCTCAGAAATTCTTCTCCCTCTTCTCAAGAAGTTTATGTTCTTTACAAATGGTTCAGAATAAGCAACGTAAATCAGCTGTGGTAGATTCTGCAGAGTGGCTCTCTCAACCCTTCATTCTGCCTGCCTTCTAGTTGGAAAAACTACATTCTCCAGACACCCTTTTGCCTAGCGTTCTTGATGCAAATTATGTTCCACCAGTGAGGTCTGGAAGGCAGAACTGAGCAGAGGCCATCTTTCTGCTGATGGTGCCACAGTCAGACAAGGTAGGAGACGAGTGTTTGGAGGCAGCTGTGGTAGCCAAACTCAGTGCCTGAGTCACCAGATTCTTGGGAATGAGAGTCAGTGATGGTGGCAGCAGTGGAGGCGGTAGCAGCAGCAACTTCTGGCTTCTAGAGGCAGAAATGCCCTTAAAATCAATAACTCCAACAGCAGCTCCTGACTCAGGCCTTGCAGCCCTCCTAATGAGTTTGTAAACTTCTTCCCTTTATTAAATCCCTTTTTAAAAAATCCCTAGGCTGGTTTGTTTCCTGCTCTGAACTTTCAGTGATACTTTGAGGTTCCATCTCTCTTCCTCATCTCTACACAAAAGGACAATCCCTGCTGCTACTTAGTAAGTACCTTCTTGCCATGGCTTTCACCACCACTCTCTTGAAACTGCTCTCTCAAAAGTCACCTATAATAATCTGTCTTCTTGCTGAAATCTCTTATATAGCAGCAAAGTTATAAAAGTACCATCAGAAGTACCATCTTAGTATGGGTATACTTCAATTTATAAAATAGGACAGAGAGTTTATAAAATTTAAGATTATTGATCCCAGAAGCAACATGAATCTCAACAGTTAGTGGAAATATCTTCGTGTCTTAAAGGCTTAGGTTCAGCCTACTAGACTGAGTTAAGCGAGGTAATGCCCATAAAATGTCTAGTGCTGTCTGGCCAACTTGGAGGCACACAGCAGTAGATAAACTCATCTTCATATTGTTAAAAACTAAACTTAAAACTATAGCTAACCATGAGGCACTCACATAATCTTTTCATTTTAAAAAGCACGTAGTATTTCCTATGAATCTCACAACTCCCTATTGGGCTGACAATGCAGATGGTTTTCACCTTTTGTAGATATGGATAACTGGGTTCTATGGACAGTCTTAGATCTCCTATCCAGCACTAAAGAAAGGGTGTAGTCAAAGATCCAACCACTTTGGGCAAACTCTTTTCAAAAGGCTAATTTCCTAAACTGCCCCAGGTGTGCTATAATCCCCTTTAGAGTCGCTATGAGCAGCTAAGATTCCAGACTGAGGTTAGAAGCACTTCCGAAACCATCTAACTGCCTCCTGTAATTACCAAGAGCAGCTCAGTCCAACAGAAATATAACAGGAGCCACATTAAAAAGCAAAAACAAACAATTAATTTTAATAATATAATTTATTTAACCCTATATATCCAAAATATTATCATTCCAATGAGTAATTAATATAAAAATTATTAATGAGCTGTTTTACATTATTTCATACTACATCTTCAAAGTCCTGGGTGTATATCACCTGTAAAACACATCTCAATTTGAACCAGTCATGTTTCAAGTGCTTGAGAGCAGTAAGTGCCTAGTGGCCATCATGTTGGATAATGGAGACCTAGAGACCGGTAGTTCTCTTTTTCGACCCAGGGTAACTTCTAAGCAACATTCTACTTAAAAGCTGAGCCAAGACTGCTAATATCTATAGTATTAGCCTTTCTGACCTAAAGGAGACCTTAGTCTACACAGGACCATAACCTTTAGGGCAATCTAGCCATGCTACTCACACTGCCATCCTAGGCTATAATCTAATCTTATCTATCTATCTATCTACCTATCAATTAATCATGTCTGTTGCCCACTTTTCCTCCACAGCTAACATTACAAATGTACACCATTATCCTCAAGCCTGTATCCTTAGCTACATCTTTTCACTCAGCAGACAACTTTGTTTCCTGCTTCACAGAGAAAATTGAGATTATCAAGAATCATCTCCTTAAAATTCCTATACCCACAGTTATATATATATATATATATATATATATATATATACAAACACACACATATATATGTATACATTTTATCCTCTCCTCTCCTATTCAGTGTCAAAAGAAGAAGTATTTCTTTTCCTTTTAATAATTAACCCTCCTTGGCCACTCTTAAGTCAGGAAATTTGCTCCATTACAATTTCAACATTTCTCTTTCCAATAGCTTCTTTCCTGCCTCCTATATAAATGCTCAAGTCTCTCCCATCACACACACACACACACACAGAGCTTTAATTACTCCCCCATCTCTTCCCTTCCCTTTTTAGAAGTCTTAATAATCTCTATGCCCATTTACTCTTTAAACTTGTGCCCCACAACTCTACCTAAACTGCTTTGGCAAAGGACACCAATAATCTAATTGGTCATAGAATCTCTGCATTCGCGACTTCTCTCCAGCTTTTAGCACTGTGGACCATTCCCTTATTCCTGAATCTCTCCCTTTACTCAGCCCACATGATACCACAGCCCAGGTTCTCCTCCTGACTGTTCCTCCTCAGCCTCCTTTATTTACACATTCCTCCCGCCAAGAGTTCTCTCTTCGCTCTCTTCTTAACTTTTGGCTCTCCCTGGGCAATCTGTTCACTACTAATCATGTCTTTTCAGAGGACTCTTTAATCCCTAAGTTCAGCCCAGTCCTCTTTTCTAAATTCCAAACTGGAATATACAACTGTCTAACCAACATCACCTGGTTATCCCACAGGACTCTTATACTCAATTTGTCCAAAACTAATCTCATTATCTCCCTCCCCTCCACAAATCCTCCTCCTCCTAAATTCCTTCTCTTCATGAGTAGCACCACCACTCAATCAAGTTATCTAGGCCAAAAGTGTGGGAGTCATCCTAAGACCCCTCTCTCTCTCCCCCTTGGGCCCCATAGCCAATCCATGTCAATCACATGGATTTATTTCTTTAACAAAGCATCCTTTTCTTAACTTTCCTAGTCTACCCCAACTGCCACAGTTCACCCTCTCATCTTGTGATGAGAACACCATAGTGGTCTCCTAACAAGCCAGCTTGCCTCTACCACCAAAAATGCCACTTATTTGTTCACATATCTGTTTTACTATTGTAATCTGTAAACTCCTTAAGGACGAGGACTATGACCTTTTCATATCCAACACACAGAGAATGCTCATAAAAGAATCACTGAGTAGGGACCTCCCTGGTGGTCCAGTGGTTAAGACTCCATACTCCCAACACAGGGGGCCCGTGTTCAAGCCCTGGTCAGGGAACTAGATCCCACGTGCCGCAACTAAGACCCCACATGCCTCAACTAAAAGATCCTGCATGCCGCAACTAAGACCCAGCGCAGCCAAATAAATAAGTAGATATTAAAAAAGAGAAGAATCACTGAGTAATAGTAGTAATGATTTAGTGCAAGAGAGAATAAATGAATGAAATCACTAACTTGCCCAAATTTATACACTTCATTAACCTGGTTAATGATAGGCAGTGAAATTAGGCCTCTTGGTTACCAATAGTCCAGCTCCCTTTGGCTAAATTACACTCTTCAGAAGTGCCTATTTTAAGGAACTCTGAAGCAGATCCTTTTGAAATGCAAGTAATCACCCTTAATTTATCTATTTTGTGAACTGATAGTTTTGTATATCAGATTTTTTCCAACTAGGGCACACCCGAGAATGGAATAAAAAACCATAAGCACTGATCCCAAAGCTCTGATAGTGACTTGGTCTGTGACCTTGATTGAGGATAATATTACTATTTTATCACAGATACGAAACACCATGTGGTGAATATAAAATGAGGTGGGAGCAATCCACCAGCGTGGCATTAGATTTATAAGTGCAAGCTTATAAGTGACTTTTCCAGTGGGGATATAAAGACATGCCTAATTCCCTGAAGAACTATTGAATCTTATGGTGAATATACATAGCGTAGAAAAGACCAACTCACAGTAAACATTAGAGTTCACATTATAGTAAATGATCTTTCCTTTTATGTTTAACTTCTCCATTACTTATTTTTAAGATATGTACTCCTCCATTGCTCTATAATGCAATAACTCACATTCTTAAGTATGATCTTGAGGCAAGATCCTCATTTAAAAATGAAACAATAAACTCTGTTTACCATAGTTGCAATATCAACATTTACTTGGTTATATATTTTAAAACCACTCATTTGTGTACAGAATATACTGAATTATTCTGTTAATGAGAATATTTCAAAATCAGACTATCCCTTTATCTAGATAATTCAGATTCAAGTTGTTGCCCTCAGAAGTATCTTGTTTTCCTTCCCCAAGTCTTTATTGTACAAAGACGTTTCTTTCTCAACTTTAGTCTTTAACTATAATAGCTTTTTTAGAAAGAAAATTTTTTCTTCAGGAGTTATATTCTAAAAGATAACTTCATCCTCCCCCCAAATTCGTTTTCTCTTCCCAGGATTACTGTAAACTATCATCTTGAAATACAAAATTTACATTGTTAAAAAGAAAAAAAAATTCCTCATTCTCTTTTCTCTGCCAAAGCAATATTAAGAATGCATTATAGAAATTTTATTTTGTCTTATACTCTGGAATGAAGCAATCTTTTTTTTAAACAAATAAATTTGAACTTTAGTCTGTAGAGGTGAGTATTTTAGAAAACACCATAAAAAATAATTTCAAAACTGTCATTGGATAGTAATTGGAATAAATGCTGGTCATCTGCAACCTCGGTCTTCTGCTAGCACTCAAACCCATGTCCCAAAACAATTATCTTTCACTAATTCCCCAACCCCCATCCCAGACAACGCTAATGCCATTTCACTTCTTTCGTTCCTAGTGGCATCACTATCTTTCCAAATGTTCAGGTTAGATAATTTAGAGCTATTTCTAACAATTTCATCATTACCCACAACCAATTGGTCACTACCTAATTTGCTAATCTCATTTGTTAATCTGCCCCTCCATTTATTCAACGATTATTTATTTATACCTATAATATGTGAAGTACTGGTGCTAAAGTAAGGAAATAAAGATTAATAAGACATTTTTACTCTAAGAGATCACAGCCTTAAAGGAAGTCAGACAGGTAAATAAACAACTAGTGATGTGTCAAGAATTGTTTAACCACCAGCTATCAAAAAACAAACTGATTTGTATTATTTGCCCATTTCCATGGTGTAAATATGCCCACTGGGACGGAACATGAAGTTGGGAAGTGATGCTAAAACTGTATCTTTGCAAGTTCGTGCAAATGACTCCAACATACCACTATAAAACCCCTCATAGCGTGACAGATTCTTCCCTGGCTCAAACACCTTTGATAGCTCCCCACTCCATACAAAATAAGTTCAAAGTTATAAGGCGTGGTAATTCAAGGTGCTTCAACTTTGCCCTGAGGTCCTCTTTTAGTCTCATCACTTCATGCATATCTGTATAATATATGCTTTAGAAAATATTTAGAAATGAAAGAGAAGCAAATATTTGTGCATGGACCCAGGATATAAAAGAGGACATACATAGTTGCCATAATAGTAAAGAGTTGGTTTGAATCTTCTCTACGAATTTCATTTTTTTAAGTAATCAAAAACCATATTCCATGAATTATGAAATAAAAGTATTTCTAAAAATATGCAAAAAATACACCAACAAACTGAATTTCTAAAGGTGTGAAGATGAAGCCTGGGCAATATAGATAGGAGACCAACCAGAATTTACACTGGAGAATCTCAATAAAATTAGAATATTTCTATTGCACGAGGGAAGAGCTGTGACCATGTCTCCAGCTATTGCTTTTAGAAGCCACTTTACCGGGTTCAAAGTGAAACCTGGGACTTGTACAAATAACAAAATGTCACCACAAACAGGACCCCAGGCTCTAGACATCATTTTGCAGCTCTTTTTGGAGGAGCTTCATGAGAACCCACAGAACGGGGATCTGAATACTTTATTGCTCTGTGGGTTTGGATATGTGCAATATATTTCTTACTTATTTCAGAGGTTTTATTGATTCCACACCCTATGTGGTGAGTGAATTCATTCAAAGACCTAAAGGTACATTTTGTAACAAGTTCATCTTGAAGAGTACACTGGAATAAAACAAGATTCAAGGACAAATGTTCTATGGGTACTTAGAGGTTTTGTTCTGTTTTGTTTGAATGTGTGTGTTCTATCTCAGGCAAGGATAAGTATTTGATCACACGTGTTTTTTAAAAAAACATTCCAGACTAAAACTATACAGTCATGCTTCATGCTACAGAGCTTTGGTGACTTGATTCTTCCAATAGTTTCTATGCAACAAATGACGGGAAATAAATCCAGGCCCTGCCTGTGGGTACTTCCTGGGCCTGTCTCATTATGCGCTTACCTCCATTCAAGTGAATGTCCAGGTTATTCTCCTTAAACTCCAAAAGAAGTGCACCTGGCTTGGCTAAGAGGTGAAGCACACCCGTCTGTACTTGCCCGAGGACAGAGAATAACCACATTCCAATTATTTTCCAGGGAGTTTAACCTTGAACTTGGTGCCACTCAGTATTACCAAAATACTTAAAGAAGAAAATGTATAGAGATCACTTCAAGAAAATACAAACAACATATCCTTCCTTTTAGAACTCTGTCCCTATACTGCACCATATCCTACAGTATAGGAATAGAAATCACGCTGATTTCTCATACAGTTGTTGCCCACTGGGTAATACCATCAGCTTCTTATAAGGAACAGACTAGGAAACTTGCTGCCGTGGAAGACAGTGAGTGCTAGATCACATAGTGCCTTCTTCTGGAATCCATGAAGGAACTTCCTCCTAGGTATCAGGAAAAGTTAGGATTTTTTTTTTTTAAGAAACTAGTTTATCTCATGGACACGGCCAGTCATATATAATTTGATTGCCTGGACGTCTAAAAACTAAGAGCCACATTGTGGCGCCCTGTAACAAAAGGACAGGATTTCGTGGCATGCATTTTATCATGTGTAGTCTCATTTCCTCACTTATATTAATTTACCTTATCATCTTGCATAAATGCTCCTAAACTACCTTAAATCATAACTGGAAAAAAGGAAATTTAAAATAAAGAAATAAATAAATGTATTAATGCCAATGTTGTATGCTTTTTAAAAGATAGTGTTAACTTATAATAAAATATCTGTTTATATATAATCGCAACTATTATATTGATATGTAACTGCAGGCATTCTTGTTGCAGGCACCCAAACAATGAATGTTTAAAAATCACAAAACTTCCATTCATGTGCTAAATACCTCACTTTTTGAAAGATTTATTTACTTTTATAAAACTAAACTCATAAAATACTTGTATGACCATTTGCTTTATTTATTCAACAAGCTGTATCAAAAGGAGTCCTGGGGCTTCCCTGGTGGTGCAGTGGTTGAGCGTCTGCCTGCCAATGCAGGGGACACGGGTTCGTGCCCCGGTCCGGGAAGATCCCACGTGCCGTGGAGTGGCTGGGCCCGTGAGCCATGGCCGCTGAGCCTGTGTGTCCGGAGACTGTGCTCCGCAATGGGAGAGGCCACAGCAGTGAGAGACCAGCATACCGCAAAAAAAAAAAAAAAAAAGGAGTCCTATATTTAAATCAGTTCTGTGGTACATCAGCTCATGTAACTCAGCCATTTTCAAAATATAATCATTTATATATTTGATTCTGCTTTTAAAACATGATAAAAAGCTGGTTTTGAAAGGCAACAAATAGTATATACAGTGTGTTTACCAAATAGAATTCTCTGCGTAAGGGGGAAAAAAACTTCAAAGACAAATTATTGCTTTGGCACACAGCCATTCATTCTTAGTTAAAATTCATGTTTAAGTTGTTTTGCGTATTGTTTGTACAACCCAAAGACTCAAATGTGACAAGACCATAACAGAACTAGACACTGTATGCTGGTAAGTCAAATAGATGAATGCTGCTCACTGTAATGCCTACTGTTTACTATCTCCTCAGGTTAATTAGTGTTCTAAATATTACATAACTCTCGTGTATATTGACGCACTTCAGGAACCAACATAAGCCCTGCTATTCAAAGAAAATACTCTACAAAGGAAACCATGTAATCATTTAAGTCAAAGTCTATTAAGCTACTACTGTGGTTTTAGAAAGGACAAAAGTTGTAAATGAATAAATACCTTTTATCTTCTGACCTAGTAATTTCACCTGTAGGAATTTATTCTAAGGTAATAATAAAAACCTCTGCAAACATTTATTTATAAATCTGATCTCTGCAATGCCCTTGACATAATAAATCAACAGTAGGGGAATGGTTAACTAATCTATATGCTGGAATATTATGGAAGTCTTAATAACCAGGTTATGGAAGTATATTTAATGACATTAGAAAAGATCACAACTTATATTTTAATTAAATAAGGAAGCTACATAATTGTAAATATTGTATGATTGTAATTTTTTATAATATGCATAAAAATGGTTTGAGGCCAAAATGTGTTTATTTCTGGAAAGTAGAGAAACAAGAGTAGTTTTTAAATTTTTCTATAGTTGGCTCTTGGTTCTTTTACATAATTGTCCTTATTTTTGTGCGGTTTTTTTTGGGGTGGGGGTAATAAACATGAACTACTTCAGTAAGTCAGAAAAAAATGATAAAAATTCCATTAAAAATGATTCATTTCACTAGTTGCAGAACAGAGGTGTCTTCAGTTTTAGTGTGCCTGATTTCACTTGTGAGGAATTATATTGAAGTAGATTTGGGGCCTGGGGAGAGAGGCAATATAAAAAAGTATAGGCCAGGAAGACTCACACCAAATAACATTTGGCACTTACATTTCACAGGAAGGAAGCAAGTGACTATTTCTACCAAAATAACCAGAAAAATGAGTCCTATCTGGATACTTTAATATTGGCAATCAAAGTTTGAAGTGCACATAATCTCCTAGATTAGTGTGTTCTCTATTTGGGGAAACAAGGGAAATCAACAATGGACTCTGTGGTAATGAACATGAGTTTCTTGGTTGCCATTATAGCCTGGGGACTCAGTCATTGCTTGTTGATAATTCTTTTTTTTTTTTTTTTTTTTTTTTTTGCGGTACGCAGGCCTCTCACTGTTGTGGCCTCTCCCGTTGCGGAGCACAGGCTCCGGACGTGCAGGCTCAGTGGCCATGGCGCACGGGTCCAGCCGCTCCGCGGCATGTGGGATCTTCCCAGACCGGGGCACGAACCCGTGTCCCCTGCATCGGCAGGCGGACTCTCAACCACTGCGCCACCAGGGAAGCCCTTGTTGGTAATTCTTAATGGTCCCCTTTTGAATTCCATCAAAAATAGGAAGGAAAAATTTTATAAAGTTTAGAGTAAGTTTATGCATAATTCTTGACCCTGAAATGTGATACCCATAGGATTTGAGTCTACCAGGAAAACTGCATCTGCTCCTCAAAGCTAGATATCTCAAGTAAGAGCAAAAGTTAGAAAAAGACTGGATAACTCAGATGACTGAAAATGTGTTATAAAGGCCTTTGCTTTTAAGCCTAAATTAAGTGAAGCCAGAAGTAGAAGGTATTCACATACAATCTCAACCAGTCTGGTATCTGTTAAAATAAGTAAGCTAAACTCCATTCCCATTGATCAGGTAGAGAAATCAGAAAAAAAAAAAAAAAGACATCTCACACCTTCAATTATTCACAGAAATTGACTTAAATCTATGTTTACATCTTAGTGCTGTTTTAATATTGCAGGCAAATGAAGCATTTAACAAAATTTATATCTTTTGTCCTTTCATGAAACAAATAACATCATTGACAGACATTTGTTGAAAGTCTGTTAAAGACTTGGCACTTGAAGTGTCATCTGTAGACCAACTGTACCACATCACTTGAGAATGTCATAAATAGAGAATTTCAGGCCCCACCCTACACTGACTGAATCACAACCTACAGTTCAACAAGATCCCAAGGGGTTTCCTATGTTCATGAAAGTTGGAGAAATACTGTGTTAGAGTATTTTGGGGGGTACTGGAGATGACAAAAAGGTGTAACACAGGTCCTCTAATTAGTATCTAGACCAGGAGGTGAGGAACATTCATAAAAGAAAATTATACAAGGAGCATATGCCAACTGCCAGATAACAAGTGTAGACAATGAGTGATATAGGAGTTCAAAGGAAGGCAAAAGTCACTCAAGGTTGGGGCAGTTTGTGGTGTCTTAAAGGAAAAAGAATACTTGGAAAAGAAGGAAAAAGTGAATATGGTATACTCAACCCAACTTTGGGTAAATCTACTCTCTAGAAGTTTTGTAACTATGACATAACTAGATCTCTGAGGATTGAGTAGGGTCAGGAGAGAAACAGTTAGCAGGCACTTGGTCTTGTACAAAATATCGGTAAGACATTTACTTCATAAGACATTTGGTCCACATCAAAAAGGTCCTTGAAATTTGGTTCTATCCAGAATGTCCATGAGCATATCTGGTTCACGCCAAATGGTTCTGGACAGGACCTTTTGGCATGGATCAAATTCCTTATGGACATTTTAGACAGGACCATATGGTTCTACAAATATCAGGGACCTTTTTGTGTGGACCAAATGTCTAATGGATATTTTAGAGAGGACAAAATGTCCTGCAAAGAGAGAAACTATTAAGTCTGAGTAACTTACAGCAAAATATGCTTGAAAATAGCATACCAATCAGGTAGCAAAGCTTCAGAAGATAAAGGAGTGAGGAATCTTGAGAGATCACATTGGTTTATTCTGAAATGTACAACCTTCTATGAGTGAGAACAAGTTTTTTAAATCCATATATATTTTACTTTTTACATTAAATGTCTTAAAAAAATTTGAGTTTTACTTAAAATGTAGGGAAACCTCTTTTTGAAGCACTACTGAAAGGGTTCTACTGCAAAGTACAGAATTCTTTTATGATATACATAGTCAATTCCTAAATTATATGTACTTTGAGTTAATATTTTCATTTATTTTAATTTCTTTCAAAAAGATCATACTTGTACTTACTACAGAGGAGCAATGATTACTGTTTTGCTATCTAGTGTCACCAATCAAAAATCAATATACAAAGGAGAAAGGGTGGCACTTACTTGCATGGGTTTTTCAAGGGCCCCTAAAATCCCTCTTTTGGGCCTTGCAAGTGGTAGGACTGTCTCACTGAGATATAAATAAAATGCTTTACTAACAACATCCTGAGAACACCATGGCTCAGTACTATTCATGCCAACTGTAACTGATCCTGGGCTCAAACTTGGCGCTAGTGTCAGTGGCTTTTACCTATTGAGAAACTGGTAAGGTGGCAGGCTCTTACGTGTCCAAAAATGGTAATTCCCCAGAGACTCAAGAAGGTTTAAAAATATCTTCCTTCCATCTCAACACAAAGACTACTGTCTTTAAGTTGTACCACTAGCGCTGACATTTGAAACTGACAAGTAGCACATGTGCATTAGGGAGATAAGGCCTGGCACATGTTGCTGTAGCCTCCTGGGATTTTAGAATGCTAGCAGCTCCAGCTGGTGGCTGTGCCCCATTCCCCAGTGTGCACTGCTGTTTTGGGGAAACTAGCCCCTCCTTCTAACTGTGATGGGGATGTGTCTGATTGTAATACGGCTATTTTTGAAGACCTTCAAAACAAGCGATCTCCTCTATGGATAAGAAAACGGAAAGAAAAAAAGAGGTAAAATGTTAAGCTAAGAGATCTTAATGGAAAAAATATTGTCTGGTAGAAAACAGTTAAAGCAGCCAAAGGGAGATAAAAGAATCCCTAGGGAGGAATATTTTTTGAAATAAAAAGGAAAATAAATGAGAGGAAAATGAGACTAAAAGGGAAAATTCCTTGTGAGAATCATTCAGAAAAACGTACTGGAAAAAAGTGCTGATATGTGAAGAGGGAAATGAAAACAAGTCAAATGCCAAAATTACAGGAAGGAAAGAAAGAAAGAAAGGATAAAGGCCCATTATGGAAGAAAAAAGATAGTTACCAAAATTTTCCAATCCCTGTGGGGACCAAGGTGGCAATTATGGAATAAAAGACAAGAAGCTGGGGTGGGGGGGAAGTAGAGAAGAGGACATAGTACTTCTCCATGATAGAAGATGCTAGGGCCAGAGGAGCAAGCAAAGCCAAAAACCTTGCAGGGAAATCAAAATTCAAAATACTAGGAGAGTCAGAAAAAGTGCCAAACCCAAAAAGATACATAGGCAATGGTCTTCAAAAAAGTTAAAATTTTATGGGTGACAGTTTCATGATGTGTTATCGAAATGAACTGGAATGTCATAAAGCTAATGTCATATAGCAATGACTGGAAATAGCAGCCACAATAAATAGTACATAAAATACATATTTAAGCAATAGGAAATGGAAATGTAATTAATATAATTAATATTCATCTTTCGAAAAAAAAAGCACAATGAGTACCTACTATATGCCAGATGCTCTTCCTGATATATTGGTGAGAAAATAAAAAATCCCTCCCTTCCTGGAGTTTATATGCTAGTGGGAGAAAACAAAAAATACATGTGTTCAATAGGTAAATGATAACGTATGTTTAGAAGCTAACACTTGTTACAGAAAAAAGTAAAACAAAATAGGGCAAGATAAGCAATTGAGAATGTCAGGGTGTTGCAACTGTAAAGGGCAGGGGGGTTGGGGCAGGTTAGACCTCTTTTACGTACAAGTACAAGTGCTACTAAGCACAAATAACTGATGTAACAAAGAACCAATTTGGATTTCTGTAAGCAAATTGTGTTTGATACATGGATGGCGTTTTGGTATTGTTGTTATCCAAAGGCTTAAATAAGCTATATTTGCTGTAAGAATTTTACCTTGAAATATTCTAACAAATATATTCCACTTTTCATGTCATTCTTAACTTCTCTTTTGTCAATCTGAAGAAAATGAAAACACTAATTAAAAATATATATGGGGCTTCCCTGGTGGCGCAGTGGTTGAGAGTCCGCCTGCCGATGCAGGGGACATGGGTTCGTGCCCCGGTCCGGGAGTATCCCACATGCCGTGGAGCGGCTGGGCCTGTGAGCCATGGCCGCTGAGCCTGTGCGTCCAGAGCCTGTGCTCCACAGCGGGAGAGGCCACAACAGTGAGAGGCCCGTGTACCGCAAAAAAAAAAAAAAAAAAAAAAAGATATATACACTGCAATGTTCATAGCAGGATTAGTTACAATAGTCAAAATATGGAAGCAACCTAAGTGTCCATCAACAGACGAATGGATAAAGATGTGGTGTGTATATATATATATATATATACACACACACATACACACACACACACACACACAATGGAATATTAACCATAAAAAAGAATGAAATTTTGCCATTTGCAACAACATGGATGGATCTGGAGGGTATTATGCTCAGTGAGGTAAGTGAGACAGAGACAAATACTATATGTTTTTACTTATACGTGGAATACAAAAAATAAAACAAACTAATGAATATACCAAAACACAAACAGACTCACAGATACAAGAACAAAATAGTGGTTACCAGTGAAGAGAGGGAAGTGGGGAGGGGCAAGACAGGGGTAGAGGATTGAGAGCTACACACTACTATGTATAAAATAAATAAGCTACAGGGCTTCCCTGGTGGCGCAGTGGTTGAGAGTCTGCGGGCTGACACAGGGGACACGGGTTCGTGCCCCAGTCCGGGAGGATCCCACATGCCGCGGAGCGGCTGGGCCCGTGAGCCATGGCCGCTGAGCCTGCGCATCTGGAGCCTGTGCTCTGCAATGGGGGAGGCCACAACAGTGAGAGGCCTGCATACCACAAAAAAAATAATAATAATAAAATAAATAAATAAGCTACAAAGATATATTGTACAGCACATGGAATATAGCCAGTATTTTATAATAACTTTAAATGGAGTACAACTATAAAAATATTGAATCACTGTGTTGTATAGCTGAAACTAATACTGTAAATCAACTATACTTCAGTTAAAATAATTAATTAAAAATAAGTAAAGCAGAACCATTTATTTTGACCTTGTAGCAACAGTACTCATTAAGGCATGTTCACTGTCAGTCTTCAGAAGCTGTCCTTAAAGTGCTCCCCATCTTCCTGTTGTCTTATTTTACTTATCTTTTGTTGTCTGTCTTCCCATTAGAACAAAAACTCTGTGAAGGCAGGGATTTTTTTTTTTTTAAGTGCAGTATCCCCTGGCCTAATATTGCCTGACATATAAAAAGTACTTGGTAAATGGCTGAATGAATGAAAGCAGGTAATTAAGAATTGTTTTTAGAAAGAAACAGCCATTTGGTAAATTATTAGATACTTCCATAATTAACAAAAGGCTTGGAATTCAGAGATTAAACATTTGTGGTTTCAAGTACTTAAAATATTGATGGTGTGTGACATGCAATAAAACATTGCAGAGGCTTGTGAATGGGAGCAAATCACTTATAAAGGGAGCTGCTCAGCCTCCGACATGAAAGGTGGCTTTGTCATTTTCTACTAGTGACTGAGCACATCCGTATGGAGCAAGTTATTTGCTAAAGTGGTGCAAGAACTGGAGAGTCAAGATCTCAGGATGTAGCCCTCTTACTTTACAAAGAGCTTTTAATATAATAAAATTCCAGTTCCTAATCTAACCGTATGGAAGCAGCCTGGTAAAGTGGTCACAGTACAGAAATGGCTTGAACTTAGTGAGTGACCCTGGACAGGTCACTGCATATTTCAAGGCAGTTTCCTCATAGGTAAAAAGGAAAAGACAGTAATATCAGTAAATAACAGTACTTATATCTCACCAATTTATTTTTAGGACCAGGTGAAGTAATGTATATTTAATTGCTTTAAAAATTGAAAAAGAACTTTGGAAAAATATATTACTTCTCAAAATAAAAACTATGATTAATACTCAGAAAAACTCCAGGTTTATGCAATACCTGGAATTTGTATTCTTATTTATATTTAACTATACAATTTTGAATGAATCATTACTTCTCAGGTCTGGTTAACTCCATCATCATGACTATAAAATTGTACATTATTCAAAAACTGTAAAAAACAGACAAACAAAAACATCTTATATATCTTCTTGGATGTCAACATTCTTTAAAAGAAAGACAAGACAAAAAAATAAAACAATAAAATGTCTTAAAATCAAATCAAATGTATGTCTGGAACAAGGACAGACATATAAATCAATGAGAGAGCACAGACATAAACCGATACATCTACTGTCAACTGATTTCCAACAAGGGTGCCAAAACCATCCAATGGGGAAACAACAGTCTTTTCAACAAATGGTTCTACAACAACGGAATAACCACATGCAAAAGAATGAAGCTTAATCCTTATCTCACACCAAGTACAAATATTAACTAAAAATAGATTAAGACCTAAAAGGAAAAACTAAAACCATAAAACTTTTAGAAGACACATAGGGGTAAAACCTTCATGACCTTGGTTGTGGAAAATGATTTTTAAATACAACACAAAAAGCACAAGCATCAAAAGAAAAAAATATATAAATTAGACTTTGTTAAAATTGAAAACCTGTTTTTAAGCTTCAAAGGACACCATCAAGAAAGTAAAAGGACAACCCAGAGAATGGGAAAAACAATATCAATATTTGCAAATTGCATACCAGATAATAGACTCGTATCAAGAATATACAAAGAGCGCTTACAGCTCAGTAATAAAAAGACAGATGCACCAGTTAAAAAATAGGCAAAAGAACTTAAATAGATAATTCCTCCAAGGAAGATACACAAATGGACAGTAGTACAAGAAAAGATGCTTGACATCATTACTCAACAGGAAAATGCAAATCAAAACCACTGGGATGGTTAACATCAAAAAGTCAGGTAACAGGGGTTTCCCTGGTGGTGCAGTGGTTGAGAGTCCGCCTGCTAATGCAGGCAGAGGACATGGGTTCGTGCCCCAGTCCAGGAGGATCCCACATGCCACGAAGCGGCTGAGCCCATGAGCCATGGCTGCTGGGCCTGTGCGTCTGGAGTCTGTGCTCTGCAACGGGAGAGGCCACAACAGTGAGAGGCCCGTGTACCGCAAAAAAAAAAAAAAAAAAAAAAAAAGCCAGGTAACAGGCCAGATGGCAGACAGCAGAAGCAAGAAGAACTACAATCCTGCAGCCTGTGGAACAAAAACCACATTCACAGAAAGATAGACAAGATGAAAAGGCAGAGGACTATATACCATATGAAGGAACAAGATAAAAAACCCAGAAAAACAACCAAATGAAGTGGAGACAGGCAACCTTCCAGAAAAAAAATTCAGAATAATAATAGTGAAGATGATCCAGGACCTTGGAAAAAGAATGCAGGCAAAGATCGAGAAGATGCAAGAAATGTTTAACAAACACCTAGAGGAATTAAAGAACAAACAAACAGAGATGAACAATACAATAACTAAAATGAAAAATACACTAGAAGGAATTAACAGCAGAATAACTGAGGCAGAAAAACAGAAAAGTGACCTGGAAGACAGAATGGTGGAATTCACTGCTGCGGAACAGAATAAAGAAAAAGAAAGAAAAGAAATGAAGACAGCCTAAGAGGCCTCTGGGACAACATTAAAAGCAACAACATTCGCATTATAGGGGTCTCAGAAGGAGAAGAGAGAGAGAAAGGACCCGAGAAAATATCTAAAGGAATTAGTCGAAAACTTCCCTAACCTGGGAAAGGAAATAGCCACCCAAGTCCAGGAAGCGTAGAGAGTCCCATAAAGGATAAACCTAAGGAGAAACACATCAAGACACATAGTAATCAAACTGGCCAAAATTAAAGACAAAGAAAAATTATTGAAAGCAGCAAGGGAAAAATGACAAATAACATACAAGGGAACTCCCATAAGGTTAACAGCTGATTTCTCAGCAGAAACTCTACAAGCCAGAAGGGAGTGGCATGATATACTTAAAGTGATGAAAGGGAAGAACCTACAACCAAGATTACTCTACCTGGCAAGAATCTCATTCAGATTCGATGGAGAAATCAAAAGCTTTACAGACAAGCAAAAGCTAACAAAATTCAGCACCACCAAACCAGCTCTACAACAAATGCTAAAGGAACTTCTCTAAGTGGGAAACACAAGAGAAGAAAAGGACCTACAAAAACAAACACTAAACAATTAAGAAAATGGTCACAGGAACATGCATATATATAATTACTGTAAGTGTGAATGGATTAAATGCTCCAATCAAAAGACAAAGGCTTGCTAAATGGATACAAAAACAAGACCCATATATATGCTGTCTACAAGAGACCCACTTCAGACCTAAGGACACATACAAACTGAAAGTGAGGGGATGGAAAAATATATTCAATTCAAATGGAAATTAAAAGAAAACTGGAGTAGCAATACTCATATCAGATAAAATAGACTTTAAAGACTGTTACAAGAGACAAGGAAGGACACTACAAAGTGATCAAGGGATCAATCCAAGAAGAAGATATAACATTTATAAATATATATGCACCCAACATAGGAACACCTCAATACATAAGGCAAGTGATAACAGCTATAAAAGAGGAAATCGACAGTAACACAATAATAGTGGGGGACTTTTAACACCTCACTTACACCCATGGACAGATAATCCAAAATGAAAATAAATAAGGAAAGAGAAGCTGTAAATGACACAAGAAACCAGAAAGATTTAATTGATATTTATAGGACATTCCATCCAAAAACAGAAGACTACACTTTCTTCTCAAGTGCGCACAGAACATTCTCCAGGATACATCACATCTTGGGTCACAAATCAAGCCTCAGTAAATTTAAGAAAACTGAAATCATATCAAGCATCTTTTCTGACCACAATGCTATGAGATTAGAAATCAATTACAGGGAAAAAAACATAAAAACCACAAACACATGGAGGCTAAACAATACGTTACTAAATAACCAAGAGATCACTGAAGAAATCAAAGAGGAAATCAAAACACCTAGAGACAAATGACAATGAAAACACTACAATCCAAAACCTACGGGATGCAGCAAAAGCAGTTCTAAGAGGGAAGTTTATAGCTATACAAGCCTACCTCAAGAAACAAGAAAAATGTCAAATAAACAATCTTACCTTACACCTAAAGGAACTAGAGAAAGAAGAACAAACAAAACCCAAGTTAGCAGAAGGAAAGTAATCATAAAGATCAGAGCAGAAATAAATGAAATAGAAACAAAGAAAACAATAGCAAAGATAAATAAAACTAAAACCTCGTTCTTTGAGAAGATAAACAAAATTGATAAACCATTAGCCAGACTCATGAAGAAAAAGAGGGAGAGGACTCAAATCAAAAAATTAGAAATGAAAAAGGAGAAGTTAACAACAGACACCGCAGAAATACAAAGCATTCTAAGAGACAAGCATCTCTATGCCAATAAAATGGACAACCTGGAAGAAATGGACAAATTCTTAGAAAGGTATAACCTTCCAAGACTGAACCAGGAAGAAATGGAAAATATGAACAGACCAATCACAAGTCATGAAATTGAAACTGTGATTAAAAATCTTCCAACAAACAGAAGTCCAGGACCAGATGGCTTCACAGGTGAATTCTATCAAACATTTAGAGGAGAGCTAACATCCATCCTTCTCAAACTCTTCCAAAAAATTTCAGATGAAGGAACACTCCCAAACTCATTCTATGAGGCCACCATCACCCTCATACCAAAACCAGACAAAGATACTACAAAAATGAAAATTACAGAACAATATCACTGATGAATATAGATACAGAAATCCTGAACAAAATACTAGCAAACAGAATTCAGCAACACATTAAAGGGATCATACACCATGATCAAGTGGGATTTATCCCAGGGATGCAAGGATTCTTCAATATATGCAAATCAATCAATGTGATATACCATATTAACAAATTGAAGAAGAGAAACCACATGATCATCTCAATAGATGCAGAAAAAGCTTTTGACAAAATTCAACACCAATTTATGATAAAAACTCTCCAGACAGTGGACATAGAGGGAACCTACCTCAACATAATAAAGGCCATATATGACAAACCCACAGCCAACATCATTCTCAATGGTGAAAAACTGAAAGCATTTCCTCTAAGATCAGGAACAAGACAAGGATGTCCACGCTCGCCACTATTATTCAACATAGTTTTGGAAGTCCTAACCACAGCAATCAGAAAAGAAAAAGAAATAAAAGGAATTCAAATTGGAAAAGAAGTAAAACTGTCACTGTTTGCAGATGACAGGATACTATACATAGAGAATCCTAAAGATGTCACCAGAAAACTACTAGAGCTAATCAATAAATTTGGTAATGTTGCAGGATACAAAATTAATGCACAGAAATCTCTGGCATTCCTATATGCTAACGATGAAAAATCTGAAAGAGAAATTAAGGAAACACTCCCATTTACCACTGCAACAAAAAGAATAAAATACCTTGGAATAAACCTACCTAGGGAGACAAAAGACCTGTATGCAGAAACCTATAAGACACTGATGAAAGAAATTAAAGATGATACCAACAGATGCAGAAATATAAGATGTTCTTGGATGGGAAGAGTCAATATTATGAAAATGTCTATACTACCCAAAGCAATCTACAGATTCAATGCAATCCCTATCAAATTACCGATGGCATTTTTTACAGAACTAAAACAAAAAATCTTAAAATTTGTATGGAGACAGAAAAGACCCTGTATAGCCAAAGCAGTCTTGAGGGAAAAAAACTGAGCTGGAGGAGTCAGACTCCTTCAGACTATACTACAAATCTACAGTAATCAAGACAGTATGGTACTGGCACAAAAACAGAAACATAGATCAATGGAAGAAGATAGATAGCCCAGAGAGAAACCCACGCACCTAAGGTCAACTAATCTATGACAAAGTAGGGAAGGATACACAATGGAGAAAAGACAGTCTCTTCAATAAGTGCTGCTGGGAAAACTGGACAGCTACATGTAAAAGAATGAAATTAGAACACTCCCTAACACCATACACAAAAATACACTCAAAATGGATTAGAGACCTAAATGTAAGACCAGACACTATAAAACTCTTAGAGGAAAACACAGGACGAACACTCTATGACATAAATCACAGCAAGATCCTTTCTGACCCACCTCCTAAAGAAATAGAAATAAAAACAAAAATAAACAAATGGGACCTAATGAAACTTAAAAGCTTTTGCACAGCAAAGGAAACTGAAAACAAGACAAAAAGACAACCCTCAGAATGGGAGAAAATATTTGCAAATGACTCAATGGACAAAGGATTAATCTCCAAAATATATAAAGAGTTCATGCAGCTCCATATTAAATAAACAAACAACCCAATCCAAAAATGGGTGGAAGTCCTAAATAGACATTTCTCCAAAGAAGACATACAGATGGCCAAGAAGTACATGAAAAGCTGCTCAACATCACTAATTATTAGAGAAATGCGAATCAAAACTACAATGAGGTATCACCTCACACCAGTTAGAATGGGCATCATCAGAAAATCTACAAACAACAAATGCTGGAGAGGGTGTGGAGAAAAGGGAACCCTCTTGCACTGTTGGTGGGAATATAAATTGATACAGCCACTATGGTGAACAGTATGGAGGTTCCTTAAAAAACTAAAAATAGAATTACCATATGATCCAGCAATCACACTACTGGGCATGTACTCAGAGAAAACCATAATTCAAAAAGACACATGCACCCCAATGTTCACTGCAGCACTATTTACAATAGCCAGGTCATGGAAGCAACCTAAATGCCCATTGACAGACGAATGGATAAAGAAGTTGTGGTACATATATACAATGGAATATTACTCAGCCATAAAAAGGAACGAAACTGGGTCATTTGTTGAGACGTGGATGGATCTAGAGACTGTCATACAGAGTGAAGTAAGTCAGAAAGAGAAAAACAAATATCATATATTAACGGATATATGTGGAACCTATAGAAATGGTACAGATGAACCGGTTTTCAGGACAGAAGTTTAGATACAGATGTAGAGAACAAACATATGGTCAGTAAGCAGCGAAAGCCGCGGGGGGGTGGTAGTGGTGGTGGGATGAATTGGGCGATTGGTATTGACATGTATACACTGTTGTGTATAAAATTGATGACTAATAAGAAAAAAAAAAGAAATAAAAGCTGAGATGAAATGAGACCTGACTATTGGAAGGAAAGGGGAGTGAAGGGAGAAAAAAAGATGGAGAAGGAAAACTTATAAAATAAACATGAAAATTTTATTTGGAAACAATGGAAGTTTGTGGTAAATAAAGGTTTTTATTTTAGAAACACACACACACACACACACACACACACAAATAGCTTGTAAAAAAATCAGTAATATTCTAGATTGAAACTTTGTATATAGAAATTTTACATTTCCTCAGAATGTTTACCTGGTAATATTTTTGGATCTTGGAACTAATTAACCAGTGAGACCTTTCTGTATGAACAGCTAATCATAAGAATGGGGTATGCAATGGTAGAAGTCTGTACTCCCCTATAGATTTTCAACACTCTCTCCTCAACAACCAATTCTGTATAATAATTCAGCTTTAAATTTGCTTCTGTTGAAATGAAAATAAAAGCAAATAGGTTTGGGGAAAAACAAAAAAGTCAGGTAACAAGTATCAGTGTGGATGTGGAGAAACCAAGACTTTCATATACTGCTAGTGGTAATGTCAAATGGTGCAGTAGCTTTGGAAAACTTGTCTGGCCGATCTTCAATTAAACATAGGGTTACTATATGATCCAGCAATACTCATCTCAGGCATACACCCAAGAGAACTGAAAACATACATCCCCACAAACCTGTACACAGCGTTTACAGTAGCATTATTCATAATGACCAAGGAAAGGAAACAACACAAATGTCCATCAACTGACAAACGGATAAACAAAATGTGGTATATCTATAAAATGAATGCTATTCAGCCATAAAAAGAAAGTACTGAATACATGGTTACAACATGGATGAACCTTGAAAACGTTATGCTGTGAGAAAGAAGCCAGTCACAATAGATCACGTATTAAATGATTCCATTCATATGAAATGTCCAGAGCAGGGAAATCTCCAGAGGTGGGGAGCAGATCAGTGGCTGCACAGGGCTGTGGGGTAGGAAGGAAATAGCATAAGGTATGGGGTTTTTTTTTGAGGTGATATTCTAAATGTTCTAAAACAGACTGTGATAATGGTTGCACATATGTGTAAATATACTAAAAACTATTGGACCGTACATTTTAAAACAGGTAAATTGTATTGGTATGTGATTTATATCTCTATAGTGCTATTTAAAAAGCAAATGTATATAACTTACTCAGTTTTTTACAAACTTCACAAGATTTTCTTTCTCTTCCCCTCACCCCCTTTTTTCAACCTCTCTGAAAGAATTAATTTACCAGACAGCCAATCAAGATAATTATTTCTTTAAAAAGATGTTCTTGGGCTTCCCTGGTGGCACAGTGGTTGGGAGTCCGCCTGCCAACGCAGGGGACACGGGTTTGTGCCCCGGTCCGGGAGGATCCCACATGCCGCGGAGCGGCTGGGCCCGTGAGCCATGGCCGCTGAGCCTGCGAGTCCGGAGTCTGTGCTCCGCAATGGGAGAGGCCACAACAGTGAGAGGCCCGCGTAAAAAAAAAAAGATATTCTTTCATTGTCTTTGTTTTGATTATGCAAAATGTGACAGATAATAATACTTAAAAATGGTTAAAGCTAAATACTTAAAGCTAAATGTATATTTTTTTCTTCCACATTTCTCAAAAATAATGCCACTGCACCCTTTAGACCTTGGCCAGTATCATACTGTAAGGGTGCAGTATATGATTGAGTAGTGATTATCATAATAATCTCCATTACACCAATGACAGTAATAATGCTAGCTAATATCAATTACATGTTCACTATGCTAGGGAGTTTACATGAATAATCTCATTTATTCTTTACAATAATAATCCCAAGCAGTAGATATCATTATTATCCCAATTTCACAGATGAAGAAATTAAAATTTTGAGAGGTTTCCTACTTGGACCAAGAGCAATTGGTGTAGGTGGGATGTGAACTCAGATAACAGAACCCAAGTTCTTAACCACCTTGATATACTTCTTGTATATTATACATACAAATAAAAATCATGTACCACATTTTCTAGAGTTTCAACTTTTAAAACTGTAAATTATACTTCTAAGCCATGTAAAGGGAAAGGGAAAGGTATAATTCACCAAAAGTTCAGCAAAAAAATCAAAATTTTACAGTTGGAAGGAATAGCATAAATCATTTGGTTTGATGACAATTTCATGGACGTAATAAAACCTGAGGATTTGGGGACTTTTGCCTAACCCTTACAAAATAACGAAATCTCATTAATGATGCCTTTCTACAGTTAAGACTGATTTAGAACTCATTCATTCATTCACTTATTCATTTAGTCATTTTTCATTTCAGTCAACAAATATATATTAAATGTCAACTATGTGCTAGGTTACACACTCCAGAAAGTCAAAGAGGAATACAACAGTTCTAGCTCTCAAGGGGCTCACAGTCTGACTGGGAGGGGAGGTGGTCTTAAGCAACACATGTAAACTAATAATTACAATATAATGTGATAAGCAACACTGAATAAACATGGCAGGGCCTTATGAGTCTGTTGGAAAGGTCAGGGAAGCCTTCACCAAGAAAATCATTAAGAGATAAATTTTCTTTCCCAGGAAGATGGTACGGAACTTTAGCATGGAATGGTCAGAAATTGCAAGTCATTTAGGATTAATTGGAGCACAGCCAGTGAGAGTGGGGAGACTGTATTAAGCATGTCTCTTTATTGTGATGTTCTGACATCTGGGGCTTTACTGACCCTGGAAAGAACCACCAATCCAGAGCCCCACACACAACCTCACCTCCTCTATCACATTTATACCCCAGGCCAGTTTTCCTCTGCCCTTATCACCCCAGGGTCAGGTACCAGACAACTCAGAACAGCCGCCTACACCCTAGGTCCCACTAAAATTATTAAAACCAGTCAATACAAAGCCTGCTTACCCTGTCCTGCCTATCCTTCCGCAGAAGCCACAATAAAGGCTCTTGCCCACGTACCCCACTGCCACCCCACTCCTTCTGCTTCCTGACTAACCCCAGTGCTTTTCCCTGTGGCTCTGTGTGGGACAGCACACCCCTTCCACTCGAGAACTGTAAATACCTTTCAACAGCAATCGTCTCCTGATCTGCGGACTTCACCATGTCTGAATAATAATAAAACCTACATTTTAAAACAGAGACACAGTAAGTTCAACTACATAGCTAGAAAAGGGGAAAGATAGTGTATGGCCTTGTCTGTCTTGCTGAGGAGTTTTTAACTACGCAGTAAACACTGGAAGCAAAAGAATGGTTTTAAGAAGGGGAATGACGTGATGAGATTTATATTTAAAAAAATTACTCAGGTAGCTGTGTGGTTACTGAATTGGAGGGAGGTAATTCTGAAAGCAAGGAGACTAGGTAGAAGGTTATTGTCTAAAATAATCAGGAAGTGGAGAAAATCTCAAGATTTTTCTATTTTTTTTCTGTTCTTGTACTGTTTCATCTGTTCTCCACGTAGAAACTAGAGATAGTGCTAAAACACGTCAGATCGTGTTGGTCCTTTGCTCAAACTCGTCAACGGCCTCTACTTCACTCAGAGTAAAAGCCAAAGTCCCTTCAGTGGTATGCAATGCTCCAACCTGGGTATTTCTTCCCATCCCTTACCAACTTGACCTCACCTCCTGCTGTTCTCCCCGTGGTCACTCTGTTCCAGCCACACTGGGCTCCTGGCTTTTTCCAACATACCAGGCACTCTGCAACTTTGGGACTTGATGTTCCCTTGACCTAGACTGCTAAATGACTCTTACCCTTACCTCCTTCAAGTCTGTATCCAATGTTACAGCCTTCCTTGTCCACTCCCTTTAAAAGCTGCAAATTCCTCCCCTTCCGGGAGAACCCTATTTCCTTCCCTGATTGATTCCCCCCTACAGCAGTTACCATCATTGGCCATACTAAACATTTTACTTATTTATTCTGTTCGTGGTATATCTCCCTCCATTGGAACGTAATGTCTGTGAGGACAAGGTTCATTGCTTGTTTTGTTTATTGCTATATCTCCATAGTCTACTCAGTACATAATAGGTACCCCCCAAATATTTGTTGAATGAATGAGTGAATTCATCCAAATATCTGTATAGAAGTTGGAGCAGGTGTTAAGAGAATGAACAATAAGTATGGGATACAAGTCTTGTAAGTTCTCAGAAGCTTAGAGTGGCAAGGATGGGGAGGATTCATGCTGGAAAAAGGAATAAAATAGAAGAAGCTGCCTTGGGTACTACTCTGTCTTCTAACTCCAGGGCTCCTTGTTTATCTTTATTTGACCCTGTATATCTTCCTCTGGCCTTCATTTTGTCTTATGCTTGGGTCCTCTTTTGGCAGCCAGATGAAGTCTAAAAACCTTTCTCAGAGCAATGCTTTTAAATGCATAAAACACACAGGATTACAAAGGAAACATTATTTTGAAATATAATTATCAAAATAGTTTTTAAGTGGTAATATAAAAACATAATGTGCATCTTTATTAAGATCTAGCAGCTCTTCTAATAGCTCCTATACTTTTAAAGTAGCAATGGTTGTAAATGATATTCTCTCTACAATGATCTCTACAATTGTAACGATCTCTACAATTGTAACAATTGTAATGATCTCTACAATTGTAACGTGATACAAAAATGTTTGTAATTTCTAATGATTGCAAAGTCAAGGTATAGCCATTACAGTGGTTTATTGCTTGTATTCACAGGAATTCTAACTTTCATTCAGAGATCGGTGAAAATAAGTACATGATTTTTTTTTCACATCCAAGGTCACAGACTCCTGAATTCTATTCCCCAAAACTTTAGGGGTCTGTAGACAACAGGATAAGAATCCCTGCTCTAGGTTCAGTCTCAGGCTACATTCAAAGGGGAAGGAGAGGATCAAAACTAAGTACCCCTCCATACACACAATGCAATACTACTCAGCTATAAAAAAGAATAAAACAATGCCATTTGCAGCAACATGGATGGACCCAAAGATTATCATACTAAGTGAAGTAAGTCAGAAAGAGAAATACAAATACCATACGATATCACTTACATGTGGAATCTAAAATATGACACCAATGAACTTATCTACAAAACAGAACCAGACTCACAGACATAGAGAACAGACTTGTGGTTGCCAAGGGGGTGGGGGAGTAGGGGAAGAATGGATTGGCAGTTTGGGGTTAGCAGATGAAAACTATTATATACAGAATGGATAAACAACAAGGTCCTACTGTGTAGCACAAAGAACTATATTCAATATCCTGTGATAAACCATAATGGAAAAGAATGTGAAAAAGAATGTATATACATATATAACTGAATCACTCTGCTGTACAGCAGAAATTAACATAACATTGTAAATCAACTATACTTCAATAAAATAAATTTAAAAATAATAAAATAAAATAAAAGCTAAGTACCCTTCTGTCCTCTCAGCACCTGAAACTTGGGGGAGGGGGGAGGAGAAAACAAAAGCAAAACAAAACTATTTTTCCAAATTCCTTTAACTGTAGATAATCCTTTTCATTCAATACTTAGAGAATAGACCTAAAAATGCAAGAATTTGTGAATGTTAGAATATCAGGATGAATGAGTTTCAACAACAGTACAAATGGTTACTTTTTAACACTCTTGAGAAATTCAAAAGCACAGAAGCATGGGAGACTCAAAATCAACGTAAAAATCCATAGCACGGGGAAGGGAGTGTGCTGGGATGAGTAAGCGGGAAAGAAAGAAGAGAAATTTTGAAATTTAGATTTATGTAGCCCTGTTTACCTTTCTCTCTTCCCTAAAAAGGAAAAGCTATGTTTCAAAATTCTTTATGTTCTCTTCATGGTCCCTGCAGGCAGCTTAGCAAGAATTATATGGTCTGCAATTTCTTCTTATCCTGATTGTCATCTCTTACTTTTGGCAACAAAGTTGGAATATACTTCATGCCAGATGCCCTTTTTGGAGATTCACAATTTATGTTAGCATTCAAAATGTTCTAGAGTCCTGTACTAGACAAATTTGCTTAACGTCATTTAACCCAGTATTTCCTAATCTTTTTGCTTGTCTTTTCAGTTGTTGGAAATTTATCAATTTTTTCTTCCAGTTTTATTGGGATATAACTAACAGATAGCACTGTACAAGTTTAAGGTGTACGGTGTAATGATTTGCCTTACATATATCTGGAAATGATAACCACAGTAAGTTTAGTGAATATCCGTCATCTCATATAAATACAAAATTTTAAAAACAGGAAAATTTTTTTTTCCTTGTGAGGAGAACTCTTAGGATTCACACTCTTAACTTTGATATAGAACTTACATCAGTGTTAGTTATGTTTATCATGTTGTACATTAACATTCCTAGTACTTATTTATCTTATAACTGTACCTTTTGACTACCTTCATCCTACTATCCTTCATCCCCTACCTGCTGCCTCTCATAATCACAAATCTTATCTCTTTCTATGAGTTTTTAAAAAAAATAAATTTATTTATTTAATTTATTTATTTTTGGCTGTATTGGGTCTTCACTGCTTTGCGTGGGCTTTCTCTAGTTGCGGCGAGCGGGGGCTCTTACTCTTTGTTGCAGCGTGCGGCATCTCATTGTGGTGGCTTCTCTTGTTGCAGAGCATGGGCTTCAGAAGTTGTGGCACGTGGGCTCAGTAGTTGTGGCTTGCGGCCTCTAGAGCTCAGGCTCAGTAGTTGTGGCACACGGCTTAGTTGCTCTGCGGCATGTGGGATCTTCCCGGACCAGAGCTTGAACCCGTGTCCCCTGCACTGGCAGGCGGATTCTTAACCACTGCACCACCAGGAAGGCCTATGAGTTTGTTTTTGAAATATAATTGACCTACAACACTATATTGGTTGTTGGTATACAACATAGAGATTCAATACTTCTATACATTTCAAAATGATCACTGTAATAAGTCTAGTTACCATCTGTCACCATACAAAAATATTATATAATTATTGACTTTATTCCCCACACTGCACATTTCATACCCATGACTCATTTATTTTGTAACTAGAAGTCTGTACCTCTTAATCTCCCTCACCTATTTCTGTCCTCCCCCAACCCTGCTCTCCCCTTTGGCAACCACCTGTTTGTTCTCTGTATCTATGACTGTTTCTGTTTTGTTGTATGTGTTCATTTGTTTTGTTTTTTAGATTCCACATATGAGTGAAATCATACAGTATTTGTCTTTCTCTGTCTGACTTCACTTAGCATGAGACCCTCAAGGTCCATCATGTTGTCGCAAATGACAATATTTCATTCTTTTTTACGGCTAGTATTCGATTGTATATATAGCCCACATCCATTCATCTATTGATGGGCACTTAAGGTTGCTTCCATATCTTGCCAATTGTAAGTAATGCTGCTATGAAAATGGGGTGCGTATATCTTTTCAAATTAGTGTTTCAGTATTTCTCAATCTTATTTGATCACAAACTTTTTTCCATTTGATACATATGTCTATCATGGCAATTATAAGACTTTATTGCAATTATTGATTGTGCAGAGATTTCCTTCCACTAGGACATAAGTTCCTTTGGCTCAGGGAAAATGTGTTTTCATCTTCTCATTGTCAATGCCTAAGAATTCTAGACACCTAGATGGTTTGTAAATGTTATTTGGTGGTTGGTGGGTGGGTTGATTGAATGAATAAATCAGAGAGATAAAAAGAAATGCTTTGAGCCAAATTCTTGTAAGGAACCTTCAGAAGCCTGACAAAGTAAGGTTAACAGTAGGAGAGGATAACAAAGATCAGTGGCTATTAACAGTAAAAGTCAACATGCACAGTTATATTTAATCTAAAATAATAGTGAAATCTCAGTTAAGAAAAGGAAGGCACATTTCTATTCTAATCATTTCCACAGCTTTGAAATTAGAAAGACTACGTCATTAATGATTTGATCAGCATCTCATTTGCATTCCATGCAAGATTAATTGTGACATCTCAGTAAGTGTCACATTTACTAGCAATAAATTATGGTAATTAATAGGAAGGCTTAAAGGCCAAAACTAGGACCAATCTCAAATGTTTATAAATGTAATCTTTAATGGCTTGGATCACATTTATAGGAGATAATAAATTAGTAAATAGATATCCAAAGAGTTACAGGTTTAGGAAAAAAAATATTATTAGTATTTGGCTTTCAACTCCACAAGGTTTTAAAGAATGTTTTTTCATAGTCTATCTGTTTTTGGATCCTAATCAACTAATTCCACCTACTTCTGATTCCCCAAAGCAGAACTAACAAGCAAGCAACATCTGCTGGTTACAGCAGATGATATGTAGCATTTTTCTTTTTACCAAACCCGAGTTCAAAAAAAATCTTCAAAATTAGAATTAACATTGAAGGAACTGAATAAGGGCCCATTACTGCCAGACTACTTTCTTTTAGAACAAAACAGGGGCTTCCCTGGTGGCACAGTGGTTAAGAATCCACCTGCCAATGCAGTTCGAGCCCTGGTCCAGGAAAGATCCCACATGCCGCGGAGCAACTGAGCACGTGCACCACAACTACTGAGCCTGCACTCTAGAGCCCATGCTCCGCAACGAGAAGACACTGCAATGAGATGCCTGTGCACTGCAACGATTGTAGCCCTGCTCACAGCAACTAGAGAGAGCCTGCGTGCAGCAACAAAGACCCAATACAGCCAAAAACTAAATAAATAAAATAAATAAATTTATTTTAAAAAAACAAAAACAAAAAAACGGACATACTCAAGAACTTTACCAAGGGATTCCAAATTTATTAAAAGCTGATAGATGTCTAAGAAACATAGTTTAAACTCAAGATTGAATGCTTTTTCTCTATTCCTATCTCCTACTTTTGAGAGTAGAAGCTATTTATGTGTACCTAAAATTTAAACTGATAGCTCAGGAAGAGTATTTAAATAATGAATAGTTAAATAGGCTTTGGTGTTTTAATCACTGTTTTTGTATCTCTTCTAAAATACATATGTACAACTGAATCTTTGAATTTTGTATCTCTTCTGAAATATATATTTATAACTGAATCTTTGTACTTTGCTGTACACCTGAAACTAACACAACATTGTTAAGCAACTATACTCCAATATAAAATAAAAATTAAAAAATAAATGAGTCCCTTCTATCACCAATTTGTTTATCTATAGTAGATAAACTACCTAACTCTTCATACCCAAGTTCTGCAAGCTCTCCTTTCCAATAGTATATTTCAAAACCTCCCACTGTCACCATCCAATGATGGTTATAAGCCCAGGGTCTCATAATCTCTAGTCAGAATTATTTTACCCTGCTCCAACCAATTTTCCACATGGTAGAGTGATATTTTAAAATACAAATTTAATCACATTGACCCCTCGTTGAAACTTTTCCATAGAACTTCCCACTGTACTTGAATAAACACAAACTAGTTAATGTGGCCTTCATAACCTGCCTAAACTATCTCTTCAGTCACACCGTAGGCTACCCTCCTCTTTCTACTGTAAGTAGAGCCAAACTGGACTTCTCTGAATTCCTAGAATATGCTAGGTTCTCCCCAGATTTAGGGTCTCCACACATGGCTGTTCTCTATCCTTCAAATTTGGAATAAATGAGAATGTTTCAGGAATCTCTCCACTTCAACTAAGCTACAGCCTTCTGTTATAAGCTCTTGCACAATGATGACACTCTGTTATAGCACTTAATGTAGTTCTAATACATACATATTCATATAATCATTTGTTTAACAGCCATATTCCTCATTAGACTATCAATTCCACATTGACAGAGCTAACATCTATCATCCTACTGCTGAATACCACCCCCACACACAATGTACTCAATAATTTTAGTTGAATGAAACAAAGTAAATCCCAATCTACCAAAAATGTAGGTAAAAGGTAAAAATCTCTTAAAGGGAGATTTATTTCTAGTATACCCTAAGTCTACACCATAGTCAATCTCTAGAAGTTTTATTCACAAAGGATACTTTCCTATATTCTCCATGCCACTAGAAGATAGATAGACAGAGAGATAGAGATGTATATCTGTAAAACACTATTCTTTGTATGATTTTTTTTTTAGATTCCACATATAAATGAGATTATATGGTATATGTCTTTTTCTGTGTGACTCATTTCATTTAGCATAATGCCCTCGAGATTGATCCATTTTGTCATAAATGGCAGGATTTCCTTCCTTTTATTTTTTCTTTGCCTGAATAATAATATTCCACTGCGTCTACATACCACATTTTCATTATCTATTAATCCATCGAGGGACACTTAGGTTGTTTCCATGTCTTGGCCATTGATTCTGCAATAAATATGGGGATGCAGATATGTTTTCAAGTTAGTGTCATTTCCTTTGGATATATACCTAGAAGTGGAATTGCTGGATCATATGGAGGACCACCCACACTGTTTTTCATAGTGGCTACACCAATTTACATTCCCACCAAAGTGCACAAGGGTTCCCTTTTCTCCACATCCTTGTCAACACTTGTTATTTCTTGTCTTTTTGATAGTAGCCATTCTGACTGTTGTGAGGTGATATCTCATTACGGTTTTAATTTGCATTTCTCTGATAATTAGTGATAATTAGTGATGCAGAGTACCTTTTCACATACCTACTGGCCATCTGCATGTCTTCTCTGGAAAAATGTCTTCAGATCCTCTGCCCATTTTTTTAATCAGATTTTTTTTTGCTATTGAATTGTATGAGTTCTTTATATATTTTAGATATTAACTCTTCTAAAAAATATCATTCTCGGGCTTCCCTGGTGGCGCAGTGGTTGAGAGTCTGCCTGCCAATGCAGGCGACACGGGTTCGTGCCCCAGTCTGGGAGGATCCCACATGCCGCGGAGCGGCTGGGCTGGTGAGCCATGGCCGCTGAGCCTGTGCGTCCGGAGCCTGTACTCCGCAATGGGAGAGGCCATAACAGTGAGAGGCCCGCATACCGCAAAAATAAATAAATAAATAAAAATATCATTCTCAATATCACTATATTTTTTTTCTGTCAGAATAAAAGAGTGTACTCTAAATGTAATGTGCCAAAACAAGAATTGTAATGTTATTATAGAATAACAGACTTTCCCAGTTATAATCACAAATAAAATGGGGGGAAAAAAGGGGAGTGGGGGGAAGAGGTTTCATGATCAAAGGACAGTGTGATACCCCTAGAGAATCAGACAATGAACAGTTCTCACCAGCTAAGCTAGCCCAATCATGTTTGGTGGACTTACAATGCAGATGCTAGAGAAACATTTGGATATATTAAAAAGAAACTTTTGGAAAAGAATTAACCATAAACACTATTCATCATAAAAGTATAAAAATGGTGTTTAAATGGTTTTACAGGGGAAAAATTATTTTATTTCTGAATATACAATATGTAATAGCTAGGAGTTAAAGTGAGATAGTATAAAGTTCCTTTTGTCTTTAATCCAACTTTTTACTGTTTTCTTGGGTTTTGGGCATCTATTCGTAATATAAGTAACTATGATATATGTGAAATAAGGCAAACACTGTCATTTATTTTGTGGCTTTTGGGTCAGCTTACAGCTAAATCACTCAGAAAAAGGATTACACAATCTCTCGTTTTAAAACTTTATAGAGAAGAAAGTACTTCTGTATCTAATTTTCAAAAGTCATTTGATTTGTACATGTTTAATGCCTTGGTAATGTGACAGGGTCTCGCAGACAAGTAATAAGACTTGTATAATATTGATAAAATGGTTAAAAGCATGAACTCTGAATCCCAGTTCAAACGTTTGGATCCCAGTCCTGACACTTAATGGCGGGAACAAAAACAAAAAAAAAGAGGAGAAAATATTTCATGTTAACTTAGTTGAAAAATCTACACATTACCAGAAGAAGATATGTAATAATTTTAAACATCTTCCTTGTAAATTTGAATTACATCTCCTGCCTTTTCAGGAAAATACTGCTTGAACCAGTAATACTAATATATTTGAATAAAGCTTTATTTTGTCATTGAAAAGTATTATAAAATATTGTTTTATTTCAGTAGTTTAATGTCAACTGCTTTTCTATTACTCTCTTATTAGATCACATTGTTTCATCTTTTTAAAAAAATAAATCTGTTTATTTAATTAACTTATTTTTGGCTGCATTGGGTCTTCGTTGCTGCACGTGGGCTTTCTCTGGTTGCGGTGAGTGGGGCCTATGCTTGGTTGTGGTGCGCAGGCTTCTCATTGCGGTGGCTTCTCTTGTTGTGGAGCAGGGCTCTAGGTGCACACGCTTCAGTAGTTGTGGTGTGTGGGCTTCAGTAGTTGTGGCCCGTGGGCTCTAGTGTGCAGGCTCAGTAGTTGTGGTGCACAGGCTTAGTTGCTCCACGGCATGTGGGATCTTCACAGACCAGAGATCGAGCCCGCGTCCCCTGCACTGGCAGGCGGATTCTTAACTACTGCGCCACTAGGCAAGTCCTCATATTTTTATAATCACAAAGAGAGTTACGATCTTTGCCAAGTTTCTGAGCTGAGTGTTAGTTGACACCAAAACAAAAGAAATCCAAAACAATAGTTATTCTGAAATGTAAGAATTTTCTACTATGTATTTTGTACTTTGAGCTAATTATATTAAACACTATCTATACTCTTCATGAAAAATTATTTTCTTTAGCCAGGATATTTTATTAATCAGGCATTGCTAATTATATTCTCTACTTTTATGAAAGTAGAGAGCTTACTATTCGAGCTTACTATTTTAAAAATGTAAAAAATACAGTCAATCCTTATTATTCATGGATTCCATATTTGCAAATTCACTTACTCACTAAAATATGTAACTCGAAATTAATACTTGGAGCACTTTCATTGTCATTCACAGACATGCAGAGAGTGGCAAAAATTTGAATTATCTGCCATGAAAGTTCCCAGCTAAGGCTGAACAAAGCAACAGTATGCCTTCTTGTTTTAGCTCTCATACTATAAGCAAGTATCCTTTCTGCAGGCTATTTAGTGCCACACTTTTTGCATTTTTGTACTTTTTGCTGATTTCACTATTTACAATGGCCCCTAAGCATAGGGCTTAAGTGCTGTCTAGTGCTCCTAAGTGCAAGAAGACTGTGATGCGCCTTACAGAGAAAACACATGTGCATTACAAGCGTCATTCAAGAATGAGTTACGGTGCTGTTGGCTGTGAGTTCAATGTTACTGAATCAACAATACATGTTAAATAAGGTGTCAGTAAACAGAAAAACACAAAAAACAAGGTTATGTGTTGACTGCTTGACAAAAATGCATCTAGAAGCTCATGGAAACCTAACCCTGTACTTCTCCACTAGGCAATATTTCAGTATTCACTAATTCAGTGTTCATAATGACTTTACAGACCATAACTATTGTGAATAGTAAGAATCAACTGTAGAAAAATGAAAGAACATCTCAATCATAGTACTACAACCTAGATTGCCTTTTCTACCACATGGTTGCCAATGCTGGATCTTATGTACCATATTATATTTTGTCAAACTCACCAGTTTAAGAAAATTCTATTATTCTGTTTTAATATGCATTTCCCTGATTAATAAGACTAAGCATATGTTATATGAAATAGGCATCTCTTCTGTGAATTGTTCCCCATTGTTTTGTCTTCCTCAAGTATGGAATTATAACCAACAAATCTTTAAATATATCTAACAGAGAATGAGTACCGAAGAAATTTCCCTGGTTGATTGTCCAAAGTGATTTAGATGACTGCTTAGATCTAGCCAAGAGAGACCCATCCTGGTCAGACAGAGGTCCGAGTTTAAATGATTTCAGTTGTTTGCCAACAGAATCATCTCATAAAAATGGTAAAGTCTCCTTGAAAGAAAATATATGTACACACACAGTGGAAACTCTGTTAACTAATCTCCAGTTAAAAGACTGTCCAAATTTCCCAATGCTATACACTCATTCCCTTTGTAATACACATTGACTGGTGGTACGAGCACACAGACATCCATAGCAGTAAGCTACTTTCTGGTAGTGTATCGCTCGAAGATCTGTATAAGCAGTCCTACTTATCATCTGAGAATTTCAAAAGTGAATTGAGATAAGAGAACCTTAGTCCTCATTAGGTTTTGATAGCTGTGAGACAAACCAAGCATAGAGGATTTGGGTGAAAAAGGACTCTCCAAGATGAAACTTAGGAAATATGCTAGAAGCAAGTGGTTTGAAGAAGAGCTTATATGTGAGATTAGAATTAAATTGGGCAGAAGCCCTAGAAAAAAAGCCTCAATATTGTTCTCCATCATTATTCCTTTTAAAAAGATTGGCAGATCCTTTCCCAAGGTGTTCTCTGAGCCTGAGCCTGGTGAAGAAGGGGATAACCTGGTTTGAAAACATGACTATGGAACCTGCAGTGGCTCCTCCAACTCCCTTGGCTCCTCTGTTCATTTGGAAAAACACAAAGCTTTTATGTGATTTTTCTACCATTTCAAAAAATGAAAAGAGGTCCAAGTTAAATTATCTTAAGAACATCAAAGAGTCTTTTGACTAGGAAAGAAGACCCCTGGGCATTAGGTAAGGCTTTCTTCTTAGGATTATTTTATTTGCAGAGAAAGAAGTCTTCCTAACTTTCTCCAGGTCCATGTTAACATACAGAGGTGGTATAAAGAATTGATAGGATTAAGGTCAAACTGGAACAAAGAAAGAGGTGACTCATTTTTTTCAAATTTGAGGAATACTAGCTTAGCACCGTATTTTGAGCTTTAGAAAGTAGGAACACAACTGGGAAGCAAAGAGGAAGTTAGTTCTAAAGGTAGGCTAAGGCCTTAGCCCAAAAAGATGATAATATTGACCAGAGCCCTAGGAAAGCTACATAAAGAACCTTAGAGCTTATTACCCATAAGAATAATAATCACATGCTAATCAATTACTGGAAGTAGAATGGGGAATGAAGAATTTATGTGGGAGAGGCATATTACAGTTAAATAGAATGGTCCTGGTAAGTTTGATTGAGAAGGTTACATGTGAGTGGAGACTTGAAGAAGGTGAGGCAGTTTGACATGTGGCTTACTGTGGGAACAGCATTATAGGCAGAAAGGACAACCAGGATAAAGGCCTGAACATATGAGCAACACGATCCAGATGTCATATGCTTGGCCTAGAGACTTCTCTCATATCATGTTGCTATCACAGGAGGAACACCCAGCCATTTGCCACAGATATTTTGCTTGTTTAAACACCAGTATAAAATAACTAAAAACAACAAAGACTCAAAATTCAGTGTGATTTGATACTGATCAGGATTATCAGCAGATGGCAGGACAACTTGATTTATTAAAACTTCAGAAACCTGGCCATGGATGTTCTAAGGCAACTATATTCATAAAAACATATGAGAAGATTCAATACCATAAAGTTTCTTGCCATGACTGAACCAGAGATATTACGTCTGTGGGTCCTTCCCTAAGAGGAACCTCCTACTTAATACGTAGGCTTTGGAATTAAAGTTCAAATCTGTGAGTTCAAGTCTGTCACTTAACTGCATGACATTAGGTCACACATTCGCATTCTCTCAGGACCTGAGTTTTCTCATCTGTGCATTGGAATAAATCATAATGATCTCATAGGATTGCTGAGAGAATTAAATGATTAAATGGTTTTTAGCACAGGGATAGGCAAATACAAATGCTTAATAAACAATGGATAGTATCTACCATACCTTTCCCCTTTAGAAAGTCACAACTGTTTAAATGGCTTGCTCACTTAAAGATTTTAAATATAACAAAACTCATAATTTCAGATCCTCTAACAAAGGAACTAGACTGATGTATGATACAAAGAAAAAATATTTCTAGTAACTGAGGGAACCTATTAGTACATGTAATATTCCTGATCCCAAGAAGGAATTTTATTCTGTGAGTCTTTACATTTACCTAGGTGAATCAGCAAAGAAAGAAATGGAGGATCAATGAAAGTAATTTCTAAGAGAAGCAAGAAGAACTACAATCCTTTAGCCTGTGGAACAAAAACCACATTCACAGAAAAACAGACAAAATGAAAAGGGAGAGGACTATGTACCACGTGGAGGAACAAGATAAAACACCAGGAAAAAAAACTAAATTAAGTGGAGGTAGGCAACCTTCCAGAAAAAGAATTCAGAATAATGAGAGTGAAAATGATCCAGGACCTCGGAAAAAGGAGGGAGACAAAGATCGAGAAGATGCAAGAAATGCTTAGCAAAGACCTAGGAGAATTCAAGAACAAACACTTAGAAGAATTAAAGAACAAACAAACAGAGATGAACAATCCAATAACTGAAATGAAAAATACACTAGAAGGAATCAATAGCAGAATAACTAAGGCAGAAGAACAGATAAGTGACCTGGAAGACAGAATGGTGGAATTCACTGCTGCGGAATAAAGAACAGAATAAAGAAAAAAGAATGAAAAGAAATGAAGACAGCCTAAGAGACCTCTGGGACAACATTAAGTACATCAACATTCACATTATAGAAGTCCCAGAAGGAGAAGAGAGAAAGAAAAGACCAGAGAAAATATTTGAAAAGATTATAGTCAAAAACTTCCCTAACATGGGAAAGGAAATAGACACTCAAGTCCAGGAAGTACAGAGCATTCCAGGCAGGATAAATCCAAGGAGTAACATGCCAAGACACATAGTAATAAAACTGACAAAAATTAAAGATAAAGAAAAATTATTAAAAGCAACAAGGGCAAAACAACAAATAACGCACAAAGAACTCCCGTAAGTTTAACAGCTGATCTTTCAGCAGAAACTCTGCAAGCCAGAATGGAGTGGCAGGACATATTTAAAGTGATGAAAGGGAAAAACCTACAATCAAGATTACTCTGCCCAGCAAGGACCTCATTCAGATTGGACAGAGAAATCAAAAGCTTTACAGGGACTTCCCTGCTGGCAGAGTGGTTAAGAATCCGCCTGCCAATGCAGGGGACATGGGTTTGAGGCGGGGTCCAGGAAGATCCCACATGCCACGGAACAACTAAGCCTGGGCTTGACAGCTACTGAGCCTGCGCTGTAGAGCCCGCAAGCCACAACTAATGAGCCCGCGTGCCTAGAGCCTGTGCTCTGCAACAAGAGAAGCCACCGCAATGAGAGGCCCGTGCACCACAATGAAGAGTAGCCCCTGCTCCCCGCAAACAGAGAAAGCCCATGCACAGCAATGAAGACCCAAGGCAGCAAAAATAAATTAAAACAATTTTTTAAATAAAAAAAAAAGCTTTACAGACAAGCAAAAGCTAAGAGAATTCAGCACCACCAAACTAGCTCTACAACAAATGCTAAAGGACCTTCTCTAAGTGGGAAAAACAAGAGAAGAAAAAGACCTACAAAAACACCCCAAAACAATTAAGAAAATGGTCAAAGGAACATACATATCGATAACTACCTTAAATGTGAATGGATTAAATGCTCCAAACAAAAGACACAGGCTTGCTGAATGGATACAAAAACAAGACACATATATACACTGTCGACAAGAGACCCACTTCAGACCTAGGGACACATACAGACTGAAAGTGAGGGGATGGAAAAAGATATTCCATGCAAATGGAAATCAAAAGAAAGCTACAGTAGCAGTACTCATGTCAGATAAAATAGACTTTAAAATAAAGAATGTTACAAGAGACAAGGAAGGACACTACGTAATGATCAAGGGATCAATCCAAGAAGAAGATACAACAATTATAAATATATATGTACCCAACATAGGAGCACCTCAATACATAAGGCAAATGCTAACAGCTATAACAGAGGAAATTGACAGTAACACAATAATAGTGTGGACTTTAACATCTCAATTACACCAATGGACAGATCAGACAGAAATTAATAAGGAAACACACTTTAAATGACACAATAGACCACACAGATTTAACTGATATTTATAGGACATTCCATCAGAAAACAGCAGATTACACTTTTTTCCCAAGTGCACAAGGAACATTCTCCAGGATAGATCACAGCTTGGGGCACAAATCAACGCTCGGTAAATTTAAGAAAACTGAAATCATATCAAGCATCTTTTCTGACCACAATGCTGTGAGATTAGAAATAAATTACAAGGAAAAAATGTAAAAAACACAAACACATGGAGGCTAAACGATACGTTACTAAATAACCAAGAGATCACTGAAGAAATAAAAGAGGAAATCAAAAAAATACCTAGAAACAAACAACAATGAAAACACAACTACCCAAAACCTATGGGATGCAGCAAAAGCAGTTCTAAGAGGGAAGTTTATAGCACTACAATCCTACCTCAAAAAACAAGAAAAATCTCAAATAAATAATCTAACCTTACACCTAAAGGAACTAGAGAAAGAAGAACAAACAAAGCCCAAAGTTAATAGAAGGAAAGAAGCCATAAAAATCAGAGCAGAAATAAATGAAACAGAAACAAAGAAAACAATAGCAAAGATAAATAAAACTAAAAGCTGGTCGAGAAGATAAACAAAATTGATAAACCTTTAGCCAGACAGATCAAGAAAAAGAGGGAGAGGACTCAAATCAATAAAAGTAGAAATGAAGGAAGAGAAGTTACAACGGACACCACAGAAATACAAAGCATCCTAAGAGACTACTACAAGCAACTCTATGACAATAAAATGAACAACCTGGAAGAAATGGACAAACTCGTAGAAAGGTATAACCTTCCAAGACTGAACCAGGAAGAAAGAGAAAATATGAACAGACCAATCACAAGTAATGAAATTGAAACTGTGATTAAAAGTCTGCCAACAAACAAAAGGCCAGGACCAGATGGTTTCACAGGTGAATTCTATCAAACATTTAGAGAAGAACTAACACCCATGCTTCTCAAACTCTTCCAAAAAATTTCAGATGAAGGAACACTCCCAAACTCATTCTATGAAGTCACCAGCACCCTGACACCAAAACCAGACAGAGGTACAACAAAAAAAGAAAATTACAGACCAACATCACTGATGAAAATAGATGCAGAAATCCTGAACAAATTACTAGCAAACAGAATCCAACAACACATTAAAAGGATCATTCACCATGATCAAGTGGAATTTATCCCAGGGATGCATAATTCCTCAGTATATGCAAATCAATCAATGTGATATACCATATTAACAAATTGAAGAATAAAAACCATACGATCATCTCAATAGATGCAGAAAAAGTTTTTGACAAAATTCAACACCAATTTATGATAAAAACTCTCCAGAAAGTGGGCATAGAGGGAACCTACCTCAACATAATAAAGGCCATATATGACAAACCCACAGCAAACATCATTCTCAATGGTGAAAAACTGAAACCATTTCCTCTAATATCAGGAACAAGACAAGGATGTCCACTCTCACCACTATTATTCAACATAGTTTTGGAAGTCCTAGCCAGGGCAATCAGAGAAGAAAAAGAAATAAGGAATACAAATTGGAAAAGAAGAAGTAAAACTGTTACTGTTTGCAGATGACATGAAACTATACACAGAGAATCCTAAAGATGTCACCAGAAAACTACTAGAGCTAATCAATGAATTTGGTAAAGTTGCAGGATACAAAATTAATGCACAGAAATCTCTTGCATTCCTATACACTAATGATGAAAAACCTGAAAGAGAAATTAAGGAAACACTCCCATTTACCAAGGCAACAAGAAGAATACAATACCTAGGAATAAACCTGCCTAGGGAGACAAAAGACCTGTATGCAGAAACCTATAAGACAATGATGAAAGAAATCAAAGATGATACAAACAGATGGAGAGATATACCATGTTCCTGGACTGGAAGAATCAATATTGTGAAAATGACTATACTACCCAAAGCAATCTACAGATTCAATGCCATCCCTATCAAATTACCAATGGCATTTTTTACAGAACTAGAACAAAAATTCTTAAAAGTTGTATGGAGACACAAAAGACCCTGAATAGCCAAAGCAATCTTGAGGGAAAAAAAACAGAGCTGGAGGAGTCAGACTTCCTGACTTCAGGCTATACTACAAAGCTACATTAATCAAGACAATATGGTACTGGAACGAAAACAGAAATATAGATCAATGGAACAGGACAGAACGCCCAGAGATAAACCCATGCACCTAAGGTTAACTAATCTATGACAAAGGATGCAAGGATATACAATGGAGAAAAAAGAGTCTCTTCAATAAGTGATGCTGGGAGAACTGGACAGCTACATGTAAAAGAATGAAATTAGAACACTCCGTAACACCATACACAAAAATAAACTCAAAATTGCTTAGAGACCTAAATGTAACACCGGACACTATAAGACTCTTAGAGGAAAACATAGGAAGAACACTCTTTGACATAAATCACAGCAAGATCTTTTTTGACCCACCTCCTAGAGTAATGGAAATAAAAACTAAAATAAACAAATGGGACCTAATGAAACTTAAAAGCCTTTGCACAGCAAAGGAAACTATAAACAAGACGAAAATACAACCCTGAGAATGGGAGAAAATATTTGCAAATGAATCAACGGACAAATGATTAATCTCCAAAATATATAAATAGCTCATGTAGCTCAATATTAAAAAAACAACCCAATTCAAAAATGGGTAAAAGACCTAAATAGACATTTCACCAAGGAAGACATACAGTTGGCCAAGAGGCACATGAAAAGCTGCTCAACATCACTAATTATTAGAGAAATGCAAATCAAAACTACAATGAGATATCACCTCACACTGGTTAGAATGGGAATCATCAGAAAATCTACAAACAACAAATGCTGGAGAAGGTATGGGGAAAAGGGAACCCTCTTGCACTGTTGGTGGGAATGTAAATTGATACAGCCACTATGGAGAACAGTGTGGAAGTTCCTTGAAAACCTAAAAATAGAACTACCACACGACCCAGCAATCCTACTACTGGGCATGTACCCTGAGAAAACCATATTTCAAAAAGAGTCATGTACCACAATGTTCACTGCAGCTCTATGTACAATAGCCAGGACATGGAAGCAACCTAAGTGTCTGTCGACAGATGAATGGATATAGAAGATGTGGCACATATATACAATGGAATATTACTCAGCCATAAAAAGAAATGAAATTGAGTTATTTGTAGTGAGGTGGAAGGACCTAGAGTCTGTTATACAGAGTGAAGTAAGTAAGAAAAGAAAAACAAATACAGTATGCTAACACATATATATGGAATCTGAAAAAAAAAAAAAAAGGTTCTGAAGAACCTAAGTGCAGGACAGGAATAAAGACGCAGGCATAGAGAATGGACTTGAGGACACTGGGAGTGGGAAGGGTAAGCTGGGACAAAGTGAGAGAGTGGCATAGACATATATACACTACCAAATGTAAAATAGCTAGTGGGAAGCAGCCGCATAGCACAGGGAGATCAGCTCGATGCTTTGTTACCACCTAGAGGGGTAGGATAGCGAGGGTGGGAGGGAGACGCAAGAGGGAGGAGATATGGGGATATATGGATATGTATAGCTGATTCACTTTGTTATAAAGCAGAAACTAACACACCATTGTAAAGCAATTATACTCCAATAAAGATGTTTAAAAAAAAAAACACACACTGTTTGGGGAGGGAAGGAGATGCACATGACTCTACAGGGTTAGAAAAATAAAAATAAAAAAATAAAAATAGAATTACCATATGACCCAACAACCCACTACTGGGCATATACCCAGAGAAAACCATAATTCAAAAAGACACATCCATCCCAATGTTTATTGCAGCACTATTTACAACAGCCAGGTCATGTAAACAACCTAAATCTGCCCATTGACAGATGAATGGATAAAGAAGATGTGGTACATATACACAATGGAATATTACTCAGCCATAAAAAGGAATGAAATTGGTTTATCTGTAGAGATGTGGATGGACCTCTTAGAGCCTGTCATACAGAGTGAAGTGAGCCAGAAAGTGAAAAACAAATATCGTTTATTAATGCATATATGTGGAATGCAGAAAAATGGTACTGATGAACCAGTTTGCAAGGCAGAAATAGAAACACAGATGTAGAGATCAAATGTATGGACACCAAGGGGGGAAACCAGGGTGGGTGATGGTGGTGGTGGTGGGATGAACTGAGAGATTGGGATTGACATATATATACTAATATGTATAAAATACGTAAGTAATAAGAATCTGCTGTATAGAAAATACATAAATAGAATTCAAAAAAAAAAGTAACTTATAAGACTGTCAGGCTGCTAAAGGGTCAACACAGGAGATGAAAATGAAAATGATACAAAAGACATGAAAAGGGGTTAAAAGCTATAAATATAGAAATTATGAAACAATAAAAATAGCAGGCTAAAGTAAGCTGAAAAGAATATACAAACAATATACAGCCAAAAATAATTGTATAATTTATAAAACCATAGGATGTAGTGTAAAACCCTAGAGGGATAAAAAGGTCAAGTAGGTAACAGCATATAATCCTTGGATTTTAAAAATTCCTTAGACTTACAGAAATAAAACAAGTTCTCTACACCAGTGCAGTCTAATAGAACTTTCTGTAACAACAGAAATGTTGTATAGTCTACGCTATCCAATATGGTGGCCCTTAACCACATATGGTTATTAAGCACTTGAAATGTGGTGGTGTGACTGAGGAGTTAAATTTTAAATTTTATTTAATTGTAATTAAATGTAAATAGATACATGTGGCTAGTTGGTGGCTACTGTACTGGACAATGTATCTGTAGACAGAAGTAGCTCCCACAGCCTGTGTTCAGGGCTCAGAGGAGGCACCTTCCTCTACTGCAGCCCTTTATTAACTGTGGCCCCTTGGCAGCCTTCACAAATCTCTAACTTGTGAAAAAACCTGATAGCACCACAAACACAGGGTTGAAATGATTTTCCTTCTTCAGTCTTTGACTCGGCTAGAAGAGGGAAAAGTTTTCCACATGTGCTCTACAGGACGCAACATGGACCCTAAATAACCTTTTAACAGAAAAAAACATGTTAAGATAACTCATTCTTACGTCTAGCACTCCGGTCACTCTCCCTGCCCCTTTACCACAAGTTCACTGAAAGACTGGTTCTAACCCCTTAGAGGTCAATGACCTTCCTGTATGCTCTCACAGAGCCATGTGGTGACTATCTTAACTATTCATGTCTTTTAAATGTTGGTTTATTTGTTGCTTTTCCCACCCCCACAGAAAACTGCTTGAGTTCAGATACTATATTATTCATGAGTGTATTCCCAATATACATTCCAATGCATCTTAAATAATAATTAATATTTGTTATAAGAATAAATTGAATATACTATGCTTTCTCAAAATCTTTCATTCATTCCTCAACACATTTATAGCCTGGCTTTCGTCCTCACTATTCCACTGTAATTACTTTTACCACTTTCATCAGGTTTCCCGATATGCTAAGTTGGATACTTTTCAAACTCTACTCTCTACACTCCAAAGTCAGTATGCACCAAAATGAAATTCAACATTTCATCTCAAACTGGCTTCCCTTCCTATATTTTCTAGTTTAATTAATGGTACTACTTATAATCCAAGTTGCTTAAGATAAAATTTTTTTTAAAGCTAGGAGTCATCCTTGATAGTTTTTCTTATACCACACTTAATTGATACCAAGCACTGTGGATTCTATAGCCTTCCTTAATATCTCTTAACCTGCCCTCTCTTCTCTGTCTGCACTGCTACTACCTTAGTTTATCCCTTCATCACTTCTTATCCACATTTTTAAAGGATGTAAAAAAATAAAAACAAATGGAAACCTCAAATAAAGTTGGGAGACCAGAAGGGGGAGCTCTCACTCCCTGTGAAGATAGCTGAGCCCAAAAGGCAGAAAGACTCTTCCTCTTTCCTGGCAAGGATTCAGTTAATGAAAAGCCACGGACGCTTTACTATACCCCTCCCACTTTCCTTTTCCTCTCTATAAAAGTGTTCTCTTTCCCTTGCCGTTTGCATATTTGCACATGGCTCACCAAGGCTGCAGACTCCAAATTGCAATTCTCTGCTGATCCTGAATAAACCCATCCTTGCTACAGAAATATCTGGCAGTCTATTTGTTTCAGGTCAGTAAGGACCTTCTCTTTGCTTCTAATCAAGCTGCCCTATTATGGGTCCTCCACACTACCATAATATTAACTTCCCTAAAATGCAAAAATGATCACATAATGGCCCTGCTGAAAACTCACTAACTCCTCCCTCTTTACCACCCTTCAGCCTCTGGAATTAAATCCCAACCCTTTAGCACAATTTATAAAGCCTTTTCTAATCTGGCCTTTGCCTACCCCCAACTGCATGGTCCAGTGAAACACGCAGTGAGAACTCAGGGTAAGATAGATTAATGATATTCTGGCCAAGAGATCTGACTCCTACCTAAGACTTTGGCTAATCTTCTCTAAAGTACCTGAGAGAAATATGCACAAAGGAATTAAAACTATTCACTATAACACTTTATTGTTTGTATTGTTTACCCAGTGTAGCACTCCAATAATCTCAGCTACACTATGGGAGAAGGTTCTTTATTCATAAGTAAGGTCTACTGGAATGGCCCAGATTTGCACTGTCCAATATGGTAGCCACTAGCCACATGTGACTATTAAGTACTTGATATGTGGCTAGTTTAAATTGAGATGTGCTCTAAGTGTAAAATAAATGCAAGATTTCAAAGCCAGTAAAAAAGAACAGGTGTAGTATCTTGCACAAGATCCAGACTTTTCTGAGGGAAGTAATAGTGAAGGCAGATGGTAGGAGCTTTGATCTCCCATTACAAGCCAGCTCAAACCATGCTCTCTCACCCTACTGTGATAAACAGGATTCATTCTTTACCTAGGCAAATTTTACTGTCTAAATTATACCTCCAGGGACTTCCCTGGTGGTCCAGTGGTAAAGAATCCACCTTCCAATGCAGGGGACGCGGGTTCGATCCCTGGTCAGGGAACTAAGATCCCATATGCTGTGGGGCAACAAAGCCCACACACCTCAACTAGAGGGCATGTGTCGCACAAACTACAGAACCAACACGCTCTGAAGCCTGCGTGCCACAGCTAGAGAGAGAAAACCTGCACGTCACGACTTGAGAGAAGCTCACGTGCTGCAATAAAGAGCCCACGTGCCGCAACAACAAAAAAAACTCTCATGCCACAATGAAGATCCTGCACACCACAATGAAGACCCGATGTAGCCAAAAATATAAATAAATAAATAAATTATACCTCCTGGCATCATTTCCTCTGGGAAGTCTCTCCTGAATAGTCTCTTCCCTGGGCCCCCATCCCACCTCCTCTCTACCCAACACTGGCTGAGTTGTGTGTTCTTTCTATGTATTTCCTCAGCATCCTGTACTTTCCTCTAAGATAGGTTTCATCATGTCTGACTGAAATTTGTCTGATTCTCCTATTAGACTGTGAACTCCTGAGGGTCCCAACTGTGCAGAACCCATCTTTGAATCCCCAAGAGATAAGCATGATGCTAGGTTCATATCAATTCTTCAGTAAATGCTTGAATTTATGAATAAACAATGACAGGTGAAATGAACAAGATAATATTTACTCTATTTCTCCCATTCTGAAACATGTTCCAATATCCACTTTCAGTGATAAAGAAGCTACAGAAACTTGATGTAAGGAAGGTCAGGAAGATCTTCTGAGACAGTTTTTCCTTATTTTCCTTTCATTTTGGTTCTCATCATTCATGAAAGATTTTCATAAGTCATAACTTTAAGTACTTACTTACATTTCAGTTCCAGAGTCTACGCTTTCAATCCCATTTGTTTTAGGAAATGGGCCTCTACTTAATATCCCTACATGTAAACAAATTCTAGTAAAAGGGTAACTTGTAAAGTAAATACAGCTGATTTCAACACTTCACCAATTTTCACCTTTAAAACTGAAACTAACTGACCATCTCTGTAGGTGAGTGGAAGCATTTTAACTGTATTTCTGTATTTCTTCTGACCTTTTATAACTTAATACAACATCCATTTAAAAATTCTTTTAAAATGAATACGAATAGTTAAACCTCAGTTACAGTTTGTTTTTAAGAGATATCGTGCAATAATGTGGTAAATTTTTTCAAGTGATCTACCATCTATTTCAGTTTTCCTGGGATTCAGAGATTTCTCAGGACTCTGCTCTTTTGGTGCTAAACCTGGGAGAGCCTTGGGCAAACTAAGACAGTGTTTGTCACTCTAGCTGGTATACAACACTGAGATAAGTGGTTTCTGTTTTGTTTTCTTTTTCTGTTAGAGAAATAATTCTTCATTAAAAACATGATAATTCACAATAGGATTATTTTTAAATACTGAATCACTTAATAGGTATTGTAAATTACTACACAATTACTTCAAATTAAGTAAATTACTTTCACATAGTAGTTTTGCATACTACTCTACGTTCTTATTGTACTTGGAATACTTTCAATGTTCTTTATTCTTTTAAATGCATTTAAGTCACTTAATACTTTTCTGAAAATGTATTTTTAAATCATTTTTATACTTTCTAAAATCAGTAAAATGCTTATAAAATAATTAAGTTGATTAATCTTAAAAAAAAAAAGTACTGCTTATATTTTTACCAAAAACTAGCAACAGAAATTCTTGGCCTGTTTTAATCTGCGAATAGGTCTTCTATCCCTGGTCAGGCATAAATGACTTCTCTAATTGTTGTTATGCACTAAACTGACAGAGGAGAAATATGGATTCACCTTCCACTTGTCTCGTCAATAGACTGAGATGAAACCAGAAAAGAATGAAGAGAATTCTGTTCCGTTCTAGTCCCATCACTTAGATCTAAGGATTCCTCTACATCCCTTCTCTAGGTTTTCATCAATTTTAACCTTCATCCATTCATCCACTAGAGATAAAGAGAAGCAAAAGGTAAGAAACAATGGTAAACAACACCTGGCTGCCTCTCAGCACATCCACTGCTACCATCCTGGGCATAGTCAACATCATCTTGGTCCTGGATTGCAACTTCTACCCTTGTTTCCCTTTAGACTATTCTCAACACAATTGTCAGAATGATCGTTTTTTTTATTATTATTATTTTTTGCAGTACGTGGGCTTCTCACTGCTGTGGCCTCTCCCGTCGCGGAGCACAGGCTCCGGACGCGCAGGCTCAGTGGCCATGGCTCACGGGCCCAGCCGCTCCACGGCATGTAGGATCCTCCCGGACCAGGGCACGAACCCACGTCCCCTGCATCGGCAGGCGGACTCTCAACCACTGAGCCACCAGGGAAGCCCCAGAATGATCCTTTTAAAAGTCAAATCATGTCACTACTCTGCTCAAACCCTTTGAAAACATATGGTCTCATATAGAGTAAAAGCTAAAGTCATTACAAGGGTCTACAAGATCTTCCCAGTCTTTATCTATCTCAGTGACTTTATCTCCCACCTTGCTTATTCCCCCAAGTTCTGGGATTACCTCAAGCAAGCTCCTCTCCCAGAGCCTTCACAATGCCTGTTCCCTCTGCCTATGATGCTCTTCATCCAGAAATGGGTATGGCTGGCTCTTTTCTCTTCCTTCTTTCATCCTTCTCTTATGACTCCAATTTAAAGCAGAATCCTATCTATATGTCCTTTCCTTGTTTCATTTTTATCCATGAGAAATACTATGCATTCTATTTTTTATTTATTATCTGTCTTCAACTAGAATGTAAGCTCACTGCTCTGTGAGGAGACCGTGTGCTCTCTGTTTCACACACACATACAAACACATACACACACACTTGTTTTGTTCACTGGTGTATCCCCAGGACCTAGAATATTGCCTGCACACAGTAGGCATTCAATTATTCATGGATGAATGAATGATTGAAAAGTAAGAAGTCCCTTCAGTCAGTTTCTCTTTCCTCAGTCACCTTCCTGGGGCCTACAACTCCAAAGTTAGAACTGTTTTTCTTTTAAGACAAAAATAATGCACTCTGTTTAAAAAGGAAAAACCCTAGGAAGTGATAATATATTCATTCTGAGTAGTAATTTGCATCTCAGTGTGACTGAATTTGCCAGATCTGATTAGAGACATCGTTGTGTTAAGAAAATGAGGAAGCCTAAGCCCAAGATCCCGGGATTGTGGAGAACGAAGGAAGGAGACAAGGAATCTAAGGAGGCAAAGAATATAATCTACTTCCTTCATACTTTTCAGGGTGCAAATATGGAGGACAGAGGAGAGGAAAAATTGCAGCGAGAAATGAGGCTGGAAGTAGTAAGGACTATATCATGGAGGACTCTGTAACCTCCTAGGAAAAGTGAACTTTAACTGTAAGCAATAAGGAGCCACTGGCAGGGTTTTAAACTGAGAAGTGTTACTTATTTATATTTTAGAAACAGTGTTGCATCAGGAATGTTGAAGAGTATATGAAGGATAAGACACTGCAAAATGGAGAAAACTTAAGATATAATAGAAATAGTGAGTATAAGCAATAAAAAAGTAGCACTGAGGATGGAGACAAGGAGACAGATACTTAGCTCTGAAATGGTATCTGTTACTGGATTGGGACACAAACAAATATGTTGGGATAAAGGAGAAAAGAGAGTTTCAGCTGATTCTTCAGTTTCCAGGTAGGAAGGTATTACTGGCATTCATAAGGATAGGAGAATGTGTGAGAGGAGGGAGAAATGTGTAGGATGCACAGAGTTTTAGAAGCACATGAAACAGGAGAAAGGTCTGGGCTGCAGTTATGGATTTAGAGTCATCAGCATAGTAATTCATAGAAAATGTACTGTTATATATAAATATTAATGCTATCACGCGAGAGCTTACGGACTTTAAACAGATGAAAGGATGAGGTCCTTTAGAACAGGGGTCCCCAACCCCTGGGCCACAGAGCAGCACTTGTCCATGGCCTGTTAGGAACTGGGCCGCACAGCAGGAGGTGAGCGGCGAGCAAGCAAGCAAAGCTTCATCTGTATTTACAGCCACTCCCCATTGCTCACATTACTGCCCAAGCTCCGCTTCCTGTCAGATCAGCGATGGCATTAGATTCTCATAGGAGCACAAACCCTACTGTGAACTGCGCATGCGAGGGATCTAGGTTGCGCGCTGCTTATGAGAGTCTAATGCCTGATGATCCGAGGTGGAGCTGAGGCAGTGATGCTAGTGCTGGGGAGTGACTGCAAATACAGATTATCATTAGCAGAGAGGTTTGACTGCACAGAGACCATAATAAATCAATTGCTTGCAGACTCATATCAAAACCCTATCAGTGAGTGGCGAGTGACAATTAAGCTGCATCTGGTGGCAGGCTTTACAGTGGCAAGTGAGTTGATGTACTTCAACTGTACAGCTGCATCTGGTGGCAGGCTTTAAGTCAGAATCCTACACTTATTTTAGTCTGCGTGTGGACCACCCATTATTTTATTTATCACTTCTGTCTGTGTCTCTTTCCTGTACTGCACACTTGTCACAGTTTTGGTAAGCCCACAAGCTAACCCTAGCCAAAATGAGTAAAAAACAAATGTCACTGGAGAGCTTCTTTGAAAGGGGGAAAGACCCAATGATGAGACAGCAGAAGACTCTAAGACTGCCAACAAAAAGAAAGCTGCATTTAAAAGAAAATACCAAGAGTCCTACTTAAATTAGGGGTTCACTGCAACAGGTGATTCACATTCTCCAAGCCCACTTTGTATAATATGTGGCAACTGGCTATCCAATGAAGCCATGAAACCTTCAAAACTGCTTCGCCACATAGAGACCAAGCACCCTGCATTAAAAGACAAGCCTTTGCGGTTTTTCAAAACAAAAATACGTGAACAGGAAGAACAGAAGCAATTATTGAAGGCTACCACTTCATCAAATGTGTCTGCACTGAGAGCATCATTCTTAGTGGCTAACCACATTGCTAAAGCTAAGAAGCCCTTTACTACTGGTGAAGAGTTGATCCTGCCTGCCGCTAAGGACATTTGTCATGAACTTTTAGGAGGCTGCAGTTCTAAAGGTGGCACATGTTCCTCTTTCGGCTAGCACCATAACTAGATGAACTGATGAAATAGCAGAGGTTAGTGAGGCACAATTGTTAGAGAGGATTAATGAGCTGCCGTGGTATGCAATCCAGGTTGACGAATCTACTGATGTTCACAATAAGGCAACAATGCTTGTTTTTGTGCGATATATATTTCAGGAGGATGTGCATGAGGATATGTTATATACACTTTTGTTTCCAACCAACACCACAGCTGCAGAACTATTCAAGTCTTTGAATGATTACATATGAGGAAAACTGAACTGGTCATTTTGTGCCGGTATATGCATGGGCGGAGCAGCTGCCGTGACTGGACATCTTTCTGGTTTCACTACTCGGGTCACAGAGGTGGCTTCTGAATGTGAATCTATGCACTGTGTCATCCATAGAGAAATGCTGGTTAACTGAAAATGTCACCTGAACTTAACAACGTTTTTGCAGGATGTGATTAAAATTATCAATCACATTAAAGTACGTGTCCTTAACTCACGTCTGTTCACGCAGCTCTGTGAGGAGATGGACATAGGGCACACACGTCTTCTCTTATACACAGAAGTGAGATGGATTTCTAAAGGTAGATCACTGGCCAGAGTTTTTGAGTTACAAGAGCCATTCCAGAGATTTCTTTTAGAAAAACAGTCACCACTGGCAGCACATTTCAGTGACACAGAATGGGTCACAAAACTTGCTTACTTGTGTGATATATTCAACCTGCTCAACGAATTCAATCTGTCACTTCAGGGGAGAATGACAACTGTGTTCAAGTCGGCAGATAAGGTGGCTGCATTCAAAGCCAAACTGGCATTATGGGGGTGACTAGTGAACACTGGGATTTTTGACACGTTTCAAACATTAGCAGAGATTTTGAAAGAGACTGAGCCAGGGCCTTCTCTCTCCCAGCTGGTGCATGATCACCTATCTCAGCTTTCAAAAGAGTTTGAGCATTACTTCCCAACCACAAAAGACCCCCGAACTGGGAAGGAATGGATCCGCGACCCATTTGTGAATAAGCCTGGTGAATCGACTTTGTACATGCTGGAAGAGGATCAACTGCTTAAGATGGCAAATGATGGCCTTAAAAGTATGTTTGAGACAATTTCAAATCTCCATACGTTCTGGATTAAAGTCGAGGCAGAATATCCTGAGACTGCACAAAAGCACTGAAAAGCCTGCTTCCATTTCCAACACCCTATCTTTGTGAGGCAGGGTTTTCTGCTGTGACAGCCACCAAAACGAGATTACAGAGTAGACTGGACATAAACAACACACTTCAGGTGTCACTGCCTCCCATCACCCCCAGATGGGACCATCTAGTTGCAGGAAAACAAGCTCAGGGCTCCCACTGATTCTGCATTATGGTGAGTTGTATAATTATTTCATTATATATTACAACGTAATAATAATAGAAATAAAGTGCACAATAAACGTAATGTGCTTGAATCATCCCTAAACCAGCCACCTCCCCCACCCCAGTCCCTGGAAAAACTGTCTTCCACACAACTGGTCCCTGGTGCCAAAAAAGTTGGGGACCGCTGCTTTAGAACACCCTCACTTAAAAAATAGTTAAAGACTCTAGCTAAGGGGACCAAGCCTCAGCCTTGAGTTCTCCCAAGTGGAGAAAGTGAAAGTCTGTGAGTGAGCACCTGGCTTCCGCAGCACTGCAGGATGATGCCAAAGAAGCCCATTTCTCTCTCACTACATTCAAAGTACTGAATTGTGAGCTGCATGACTAGAGAGTGGGAACAGCTGGGAAAGCAGCAGATAAGCGCACTAAAAGGACACGGATCCTAAAAACTCTGTCACAGACTCCATCAAGAAGCCTGTCCATGAGCTGCTGGGGATGCCTCACCAGGGGATCACCTCAACTAGCCCAGGGGCACCACCAGTACTCACACATGCCTCACCCACCATGTGAGGTGCTCACCCCGTGTGCTCCCTGTGTGCATTCCCAACGGCAGCAGTGAGAGAAAGTTTTGGCAAATGGCTAGCGAGCCTGTGCAGAAAGCCAACAAGAATTTGTGAGCCAGGGAGAGACCACCAACTTGAGCTTTAGGGTCATCTTTGAAAAAGCAAAAGGCAAGCTGTCAGCATCCAGCCTGGTGCATTTCAGGATCAAGAGAAGGCATACAAATTTAAGAATTCTGCCAGAAGAGGGAGCAAGAAGTGTGAAGCTGGTATAGCCATACAAGTTCTAAGAAACCCCGGAATCCCTAGCAGGGCTGATGGACGATATTTCTCTCCAAAAGGTAGTTAATAAAGAAGAAAAGAGGTGAGTTCTACTTCAAATGTGAAGACAGCAACACAAAACTGCAAGATATATGAAAAAAAAATCAATGAAACATGACACAACCAAAGGATCACAATAATCTTCTAGTAACTGATCCCAAGACATGAAGATCTGTTACTTACCTGATAAAATCTTCAGAATACCTGTTTTAAGGAAGCTCAATGAGCTACAATAAAGCACAGAAAGGTGGGACTTCCCTGGTGGCACAGTGGTTAAGAATTTGCCTGCCAGTGCAGGGGACACGGGTTTGAGCCCTGGTCTGGGAAGATCCCACAAGCTGTGGAGCAACTAAGCCCGTGCACCACAACTACTGAGCCTGCACTCTAGAGCCTGTGAGCCACAACTACTGAGGCTGCGTGTCACAGCTACTGAAGCCTGCATGCCTAGAGCCCGTGCTCCACAACAAGAGAAGCCACTGCAATGAGAAGCCCATGCACCACAATGCAGAATAGCCCCTGCTTGCCACAACTAGAGAAAGCCCATGCGCAGTAACGAAAACCCAACACAGCCTAAAATAAATAAATAAATTTAAAATATGTACAGCTTTAAAAAAAAAAACACAGAAAGGCAATTCAAAAAAATCAGGAAAACAATACACACACAAAATGAGAAGTTTAACAAAGAGACAGAAATTAAAAAAAAAAAGAACCAAACAGAAATTCTGAAGCTGAAGAATACAATGAATGAAAAGAAAAATGAGCTAGAGAGCATCACTCTCAGAATGAATCAGGCAGAAGAAAGAATCTTTGAGTTAGAAGAGAGAAACCAGGAAATCATCCAGTCAGAGGAGGACAAAAAAGAATGAAAAGAGTGAAGAAAGTCTACACGATCTATATTATCAAAAGCAATAACTCGCAAATTATTTGAATCTCAGACAAAGAGAGGAACATGATGATAGAAAGCTTAAGTAAAGAAGGGATGGCTGGGAATTTCCCAAATCTAGAGAGGCTTGGATATCCAAGTTCATGAAGCTCATAGATCACCAAACAAACAAAACCTAAACAGATCCTGTCCAAGAGATATTATAATAAAACTCAAAAATCAAAGACAAAGAGAGAAACTTAAGAGCAGCAAGAGTAAAAAAAGGTTGTAACTTACAAGGGGACCCCCATAAAGCTATTAATGAATTTCTCAGCAGAAAACTTATAGGCCAGGAGACAGTGAGGTGATTCAAAGTGCTAAAAGAAAGAAAACAAAAAACAAAAAAACACCCGCCAATCATAAATACAATATCTGGCAAAGTTGTCCTTCAGAAATAAAGGAGAGCTAAAAACTTTTCCAGACAAACAAAAGCTGAGGGAGTTCATCACCCCTAGACCTGCCTTACAATGCTGAAAGGAGTTCTTCAGGCTGAAATGAAAGAATGCTAAGTAGTAATATGAAAATATACAACACATGGGGTAAAGGTTAAGTATGTAGTCAGATTCTGAATGCTCTAAAATTGTAACATGGTGGTGTATTAACCAGTTAACTGTAGTAGAAAGGTTAATAAACAAGAATATTAAAAATAACTAACCTAAGACATCTAAAACAAAAAAGGGGAGAGTCAAAGGGTAGAGTTTTTGTATGCAATCAAAGTTAAGTTGTTACTAGTGTAAAACAGACTGTCACATATTTAAATGTTTATGTAATACTCATGGTAACCAAAAAGCAAAAGCCTACAGTCCACTCACAAAAAACAAGGAGAAGGGAATCAAAGCACACCACTATGGAAAAATCATCAACACACACATAAAGACAGCGAAAGAGGGAGAAAGGAACACAGGAACTACAAAACAGTCAGAAAACAATAAGCTGCCATTAGTAAATCCTTATCTATTAATAATTACTCTATATGTAAATGAATTGAATACTAAAAACAAAAGGCACAGAGAGGCTGGATGGATTAAAAAAAAATATCGAACTATATTCTGCCTACCAGAGACTCACTTTAACTTTAAGGACATACATAGGCTCAGAGTAAAGGGACGGAAAATAATATTTCATGCAATTAGAAGTGAAAGAGAGAAGAGCTAGCAATATTTACTCAGAAAAAAAAAGATTTTACACCAAAAACTGTAACAAAAAACACAGATCATTATATAATGATAAAGAGGTTAATTTATCAAGGGGATATAATAATCACAAATATATATACACCTAACATCAAAACACCTAAATATATTAAGCACATACCAACAGATCTGAAGGGAGAAACAGACAATATAATAATAGTAGGGGATATCAATACTCCACTTTCAACAATGGACAGATCATTCAGAGAGTAAGTCAATAATAAAACATTGGAGTTGAACTATACTTTAGACCAAATGAACCTAAGAGACATATACAGAACATTCCCTCCAACAGAAGCAGAATACACATTCTTTTCAACACACAGGGGAACTTCTCCAGGATAGATCATATAATAGGTAACAAAATAGGCCTTAGAAAATTTAAGAAAGTTGAAATACCAAATATCTTTTCTGACCACAATGGTATGAAACTAGAAATCAGTAACAGGAGGAAAACTGGAAAATCCATAAATACTTAGAAATTAAACACTCCTGAACAACCAATGGGTCAAAGAAGAAATCAAAAGGAAAATCAAAAGATATCTTGAAACAAATGAGTATGGAAACACATATATTAAAATTTATGGGGGAAGTCTGGAAAGTGTTTGGGACTTGCCTTAGGTGATATCTATTTCCCTGACCCACTCCCTTCACCTCCAGTCATGGGTAGGTTCATGTCTTTTATGGTTCTTTATTATCTTCTACCCTCTAGTGTCTACACTCAGGACTTTGCATCCTACTCGTGTAAGTGACTATCTCTCCCTTTAGACACCAGGCAAAATTTTCTTGTACTGGCTGTCCAGATCAGGGTCTGGTATAACTTCTAAGTTCAATAAATGTTTGCTGAATAACTGCAAAAAAAAAAAAAAAGCTTATGGAATGCAGCAAAAATAGATCTAAGAGGGAAACTCATAGTGGTAAGTACCTACATTAAGAGGCAAGAAATACCTAAAAATGAACAACCTAACTTCTCATCTCAAGGAACTCAAGGAAGTAGAAATTAACTAAATCCAAAGTCAGCAGAAGCAAGAAAAAAACAAAGGTCAGAGCAGAAATAAATAAAATAGAGACCACAAAAACAATAAAAAGATAAATGAAACCAAAAGCAGCTGGTTTTTTGAAATGATAAACAGAACTGACAAACCTTTAGCTAGACTACTTAAAAAAAAAAGTGAGAAGACTCAAAATCAGAAATGAAAGAGGAGGGGGGGACCTTGAAGATGGCGGAAGAGTAAGACGCGGAGATCACCTTCCTCCCCACAGATACACCAGAAATACATCTACACGTGGAACAACTCCTACAGAACACCTACTGAACGCTGGCAGAAGACCTCAGACCTCCCAAAAGGCAAGACACCCCCCACGTACCTGGGTAGGGCAAAAGAAAAAAATAAACAGAGACAAAAGGATAGGGACGGGTCCTGCACCAGCAGGAGGGAGCTGTGAAGGAGGAAAAGTGTCCACACACTAGGAAGCCCCTTCGCGGGCGGAGACTGCGGGTGGCAGAGCGGGGGAGCTTCGGAGCCGCGGAGGAGAGCACAGGAACAGGGGTGCAGAGGGCAAAGCGGGGAGATTCCCGCACAGAGGATCAGGGCAGACCGGCACTCACCAGTCTGAGAGGCTTGTCTGCTCACCCGCCGGGGCGGGCGGGGCCTGGAGTTGAGGCTCGGGCTTCGGTCGGAGCGCCGGGAGACGACTGGGCTTGGCAGCGTGAACATAGCCTGCAGGGGGTTAGTGCGCCACGGCTAGCCGGGAGGGAGTCCGGGGAAAAGTCTGCACCTGCCGAAGAGGCAAGAAACTTTTTCTCCCCCCTTTGTTTCCTGGTGCGTGAGAAGAGGGGTTTAAGAACGCTGCTTAAAGGAGCTCCAGAGACGGGCGCGAGCCGCGGCTAAAAGCGCGGACCCCAGAGACGGGCGCGAGCCGCGGCTAAAAGCGCGGACCCCAGAGACGGGCGGGAGACGATAAGGCTGCTGCTGCCGCCACCGAGGGGCCTGTGTGCGAGCACAGGTCACTCTCCACACCCCTCTTCCGCGGAGCCTGTGCAGCCCGCCACTGCCAGGTTCCCGGGATCCAGGGACAACTTCCCCGGGAGAACGCACAGCGGGCCTCAGGCTGGTGCAAAGTCACACCGGCCTTTGCCGCCGCAGGCCCACCCCGCACTCCGTGCCCCTCCCTCCCCGCCGGCCTGAGTGAGCCAGAGCCCCTGAATCAGCGGCTCTTTTAACCCCGCCCTGTCTGAGCAAAAAACAGACGCCCTCCAGCGACCTACACGCAGAGGAGGGGCCAAATCCAAAGCTGAGCCCCTGGAAGCTGTGAGAACAAAGAAGAGAAAGGGAAATCTCTCCCAGCAGCCTCAGAAGCAGCGGATTAAAGCTCCACAATCAACTTGATATACCCTGCATCTGTGGAATACCTGAATAGACAACCAGTCATCCCAAATTAAGGAAGTGGACTTTAGGAGCAAGATCTATGATTTTTTTTCCCTTTTCCTCTTTTTGTGAATGTATATGTGTATGCTTCTGTGTGAGATCTTGTCTGTATAGTCTTGCTTCCACCATTTGTCCTAGGGTTCTATCCGTCCATGGTTTTTTTTAAAAATTTTTTTTCTTAAGAATCAAGTTTAATTTTAATAAAGTTATTATACTTTACCTTCTTTCTTTCTTTCTTTCTTTCTTTCTTTCTTTCTTTCTTTCTTTCTTTCCTTCCTTCCTTCCCTCCTTTAGACAACGAATCATCCCAAATTGAGGAGGTGGTCTCTGACAGCAAGATTTATGATTTTTCCCCCTTTACCTCTTTCAGTGAGGGTGTATGTGTATGCTTCTGTGTAAGATTTTGTCTGTATAGCTTTGCTTCCAACATTTGTCCTAAGGTTCTATCCGTCCCTTTTTTTTCTAAATAAGAATTTTTTAATTCAATAATTTTATTATACTTTATTTTATTTTTACTGTATCTTCTTTCTTTCTGTCTTTTTTCCTTCTTTCCCTCCTTCCTTCCTTCCTCCCTCCCTCCCTCCTTTCTTTCCTTCTTTCCTTCTTTGCTTCTTTCTTCCTTCCTTCCTTCCTTCCCTCCTTTCCTTCTTTCTTTCCTCATACTTCTACTAATTCCCTCTACTTTTTCTCCCTTTTATTCTGAGCCGTGTGGATGAAAAGCTTTTGGTGCTCCAGCCAGGAGTCAGGGCTCTGCCTCTGAGGTAGGAGAGCCAACTTCAGGACACTGGTCAACAAGAGACCTCCCAGCTCCACATAATATCAAACGGCGAAAATCTCCCAGAGACCTCCATCTTAACACCAGCACCCAGCTTCACTCAACGACCAGCAAGCCACAGTGCTGGACAACCTATGCCAAACAACTAGCAAGACAGGAACACAACCCCACCCATTAGCAGAGAGGCTGCCTAAAATCATAATAAGGCCACAGACACCCCAAACACACCACCAGACGTGAACCTGCCCACTAGAGAGACAAGATCCAGCCTCATCCACCACAACACAGGCACTAGTCCCCTCCACCAGGAAGCCTACACAACCCACTGAACCAACCTTAGCCATTGGGGACAGACATCAAAAACAGCAGGAACTACGAACCTGCAGCCTGCAAAAAGGAGACCCCAAACACAGTAAGATAAGCAAAATGAGAAGACAGAAAAACACACAGCAGATAAAGGAGCAAGATAAAAATGCACCAGACCTAACAAATGAAGAGGAAATAGGCAGTCTACCTGAAAAAGAATTCAGAATAATGATAGTAAGGATGATCCGAAATCTTGGAGATAGAATGGACAATAGATTGGACAAAATGCAAGAATCAGTTAACAAGGACCTAGAAGAACTAAAGATGAAACGATGAACCACACAATAAATGAAATTAAAAGTACTCTAGATGGGATCAATAGCAGAATAACTGAGGCAGAAGAACGGATAAGTGACCTGGAAGATAAAATAGTGGAAATAACTACTGCAGAGCAGAATAAAGAAAAAAGAATGAAAAGAACTGAGGACAGTCTCAGAGACCTCTGGGACAACATTAAACGCACCAACATTCGAATTATAGGGGTTCCAGAAGAAGAAGAGAAAAAGAAAGGGACTGAGAAGATATTTGAAGAGATTATAGTTGAAAACTTCCCTAATATGGGAAAGGAAATAGTTAATCAAGTCCAGGAAGCACAGGGAGTCCCATACAGGATAAATACAAGGAGAAATACGCCAAGACACATATTAATCAAACTGTCAAAAATTAAATACAAAGAAAGCATATTAAAAGCAGCAAGGGAAAAACAACAAATAACACATAAGGGAATCCCCATAAGGTTAACAGCTGATCTCTCAGCAGAAACCCTACAAGCCAGAAGGGAGTGGCAGGACATACTGAAAGTGATGAAGGAGAAAAACCTGCAGCCAAGACTACTCTACCCAGCAAGGATCTCATTCAGATTTGATGGAGAAATTAAAACCTTTACAGACAAGCAAAAGCTGAGAGAGTTCAGCACCACCAAACCAGCTTTACAACAAATGCTAAAGGATCTTCTCTAGGCAAGAAACACAAGAGAAGGAAAAGACCTATAATAACGAACCCAAAACAATTTAGAAAATGGGAATAGGAACATACATATCGATAATTACCTTAAATGTAAATGGAGTAAATGCTCCCACCAAAAGACACAGATTAGCTGAATGGATACAAAACCAAGACCCATATATATGCTGTCTACAAGAGACCCACTTCAGACCTAGAGACACATACAGACTGAAAGTAAGGGGATGGAAAAAGATATTCCATGCAAATGGAAACCAAAAGAAAGCTGGAGTAGCAATTCTCATATCAGACAAAATAGACTTTAAAATAAGGACTATTAAAAGAGACAAAGAAGGACACTACATAATGATCAAGGGATCGATCCAAGAAGAAGATATAACAATTGTAAATATTTATGCACCCAACATAGGAGCACCTCAATACATAAGGCAAATACTAACAGCCATAAAAGGGGAAATCGACAGTAACACATTCATAGTAGGGGACTTAAACACTCCACTTTCACCCATGGACAGATCATCCAAAATGAAAATAAATAAGGAAACACAAGCTTTAAATGATACATTAAACAAGATGGACTTAATTGATATTTATAGGACACTCCATCCAAAAACAACAGAATACACATTTTTCTCAAGTGCTCATGGAACATTCTCCAGGATAGATCATATCTTGGGTCACAAATCAAGCCTTGGTAAATTTAAGAAAATTGAAATTGTATCAAGTATCTTTTCTGACCACAGTGCCATGAGACTAGATATCAATTACAGGAAAAGATCTGTAAAAAATACAAACACATGGAGGCTAAACAATACACTACTTAATAATGAAGTGATCACTGAAGAAATCAAAGAGGAAATCAAAAAATACCTAGAAACAAATGACAATGGAGACACAACGACCCAAAACTTGTGGGATGCAGCAAAAGCAGTTCTAAGGGGGAAGTTTATAGCAATACAAGCCCACCTTAAGAAGCAAGAAACATCTAGAATAAACAACCTAACCTTGCACCTCAAGCAATTAGAGAAAGAAGAACAAAAAAAACCCAAAGCTAGCAGAAGGAAAGAAATCATAAAAATCAGATCAGAAATAAATGAAAAAGAAATGAAGGAAACAATAGCAAAGATCAATAAAACTAAAAGCTGGTTCTTTGAGAAGATAAACAAAATAGATAAACCACTAGCCAGACTCATCAAGAAAAAAAGGGAGAAGACTCAAATCAATAGAATTAGAAATGAAAAAGGAGAGGTAACAACTGACACTGCAGAGATAAAAGAGATCATGAGAGATTACTACAAGCAACTCTATGCCAATAAAATGGACAATCTGGAAGAAATGGACAAATTCTTAGAAATGCACAACCTGCCAAGACTGAATCAGGAAGAAATAGAAAATATGAACAGACCAATCACAAGCACTGAAATTGAAACTGTGATTAAAAATCTTCCAACAAAGAAAAGCCCAGGACCAGATGGCCTCACAGGCGAATTCTATCAAACATTTAGAGAAGAGCTAACACCTATCCTTCTCAAACTCTTCCAAAATATAGCAGAGGGAGGAACACTCCCAAACTCCTTCTACGAGGCCACCATCACCTTGATACCAAAACCAGACAAGGATGTCACAAAGAAAGAAAACTACAGGCCAATATCACTGATGAACATAGATGCAAAAATCCTCAACAAAATACTAGCAAACAGAATCCAACAGCACATTAAAAGGATCATTCACCATGATCAAGTGGAGTTTATTCCAGGAATGCAAGGATTCTTCAATATACGCAAATCTATCAATGTGATATACCATATTAACAAATTGAAGAAGAAAAACCATATGATCATCTCAATAGATGCAGAGAAAGCTTTTGACAAAATTCAACACCCATTTATGATAAAAACCCTGCAGAAAGTAGGCATAGAGGGAACTTTCCTCAACATAATAAAGGCCATATATGACAAGCCCACAGCAAACATCATCCTCAATGGTGAAAAACTGAAAGCATTTCCACTAAGATCAGGAACAAGACAAGGTTGCCCACTCTCACCACTCTTATTCAACATGGTTTTGGAAGTTTTAGCCACAGCAATCAGAGAAGAAAAGGAAATAAAAGGAATCCAAATCGGAAAAGAAGAAGTAAAGTTGTCACTGTTTGCAGATGACGTGATCCTATACATAGAGAATCCTAAAGATGCTACCAGAAAACTACTAGAGCTAATCAATGAATTTGGTAAAGTAGCAGGATACAAAATTAATGCACAGAAATCTCTGGCATTCCTATATACTAATGATGAAAAATCTGAAAGTGAAATCAAGAAAACACTCCCATTTACCATTGCAACAAAAAGAATAAAATATCTAGGAATAAACCTACCTAAGGAGACAAAAGACCTGTATGCAGAAAATTATAAGACACTGATGAAAGAAATTAAAGATGATACAAATAGATGGAGAGATATACCATGTTCTTGGATTGGAAGAATCAACATTGTGAAAATGACTCTACTACCCAAAGCAATCTATAGATTCAATGCAATCCCTATCAAACTACCACTGGCATTTTTCACAGAACTAGAACAAAAAATTTTGCAATTTGTATGGAAACACAAAAGACCCCGAATAGCCAAAGCAATCTTGAGAACGGAAAAAGGAACTGGAGGAATCAGGCTCCCTGACTTCAGACTATACTACAAAGCTACAGTTATCAAGACGGTATGGTACTGGCACAAAAACAGAAAGATAGATCAATGGAACAGGATAGAAAGCCCAGAGATAAACCCATGCACATATGGACACCTTATCTTTGATAAAGGTGGCAGGAATGTACAGTGGAGAAAGGACAGCCTCTTCAATAAGTGGTGCTGGGAAAACTGGACAGGTACATGTAAAAGTATGAGATTAGATCACTCCCTAACACCATACACAAAAATAAGCTCAAAATGGATTAAAGACCTAAATATAAGGCCAGAAACTATCAAACTCTTAGAGGAAAACATAGGCAGAACACTCTATGACATAAATCACAGCAAGATCTTTTCTGACCCACCTCCTAGAGTAATGGGAATAAAAACAAAAATCAACAAATTGGACCTAATGAAACTTCAAAGCTTTTGCACAGCAAAGGAAACCATAAACAAGACCAAAAGACAACCCTCAGAATGGGAGAAAATATTTGCAAATGAAGCAACCGACAAAGGATTAATCTCCAAAATTTACAAGCAGCTCATGCAGCTCAATGACAAAAAAACAAACAACCCAATCCAAAAATGGGCAGAAGACCTAAATAGACATTTCTCCAAAGAAGATATACAGACTGCCAACAAACACATGAAAGAAAGCTCAACATCATTAATCATTAGAGAAATGCAAATCAAAACTACAATGAGATATCATCTCACACCAGTCAGAATGGCCATCATCAAAAAATCTAGAAACAATAAATGCTGGAGAGGGTGTGGAGAAAAGGGAACACTCTTGCACTGCTGGTGGGAATGTGAATTGGTTCAGCCACTATGGAGAACAGTATGGAGGTTCCTTAAAAAGCTACAAATAGAACTACCATATGACCCAGCAATCCCACTACTGGGCATATACCCTGAGAAAACCGAAATTCAAAAAGAGTCATGTACCAAAATGTTCATTGCAGCTCTATTTACAATAACCCGGAGATGGAAACAACCTAAGTGCCCATCATCGGATGAATGGATAAAGAAGATGTGGCACATATATACAATGGAATATTACTCAGCCATAAAAAGAAACGAAATTGAGCTATTTGTAATGAGGTGGATAGACCTAGAGTCTGTCATACAGAGTGAAGTAAGTCAGAAAGAAAAAGACAAATACCGTATGCTAACACATATATATGGAATTTAAGAAAAAAAAAATGTCATGAAGAACCTAGGGGTAAGACAGGAATAAAGACGCAGACCTGAGAGGCCGGCGTGACGTTGCACCAGCCTGAGGCGCGCCGTGCGTTCTCCCGCGGGAGTTGTCCCTGGATCCCGGGACCCTGGCAGTGGCGGGCTGCACAGGCTCCCCGGAAAGGAGGTGTGGAGAGTGACCTGTGCTCGCACACAGGCTTCTTGGTGACGGCAGCGGCAGCCTTAGCGTCTCATGCCCGTCTCTGGGGTCCGCGCTTTTAGCCGCGGCTCACGCCCGTCTCTGGAGCTCCTTTAAGCAGCGCTCTTAATCTCCTCTCCCTGCGCACCAGGAAACAAAGAGGCATGGCTCAAAGTAAAGAAGAAGGAGCAAAAGAGAAATTTCCATGACATTGGCACAAGGTGTGGCCTTCAACTTGCTGACGCATCTGCTGAAGTCATAGCCTGATATGTAGCCTTAGTTTCACTGACTACACCCATGACCATCCTCTAGACTACTCAAAAGGTCCAGACCTTTTCCCGGACTCCCTCCCGGCTAGCCGTGGTGCACCAACCCCTGCAGGCTGTGTTCACGTCACCAGCCCCAGTCCTCTCCCGGCGCTCCGACCGAAGCCCGAGCCTCAGCTCCCAGCCCCTCCCGTTCCGGCCGGTGAGCAGACAAGCCTCTCGGACTGGTAATGTTTAGAGGACTCTACAGCAGCCTTTGGTATTGGACATATTCAAAATCTCTTCAACTTCTGCTTTCCTAGTCCACTATCCTCCAACTTTAACTTGCTTGCAATCCCATCAAACATTTTACATGGTTTGCAATGGTTACATGAACTTGTGGGAAGTAGCATTTGTACCATTTCATACTTTATTTACGATGGCACTTTAGGAAAAGAACTTGGAAAAAGCTTCCAGAGCAGTATTTTAAAAAATGAATCATCTTGTGAAGCTTCGGAGAAGTTTTCGAACATTGATTGTTCTCTTAGCCACCTTTTGCTTGCAAACCACTCTATGCGACGGTGATTCAGGATCTGGGGCTTCATGATGGAATTCAGCGAGTTCTCTTTGGCAACAACTTAAACTTCTGGCTGCACAAGCTCATCTTCATAGATGCCATCTCCTTCTTGTCAGGGAAGAGACTGACATTGTCTTTGGACAGGGACTGAAGAGGAGGATGAAGGAGATGACCTTTTACTTCATTCTGTGGATGAGTTCTGGTGGTTTCCTCACATGTGGAGCCACATGCAGCCCCATCTCTTCCACAATGAGTCATCTTTAGTGGAGCAGATGATTCTCAACAAGGAATTTGCACTGGTGAGCACATTTTATTGCAGAATTTTTCAAACTATGAGTTGTGATATATTGTAAAATCAATTTATTGGATTTAATCTAATAGAAATATATAGAATGAAACAGAAGATACCAGAGTGCATCACAAGCATTAAGGGTACACATTGCTTTGTATTATTTCGTTTCAGGCACGTGTGTGTATTTGTATTGGGTCGTGATGTGCTGTAAAATGTATTTCAGAAAAATTGGTCGTTGACAGAGAGTTACCATCTCCTGATTTATGGAAGGGTTATTCTATGAAGAGGGAAAATAGTACTTTCTCCATTGTATTTCTAGTACATGATAATTGCCGTCTCAAAAAGTATTTGTTGCAAGGGTGAATAAATAGACGGATAAATTGAATCATTAGAACAATGGCTCTAGATCAGTGCTTCTCAAACTTTAGCATGTAACTTTTTCACCTAGAAGACTTTTTAAGACACAGATGCTAGGCCCACTCCTGGAGTTTCTGGTTTAGTAGATTGTCCAAGAGGCCTGAGAATTTGCATTTCCAACAAATTCTCAGAGGATACCCTTGCTGCTGGGACTGCACTTTGAGAACCACTGTTCTGGACTAGCAGTTGGCAAACTGTGGCCTATGGGCCAGATCTGGCCTGCTGCTTGCTTTTTATTGTTCCTGAACTAAGATAGTTTTGTTTGGGGTTCTCTTAAAATGAAAAACAAAAATATTCTGTGACATAAAAATTATATAAAATTCAAATTTCAATGTCCATAAATAAAGTGTTATTGGAACAGTAAAAAAAAAAAAAAAAAAAAAAAAGACGCAGACCTCCTAGAGAACGGACTTGAGGTTATGGGGAGGGGGAAGGGTGAGCTGTGACAGGGCGAGAGAGAGTCATGGACATATACACACTAACAAACATAGTAAGGTAGATAGCTAGTTGGAAGCAGCCGTATGGCATAGGGATATTGGCTTGGTGCTTTGTGACAGCCTGGAGGGGTGGGATAGGGAGGGGGGGAGGGAGGGAGACACAAGAGGGAAGAGATATGGGAACATATGTATATGTATAACTGATTCACTTTGTTATAAAGCAGAAACTAACACACCATTGTAAAGCAATTATACCCCAATAAAGATGTTAAAAAAAAAAAAAGAAGAAATGAAAGAGGAGACATTACAACTAATACCAAAGAAATAAAGGATCATCAGAGACTACTGTAAAATCATACACAACAAACCGGACAACCTAGAAGTACTGGATAAATTCCTAGAAACATGAAAGCTATGAAGAATGAATTATGAAGAAATAGAAAATCTGAATAGCAATAATGAGGAGGTTGAATCAGCAACCAAAACTCTCCCAATGAAGAAAATCCTAGGGCCAGATGGTTTCCCTGGTGAAATCTACCAAATATTTAAAGAAGCATTAACATCAATCCTTCTCAAATTCTTCCAAAAAATTGAAGAGGAATAGGAATGAATGCTTCCAAACTCATTCTATGAGGCCAGCATCACCCTGATACAAAAACCAGAAAGAGACACGATGATTAAAAAAAAATTATAGGCCAATATCACTGATTGACATAGATGCAAAAATACTCAACAAAATATTAGCAAACCAAATTTAACAATATATTAAAAAGGATCATACACCATGATCAAGCGAGATTTATCCCAAGGATGCAGTATGGTTCAGTATCTGCAAATCAATGTGATACAACAAACTAAAGAATAAAAATCATATAAACATCTCAGTAGATGCAGAAAAAGTTTCTGACAAAATTCAACATCTATTTATCATAAAAACTCTCAACAAAGTGGGTGTAGAGAATACATACCTCAACATAATAAATATCATAGATGACGAACCTACAACCAATATCATACTCAATGGTGAAAATCTGAAAGCATTTCCTCTATGATTGGGAACAAGATATGATGCCTACTCTCACCATTTTTACTCAACAGAGTACTGGAAATCCTAGCCACAGCAAAGGCAAGAAAAAGAAATAAAAGGAATCCAAATTAGAAAGGAAGAATTAAAACTGTCACTATTTGCAGATGACATGATACTATACATAGAAAATCCTGAACACCACCGAAAAACTAGTAAAATGAATTTAGTAAAGTTGCAGGATAAAAAAAAAATCAATATATAGAAATCTGTTGCATTTTTATACACCAATAGTGAACTACCAGAAAGAGAAAATAAGAAAATAATCCCATTTACAATCACATTAAAAGTAATACAATACCTAGGAATAAACCTAACCAAGGAGGTAAAAGATTCATACTCAAAAAACTATAAGACATTGATTTAAAAAAACCTGAAAATGACAAAAAAAAAATGGAAAGATATAACATGCTCATGGATTGAAGAATATTGTTTAAATGTCCATACTACCCAAAGCAATCTACAGATTCAATGTAATCCCTATCAAAATTTCGATAGCACTTTTCGCAGAAATAGAACAAACAATCTTAAAATTTTAGGGAACCACAGAAGACCCCGGGTAGTCAAAGTAACCTTAAGAACAACAAAGCTGGTGGCATCACACGTCCTGATTTCAAACTACAGTACAAAACTATAGTAATCAAAATAGTATGGTATTGGCATAAAAACAGACATACAGATCAATGGAACAGAATAGAGAACACAGAAATAAACCCATGCATATACGGTCAGTTAATTTACAACAAAGGAGCCAAGAATACACAACAGGAAGAAGATAGTATTTCTGCAATAAATAATATTGGGAAAACTGGACAGCCACATGCAAAAGAATGAAACTGGACACTATCCTATACCATACACAAAAATTAATGCAACAAGAATTAAAGACTTAATCCATAAAACTCCTAGAAGAAGACACAGGCAGTAAGCTCCTTGCTATCGATCTTGGCAATGATTTTTTGGATCTGACAGCTAAAGCAAAGGCAACAAAAGATAAACTAGTGGGACTACATTAAACTAAAAAGCTTTTGCACAGCAGGACTTCCCTGGCATCCAATGGTTAAGACTCTGTGCTTCCACTGCAGGGTTCTATCCCTGGTTGGGGAACTAAGATCGTGCATGCCATGTGGCCCAAAAAAAAAAAAAAAAAAAATCGTTTGCACAGCAAACAAAACCGTTAACAAAATGAAAAGGCAGCCTACTGAGCAGGTGATGTTTGCAAATGATACATCCAATAAGGGGGTAATATCCAAAATATATAAAGAACTCACACAACTCAACACCCAAAAAACAACTGAAATAAAACAAACTGAAATAAAATACAAAATAAAATGCAAAATTAATACACAGAAATCTGCATTCCTATACACTAACAATGAAAGATCAGAAAGAGAGATTAAGGAAACAATCCCATTTACCACTGCATCAAAAAGAATAAAATATCTAGGAATAAATCTACCTAAGGAGGCTAAGATACTGATGAAAGAAACAAAAGATGACACCAACAGATGGAGAGATATACCATGTTCTTGAACTGGAAGAATTAATATTGAGAAAATGACTATGCTACTCAAAGCAATCTACAAATTAAATGCAATCCCTATCAAATTACCAATGGCATTTTTCACAGAATTAGAACAAAAAACTGTACAATTTGTATGGAAACACAAAAGACCACAAATAGCCAAAGCAATCTTGAGAAAGAAAAATGGAGCTGGCGGGGAACTCCCAGAAATACAGATTGATGGAACAGGATAGAAAGCCCAGAGATAAACCCACGCATATATGGACACCTAATTTACAACAAAGGAGGCAAGAACATACAATGGAGAAAAGACAGCCTCTTCAATAGTGGTGCTGGGAAAACTAGACAGCTACATGTAAAAGAATGATATTAGAACACACCCTAACACCATACACAAAAATTAATTCAAAATGGATTAAAGACCTAAATGTAAGGCTGGATACTACAAAACGTTTAGAGGAAAACATATGGAAAATACTCTTTGACATAAATCACAGCAAGATCTTTTTCAATCCACCTCCTAGAGTATGAAAATAAAAACAAAAATAAACAAATGGGACCTAATGAAACTTAAAAGCTTTTGCACAGCAAAGGAAACCATAAACAGAACGAAAAGACAACCCTCAGAATGGGAGAAAATATTTGAAAACAAAGCAACCAACAAGGGATTAATCTTCAAAATACACAAGCAGCTCATGCAGCTCAATATCAAAAAAACCCAGCAACCCAATCAAAAAATGGGAAGATAGGGCTTCCCTGGTGGCACAGTGGTTGAGAGTCCGCCTGCCGATGCAGGGGACACGGGTTCATGCCCCGGTCTGGGAAGATCTCACATGCCACGGAGCAGCTGGGCCCGTAAGCCATGGCCGCTGAGCCTGCGCGTCTGGAGCCTGTGCTCCACAATGGGAGAGGCCACAGCAGTGAGAGGCCCGCGTACCGCAAAAAAAAAAAAAAAAAAAAGGAAGATATATAAACAGACATTTCTCTAAAGAAGACATACAGATGGTTAAAAAGCACTTGAAAAGATGCTCAACATCACTAATTATTAGAGAAATGCAAATCGAAACTCCAGTGAGGTATCACCTCACACCAGTCAGAATGGCCATCATCAAAAAATCTAGAAACAATAAATGCTAGAGAGGATGTGGAGAAAAGGGAACCCTCCTACACTGTTGGTGGGAATGCAAACTGGTACAGCCACTATGGAGAACAGTATGGAGGTTCCCTAGAAAACTGAAAATAGAGCTACCATATGACCCAGCAATCTCACTCCTGGGCATATATCCAGAGAAAACCATATTCGAAAAGATACATGCACCCCAATGTTCACTGCAGCACTATTCACAATAGCCAGGTCATGGAAGCAACCTAAATGTTCATCAACGGAGGAATGGAATATTACTCAGCCATAAAAATAGAACAAAATAATGCCATTTGCAGCAACACGGATGGACACTCATACGGAGAGAGATTCTCATAGTGAAGTAAGTCAGAAAGAGAAAGACAAATACCATATGATATCTCTTTTATGTGGAATCTAAAAAAAGGCTACAAATGAACTTATCTACAAAACCAAAACAGAGTTACAGATGTAGAAAATAAACTTATCGTTACCAGGGGGTAATGGGGGGAGGGATAAATTGGAAGATCAGGATTGACAGATACACACTACTATATATAAAATAGATAACTACAGTAAGTCCCCTACATACAAGCGAGTTCAGTTCCAAGAGTGCATTCGTAAGTCCAATTTGTTCGTGAGTCCAACAAAGTTAGCCTAGGTACCCAACTAACACAATTGGCTGTACAGTACCGTACTGTAATAGGTTTATAATACTTTTCACACAATAATACAACAAACACACACACAAAATAAACAAAACATTTTAAATCTTACAGTACAGTACCTTGCAAAGCACAGTAGTACAGTACAACAGCTGGCATACAGGGGTTGGCATTACTGACTGGAGGAGGGAGAAGGGGTGGGAGATGGTAGAGCTGAAGGATTGTCAGCAATAAGAGATGGCGGGCAAGCTGCAATTTCACTCATGCCTGACGTTGATGGCTCAGGTTCTGGTTCCTTGCTGGATTCAATTCTATCTACCCTCTTGAAAAAAAAATCCAGTTTTTTTCATGCCTGGGTAGTAGCTAATTTTTTCTCATCATAGATGACATGGCAGCACTGGATTGCATTCTGAATGGCTGCTGTAACCTTTGTGTACCATTCTACATTCGGGTCCTGTGCCTCCTCAAATAAAGAAAATCCCCTTGCCATGTCCTGCACCGTGAATCTCTTCAGTTCTTCAGTTACTTCTTACTTCTATCTCTCTCCGTCCTTTCTCTGGGCCTCTAATTCCATCACTATCGCTTGGCACTTCTTAGCAGTACCAGCTACATCACCGCTGCTTTTACACTTGCTTCCAGACATCCTGGGCTTGAAATAAAGATACTGTACTACTGTACTCTGTACAGTATTGTACAGTAAAGTACGCAAAAGCACAACCACTTGTAGAGGATGCACGCATGTGACAACGTACGCCAGATACGCGAACTAACTTACATGATTGGACATGCGAACGCAGTTCTAATCTCTGAAAGTTCGCAACTTGAAGGTTTGTATGTAGGGGACTTGCTATAATAAGGACCTACTGTATAGTACAGGGAACTCTAATTCAGTACTCTGTAATGGGCCATATGGGAAAAGAATCGAAAAAAAGAGTGGATATAGGTATTTGTATAATAGATTCACTTTGCTGTACAACTAAAACTAACACATTGTGAATCAATTATACTCCCATAAAAAGTAAAAAAAAAAATGGCAGAGAATCTGAATACATGCTTTTCTGTAGAAGGCATACAGATGGACAACAGATACATGAAAAGATGCTCAACAACTGCATAATGGAATATTACTCAATCATAAAAAGAAGAAATCTTGCCATTTCTAACAACATGGATAAATCTAGTGTGTACTACACTAGTGAAATAAGTCAGACAGAGAAAGAGAAATACCACATGATCTCACTCATATGTGGACTCTTAACAAACAAATGGAACAAACAAAACAAAACAGAAACAGATTAATAGATACACAGAGCAAACTGGTGGTTGCCAGAAAGGGTGGGTGTTGAGTGAAATAGGTGAAGAGGATTAAGAGGTACAAACCTCCATTTATATAATAAATAAATCATGATGAGTATAAGGAATATATATATATAAACATAAGGAATATGGTCAAAAATATAATTATTTTGCATGGGGACAGATGGTTACTAGATTTATTATGGTGATAATTTCACAATGTATGCAAATGTCAAATCACTACGTAGTACTCTGAAACTAACATAATGGGTAAGTCAACTATATTTCAGTATTTTAAAAAAGCATTGAATATGGCTGTGGAAGAAAACTGAGAAGATAATTGACGGGAGCTGAGCTCTGAGGCCAGGTGTTGGGTGAATCTTCCACATGGATGTTATGGTAAGAAATGGGATGAAGAGCAGGACTATGATCATGGTTTCCAAGTCTTCAGTGAATAAAGGAATGTGACCAGAAAGTCAATAGAAGACAGAAGCAACAACTTCCAAGCATTTCTCTTCCAAGTTTCAACAACTTTCTGCACATTCATGAAGAAAGAACGGCTCTTCAAAATATCATACTTCTACTTTGATCCTGAAATCAGTGAAGGCCGCTAGATAGCAGGTAAAGTATCCCTCTAGAAAATCAAATGAATGAAAAACTTCATTAAATTTGAAGAGCCGCTTTTACTTTTTGTGTATGAAAATGACTCAATTCAATTTGGCAATGGGGTAAAGGATTCAAAGCACGAAAGCAGATGAGGGTAGATATTCACTTGACAAAATAATTCAGATTCCCTTAAATAAGATCCTTTGCGTAAAATATTTTACGAACACATTTTTCATGTGTTCACATTTTTCATAAAATACGGCATACCTATGTTAGGTTATTTTGGCTTGTCATACTCACCAGGCCAAGAAAAAATATATTCTGCATGATTTTTCCAAACAATTTACCACTTCTTTGGTGACTCTTTCAGGTTCCTAATGGCTCAGCAGGAAAACTGCCAAGCTACTCAACAGTGAAATTCTTCAGCAGGTGCAATTAAAATCTCTTCCAGAGGCAAATCTGGAACCGATTTTCTGCCTAAGTGAATGTATTTTCTGCAGGTGATTGTGTGGTGAGTGAATACTTCTGTAATTGTAAAGGAATCTGTTGTGACAATTTTACCATTCTATATAGTAGCGTCCAACATTTTTCAAGCACCCTTATGAGTAGAATATGTACATACATCAAAATATGTATCTATTTTAATAGATTATTTACATGTACTCTTATTAGTCCACACATTAACTATATCAAACTTTAGTTTTTCTTATTTTTCATATGGTAAATAAATATAAATGGAAAGTCTAATAATCCCCACCCCCACACACACACAATGTATTGTATTGTGCACCTCCCCCTCTTTGGAGACCACTTCTGGACAGACTGGAAGAAATTCCATTCATACATATGACTGTTTCCTTCCAGCTATGAGACCACATAGAGGCAGAATCTCTGCCAATAGCAGATATCAATGATGAAAGTGATGTCAATATACAACATATACAGTTGACCCTTGGACAACAAGGGTTTGAACTGCTCGGTCCACTAATATGCAGATATTTTTCAACAGTAAATACTACACTACTACACAACTTGCGGTTGGTTGAATCTGTGGATTCAGAACATGGATATGGAGGAACCACAGATATGGGAAGATGACTATAAGTTACACATGGATTTCTGACTGCTCAGAGGCTTGGTGCCCCTCCACTCATTGTTCAAGGGTCAACTGTATGGTTACAAAGTGATCTAATGATCACTGTTAGGCCGAATCTTCTTTTGAATCAACTTAAAAAGTAGTTCTACATCTTAGAAAAGTATAAAGAAAAAAAGGACCCACTTTGTAGATTAAATACATTCAAACAATAAATTAGTACCAGTTGTTAAGTAGGTGTAAAAATACAGCCAGTGTATTCATTAATTCATCAAATATTAATTGTATGGCCATTATGTACCTGGCTTTCTTCCAAGTGCTAATTATATTGACGTGTATTGTAACCGAGGCTCTCACTTTATATGTGGGAATTACTAAGCAGTGAAGAAATAAATTTCTAAATTATTTTTATATAACACATGAACAGATTGGCACACCTGGCAGTTAAAAATGAGATTGCTGTTTAATTATCAATTCTGCCTCCTAGAGCTAAACCATTAAGTTCCTCAAAGATAAGGACTGTATTTGTTTATTAATATAAACCTGGTAGCACCTAGCATAGTGGCTGGCATGTAGTAAACATTCAATATCTACTTACTGGAAAGGTGGGAGAAAAGGGAGAAAGAGAGAGGAAGAAGGATAAAATGAACTAAAGTCTGAGACCAAATTGTAAGAGCCATTTTATTGTCCCTAAAGCTTGACTGTAACTACTAATGGTGTTTCTTCTGACTTGAAAATACCCATCAATACCCATCAGAAGCATATGGTTGTGCACAGGGAACTAAACTCAATATTTTGTAATAACCTATAAGGGAAAAGAATCTGAAAAAGAAAAGATATTTATATATGTGTATAACTGAATCACTCTGCTGTACACCTAAAACTAAGACAACATTGTAAATCAACTATACTTCAATAAAATTAAGAAAAAAATAAAAACACCCCCAAATTAAACTAAATTTTAAAAAAGCATATGGTCCCCCTTGAAATCCTGTACCTATACTTAGGAACAGTACATAATTCAGGACCCTGAGACTAAAGAGGAGAAATCAGTCCTGAATCAGCCCCAACTGCTCATTTAGAAGTTCATTTACTTTCAGGTTTTATGATAAAATAAAATGTATTTTTCTAATTATAAACATAATATACTTTGAAGAAAATTTGTAAAATACAGGAAAGTAGAATTGAACATTATTATAATCCTACCACCCAGACAGCCACTGTTAACGTTTTATATGTTAAACTAGTACCAAATTTTAAAATCCCTGTGATACAACTTTGTAGTGATATAATGCAATAAGGGGCTCATAAATAACTAAAATGAAAAAAATATAGTGGAGTAATTCCAACTATGCTTAATGACGCAAGACTTAGGACCCTGAAAGAGATTATGAGTTCCTTAAGGAAAGATACCTTGTTCTAGTCATCTTTGTTATAGCCCAGCCATGGGACCAAGCAGTGAGTCTTGTACATATTATACTATTCATTCCATAAATGTTCACTGAATAAATATCTAGAAAGAAAGGGAATCAGCAAATTTTTTTATTGTCAGGACTCTTCCTTCTATGATTACTCACCTGCTCACTTTCCAACTCTTCCCCCAATGACCTTATTTCTATCATTCATTGCCCTGTACTTTAGCTACAGTAATAACAGTTTGCTGCAGCCCAAAAGTGATGCTGTTTTATGCATTCATAACTTTACTCCTATCATTCCCCACCTTCTTCACTTAGCTAACATCTACTCATTCCTCATAATTTAGCTCAGATGTCACGTTCTTCAAGAAGACTCCCCTGACCTCATCATCCATCCCCAGACTAAGCTAAATGCTATGATTCTGGGCTCCCATAGTACCCAATACAAACATCCAACAATGCAGTTGCCACAAAACACGGAAACTAACCACTTATGTATTTGTGTCCGCTCATAGAATGTAAGCTCTTTAAAGCTTCTTTCTTTATAGTCACAAATACCAGCACAGGTTCAATGAATATTTACTGAATGAATGAAAGAATGAACAAACTCATCTCATTCTTTTTTTTTGTCTTAGTTTCTCTCTAATTTACCTCTGGTCAGCTGGTCACCCATAATTTTAATTATCTTAAAAAACAAATGAACAAAACCTCCTCTTGGTCATAAAACACAAATCAAAAATTAAAAACGGCAAACACTGAGTTCTGCTTATTCATCTAGCCAAAAAGTATTCCTTCTTAATATCTTACAATTAATATTTAATAAATAATTAATATCACCACCACTTTCTCCTAATGTCCTCTAAAGCAGAATCACATTTTAATAATCACTCTTTCACAATCACACATATTACTTACTTCTATTCTTCTTTCTCCCTGAAAAGAGATAAAGTAGGTCCTGCCAACTCTTTCTCTAGTAACGTCATCAGGTCTGCTCCTTTCCTTTTCTATAGCCCCTGCCTTTAATCTCTTCCAATTTAGTTTGCTCTAGTTTCATCAAAGGAATAATTTAGTATATCCAAAATTAAACTACATACAAGGAATTTCTATTTTCTACTATACAGTATTTTAATTATACAGAATCCATAATTTTGAGCCTGGCTTTTAAAGCTATGCATCCCATACTCATCTCTACCAGTATTCCCTACCTTGTTTCCTTTCAGAAAACATATTTCCTTGTGTTTCTAGGTATGCATTTCCCATTGAAGCCAAGCAAATATTCCTGCTGTATACCATAGTAAATCTTCAAATTCTTTCATTGTTATCTTTGTACATAGAGTTTTACAGCTTTCCCTATTCTCTTCATGCCTTGATTCATCTTTAAAATCCCTGTTTACATCTCTCTTCCTCTTACAAAGATTCTTTAATTACCCTCAGGTCATACTAATTGCTCCCTTAATAAACAACCCTTCACCATTTGTATTTTACCTGAACTAACAATATTTTAGACCTTACTAGTATGTTGCTCTGTAAGTGTTTGGAAAGATCTTTATGTATGTGCTTTTTTTTGGTAAATTTATTTTATTTATTTACTTTTGGCTGCACTGGGTCTTCGTTGCTGTGCGCAGCCTTTCTCTAGTGGCGAGCAGGGGCTACTCTTCGTTGTGGTGTGCGGGCTTCTCATTGTGGTGGCTTCTCTTGTTGCAGAGCACAGGCTGTAGGCACGCAGGCTTCAGTAGTTTTGGCACATGGGCTCAGTAGTTGTGGCACATGGGCTCTAGAGCGCAGGCTCAGTAGTTGGTGCACACGGGCTTAGCTGCTTCACAGCATGTGGGATCTTCCTGGGCCAGGGCTCAAACCTGTGTCCCCTGCATTGGCAGGCAGATTCTTAAACACTGCACCACCAGGGAAGTCCTGTATGCACTTTTTGATTGTTGAGAACAGGTGTATTTTTTTTTCCTACAGGGCTTAATCTAGCAGCACTCTCATACAAGCTGGCTTCTTAGTAGGTGCTGCTAATTTTTTATCTTACATTTAAGGGAACTCAATAAATTGTCTGAATTAAATTAAATTGAACTGGCTGTTCTTCATCAATAAACTTTACAAGTGATAGTGAAATAAAGGGTAAATTTAAATTATAGTTAGTGTTTAAAATTGGTAATACTTCCTATAATCCTACCCAGCTTATAACATTTGCATGGAGCTTTTGCATATGTATTCAAATGTTACTTCTGCTTTTCAGTCCCAGCCCCGTCTCCATTCCCCTTACCACCAAATGTCCATGTGAAGAAAACCTGAAGCAAACTGAAAGGCATACTAGAGAATATCACTTTTCACATAAGTCCCACTGCTCATATTTATTTACATATCTGGAATGAAGCCACCGTATCAATATTCTTCACATTGAGAGCTTTATTTATGGCCTCCCTATGTCAAAGGATAATTAATACTTTAGACAATTTCTATCACAGAGCTTAACAAATTTACTTACCTACACAACTTAGCAACAAGAAACAATAAAAGAAAATGCCACAGTGTTTCTGCCCATTCTATATTGTCACGAGGCTAATAAAAATTCACTTTTGTGGCAATCCTGTATAAGAAATAAAGGACGTAAAATGCGATTTTGAATAAAAATTTGTATCTATTACATTCATTTTGTATTATTTCTTTTAAAGAACTAAAACCATCAAAAACCTGTTAAGATATTTAGTTAATGGATAAAACAAACTTTATGTTTTAAACAATAACTTACAGGATCAGCAGGTCCACAGAATTCTCGAAATGTCACGGTAGGATTAGTCTGTTGAATCTCCATTGCTACACAAGGGCCAGAATACATTTCTGTCACCATTTCCTATAATATGTAATATAAAATAATATTAACAAACAAGTAGAATTTAATAATCTTTTACTCCTCCTCTTTTAATTGTACCACTATTCTACTGAACTCAAAATGTTAGAGTTATGTTTGACATCTTCTCTACCTGTACCCTCTATGGCAAGCAGTTCCCACATTTTGTCCATTTTTCCTGCAAAAATGTATTTTAGATATGTCCCCTTTTCTCCATTCCTACCACTACCGCTTTTAGTTTAATACTTTACCACTTGACATGTTCACTATTTGAAATTAGCTTCTAGTACATCTTCCTTTTAAAAGGCTCTCTCCCCTTGAACACAGTACTGTCAAACGAACACTTCTAAGGATATAAATTCTAAAGTGTTTACCACAAAGAAACTTATAAAAATCATAATGAGTTCCAGCAATAAGGAAAAACAGGCACCAGATTTATTCTCTCACATTAAACATGTAGAAACTAAAAATATATATATATAAAACAACAGTTTTCAGACACTGGATGACAAACAGCACAGTACTATGATCCCCTAGAGGAGGAAAACAAAAGCTATATAACAGCCCCATCTTACTGCCTGAAGGCTTCCAGACAGTGGGATAGGTAGAGCAAACACAAAAGGGCCCAACATTTTCACTGAGTAGAAGAGACAAAGACTGGAGTTTAGGGAGACCAATGAGGCTAGAATTTGCAGGACAGAATACTACAGGAGGTGGGAGAGCTACAGGAGAGTAAGCTACAGGGATTTGCAGAGAAGTTCACTTGAGTCTTTGACTAAGAGTCTGTGTATGTATAAAGCATACTACCCAAGGCTGAAAAAAGAACTACCAGAAAGCAGAAAATGAAACAATTCACAAAGATAGCACAAGGCTGAGAAGAGTTTGTGCTTCTAACAGCCAGAGTGGAAAGCCCTCATATGATACACAGGGCATCAGGTAGAGTCCTCAGAATGGTACTGCATCATAGTAATTGGCCTAAACTTGCTTAGATATGGAATGCTCTATACCTATCCTATAAAAGCTTAAAAGCAAGTCTCAGAAGGGTCCAATTGATCCCAAGTAACTTGACTGAGTGCCAGAACAAAGTCAAACATTCTTCAAAGGAATACAAAAATACCACGTAACACTGTAAGTTTCACAACATCAGCATATAGTAAAAGCTACCAAGCATGCAAAGAAGTAAGAAAATATGAACCATCACCAGAAGGAAATAAATAGAAACGATGGACGTAATTACAGAAGAATTTTAAAACAGCCACTATAAATAGATTCTATATGCTCAAAATATAGAAGGAAACATGGACATAATGCACAGAAAACAGAAGATATTAAAAAGATCCCAATAGAACTTCTAGAGATGAAAATTACCTCTGAACTTAAAAATACACTTTATGGGATAAACAGGATAAGATTTTGTAGAAGATCAATGAATTTGAAGGCATGCAATAGAAACTATTAAAAAGCAAGCATGGAGAGAAAGAGAAATAAAGAAAAATTTAAAAACTAAAAAGAAAAGACTTGTGGGACAATGACAAGCTGTGTAATTGGAGCCCCAAAAGAAGAAAGGGTGATGAACAGAAATATATTTCAAGAATTAATTGCTAAAAAGAGTTCAAATTTGATGAAACCCACAAACTCACATATCCAACAAAATCAAAGGAGAATAAATGGAAAGAAAAATAAAGTAGGGCACATCATAATCAAATTGGTTATAAAACAACAACAACAAATAAAACAACCCAGTGATAAACAGTAAAAACAAAAACCTCAGAAACATCCAAAAAAAGAAACATAACAGTAGAACAAAGATAAGGATAAAAACAACAACCTATCTAGAATCCTATACCCGGTTGAGAAAACATTTGGAAAATATTTTCCAAAATGAATGAAAAATAAAGACTTTTTCAGAGTATAGGTCTTTAACGTCCTTGGTTAAGTTTATCCCTAGGTATTTTATTCTTTTTGATGCAACTTTATTTTTTATTATTTTTTTTTATGTTGGGGGTAGGAGTTTATTAATTAATTAATTTATTTTTGCTGTGTTGGGTCTTCGTTTCTGTGCGAGGGCTTTCTCTAGTTGTGGCAAGTGGGGGCCACTCTTCATCGTGGTGCGCGGGCCTCTCACTATCGCGGCCTCTCTTTTTGCGGAGCACAGGCTCCAGACGCACAGGCTCACTAGTTGTGGCTCATGGGCCTAATTGCCCCGCGGCATGTGGTCCCTCCAGACCAGGGCTCGAACCCGTGTCCCCTGCATTAGCAGGCAGATTCTCAACCACTGTGCCACCAGGGAAGCCAATTTGATGCAACTTTAAATGGTGATTGTTTTCTTGCTTTCTCTTTCTGATAGTTCATTATTAGCGTATAGAAAAGCAACACATTTCTATATATTAATCTTATATCCTGCAACTTTACTGAATTCACTTATTAATTCTAATAGTTTTTTTTCGTGGAGACTTTAGAATTTTCTCTATATAGTACCATATCATCTGCAAATCATGACAGTTTTATTTCTTCCCTTCCAATCTGGATGCCTTGTATTTCCTTTTCTTGTCTGATTACTGTGACTAGGACTTCTAATACTATGTTAAATAAAAGTTGGGAGAGTGGGCATCCTTGTCTTGGAAGTGAAAGACCTATGCTATGAAAACCATAAAACACTCCTGAAGGAAATTAAAGACAATACAAAGAAATGGAAAGACTGCAGAAATTAATATTAAAATGGCTATATTACCCAAAGCAATCTATAGATTTAATGCAATCCCTTTCAAAATAGCCATAAAGTTTTGCACAGAATTCAAACAAATAATCCTAAAATTTATATGGAACCACAAAGGACCCTGAATTGCCAAAGCAATCTTCAGGAAAAAAAGAACAAAGCTGGAGGTATCGTGCTCCCTAACTTCAGACTATACAACAAAGCTACAGTAGTCAAAATAACATGGTACTGACACAAAAACAGACACATAGATCAAGGGAACAGAATAGAGAGCCCAGAATAAACCCACACACTTATGGTCACTCCACAACAAAGGAGGCAAGAATATACAATGGAGAAAAGACAGTCCCTTTAACAAGTGGTGCTGGGAAAACTGTAGAGCCACATGTAAAAGAGTGAAATGAGAACATTTCCTCATACCATATACAAAAATATACTCAAAATGGATTAAAGGCCTAAGTGTAAGACCTGAAATCAACAATTTCTAGAAGAAAACATAGGCAGAACACTTTAACATAAATCGTAGCAATATTTTTTTTGGATCTGTCTCCTATGGCAAAAGAAATAAAAGCAAAAATAAATATATTGGACCTATTAAACTTAAAAGTTTTATACAGCAAAGGAAACCATTGACAAAATGAAAAGACAACCAACTAAATGGGAGAAAATATTTGCAAATGCTATGACTGATAAGGGGTTGATATCAAAACATAAATAAAAAGCTCATACAATTCAATATCAAAAAAACAAACAACTCGATTAAAGAACTGAATAGACATTTTTCCAAAGAAGACCTACAGATGGCCAACAGGCACATGAAAAGATGCTCAACACTGCTAATCATCAGAGAAATGCAAATCAAAACCACAATGAGATATCACCTCACATCTGCTAAAATAGCTATTATCAAAAAGTCTACAAACAACAAACACTGGTGAGAATGTGGAGAAAAGGGAACCCAAGTACACTCTCAGTGGGAATGTAAATTAGTGCAGCCACTATGGAAAACAGTACGGAAGTCCCTCAAAAAACTAAGAATAGAACTACCATATGATCCAGCAATTCCACTGCTGGGTATATATCTGAAGAAAATGGAAACACTAATTCAAAACCATACATGCATTCCAATAGCAGCATTATTTACAAGAGCCGAGATATGGAAGCAATCTAAGTATCCAACAACAGATGAATGGATAAGATGTGGTATATATACATACAATGGAATACTACCCAGTCATAAAAAAGAATGAAATTCTGCCATTGGCAACAATGTGCATGGACCTAGAGGCTTAGTGAAGTAAGTCACAGAAAGACAAATACTCTATATGTTATCATTCATATGCAGAATCTTAAAAATAAAACAAACACATGTATATAACAAAAGAGAAACAGACTCACAGATGTAGAGAACAAACTAATGGTTACCAGTACGGAGAGGGAAAGGAGTAGGGGCAAGTCAGGGGTATGGGATTAAGACATACAAACTGGCATACATAAAATAAGCAACAAGGGAAAAGAATTGGAAGATGGCGGAAGAGTAAGACGCGGAGATCACCTTCCTCCCCACAGATACACCAGAAATACATCTACACGTGGAACAACTCCTACAGAACACCTACTGAAGGCTGGCAGAAGACCTCAGACCTCCCAAAAGGCAAGAAACTCCCCACGTACCTGGGTAGGGCAAAAGAAAAAACAGAGACAAAAGAATAGGGACGGCACCTGCACCAGTGGGAGGGAGCGGTGAAGGAGGAAAAGTTTCCACACTCTAGGAAGCCCCTTCACGGGCAGAGACTGCGGGAGGCGGAGGGGGGAGCTTCGAAGCTGCGGAGGAGAGCACAGCCACAGGGGTGCGGAGGGCAAAGCGGGGATATTCCCGCACAGAGGATCGGTGCCGACCGGCACTCACCAGCCCGAGAGGCTTGTCTGCTCACCCGCCAGGGCGGGCGGGGCTGCGAGCTGAGGCCGGAGCGCAGGGAGAGGACTGGGGTTGGTGGCTTGAACATAGCCTGAAGGGGTTAGTGCACCACAGCTAGCCGGGAGGGAGTCCGGGGGAAAAGCCTGCACCTGCAGAAGAGGCAGGAGACTTTTCCTTCCCTCTTTGTTTCCTGGGGCGTGAGGAGAGGGGTTTAAGAACGCTGCCTAAAGGAACTCCAGAGACGGGCGCGAGCCGCGGCTAAAAGCGCGAACCCCAGAGACGGGCGCGAGCCGCGGCTGAAAGCGCGGAATCCAGAGACGGGCGCGAGCCGCGGCTGAAAGCGCGGAATCCAGAGACGGGCGCGAGCCGCGGCTGAAAGCGCGGAATTCAGAGACGGGCGCGAGCCGCGGCTGAAAGCGCGGAATCCAGAGACGGGCGCGAGCCGCGGCTGAAAGCGCGGAATTCAGAGACGGGCGCAAGCCACGGCTAAAAGCGCGGACCCCAGAGGCGGGCGGGAGACGTTAAGGCTGCTGCTGCCGCCACCGAGGGGCCTGTGTGCGAGCACAGGTCACTCTCCACACCCCTCTTCCGCGGAGCCTGTGCAGCCCGCCACTGCCGGGTTCCCGGGATCCAGGGACAACTTCCCCGGGAGAGCGCACAGCGCGCCTCAGGCTGGTGCAAAGTCACGCCGGCCTTTGCCACCGCAGGCCCGCCCCGCACTCTGTGCCCCTCCGTCCCCGCCGGCCTGAGTGCGCCAGAGCCCCCAATCAGCGGCTCTTTTAACCCCATCCTGTCTGAGCAAAAAACAGACGCCCTCCAGCGATCTACACGCAGTGGCAGGGCCAAATCCAAAGCTTAGCCCTGGGAGCTGTGAGAACAAAGAAGAGAAAGGGAAACCTCTCCCAGCAGCCTCAGAAGCAGCGGATTAAAGCTCCACAATCAACTTGATGTACCCTGCATCTGTGGAATACCCGAATAGACAACCAATCATCCCAAATTAAGGAAGTGGACTTTAGGAGCAAGATCTATGATTTTTTCCCCTTTCCTCTTTTTGTGAATGTGTATGTGTATGCTTCTGTGTGAGATCTTGTCTGTATAGTCTTGCTTCCACCATTTGTCCTAGGGTTCTATCCGTCCATGTTTTTTTTAAATTTTTTTTCTTAATAATTAATTTTAATAACCTTATTATACTTTACCTTCGTTCTTTCTTTCTTTCCGTCCTTCCTTCCCTCCTTTAGACAACGAATCATCCCAAATTGAGGAGGTGGTCTCTGACAGCAAGATTTAGGATTTTTCCCCATTTACCTCTTTTAGTGAGGGTGTATGTGTATGCTTCTGTGTAAGATTTTGTCTGTATAGCTTTGCTTCCAACATTTGTCCTAAGGTTCTTTCCGTCCCTTTTTTTTTTTCTTTTTCTAAATAAGAAGTTTTTAATTCAATAACTTTATTATACTTTATTTTATTTTTACTGTATCTTCTTTCTTTCTGTCTTTTTTCCTTCTTTCCCTCCTTCCTTCCTTCCTCCCTCCCTCCCTCCCTCCTTTCTTTCCTTCTTGCCTTCTTGCCTTCTTTGCTTCTTTCTTTCTTTCTTCCTTCCTTCCTACCCTCCTTTCCTTCTTTCTTTCCTCATACTTCTACTAATTCCCTCTACTTTTTCTCCCTTTTATCCTGAGCCTGTGGATGAAAAGCTTTTGGTGCTCCAGCCAGGAGGCAGGGCTCTGCCTCTGAGGTAGGACAGCCAACTTCAGGACACTGGTCAACAAGAGACCTCCCAGCTCCACATAATATCAAACGGCGAAAATCTCCCAGAGACCTCCATCTTAACACCAGCACCCAGCTTCACTCAACGACCAGCAAGCCACAGTGCTGGACAACCTATGCCAAACAACTAGCAAGACAGGAACACAACCCCACCCATTAGCAGAGAGGCTGCCTAAAATAATAATAAGGCCACAGACGCCCCCAAACACACCACCAGACGTGAACCTGCCCACTAGAGAGACAAGATCCAGCCTCATCCACCACAACACAGGCACTAGCCCCCTCCACCAGGAAGCCTACACAGCCCACTGAACCAACCTTAGCCACTGGGGACAGACATCAAAAACAGGAGGAACTACAAACCTGCAGCCTGCAAAAAGGAGACCCCAAACACAGTAAGATAAGCAAAATGAGAAGACAGAAAAACACACAGCAGATAAAGGAGCAAGATAAAAATGCACCAGACCTAACAAATGAAGAGGAAATAGGCAGTCTACCTGAAAGAGAATTCAGAATAATGATAGTAAGGATGATCCGAAATCTTGGAGATAGAATGGACAATAGATTGGACAAAATGCAAGAATCAGTTAACAAGGACCTAGAAGAACTAAAGATGAAACAAGCAACGATGAACAACACAATAAATGAAATTAAAAGTACTCTAGATGGGATCAATAGCAGAATAACTGAGGCAGAAGAACGGATAAGTGACCTGGAAGATAAAATAGTGGAAATAACTACTGCAGAGCAGAATAAAGAAAAAAGAATGAAAAGAACTGAGGACTGTCTCAGAGACCTCTGGGACAACATTAAATGCACCAACATTCGAATTATAGGGGTTCCAGAAGAAGAAGAGAAAAAGAAAGGGACTGAGAAAATATTTGAAGAGATTATAGTTGAAAACTTCCCTAATATGGGAAAGGAAATAGTTAATCAAGTCCAGGAAGCACAGAGAGTCCCGTACAAGATAAATACAAGGAGAAATACGCCAAGACACATATTAATCAAACTGTCAAAAATTAAATACAAAGAAAGCATATTAAAAGCAGCAAGGGAAAAACAACAAATAACACATAAGGGAATCCCCATAAGGTTAACAGCTGATCTCTCAGCAGAAACCCTACAAGCCAGAAGGGAGTGGCAGGACATACTGAAAGTGATGAAGGAGAAAAACCTGCAGCCAAGACTACTCTACCCAGCAAGGATCTCATTCAGATTTGATGGAGAAATTAAAACCTTTACAGAAAAGCAAAAGCTGAGAGAGTTCAGCACCACCAAACCAGCTTTACAACAAATGCTAAAGGATCTTCTCTAGGCAAGAAACACAAGAGAAGGAAAAGACCTATAATAACGAACCCAAAACAATTTAGAAAATGGGAATAGGAACATACATATCGATAATTACCTTAAATGTAAATGGACTAAATGCTCCCACCAAAAGACACAGATTAGCTGAATGGATACAAAAACAAGACCCTTATATATGCTGTCTACAAGAGACCCACTTCAGACCTAGAGACACATACAGACTGAAAGTAAGGGGATGGAAAAAGATATTCCATGCAAATGGAAGCCAAAAGAAAGCTGGAGTAGCAATTCTCATATCAGACAAAATAGACTTTAAAATAAGGACTATTAAAAGAGACAAAGAAGGACACTACATAATGATCAAGGGATCGATCCAAGAAGAAGATATAACAATTGTAAATATTTATGCACCCAACATAGGAGCACCTCAATACATTAGGCAAATACTAATAGCCATAAAAGGGGAAATCGACAGTAACACATTCATAGTAGGGGACTTAAACACCCCACTTTGAAAAATGAAAATAAATAAGGAAACACAAGCTTTAAATGATACATTAAACAAGATGGACTTAATTGATATTTATAGGACACTCCATCCAAAAACAACAGAATACACATTTTTCTCAAGTGCTCATGGAACATTCTCCAGGATAGATCATATCTTAGGTCACAAATCAAGCCTTGGTAAATTTAAGAAAATTGAAATTGTATCAAGTATCTTTTCTGACCACAGTGCCATGAGACTAGATATCAATTACAGGAAAAGATCTGTAAAAAATACAAACACATGGAGGCTAAACAATACACTACTTAATAATGAAGAGATCACTGAAGAAATCAAAGAGGAAATCAAAAAATACCTAGAAACAAATGACAATGGAGATACAACGACCCAAAACCTGTGGGATGCAGCAAAAGCAGTTCTAAGGGGGAAGTTTATAGCAATACAAGCCCACCTTAAGAAGCAGGAAACATCTCGAATAAACAACCTAACCTTGCACCTCAAGCAATTAGAGAAAGAAGAACAAAAAAACCCCAAAGCTAGCAGAAGGAAAGAAATCATAAAAATCAGATCAGAAATAAATGAAAAAGAAATGAAGGAAACAATAGCAAAGATCAATAAAACTAAAAGCTGGTTCTTTGAGAAGATAAACAAAATAGATAAACCACTAGCCAGACTCATCAAGAAAAAAAGGGAGAAGACTCAAATCAATAGAATTAGAAATGAAAAAGGAGAGGTAACAACTGACACTGCAGAGATAAAAGAGATCATGAGAGATTACTACAAGCAACTCTATGCCAATAAAATGGACAATCTGGAAGAAATGGACAAATTCTTAGAAATGCACAACCTGCCAAGACTGAATCAGGAAGAAATAGAAAATATGAACAGACCAATCACAAGCACTGAAATTGAAACTGTGATTAAAAATCTTCCAACAAAGAAAAGCCCAGGACCAGATGGCTTCACAGGCGAATTCTATCAAATATTTAGAGAAGAGCTAACACCTATCCTTCTCAAACTCTTCCAAAATATAGCAGAGGGAGGACCACTCCCTAACTCCTTCTACGAGGCCACCATCACCTTGATACCAAAACCAGACAAGGATGTCACAAAGAAAGAAAACTACAGGCCAATATCACTGATGAACATAGATGCAAAAATCCTCAACAAAATACTAGCAAACAGAATCCAACAGCACATTAAAAGGATCATACACCATGATCAAGTGGGGTTTATTCCAGGAATGCAAGGATTCTTCAATATACGCAAATCTATCAATGTGATAAACCATATTAACAAACTGAAGGAGAAAAACCATATGATCATCTCAATAGATGCAGAGAAAGCTTTTGACAAAATTCAACACCCATTTATGATAAAAACCCTGCAGAAAGTAGGCATAGAGGGAACTTTCCTCAACATAATAAAGGCCATATATGACAAGCCCACAGCAAACATCATCCTCAATGGTGAAAAACTGAAAGCATTTCCACTAAGATCAGGAACAAGACAAGGTTGCCCACTCTCACCACTCTTATTCAACATTGTTTTGGAAGTTTTAGCCACAGCAATCAGAGAAGAAAAGGAAATAAAAGGAATCCAAATCGGAAAAGAAGAAGTAAAGCTGTCACTGTTTGCAGATGACATGATCCTATACATAGAGAACCCTAAAGATGCTACCAGAAAACTACTAGAGCTAATCAATGAATTTGGTAAAGTGGCAGGATACAAAATTAATGCACAGAAATCTCTGGCATTCCTATATACTAATGATGAAAAATCTGAAAGTGAAATCAAGAAAACACTCCCATTTACCATTGCAACAAAAAGAATAAAATATCTAGGAATAAACCTACCTAAGGAGACAAAAGACCTGTATGCAGAAAATTATAAGACACTGATGAAAGAAATTAAAGATGATATAAATAGATGGAGAGATATACCATGTTCTTGGATTGGAAGAATCAACATTGTGAAAATGACTCTACTACCCAAAGCAATCTATAGATTCAATGCAATTCCTATCAAACTACCACTGGCATTTTTCACAGAACTAGAACAAAAAATTTCACAATTTGTATGGAAACACAAAAGACCCCGAATAGCCAAAGCAATCTTGAGAACGAAAGAAGGAACTGGAGGAATCAGGCTCCCTGACTTCAGACTATACTACAAAGCTACAGTCATCAAGATGGTATGGTACTGGCACAAAAACAGAAAGATAGATCAATGGAACAGGATAGAAAGCCCAGAGATAAACCCATGCACATATGGACACCTTATCTTTGATAAAGGTGGCAGGAATGTACAATGGAGAAAGGACAGCCTCTTCAATAAGTGGTGCTGGGAAAACTGGACAGGTACATGTAAAAGTATGAGATTAGATCACTCCCTAACACCATACACAAAAATAAGCTCAAAATGGATTCAAGACCTAAATGTAAGGCCAGAAACTATCAAACTCTTAGAGGAAAACATAGGCAGAACACTCTATGACATAAATCAAAGCAAGATCCTTTCTGACCCACCTCCTAGAGTAATGGGAATAAAAACAAAAATAAACAAATGGGACCTAATGAAACTTCAAAGCTTTTGCACAGCAAAGGAAACCATAAACAAGACCAAAAGACAACCCTCAGAATGGGAGAAAATATTTGCAAATGAAGCAACCGACAAAGGATTAATCTCCAAAATTTACAAGCAGCTCATGCAGCTCAATAACAAGAAAACAAACAACCCAATCCAAAAATGGGCAGAAGACCTAAATAGACATTTCTCCAAAGAAGATATACAGACTGCCAACAAACACATGAAAGAATGCTCAACATCACTTATCATTAGAGAAATGCAAATCAAAACTACAATGAGATATCATCTCACACCAGTCAGAATGGCCATCATCAAAAAATCTAGAAACAATAAATGCTGGAGAGGGTGTGGAGAAAAGGGAACCCTCTTACACTGTTGGTGGGAATGTAAATTGATACAGCCACTGTGGAGAACAGTATGGAGGTTCCTTAAAAAGCTACAAATAGAACTACCATATGACCCAGCAATCCCACTACTGGGCATATACCCTGAGAAAACCATAATTCAAAAAGAGACATGTACCAAAATGTTCATTGCAGCTCTATTTACAATAACCCGGAGATGGAAACAACCTAAATGCCCGTCATCGGATGAATGGATAAAGAAGATGTGGCACATATATACAATGGAATATTACTCAGCCATAAAAAGAGACGAAATTGAGCTATTTGTAATGAGGTGGATAGACCTAGAGTCTGTCATACAGATTGAAGTAAGTCAGAAAGAGAGAGACAAATACCGTATGCTAACACATATATATGGAATTTAAGAAAAAAAAATGTCATGAAAAACCTAGGGGTAAAGCAGGAATAAAGACGCAGACCTCTCAGAGAACGGACTTGAGGTTATGGGGAGGGGGAAGGGTGAGCTGTGACAGGGCGAGAGAGAGTCATGGGCATATACACACTAACAAACGCAGTAAGGTAGATAGCTAGTGGGAAGCAGCTGCATGGCACAGGGATATTGGCTCGGTGCTTTGTGACAGCCTGGAGGGGTGGGATGGGGAGGGTGGGAGGGAGACGCAACAGGGAAGACATATGGGAACATATGTTTATGTATGACTGATTCACTTTGTTATAAAGCAGAAACTAACACACCATTGTAAAGCAATTATACCCCAATAAAGATGTAAAAAAAAAAAAAAAATAAGCAACAAGGATATACTGTCAGGGAAATATAGCCATTAATTTTAATAACTTTAAATGGAATATAATCTATAAAAATATTGAATCACTGTGTTGTACACCTGAAACTAATATAATATTGTAAATCACTGATCTTTCAATTAAAAAAAGACTTTTTCAGACAAACAAAATCTGAGAGAATTCACCACCACCAGCCACATACCACAGAAAATGTTAAAGGAAGTACTTCAGACAGAAGAAAAATAATGCCAGACAAAAATATGGATCTATACAAAACAATGGTAAACATGTGGGTAAATACAAAACATATTTCACAGCAACTAAAAAAGAAAAAAATGTAATTGATTATTTAAAGCAAAAATATAAAAATGTATTGCAGAGTTTATAACATATATAGATGTAAAATGTATGAAAACAGCATGTAGAATAGGAGAGAAGAAATGGAAGTATACTCTTTTAGGGTTCTTAACTCTATATGTGAAGTGGTTTAATGAAAAACATGGTCAAAGAAAAGTGCCTCTCACAGTGTCTGAAACATTCAATGAATGGAACACTTCAGGCAGAAGTGAAAATACATATAAAGCCTGGAGGAAAAAGTACAGTTGGGGTATATGAAGATCAGTAAAGGAGCCATGGTATCAGGATCTGAGTGAGACCAGAGGAAAGCAGTTAAGAGACGAGGCCAGATCATGGAGGGCCATGTAAACCATTTTAATGACTTTTGAAGGTTTATGATACATAATGCCAAAGTAAAATAAAGGCAATTTATTACAGAATATTTAAATATTAATCCAAACTCAGTCATCATGCCTACTAGAAGTGCCAGAAGTTAAAGGAGGGAGAGGACTTCATAATTAATATGGTACACAGAACCCTACTCATTAGAATCCCTAGATGTATGCCCCTGAAGTCACTTTACTATTTCACAAAGGTCATATGAAATTGATTTTTATGGATAATTATGTTGAGTAGGCTTTTCTGTCTAATGAAATTGAAGTACTGCCTACACATAAATGTCAAGAGCCAAGTTGTCAGTAGGGGTAGAAGAAGACATGAGCATGTTATCCAAAAACAGAAGTGTAACTTTTGTCCACCTTTCTTTCACCTGTCTCTCTTTCAGTATTAACAACAAATACCAGTAAAACGATAAACATAGAGGGCTGCACAAAATGCAAAGAAAAATGTTGAAAAAAGGACTCCATCAATAGCAAAAAGTGTTCCTTAAAAAATGGACTTGAGAATTCTGTTAACAGATTAAGAGAATTAATTAATTAAAAGAATTAACAGAATTCTCAAGTCACCTAGGTTTTTACTTAAGCAAAACACTGTCGAACAAAAAAGCACTTGTTTCCTTCCTTAATAGCCCTTTGACTACCATCCTTAAGCAGTTGCAGTGGGATGTCTGATTTAATCTCTCTCCTCACCAGGACATAAGCTCCATGAATGCAGGTAGTGTGCTTTTTTTGTTCATTTCTGTCTCCCTAGTAGCCAACACATTGTACGGCCCACAGGAGATACTCAATACATGTGTGGTAAATAACTGGATCATGATAACTCTATAAGATAGGAATTATTACCTTTTAATGACTGTAAATGCTGAAACAGCAAATTTAACTGTAAATGATCAACACAGAATCTACTATAAAGATTCTCAGCTACAGTAATAACAATAATAGTAGTAATAATAAAAATAGCTAATATTTACTAAAGCAATAGTCTCAGTATGTGAGACTGCTTTACATGGTTTATTTCATTTAATCACAATAACTTCATAAAGTAATAGTGTTGTTTCTATTTTATATATGGGTAAACTAAGGCTTAAAGAAGGTAAATAACTTCCATGGTCACACAGCTGGTGGGTGTGTTTGGGATTTGAACTTTGCATCTGACTCCGTAGCCAAAAAAAAACAACAACAAAGGAAACTGAGGTCAGGAAGCTGTAAGCTGTTGCAATGAATTTTGGGAAACAGGAAAACTTTACAGTTTCAAGCAAGTAACATGGGAAAACCTAGAACTAGAGTAGAATTATTTAAAAATATCTGGTACAACAGTGTCAGTGATGCTGTACTATTTCACACTACATATTCTACATTTCACACCCTTACATCTTTAAGTTCAAAACAATAAAATGGATGAAACCACTAATATGACCTTATATATCTTATTTCTTTTATAAGTAAGAATCTGAAGACAAAGAGGGTGAAGTGCTGTACTAAAAGTCAGAGTAAGAATCAGATCACCTGTTTTTGTTTCTTTAGACTATGTTGCCTCTTAAGATTATTTTTACATGGCCTACTTTATAGAATTAAATAAATCTCATAAAATTAAGAGACATCCAGTATCAGCATTTAAAAACTTACCTCTTCCTTGAACTTAAAACTTGAGTCCTAAATATTAACTGTCATGAAAAATAAGAGACCCAAGAGGAAATACAACAACCACAATAGCAAATGAGACCCAGGATTTGCTATCTGATTCTTGCTATCCCAAACTACCCAATGTAAGATATCACAATCATATGCATTTCTAGTATACGAATACAGACCATCATACAACTTCCTTTGAATGAAATAGTCAGAATCATGAAATGGGAAAAGAACTTTAAAAGAATCAGAGGCTATATACCATTCATAAGAATATATTTACTTCAATAAAATATTACTGGGATGAAAACACTCTTTCCCTTTGGGGAAAATGTTCAAGGAAACAACATTTCTTAGCATAAATAAAATTTTATATCATATAAATGCAGTAACATCTCAAAGATACCTGGATATTGATATATTCTGGTTCATATATATATATAGTGCATTCTCCCATTAAGATACTGCTACAAACCAATAATCTGAAATACTTGTTTTCAGCGGAATAAGCCATTTTAAGCTGAATAAAAATCATAACCATTACTAAAAATTACTCACAAGACTAATAATTACTCTGAAATAAGGTAGTTTTTCCCCTTCCAAACAGTCCCTCTGTTCCTTCTCCTAAGTAGGTTCTTTTACTAATATTACAAGATTTAAATAGTAATTATAGACAATAGCTTACTGAGAAGATTAAACCGAAGTACATCAATATCAATCATTCTGGGCTGTCCTGACATTAAAGTATAATATTGCTATTGCCATTCAAATTCCTGATTTCTCAGGGGAAATGACAAATACACTCAGTGATGTTTTTATCTTTATCTCCAGAATCCCAAGATCAAAAAATTCTAAGAGTAAATGTATGGTATGGTATTTTCAAAGCACAGTATAGCACAGAAATATAATGTTGTACACATGCAACATATAATGTTATAAACCAATGTTACCTCAATAAAAAATAAAAGAAAAAGATGAGGCTTTTTTTAAAAAAAAAAAGTTTTTTACCAAAGGGAAATATGGCCTACCTCAGATATGTACATAAAACATTAATGTCCTCAACTACTACTTGCTACCAAATTCAATACTACCTGATGTTGTATGAGAATGTAACTCAGGATCAAGGCTACTGTAAGATATGCCTCCACGAGTCTGTTCATCTTATGTACAATAAAACTATAATATAATGTGCATTAATAAAGGTAGTTTCTTCTAACCATATTTTTTAAAAAGCCAATCAAACACACAAAAGAAGGAAAATGTAAAAAGGGAAGATTTAAGAAATGGAAAACATCTGTCACTGGCTGAATAAATGATGTTAAGATAAGAACGGTGGAGGGGACCTTCAAGATGGCGGAGGAGTAAGATGTGGAGATCACCATCCTCCCTGCAAAATACTTCAAAAAAAAAATCTCCACATGGAACAACTCCTACAGAGCAACTCTGAACACTGGCAGAAGACCTCAGATTTCCCAAAAGGCAAGAAACTCGCACCTGGGTAGGGCAAAAGAAAAAGCAGAGACAAAAGAATAGGGACAGGACCTGCACCCCTGGGAGGGAGCTGTGAAGGAGGAAAAGTTTCCACACACTAGGAAGCCCCTTCACTGGTGGAGATAGGGGGTGAGCTGGGGAGAAGCTTCGGAGCCACAAAGGACGGCACAGCAACAGGGGTGCAGAGGGTGAAGCAGAGAGATTCCCACACAGAGGATCGGTGCCAACCAGCATTCAACAGCCTGAGAGGCTTGTCTGCTCACCTGCTGGTGGGGCTGGAGGCTGAGAGATGAGGCTCCAGCTTCAGAGGTCAGATTCCAGGGCGAGGACTGGGGTTGGCTGCGTGAACACAGCCTGCAGGGAGTGTGTTCACCACAGCTAGCAGGGAGGGAGTCCAGAAAAAGTCTGGAACTGCTTAAGAGGCAAGAGACAAATGTTTCGGGGTGCACGAGGAGAGGGGATTCAGATCACTGCCTAAATGAGCTCCAGAGAAGGCTGCGAACCACGGCTATCAGCACAGACAGCAGAGACGGGCATGAAACGCTAAGGCTGCTGCTGCCGCCACCAAGAAGCCTGTGTGCGAGCACAGGTCACTATCCACACCTCCCCTCCTGGGAGCCTGTGCAGCCCCCCACTGCCAGGGACCTGTGATCCAGGGACAGCTTTCCCGGGAAAACACATGGTGCACCTCAGGCTGGTGAAACGTCATGCCAGCCTCCTCCGCTGCAGGCTCGCCCTGCATTCTGTACCCGTCCCTGCCCCCGGCCTGAGTGAGCCAGAACCCCCTAATCAGCCACTCCTTTAACCCCATCCTGTCTGGGCGAAAAACAGATGCCAGAGGGCGACCTACACGCAGAGGCGGGGCCAAATCCAAAGCTGAACCCCAGGAGCTGTGCAAACAAAGAAGAGAAAGGGAAATCTCTCCCAGCAGCCTCAAGAGCAACAGATTAAATCTCCGCAATCAACTTGATGTACCCTGCGCCTCTGGAATACCTGAATAGGCAATGGATCATCCCAAAACTGCGGCAGTAGACTTTGAGAATAACTGTAGACTTGGGGGTTGCTTTCTGCATCAATTTGTTTCTGGTTTTATGTTTATCGTAGTTTAGTACTTAGAGCTTATTATCACTGGTAGATTTGTTTATTGATTTGGTTGCTCTCTTCCTATTATATATATATTTTTTCTTTTTTTCCCTCCCTTCTTCTCTTTTTCGGAGTGTGTGTGTGTATGCTTCTTGTGTGATTTTGTCCGTATAGGTTTGCTTTTACCATTTGTCCTAGGATTCTGTCCGTTTTTTTCTTGTTCTTTCTTGTTTTAGTATAGTTTTTAGCGCTTGTTATCATTGGTGGATTAGGTTATTGGTTTGGTTGCTCTCTTCTTTCTTTTGGATTTTTATAACATTTTAATATTTGTATTTTAATAATATATTTTAATTATTTTATTTTATTTATTTAGTTTTTCTTTCTTTTATTTTTCCTCCCTTTTCTTCTGAGACATCTGGTTGACAGGGTCTTGGTGCTCTGGTTGGGTGTCAGGCCTGAGCCTCTGAGGTGGGAGGCTGACTTCAGGACACTGGTCCCCCAAGGACCTCCCAGCTCCACATAATATCAATCGGCGAGAGCTCTCGCAGAGATCTCTGTTTCAACACTAAGACCCAGCTCCACTCAATTACCAGCTCCACTCTACGACCAGGATGCCCATGCCAAACAACTAGCAAGACAGGAACACAACCCCACACATTAGCAGATAGGCTGCCTAAAATCATAATAAGCTCATAGACACCCCAAACCACACCACCAGATGTGGTCCCTCCCATCAGAAAGGCAAGATCCAGCCTCATCCACCAGAACACAGGCAGCAGTCCCCTGCACGAGTAAGCCTACACAACTCACTGAACAAACATTAGCCACTAGGGGCAGACACCAAAAACAACGGGAACTACAAACCTGCAGCCTGCAAAAAGGAGACCCCAAACACAGTAAGATAAACAAAATGAGAAGATAGAGAAACACATAGCAGATGAAGGAGTAAGGTAAAAACCCACCAGACCAAACAAATGAAGATGAAATAGGCAGTCTACCAGAAAAAGAATTCAGAGTAATTATAGTTAAGATGATAAAAATCATGGAAATAGAATGGAGAAAATACAAGAAACGTTAAACAAGGACCTAGAAGAACTAAACAGCAAACAAGGATGAACAACGAAATAAATGAAATTAAAAATTCTCTACAAGGAATCAAAAGCAGAATAACTGAGGCAGAAAATGGATAAGTGACCTGGAAGATAAAATAGTGGAAATAACTACCACAGAGCAGAATAAAGAAAAAAGAATGAAAAGAATTGAGGACATTCTCAGAGACCTCTGGGACAACATTAAATGCCCCAAAATTCAAATTATAGGGGTCCCAGAAGAAGAAGAGAAAAAGGACTGAGAGAATATTTGAATAGATTATAGTTGAAAAATTCCCTAATATGGGAAAGGAAGTAGTCAATCAAGTCCAGGAAGCACAGAGAGTCCCATACAAGATAAATCCAAGGAGAAACACACCAAGACACATATTTATAAAGCTATCAAAAATTAGATACAAAGGAAAAATATTAAAAGCAGCAAGAGAAAAGCAACAAATAACATACAAGGAAATCCCCATAAGGTTAACAGCTAATCTTTCAGCAGAAACTCTGGAAGCCAGATGGGTGTGGCAGGACATATTTAAAGTGATGAAAGGGACAAACCTACAACCAAGATAACTCTACCCAGGAGGGAGGGAGATGCAACAGTGAGGAGATATGGGGATATATGTATATGTATGGCTGATTCACTTGGTTATAAAGCAGAAACTAACACACCATTGTAAAGCAATTATACTCCAAAAAAGATGTTAAAAAAAAAAGATTACTCTACCCAGCAAGGACCACATTCAGATTCAATGGGGAAATTAAAACCTTTACAGACAAGCAAAAGTTAAGAGAATTCAGCACCACCAAACCAGCTTTACAACCAATGCTAAAGGAACTTCTATAGGCAGGAAACACAAGAGAAGGAAAAGACCTACAATAACAAACCCAAAACAATTAAGAAAACGGTAATAGGAACATACATATCGATAATTACCTTAAATGTCAACGGACTAAATACTCCAACCAAAAGACACAGAAAGCTGAAAGCATACAAAAACAAAACCTGTATCTAGGCTGTCTACAAGAGACCCACTTCAGACCTAGGGACACATACAGACTGAAAGTGAGGGGATGGAAAAAGATATTCCATTCAAATGGTAATCAAAAGAAAGCTGGAGTAGCAATTCTCATAACAGACAAAATAGACTTTAAAATAAAGAACATTACAAGAGACAAAGAAGGACACTACATAATGATCAAGGGATCAATCTAAGAAGAAGATATAACAATTGTAACTATTTATACACCCAATATAGGAGCACCTCAATATATAGGGCAAATGCTAACAGCCATAAAAGGGGAAATCAACAATAACAAAATAATAGTAGAGGACTTTAACACCCCACTTTCACCATGGACAGATCATCCAAGATGAAAATAAATAAGGAAACACAAGCTTTAAAAGACACATTAAACAAGATGGACTTAATTGATATTTATAGAACATTCCATCCAAAAACAACAGAATACACTTTCTTCTCAAGTGCTCATGGAATGTTCTCCAGGATAGATCGTATCTTGGGTCACACATCAAGACTTGGTAAATTTAAGAAAATTGAAATCGTATCAAGTATCTTTTCTAACCACAACACTATGAAAGTAGATATCAATTACAGGAAAAAATATGTAAAGAATACAAACAGATGGAGGCTAAACAATACGCTATTAAATAACCAAGAGATCACTGAAGAAATCAAAGAGGAAATCAAAAAACATCTAGAAAAATATGACAATGAAAACACGATGACCCAAAACCTATGTGAAGCAGCAAAAGCAGTTCTAAGAGGGAAGTTTATAGCAACACAATCCTACCTCGAGGAAAAAGAAAAACCTCAAATAAACAACCTAACTTTACACCTTAAGCAATTAGAGAAAGAAGAACAAAAAAAACCCAAAGCTAGCAGAAGGAAAGAACTGATAAAGATCAGACCAGAAATAAATGAAAAAGAAATGAAGGAAACAATAGCAAGGATCAATAAAACGTAAAACTGGTTCTTTGAGAAGATAAACAAAATTGATAAACCATTAGCAAGACTCATCAAGAAAAAAGGGAGAAGACTGAAATCAATAGAATTAGAAATGAAAAAAGAGAACTAACAACTGACACTGCAGAAATACAAAGGATCATGAGAGATTACTGAAAACAACTATATACCAATAAAATGGAAAACCTGGAAGAAATGGACAAATTCTTAGAAAAGTACAACCTTCCAAGACTGAACCAAGAAGAAACAGAAAATATAAACAGACCAATCTCAAGCACTGAAATTGAAATTAAAAATCTTCCAACAAACAAAAGCCCAGGACCAGATGGCTTCACAAGCGAATTCTAACATTTACACAAGAGCTAACACCTATCCTTCTCAAACTCTTCCAAAATATAACAGAGGGAGGAACACCCCCAAACTCATTCTATAAGGCCACCATCACCCTGATACGAAAATCAGACAAAGATGTCACAAACAAAAAAACTACAGGCCAATATCACTAATGAACACACATGCAAAAATCCTCAACAAAATACTAGCAAACAGAAACCAACAGCATATTGAAAGGATCATACACCATGATCAAGTGGGGTTTACCCCAGGAAAGCAAGGATTCTTCAATATATGCAAATCAATCAATGTGACAAACTGTATTAACAAATTGAAGGAGAAAAACCATATGATCATCTCAATAGACGCAGAAAAAGCTTTTGACAAAATTCAACCCATTTATGATAAAAACTCTCCAAAAAGTAGGCATAGAGGGAACCTACCTCAACATACTAAAGGCCATATATGACAAACCCACAGCCAACATCATTCTCAATGGTGAAAAACTGAAACCATTTCCACTAAGATCAGGAACAACAAGGTTGCCCACTCTCACCACTATTATTCTACATAGTTTTGGAAGTTTTAGCCACAGCAATCAGAGAAGAAAAATAAGTAAAAGGAATCCAAATCGGAAAAGAAGAAGTAAAACTGTTACTGTTTGCAGATGACATGATACTATACATAGAGAATCCTAAAGATGCTACCAGAAAACTACTAGAGCTAATCAATGAATCTGGTAAAGTAGCAGGATACAAAATTAATGCACAGAAATCTCTGGCATTCCTATACACTAATGATGAAAAATCTGAAAGAGAAATAAGGAAACATTCCCATTTACCACTACAACAAAAAGAATAAAATATCTAGGAATAAACCTACCTAAGAAGACAGAAGATCTGTATGCAGAAAACTATAAGACACTGATGAAAGAAATTAAAGATGATACCAACAGATGCAGAGATATAGCATGTTCTTGGATTGGAAGAATCAACATTGTGAAAATGACTATACTACCCAAAGCAATCTACAGATTCAATCGCAATTCCTATCAAACTACCAATGGCATCTTTCACAGAACTATAACAAAAAATTTCACAATTTGTATGGAAACACAAAAGACCCTGAATAGACAAAGCAATTTTGAGAAAGAAAAGCAGAGCTGGAGGAATCAGGCTCCCTGACTTCAGACTATACTACAAAGCTACACTAATCAAGAAAGTATGGTACTGGCACAAAGACAGAAAGATAGATCAATGGAACAGGATAGAAAGCCCAGAGATAAACCCACACACATATGGTCACTTATTTTTGATAAAGGAGGCAAGAATATACAATGGAGAAAAGACAGCCTCTCCAATAATTGGTGCTGGGAAAACTGGACAGCTACATGTAAAAGAATGAAATTAGAACACTCCCTAACACCATACACAAAAATAAACTCAAAATGGCTTAAAGCCCTAAATGTAAGGCCAGATACTGTAAAACTCTTAGAGGAAAACATAGGCAGAACACTCTTTGACATAAATCACAGCAAGATTCTTTTTGACCTACCCCCTAGAGAAATGGAAATAAAAACAAAAATAAACAAATGGGACCTAATGAACCCTATAAGCTTTTGCACAGCAAAGGACATCATAAACAAGACAAAAAGACAACCCTCAGAATGGGAGAAAATATTTGCAAATGAAGCAACTGACAAAGGATTAGTCTCCAAAATTTACAAGCAGCTCATGCAGCTCAACATCAAAAAAACAAACAACCCATTCCAAAAATGGGCAGAAGATATACAGACTGCCAACAAACACATGAAAGGATGCTCAACATCACTAATCATTAAAGAAATGCAAATCAAAACTACAGTGAGCTATTACCTCACACCAGTCAGAATGGCCATCATCAAAAAATTTACAACAATAAATGCTGGAGAGGATGTGGAGAAAAGTGAACTCTCTTGCACTGTTGGTGGGAATGTAAATTGATACAGCCACTATGGAGAACAGTATAGTTCTTAAAAACCTAAAAATAGAACTACCATATGACCCAGCAATCCCACTACTGGGCATATACCCTGAGAAAACCATAATTTAAAAAGAGTCATGTACCACAGTGTTCACTGCAGCTCTATTTACAATAGCCAGGACATGGAAGCAACCTAAGTGTCCATTGACAGATGAATGGATAAAGAAGATGTGGCACATATATGCAATGGAGTATTACTCAGCCATAAAAAGAAACGAAATTGAGTTATTTGTAGTGAGGTGGATGGACCTAGAGACTGTCATATAGAGTTAAGTCAGTCAGAAAGAGAAAAACAAATACCATATGATAACACATATATATACAATCTAAAAAAAAAAAAAGGTTCTGAAGAACCTAGGGGCAGGACAGGAATAAAGACACAGATGTAGAGAATGGACTTGAAGACACAGGGAGGGGGAAGTGTAAGCTGGGACGAAGTTAGAAAGTGGCATGGACATAGATACACTACCAAATGTAAAATAGATAGCTAGTGGAAAGCAGCCGCATAGCACAGGGAGATCAGCTTGGGCTTTGTGTCCACCTAGAGTCGTTGGCTAGGGAGGGTGGGAGGGAGACTCAAGAGGGAGGTGATATGGGGATATATGTATACGTATAGCTGATTCACTTTGTTATACAGCAGAAACTAACACACCATTGTAAAGCAATTATACTCCAACAGAGATGTTAAAAAAATAAAAATAATAGGTAATAGCTAAATTCATAAGCCCTAAGAATTTGAGATGAGGTAATAAATTTAATTGAAAGCATACAAATTGTCATCAAAAATTGTAGCATAGTCAGACAGAAAAAGACAAACATCGTATGATATCACTTATATGTGGAATCTAAAAAAATGATACAAATGAACTTCCTTACAAAACAGAAACAGACTCACAGATTTAGAAAACACAATTACTGTTACCGAAAGGGAAACGGGGGTGGGGAGAGAGATAAATTAGGAATTTGGGATTAACATATACACACACTACAATATATAAAATAGATAACCAACAAGGACTTATTTTATAGCTCAGGGAACTCTACTCAATATTCTGTAATAACCTGAATGGAAAAAGAATCTGGACAAGAATAGATATATGTGTATGTATAACTGAATCACTTTGCTGTATACCTGAAACTGACACCACATTGTAAATCAACTATACTCCAATATAAAATGAAAATTTTAAAAATTTAAAAATAAATTAATAAAAAAATAAGAACACATTTTAAAATTTCTTCCATTTAAGAAAAGAAAGAGCATAACTCTAAAATCAGGAAGCTAACAAGATTAAAGTTCGATAACCTACAGCAAAAGAACACTGGTTCCTCTAAAGAAGGGTGGATCACTACCAGTATGCTGAATGCAAAATATAATATCTCATTATTGGTCTTTACTATGTAGGGCTAAATAAGACAAAGGCTCAGGTCATTTCTTAAAGTAGGTTGAAAGGAAAGGGCATAGAGAAGTGAGGAGAAGGGAATCTAGTTTCATTGTCAGGAATAGTGAACTTTATGCAAAAAAAAAAAGCCAAAATTCTCTATAAAATAATGTGGGGGATGAGGCAGGCCACCAGCACAAACGTATCTAATTTGATAAAAGGCGAAAGAAACTAACTTTGATTAAATATCTATCATGTATTATTTTAAGAAACAACATTCAGTTTATCTGAATATAGTCTTGTTTTCAAGAATGAATTTCACTGCCCTCTAAACAACTCCCTTTAAGTCTAACCATTTCTTCAGTCTCTATCGCATTGTCAGATGATTCTATCTGCATTTGTAGCATTAAGTAGACACTAACTACCGCTATGAAGTTACATTAAGAACTATTTGCTCTCAACTTTTTAAAGCATTTTGGACAGTCTTCCACCCTGAGAATTTTATAATGTTCATAGATAATATCAAAATGTGTCAATATCTCAGCAAAGTGTTTTTTTGATTCCTGTATATTTTTGTTTCATAAATGAAGTAGCATCATATTTTTAAAACTGACCCAGTGGCTCTGAGGGATAAAAAATGCCTCAGTCACTGGTATGATCAGTTGGCAATTGGCAGAATCATGAATACTTCAAGCAATACTTTCATGATTATAAATTATACTGAGATCTACAAGATTTGAGATACACAAGTTGTCTTCAGTACCAATGCTTTACATTTATTTTGATACTTACGTTATACTCAGACACGACTCCTTTATAAATTTCATAAAACTCTTCAACATTAACTCGATCCATGTTGAACTATATTTAAAAAAAAAAAAAACATAAGCCAACCAACACAACAGAATGAGCCACACTTTGCACTCAACATTTATGATCTCTTGGATATATTTCCTTTAAAATGTAAACCTTGAACAAATTAAACAATCTTTGAAGAAAAAGTGTTAAAGTGTTAAAGTTCAGATCATCAATAACAAATTATTGTTTATTAAAAATAAAAAATTATTTATAACATTTGAGTACTTAAATATATCAAGCATTGTTCTAGGTCCTGTAGGTACATCATCTCAGTTAATCATAAAAATCACCCTACAAGGTAAGTAATGTTAATAGCCCCCATTTACAGATGAGGTGAAGACTCAGAGGGGTTATGTAGCCTTCAGTACTTGGCATTCCATCTTAAGCAGTTTGATCTCACTGACCATACTCTCAACCACTACACTCTACCTCGCTGAATAAAACCTCATTCCTGGTACAGAAACGACGTATGTATCTATACAATGTAATGTTGTTTATCGATAGATTAGTGGCACAAATAAGAAGCACAGGGAGATCAGCTCGATGCTTTGTGACGACCTAGAGGGGTGGGATAGGGAGGGTGGGAGGGAGGGGATATGGGGATATATTTATACATATAGCTGATTTGCTTTGTTGTACAGCAGAAACTAACACAACATTGTAAAGCAATTATACTCCAATAAAGATGTAAAAATAAATGAATAAATAAATTAAAAAAAAATTTTTAAAAGAAAAGTTCTTCAAATTTTGCAGAGGGGGCTGGAAATAATACCCTTTTCCTCCCAAGCATTCAGAAAAATCCCTAGTCTGGCTCATAATAAAGCACTGACACCATTCATCTGGAAATCCTACTCCTCTTCAAAAAGAATTGTCAGAATATGCTAATAAGGTAAACCTACATGAGTCATTCTTATCCAGGCTGGATTCAAACTCAGAAATAAAATTTCATTAAGTTCTACCATCTCAAGAACCAGAACCTTAAATTTTTAAAAAATAGCCTCAGACTTCCCAATTTTGTTTTCCTCCCCACTTTGCTTCTTTATTGTTGCCAGGATTGAAGATCACTAAGAAGTTTCTGTCTACCAAGACAACAGTTCAAACTAGGAAGATTTATTTTCATAGGCAACATAACTATTACAGGGAGGGAATTTTGTTTGATTTCAGTATATTATTTGATATTCATACAAATTCTTATATTACTAACACCATGAAATAATAACAGAAAATATAATTTATTAAATACTTAGTAACTTGTACTGGAAATTCTACAAAGTATTGTGTAGGGTTATTTCATTTATTCCATGAAATAATCCATTGAGGCAAATAATATTCTCATTGCCTAGCTGAGAAAACTGAAGATAAGAATGCTTAAAATCTGGCCAAGTTCACATACCTAGAAAGCAGAAGACACGTGATTCAGAAATAGAGCTTTCTGATTCCAAAAATCACAACACGATTGCCACTAAACTACCATGCCTCCCCCATAAGTTCAATTGATTCTTTTTTTTTAATTATTTTTTTTCACTGAGCACCTACTATGGACAATCACTATTCTAGGTTGTAGGCCTAGAGTTAGATCAATGATTAATTCTAAAATTTCCACAAGGATTACTACTTAAGGAGGCTTAGGTCCTATAACCCTGCGACTACATCACCAAGCTAATACTTTGAGAACATTTTGGCTAACAATTTCATTATAGTCCTGGCTAAGATTCTTCAATTACTAACTTCCTCATCAGTCTCCAAGTTGTGCCTGATAACTCTGTAAACTAGCTGATATTTCTGATCTTTTCTCAGCTTATTAACGTTCCCACCAATCTGGGATACAAAATAGGCAGAACCTCAGTTAGTGTCCTGACCTCTGATCTTGGGTGATCCTAAGACTTCATAGAAATCAAAAGCAGTTCCTTTTCAGAAAAAGAGCAAATAAATTATATTGGTAAGAAAATTCTTTCCAAAACTGGCATTTCACTGTCATAATAATGCAAACTTTCTGGCCTTCAAAAATTGTAAAATGTAAAGACAGACTAATTAAAGATGATTTTAAACCCTAAAACAACACTAAAAAAATTTTTAGAGGTATAAGTAATAAATCGATAGTGGAAATAAAATGGAATCATTAAAAAAATCCCCATTAATGCAAAAAAAAGAGGAAAAATGAAACAAAAACAAAAAACAATTGTAAAATGTAAATTATTTGATTCCTATAATAATTTGTGCCCAATTTATCATCAAATGCACTGATAAGTATAGCACAAAGATATAGAAGGACTCTAGAAATTAATATTGTTTCTTCAGTGAAGGGTTTCCTAAAAATGTGCCAGCAGGGCAATTTTGAATGATTGTGGGCTCCGGAGATCCAGTGGTATGACTGCCGAGAGAGGGGCTGAAATGTGCTAACTCCAAAGAAGATCCTGAGGGAAACCCCAGAAACCAGCAAAGGTCCTGGGAAAAATCTGAATTGATTCTCTTCTTAGTCACAAATCCAGACAACAGAAAATTCATTATAACTACTTAGCTTAATTCTATATTTTGTTTGGAGGAACTAAATGTATTGTTTCAGTCTGCATTTATTTTGCAACTAAAGTTCCAGGAATTACATAAACCTGCTTTATAAGCTTAAATTAGATGTACCATTAGAATATTAGTTCTCTTAGTGAGAGATTATATAGGTAAAGTCAGTTCCAAAATATTTTTTTACTATAAGGTTATCAAGTTCAACAAATATATCTTTTTATTTTTAATGCATTGAGTTCACAAGTACACAGAGAAAATTCAGTGTAAAAAATTTTCAAGCATACTTCAAAAAAAAAACACATTTCCTCAGTAAGTTATGACCCATTGCAAACTACCTACCATCTGCATAGCTGAAATTTCAAAACCTGCATCTCGGATAGCCATCAGAATCTTTCCCAGCAGTCCTGAAAATACAGAACAAATGAGGGCAAAAAATATAAAATTTCTAAGGCATTTTAGTTTCAGAGAAATGCAAATTTTCTATATCAAATTACTTTGCTTACATTCTATAGGAAGGAATCACATATTTCTGAGGGAAACTAAACCCCTAATACTGTAATCCCATTTGATTCACTTAGTAAAGTGCTTCAGGAATACCAACAATGATCTTGAAGATTAAGCAAAAAACTTTTAAGTTACTATTGCCTGTAAGGACCCTGAGGGCTAGTGATGTAAAGAATATGAAAATCAAACAATTAAAGTAATATTACCAAAAAAAATGAAATGTTCAAGTACCAGATACAGAAGGAGTTCACAGGAGCCGTTCAAAGAAGGAGAAATATCAAATTATAACTGAAGAGGGGAACAGAAGCTTCAAGGGGATATGAGAACATGAACTGGCCCTTAAAGGCTATAGGTAGATGGCATTATATAGGGACAGAGGTATAAAAAGAGACAAGGCATAATTCTGGGAAAAATGTGAATATGTGTACAGAATAGTAAGAAGTCAAAAAAGAAAAAGATAAAAAAGGAAAAGAGATTTAATCCAAATTGATAAAGGCCTTAGATATCAACATGAGGAATTTGGTCTTTATCCCACGAATAGCAACATTTATAATGGTGTTTGTAGACTCTGGAGGTCTAGAACTGATTTTTTAGATTCCATTAGTCTCTATAAAAATCTCCTAAGTTTCTTTTTTTCAAGTGAACTAAAATTCTCTCTCTCTCTCTCTCTCTCTCTCTCTATCTCTATCTCATACACACACACACACACACACACACACACACACACACACACACACACACTCCATATTCTGGATCATCTTGATGTTCACCTAATAACCCCAAAAAAACAAGTAGTATCAGTGCCCGAATGTGCATTTTTATTTACTATCTTACTGCTGCCAAATAGGCTATTTTAATTGTAGCTGGCTGAGGGATGAAAAAAAAAAAAAAAGACAAGGACAGATCTATTTCTTAAATGATATGTTTGTACCAAGTGAAGGCCAAATGATACCATAACATGCTGTAGAAACAAAGGTTTCTCAGAAGTTTCAAGAGTAGAATAGGCCCGGTGGTGCAGTGGTTAAGACTTCAAGCTCCCAATGCAGGGGGCCCGGGTTCGATCCCTGGTCAGGGAACTAGATCCCACATGCATGCTGCAACTAAGAGTTTGCATGCCGCAACTAAGGAGCCCACCTGCTGCAACTAAGACCCAGTGCAACCTAATTAATTAACTAAAAAAATAAAAGAGTAGAATAGGTCTGTGTCAAACTCAGAGCACTTAGTACCATATTCACGTTGAGCTTACTGATTACCAGCAAACATCTTTTGTCACATTAATGTTAACTTAAATTTTATCCATTTTATAGTTTTGTTTGTAATGAATTTGTAAACTGTTTTAGTTATACAATTTTATGTGCAAGCATTTATATTTAGTTGTATATTTAAGTTACATTATAATTAAGATATTTTATGTCAACACTGGGAATTCATGAGAAAATTTTTCCTTCAAAAGAAACACTGCCAAAAAAAAAAAAAAAAAAAAAGAAACACTGCCAAAAGAAATGGATCACTGAAAATGTTGAACAGGAGAATACAGGATAAATACAGTATTTTAGGAAGACTACTAATGTAATAATAATGGGCAAGCTGGTCTGAAGAAAAGAATAAGGGATAGAAAGAATAGCAAAGGCCGTTGAAGTCATCTACTGTGCTGACTAGACTTGGATGGCAGTAGTAGAGAAATAAAGAAGTAATGAATATAAGATATTTCCAAACAAAAAGTAACAAGACTAAAGTAACAAGACTCAAGTGAACATAGAGTGGGAACATGAAGGAATAAAGGTTTTGAGTCTAAGTAACTAGAAGAATGATAGCACTTTTAAGAAGAAAACAAGCTAAGAAACCAAATTAAGAAAAAAGTGAATGATTCTGGACATAGAAACAGAATTTTAGAGCAGAACGCTAATCAGCATTTGAGAAGACAGTATATCCAACGGCAATAAAAATCATCAAGGAATGAATGAATAAACTCCCTACACTACATTGGTAATATGGGGTTGTATTCCAATAGACAGACAGATACAATGAGGCTACAGAGAGGTTAGAGCTGAAGTGATGAGAATAGATGACTACTTGTTTGACAAAAAGAAGGGCAAAAGCAAAAAAAGGGAGGAATGAGTTTTGAGAAAATATCTAAAGTTTGGGGACATGTAAAAGAATACTTGCAAAAGAATAAAGAAGGAAAATATTACAGTAGTATCAAAAGGAGGAGGAAATTCTTAGAATACAGGGATAGTTAAGAATTAAAGGAGATTAAGCACCTTGGAACTAAGATAAATCCTTTGGCTTAAGCAAGATGGTATGATGATATTAAAGAAAGTCATATCAACAGAGTGTTAGGAAAGAGAAGTTACATAACCTATTAGTAATCTGTACCAAACACTCAGATGGCATAGGACACAGGAATGTTAACCAAAATTCCAGGTCTTTTATCAATAGGAAAAGTATAGACAAAAGTTAGGAAAGAAGAAAGTAAATTAATTATTGGGGGCTGAGCCCTTTCATATGAAGTTATTCCACTTAATCCTTAAAGCAATACACTAAAACAGGGGCTACCATCCCACCATAAGGTGAGAATATATGAAGATTTGGAGAAGACAAATAACTTGCTCAACGTTACAAAATTAGTGGGTCTCCAAATCTCACTGTCTTTCTGCAAGTTTCAATAGAAAAACAGGAATGTGTATATGAAAGCCTGATATGTAAAACTCACTAGACAATATAACCCCCTGAGGCAAGGGCCGTGCTCATTTTAGGACTCATTTTATCTCCAGTGACACTAGCAAAGTGTCTAGCATGTAGTTAACAAATATTGTTCACTGAATTACAAAGTTAATAAAAGAAATAACCAAAGGAAAAAAGTCACAGCTCTCTGACTGATCCAAGTCTGAGAAACTCTAAAGCTCTTCAGAGCACAATTAGAAAATACCAGAAAATTGTAAAGGAGTAATTAAAATTAGAGAAGGGAAAAAAAATTTTAATTTTTTGGTTTAACAGTTTGAGAGAAAAAGTTCATACTGGCCTCATGGCACATACAAACATTAATCCTAATGAATTCAAGGTAAATGTAAAAAAAATAAAGGCAATTGATTAGAAAAACATATAGGTGATTATATTCATGATATAGGTAGCCTTTTAAAAAGGAAAGAAAAAGGTTGGTTCCTTGGTGTAAGCTTCAATTCCAGCTCTGGATAGACTCACCCTCCTCCAATATGCAATCTTTTTTCATATCTTTTTCCATATATTTATTCCTTTCTACTTGGTCCATTTTTCCTCTCACCCTCACCATCAGTCCACCTTCTAAGTCTTTCCTCAGTGTCTTCTGAAGCCCTGAAGTATTTTGAACAGTTACCTTTATGCCCTCAGTCTCAGTTACCCCACCACAATCTCTCTTACTTAGAATTTAATCTTCATTTACCTGCAATCGTAGCAGGTTAAAGGCTTGCCTCCTTTTCCCCCTTGCTATGATTTAAATTTTTGTGTGCCAACCAACTTCATATGTAGCCCAATATGATGGTATTAGGAGGTGGGGCCTTTGGAAGGTGCTCAAGTCATGAGGCTGGAGCCCTCATAAATGAGATCAGTAAAGGCCGAGATTTTAGATGGATTAATAAAACAAGATCCAATTATATGATATTTATAAGAAAGCAAGTTTAAATATGAAGACACAGGTAGGCTGAAAGTAAATGGATGGAAAAATATATACCATGCAAACAATAAGTATAAGAAAGTTGTAATGATTATATTAATTTCAAATAAAGTAGAATTTATGGCAAACAGTATTACACAGATAAATGTCCCAAGAGGCATTGGGAGACAATACTTTAGACAGAGAGCTAAAAGAAAACGGATATTCACGGCAAAAAGAGCACTGAGCAAAGGTACAGAGAGGTAAAACAACATGGTTCTTTTGATGAGGGGAAATGAGACAGAAGAGATCATAGGAGAGGTGGTAGAAGCCACTGATAGAAGGACTTCTGGACCACAGACGGAGGTTTGAATTTTACCCTATAGGCCAGAAGTTCCCAAAACATTTTGGTCTCATGGACCCCTTAGCTCTTAGAAATTATTAAAGACTCTAAAACACTTTTATGTAAATAGGTTATATTGATAAATATTTGTTGTATTAAACAGCAAATTTTAAAATATTAACTTAAATATAACCAAAAAATTTACATTTTAACATAAATACAATTTTTATGAGAAAAATGACTATTTTCCAAAACAATAAAAAAATCAGTGAGAAGAGAGATATTGTTTTACATTTTTTAAAATCTCTAATGTCTAATTTAATGAAAAGCAGCTGCATTCAACTTTCAACCTGCTGTTATGTGTTGTTTGCTTAAAGTATATTTAGTTGGAAAATGGTGTAGTATTTTAATAGCCTTTAATATAATTGTATATATTCTTCTTCACTTGACAAGTGGTAGTTTCTTAAAAGCTCACTGCAACATATAATTTCAAACTTCTACCAACGACCTTTTTTTTAACCCTGTTGCATTAAAATCCACTGGTCAATCTTGTACTTTGTATAAATCTTTTTTTTTTTTTTTTTTTTTTTTTGCGGTACGCGGCCCTCTCACTGTTGTTGCCTCTCCCGTTGCGGAACACAGGCTCCGGACGCGCAGGCTCAGCGGCCATGGCTCATGGGCCCAGCCGCTCCACGGCATGTGGGATCCTCCCAGACTGGGGCACGAACCCACGTCCCCCGCATCGGCAGGCAGACTCTCAACCACTACGCCACCAGGGAAGCCCTTGTATAAATCTTTTATCCATGCATGATTTTATAACATCATACACATTGATCATTTGGAAAATATTAGTTCACTGAGTTATGCAGATCTTCCAAATGCTGACTCTCTATTATACCACATCAAAAGAAAAAAAAAATCCCATTTGTTAAATACCACCAACTTCATCAGAATAATCTAAGTATTGGAAAGCTGTTGAGTTCAAGGTGGTGCATACAGTTTTCCAAGTTCCTAACTCTAATTTTTATTTGTAATTTTATCTTCTTTTGGATTTTTTTCTTGGGCAACAACTACTGTCAGTTGTCCTTTCTTTTAAATGATAGGCTTATTTTAAAGAAAATGCCAGCCAAACATCCATATCTGAATGACCATAGTTTGTGAGTCATTCTTTCAAGTAAAAATGGTATTCTATGAAAAAGGCATTTAGTTCAGCTCACAACTCAAACAACTGTACATGTGCTTTTCCTAAAGATAGCATTATATTTCAGTATGTATCAAAAGTGCTTCATGTATACTTCCCACTTCTTCACACAGAATATTAAAAATATTTTGACTTGAGGGTAAAAAATTAATAAAATTAATAATTGTTATTGTTTCATCAAGGACACTCTTAAGTGAAAGTGGCTTTTTTTCTGCAAATGCAAGATGGTTAAAAACACACTACTAGTACACTCTGCTGCCAGTATCCTGCTTTGTTCTAAGACACCAGCAGTTTTACCCACTGTTGCTTCTGCACCATCAGTCCAAATGTCAACATATTTTAAAAGGCAAATAAATTCTTAGTACTTATGAGATTTGATCTCAAGGATGCCTAAAAGAGGTCTTATTTATTATAATAAAGAAAATATTTTACATGATTACATAAGAATCCTGATCTAAAAAAAAAAAAAGAATCCTGATCTAAATATGAAAGTAGTATTTAGCTCTATGCATTAACTAACACAAAGAGAAATGTACAATCTATATCTATTCTAAATCTATAATCATATTAAACTATGACTTGTGGGATGTAACATTTGAACAGAATAATTCTATTCACAAATAAACCAATAAAATTATAGTCCAAGCAGCACTGACATTGTGCCAAGAACAGTCAGACCTGAGTCAAGGATACTGCTTTTTTTATATTCAGTTGGTTATGTGCAGAGGCAGGACAGAGAGGCATTTAAGAAACCTGTTCTGTGTTTAACAGCTTGAAATGACGAAGTGTCAATAACCATAATCCTTTACTTTGTTCTAGACAGAAAATGTTCAGGTGACTGAACAAATGACAATAACTATGTAAATGAAGTAGCAAAAGAAAAAGTAAAATTGCATGCCCCACAGCAAACATGTTCAAAAGGGTCAAACAAAGCAGATGGCTTATTTTATTTGGCTGGTGTTTGCATAGTTAATTTGTTTTTTAATAGTTTGCTTAGAACTCCATGAATGCTACCTAAATGTTTCGAGTGTCAAATCACCTCTCCATCTCTACTCTTTCACATACTTAGTTCATATCCTGATACCTTTTATCTGAATTGTTCTAAAGCCTTTTTAATAAGTGGCCACCCTGTATCCAATCATCAATATCAGACATCTATTACTTTGTCTTTCTAAAACCTCTTGCTTCTCCTGGAATTAGGAGCCCTCATTCTCTTTTAGGAAAACTAAACCATTTGACTGGAAAGGGAGTTGCCATCTTCTTACGTGACCCTATAACCATGGGCCTCAGCCAATGGTCAAAAGGTGGACACCAGACCTAAACAAGGTCAATCATAGCACTCTGCTCCCTGGGCAAAATAATTCACCCAGGAATTGGCCTAGAATTGGCACAAGCCAATCAGAGTCCTTCCCTGGAATTTTTTTTAGCTAGAACAGGGGAGAAAAAAAAGTTCTTTCCAGTGTGTTTCTAAGTATATGAGTCTTGCATTGCTGGAAACCCAACCTCTCTCTCAAGGTGCTGTTAAAAGCTAATCTGCAAGCATGAAATTGATAGTCAAGAGAAGCACATATGAAAGCCATAGAGAACAAGGATGTTGAACAAGTCTCCCTAAGCCTAGCTCGACCCCTATTCTTCTTCCAGCCCTAAAATGAGACAAACAGGGAATTCAAGTTGGGTTTCAACCAGTTGTACCAACAGTGTCCTCATTAAGCCCACATTTTTATGTAGGATTTTTTATATAGGAGGTGACACACTGTACCCCGAGAAAGAAAGGTTGTAGGAGAAAGGGTGGAGAAAGAAGAAACAGTACATTTTGAAAGCTGTGGTATTCTTATGGGTGTTGATTCTGACAAAAGAATTACAATCAGCAAATATCCCAGAAAAAAATCCTATGAATAGCCAAATGATCAAAAACTGGGATTAGAAGATCCCTCTTTCTGTCTATAAAGTTCATAAAGTGATCATGGTTGGAGAGTGGAAGAAAAGTAACTGACAATAAAATATTCAGGTACATTGAAGTTCAAACAGTATTTTTAGAAATAGCAGACTTAACAGTTTAAATAAAAATAGACTTGCACCAAGTAATGGAAACAAAATTGCAAGGCAATCGAATGAAACAGGCACTTTAACATTCACTGGTATCAATAAGATAAAAAGGACAGTAAAGGTTTTCATAATATAACATGGTTTGCACACTTGGAAGAAAACAAATGGGCACCAGGCTTATATGCTCCAGGATGGATGCACAGGTACCACATAAGGTACCCTGGGTCACCCAAGCAGGTATAATGAGGTGCTAATATAATGTCTAAGGCTTTTTTAGGTATGAATGCAGCCACATTATTAGAGTCTTGAGGATTGGGAAAAGCTTCTCCCAAGAGTTACTGTGAAAATCTGGCTTGAATTTAAAATGGAAATAAAAATGGATTTTTTTCCAGTTTTAAATAAATACATAAATTGAAGTACAGTATATATTTTTGAGAATCCATTTTTTTCTCCCTCTGACCTGTATCTGGTCAGGGTAAATGAATCAATGTTAACAGATCTGCCTTGATTTGGCTCTGTTACCTATCGTCATCCCTGCAAAGAAGGCCACTTAGACTGAAAGGCAGCCCTTATGAGTTGAAATAGGATTATATTGCTCATAATAACCTTGAGTTGAAAACGAGTTGTTCTCTCTTTCTTTGCAGCTGCCAAAGAGGAGTAAAACCTCCCACAGTGTGGCACAGAGAGGAAGACCATCAACAATGACTACATATGAGATATTTGGCCAGGGACCAAGTGTGTCAATTTACTCTCCAGGCCACAGATGTAAGGGCTGGTAAATAATCCAGTCTGAAGAGACTTCTCCTTTGCCTATCTCAGCCTAACCTCTCTATGGTCTCAGTTTCTTTCCTTGTCTATAAAAGATGGTAATGCCTACCTCATAGAGGTTTTATGAGGATGTAATGTGTCTGTATATGTAAAATTCTTAGAACAGCCAGGGGCATACAACAGCACTAGTAGCTAATGACAGCAGCAGTAGAGTAGTACCAGAGCCAAGAATAGCCTGAGTTAGGATGCATAGCTTTGCTTATAGAATGAGCACGAATTTAATTTTTAGCCGTACTGTTAAAATGCAAGCATTTTATATGTCTCGTTTCAAAGAGAATATTGTGTAACCGGTACACCGCAAGGAGGCTAATGCTAGTGCCCAGGTCACACCAAATGAGATAGCTGCAATGACTGATGAGAAGCAGATAACAGGGTCAGGGCAATACCCAGCTACAGGCACAACAGGGCCTGGCAAACCCACCGGTTCTCAGGAGAAGGAAAGCCACTGTTGTCTAAGCCAGCAGTGCCTGGCAAACATTGCGATACAAGTTAAGGGAAGCAGAGCAAGAAAAGAAGGAAGAAGGGGGTCCTTACACAGCACTTGACAAAACAAGGCCTCTCTCTCCCACTACGAACCCCTAGAAATATTTGAGGTGCACTTTGTAGAGCGCTCGAGCCCTATCTTAGATGAGCGTGTGCATCAGTGAAACAATTTCTGTAGATTCATAAGGAATATGTAAAACTTTAAGCAGAATTTGAAACAGAAAGTTTGCCTGTAAAAACCCCTCCCAGGGGAAAAATGACAAGATAACACTTTATATTATGTATTACATCAGATTTTTGAAATAGGGACTTGGTCCAGTGGTTGAGAATCTGCCTGCCAATGCAGGGGACATGGGTTCAAGCCCTGGTCCGGGAAGATCCCACATGCCGCGGAGCAACTAAGCCCATGTACCACAACTACTGAGCCTGTGCTCTGGAGCCCACAAGCCACAACTACTGAGACTGCGTGCCACAACTACTGAAGCCTGGGCACCTAGAGCCCCTGCTCCACAACAAGAGAAGCCACCACAATGAGACGCCGTGCACTGCAACAAAGAGTAGCCCCCGCTCGCTGCAACTAGAGAAAGCCCATGCACAGCAATGAAGACCCAATGCAGCCAAAAATAAATAAATAAATAAATTTATTTTTCAAAAAAATATAATGTAGCAGGTATTCTCATAGACATGCAACAATATTTAATTGTTATCCTCTTTCTGGAGGATAAATTGGGATTTACTAAAAACTTTAAAATGTTTTTATTTGATGTAAGAATTTCTTGAAATTATTCTAAGGATAACTTAGGTGTTCACAAGGATTTATATAGGAAAATGTTAACTGCAGAATTATTAATAATAAAAATTTTAATTATAAATAATAAAACAAGAAAAAGATAAAGAAAAGTATATTCCTATAACTGACTATTATTCAGACTTTAAAATTATGTTTTCATAGATTATCTAATTGTGCAGAAAAAATTCAAAATACAATGTTAGGTTTAAAAAGTGCAATATAAATTTATATAAATTGGATAATTCCAATTCATTTTATAAAACTAGTATTACCTTAATATCAAAATCAGAGTACAAAAATAAAACACACATCGATAACCCTCATGAATACAGATGCAAAGTCCTTAACAAAATATTAGCAAATAGAACCCAGCAATATATAAAAAGAACTATAGTTCTTTTGGACAACAAGTGTTGTTAAAAAAATATATATACCAATGTCATCTGCTATATTAAAAGGCTAAGGAAGAAAAATCACATAATCATATCAATTGATGCATAAAAAACATTCAAAAAAATTCAACACCCATTCATGATCAAAACTCTTAGAAGAAAACTAGAATAGATGGGAACTTCCTGAACTTCATAAAGAGCATCTACAAAAACAAAAACAAAACAACAACAATAAAACCACTACAGCTAACATTATGCCTAACAATGAAAGACAAGAATGTCCATTCTCATTGCTCTTATTTAATACAGTGCTGGAAGTTCAAGCTCCTGCAATAAGGCAAGAAGAAGAGAAGGTGAGAGGAAGGGAAGGGAGGAAAGGGGAGGAGATGGGAGGGGAGAGGGGAAGGAAAGGGAAAGGAAAATGGGAAGGGAAGGGGCAAGCAGATCAGAATGGAAGAAATATAAATCTCTTCATTTGCATATGACATAATTATCTAAAAAAAGAAAATAAACTACAAAAAATATTCTAGAACTAATGACAGATTTCAGCAAGGTTGCAGGACGTAAGATAAACATACAACAATCAATTAATTATCTCTATATTAGAAATAAATAAGTGGACACTGAAATTAAAAGTATAATACCATTTATAAATAGCTCAAACAGAAAAAAATTACTAGGTGTTAATCTGACAGAACTTGCACAGGACTTGTATATGAAAACTACAAAATGCTGGATGGAAGACCTAAATAAATGGAGAGTCATATAGTGTCTATCATTTGGAAATTAACATAGTACAGATGTCAGTTGTCCTCAAATTGATAAATGGGTTTGGCACAATTCCTATCAAAATCCCAGCAAGATATTTTGTAAATACAGACAAGATTTTCTTTTTTCTTTTTTTTTGGCCGTGCTGCATGGCTTGTGGGATCTCAGTTCCCCGACCCTGAACTGAACCCAGGCCCCTGCAGTGAAAGCCCAGAATCCTAACCACCAGGTCACCAGGGAACTCCCTAGACAAGATTATTTTAATATTACAAGGAAAAATAAAGGAACTAGAATAACAAACAATTTCCAAAAAAAGGTAGGAAAAGTCAATCTACCCAATTTCCTGACATATTAGGTAGCTATAGTAATCAAGACTGTGTAGTACTGGCAGAGTGGCACACACATAGATCAATGGAGCAGAAGAGAAAACCAAAAATGAATATGCCCTGCTGATTTTTGATAAAGGTACAAGAGCAATTCAGTGAAAGACAGATAGCCTTTCCAATAAACCCACTGACATGGCCGTACAAGGAAAGTTAGGAAATACAGTCTCTGACAGGACAGTCACTTATCAGAAACAAGCCTACACTGTAGAAGAACAAATTTAGGAAGAATAGCTAGTCTTCTCTCTCGTGTGTATTGTACATGCTAGTCATATTATTCCTGCAATCCTCCGAACAGCCCTATGAAGAAAGTACTATTATAATGTTCATTTTATAGATGTTTACTTTCTCTACTAAAAGGTTAAAACAACATGCCCAAATAGCTAGTAAGTAACAGAACTGAATTTTAAACACAGTTGTGCTTGCCCCCGATGATCTGAGATTGCTAGATTACAATAAAATAGGCAAAATATTTAATTGGTTTGTATAAATCATTCAATTAAATAATTCATGTATATTAAAGAGTTCAGAACATACCACCCCAAAATATGTTGCTCTGGTATACTATTTTGACTTAAGGCAGCGTATACAAGAAAAACACTGACCTTCCTTCCTTTTCTTAAAAGTGAGATAAAATTCCCATAAGAAAGTTGTCCTCCCTATGCCAGAAGGAAAGCAACATTCTCATTACTAAGGATAAGAAGTTGAGATCAAGAGAATTCTATACAAACAGACCTTGTTAAAATAATTCTTATCTTCCTTTAACCTCCCCACATAGTTTAGTCACTTCTCCACAATAGGCACTATTGTCTCTCTTTTTTTTTCAACCTAATATAAAAGCAAGTAGGTTTTTTCTATTTCTTTGGGTCTTCATTTCCTTATGAAGGAAAACTTGTATTAAAAACGTATTACAGGGCTTCCCTGGTGGCGCAGTGGTTGAGAGTCCGCCTGCCGATGCAGGGGACACGGGTTCGTGCCCCGGTCCAGGAAGATCCCACATGCCGCGGAGCAGCTGCGCCCGTGAGCTATGGCCGCTGAGCCTGCGCGTCCGGAGCCTGTTGCCCGGCAACGGGAGAGGCCACAACAGTGAGAGGCCCGAGTACCGCAAAAAAAAAAAAAGAAAAAACTTGTATTACATAAATTTGTATGCTTTTCTCCTGTTGATCTATCTGTCTCATGTCAATTTAATTCTCATGCCCAGCCAAAAAAACTAAGAGGGTAAGAGTTTGCCTCTCCTACAATATACAAAAAAAAAATTTATTTATGTGTGCTACTTATATTTTTTGATCTTCTGAATATATAATGTAAAACCAGTAACAGAAGAATATAGAATTTTTATCTAGTAAATTTTGGATTGTTCAGAAGATCATCACCCAACTTACTGATTTTTCAATTTAAGGTTTCCTTCCTTCTTACCATTTTGAAGCTTAACAAATTTGAAGGAAAAAAGACAGGAAACAATTGATCATTTTACTATTTGTTTGTAGTTCTAGAAAACTGTTTTATAGAGAGAAAATAGTTAAGAGCAAAGTTAAGTTGTTAACAAGGTAAATGGACAATATTCTTCAAAATTATGACAAAATTGGTTTTCACGTTTAATAATCTAGTAGTTTCAATTTTGCCACCAAAAAATATTTTCTGTAGAAATAACTTATTCTGATGTTAAGGTCTTTCCTGGAGTTGTGATATCTTCCCTTGATATTATAATATCTATACTCTACAGTAAACTGTACACTTGAAAGCAACCTTGCAGCCAATGAACCCACCCTTATACTGTGGAAAAGCCTGAAAAACACCTTTACTATGAATGTTAAACTTACTCCTTGCAATAATAAGGTATAAACATCCCAAAACAAGACCTTATTCAAAGAAATGAGTGCCCATGAAAAGGACGTTTTGGTGAGCAAAACAACTTACAAAACTCAACGTTAAAGAAGCAGCCAGTGTAGGAGTGTTCCCTTTTCTCCACACCCTCTCCAGCATTTAATGTTTGTAGATTTTTTGATGATGGCGTTCTGACTGGTGAGAGGTGATATTGATGGGAATGCAAAATTGGTACAGCCACTATGGAGGTTCCTTCAAAAACTAAAAATAGAGCTACCATATGATCCAGCAATCCCACTCCTGGGCATATACCTGGAGAAAACCATAATTCAAAAAGATACACGCACCCCAATGTTCATTGCAGCACTATTTACAATAGCCATGACATGGACTATGTCCATCAACAGAGGAATGGATAAAGAAGATGTGGTACATATATAATAAAATAATGCCATTTGCAGCAACATGGATGGACCTAGAGATTGTCAGAGAAGTCAGAGAAAGACAAATATCATATGATATCACTTATATGTGGAATCTTAAAAAATGGTACAAATGAACTTATGTACAAAACAGAAATTGAGTCACAGATGTAGAAAACAAACTAATGGTTATCAAGGGGGAAAGAGGGGAGACATAAATTGGGAGACTGGGACTGACATATACACACCACTAGATATAAAAGATAACTAATGAGAACCTACTGTATAACACAGGGAACTTTATTTGGCTCTCTGTAGTGACCTATATGGGAATGGAGTCTAGAAGAAAGTGGATATATGTATATGTATGGCTGATTCACTTTGCTGTACACCTGAAACTAACACAACATTGTAAATCAACTGTACTCCAATTAAAAAAGAAAAAGCAGCCAGTCTGTTGTACAAGACAACTCATCACAACCTGGATGATACGCTCCACAATACTGATACTAAATAGGGGTGGGTGAGATATAAAAATGGCGGATTAAGAAGTGTCAAAAGAAATCTTGCATTTTACTTCGGTAGGATCTGTGAAAGAAAAGTTTTAATCTTGATACAGCCAAGAATGCATGAACTATACATAAACAGATGTTGTGTTTAATATTAATAACCAATTTAAATCAAATTGGAGAAATCTGATTTCTTTTAAAATTTAAATCTAATGAAATAAAAGACATTTTAACTAAAAAATAGGGCTGGTGTGTCATTAAAATGTAATTAGTGTAAAGCCAAGTTAAAGCTAGAGATTATAAGAGTTTAAGAGTTTAATGTTCAATGCCAAAATACAAAAGAAATCACAAGCATTACTGAATTCAACAGAAGGAATTTAGTACTAATCCTAGCAAACATGCATAACAAATCAATTTAGGCATAAAAGCCAGGTGGAAAAGCTTTCTGTTTCCTAGACAGCAATATGTTACTAGGCAATACCACTTCACTGACAATCTTCCAGTAATTTTTAATCCGATGAAAAGATAAACCCACAGATCAGTTTGGCTTCAAATGTCTGTTACGATTTTTTGCTGGCTAGTAAGCAAAAATATTGTAGAATCACATTAAACCAATTGCAGATGAGAGTCTAGATTCAGCAGAATTGTTAAACTGAGAGCTAGTAAGGCACTTAAGTCTCAAAGGATCTCAAATTAATTCATTAGCTGATCATAATTTATTCCAGTAGCAAGTAGGCTTATAAAATAGAGACCTAATTCATCTAATAGCATTGCTGATTCTGCACTTGCACCACACACCCAGATCTAAAATGCACATTTTCCTTACCAATGTCCTAACAACCACAATCTGTAATTCCTTACAAAGCAATAAAAAGAGTAACCAATATAGCTTTACAGATGTACCCACAATATGGTAACTTGGTATATTAAAATTCATCATAACGTAATTAAGTGAGTAGAAAATAGTAAAGGCAGGCTCCACACCAATGCAGGAGCAACAGAGAAGACCCACAGGATCTAAAATCTCCAGGAAAAGGCCACCAATAACCCCTCCTTACTGGGAAGACAAGGATGGGCTCAGCATAGCAAAGGAAGCCAAGAACAGCTAGCATGGCTGAAATAAGAGCACAATTTTAAAACAAGCACAGTCCAGGAAAAACATAATAGGGTACCAGGATGACAAGGGAGAAAGTGAAAATTTAGTATTAGGCAAATGGGTCATCAGAAGCCCAAAGTTAATGCCAGGTTACCACAGAAAACAAGTTAATCACACAATCACAAAGCAATGTTACGTTTTTACAGCACAGGATACTGCCAACTTCTAGGTAGGGGGAGATCCTTCCTAATTTTAAAATAGGCCAGCCCCTCTTCTGGAGGGTGGAGTAAGCGCAAGTCCCACTGGAAGTTGACTTCATGTTTGCAGGAGATTTTTATGAATTATACAAGTGCTATACATGTTATAACTCATCAATGGAAATCTGTTAGTTTTATAGGAAAGCACAGTGAAAAAGACTGAAAAAGTAAATCAAAACCATGGATCCATAAACTCTAACATGAACAAAACAAAGCAAATCTTTTCCCTTTCTTAAAATTAGTTCTGTTGTTTTGTATCTTTTTTCTAAAGACATATAAAGGAAAAGATTCTCAAAGCTTGTCTTTTGCACAATTTTCAAAATTATGAACATTTACTTTCTTTATTCCGGTTATCCAAAGTCACAGTTAAGGAGATCACAAATTTAGACATCTTACTACAAGAACATGGTTTCTTCTGTTGATTTTAAATGGCTCTGATTTCCTCAGCTGGCAAGACCTACATTGTCACTCACAGGCTTAAAAACAGACGTAATGCCACAACATGGGCCACAAATTTTATATAACTCTTACTCCTCGTCTGCTGGAAGCACATACTGTATGCACTGGGTATGGGCCTCCATTTTTGTTCTATTTTCCAGCATGTCCTTATGTAGGGGGCAGCTTTGCCATCTAGTGGTTCTCAAAATGTGATCCCTGCATAAGCAGCATTGTCCTGACCTGGGAACTTATTAGAAATGCAGACGTACCGAGTCAGACACTCTGAAGGTATAGCCCAGGAATGTGTATTTCAACAATCCAGATCCAGTGATATGGATGCTCACTAAAGTCCGAGAACCATGACTAGGAGCAAGATCTCTGAGGACAAGAGAATTTCACAATAACCATTCTCCTGGCCATGAACAAGGGGAATGTTATCTGAAAAGCTTATGATTTTAATTTTCAGTCCAATTCTTCCTTAATCCTTCTACTCCAAACCTGCATCATCTTAAAAAGGAAGTCATAAAGGTATTAAATTCTCAAGTTTTGACTTTTTGGTCTTAATTTCCCCTACCCTCTCTCACATAATTTTTAAGAGCATTCCTCATTGGAAAACATGCAAAATGGAAGTAAAAGGGTATATGGTGAAAGTAAATCTCCCTCCCATCCCAGAATCTCAGTCTTTCTTCTTACGGGAAATCACTGTCAGTAATTTCTTATATATTCTTCTAGAAATATTCAACGTATGTACAAATATATGGATGTGGCCTTTTTGTTTTTAAGGAAATAAGAACATACTATACCATCTATTCTATGCCTTGCCCAATTTCTAAATATTTACTGTAAAATATAAAATGTATATGTTTTATGGTAAAATATATAACAGATATGCTCAGTTTTATAATATTAAAGTGAACATATATGGTAACCTCCACTCAGGTCAAAAAAAAAAAAAAAATCAGAACATTGCCAGGACCCTAGAAGCCCTCTGGGTGCGCCTCTCCAATCATCACCCTCTCTCCTCTCAGAGACTACCTGACTTTGGAATAACCTTTTCCATGTATTTCTTTTTTCTTTACTACCTACATATGCATTCTTGAAAAACATAGTTGACTTTTGCCTATATTTAAACTTATGAATAGCATCATATGGCTTCTAACTTTCTATGTCTTATTTTGTTCAACTTCAAGATTGTGAAATTCATCCATATTGTTGTGTTCAGCTGTTTGACAGAGAAGGAAGAACATGCCACATTGTAAACAGAATCTCTGAATGGTAGAAGTGATTTTTAAAACAAACATTTTTCTGTATTCCTATATTTTATGTAATGCATATTACTTCTGTTAATACAAGATAAATTCCAATAAACGTTACTAAGACAAATTCCCGGCTAAAACTCAGCTTGACCCACCTCTGTATCTCTTTGATGTCTATTCCTTAAAAGGAGCATTCTGGTATTTTCAATGCCTAAAGAACACAGTTCCTAAAGAAAACATTCAACTTTAATTACGTATCAATGTAAGATCTTAGAGTGATGACTTTTCCTAAAGATCTCAAATTGGTTTTATATATATTACCCAATTTATCCTCACACCATAGTTGTTAAGAATTTAAGGCATGTGTTTTGAATCACATTAACTAATAGCAGTCAGGTTAAATGAAAACTATCATCATACAAAGCCAAACACCATAAAACTCATACTGGAAATTTCATCTTCTTTTTTTTTTTTTTTTTTTTTGCTGTATGCCGGCCTCTCACTGTTGTGGCCTCTCCCGTTGTGGAGCACAGGCTCCAAACGCGCAGGCCCAGTGGCCATGGCTCACGGGCCCAGCCACTCTGCAGCATGTGGGATCTTCCCAGACCGGGGCACGAACCCGTGTCCCCCGCATCGGCAGGTGGACTCTCAACCACTGTGCCACCAGGGAAGCCCCTGGAAATTTCATCTTCTAACTCAGCCTAATGCGTAAGTAAGATTTGGCTTAAAGTTTGCCTGCCCTCAAATCCAGGATACTCTAAAGAATAAAAATAAAGAGTAGAGAATCTGGGCATAAATCAATACCAAAAATCTCAAGATACACTTCAAGCACATCTGAGCTCTCTCCAATCTGTTTAAACTAAAATCCTTAATTTTATATATATATATATATATATATATATATATAAAAAAACTGAACCACTTTGCTGTACACCAGAAACTAACACAACACTGTAAGTCAACTATATTTCAATAATGAAAAAACATCCTTAAGATTATCCTGAAGAGACATTGCAAACCAGTCCTTTGATAACTAAGCTATTCCATGATGACCACCATGAAAATGGCTGTGGAGAAATAACTTCCCACTTGGCACACACAATCCACCGTACATAGAGGTATAGTCGATGTAAGGTGGTAATAGGTTACAAATGAACTAACCACCAAAACAAGCAAGACCTTTGAACCACAGACTTTCTAGAGTAGGAAAGATGTGCGAATATGTAGAAAAGCAGGGTACCACTTATTAAACAACTCAAAAAGTAATTACAGCAATCATGTGCCTTCAGCATTTTTTCATAAGTATCTACTGCTCCCGTCTTTTAACATGTCATTTGCAAACCCAAGCTTTCCACCTTTGTAAGGTACCATCTTTTCATTAGATATGTGCCTTTTTTCTTCCTCATGAGAATCAACTGTAATCATATTGTCAGAATTTCAGCATTTATAATCCGTCATGTAACATGAATCATCTTTCAAAGTCTTACCACACGAGATCATGTGGCTTTTCATTTTTAAAATATTTCCTGATGAAGTAACACGATGTGGCCTGAATCCCTGGACCCCAGCTCCACAGAGATGGGTCCAGCTCCTGGGCTGGAGGAAGGAATCAGCTGGAAGAGCAGAACCACAGCCTAGTGGAAGCAAGTCCTGTCTTCCTTCTGTCATTGTGCAATTACATGGGCATTTTTGCAGAGGAGGAGTTAGGAGGAGATACATAAACCAGTACCAGAGATTCCTCCAAGGGCAGAAGAATGGGAACACACTGTCTTTGCGACAGGTTTTCCTCAAGTCTAGACCATTTCTAGCTATGCTCAGCATTAGTTACGACATCTACAATGACATGGCCCTCTAACAGTCATATATGTGAAAAATAAGCAAGGGGAGTGGTATTTTGTCATCCAAGTTCTGCATTTAACCTTGAATTGATCCTGTTCCTCCCCAAAGACTCTGTGCATATCTAGAATCTAACAGGTCAACAGATCAATATCTCAAAGGCAAATGTGTCAAGTTGCTTCAATAACATCATTCCCTGAAAGGTGACTCCTGAATCCTAATATACAAAAAAGTTGGAAAAAAGGAATGGGAAAATGAAGTTTCCAACTTATTTTCAAATAAAATAATCCTCCTGCCAATAAACATCATCCCTCAGGTAATATACATACAGGATGTCCCACAAGTCTTAGTGCAGTAACTTAGAAGTATAAATGCTCCAAATGTATAATAAAATATGATTTGAAAGATAATTATATAAATTTCTTTTTAAAATACTTAGCAAAACATAAACTTTATGATTCAAAATACAAAAAATGGAATAACTATAAAAGAAATTTAAATTAATTTTGTAAATGATATTTATTAAGTTTGTTGCATTTATAGTCCTAAAGTTTACAACTACACTAAGACTTCTGAGAGATCTTAGAAGTCACCTTCCTTAATGTTACACTTCTTCTAGCGCTCTTTCAATGAAAATGGGTTTCATTCTAATCTCACTAGAGAGAAATGTCAATCTAAGGACTGCCTAGCCACAGATAAACTTTTCTGTTATTTTTGTTAAACAACTGCTAAATAGAAATAAACAAGTATTTGAGATGCTACTTTGGTAAAGCAGAGTGCCCTGGATACCCAAATTTTCCATCACTCTAAGAAATTCTCACCAACCTGAAATCTAGCACAGGGAACTACCCCTGTAGAGTCATACGAATAATTGAAAACCAAAAAGTGACTCTTCCTTAACCTTCCCCATGGTTGCTATTAACGTGCCACAGAGAACAAGCTAGGAATCTTCCACTTGGTATAAAATTTCCTAAGGCCAGCCTCCGATAAAGGCAGATCACCAGAGGAAATGCAGGGTGTTCCCTGTCCGCAAAATTTCTAATAAATGGTTCTCAAACTGGACATTAGGTGTTCATCAGGACAACCGGGGGAGACTATTTAAATGCTTATTTCTGGGCTCTAGTCCAGACTTACTAAACTAAGTTCTGAAGTTAGGGCCCAGACATACGCATTTTAAAAGTCCCCCAAGTGGTTCTGGTGCACACTAAAGTTTGAGAAGCACTGTCTATCATACAATTACACACCACCACTGATTTGGGTTCGAGTACCACATTCCTACCGTGTTAAGGTCTTAGGATGCTTTATATACCACTTGAGGGAAACTGTTACATTGGCGGTCCCCAGTGAATCATGATCCCTGGTATTCATGCCTTTGTGTAATTCCTCTCATAATGATTTGGCCACATGACTAGACTTAGCCATTGGGACATTAAGGCATGATGCAAGCAGAGGCTTGATTAGCACTTGCACAATGAAGATTGTCTTGGAATGCTCCTTTTGGAAGCCAGCAACCATGCCATAAAGAAGCTTAGGATAGACTACTGAATGGTGAGATGCCATGTGGAAAAAGTCTCTGAAGGATGAGAAACTATCTTGTACATTTCAGTTCCAGCACAGCTCCCAGCTGAATGAAGCCACCCAAGTGACACCAGGTATACCACAGGAGAATTCCCAACTGAGCCCAGGTAATACACAGAATTGTGAGAAACCATTTTTAAGGAACTAAGTTTGGTGATGGTTGTTATAAAGCAATAGATAACTAAAACACAACTACTTCAGGTTTTTAAAAAATGTGTCATGTGATATAATCTCTAAAACTGCTACTGTTAATAGCTAACACTTTATTGTATACTTACTATGCAAATTATTCCAAGTGCATCACATGTATTAACTTATTTATGATGTAGGTTCTGTCACCTCCATTTTGCAGATCAAAAAACTGAAGCTTTAGGAGGTCAAGAAATGTCTTCAAGGCCACATAATTAGTGTCAAGCCATAGAATTATAACAGTCATTCCAAACATTATATCCTATGATCATCCTTGCCAGGTACTGTAGGATTTTCACTGAACTCTCTGCCATTCTTTTATCTATATTCTTGTTCCTTCTAATTCAGACATTTGAGTATAGATAGATCTTTTGCTTGTACTGCACTTCACTAGGCTCTGAAGAGAGCCTACGATTCCTGATGCACACATCAGAGTTGCTAGGTGCTAGTGCTTTGGCTGCCTAGCAACAGATGTTTCTTTATTCCAGTCAGGTGTGAAGAGCAAGCCCTGTCTTCCAACAATAAAAGACACAGTGATTTCTCATTGCTTTGTCATTGATTAAAAAAAAAAAACAACTATAATCATAAAGGCACACAATTAAGCCTGGAATAAATCTATTCAATCCTCCTGCTTTCACACAGTAACATTCAAACAATCAAAACTACTCATCCTCTAAATGTCTGCAAGGAGACATCAACCAGGACCAAGTTTATCCATTAAGAAGGACTTCTTAACTCTAAGAGTTTTAGACACTGTATTACAGTGCCAGAAATGTACAATTAGATTGTGTGCATTTTATGTTACGTAAATTATACATCAATAAAGTTATTTAAAGTTAAAAAAGAAGGACATTCTCATACCAATAACTTGGAAGATGGGAAAAGAAGATTTCAGTGGCTGCTTAAAGCATTCTAAAGTCTTCGCCTTTGGAAAAATTTGGACAGAGTGAACAAGTTTAAATTTTATTAATAAAATTTAGAGTTAAGTACATATGCTAAAATTTAGGCAGAACCAATTTAAAAATATACACTCTATAACAGAGGTCAGGAAACTTTTTCTGTAAAGGGTCAGACTTTAGGTTTTAGTCTTTTGAAGTTTTACTGTATCTGTCACAACTACTCAACCCTACTACTGTAGCAATAAAAGCAGCCATAGATAATACATAAATGAGTATGGCTGTGTTCCAGTAAAACTTTATTTATGAAACCAGGCAGATGACCCGACTTAGCCCAATGGCTATAGTCTGCTGATCCCCTGATCTAGGACTTTCAAACTAGCAGATAAACAAAAGAGAAAGAGGGCAATAAAGAAAAAATTGTCCATCCAACAGAAGGTGGAAAGGGGTGGGGGTTTAAGAGCAGGGGAAAATAATGAAAAAAAAACTTTAAGAAAGATAAAGAAATCCAAATCAGTTATCACAATAAATGGCAATGGGTTAAATTCAACTATTCTAAGACTACTAGATTGGATTGAAAAAGCAAAAATTCCTTAAATAGGAATGAAACAAAATTCAGTCATAGTGATTATAAGATATATATTATAAGCAAAAGGCTTAAAAAAATTGGGAAAAGACATGCCTCCCTTTAAGGTAAACAACAAAAAACAATTACTGGAACTAAAGTACGACTAATGTAAGGAGCAAAAAGATAATCACACACAACAAAGCCTCAGGACATACAAAGCAAAAGCAGTCCAAATTAAAGGGAGAAATGACAAATTCATAATAATAGATAATTTTAATGTGGAAGAATTTAACAAAGTTTTTTTCAGAAGCTGATTATCCAAACAGACAAAAAAAAAAATTCAGTTTGGACAACAGGTTTGAATCAATAGCTATTTACATGTAAAGGGAGAACGATGCAACAATATCCTTCCTTTCAAACACACACTGGAATTTTTTTTTAATGAGCCATGAGTTAAGTCACAAAGGACATCAACAAATTTCAAAGAAATATCCATCATAGAGACCATATTCTCTGACAATGTTCAGACACTAAAGACTCCTAAATAACACATGGGCTAAAAGAAAAATTATGAGGAGTACAAAATATTTTTTAAAGTGTGACAATGAAACAAATACTGTTCCTGTAATCAGTTTGTAATCTAGTAGAGGAAAAAGACAATGATCACTCAAAAATTAATATATACTATGCATTGTAGCTATAAATATATATGTACATATATATACGCACATACATACTAATTATACAATATATAATAGCAAAGCATACTAAGGGCTATAAAAGAAAAGCACAGCATGCCAAGAGAACATGTCACTTGGGGTTTTTCTGAGAAAAATTACATTTTGGGGGCTGGGGGAAGGAGGAGGGGATGCACATCCCAGGCAAAGGGAAGAGCATGTAAAAAGGCCCTCAGGAGAGAAGGAACAAGGGGTATTAGAGAACTGAAAGGCAGGCAGAGGTGCTGGAGTGCAGCAGCAAGGGACAGAGTAACCTGAAACAAATGGAAATAAATTACACCTAGGAAAAGGAGATTCTTGAAATATAAAAATAGGATAAAAGAAACAAGAACTGTTTTAGTCAAATTAAACATCTTTAAAAATATAAAAAGCATTATTCCCATTTAACTGGAAAAGTTCTAAGGAAGTATTCTAAATTTACAATTCTCAATAATTTGTTATTCATCTCTTAACTGCCATTACCTTGTCCAGAACAGCAGTCATTTCTCCAGGTCCCATCTTAAACCATAAGTATGTTAAGATTTTTTAAGGTATTAAAATCACCCTTCATACCTATCAAGAACATCTTTCCACAATCAATTGACCTCAATATTCGTGGAATGGCACAAATAATTCCAGCTGTAGAATCAAATAGCTCTGGATTTCAAGATGTTACCTATCCCTTCTAATTCTTAGATTCCACATCTGTAAAATGGGGTTAATAATCAAATTTGATGATGGGGATTTATAGGGTCTAAGTGATAATGTATGAATGAAGAATGGTATAAACGAAGACAAACTTGGTACAAATCTCAACCGCACCACTTAAGAGCTGTGTGACTTTGAGCAAGTTACTTAACATCTCACTGCCTAGGTTTCCTCCTCTGTGGCATATGTTTCAAACAGTACCTACCTTTACAGTTTTAAGAATTAAATAATTCATGTAAAGTACTTATCACTCCATAAATAAGAACTGCAATTAGTAATAAAATTTTTTATTGTTGTTCTATACTTAAGAAAAGTACTTTCTAACAGTCTCATTAACAAGATTTGAGACCTTCTTCCACTCTGCCCTCAGTCAAGTCATTAAAACTGACAATCCTAGGGACTCTCATTTTCCTCTAAGGGTTATTGGACGTTGGAACATATTAACAGGTAAACTTTCATTATTTCTAAAAAATTTTTTCAGTAGCGTGATGCGCAACTACTTCGTTAGGACCATTAAATGTAATCCTTCCTGAAGACTGGGATTCTTTTGTAGAACTAACAGAACTCTTGAGATTCCTTTTAAGTCAATAAATTAGTGATTTCATTTAAAGTTCCCACAACTTGCAAATTCATTAGATATTTTTACTGCCTATAATTTTGCATTTCAAAATGCATGCTAAGTTCCATAAAAAATCAGGGTCTTATATGTAGTTCAATGTACTTGGTGCATCTGTTATAAATTAGCTTCAACTCCTTCAGATAGAATAAAACAATCACAAAACTCCAAAACTGTGACATTCTAAGCAAAACTGGGCCACTCCAAGAATTTTTACTGAAATTGAGTTAGATTTACAATGTTAAATCCAATCTCTTTATTTATAATTAACATACAATCTATATTAGTTTCAGGTGTACAGCAATTCGACCTTATGAAATAATCACCACAATAAAACCAGTTATCATCCGACACCATACAAAGCTGCTACAGTATTACTGACTATATTCCCTACATGTACATTACAACCTCTGGACTTATTTATTTTATAGCTATAAATTTGTACCTTTTAATCCCCTTCACCTATTTTGCCCATATCCCTATGCCCCTCCCCTCTGGCAACCACCAGTTTGTTCTCTGAATCTATGAGTCTGTTTCTCTTTTGTTTGTTTATTTGTTTTTTAGATTCTACATGTAAGTCAAATCATATGTAAATCCAATCTCTCTACACCAAAAAACGTCACGGCTCTTCCATAGTATCCCAGAAGCTGAATTACTTGAAGGAAATCCAATACAAAAAAGCTGGGAACTTAACCAATTCAATCCGCCCAAATTCAGGGGGGTTCCACAGGGTGTACTGTCTCTTCTAGGGCTCTTGGCCTACCTAGCATCAAAACTACCATTCAGGGTGGAAATTAACACTCTGAAAGAGGTTCTGAGTAAGAATAGCTCAATTTTTAAAAGTGAGGAACATGATAAATATGATCTTGCTGAAGATCTAGTCCTGTTTCAGTTAGTGTATCAGAGACCATTCTGGCATTAAATTTACAAACTGGCTAACATTCTAATAAGTAATTTGCTTCCTATTTAGTTAAATGTAAACAGACAACCTCCAAACTGTCTCTATATATCTTTTAAACATCTAAAATTGCTTTGAAATAGCCTCCGTGAAAATAGAAATGTTACAGCCAAAACGCAACATTGAGATACAGAATATAACTTTCTTTTATAAGAATTTTCAATACATTTCCACAGAATAATAGAATATCTGGGTTAAAAGGCTGAGAGGAAACTTTTTAAACCATCGTGACTCATTTTACTGAGGAGGAAACTAAAATCATACAATTCAGTAAAATCATTTAATTCAGAAATCTGTTATAAGAAAGGAAAATTTCCAACAAAACTTCAGGGTTCTAATACTTCAAAAGGCTAATTTTTTTGGCCATTACAAGTGCAAAAGCAGCTCTCCCAGATTTGGCTACCACCTCCTGCCCAGTGCCAACCGTAATGGATGATCAGAATATGTAAGTGCTGATCGCTGCTGAATCGACTAGATGGAAGCAATGATCCCACTTCATGGGCTTAAGTTAGACCCAGACTTTCAGAAAAATAAAATATTTTGTTCCTTACACACTAATAGGGATTTTCCTTCTCTCTGTGGATGATGGATTTTGTTAGTATTTTAAACTATTGCTTTGTTTCTAAGGAGTCATTCACCTTTAGTTAAAAATTAAAAGATAATGATATTGGTAGTAGTAGTGGTAGTAGTAATAGAGCAGTAATCATAATAGTAATAATGTCTAACACTTATGTAGCACTTAAGTAAGTGCTGGGCACTGCTTAGGACATTAATCTCTACATTTAATCATTTAGTTATCTAAGCATTACATTAAGTGCATTTGAACCTTACGATTACCTTGTGAAGAAGGTATACTATTATTCTCATCTTATAGATGAGGAAACATGGTACAAAGAGGTTAAGTAATTTATCCAATATCCTCATGGCTAGTAAGTAGCGGAGCCAGAATACAAACCTACACAGCCTGATTTCAGAGGGAAAATAATTCATTTCATCAATGGAATTAAACGAACTACATATGAATAATACTAAGGACATCAAAAACAAACACATTGCATAATTTTTAAGTTCGAAAAAAAACAGAAAAATTCACCTTGTTTTTCTTCCCTTTTAAAACCTGAGTCCCCAAAAGACAAAATATATTTCAATCTACATATGTAAAAAGACTGCAAATATCCTAGTATATCCTAGTATTTTCTTCCACCATCTATTCCACAAACTAAGCTCTTTTTTTCTAGCTCTCTTAGAAGTCAGAAGTGAATCACCACATCCATGTAAATTAACTAAAGGACTAAGAATTAAGGCCGCCTACATCCACATGACATTATCATTTGTGCCAAGAAATTATTACCCACAAAGATAAAGCTGTAAATCATTAAATAACTTCATTGTTCACTTCAGGAACCTCCCAAAAGTCCATTTATCTCAACAATAGTCTATTCAAACAGTTCACAATATTCCCTCAACTGGGCAAATAACTCACTCATCAAACAAAATACTTTTAAGACTTGGTTAAAATCCTTGCCTCACTGTTTCTACTAATTCTAAACTACTATATCATAAATGTTGCCCCATTTCAATCATATCACCGCATTGACAGACCCACCTTACATATCTCAAGGTCACACCTGAAATTCTACAATATCTGCCCGTGACCTCTCCATTGTGAAGTCCACTAAGACTCCATCCAGGTGTGATCTCCTTACTGTAGTAGGCAGTAAACTCAGTCTTGCTTAATCAACAAGCCATTCAGGTCTTCTTTGGGGGAGTGGACAATCAACAAAAGGTAATACTCCCTGTTCCATTTCAGCTGCTCTCTTCATAACTCCTTTTTAAAAAATCTCTTCTTATAGACCACAGGTGAAATTAAATATACCAGGAAATCAGATCATTATAGAAAAAGAAACATAAACCAGCAATTGAAAGGGGGCCAAGTAAAGCTAATAAAAAATTCAACATGAAACTTCAAACTATATTTAATTGTAGCCACAGTTTAAGCTGAATTGGGTTAACTACTCATTTCAGAATGGTTTTAAAGCATCCCTAAAATTGAGGTTTAAAAAGAAACAAGGAAAAAATGCCCTGAAATGTCAAAGTTTAAATAAAGTATTCTGCCATCTGATTAGATTTAACAAAAATTTCTTATACTTTAACTCATATGCCTCTACTGTTACATGTCAAATATGGGTATATGAAATATAGTTTTAATCTTTAAAGACTAAAAATTATTTAAACCCATATAATATTTAGAAAATGAAATTTTTAAAAATCCATTCATTCATCTATTATTTAGTATATTCTAGTTTTTTAAGGATGATCTTTTAAATTATACCCCATCTCATTTCCAAAAGGATTTGGGATGGCTGACAAAAATACATTGAGCAGACTAAAACAAACAGATGAAGGAAAATGAAGAAAAAATGTACAAACTCTCTCTCTCTCTCTCTCTCTCTCTCTCTCACACACACACACACACACACACACACACACACACACACACACACATCAGTCAAAGAACTTTGTTTCAGATACAGAGAACCAAAAGAAGTTTCTATAGCTTTCTCAGAAAGGGCATACTGCAGATATGGTAGATATTGTTCTAGATTAGGAGTGCTGTTTAAGTGAATTAAGTGAATCACAGTCATGTGGTTGGGAGGAGAGGAGGCAGAGTAAGTCAAGGAATCAAGACCAGTAACAGGACGAGCATGACCATAATCAGCAACCCAAGGAACACCTTTTAGAAATGCTCAAAGAGAAAGATACAGATTCAGATAGATTTTGCCCTCATATTATGTCACCTTTATTCATGTGCCTTCAAAAAAAATGAATGAAAATATTAAAATTATACTTTAATTTCTATATATAAAATATATCAAGAAAAAACAAACATTAACAAAATAAGCTCCTATTAGCAAAATGTATTGGCTATATTGTATTCAACACAGCACTTACCTTCGCTGATGGCATGGGGCTTAACAATGCAACAAGTAGTACAGCTGGTAAATTTAGCAGTGTTTGCTGGCCCACAAACTCCACTCGAAGGAAAAAATAACTCCATTTCCTAAAGACAGAAAGAAATGACTTTGGCACATGTAATCTTGTTACAAATCTGTAAAACAACTCAGGAAATGTGCACAGAATACTATTATCCAGGTACTTCAGAGAGGAGCTAAAGCAGAGGATATGGGGGAAGTGTCTGCCTCAGGAAGGCCCCAGAGGGTCCTGCTCCATTACAATCTCTTCTCAAACTCCTAGAATATTTACGTGAGAGGAGAAGAACTATGCAATTACTTTTAAAGTTTCACAACATAAATTCTTTTCTTCAAATTTTCTAAAAATGCTTTTTACAAAGACTAACTGAATCTTGTTTTAAGTCTTAAAAGAACATATAAAGAAGTATTAAAGCAATGACAATATGTATCATTCTGTCTCAGGATTAAAGCTGAGACTGTCTTAACATATTTTGAATATTGGAAGTAATCAATACAAAGTTCTTATTTTACCCAAAGCATCAGTTTACGAGACACAGGTCCAATTTTAAACTTTTCATTAAAATATGTAAAATTCAATTAAAAATTAGGAAATCTTTATAGAAACAGATTAGTATTCAAGAATCAGAGCTACAGTTAAAACTAATTAACTACATATAGTGCTAAAGTCAAATCACATGAACCTTATTTTATAACCAGATTCAGGCTGTGCTATTTGCTTTGCACATAGTTCATTAAAATAACCACCCAGCAATTTGAACTAGCCACAAAGATGGCCACACTAATCAGTAAACTATTTAGACATATGCTTTGCTGCTTCTAAGCTTTTACTAGTATTATTTCTATTCCCTACAAAGCCCTCTGTTCCAAAGAACCATACCAATGTGTAAAGGGTCACTTTAAATATTATCTCCCCCAGGAGCCCCTTTTGATGCACCCCAATCAGTACACTGTACTCCTCCAAAGTTGTGGTTATTTTGGTAATTGCCCCCCATGAATTATAAATTTGAAGAAAAGAACTAACTTGCATAGCCGTGTAGGTCTTTTAGCATCTAAAACAAATAGCTCAAAGTAAATACTCACTTTTCACTGAATTTAAAAACTGAAAGATCGCAGGATGTGTTAGTGTACCACACTGGTGTTCATTAAAAAAAAAAAAAAAAACGATCTCGGGAAGACGAGGAAAGGTGCAAATAGTAGCGTATATACTTGAGTGATTCTGGGGTTAATGACACTTTAGAATTAAAATGTTCCATTCCTTAGACAAGTATCTTTCTATCGTATTGCTGCCTTTGCTTATTACTCTTCTTGATCAGTAACAGCAACTACCGCTTGTAGTCCTGTACCAGATGCTTTGATTACATGTTCTCGGAGAACGTGTAAGGTACAGGTGAAAACTCAGATACCTACAGGATCCTGGTAGGTAATCAATGAGTGAATGAAGTAAACCTGGTGTGACAAGAAGGCAGGGTAGAGGGTTGCAAACTGGAAAGGGCATGTCCCGTCTACAGTTCCCCTTTCTCTGCTTCCTTTGCAACAAAACTCCTCAAAAGAGATGTCTTTATTCTGTCTTTACTTCTTCTCTTCCATTTCCTCTTAAACTTACAACTAATTAGGCTTTCATTCCACAAAGGCTATTCATGAAAATCCCTAATCACCTCCACGTTGCCAAGTACCCTGGATAATTCTCAGACCTCACCTTACCTGACCCAACAGCATTTGACACAATTGATCAGTACGTCCTGGAGTGCTTTCATCACCTGGTTTTCTTCCCACTGCTCCTTTTCAGTCTCCTTTGATGACTTTCTCCCCTTTGGCAGACCCCTAAGTACTAGAGAGGGGTCTAGAACTATCTATTGTCACTATTCTACCTATTGTCACTCTCTTGTTGAGGCCCTCAAGTCCCATGGCTTTAAATGCTACCTGTATCCTGATGTCTCCTACATTTTAACCTCCAGCCCAACCTCCTCCCTAAACTCCACATTCATATCTACCACTTACAGACATTTCATATTTAAAACATCCAAAACAGACTTCGAATTTCCACTGTCTCCCATAAATCTGTTCAGTCCCACCCTTTTCCTTACCCTTCAATTGCACAAGCCAAAAATAAATAACAAAAAACAAAAACAAAGAACACAGTGGTTCTTGATTCCTCTCTACCTGTCCAATCTATCAGGAAATTCTTTAAAATATAACGAGAATCCAACCACCTACCTCCACATCTGTCACTTTGGTCCATGTGACATGCCACCACCATCTCTCCCTTTAGTACCTGCACTAACCTCCTAACTGATCTCCCAGTCCAACTTTTCCCACAAGTACCCCTACCCTGCCTGGTCTATTATTAACACAGCAGTCAGAATGAAACTAATAAAAACAGATCATGTCACTCCTCTGCACAGAACCCTCCACGACCTCCTATCTCATTCAGAATGAATTTCAAAGTCCTAGATATCCTAAAAGGCCTTATGTGACCTGGGCCCTGGCTATATCTGACCTAATCTCCAGCTATTTCCATGAAACACATCTCTGCCCCAGCATCACTGGCCTCACCTCCTCACTGTTCCTTGAACATAGCAAATATGCTCTCACCTCAGAGTTTTTGCATGTATTGTTCCCTTACTTGCTGGAACACTCTTTCCCCTAGACATTTGCTTGGATTTCTCCCTCACTTCCTTCTGATCGCTCCTCAAACCAGATATTATAAGGACTTTCTATATGCTATATTTAATAACATTCAACACCTCTACTCCACACACAATCCTGGTCTTTTTCTATATCCTTCCCCTGCTGTATTTTCTTCAGAGCAATTACTAATAGACATCAGAGTTATAGGTCTATTTATTTACTATCTGACATGCCCCCCATCAGAAAAGCTATAAGCTCCATGAGTCAGGACTTTGCGTTTTTCACAGTAGCTTCTCAATAAATAGTTTGGAATGACTGAAATTCAGAAACATTTTATTTAACATATGTAGAATTTATATGGACACAGACACTCTGAAAGATTAAGAAACAAGCCCTTGCAAGTTAGCAAGTGGCAAAGTGATGATTCAAATCCAGGTCATACTGACTCCAAAGTCCTGAACTTTTTCTATCACCTTTCTTTCAGACGTAAAAAGCTATGCTAGAGGGGAGACCTTCAAGATGGCGGAGGAGTAAGACGTGGAGATCACCGTCCTACCCACAAATACATTAGAAATACATCTACATGTGGAACATGGGGTTTGTTTTCTGCATCTAATTTGTTTCTGATTTTCTGCTTATCTTAGTTTAGTATTTACAGTTTATTACCATTGGTAGATTTGTATATTGATTTGGTTGCTCTCTTCCTGTTTAATATATAGATATATATACATTTTTCCTTTTTCTCTTTTTGTGAGTGTACATGTATATGCTTCTTTGTGTGATTATGTCTGTATAGTTTTGCATTTACCATTTGTCCTAGGGTTCTGTCTGTCCTTTTTTTTTAGTATAGTTTTTAGTGCTTGTTATCATTTGGTGGATCTCTTTCTTGCTTTGGGTGCTCTGCTCTTTCCTTTTTTTTTTTTTTTTGCTTTCTTTTTTCTTTTTCTTTGTGGTACGCAGGTCTCTCACTGCTGTGGCCTCTCCCGTTGCGGAGCACGGGCCCCGGACGCGCAGGCTCAGCAGCCATGGTTCACGGGCCCAGGCGCTCCGCGGCAAGTGGGATCTTCCCGGCTTGGGGCACGAATCCATGTCCCCTGCATTGGCAGACGGACTCTCAACCACTGCGCCACCAGGGAAGCCCTTTTTGCTTTCTTTTTAAATCACTTAATTTTTTAAATTCTTACTATTTTTTTATAATTATTTCTTATTTTAATAACTTTTATTTTATTATTATTTTTCTTTCTTTCTTTCTGTTTTTCTCCCTTTTCTTCTGAGCCATGTGGCTGACAGGGTCTTAATGCTCCAGCCAGGTGTCAGGCCTGTGCCTCTGAGGTGGGAAAGCCGAGTTCAGGACATTGATCCACCAGAGACCTGCCAGCTCCACATAATATCAAATGGCAAAAGCTCTCCCAGAGACCTCCATCTCAACGCTAAGACCCAGCACCACTCAACGACCAGCAAGCTACAGGGCTGGATACCCTATGCCAAACAACTAGCAAGACAGGAACACAACAGAGAACACAACCCATTAGCAGAGAGGCTGGCTAGAATCATAATAAGGTCACAGACACCCGAAAACACACCACCGGATGTGGTCCTGCCTACTAGAGAGACAAAATCCAGCCTCATACACCAGAACACAGGCACTAGTCCCCTCCACCGGGAAACCTACACAACCCACTAAACTAACCCTAGCCAATGGGGAAACACACCAAAACAACAAGAACTACAAACCTGCAGCCTGAGAAAAGGAGACCCCCAAACACAGTAAGATAAGCATAATGAGAAGACACAGAAACACACAGCAGATGAAGGAGCAAAGTAAAAACCCAGCAGACCAAACAAATAGGAAACAGGCAGTCTACCAGAAAAAGAATTCAGACTAATGATAAAAAAAGATGATCCAAAACTTAGAAATAGAATGGGGAAAATACAATAAACGTTTAACAAGGACCTAGAAGAACTAAAGAGCAAACAAACAATGATGAACAACACAATAAATGAAATTAAAAATTCTGTAGAAGGAAGCAATAGCAGAATAACTGAGGCAGAAGAACGGATAAGTGACCTAGAAGATAAAATACGGGAAATAACTACCACAGAGCAGAATAAAGAAAAAAGAATGAAAAGAATTGAGCATAGTCTTAGAGACCTCTGTGACAACATTAAACGCACCAACACTTGAATTATAGGAGGCCCAAAAGAAGAAGAGAAAAAGAAAGGGATTGGGGAAATACCTGAAGAGATTACAGTTGAAAACTTCCCTAATACGGGAAAGGAAATGGTTAATCAAGTTCAGGAAGCGCAGAGTCCCAACAGGATTAATTCAAGGATAAACACGCCAAGACACATATTAATCAAACTGTCAAAAATTAAGTACAAAGAAAAAATATTAACAGCAGCAAGGGAAAAACAACAAATAACATACAAGGGAATCCCCATAAGGTTAACAGCTGATCTTTCAGCAGAAACTCTGCAAGCCAGAATGGAGGGGCAGGACATATTTACAGTGATGAAATGGAAAAACCTACAACCAAGATTGCTCTACCCAGCAAGGATCTCATCCAGATTTGATGGCGAAATAAAAACCTTTAGAGACAAGCAAAAGTTAAGAGAATTCAGCACCAACAAACCAGCTTTACAACAAATGCTAAAGGAACTTCCCTAGGCAGGAAACACAGAGAAGGAAAAGACCTACAATAACAAACCCAAAACAATTAAGAAAATGGTAATAGGAATATACATATCAATAACTACCTTAAATGTAAATGGACTAAATGCTCCCAAAAGACAAAAACTGGCTGAATGGGTACAAAAACAAGACCCATATATATGTTGTCTACAAGAGACCCACTTCAGACCTAGGGACACATACAGACTGAAAGGGAGGGGATGGAAAAAGATATTCCATGCAAATGGAAATCAAAAGAAAGCTGGAGTAGCAATTCTCATATCAGACAAAATACACTTTAAAATGAAGACTAAGACTATTACAAGAGAAAAAGAAGCAAACTACATAATGATCAGGGGATCAATCCAAGAAGAAGATATAACAATTGTAAATATTTCTGCGCCCAACATAGGAGCACCTCAATACGTAAGGCAAATGCTAACAGCCATAAAAGGGGAAATCGACAGTAACACAATCATACTAGGGGACTTTAACACCCCACTTTCACCAATGGAAAGATCATCCAAATGAAAATAAATATGGAAACACAAGCATTAAATGACACATTAAACAAGATGGACTTAATTGATACTGATAGGACATTCCATCCAAAAACAACAGAATACACTTTCTTCTCAAGTGCTCATGGAACATTCTCCAGGATAGATCACATCTTGAGTCACAAATCAAGCCTTGGTAAATTTAAGAAAATTGAAATTGTATCAAGTATCTTTTCTGATCACAATACTATGAGACTAGATATCAATTACAGGAAAACATCTGTAAAAAATACAAACACATGGAAGTTAAACAATACACTACTTAATAACCAAGAGATCACTGAAGAAATCAAAGAGGAAATCAAAAAATACCTAGAGGGCTTCCCTGGTGGTACAGTGGTTGAGAGTCCACCTGCCAACGCAGGGGACACGGGTTCGTGCCCCGGTCCGGGAAGATCCCACATGCCGCAGAGTGGCTAGGCCCGTGAGCCATGGCTGCTGAGCCTGCACTCCGCAACGGGAGAGGCCACAAAGGTGAGAGGCTCGTGTACCACAAAAAAAAAAAAAAAAAAAAAAACACCTAGAAACAAATGACAATGAAAACGCAATGACCCAAAACCTATGGGATGCAGCAAAAGCAGTTCTAAGAGGGAAGTTTATAACAATATAATCCTACCTCAAGAAACAAGAAACATCTCAAATAAACAACCTCACTTTACACCTAAAGCAATTAGAGAAAGAAGAACAAGAAAAACCCAAAGACAACAGAAGGAAAGAAATCATAAAGGTCACATCAGAAATAAATGAAAAAGAAATGAAGTAAACAATAGCAAAGATCAATAAAACTAAAAGCTGGTTCTTTGAGAAGATAAACAGAATTGATAAGCCATTAGCCAGACTCATCAAGAAAAAAAGGGAGAAGAAACAAATCAATAGAATTAGAAATGAAAAAGGAGAAGTAACAACTGACACTGCAGAAATACAAAGGATCATGAGAGATCACTACAAGCAAATCTATGCCAATAAAATGGAAAACCTGGAAGAAATATAATTCTTAGAAAAGCACAACCTTCTGAGACTGACCCAGAAAGAAATAGAAAATATAAACAAAACAATCACAAGCACTGAAATTGAGACTGTGATTAAAAATCTTCCAACAAACTAAAGCCCAGGACCAGATGGCTTCACAGGCGAATTCTATCAAACATTTAGAGAAGAGCTAACACCTATCCTTCTCAAACTCTTCCAAAATATAGCAGAGGGAGGAACACTCCCAAACTCATTCTACAAGGCCACCAACACCCTGATACCAAAACCAGACAAAGATGTCACAAATAAAGAAAACTACAGGCCAATATCACTAATGAAGATAGATGCAAAAATCCTCAACAAAATACTAGCAAACAGAATATAACAGCACATTAAAAGGATCATACACCATGATCAAGTGGAATTTCTCCCAGGAATGCAAGGATTCTTCAATATACGCAAATCTATCAATGTGACACACCATATTAACAAATTGAAGGAGAAAAACCATATGGTCCTCTCAATAGATGCAGAAAATCTTTCGACAAAATTCAACACCCATTTATGATTAAAAAAACCCTAGAGAAAGTAGGCATAGAAGCAACTTACCTCAGCATAGTAAAGGCCATATATGACAAACCCACAGCCAACATCGTTCTCAATGGTGAAAAACTGAAACCATTTGCTCTAAGATCAGGAACAAGACAAGGTTGGCCACTCTCACCGCTATTATTCAACATAGTTTTGGAAGTCCTAGCCATGGCAATCAGAGAAGAAAAATAAGTAAAAGTAATCTAAATTGGAAAAGAAGTAAAGCTGTCACTGTTTGCAAATGACATGATACTATACACAGAGAATCCTAAAGATGCCACCAGAAAACTGCTAGAGCTAATCAATGAATCTGGTAAAGTGGCAGGATACAAAATTAATGCACAGAAATCTCTTGCATTTCTATACACTAATGACGAAATTTCTGAAAGTGAAATTAAGGAAACACTCCCATTTACCATTGCAACAAAAAGAATAAAATATCTAAGAATAAACCTACCTAAGGAGATAGAAGACCTGTATGCAGAAAATTAGAAGACACTGATGAAAGAAATTAAGATGATACAAATAGATGGAGAGCTATACCATGTTTCTGGACTGGAAGAATCAACATTGTGAAAATGACTATACTACCCAAAGCAATCTACAGATTCAATGCAATCTCTATCAAACTACCACTGGCATTTTTCACAGAACTAGAACAAAGAATTTCACAATTTGTATGGAAACACAAAAGACCCCAGATAGCCAAAGCAATCTTGAGAACGAAAAACGGAGCTGGAGGAATCAGGCTCCCTGACTTCAGACTATACTACAAAGCTACACTAATCAAGAAAGTATGGTACTGGCACAAAGACAGAAAGATAGATCAATGGAACAGGATAGAAAGCCCAGAGATAAACCCACGCACATATGATCACCTTATCTTTGATAAAGGAGGCAGGAATGTACAGTGGAGAAAGGACAGCCTCTTCAATAAGTGGTGCTGGGAAAACTGGACAGGTACATGTAAAAGTATGAGATTAGATCACTCCCTAACACCATACACAAAAATAAGCTCAAAATGGATTCAAGACCTAAATGTAAGGCCAGAAACTATCAAAGTCTTTGAGGAAAACATAGGCAGAACACTCTATGACATAAATCACAGCAAGATCCTTTTTGACCCACCTCCTAGAGAAATGGAAATAAAAACAAAACTAAACAAATGGGACCTAATGAAACTTCAAAGCTTTTGCACAGCAAAGGAAACCATAAACAAGACCAAAAAACAACCCTCAGAATGGGAGAAAATATTTGCAAATGAAGCAACTGACAAAGGATTAATCTCCAAAATTTACAAGCACCTCATGCAGCTCAATATCAAAAAAACAAACAACCCAATCCAAAAATGGGCAGAAGACCTAAACAGACATTTCTCCAAAGAAGATATACAGACTGCCAACAAACACATGAAAGAATGTTCAACATCATTAATCATTAGAGAAATGCAGATCAAAACTACAATGAGATATCAACTCACACCAGTCAGAATAGCCATCGTCAAAAAATCTAGAAACAATTAATGCTGGAGAGGTTGTGGGGAAAAGGGAACACTCTTGCACGGCTGGTGGGAATGTGAATTGGTACAGTCACTATGGAGAATGGTATGGAGGTTCCTTAAAAAACTGCAAATAGAACTACCATATGACCCAGCAATCCCACTACTGAGCATATACCCTGAGAAAACCATAATTCAAAAAAACTCATGTACCAAAATGTTTGCATCTTTAGGATTCTCTAAATATATATACTTAAGATGAGTCTAAAGATGAGTCAAAATGGTGGCATCTTTAGGATTCTCTGTGTATAGTATCATTGTCATTGCAGCTCTATTTACAATAGCCAGGAGATGGAAACAACCTAAGTGTCCATCATCGGAGGAATGGATAAAGAAGATGTGGCACATATGTACAATGGAATATTACTCAGCCATAAAAAGAAACGAAATTGAGCTATTTGTAATGAGGTGGATGGACCTAGAGTCTGTCATACAGAGCGAAGTAAGTCAGAAAGAGAAAGACAAATACCATATGCTAACACATATATATGGAATTTAAGAAAAAAAAAATGTCATGAAGAACGTAGGGGTAAGACAGCAATAAAGACACAGACCTACTAGAGAATGGACTTGAGGATATGGGGAGGGGGAAGGGTAAGTTGTGACAAAGTGAGAGAGTGGCATGGACATATATACACTACCAAACGTAAAATAGATAGCTAGTGGGAAGCAGCAGCGTAGCACAGGGAGATCAGCTCAGTGCTTTGTGACCACCTAGAGGGGTGGGATAGGGAGGGTGGGAGGGAGGGAGATGCAAGAGGGAAGAGATATGGAAATATATGTATATGTATAACTGATTCACTTTGTTATAAAGCAGAAACTAATACACCATTGTAAAGCAATTATATTCCAATAAAGATGTAAAATAAAAATAATAAAAATTAAAAAATAAAAAAATAAGACATAGATTGTGATCTGCTAAATATAAAGCAAAAAAGGATAGTGAGATATCACAGAATTAAAATATTGTGGAATATTTCAAAAAGGAGAAAGTGTGCAAACCTGTTAAATGTTGCAGTAAAACACAGTAGATACAGTAAAATGAGAAATGATAATTTTTTCTTGGATTTTTTAATTAAGAGGACATAGGTTATCTTAGCCAAAATGATTTCAGTGGAATGAAAGGATGAAGCCAAATTGTAATGACTGCTCTCAATGTAGTCAAAGGCAACTGCAAACAGTGAGTATAGTCTAGGCTTTGGTGAAATCTGGGAAAGAAGGAAAAAAAGATTACACAGTAACTGATAGGAATTCAAGGTCAAAAAGAGGTGATTTGGGACTGCTTGTATAGTGTTTTTCAATCTTTTGTCAATATCTATGGTCCTTGCTTCCTCATGTATGCTACATGTTCCAGCTGCAGTATTTCTCCTTGATAGCTAGTCAGCTAACATAACGTCCACAATACTCACTCTTCCCAAGACAAACATCAAGAATATGTATAACCTAACGGGTTCATACAAATAATGGGGTATTTCTGAGATGAACGTCAGAAATAGCTGAGAAAATTTAAGTGCACAAAATAGAAACAAATATGCTTAAGACACTTCTTTGAAGGAAGGATTATGGTAGCTAAAGTTGTAGAAGGTTCTCCACTACAAAAAAAATGGGGGGAAAGATCATTCTGCAAACTGTATCTGCAGGTAGGAATTTTTCTACCAAGCTTAGCACATTCATTACGTATGTGCATGCATCAAAACACACAAATATATATACTTAAGATGAGTCTAGCTTTACCATGTTAATGTATAAAACTTCCCTTGCATTTCTAAATCCACTTATTTTCAGCATCAACGTATTATTGAAATAAATGTACAACCTATATCACTATCCGATAAAGATACGGTATAGCTGGACTTAGAGTCAAGGTTCATGTTATGGTAAAAGGCAAAGAACATCTGTAAGGTAAAGCATCTCGAGAAAAATATCAAAGTGATATGCTGACACTTTTCCCATTTTATTTATATTATATTAAAAGTTTTTCTTAAAAAAAAAAGACTTTGAAAAAATATTTTTTACTAACGGGAAGTAGCTCGGGAGCTTAATGACCAATTTATTGGATGAATGAATTCTCCTGATAAGTATTTACTGAGCATTTATTATGTAGCAGGCAGATTCTAATAATCAAAACAAAACAGAAAAAAAAAACCCTGCCCTCATGGAACTCCTTGGTGGAATCGTCTAATGTATAAATACATACAGAGCCTAAGTTATCTAAAATCTGATGGGTACATTTGTGCTCAAATTTGTTAAATGAACTGGTGAAAATCAAGAACAGAGAAAGGGATGGGGTGAGATGCTCATAGGGGAAATAGGAGGAACGTATCAATGACTTTTCAGTTCAGCCCCCAATAATTTCCTTCATTAATTATTTATGTCATCATTTTTATAATATCTTACAATATCTGATTGGCATTTAACAATTGAAAATAATACTACATTTATAGTAAATGTCTACAAATAAGATCAAAGGTCAGGGACTATAATCACTCTTGCATATACCTTTGACAACCACAACCCTCCTATCATACTTGCTTCACAAAACCACAGCCATGGCTAAAGCAACCCTTCACCTACTCTGCACCTACACTCATGCAACTGAACATGGCTGGAGAACATCCACACTCATAGTTCATGACCATGAACTTCAGGTGAGCCACTCATTCAGTAGAGCAATCATACCATATTTCCCTAATCTCTTCCTTTGCCTACTCTTTCAGATGATTATTTCACATCCTCTCTTTTTTAACCAACCAATACCGTCTCTTTCATCCTCACTTTTAGTTGTTTTTGACCTTGCTTCCTACCTTCCTATTGAGAAAACTGAGGCAATAAGTATCAGCATCAAAACCCACATACTCTGCCTTCCCATTTGCTGCTAAAGACAAGTACCTACGCACCACTGTGCAGTCAATCTGGTCTCTAATTTCCATTCCCTCTCACCTAATCAATGACATTGCTACAGTAAGTTTCCCCCTTTTCCCCAATCATTAATTTTGCACATCTGTAATTCTCATCTTAAAAAAAAATTTGACCCTGCTTTTCCTCATAGCTACCACCTCATTTCGCTGCTCACTTCTGCAGCAAAAACTGCCCCAAAAGAGTTGTCTAGATTCACTGTCTAGAATTCCTGTCCTCCAATTTTCTTTTAAATCCACTCCAAGCAGGGCTTTGCCTCCAACTCTCCATCAACATTGATCTTACCAAGTTTACCAATGACCTCTGCATTGCAAAATCTAATTTTCAATTCCCAGTCCCCTTCTTACTTGATACATCTGCTTCATTTGACATGACTGATCATTCTCTCCTCATAGAATATTTTCTTCACTTGGCTCCAGGACACAACTATCTCTGAATTTTTTCCTTCTACCTCACTAAAGACTCCTCCTTTACCTCCTTTGCTTCTTTCTCCTCTTTAACCCTTTACCAGGGCATAAAGGTTCCAACTCGGTTCTCTTTCCTTCTCTAGCTACACTCTCCTTGGTAATCTCAACCAGTTTCACGCGGTTTCCAGACCTCTCCCCCAAACTCACATATTCAGTTTTTTCTTCAATCTCTCTACTTGGATAACTAACATACATGTTAAGTTTGCAGTGTCCAAAGTGTAACCTCTTATTTTCCATCCATACTGACTCTAGCCATAGCCTTCCTTATTTCAGTTTATTTCAATAAACCAAAGTTTATTTCAATGTTATCCTTTCAGTTGGTCAGTCCAAGAACTTTGGAGTAATCCTAGACATCTCTCTTTTTCTCATACTCTACATTCAATCTGGAAGGAAATTTTGATCATTTGATCTTCAACCACTAAACTATATTTTTAAATACATCTAAGCACTCCACTCATTGCTACTACCCTGGTCCAAGCCATCACCTCTCTGAATTATTTGCAACATCCTCTTAACTGGGCTCCCGTTGCTACTCTTGCCCTCTACAGTCTATTCTCAATGCAGCAGCCAGAGCAATCTTTTTTAAATGGCAAGTCAAGCTTGTCAGTCCTCTGTTCAAATCCCTGCAACAGCTCTCCACTTTCCTCAGAGAAGACGACAAAAGTCGTGCTATCGTGGTCTTCAAACCATGTGATATCTCCCTGATTACTTGTGACCTCATCAGCTCATTCTTTGCTGTTAACTAAATAAGCCAGGCAGCAATATGCTATTCTAAAATTAGCAAGACGGTCAGAATACCTGAGACAGAGTGACTAAGGGAGAGACTGGTTGTAGATGATGTTATAGAAGTTGATAGGGACCAGATCAGGTAGAGCTTTGCATGCTATGATACTTAGATTTTATAAGAGACAAAAGTTCACTAGAGTTTAATAGCTGAATTGTTAATCTGATTTATTTTTAAAAGATCACTTGGACATAGTTAATTTTACTTGGGAAAGGTAAATTTTTCATAAATTGAGTGTAAGAGAAGAAGGTAAAGAAGAATTAGGAAGCTTTTTGCAATGGTCGATAAAATATAACAGTGATTTAGACCACAGTGATCAAACTCAAGGTCTAATTTGAAAGAAAGACCAAAAGGATTTACTGACAGAGTTGAAAGGAGAAGAAAATATATATATCAACTAGCAGTTGACCCTTGAACAACACAGGTTTGAACAGTTCACTGGTCCACTTATATGCAGATTTTTTTCAACAGTAAATACTACAGTACTACATGATCTGTGATTGGATGCCAAGGAAACTTGGATAGGGAGGAAATGTGGCTGCGGAGGGAGTACTATAAATTACAGGCAGATTTTCGACTGCGCAGTGGTTTGGAATCCCTAACCCCCACGTTGTTCAAGGGTCAACTGTATCATAAAACTCTAATATTATTTCATTAAAAATATGACCAGACTAAAAACCATCTTAAATTAGCTAAGAAACTTCTCACAATGCTAAGAATTAACTTGCACTTCATTAATTCAACATCAGTATAAACCCAGTGTAATAATACCTTATTTATATGGATTTAAAATAAGGAGTAGGAAAACTTTTTCATAAACACTAGCTATATATAGGAAAAGAAAAGGATGTTAAGCTTGAATATATGGTGTCAAGTCTGAGTCAAAGAAAGAATGTATGAAATGATGTCTTCTTTTTGAATATTCACTTTCCATAAACTGGTATTCTTAGATGAATAAGTCATACACTGATAAGCCTCAGTAATTTAAGTCTTTGGAACAAAATGGGACAATAAGTATTTCAATTGGAGAAAACTTATCCTGACCATGACCAGGTTACCAGTTCTCAAAGGAGATGTATCACTGAAACACTGTTAATCCTAGGCAAAAGGTCAAAGGTTTTCTCTACTGCTACACCACTATATAAATCCACCCTAAGTCAGCAGTGACAAAATGCTTTACTCTGACATCAAACATTTAACAAAACCAAAACAGAATTGAAGTAGTTTAAAAACACCTTACTCTGGCAGCACAAGCAAAAGAATCAGGGCCATGAGCTGCATTTCTTATGCCATCTGTTCCAAAGAGGGCTCTAATGCTTCCAGGAGCATCTGTACGTGCCAGTCCAGAGTTGGCAGGTCCAAGAAGTCTTTTCCATTCACATATAGCATCATCTCTTAAAATCTCCATGGCAATTATAGGACCACTGGTGATAAACTGGATCAGCTCACTGTGAAACAGGTGAAAGATTGATTTGCTTCATTTTTCTATCAACCTAGGTACCTCTCTTAACAACAAGGATATATTACAATTTGAGTATTTCAACACATACTCATGATCATGATCTCAGAACTACTGGACATAGTGAATTTTACATGGGCAAGACAAAATTTTCATAAATTGAGTGCCTTACAGTGGCCCGAGTGTCTACAAATCACTAGTGTTGTCAATTACTATTAGCAGAAAAATCAATCTTTCATTGAACTAAGACTACTTCATTGACTTAAAATGCATATTTTTGATCTATGCTTTCTACATTGCTCTGAAAGGTACAGAAGAATCTTTTTATTTTCACGTGGTTTACCATTGCAGTCAAATGAAATCCCAGTAGAGAAAGTGATGAGTGATGTATTGTAATATATTTGCAGTAAGAATTAATTGTTTTTGTGTAGATCTATTAGAATTCAAAGAATGACAATGAATTTTCAGTCAATAAGCATTGAGTTGGTCTAGTGACATATAAGACATTCCACTAGAAGCTGTAATACTATAAACACATACAAAGACTATAACGAAGAATAATTTCCAAGACAGTTGTAGATGCCTATTCTACACAAGGTTTGAGAACATTTTTATAATGCTTGGTTTAAAATAATCTATACCATAATGATTTTCTTATGTAAAAATTTTCTTTAATAAGGCACTATTCTGTACAGGACACCAAATAGCATTTCTATTGCAGCAGCTTGGCTAATCCTTCTTTATTAGAAAAATAAGTATTCCTCCTTTGTCAATAGCAATATGAGGTGCACAATATTCACTTAACTTTAAATACAACCCAAATATTTAGAACATAGTTTGTTTCTAACATATTTGTTGCTATATTTCAAAGAACAAAACGTATATCAAACAACTTAGTTAACATACAAAGGTTCTTTGAACAATGTTTTATATACATTGAGAATGCTAAAATAAGAGTTTAAAACACAACAAATAGATATTCAACATAAGATGTAATTATCTCTCTATTTTTAATCTACTGAAATCTAAAAAGAAAGCTATGCTCCTTATGATTTAAACATTTTATTTGCTTCTGATTAAAGTTGAATATGTTTATTTAATGATAAGAGAATTTTCAACTAATAAAAGGAGAGAAAAAAACAATTCTTAGAAAAAATGCTCTCTGCAGTTGCAAGATGTTGCTAAGGACTTTTTGACAAATTATTCTCATGTAACAAATTTTTGAATTGTAAAATTATAACTCTTTCGTTTTCCATGATATCCTCCATTATATCCCACGACCCCCAATTTCAGTACCTACTTTAAAAAGGGCTTTGACTGATGATCTATATGAAAATCTGTTGCTTCTTTCCTATAATCAAAATGACAATAGTTAAGAATTATGTAAGGAAATTATTTTAACTTACATTAATAAAATAATGAAATTCTCTATGTGACCCGTATGTGAGTTAAGGACTTTTCACCAAATATTCTGCTCAAATCTCCCCTCTTTTCAAATTTTTGGATATCTATGCTAAGATGTAAAATTAAAATGAACAAAAGAGGCAATATTTACTTTATTACTCATGTTCAAATCTACAATCTTCCTTTTCACTAGCATCTTTAACATTCTAAAGCCAAAGTTTAACATATGACCAATAAAAATTATTTGTTCTTTAAAGTTCAAATAAGTTACATCAAAAAATGCAAAGCCATCTTCAAATTCAAAATTTGTTACCTCCTTCTACAGGCTTTAAACCTGAGAGGTTAGGCTAGAATTTTACTTTAATAGTTATAGTTTTCTTCCTTAGATCGCCCTAAAAGAAAGACTATATACTTGTGTTTTTAAAAACTGCTTGACAAATTATGCATATCAATGTATTCTTATTGGTTTTTAATGTATTAAAAACGAATCCTTGAACTTACATTCCCCCCAAAAAATGGATAATATGGAGATATTCAGAAATCTGAATTTATTAAGGGCAATCGGGATTTACTTTTAAATTTATAGTCCCACAACTATAGAGACAATGAAAGGATAACAGACTTTTACACTGATTTTAAAAGTTATTTAGACTTTTCGGTTAATCAAACCAAGTGTCTCAAACTTGTACAGTTTTCTCAAAGGCTTTAAACTTAATTCATAGTATATGACAAATATATGTCAACATCAACTTTTTAAAATAGCAAATTAAAGTATCCCCTAACAAAAGATTAACCTTTCAGGCTTGGTAATTTAGTATGCAATGCTTTAAGATCTTATAGGCCCATTACAAAATGAATTTACTTAATAAGCTATATCAGGATATACTTTTATTCAAACCAAGTGTACTAAAATATTCTCTTTGGCCATGAAAAGATTATGAAAGTATACTATGCAAGTATAGAAGATGAAATTCATTCCAAGAAATGGAAGGGGAAGAAAACTCATTTTTCTAGAGGGTATTATATGCCCAACATTAAATGTTATTATTCCTCATAACAATATATTGAAATAGGTATGATCACCTTCATTTTACATTTGAAAATAATGAAGTTCAGCATGATTACATAACTTGTCCAGGTCAAAGTGCTGGTAAGGGAAGAAGGACAGGGAGATTTGAACCCAAATCTCTGATTGCTTATGACCTTACTATTACCAACTTCAGGTAAAAAAAAAAAATTCTAGAGGTAAGGAAAAGAATTCCTAAAAATGATATGGATATTCTCTATTGCAGCCTAAAATGAGGTAAAACTGAGCGTCTAAAAAACCTCAAGTGGGGAGTATTTTAGAAGAGTGAGCAGCAAGACTACTAATATGACCAATTCTAAACTTTAACACAACTGAACTAAGAAAAATCATAATGTTTAATATCAGTGAAAAGAAAAAATATTAATTACTGAAAGTATCTTATTGCTTTCTTCTAATATGTCACCGACCCCATAGTTATTTCCACTGAAAATCTATAACTGAAACCAAGATGAGAGTTCATGAGTTTTTTTCTCATCATTCTTATTTAATTCCTCCCTTAAAAAGTTTAGATGGAGAGAAGGATTAACAAGTGCATCACCACCTAGAGAAGTCTTTTTGCTGTTATTTTGTTATGTTTTGTTTTGTTTTTATAAAGAAACTCACCATTGTCACAAAGATCTATTAATTCTTTTACGAAATACTTACTTAGTGCCTGCTTTGAATCAGGCACTGATCCAAGAACTAGAAGTACAAAGTTAGATGGAACTCAGCTTCTGCCTTTCAGATACTGTCATGAGGGAGGAACTGACATTTGAGCAAATAAGTTTAGAAAAGATTTAAGCATTGGGAGATACTCTTCCATGGGTCTCTGACACTCCTAACGTGTCTTATTGGGTAGGCCAAGAATGCAAGGCCCCAGCTACTGTTTATCCTAGCCATTTCTTGGAGTTATGTTTATAATGAGCAACTTTGAGGGGTGAGGTCATGCCTCTTCTGTACAAACAGAAGGCTTGTTTACTGCTGTTAATGAAACAGTGGGTAACCTAAGTTCAATGCTCCTCAGAGGTGATGCAATCAACTGTGTGTACGACATCCACCTGGGCCCATATCATATTATTCCCACAAGACATGAAAGCAAAGGGAACCAACAGAAACATGATGTTAATGCTGCTTACTGACCATACTCAAGCCCTCTGTCTCTGACTCAGAAGTTTCAAGTCTTCTGCTAGCATCCCGGAGAGAGTAACAGACTAACTTATTAGATTTTAAGTTGGGTAAAATCCAAGACTTGACAGTAATATTAATAGAGATGTATAAGGTGCTATAAACAATTTAAAAAGCTGTTATGTTTTCTTGGGTAGCTTTATTGTGGAAAGTTTGACACCAAATTATCAAACACTGGAAGTATAGAGACATAAAAAAGTTTTAATCTCACTGAAACTATTCAAAGTCATCTCTCCAGAATTCAGTCCCATAGCCTGCTGTGAGGGCAAGCATTCTCAATACAGAAGAAATACAAGACAGAAATGGGACAAATGTCTCAATACAAGACAGAAATGGGACAAATATAACTATGCTCATAAAGGATCATGACCTCGGCTTCTACTAAATAATAGTGATATCACTAGTACCACACTACTACCACTAATAGCTAACACCTATATACACCTACTATGTGCCATGGTTTTTCAAAGCACTTTACTTTTATTAAACTCACATAACCCTCATAACAACTTTATGATACAGGTGATGTTATAACCTCCATTTTGCAGATGAAGAAACTGAAGCACAGAGGTAAGCTGTTCAGAGTCACAACCTACTAAGTGGTGCAGTTACAAGCAATCTGGCTCTAGACTCTGTGCTCTGAAATAGAAGACGCCTGCCTTTCTAGAATATATGTAAACTGGGAGATCTTACATAGGGGAAAAATTCAAATTGTCATTACTGGGGTAAAAATGAGGATGTTTTGTTAAGGTTTCTAGGGATCAGACTTATCAAAGCTACACTATCTACTGCTCTCCATTGTCCCTGTTCTCACAGAGACAAAAAAGCAACCGTCCCATGGGATAAAGAGCCAGGAACATCAGTGAGAAGACACCTAAGCAAACAAACACACACAAATCAGTGAAGTAACCTAAGGAAACTGCTGGGTCAAGCCCTGCCTAACAGCTACATGAATGTCTCTACCTAACACTAAGTCTTTTTTTTTTTTTTTTTTTTGCGGCACGCGGGCCTCTCACTGTTGTGGCCTCTCCCGTTGCGGAGCACAGGTTCCAGACGCGCAGGCTCAGCAGCCATGGCTCACAGGCCTAGCCACTCCATGGCATGTGGGATCTTCCTGGACGGGGTCACGAACCCGTGTCCCCCGCATTGCCAGGCGGACTCTCAACCACTGCGCCACCAGAGAAGCCCGCAACACTAAGTCTTACTTTCATTAAATAACTTAGAAAATATCTGGTCAGATAGAATGGCTTGCTTTTCAGAGCAGTAAATAGGTATATCTGCCAATTATATATATTGGAAGGAAATAAAACATTTCCAAACACATGACTTTTGAAAATCTCAACAGTAACATTCCCTTGTCAAATAGAAATAATCTAATATTCATTTCTTCTATAATTTTTATACAATGTGTTACATTGTATAAAAGAAGAGATTACAACTATGAAACACTGGTGTTATAAAAGCAGATGGGGTTATGAAAGACAATGAAGAGTTCATGTCTAATAAATAGTTAATAGTATAACCTGACAACTCCTATTTGCTTAGAGTTCAATCATCCTTTATGCATCTGATTACCTGTTGTCTTCCATTTCCTACTATACTATTCTTTGTCATTCTGTGGAAGTTTTTAAACAAAGACATGAAAGATAGATGATTTTTTTTTGAAAAAAGGAACCAGACATTACATAACTGAAAATGCTCAAAAAATTTACCTTGAAAGTGTCATCATTTTGAGTTTGGTTAGAGTAAATCCAGCTTTGCTTATTATTTCAATTATTTCTCCTGCTTTTGATACTGCATCTGGTTTAATCAGGGCTAATGTTCTATAAAGAAATAAAGAATAAATTTAAAGATAAAAATAATTTGGCAGTTTTTACTTATAATTCCCAAGCAGTGGTAATTTCCTTAAAAATCCTAGATCAAACATCAAAGTGAATTATGAAAACAAGTGTATTAATGGCCTCATAAAAACTTATACAATGGAAGTTTACTATTTTTTCACAAGGAAATAAAAATTAGGTACCCAATCTAGAAAAATAATAAAAGTTTAGAGGGAAAAAAAGTTAAGACTCATTTTAAATATGTCCACGTTATAAAACACAGGTGTTTAAGATTTCTATTTCTTAGCATATGCTTTATAAAAGACAACAATTCTCTAAAGAGTTGCATTAAACATATCAGCTTGACTTTTGGTCTCTTAGACTTTAACATGTGTATGCCATGCACTCAGTTCAGCACTGATTTGGAAATAATATAAATTCTTCTATTAACACTTTATTCATAGCATGAATGATATAAAAAGAACTAAATATCTTCTTACCTGAAGATGTATATGGCTAGCGAACACCCTGCTAACTTTTAAAATCACACTTTCCTCTTAGAGGATACATCAGAGCTATGCGTTCTCCCCTCTGAAGCCACAGAATTAATGGATTTTTAGAGATGGAGATCACCTGAATTTCCTCATTTTACTAAAAAGGAAACAAGGCCCAGAGAAGTAACTCTCCAAAGATCATACAGCTGGTCTGTGGCATCCTCAGGACGGAACACCCAGCTCACACGACTCTTGGGTCTGTGCTCCTTCCACACCACACCACAAATAATGTTGCTATTAATATTAGCAAAAGGGAACATAATCACAAATCCTCAAGACTAACATTTGCAAACGCAAGGTAAAATCAGATTAGTTGGAGTAATTCAGTTTATCTGGCGCACAAAATAAGATAAAAAATTGCTGTTGGGCTTCCCTGGTGGCACAGTGGTTGAGAGTCCGCCTGCCGATGCAAGGGACACGGGTTCGTGCCCCGGCCCGGGAAGATCCCACATGCCGCGGAGCGGCTGGGCCCATGAGCCATGGCCGCTGAGCCTGTGTGTCCGGAGCCTGTGCTCCACAACGGGAGAGGCCGCAACAGTGAGAGGCCCGCGTACCGCAAAAAAAAAAAAAAAAAAAATTGCTGTCACTTTCCCTTTATTTTCAATTGTTCTGACACTTTGGCATTAACTCAAGGAATCCATAAAAGGAGGCTGGTAGGCTTTTTCAAAGTAGACTTTTTTCACCAATGAGACAAACTTAGCTAAGGATATAATGATACAAATATCCTTACTTACAACTGGATATAACTTATGGCTGGCTTTTAAAACTTATAAATAACAAAAGTTGTTCATTTTAGTCTGATAGGGCTTGTAATAAACAGACTTATTTTGAAGCAAGTGAGTCACTTCTAGCATTTTATATGGCTTCAAAGATACAGTTAAAACTCATCATTTTTTTAGCTCACATTGTTTAAAATATTATAAAGCCAAACTAACCCATGATTGTTTATGCTAAACTCTGGAAACATCTTCAAGAACCAAAGCTCTTAAAGAAAATATAAAACACATCGGCAGTGAACAAGAAGCAATATGAAAAAAAATGCAGTTTCATTTTCTCTTTAAGTGCCTACAGGAGACAGAGCGTTGATTACTGTGATTAATTACTCTAAGCAAGTTCCTCTGTCATGTCTTCACTGCTTAATTGTTCAGTAGATAATAGTTAAAATGCATTTTGGAGGGAAAATAAGATCGGCTTTAGGAATCATATGTATTATTTAAAAGTGAAGATAGCACACAAAGAAAGTAAAGGGCCACGAAAATATATTAATAGTGCCGCTGTTATCTGCTGCTGCATAACAAACCACCCCAAAATGTAGTGGCTTAAAACTACAAACAATTTCTCAAGATCATATAGGTTGGCTGGGGAGTGGTTTCACCTGGGATGGGTCATAAATGCTGCATTTGGCTAGTGGGTCGGTTGAGACAGCCAGGCTTCTCTTTCCTTGAGGCCTCAAGAGCTGGAACAGGCAGGGAGATGGATTCTCCCCTAAAGCCTCCACAAAGAAATGTAGCCTTCCCTACCAACACCTTGATCTTAACCTGACGAAATCTGTGTTGGACTTCTGATATATAATAAATTTGTACTGTTTAAGCAGCTGACTGTGGTAATTTGTTATGTCTTCAATAAAAGACTACAGAGAAAAAAAACTCTGGAGAGGAAAAACACCCCAACAGAAGAATGGAAAGAAGAAAAAATTAGAAAAGCAGGAAAGCAGTAAAATAGTCGAAATATGTACAAAAATACTAATACAACATATGTAAATGTACATGTACTAGTCTCACCAGTGAAAATCTAGAGGTTTTCAGACTGATTTTCTTTTTTTTGCAGTACGCGGGCCTCTCACTGTTGCGGCCTCTCCCGTCGCGGAGCACAGGCTCCGGACGCGCAGGTTCAGCGGCCATGGCTCACGGGCCCAGCCGCTCCGCGGCATGTGGGATCTTCCCAGACCGGGGCACAAACCCGTGTCCCCTGCAACGGCAGGCGGCCTCTCAACCACTGCGCCACCAGGGAAGCCCCAGACTGATTTTTTTTTTTAAAGAGCTGCATGCTGTTTACAAGAGATATATCTACAATATAACTTAACAAGGCTGAAAGTAAAGCAATGACAAAAAGATATCAACCAAAAATACATTATCAATCAAATCCATTCTTGAGAAAGATGGCTAAGGCCACCCATTCCTCGGCTGTGGTCTCCTTCCACCTTCAAATCTAGCAATGGAGACTGGGTGCTTCTCACACTGGCATCTCTCTGGTTCTCTGCAGCCAGAAAGGTTCTCTGGTTTTATGGACTCCTGTGATTAGGTCGCACGCACAGGAATGATGCAGAATAACTTCCCCATCTCAAGGCCTGTAATCTTAAATCTGTAAAATCTCTTTGCCATGTAAGGTAACTGTTGGGCTGCACCCGCAGGCCTGTAAGCCTTGTAGATGCCCAGCCTCGAGACAGAAGAAAGAGCCCAGAGAGCAGCAAAAGAGACCTCAATGGTTTAATTGACGGAGGAACTTACGTGTCTGAAGCAAGGTCCTGGAGCAACACCCCAAGGTGTGCAGCAGACTGCAGGCAGGCTGTAGCAGCAGTCTTGGCTACTCAGGACAGAGGGAGGCTACCATTTACTCAGGGGGAATTGATTTCAGGTGGGCTCATCAGTTAACAAGGGCTAATTAACAACCCTTACAATTAAGAGAATTGGATAGTCATGTGAGGGAAGCAGGGCCTAGTCAATCAGGAGATCTACAGAGAGCAAGAGAACAGCCCTCTTGAATGGCCTGACCATACAGTAACACATTCATAGGTTCCAGAGATTTGAACATGGACATCTTTGAGCAGCCATGATTCTGCCTACTGTACTCTCTATTGTTTTGGAGTTTATATACTATTTTTCTAGTGGTTAGCCGTGAAACTTTTTCATTCTTATTTAACTTAAAATTCTTAAAATTGTATAATATCTTGACCCTTTAGAAAGACTTTAGAACACTTTAGCTCCAATGTTCTCTCTTCCAACTTATATAGTTTCATTGTTGTTTTGGACATTCAGTTTTTTGCCTGCATGAGTAAGCCATCTTGGACGATGAGACCACAGGTAAGTAAAGATGAGATAAAGATTGGCTGGGGAGGGGGGAGGGGGTGTGTGAATTTTTAGCAAGGCCTTGGTAATTGAACTAAAGTCTTACTTGAATGCATTTCAGTGCCTTTTTGCAGCCAAAACTCAACTGCTCACCACCACCTAGGAGGATATGTAAAGTAACAGTAATTGGTATTGAGGGAGTAGTTTCCCAAAGGTGAGAACAGAACTGAACTAATACCACTAATTGTCTGGTCTCCTCCCCTGAGAAGTAGCCTTGGTCTACTTAAAATTGTTAGGCCGACTGGCTTAAAGAAATAAAACTCCAGGAACAATGAGAACATGTGTACCTTTGCTCCTCATGGGTAAAGTGACTTCTACTCCATTCCCAGGAGAGTGCTTCCTCTCTCCACCCCCTTCATTTGCTCCTCCACATATGGCCACATTTAAGGGTTTCTGGTTGTATGCGGCCCTGCCTCTTCTCTCTCAGACCTGCAAGCCCTCATGCAGGACACAGTCTACAGTTCTTCTCCTGCTTCCATCTGGTTAGCACAGCGGAGGCAGAGGCCGGCACCTGCATGGAAACCTACCTCTCTCTGGTGCTCTGTCTCCCACGCTGGATGGGCAAGTGTGCTCTCAGGGTTTGCTCTAAAGGTATCTCTCTCCCTCAGACGGGCCCCAAGGCCCAGACTGGGAAGGAGGGCAGGGCTGGGGTGGAGAAGTAGGAATAAAGCTCAACCGTTCTCAGAGCTGGCTTACACTAGGCAGCCTAAACCAGCACTTTACTTTGATTTGCCTCTGGCGCCTACGTTAGTGCTCCATCAGTTAATATTCGGAACGGAGAATAGAGACTAACTGAACCCAAGAGATGACAAAAAGCCTGTATGATGTCTTTACATCTGAATAGTAAAACCATAAAGCATCAATTTATTACCTTCTAAAATTAAAATTGAATACACTAAAAAAAAAGAAAAAAAAAATTTTTTTAAATGTTTTTAAGTCAAATACTATGACTCATAGACAACTGATAACATTTATCCATTTGATTTGAGGAGCTTTATAAGGAGAATAGATTAAAATTAGCTAAGAGAGTAGATCTTTCATTAAGTTCCCTTACCACAAAAGAAAATTCAATATAAAAAATAATAAGAGGGTGGGAGGAAAATTTTGGAGGTAATAGATAAATTTATACCCTTGATTGTGGTAATGGTTTCATGGGTATACACTTAGCTCCAAACTCACCAAGTTGTATGTATTAAATATTTATAGCTTTTTGTTTGTCTATTATACCTCAATACAGAGATTTTTGAAAAAGAGAATAGAAATGTAAATCGAATGTCAGATTTCTACAGTTAATGGGAATTAGGAAGCTGAGGCTAGTTTGCTAGCTAAATTGAATTATATAGAATTATCTTGATAAGTGCCTCTAAATTAGCAGACGGGCACCATGAAGATCAGCTTTACTCCTCCCTCTCAGTACAGGCTTTACTCCAGAAAGAAAATGGTTGAGTATGATAAATATAATAGGGATGTAATTAGTTCATAAATTATCCTTGACACTATATAAAACTGAGAACTAGGCTAAGTTATAATTATTACATAGAAGCTATTTCTATGGGACCATGATAGACATGCACGTATTTCTTTCTCCATATGCCTACTTCTTTGGTCATTTAAATGAAACAATATATTTTTTGAACTCTTGAATTCTGAAGAAGTTTATTTAAATCACCCAAATGGTTGTTGGATTTAACCCACTTGCAGTTAGGAGAGAATCAGAAGAGAAAATGGTGAAACAATTGAAGTCAATAAAAATACAATATTGCACATATTTTAATTAATTATATTTATAAAGCCCAAATATTTAAAATCTGTCTTCACATTCTTCTGTTCCTCCTATTTTTAAATCAGTTCATTCAATAGTATTTACCAATATATTAATTAGAGGTTTTAATAAAAAGAGAATGAGTTTTAAAGTCAAACACAACAAGATTTACTTGTTTCCCTTTACTTTGTAGTTGTGTGACTATGGCTGTGCTCTGTAAAATGGAATCAACAACATTCACTGTAGACAAATCAATTAATATATATATAAATTATAATTGTTACAGCTATTATTATTTTATTTTGATTGGGTCATACTATTAACCCTGTCTCCCTAATTCACTTATTTTTGCTAGTTTAAATGAAAACTTCAAGTAGTCTTGAACTGAGATGCCTACCACAGTGGTTGGCATATAGCATGTGCTCAAAAATTAAGCTACAAATATTTATTACTTGTAAATAAAGGAACTGTGCTTGGTGTTTCCTTAATCCCATAGACTTTTATCAGTAGATCTCATAACAAAGAGATTCCTATTTGTCTAACATTCTTTTTTTTTTTTTCCCTAGTTCAGAGTTGTCCTGGGAATCTTTGGTTTTCCTTTTTTATGAGTCATTCACCACCTCACTGATCCATCACCACCTGTGTACTAATACCACACTGAGCATCAAAGAACCTCCAGAATTATAAAGGGCTTGTAAAGAAGTCACAGAAAGAATATTACTATGGGGGGACTCAGGTATTAGGTAGATAACCAGCTATTATTTGGGTGGCAAACCTCAAAATATAGTTTGACAGATATTTTTTCCTATAGAATTAAAGAGTTTGGGGAGCTTTTTATACATATAGCCTTAACTTCCACCAGTGATCCCTATTTTTCATTACTGCAACAATCACTCCACAAATCCAAAGAATCCCCCAAGTCAGCACAATATAATATAAGCCACAGAAACCAGAGCCAAGAAAGATGACCAAAGAATTAACATTCCATTTCAAATATAGCTCGTGCTAGACTCAGAAAGCTGCAAACTCATAAACGTAGAGGTTGAAAATTACAATGTCATTTTCGTATTATGTTTTCTGGCTAGCCTAATTTTCAGCTACAACTGCAACTTGTTCTGTCTCTCCTCTAAATCAAAACTGAGGGAAAGTCAGAATGACAAATGTAGCTATGACAAACAATGAAGAGAGAAGACCAGAGAGACACACAGAAGGCACCGTACTGCAGCTTCTCCGCTTCACAGGAAGAGCCACGTGCGATGGGACGGAGGGAAGAAGGCAGGGAGGCAGCCAGCGGGGAGCTCTGCCTCCAAACACAACGACTATTTTCACCAACATAAGCTCATTCATTCAACAAAGTTATGTGGGGCATCCCCTGTGAATAATGCACTGCTTGAGGCATCACCACCATGGCCTTTAGAGATGCAGTTGTGATCCCAAGACAGATTAAGTTTCTTTGTATCACAATGTTTTTGTATATTTTTTTCTTTTCAAAATACTCACATATCCTGTCTTCAATTGATCAGTCAATATTTATCAGATATCTATTACGTCTGTGAATAAAACTCAAAAATAGACAATATATATTCCAAACAATCTAGACAAAAACACCTTTGTCAGCTAGATCAAAGGTCATCATTTGAAAACAGGGAGGAAATGAAGAAAAGGAAAGAGTAGATAATAAATTTTAAATTGTTATTCAACGATTCATTCATCTAACACAGACAAGGTGCTTGTAATGTATAAGGAGATGTGTTAGGTGCCACAGGAGACATAAAAATGAACTGAGACAGAAAGAAGACAATCATTTTGCAGGTCCTATCCATTCTCCTGTGATTAAATCCTCCTATTCTTGATTCAGACAAACGCTGGGCTTTAATCCTGCCTCTACTCCGTGACCTTCAGCAAGTTACCTAACATCACTAAGCCTCAACTTCTCCATCTGCAGAATGGAGCTAATAATAATATTATTAGCTTGTGTATTAGGTTGTTGTAGGGCTTAAATAAATGATGCACACAAATCATTTTAACACAATACCTTTTATAAAAATAGCTAACAGATATTAATGCCTATCATTACTACTATTACCGTACTTCAGTTAATCACTTTCCTTCCTTCCTCTTCATACCTATGGCTACCATCCTAATCAGTCTATTTTACTACTTAAATTAAAAAAAATGTTTAACCACCAAGCCAGTCATGAAGAACAATGAGCTCTGCCTAGTGTATAACATTCTGTTGTATTTTTACTCATACTCATTCCTCTGACCAGCATTCCTCTGACTTGATCCAACTGGGTAAAAATTCAGTCCATCTCTCATGATCCTGTCAAATACCTTCACAAAGCCTTCCCTACTCTTCTACAAGAAATAGCTTTACTTTCCTCTGAGTTTCCTTTGAGCTTCTGGCAATCACTACTTCCCCCCCATAAACCATCTTTATACTGTACACTAAGATTTACATTTTCAGTTCCCAGTTAGAAGAATGATGAGGGTGTATAAAAGGTTTGCATTTTTTCCTCTGGAAAATAATCATTGCCTAAGACTATGAGCATCACTTTGTTCCCTGAGTGAAGAGCAAATCACAGAATCTGCTCCACAAAATTCTAAAAATGTCGTAATACTGAATTGGATCACTGAAAAATATCTATACTATAAAAACAAAAGATAGAAACAAGAAGTTAGAATTTGGTATCAAGACATACATAATGTTCTAAGAATTTTAAAAAAGATTATATACTTGCTTTCTTACTTTTCTTTCCTACTGCCCAGTTGCCGAGCTGTATATTGATCCCCATAGTCAAGTAGCACCAGTTGTCGAGAAAAGACATTCACTTTGTTGCCTATAAATAAATCTTCCAAGTGAAGGTCTTCATATTTGGTCCGCTTTAAAAAGGTGCGATGATTCTTTACATCATGCTGGAATCAAAAACAACACAATGAAACAATTATCAGTAGGTAATGTTAACCTTATTATAAAACTAGAAATAGTTATTAATTTTGCTCTATTAAACATAAGTTACATTCTGTTTCATTTTTGCTATAAGTACAAATCATAATTTCTTTCATAACTTATGTATTTCCTAGTCTACTCTAGTAATAACATAAAAATTACAAATTTTATACTTTAAAAAACACTGGATAGAAAGATTTATTTCCAAATCACTGCAGCAAATTAGTGCCTATGAAATCCCAGAAAAATTCCAAATTTCTGCTTTCTTGACAACACAAAATCCCAATACCAAATAGGTCCACCTGCAAAAGGAGTCCTCAACAAAGGGACACAAAGAAACAAGCACGACTCTTTTAACTCAGTCTTCTTCAATTTGACTTTTTGTAGCGATAACAGCATTCAACAATGGTGACATATTTATGAGCATGATAATCTTTATCTATAGCCACTTATTGACTATCACTTAATCCAAAGCATAAGTAATCCCACTTCAGTTTTCTAACCAAAAAAATAATTTCTATTAAAAGTAAAGACACAAGGTATCTTCTTGTATTGGAATTATAATACCAAAATGTTTAAAATTCCCAAAATGAAAAGAATGTATTTTTAAAAGCAACTATAAAAAAGGCAATCCTATTCCTCTCTGGATCCCACCTTCACTCCGTTTGCCAACTTTAAAGCAAAAAAAGGCTCATTTACCATTTCAACAGATCCATCCCCTGGGTAAAATAAAAGCTCATAACGTCGAAATAGTGAAGCATTTGGATCATACCACTCTGCAATGAAAACGAATCTTTCACTATGATTCTGTAAAGAAGGATAGAAGAATTTTAACACTAACATATAAAATATAAGCACTCTTGTAAAAATCATACAAATTGAAAGAAAGAATTACCAAATATTTGCAATGAAGAAATTTATTATTACTTATTGTATTGAATAATTCTGCTTTTCAACAGTATGCCAGTTATCAACATACCCTCATACATATTGCCTTCTAATTTCTTATTAAACACCCTTAGATATCTCAAAGATGACTTATGAACTGCTTAATACTTCACAGCCATCCAATCATCCTGGATAAATTGATATTTTTTTTAGAACATGAGCTCCTGATCTGACTACTGTGATAATTCAGTCCTTCTGAAAGCAAGTTTACATATAAGCAGATAATCAATAAACTAGTATGAGAAAAAAAAGAAAAGAAAATTAGTATGAGAAAAAAATTCTGAGTGGCTAGCTCTCAATTACATTTAGAACATAACTGTTCTAAATTTAAGACTCCAGCAGTATTAGAATATTGTTGTCATTCAAATTATAGTAAGCATCTTTACTCTCCTTAGTAATTTCACATGATAGTATTTTTTTATAGAAACAGTGAGAGAATGTGTTAGTCTAGGTCCCCGGAGAAGCAGACACGATGCCAAGACAGGATTAAACATGCAAAAATTCTATTCTGTAAGAGAAATTCTGTACAGGAAATTCCTACAAGAGAAAATAGGGAGGGATCCAGGGAAGGCTGACAGACCACAATACAAATCTGACACTGAGTGAAGGAGAGAGTGAAGGAAGACTCGGTGGAATCCTTCTGGACTGCTCTACAGACTAAGGAAGGTTCAGCAAGACTACTACTACCAAATGTAAAATAGCTAGCTAGTAGGAAGCAGCCACAAGGCACAGGGAGATCAGCTTGGTGCTTTGTGACCACCTACAGGGGTCGGATAGGGAGGGTGGGAGGGAGGGAGACGCAAGAGGGAGGAGATATGGGGATATATGTATATGTATAGCTGATGCACTTTGTTATAAAGCAGAAACTAACACACCATTGTAAAGCAATTACACTCTAATAAAGATGTTAAAAAAAAAAAAAAAAAGACCACTGGGTGGTGCGCAAGCCAGTTAGCCCTCAAAGAGTTCTCTGACTTCCAGGGACAGGCCTGCTTTAGTATCCCTGCTCCTCTCAGTCACGGGCTGGGAGCAGCCCTTGGGAAGCATGTCCTAAGCACAAAAGCAGCAGTAGATTCCAGAGCACAGGAGCTGAGGCCCTTTGATCACTTCAGCTCCCTCTAGTTGAAGATCTGTGAGGTGCATACAATGAAAATGTTAAGTCAAAGAATAGCCCTCTTTCCTTGACTATTAGGCAGGATTTCCCATCACATGTTATTAATATCTTAGCCCCCAAAGGTCCTTCATCATAATAAGCAAATGAGGACATAAAGAAGAAAGGAATCTAAGGGTTTTGTAGCTAATTCTGGATTTAGCATCTGATTCTCTGGTTATAGTATATAGACGGGTTCCTTTTATGTTAATAATTCACTTATAAATTCTAATAGTACTATGTCTAGTTATATTTATGATTGTACTCATAAGCTATAATTGAGATAGCTTTTAAGACACTATTTTATTTTTCCCACAATCATCCAAAAGACATATTTAAATGTTTATTAGTCAAGAGAAAACAAAGGTAAGAGATATACTATAACAAGACTTTCTTCATTCATTATTTTTCATATTGATCCCTATAAATACAGCTTTTTATTATTTTTTAATATAGATTTTTAAAATTTAGGTTTCACTGTGCATTCTAGTATTATACTCTCCTTTTAATATAAAATTTAAATATTAGTGGTTTATTAAAATTTTTACTATCTATATTAAAATATTCATTCACTCAAAAACATCATTGAAATATTGCCTTCACTAAAATAAAATTATGAAATGGAAGAAATGATGAGACATCTAACTGAAGGTAAAAGGGCAAAGAAAGTGATGCAAATGAAAAACCAATGAAACTCGGCACTTCCATTTATCCAGGCAGCCTTAACCACAAAAGCTGCCAATCACACTCTTTAACTCTGAGTCAGGTAGTAGAATTTTTCATGATTCATCATCCAGAAAACAGTTTTAATACAAAGAAAACAAACTGAGGAAGTACTGTTTCTGGCTGACAACGTAGCTTAGAGCAAATCAATGCTACTTTCCAAGAACAACTCAGAAAGTGTGATGTTAAAAAAATATACCTGTTTGATGACGTTGGAGAGCATCTAAGGCAGCCAGATTTGATGATCTAAGATTCAGAAAGACAGGACGTTCACTGAGGTGAGCACAGCATTCTTTATACTGCTTTTACCTGAGGACCTGTGCTGAGACTTAAGTCAAGCTGGACAAGAGACTGAGAATCCCAAGAAGGTGACAGAGGAAGGCTGCTAAGAGGCAGAGAAGCTAGCAGAGCTTTTGCCAGTGTCATGGAGATAAGTAGACAAACACTGGAATTTGGGCCTACCAATGCAGACAAGACTTGAGGGGCAAAGATCCGGAAGAAAAGGAAACCACAGAGAAGTGAGCTCAAAGCTGTGTTTGTTCAATGGAGCTTTCAGTAGCATCACAGTGCTGGAGGGAAGAAAATGAGAGTTCAAACCCACCAAAAAGGAGACCACTGATAAACTATCTAGCCTTTCTGTTGTGACTCCTGGAGCATTACACTCCAGGAGCATAGGCAAACTAAAGGTAAACAGATCCTTACAAAATTTGAAACAAGTTTTGTGTTCACTCAATGTTCAATTATGATAAGTGATGTTTCCTCCATTCCAGCCCCCTGCATCTCCAGAAATGGAAATATGGCTTTTCATACACAATGTCAAGCTTTCAAAGACAAACTACCAGATATACCAAAAAAAGAAAACCAAGAGAAAAAAAACAGACAATAGAAAGAAATCCATGAATACCCTAGTTATTATCTGAAAAGGCTTCAAAATAACAATGATAGGTATGAAAAATACATGTCAAGATTAATAATTTCACCAGAGAGCCAGAATCTATTTTTTAATCAATCAGAAATTCAAGAATGAAAAGTAATTGCCAACACAGCATTCTATAACTAGCAAAATTACCCTTCAAGAGGTGAAGGTGAAATAAAGATATTTTTAGACAAGCAAAAACAGAAAATTTATTGCCAATGCACCTGCATTAAAAGAAATTCAAAAGGAAGTTCTGAAGGAAAAAAGAAAATGATTCAAGATGATTCAAGGAACAGAAGGACTGAAAAACAATGGAAATGTAAATATGTGGGTAAATCTAAATAAATAATGCATATACAAAATAACAATAATGTCTTGTGGGATATAAAATAAGTAGAATTTGAATTCAGATCAATAAGAATATAAAGGGTGTGAGGGGAAGACAACATTCTTCAAATTACGTGAAGCAAAAAAAGTATCTCCTACATCAGTTGCTCGACCTTTTCTCAAATTCCAATGAACATCAGTGAGGAGAATGTCTCTTAAGCTAATAGGCACACAAACTGGAGACATTTTGTTCAATTTTTCACCCTCTGTTCTGTTAGAATGACCTTTCTTCATCTCCTAATGCTCAGACAACAGGAAAACAATTATCAAAATGTTTAATAAATTAGTGCCATTCAAACTTTAAGAAATTAATGATAACCATTAAGCATGACAATAATAATTTTTAGAGTAGCTACTAAGTAGCAGGTTCTTTACATACATTATCTCATTTCATTCTCACAACAGACAATGTAGGTTGACAGAAATAGGGATACTATTTCATGGACAAGGATAGTAAAGCTCAGAAAATTTGAACACTGGTCCAAGGTTACAAAGCAAAGAAATGAGTAAGTCAGCCCTCAAACTTTGGTTCTTCAGACTTTGCAAAGCACATGTTTTGTCCCACTAAACAGCACTACTTACATAAAATGATGCAAAAGTCAGTGTTAAAGAAAGCATTCAGTGGGCCTAAACTAATGATGAACTGCTTTATTTAACTACTCCTCTATGTAAAGTTAAATAATTCTAGACAGGGTCAATTTTGTAACCTTTAACAAACATGTAGGAGAAAGGGTATGGATTATTACAAAATAGGATAAGGAAATCAGGTTACTCCCTGTGACATCAAACATACTTAACAAAATATCTCTTTTCAATTATATCCCAATTTCAGAATCTTAAGAAATCAAGAGTCAGTGAGGTCTGTCCTTATAAAATACCAAAAAAACCTTAAATATAAAACTATATTTTAAAACCTATATAACACCCATATGGAAACCCAAGAGACCCAGAAGAGCTAAAGCAGTCTTGAAAAAGAAGAACAAAGTTGGAGACCTCACATTTTCTATTTTCAAAACACTGCAAAGCTACTGTAATCAAGACAGTGTAATACTGGCATAGAATAGATATATATTAACCTAATAGAAGGGAGTCCAGAAATAAGCTCATACGTATATGATCAACTGATTTTCATCAAGGGCAGCAAGACCATTCAATGGGGAAAGAACAGTCTTTCCATAAACAGTACTGGGACCACTGGATATCCATAGGCCAAAAAATACATGAAACTGTATCCCTACCTCACACTTTATACAAAAATTAACTCAAATGGATCACAGACCTAAACACCAAGAGCTAAGCTAGAAAAACTGCTAGAAGAAAACATTTGTGACTTTGGGTTAGTAAATGATTTCTTAGACAAGACATCAAAAGCACAAGTGACCAAAAAATGAAACAAAACAACAGCAAAAACATAGATAATTGGGACTCCAAATGATACCATCAAGGGAGCAAAGTGACAACCCACAGAACTGGAGAAAATATTTACAAATCATATATCTGATAAGGGAGGGTCTAGTATCCAGAATGTATTAAGAACTCTAACAACTCAATAATAAAAGACAACCCAGTTACAAAATGGGCAAAGGATCTGAGTAGACATTTTTCCAAAGAAGATATACAAATAGCCATTAAACCTATGAAAAGATGCTCAATACCAGTAGCTCTTAGGGAAATGGAAATTAAAACCACAATGAGATAATACTTCACACACACTAGAATGGCTATAATAAAAAAGACAGGCAATAATAAATGTTGGTGAGGATGCAGAGAAAATGGAACTCTCATATGTTGCTGGTAGAAATGTAAAATGATGCAGCTACTTTGGAAAACAGTTTGACAGTTCCTCAAAATGTTAAACATAGAGTACATATGACCCAGCAATTCCACTCCTAGATATATACCCAAGAGAAGTGAAAATATAGTATATACCCATATAAAAACTTGTACATGAATTTTCATAACAGCTTTATTCATTGAAAATATACTATACACCCATACAAAAACTTGTACATGAATGTTCATAGCAGCACTATTTATTATAGTCAAAAAAGTGGAAGTGACCCAAATGTCCATCAATTGATGAATGGATAAATTGTGGTATGTCCATAAAATGGAATATTATTTGGCAATAAAAAGGAATGGAGTACTGAATCATGCTACAATATGGATGAATCTTGAAAACATTATGCTAAATAAATGAAACCAGTTACAAAAGATCACATATTCCATTTATATGATTTCACTTATATGAAATGTTCAGAACAGACAAATCTAGAGACAAAAAGTAGGTTAGTGGTTGCCAGGGTTTTCAGGGAGGGAGGGATGAGAATGACTACTAATGAGTATGGTATTACTCTTTTGCGGTAATGAAAATGTTCTAAAATTGTCTGTAATGATAAATATGCTAAAAACCACTGAATTGTACACTTTAATTGGTGAATATTATGGCACATGAGTTATATTTCAATAAAGCTGTTTTAAAGTAAAGTAAAATAAAATACCATCAGTTTATGATACCAAACAAAATTTTACAAAGCAGATGTTATTTAGGAAATTACAGAAAGTATACACACACACACACACACACACACACACACATATATATATTGTGTTGCCAAGAAAAAAAGTAAATAGATACCAGAGGTCACACTTTTGAGGGGAAAGAATAGAGTTGTGTTAACTTTTAAAATTCCATCAGAAACCAAACAACCTAATGCGATGTCGAAAGGAGAGTTTGCAACACTACAGATCAGTGCAATAAATCTGATAAATAATTGTCACACAGAAAAAGATACAATAACTATGTCCACAAGATTTCAAAAATGCTTAAGCTCTTGGGTCTGACCTCTTGAAGTTTTGGCATAGAGTTTCACAACAGCACCTACACACAAAGAAAAAATATTCATAATCTCTCAAACAATTTGCCCATTCCTTCATCTATAACTGTGATTTACCTCAATGAGATTGTTAAAAAACTATATATGAATAATAACAGAATTTCTATTTAATAGAAGAAAGTAACTCTCAAGCAAGTATTGTTTCCTCTATGAAAAAAGGTTTATCATGCCAAGTAAAAATTGTATTCAAACTTGATTTAACCTTAACCTTTGCAGTAGAAACTTTAGTTATTTCCTAGAGTCAAAAGATGTCTAGAGATATAACAGTGGTACATCTGAACTTGGCAGAAAACAATGGTACATCTGAACATCTCATTCAGGCTGGCCTTTCAACTAGTTGCCTCACTACACATACACACACACACACACACACACACACACACACACACACACACAAGCACATATTCACATCCACACACCTAACCCAAAGTTACCTGTGAAATTTTAAGAATTTTATTTTCAGCTAAGTTGAGGCAAATCTAGCAAAGAACTCCATTCCTTTTTTTTTTCAGTGATCTCAAAGCTGAATATCATCGTGTTCCAACCCTTCATTTTATGGATAAAGAAACTGAGGCAAGCAAATATAAATAACTCGCATAAAGTCACAGAGCTAGTTAACGACTGAGTTAAAACTTGAAACTCCACTTGCTATGACTCAGATCTTTCCATAATACTGGGCTTCCAGGGCCAACTCAAGAGGGAGAAACTAACGCTTTAGTCACACATAGGGACACCTCCAGTTTTCTGCCAGATCTTCGGATGAGAATGTCACTGCCTGGATGATCACCGGGATAACAGAGATTTCCATTTCTGTCAGAAATACCATTATGCAGAACATTTAAAGATTATGCTCTAGCAAAATGAGACTTTTTCTTAAAGAAGCTAAATCATTTTCCTTCTTCTGAACATTTCAAATATAATTTATACATAATAAAACATTCAAGCACACTTTGTTCCAATTTTGTAAATAATCACCAATGTGCCATCTCATTTTTTTAATATTATAAGCAGATAGCCACACTACAAGGTTCGAAACACACTACTCCCAACATATGAAACCTTGGCATATTGAATATTTTAAGCCGAAGGAGTTTGAGAGAACAACAGAAGCAGGAAGGTCACTTTGACCTTTACCCAACCCTTCTTCCCTGAAATAGGTCATAAAACCCTCATGTGAGAGCTGCCCTGCCTACACCCTTTGAAAGCAAAGGGACACTGAGGAAACTCCCAACAAACAGCCCTCTCTGAGTTTCCCCTAGTTTACCACCCTTCCCTCCTACTCCTTAACTTACCATATTCCTCCAAGACTGTCCAGTCTTCATCAAACCCAGCATAAAAATACTCAGGTCTGTTTCCTCAGGTCCTCATTTCCTTATGAAGGCTCCCATGTCACGAAAAACTTACATTAAATAAACATGTATGCTTTTCTCCTGTTAATCTGTCTTTGTCAGTTTAAATTTCAGACCCGGGGACCCTAAGAGGATTGAGGAATACTTTTTCCTCCCCTAATCACACTATAGTCAAAAAGCTAAGAAGAGAGCCAAAAAAATGGAAGAGAAGCTTTCATGAGCCGCAGCTTGGGGGCAGCAAGGGGAGAGAGACGTTAAGCAGCAAAAAGCACAGTGGTTCTGCAAGATGGCAAAGAGTAAGAAGCAACATGCCAGTGGTTATGTAAACAATAACCAAACCCGAGGCAGAGTGGGGAAACTGTAATCAGAGTATTATTAATCCTAAACAAAAGTGGTTCCATTCCTTTTGCTAGATCAGCACAGAGAAACCTAATGAGCATTCATTTTCATGGCCCCAGAACTTGAGGGATGATGACCCAAATTCTAATTATTCAACGTAATACCGTAGTATCGGTAGGGAACAGTGTTCTGGAAGGACACTCAGGAATGTGACAAGCCAGTGATGATGACTTTAGGGGTTCACTGCACACACTCATCCCTCTCACAGTGCATGAGGGGGTCGGGGGACTGGAGAGGGTCCTTTTCAATTTACACCTTTCTGCCCTGGTTGACCCTGTTTGGTGCTTGTGTTACTTTTATTATTTGACGTCAAGAGGGGTTAAATTGTTTTCTAATTTATAGTTTTCTTTAGAGTTTAATTTCAAATTATATTGAAGACCTGAAGCCAGTTTTTTTTTTTCTCTTTAATTAGGTAAGGACTAATTAAACACCCAGCAAAGATACTACTTGTCAGTAGATCCTCCCTCATATCATATATCATCTAGAACTCTTGGAGTTCTCTTCTACCAACTATACTATAAAATCAGAATGTAAATACAAAAAACAAACAAAACAAATAATCAAAGAGTATAACATGAATGTTAAGGAAATACACTAAGATATAAACAGTTAAATTTGGGTGGCAGCATTCTGTAGTTTTTTTCCCACCTTTATATTGTTATTGACTGTGTTCTCCCAATGTAAATTTGTTTATAAAATCATAAAAACAGCCCTTTAAAACTCAGTGTAAACAATTACATATCAGATATATGATACAAAAAGAATGGGAAAATTAACATTAAAAGCTAAGATTTATTTTTCTCCTACTTCTTTGTATTTTCTAAACTTTATATAGTCAGTACAAAAAATAAATTTCCCTATAAAAAAATCTTCATTTTAAAGTGTTTTACGTGGTAGAACTTTTGGTGAGCAATTCGATATATCGTGTTTTTTAATTTTATATGAAACTTACTCTTCCCCTCCCCTTATAAAACAGATAGTTAGAAAGATAGATTGGAGTTGGGGGAGGGATGCTTTGAAGCAAAATGCATTCTCAAGTAGAGGTGGAATGCAGAGAAAGTAGCAGAGAGCAAATCCTCAACACAAAAGCAGAGAGGAGAATATCCTTTTGCATTATACAGAAAGAGGTAAATCCACTGAGAACAAATCTGAAACCATGGTTTCAGAACGAAGAAAAAGGAAGTCATTCAGATTTTTAAAAGAAAATGTTATTAGTTTTATACAGGCCTCTTAATACAAAGCACAGTCGTATGTGGGAGTTTCTATATATTCTATAAAAATTTGGGTTTGACTTTCAGTTAATGTAAGCATTAGCCAAAATAAAAACAGGTGGTGTGTCTGGAGCACGGTCCTGGAGTTCTGTATGCTCAGTCTCCTCATTTGGAGAATGAGAAAAATCATACCGATTACAAACAGTTGTAAAAATTAATGTGAGCACATTTGTAAAAGGGTCTGATACACAGCGTAGAAAACTGAAAAGGTCTCCTGTTAGAACCAAAAGGCACTGGCTAATGTTCAACAGTAAACAAAACAATGAATTTTTAACATTGTCAATAAATCAGAATGATTAATGATCAGAAGCAAATCAACAAAATTAAAGATCAGAATTTCAGGGTGAAATGATGACTTTCTAATCTCAGAGCATCTCCAGCATCTCCAGCTCTTACAGGATTTAAAATTAGAGCTTAGATTTTAGAGGATTCACTTGAAGGGCTGTATGATAGTGTGTTCAATCTCATGTCTACAGTTCAAACCGTGTATTTCAGTATTCTCTGAATTAATAAAATGCTTACAACTGTCAAAGTGACTTGCTTCAACCTATTTATACCTCTACATACAATCTTACCATTATTTAAGTATAGGCCTCACTACTTACATGATGAAAAGGATAAGGCAAAGCTATCACACCTTTATACATCATCTGATTTCCATCCACCAATTCGTGTATTCAACAGATTGACCACTTACCATGTTCTAGGTACTATGCTAGGTACTAGGATACATCAAGACATGACAATGATGATTAGAAACAAACATCGCCCTTGCCTTCATAGACCTTATAATCTAGCACGGAGAATAGCCAGTCAAACAATCACACAAATTCTTTTTTTTGACCAAAAAAATAAAAAATAGAAAAATAAAAAACTATTGTGTTGCATTACTCTTATTTATTTCTAAAAACTTAGAACTCCTGGCTCTGAATTCACTGTTCTACTATATCACAACTGACTCAGTTAAGTAGGTCATTTAATTTTTCTCTCATCTTACTCAAAACCCATTTTACACTGGTTATATAACTAGTCATCAGAATGTGCTGTAAAGCACTTTACAACCTTTATTTTTAATTTCCCTTTGATGGTATGCATTTTTAAATGTCGAAAAACCTTAGATTGTTTTTCCAAATTTAGTTTGTAATGCCTTCTAAAAAAGAAAAATGTCATTTTAAAATGTAGCATATGAAAATTGCTGTCCATTCAAATGACATTCTGGTATGAATCATCTCCCAGTTCAGTCATTTTTTTTTTTTTAAATAGTAGGCTTATACCACGTACAGGCTGATTACTTAGGTAAGTTTCTTCCATTCATTTTGAAAACATTTTTCCTTCTTTCAATTCCTTTTTGAAAAAAAGGTGATAACCGATAGAAATAATGTTTGTTAGTAAAACAGGTAAATTTAAAACCATATGTACGTTGATTAAAGCATGATAATGAATGAACTTGCAGATAATGCTAGAAGAAAGGACGGGATTAACACAGATAAGGTAGCCACACCCCGACCCTTGCTATTACCTGAAGGTGTTCCACCACCAAATTCAGGGATTCAAGCATTCTCTTCACTGCCCATATCCTCCTGTCCTTACAGTTAGTTTGTTCAACTTCTCCCTCTTTTATATCATCAGGTTTTCCAGCACAGCAGCCCTTTCACACATCCCCAACCCACCAGCCTCTTTCCTTCACTTCCTTCCCTAACCATCGCAGATTCCTTGACTTGTCAATCATGCTCTTAACAATTCTTTTCATTGCACCATTTGGCCAGGACCCAACACTAGATGAAGCTAACCACTGTGCTTTCTCTGTGCTTGCAGTGGAGTTTATAGCTTTGCATTTTACATTTAGGTCTGTAATCCATTTTGAGTTAACTTTTGTGAAGAGTATAAGTTCTATGTCTAGTCATTCATTTTGGGTAATATATATGTAAAAAGGAAAGCCCAGCCCTACATGGATCACGTGAAACTAACGATCTTTCACATGTGCGTATGCTTTTAAAAATATCCCTTAGTTCAAGAGTAAGTTTATTAAGCTTGTGCCACCAAGTATAATTGTACCTTGGCCTCATACACTTCAATATTACTGGTCAGAAAGAGCCATTCCAGAAATTTCGTCATTTGCAGCAACATGGATGGACCTAGAGATTATCATACTAAGTGAAGTCAGACAAACAAAGACAAATATTATATGATATCACTTATCTGTGGAATCTAAAAAATAATGAAAATGAACCTATTTGCAAAATAGACTCACAGATAAAGAAAACAAACTTATGGTTACCAAACGAGAAAGGGTTGGGGGAGGGATAAATTAGGAGTAGGAGATTAACAGATACTACTACATATAAAATAGATAAGCAACAAGGATTTACTGTGTAACACAGGGAACAATACTCAATATCTTGTAATAACCTATAATGAAAAATAATTTGAAAAAAATATATGTATATATTCTTTGCTGTACACCTGAAACTAACACAGTATTGTTATTGTGAATTAACTATACTTCAATTAAAAAAAAAAAAGAACCATTCCATTTCTGATGACTCTATAGCAATCAATCAACAAATAATGATTGGACCTGGCATTATCAGTATTTGGCAATGCATGTGCCAAATTGAGCCTGCTGCCGCTACTATTGCTTCTCTCATTTGCTGGTAGCCTATAGCAAATGACATGGCTCTGAGCTGTGCTGCTTGAAAAGAAAATCCAGGAAACTACAAAGAATTTTCTTTTGGGGTCAGATGGGGAATACTTCAGGATAGCTAAGAACACGGGCTATAGAGTCAGACAGACCTGGGGTGGGTGACATGGACAAGATAGGAGAGAGCCTCTCTGAGCCTCAGTTTCCCCACCTATAAAATGGGAATAGTAATAGTACTTTCCTCCTAGGGTAGTTGTGGGGATTAGATGACTTAGTGTATATAAAGCACTAGGATTTCTGTTGCCTAAGTCTTACAGCAGTGACGGTGGCTTGTAGGGCCACATGTGACTTTCGAGCTGCACTGCACACATTCATCTCCCTTACTGGCCTTTTTCTGATACACAAGAAGGGCCTCTTTTGATTTGTGATGCTGCAGCCTGCACTGCAGCAAATCCTAGTAAGTAGTTCTTTAAAGGTCTTTGCAGAAAAAAATCAGTAGGAAGGAAAAAAGAATTTGTGGCAAACAGAAAACCACAAATGTGACTAAAATTGTATTTATTATGAAAAGTATAGCTACTGAACATATATAGTTATTTCTGTAATTTTTTATAAAGGACATGTAGTAAGCCAGAGTCAGTACAAATTTTTGCCCTTTAGGGAGCTCAAAGTTATGGGTCTGTTTTTACCAGTACAAAATTGAGCAACAATTTTCTTTCTAAATTTTATGACATCATCTATTACACATTAATGATTAGTATTATAATTCAAACTTCTCAAAGAAAAGCATCACTGGAAAAAAATCACAGATTACATTAATCAACACGAAATTACTGCTGCAAATTGTAGATGTGAAAACTTAAACCATGTGCTTTGGCTCGGCATGGAAACACAGAAATGTTATGGAAAATAATAACAAAGCACTTACATTCTATAGCTAATATAATATTTAAAGTCATATTGGACATTATACTTATAAACAACTTATATGTTCAAAAGAGCAGGTATCATATCTTACCATTTAACTACTCTAAGATGCAAAATTAATTATGTGACTAGTTTCCAGGACCAAGAAGAAATCTGAGAAGCTATGTGAATGTTTATGAAATAGGAGTAAAATCTGAAGAATCTGCCTCCAGTTCCACAAAGCAAAGCAGAAATGTTCTATATTTTATTTAAAAGAGAGAAATATGTACTTATAAGAAAGCATGTCAGTCCAAGGCTTCTCTAGTATCTAAAATAAAACACAGGAAATAATTTTCAAATTATCTAAATCTTCATTTAATGGCTCAACAGTGAAATAAAATGTCTACTTAAGGTAACTTTTCATGTAAATTTTTATTCCTGATAGCCATAAGCCTGGAAGAAAGGCAGGAAAAATTGAAAATCATACTCATTATCTAATCCCACATCAATTATAAATGCAGAAGAAACAAAATAAAATATTAATATGGCTAGAAATGTACCCCCATACATAAGTACTTGGGGTAAAGGATGAGTTCATGGGTGTATATGCGTTTGTGTACATATTAAGTGAAGATGAATTATTTCTGAATAATACATGATAATAGCAAAAAATTATCTTTATTTCTTTTTACAAATAAACTACAAGGTTTCTGAAGAGGAGTTTTGATTATAAATTGCTCCATTGTAATAGAGCCCCTTAACAAGTCCTTTATTCTTCCAGGGACCTTTCATTCTGATAAGGCCTCTAGAAGATATTGGAAAGATAAGGTATCAGCCCCAATACATACTGACACAAATGTTACCACCTTTAAAGACTGAACACTTAAAAATGCTTAAAAAGAAAGAAAGAAGAAAAGGAAGGAAGGAAGGCAGAGCCATTATTGTTTTGTTTTGTTTTGTTTTTTTACGGTACCAACTATCATAATCTTGCATAAATCAATGGGATACACTATTTACATCTGATTGCTGGTACTTGTGACTCTTTTACTGTTCTCTAAACTGCTACTATTTTAATCAATGTTTACAAATCTTATTTACCTCTCACAACTGTTAGAATCAAATACTGACTCAAGCAGATAGGGAGGGAAAAGGGAGATAAACTAACAGTACATTAGGGGTAGGTAATACACTGTCTAGGTTAATCCTCACCAGAAACTTATCATGGAGGTACTCCCCCAATTTTCACCCATGAGAAAGAGATTCAGAGACATTAAGGTTAATTGTCCAGAGGTTACACAGATCGAACTGCTAGTCAGGGCCAGTACTGGAATTCAAAGAAAGGTTTGTCTGATGACAAAAATCAATGCTCATTTCCAGATACCGAAAGAACTGAATCAGGAAAAATATCAAAATGAAGAGTTTTGGGTCAGCCAAAAGATCAGCAGAGATGAGAGACAGTGAGAAAGGTAGCCTGTCTACAAGGTACATTTGAGCACAAAAGCCGGCTGCAATAATAAATCAGAGGAGATCACTAACAATGAAAACTGTTTGGCCTCAATCCAAGAAAGAACAGGAAACATTCTACAGTTATAGAAGGACTCTGTCAAGGTTACTGAGGCCCTTCTTACATGTTTCTGGAAACTGCATTTAAGATGTGTTGTAAGAGATTAAGGAAAAGGAGTTACTCAAGGTCAATACAAGACTCCTAGGGAATGAAAATCAGTTCATGGAAGAGAAAAAAATAGAAGAGAAAAAACTGCAGTGGCAACAGTAGTATGATGTGGTAGTGTGGATTCAGAAACATAGCAGATGTTTGCCTGGAAATGTCTTTATTTCACCTCCATTATTTTAAAGGGTATCTTTGCTAGTTACATAATTCTATGTAGTAGAACTAACAGTTATTCAGGAATGCATCTTGAAGAACAATACTTTGGATTCTTCTGCCCCAAAACAGTAACTGAGGAGAAGACTATCCCAAGTAACTTCAGTTATTCAAAGAAATGCATCTTTTAAAACTTAATGACAGGGGCTTCCCTGGTGGCGCAGTGGTTGAGGGTCCGCCTGCCAATGTAGGGGACACGGGTTCGTACCCCGGTCCGGGAAGATCCCACATGCCGCGGAGCAGCTAGGCCCGTGAGCCATGGGGGCTGAGCCTGCGCGTCCGGAGCCTGTGCTCCGCAACGGGAGAGGCCACAACAGTGAGAGACCCGCGTACTGAAAAAAAAAAAAAAAAACTTCATGACAGGGCTTCCCTGGTGGTGCAGTGGTTAAGAGTCCACCTGCCAACGCAGGGGACACGCGTTCGAGCCCTGGTCCGGGAAGATCCCACATGCCGCAGAGCAACTAATCCCATGCGCCACAACTACTGAGCCTGCGCTCTACAGCCCGCAAGCCACAACTACTGAGGCTGCAGGCCACAACTACTGAAGCCCGTGCACCTAGAGCCCGTGCTCTGCAACAAGAGAAGCCACCACAATGAGAAGCCCGCACACCACAACAAAGAGTAGCCCCGCTCACTGCAACTAGAGGAAGCCCGCATGCAGCAACGAAGACCCAACGCAGCCAAAAAAAAAACACGTAATGACATTATGTACCAATCATCTATTATATGTCTGAAACCAGTACTGTACATCTAGTTTCTGAAATTGTCAAAGGTGAAATTTTTAAATGGCTACTGCTTGCATATCTTACAACTATAGAATGCAAAGCATCATTGTTAAGAGAGAAATACTAATTGAGAGTCATCAAAGTACAAAGTAGTATATTGGGCACAGAGGATAGGAGTGGAAAACATTTACAAAGTTGAATGAGTAAGACTGATGAAGGAGCTTAGAATCTAAATGAGAAAAGATGCATAGTTATTAGTTATTTTTTAAAATTACAGAAAGTATATGCAATTTAGGAACAATTATCATATTTTTTCATATATTTAAAAACCCATTATAATAGTAGCTTTCAAACTTTTGACTATTACAGTAATAACTTCACATTATGACCCAATATACACATACATGTAAATATGTTACTGATAAATTTCACGCAATATTTATCCTTACTATGCACTGTGTACTAAGATATTTTTTCTTTTCTTCTTTTATTTTTTTAAATTTATTTTAATTTTTATTTTATATTGGAGAATGGTTGATTAACAACGTGGTGTCAGTTTCAGGTATACAGTAAAGCGATTCAGTTATACATATATATCCATTCTTTTTCAGATTACTAAGATATTTTTTATTCCAGTCTTTTTTTCAAACATCGCTAGAGACCCACTAAACTGATTTTATGAGCTATAAATAAAGCCAAAAACCTTTGAAAAACATTGTATTACCACCCACTGCTCCCTTCACATCCTCTTTTTTGCTTTCAGGCTCACCACCCTCAAAAAGGAGGAAAAAAAAAGGATTTTCCCTACCGGAACCAAGCAATGTATCAGTCACTAAAATAAATGTGCCTGAATTGCCTGAATTGAAAACAGACAATACAGAGAGAAACAATTGTATATTCAGAAAGATGGAAGAAATCATTTCTGAGGGGTATTTTAATTCACATTGGCTATTGACCCATCCGTGCGTGAGTGTAGTAGCTCAAAAGGAAGAGGAAATTACAACTCTGTAGTTCAATGAGGTTGTAAGGAAACAGCCTGTCATGCTATTGGGTCAGGACTGAGTGGCACAGTCAAACTGCTTAAAATCCTCATAGAAAGATGAAGCAAAGAAAGAAGCAGTGTTTCTGAAATCAAGTATCTAAAACAGAGTCCAGTGAAACAGCCAATACAACCCTTCACTGGGATTAAGCAATTATATCCTAGCCAGCAAGAACAATCACTTTTACAGAACTAGTTTAACAGCTAAACACCAAGTTAAAAACGTGTACTATTTAAATATTTATTTGTATAAGTTATTTGAACCTATGAGATCATAACTCAATGCCACTTATAAGTTTTTTCTCTTCCAGCAAGCAATGAAGTACTTGGCAAACTTTAAAAACTATATCAAATTTGCTGCAAGTTTTGTTAGCGTATTTCTCATTACATTTTCCCACTTGCCCAAGAATTGAGAGTGAACTTTTGCAGCTTCCCTCATTTCCTATGGGATCTCACAATTTAGCTGTCTTCTATAAATCAATATAAGTGTAACGAAATATTCTCATTACTATTTTTAAAAATACTTTAGCCAACTGTAAGGAACTAGGAAATTTTGGCTGAAGTTTTAAAATACTAGTTCTCCTCATGATTGGACAGCAGTAAGCACCCTCTGTTGCATTTTGGTTTATTACTTAATACAAGGAAATTTTTAATATCTAAGCAATGTAAAACTGTTTATACCTTTCATCTTACTCTAGTCCTTCTACCTTCATCCTCTTTTCTACTCTTCCAAATTTCAAAGTATTTAATTTTGACACAAACTAAACTGTCTTTTATTGAATCCTCTGTTTATTGAGTGAAAGCTATAAAAAAAAAATAGAGAAGAACATCTGTCTCACACAGATTTGCCAAAATAAAAGCCCACCCACTCAGGAAAATGGTGAGCCTTCTAACTAGCTACACTTCTTACCATTGAACTACAGAGTTGTAATTTCCTCTTCCTTTTAAGGAACCACCTATGCATGGATGGGTCAACAGCCAAGCAAAAACTGTTATTTGAGGAGGGGAAAATCAGAGAACTAGTTCTTACCCACCATCACATCCTAGGAAGAACTGGCTGGCTCTTCCTGGAGGATGAATAAAGATAAGTACAGGTAGACTCTAAAATGGTAAGTAAATAACTGGCCTATTTAGTTTTTCCGGGACCAAACCAAAAAAGTATCACACTTCAGTTCTGAATGCTGCTGAAATACACCCTTAAATACTCTGCAGGCCTAGATCAATGAGATGTACCATATATCTCCTTATTTATGGTACTTCTCCTAAACTTTTGAAACAGTCTCTCTCAGTTCCTTCAAAATCTTCACATATCTTCTTGTCAAGACACAATGCAAATTCCACCTGCTCGACAAAAATCTCCATGAGCCTCCCAAATGAAAGACATTTTTCAGTACTCTGAAATCCCCTTGCATTTTAGCTGAGCCTTTGGAAGCATATTTATAGCTGTTTATATACACACCTTATGCTTCTACTATAACGTAAGTTCCTGAGGACAAAATGAGGGTATCATTCATTTTTATATCCCCAAAGTGCACATCCCAGGGCCTTCTACAAGTCAGTATTCAGTCAATAACTGGTCAATACTTCAATCTTAGGCTCACATAAGGACCAGTTCCCAGGACTTCCCTGGTGGCCCAGTGGTTAAGACTCTGCCCTTCCAATGCAGGGGGTGTGCGTTCGATCCCTGGTCGGGGAACTAAGATCCCACATGCCCCACAGTGTGGCCAAAAAAAAAAAAGAACCAGTTCCTACTGAACACTGTTTACACAACACCTAATTCAACATATCTGAGCAGGTTTTTTACATGACCATTTTATCTGTTGCTATAAGATTACAAAAAATTAATTGTTTACGTATTCCTATATCTTACTACGTTACTTCTACTTCTTATAAAACGTTACCTTGCATATCTAGTAATTTAGGTTATTACTCATTGCTTGTCACTGATATATTTACAAGTTTTTAAATGTACATCAGTCAAATCATATACATATATTTTTGCACTCAAACAAGCGTGAGTTTCATTAATCACTGTACAAACAAAATAGTACTTTCTCAACACCTATGAGGCCCATTCCCTTTCAGTGGCCACTGAGGTATCCACACTTAACCCCTACAAACACGAGTGATGTGGGAGGGGAAGAAGAGATATACCACCAGACACTGTACTTTGCTCCTCCTGTCTGAGGACTACTAAAAAGTTCAACATCAGTTTTTCTGTTTTTAATAATATAAGAAAAGGCCTATAAAATATGTTGACAGTGTAGGTTCCTCTCACATAGAATGATCTCCAGCACACTCTGTACAGACTGAATTGATAGGGGGATAGAATAAGCACCCTTCTAGACTCGGCCCTAGGTCCCGGGTGGGAGAAAGGGGGATATACAGAGGTCAAAATAACAATCCTCATCATCAGGTGCTTTGCAATCATTCTAAATTGCCAATAAAAACCAGTACACATGAAAAAACAGCAAGAAGGACTTCCCTGGAGGTCCAGTAGTTAAGACTTTGCCTTCTAATGCAGAGGGTGTGGGTTCAATCCCAGGTCGGGGAGCTAAGATCCCACATGCCTCACGGCCAAAAAACCAAAACATAAACAATATTGTAATGAATTCAATAAAGACTTTAAAAATGGTCCACATCAAAAACAACTTAAAAAAGAAAAGAAAAAAGACCAGCAAGAAAACAATACAAAAATAATTCAGAGATAGGTTGTGTGACACAAAACTACAGGCGTTTGAAGAAGAGCAGTCTGTCTATATGATCACCATGACAAAAGCCACAAGGGCACAAAGCTGGGAATAAGCATGAGTATTATTGGCAACCTGGGAGGATGCAGCTGTACAAGGACATAAAAGTTCAACAAGTGATATGTTTATATTTTAAAAACAAAATGAAAATAGTGAATCATTGAGCTAGTGAACAGTCTGAGTAGAGAAATACAATCATGAGGTTAATGTTTCAATTCATCTTAGTAGGGATATGCGCCCTTGAGGGAGGAAGCTTATTGCCAGTATCTAGAAAAGTATCTAGCAAAAGTAGGTGCTCAATAAATGTTTTCCAATATAATGGCTGGATGTATGGATGGACTGATGAGAACATAAAGATTCTAAATCAGGGAGACCAATTAGGAGACAAATCAGATGTCTTAATTCGGGACTAAAAGTGGTTACAGGAAGAATGAAGAGAAGTGATGGATACAAGAGACAGATTTAAGTAAGTAGTAATAAGTCAGTGACAGAAAGGGAAGAGATATGGGAATAAGAAATAGAGATTGAGCAAAGATTTTTCAAAGTTTCAAGCCAAGTGAATGGGAGAATGCAGGAATCTTTTCAAGGTAAAAATAAGATTACATTTAGGCCAATAGATTTTTGAAGTGAAGGCAGAGCTTCTAATTATTACAGTAATCACTTGGAGTTACGAGACCAGAATTTGAGCAAGAGAAAAGAACTAATGACTTAAGAGTCCCCCCAAAAATGTATTAGAATAGATAAAATCTAGCAACTTCATGAAAAATTCCCAGAGGAAAAATATCTTCCAAAACACATCATCATTATCATCATCAACATCACAATAACATAACTCTAATTTATTATCAGTATTATTATTAGAGCTGCTAACATTTACTGAGCCCTTACTATGTAGCATGCACCATAGTTATTTGCCTATATTATTGCACTTAGTCCTTACAACAACCCTAGGAGGTTGTTATGATTGCACCCATTTTCCAGAATAGGAACCTGGGGCACAGAGTGGTTAAGTAACCACATTTATTAAGTGCCAGAACCAGGACATAAATCGAAGTCTGATAAAAATACCTTTTTCTATACCAAGAGTGTCTAAGTTTCTACACCAGATATTCTCTAAGATCCTACTGGGGGAAAAATAACTCAACATTTCTATTTTTTTTAACTCTTAACCTATTAAGGTTTCTATTATTGTGAATTATTCACAATGTATGTAATGTATTAATACAGTACTGTATAAATTATAACTGAGCACTCATTTATGAGGGAGGAAGAGATGTTCTATTTCTTTTTCTAGTAAGAATGTGAGATCAAAACAGCCTATATATATATATATATTTATATATATATATTCTCTTTCCTGTCTACCTTTGTTTCCTACAAGAATTCAATGTCCACAGTTTTATCTTTTTTCTTTAAAAACAGACCATTTATATACCCAAAAGAAGGGTATCGGGCTTCCCTGGTGGCGCAGTGGTTGAGAGTCCGCCTGCCAATACAGGGGACACAGGTTTGTGCCCCAGTCCGGGAAGATCCCACATGCCGCGGAGCGGCTGGGCCCGTGAGCCATGGCCGCTGAGCCTGCGCATCCGGAGCCTGGGCTCCGCAACGGGAGAGACCACAACAGTGAGAGGCCCGCGTACCGCAAAAAAAAAAAAAAAAAATTAAAAGCAGGTGTCAAAGAGATATTTATATACCCATGCTCATAGCAGCATTATTCACAATAGCTAAAATGTGGAAGCAATCCAGTGTCCATTAATGGGTGAATGGATAAACAAAATGTGGTATACACTTACAATGGAATATTATTCGGCTTTAAAAAGGAAGGAAATTCTGACATATGCCACAACATGGATGAAAGTTGAAGACATTATACTGAGTAAAATAAGCCAATCACAAAAAAGATAAATACTGCCTGATTCCATTTACACAAGGTACTCAGAGTAATCAAAACGACAGAGACAGAAAGCAGGATGGTGGTTGCCAGGGCTGGGGGAGAGGAAAATTGGGAGTCATAGTTTATTGGTTATAGAGTTTCAGTGTTACAAGATGACAAGAATTATGGAGATGGCTGGTGGTGATGGCTGTACAACATTATGAATGTATTTAATACCACTGAATTGTACACCTAAAATTGGTTACAATGGTAAATTTTATGTTATGTGTATTTATCACAATTAAAAAAATTGAGGGAAAAAAACAGACCACATATGATCAGATGAGAGCTCACTTATTCATTCCAAAAATATTTATTAACTGCTTCTCTTGTGCCGAGCTCTGATGGTACATTCAATGATTTCTAAGAAATAATCCCTGGTTTTAAGGAGGTCTTTAAGGAAGTCAGTAATGTAAAAGCCAAACATATAAACAAATCATTATAAGTTAATACTCTAAGAACAATTATAGTGATAGTCAAGAGCTAGCACTTTCTATTAGGGACCTGCTATGTGTTAAGCACCTAGTTCTAAACACTTAGGTATTTTATCTGAATAACAGTATGAGAGAGACAGATTATTACCTGTACTTTACAGATAGTAAAACAGACTCAGGTAGGTTTAAAAACACACTCAAGACTACCCAGCTTAGAAGCAAGTGAACCCAGGCAGTTTGATTCCAGATCCCATGTTCCTAACCACTCTCCTCAGAGTGGTGGAAAGGGGATCTAAGGGAAATAGGACCACGCAGCCTACATACACAGCTCTGTTTGCTACATCTCCAGAATCCAAAACTAAACTCTTTCATTTTAACTGCTTATTGAAACAAATCACATCTTAAAAAGCAACACAACAACAATGGCCTAAAAATCAGGCCATACTTGTCAGACTTGTAATTCTAACAATGCACTGAAAAATGTATGTTGCACTCTGCAATACTATAGTTCAGAAAAAACTACGTCACAATAGGCAACGAAACACTTTTGTTTAAACTGCTCCCTTGCTTAAATCACACTGAAATGGAGTTATAGAATACAATATGGAGAACAGTCTTAAACAAACCAGAAATCTGATTTTCAAAAGTTGCATATTTAAGAGTCAGTCACCATCTATTTTAAGCCAAATACCTGCTTCTGTGTGACTTCAAGGGCATTCTGGAGTAAACTATACAGATGGTAAAGTTTACCATTCAACAGGCTTCTAAAGTTTAATCTAAGTCTCTGTGTACCTCCATCCACCCTGAATGACATTATAATAGAAATCAACAGTATATGAGAACCTACTACATCAAGCCAGCTGCTTCCAGTAAGGGTTTGTGAAAAGCAGCTCCAAAGAACAAACTTCACTGTCTCAAACATTCTGAGAACACAGTTGATCATTAAATATTTATTACCTGACTAGTAGCCAAATAAACATAGCAATTCCTATGGCTTTACTTAGATGCCACAGTGAGAAGTACAACAGAAACAAAAAGACTACAACCAAAAGGTTTGTATTTTCCCATTACCACAGACTAGACTTTAGGCAATAACTTGTTTTGTACTAAATCTTTACCAGTCTTCCTCCAGGGCTTCCTTCAAGGATCAAGTATTCTCTTACACTGAATTGTGTCAAACATTAACCTTAACTTTAGTGTGGCCAAAACCATTTTCAAACCTGTCCAGATTGTTCTCAGAAGGCTATTGCTTCCTCATAAATTCACCTTGAAAGGCAAACAGAAGGTGAGCTCAAGTGAAAAGGGTCTCATGTAGAGACTCTGATTTGCTAACTCTAGCTTAGCATTTCTCATTAATAAAGTCAGACAAGCAAATTACATTAGGAGGAAAAGTTAGGCGAATTATTAAATTTAGTTAATTTTCCTTTTCCATGTAAATTCTTTAAGAATTAAGTTAAAATGTTGTAATCCTTTTTATCTTTAAAAAAAAGTCAGTTTAAGGCCAAATATCTTCTCCCCTTGTGAAAAATACAATGTTCAATGTGAGGATTCTACATATTTCCAAGGTTTTCTTTTTAAAAAGTCATTTGAGATAATATCTCAGAAGTAGAATGCATTATTGTCTTTAACAGAAAAAAAAAGTCAATGCTGCAGTAAACAGAACACAAACTCATGTGTTTCCCCAACTATGATGCTTAGGAATGCACCTTCCATTTAATGCCTGCTTAATTTTATTACAGAGTAAAAAATGCCAGAAAAGAACCATTTCCATAGTATAAGTGTAAATCAGGAAACTGATCAAATAAGAATCATTTTAAAAGGCATATATCCAGTTTCAGAGAAGAAAGGACTTTTTGAAACTTTTTCAGCTTGGGCCCTATAGATCCTTGAAAATTCTTCCTCTCAGACTTCTGCAGATCACTACCGTAAAAATTTACAATAATGCCACGTTAAATACCATGTAGAAAAACAATGCCACATACTGCCTACTAGGGGAAATCTTCTCTCTGAAAAGCAAGGCTGAAAGAAAACACAATTATTGTTAAAAGTCTTTCCAGACCAACCCTAGCCAACTGATATTTCTGTATACTTGGAATCTAATTTTCACCAAATTTCAGAGATCAAAGGAACATTAATGACGAGGAAACAGAAGTTCAAATAAATTAAGTAACTTCGCAAGAGTTCTGTGACTTGCTAAGTAACAGAGTTTAACAAAGACCCTTGTTTCCTGATGGGCAGACTGATGTTTCCGTAGTAGAACGCTGGGTCATCATCTGGCAGGTTTGTGCAACATAAATTCTCTCTATAACCAAATTCTGAGCTTCTGGAGGAGAGTGACTACATCATTTATTTCTTTTGAAGCTCCAAAGTGATTTTCCTGGCTCTGGGACCCCTAATAAAAAAGTCAACTATATACTACCAAAGTAAAGATCGAAAGGAGTAAATAAATGTGTTTAGCACAAGATTTTAATAAAATGGCAAAATCCACTCCTCAAGATAAAAAACAAAACCCTACACCCATTTGTTTGTCTATTTCTATTTCCAGAAAAATTCAGAAGGAAGACATTTTTTCTTACTTTTTTTGAATAAGTATGGCTTCTCTGACTAGCACTTTAAAAAATACACTTGATGGGGCTTCCCTGGTGGCGCGGTGGTTGAGAGTCCGCCTGCTGATGCAGGGGACACGGGTTCGTGCCCCGGTCCGGGAAGATCCCACATGCCACGGAGCGCCTGGGCCCATGAGTCATGGACGCTGAGCCTGCGCGTCCGGAGCCTGTGCTCCGGCAACGGGAGAGGCCACAACAGTGAGAGGCCCGCGTACCGCAAAAAAAAAATACACTTGATGAAAGAGTAAGTGACTCCAGGAGAAGAGTTATCCATCAGGGACCACTTGTCAACAATTATCTGAACCACAATATTCGAAAAGAGAAATGGATCTGAACCAAAAAAGAAATACTGGGTCTAACTATAATGGCAAGAGACTATTAAAGCAATTACACACTATTCACCTAATATTCAATTAGAAAACTGACTTCATTATTGGGCTAGAAGTCATCTGATAACACAGATGATTAGAATATAAGTGGTATCTGTAAATTTCTTGATCCAAAGGGCTGTTGCTAAGGTCACGAGTATACGAAGCCTAATTTTGTTATGCCTTTATCCCATAGTCACTATGCCACTGGGCCTGGAAGTGAATGTGCTAGCCATTTACGATGTGTCCCCTAGACCTTCACTATGCTCTTCTTTAACCCGTTCTGAGTTTGACCAGCCAACCAGCATGAGCTTCATCAAAAGATTCCCTTGTCCTTGGACTTTCACATGGGTCCAGCCAGTAGGAAGCAGTGGCTAAAGATCAAAGGAAGAAAAGTGAAGTCAAGATATTTATTCTCCTTTCTCCCTGCCAGATCACATTGGTCAGTTGCTCCTCTCTACAAAAGGCCACAGCTCCCGTCAATCTATCTGTCCATTACAGCTACTCTGCTAGCTCTCTCCTGCCCTGGGAACAGGTCTATAGGTAGTATTGGCTCCCTGCTGTTGCTAGCCCCTCCCCTCATACTGAACCATCCCTTGTTAACTTCTCTTACTTCTCCCCACACCTCTATAATTAGTCTCTTTAGTAAACTTTTCAATTATCCCAATTGAGTATACTATATCTATATCCTGCTAGGACCCAGAATGATACTTTGGAATACAGGTACTTCCTGCCTCACACTGCCAGTCCCAGATCATTTTCACTGGGGGCAGTGGGGAGTGGGGGTCACCTTCAGTTACTTGTGCTTATGTTGTCATATCCAAAAGGGCTTTGCCTAACCCGAGGTCACATATATTTATTCCTATATTTTCTTCTAAGAGCTTTATAGTTTTAGCTCGTACATTTTGGTCTATAATCCACTTTGAATTACATTTCAGAGTCTTATCTTTTTGCATATGGATATCCATTTGTCCCAGCACCATTTGCGGAAAAGACTACTGTTTCTTCATTGAATTGCACTGGCATTTTTGTTGAAAATCAACTTACCATAAAAGGTTTATTTCTGGACTTTCAATCCTGTTCCACTAATCTCCATGTCTAGCCTTACACCAGTACCACACTCTCTTGATTACTGTATCTTTTTTTTTTTTTGCGGTACGTGGGCCTCTCACTGTTGTGGCCTCTCCCGTTGTGGAGCACAGGCTCCGGACGCGCAGGCTCAGCGGCCATGGCTCACGGGCCCAGCTGCTCCGCGGCATGTGGGATCCTCCCGGACCGGGGCACGAACCCGTGTCCCGTGCATCGGCAGGTGGACTCTCAACCACTGCGCCACCAGGGAAGCCCCAAAGGTCATCTTTTAACTCTATCCCTGACTCACACTTTCTCTTAGACCTCAGACCCAAGCCATCAGGAAATCCTGTTAGCTCTACCTACAAAGAATATCCACCAAATCACTCCACTACCTCCACTGCAATTACACTACTCCACGCCATCATACTCTCGCCTAGATTATACCTTATGACTTGTCTCTCTACTTCCACTCTTGACCACTGCCCCCTGCCACATCTATTCTCAAAAAAGCAGCCAAAGAGACGCTGTAAAAATGTAAGTTGAACCACCTCACCCCTCCTCTTAAAATCTGCAGACTCAAACTTCCTATCTCTATCAGAATGAAGTCAACCCACTTTCAACGGCCTGCAAGATCTGGCCTCCCATTACCTGCCTGATCTCATCTCCCACAACTGTCACTCTTGCTTACTGTGCCAGAGCCACACTGTTACTTGAACACAGGGCATTCTCCACCTAAGAGCCTCTCCATTGGCTACCCTACTTCCTGGAATACTTTTTCTCCAACATCTGCATGGCTCATCCTTTCTCACTCTCAAGTCTTTGCTCAACTATCATCTTCTCTATTAGACTGACTCTGGCCATGTCCCTTTAAATTACACTTACCACCATTACTAGCACTCCCAATGTTCATCACCCTGACCACTTTTTCCCTATAGCATTTAACACCTTCAAATATTATGTATATTATTCTTAATATGTTGATTATTTATTATAGATCTCCTTCAATAGAATGTAAGACCTCTTAGGGCAGGAATTATTGTCTGTTTTATTCATCGTTGTATCCCAAGGGACTAGGTATACGTATGGCATATAATAGGTGTTATTAAATATTTGTTGAATGAATAAATAAATTTAAAAAGCAGAACTTATCCACTGGCCATTATCAAATTAAACGTTATTCATGCCTGAAAAGCTGAATTTATTTACTCCTCCATTCATTCAACAAATATTGAGTTCCTTCTCTTTGCCAGGCACTGCGGCAGACAATAGGGATATTCAAAACAGACATGTCCTGTTGACATGGAGCTTGTTTACCAACCTTCTGTTTCTCTTCATAGCATGGTAAAAAAAATGGTATAATTCCTGTAATAATAAGTATTATAAAGACAATACAATGCATAAGTAAATGTGTTAATGATTAGGAACAGAGAGCTAGGAGTCTTGCTTCAACTAGAATAGACAGTAAAGCCCACTATGAGGAGATATCATTCAAAGTAAAACCAGGATAAGGAGAAGCCATTCATGCAGAATTCTGCGGGGAGAAATATTCCAGAGAGACAAAAAGCATAAAGCTTCAAAGAGGAGGTGGAGGGGCTTCCCTGGTGGCACAGTGGTTGAGAGTCTGTCTGCCGAGGCAGGGGACACGGGTTCATGCCCCGGTCCGGGAAGATCCCACATGCCGCGGAGCAGCTGGGCCCGTGAGCCGTGGCCGCTGAGCCTGCACGTCCGGAGCCTGTGCTCCGCAACGGGATAGGCCACAACACTGAGAGGGCCGCGTACCGCAAAAAAAAAAAAAAAAAAAAAAAGAGGAGATGAAGTTTGGTGAATTCAAGAAAAAAAAAGCCAATATGACCTGAAGGTGGTAGAAGAGGGATAGATAAGGTGGGAGGGCATCCTGCCTCCACTGCGGAGGCCCTAAACCCACCCTAACATTTTTAGCAATTTAGACGCATCCTAGAATGTTATTTTTATATCACCTACTCTCTCCTGTGCTCCCTCTCCTACTTCTTTCCCTCTAGGGAAAATGCCAATGGCACTGAGTGCCAGTGTCACTGAGTCGAAATTTGAGAAGCTTATTCCTTAGCAGACTTGGTACTTCTGTGCAAATCAGAAAAAGTTGTGCTTTCCTCACAACACTTTCTGTCATCTATTAGAAAAATATGTAATAAATAAGCGTATCTGCAATTCACTCATAGTTGTGCATGTGCAGTGCAACATGCACAGCAGCATGTAGGGCCCTGGTTGCAGAGACAGAGGAGGGTAGCTCTTTGCAAATCCAACTGGTTCCATTTTTCCTCTAATTCAAATACTGAATGCTGTGGATGTTAAACATACATGTAGCTTTTCATACACTGCAATTATTACTATTCAGCATTAACTACAGTTGGCTACAGATTCTGTTAGCTTTATCCTCATGCGAAAAGGAATGAGCCTGAGTATTTCTGAGATGCAGATTCAAGGTGCTGTAAGCATGAACGTACTTCCGTAAAAGTGGCAAAAGCCTTGACTATATCAGCAAGAGTTAGAAGTACTGATCATCAGACAGTTTCACAGAAGAGCTACATATTAGGGTAATCTTCCTTATCTTTAGGAAAAGTTTTTGCCTACATTATTTCATGTGATTCCTGGGTTCTTTTAATTTAGTAGTTTACTGTTTTCGGGTTTTTTTTTAATAAGATAAAGGATATTTTGATGGAGTAACAGATTCTTAAAAACCATTTTCAAGTTTAATCCCAAAGGAGGCCATTCTTTTCATCACCTAGGCTTCCGTTTCCTAATTTATAAAAAGGAAAAGTGTGTGTCTTCATGAGAAATAATCTGTGATACTGTGTTCTTTCTAGATGAATGGTATGCGTATGTCACATTGATATAATTAAAATTAATGAGCAACTAATAATATCCATAAAGGATATCGCTCCCGAAAGAATGCGTCCAGTGATAAAGGAGTGCCACCTAATGTTCAGTGTGGACTTCAACATATCGAGGCCACACAGCCATGTGACAAACACCACCCCTCAATTGGAGCCCTGAAATTATATATTAAATCATGGTAATTTTGCAGAGGCCCTAATTGAGTACCAAAATAAGAATTATGACTTCTTGAAGAAAATTTGTATCACTCATATGCTCTAGAAATTGATTTTTCAAAAGGAAGTAAACAGTCTTTACTTTTCTCTATAGCTACAAAAAAAAAAAAAAAAGAACAAGAAGAAATTTACTCCTAAAATATTTTTAAAAATTTAAACACCTTGGTCTCAACTGCAGTAGACTAGAAAGAGCCCAGGCTTCCAGGCTAAACAGGTTCAAATCAGAGCTCTCCCACTCAACAACAGTATAACCTTGGGTCTTTCAAACCTGAGACTGTTTCCGTACATGAAAAGAACTTAATTTACAGTAGGCATAAAATAAATGATAGATATTAGTTATTAAGGAAAGTAGGTCTCCCATTATGATTTATAAGCTAATAAGTTAACTTAGTTTTTAATAGATCCCCTTCCAGTCATCAGGGCTTTAAGAAATGTTTTATTGAAAAGCCAACACATGCCAGGTCAACAATTTCATCCCTCTCTAATCCCTTGCATAAAAAAATGACCTAATCTCAGTTCCTTTCTGATCCTTCCCCCAACCAGTCCCAAGTAAGTTTAAAGCATTTTTTTTAGCCACTGAAGAAATTATCAGGTTCAAACAGCAACTCTGATGAAAGAAGAATAACATGCACTGAATTCTCTTCACTTGCTTTCTAACATCTAACACATTACATAGTAGGGTTTTAAACAATTTAAAACACTAATTTTTTAAATCCAGTTAAACTATTTCAAGAATATCTTCCCCATGACATTAAAAAAAAAGGAAGGGAGTAATCTGATGTATGTGTGTGTATGTGTATGTGTATGTGTGTGTGTGTGTGTGTGTGTGTGTGTGTGTGTAAAAGAATCCTTTATTTTTAACCCTTGGATTAATATCATCAAATTTTATTAATTTAACTTTGCAATTCTCAAAAATTAAGTCTCTTTTGAGCCTAATCTTCCCTTTAATATTACAGATTTATTGTTTGTATAAATGACAATTTAGCTGTAACAGATAAGAACAGTTTCATGACAGCTCAGTGTATTAATTAGGAAGGTCTTTTAAGCACACTGTTACTGAGGGCCTCCATGGGCCAGGCCTGGGCATGCAAAGGAGAATATTGGGTTGGCCAAAAAGTTTGTTCAGGTTTTTCCATAACATCTTACAAAAACCCGAATGAACTTTTTGGCCAACCTAATAAATAAATTCTGCTCTCCAGGAGCTCACTCTCCTCGGCACATTACTCAGTCCTCACTCTGAGAGCCAGAAGGCAGATTACAGAGATAAATTCCCAATGCATGTCTTTGAAAGCAGATGGAGCCCCTTCTCCACCAGCACTGCACTCCCAGGAGACTAAGCCTTCGGGAAGAGGCAGAGGGGATCATGGAGACTGTAAGAAGAATAGGCAGGGCCAGAGACGTTGGTACTTCCTTCTCTCTCCTGGCCTTGGAGGTTTCTCTCTTTTCTCTCCTGGATTTTAGATGTCTGTCCCTCTCCCTCTCTCTTGGTCCTGGATTTCTTTCTCTCCCTCTCTACCTCTAAACTTTGGACAGCTTTCTTTCCTAGGGAGATAAAAGGATATTTAAGAAAATAGAGAATGCAAAGGAAAATAAGGCAAACAGTGTAAAAAAGGATCATAAAACAGAACTGAAGTTGGTACTTACTGATATGGTATTGACTAAATAAAGTTTTTAATTCCTTCCCTTATTTAAGAAATTAGAACTACAGCAGTATGGAGTCAGTCACATCTACATACAGCGATGCACACCGCAACTAGACATGAGCACAGTGTGGCAGCAAGAACATCTCACTGAGGGAGAAGGCATGTGGGCCTCTGAGTACTTCCCAACCTAGCTTCCTCATCTATAAAATTTGGGGATAAGACTAGATTGGTGGCTCACAAACATTTTCCTTTTTTTTTTTTTTTTTTGCGGTACATGGGCCTTTCACTGTTGTGGCCTCTCCCGCTGCGGAGCACAGGCTCCGGACGACGCGCAGGCTCGGCGTCCATAGCTCACGGGCCCAGCGGCATGTGGGATCTTCCCAGACCGGGGCACGAACCCGTGTCCCCTGCATCGGCAGGCGGACCCTCAACCACTGCGCCACCAGGGAAGCCCCACATTTTCCTTTTTTTTTTTTCACCAGAACCTACAATAAGAACTACAATTTCCACTAGGAACCAATACACACACATACACCCTCCACAATGGAAAAAAAAGTTCCATGAAACAATTCTTATCCTAGAATGTGCAATGTACTAATATTTTACACTGTTTTTAAAAGCTAGTTGCTATTCACAATTTAGAGTTCATAATCCACCAATGGGTCCCAACATCAGTTTCAGAAACACTGGTCTTACAAAAATCCAAAGTCTCCTTCAGCTCGAAGAGTTTATGATTTCATACCACATAGGGTTTATATGATCTGGCCTCAGGCTACCTCTCAAGGCACATTTCTGCCACTCTCTCCCTCACTCTTCTCTGCTCCAATCTTACTGGCCTTCCTGCTGGTCCTTGGACAGAGCAAGCAGGCTCCCACCTCAGAATCTTTGCCCTTGCTATTCCCTCTGCCTGGACTACTCCACTGCTAGGGTTATTAAGGCTCTCTACAGTATCACTTCATTCAGCTTTCTGCTCATATGTCAGCAATCTAGAGAGGTTTCCCTGACCATCCAATAAATACCACCTCCTTCTACTTTCTTCAATCTCTTCTCCCATAATCTAACTTTTCCATAGCACTTATCAATAATTAACACTATATTACATGTTTGTTTATTGTGTGACTTCCCACCCCCAGAAATTTTAGCTCCATAAGGGTAGGACTTTGTCAGTCATTGCTGTATATCCTGGATGCCTAGAACAGTGCCTGGTATATAATAGGAACTTAAAAATAATTGTTGAATGAATGAATGAATCTAGAGTTCCCTCTCAGAATACAACAGCCTACTGTTTGAGACTTAGAATTTCAGATTTTCTCTGGTGGTAAACAGCTCTTGATCAAAAACAGTTCTCCACTCCTGGTCTTTACCAAAGGGACTAGCAGGGAAATTCAGTGGAAAGTTAACTTCCCTTCTTTTCAACTACCTTTTCAGAGCATTATTATTCTTCTTTGAATGTCCGTGCTTCTCTGCTCTCTACTGATTTTGATATTCCTCCTCACATGCAATTCCTATCTCTAAAGGACATTATGAATTAGTTCAGAATCTTAAATGCCTTAAAAATGGAAAATATTATGTAAATATCAGGCACTATCATTATTAAACCTGCAGCTGTGCAATGCTTCTGTCAGGTGCTAAAATGAAAAAAGAAAGTGAAGAAGGGGAGGGGAACCAGAGTAACTGGAGGTGCTACTTTAGGTTGAGTGGGCTAGGAAGGCCTCTCCCACGAGGTGTCATGTAAGCATCGGAAAAAGTGAAGAAGCATTTCGGGCAAATGGAATAGTAACTGTGGCTGAAGTCCATGTAATTCTGGGGGAAAAAAAGATGTAAACTTTTAAAGATGTATATCTCAAAAGGTTAAACCAAAAAGAATCTGCTTTAAAATCATATTAATATGCACACCTCAAGTACTTCCCAATAGTCACCAGATGTGTTTGTCTTGTGCCCACCTACAACTCACCCAAAGGGACATCTGGGTCAATAGGCAAAAATGTTCAAAAGAAAGAGAAAAAACAAAACAAAACATTTGTTAAGTAGGCTGAAGCTTGAACAATGAACCCACAGTGACACTTTCCTACTGTTTCCAAATGCCTTCTAGTAAATTTAAGGAATCGATGTTGACATTAGCATGCTAAGTTTAATTTGGGATTTATATATATTCAAAGTTGAAGAGAATGTGAAACTCAGTGAATGAAAAATAACACAGAAAAAGGTGTAAAGTTAAGTAATCTTGTTTTTAATTAACACTCCTACATAGTGATTAGTCTCTCCTCTCTGTTCCTACATTCAGCAGGTCTCTATCTTAACACCTGTCAATAACAACAGTAGTAGCAACAGCTAACATTTATTGGATGCTTACAATGTATAAAGCATTAAGCTAAGCACTTTATCTCTTTTAATCATAACAATATTCCTATGAGGGAGTTAGTATTATTATCATGTTCATTTTACAAATGAGGAAATTGAATTTCTCTAAGTTAGTAGTACAATGTTACAATATATCATGTTTATCTCTTCCCTGCCTTCCCTCTTCCCCCAAGATTGTGAGCTCCTTAAAAGAAAGATCTAGTCTTATTCATCTTTGTATCTCAGATTTATGGCATGTAGCAGGAACCCAACAGTAGGGCAGAAGGATGAGTACAAGAGGCTCTGCCCCACTTCTTAGTATTTCAATTTTGCTTCTAAAAATGTTCTAGTGATGCATGCCTCGACCTATGTGTGTACTGAAAGTCAAGATAAATTCTCAAGGCCATTACTAGATTTTAAATGGAAATTCTGGGGGAAAGTGAGCATATTATTATAGGATCCATTCTCCCTTTGGAGATAAAATTTTTAATTATTTAATTATGAAAAATACTCAAATGCCTAAGATATACAAATATTCGCCTTTCAGAGATTTGGGCAGATATAGTAAAATTCAAAAAACTACTTAAAGAGCAAGATGGTTTAACATAAATGATAGACCTGTACCTGCCACTAGATGGAGGGATTTTCCATTTTTCCAAAGCCCTATTTCTGAGCCTCTGTAGCAAGAAACAGATTAGGCCTAAAAAGGGCTCCTTTATATTTTCACAATCAAATTATTGAATAATAAAATTTCAAGACTACCAGTAATAAAAGCAAATAAAACTTAGCTCCCAGCTAATCCACTTAAGCTTGGCAGAAATTCATGGATCTCAAGATCTAATACTTACTAAACACATATCAGACATGCTTAGCTGTCTCCTCCCAAAAGGACATGAGAGTTATTGAAACTGGTCGCAAGAACTATTCCTGCCATCTCCCATCCCCTCCCTTTTCCCTGACCTTTTACTGCTTCCTTAGGAAAATGAATCTCTAATAGAAATTGAGGAAGATGGTATTTAATATACTGATATAAAAGTAAAATTTTAAATATCCACAAAATTGGACAGTAACACCACTAACCTCAAATATTTACTTCTGAAACTTGTTTTAGATTTTTTTTTTTTTTTTTTTTTTTGCGGTACGCAGGCCTCTCACTGCTGTGGCCTCTCCCGTTGCAGAGCACAGGCTCCGGACTCGCAGGCTCAGCGGCCATGGCTCACGAGCCCAGCCGCTCCGCGGCATGTGGGATCTTCCCGGACCGGGGCACGAACCCGTGTCCCCTGCATCGGCAGGCGGACTCTCAACCACTGCGCCACCAGGGAAGCCCTTGTTTTAGATTTTAATCACCTTCCATTCTCTCCAACCATCTTCTCATTAGGTAGTAGATTGGTTAATATGAAAATAATAAATTTCATATGTATAGGACATTACAGTTTATAAATTACTTTCACATACATTACCTCATTTGATCGTCACAAAATATGAACAGAAATTATCATTCTGATTTTATGGATGAGAAAACAAGCCCAGAAAGATTACATGTCACACAGTAAATAAGTGCTGAAACCAATACTACAATAAGGATTGAAAATTTTCGATTTCTAGCTCTAGACCAGTTCCTTTGTACTACAATCAGCTGCTGCTTCAAAACAGACAAGAGAGGACTGGATAATCTGTCTTTGAATAATAGTTTAGAAAAGGTTACTCCTATCTTCATCAGTATATAGTCAATAAATTTTGAATTATAACAATTTATGAAAGATGTGAAATAATTAGAGAAATATTTTACATAAGTATTAACAGCATTTTTCATCTATAGAAAATTAGTGATTTATAATCTTTCTCTCTCAATATACTGGGTAAAGAAAGTGAAAGAGTTCGAATCCAGTTACATGTATGTATTAAATGTATAGAAATATCAGGTTAGAGATTAGGAGAAACAGGCACCATGGCACACTGCTAGTAGTGTACAAACGGATAAAACTTTCTGGAGGTAATTTGGCAGTGCATATCAAAAAGATTTTAAAATGCACATGGCCTCTCACCCAGTTATTCTATTTCTAATTTATTCTAAGAAAATAATTATGATGTGAGTAAAAATGTGTCTGCAAAAAATACGTTTATTATGGTGTTAAGAGACCAAATTAATAAATAGATTGGTTAAACCAGATTAAATGAAGGAATATAACGTAGTTCTTAAAACTGATCTGGAAAAATGTATAAGACATATTAAGTGAAAAAAAATTTGTAAACAATGTATGCAATAGGATCACATTTTAAAAGATATATACATCTGTGTGTGTATATATATATATATATACACACACACACACACACGTGTGTGTGTGACTGAGATAATATTCTAAAATATTAATACTGATTGTATATAGTCAGTGATATTACAGATGCATTCAATTATATTTTTGCACTTAGCTATTTTCAAATCTCTAAAAATGACTACGTCTCTACAACAAAGTTAAATATATATATAAATGAAGTATATATTTTATATGTTTTGATACATTATGTATTACCTGTATTTTATATATTACATAAATATATAAAATGCATATAGCATATATATGTTTAACTTGTACCAGAACTATGGAAAACAAAGAATGAAATTTAAATTTACATATGTCAGAAAACCCTGGAGCCATTATGCATGTCTACAGAAATACATTTTAAAGAATAAAGCAACATGAAGAATGAATAGCACACAGGATGAGTCAGGAGAGATAACAATAACAACTTAATTAGACAAAGTGCCTAGTATCAGAAAATAAACTTGAATTGGGCAGTACATTTTAATAGCAACAATTTCTCACATCTACTTAATAGAAAGTCTTAAAATACCAACTTTTGGAAGTGAAGTAGCTTAGACAGTTTTTGCAGGAAAATGAATATAAGGTTCATAGGAAATGTTGGAGATACTTCTGGAGAACAAGGGACTTCAATCTTTCAATCTTATGCTGTAGACCCATTAAGAAAGGTATCAGGTGAAATCACAGCAGAACACATAATATTCCTAATAACCACGTAGAAACTATGATGCATACCCACCTGGAATGGGGGGCTCTGCCTGACGCATCTTACAGAAAATATTATGGAAACAAAAGGTCCAGTAAAGGGCAATTAAATTATGAAAAGGCAATTATAAGGGGAGAAATTAGTCTCTGATCTTCAAATATAAGTGCAGGACAAAAAAAAACTTTCTTTCCAAAGTTTACAAGATCATAAATGTTACAGATGAAAATAGGCACTGAACGACCAAACTAATATGGCTAACATTTAAATAAGTCCAGATCCAAGGAAAATAAAATATTTTGATGGAATAGGAAAAATGTATGAGATACATTATCCTATTGCATTTAGAATGAAACCCCAAATCCTTCCCTTCCTGCCTTTTGTGACAACATGGATGCAACTTGAGGGCATTATACTAAGTGAAATAAATCAGACAGAGAAAGACAAATACTGTATGATATCACTAATATGTGGAATCTAAAAAGCCAGACTTACAGAAACAGAGAGTAGAATGGTGAGTACCAGGAGCTGGGGGAAGGGGGAAATGGGGAGGTATTGGTCAAAGGATACAAACATCCAGTTAGAAGATGAATAAGTTCTGGGGATCTAATGTATATAGCACTGTTATTATAGTTAACATGCTGTATTACATACTTGAAGTTGCTAAAAGAATAGATTTTTTTCCTCCAAAAGGATATTAGCATGTTTAATAGCATTCTCTTATTACATTTCATTATTCAGGGCCAGTCCCTGAATCAGGGGCTGGTCAATGTACAATGTAAACAGAAGGATACAATAGTGGCAACATTTTTTAATTCAATTTTTTGTTATACAGGTAACACCTGAATTCACTTCACTTGATAAAAAAATAAAACCACTGCAGTTCAGACTCAAATTCCCTTTGATCAGCTCCCCAAATCTAAAACTCTCCCCTAAACACAGAGGTGACCACTGTTACCAGCTTGTCTATATATTTGCCTAATATTTCCATAGAGAATACATAGTACTATCATGTGGGTTTGTATTTTGCTGTTTTTTTTTTTTTACATACATTGGAAACTACAAATATTCTGCAACTAAATTCACTAAAAAAATTCTTATCTGTCTAAGTTGGTAGATATAGACCTATAACAATCTCCTTAAATGCTACATAATATTCCCAGCATGGACACATCACGGTTTACCTAGCCATCTCCCTATTGATAGACATTTAGGTAGTCTCCCATTACAAACAGCCCCTGTCAAAGGCTGGAGACTTCAACCTGGTCCGCCTGGTCCTATGTTCCTACCCCTTGCAAACAAGAAGATTTATCATTTACAATGTGTTAAGTGCACAAAATAGCAAAAGTGTCCTTAGGAACATTTTATAACAAATTTATAGTAATTTTTTTGTCAAAATCCTAGGTCCCACTAAGATGATTTCTTTTTTTTCTGTTTGTTTTTGACTTTTTTTAAATATACAATTGACATATATAACATTATATTACTTTCAGGTGCACAACGTAATGATTTAATATTAGTATACATTGCAAAATGATCACCACAGTAAGTCTAAATAACACCCATCACCATATATGGTTACAAAATTTCTTCTTATGAGAACTGTTAAAGTCTACTCACGTAGTGACTTTCAAATATGCAATAGAGCATTATTAATTATTGTCACCATGCTGTCCATTATATTCCCATGACATTTATTTTATAACCAGAAGTTTATACCTTTTGACCACCTTCATCCTTTTCACTGACCCCTCCACCACTCTGCCTCTGGCAACCACCAATCTGTTCGAAGAGATTAGATCTTAAATGTTCGCATCACAAAAAAGAAACGGTAATTATCTAAGAGATGGAGGCAATCATTTTGTAATAGATAAGTGTATCAAATTAACACATTGTACATCTTAAACTTGCACAGTGTTATATGTCAATTATACCTCAATAAATCTAGGGGAAAAAAAGAAAAGATGGGGGACAAAAAGGCAGGAAAAAAGATAAAGAGCTACAAAAGACAGGAAAAAAGATAAAGAGGAAAATTAAGGCATTATATTAACCAGTTGCTATGCAGTTTTGCAAATACAACTGCTAAAGAAGAATATAACAAGCTCTAGACTGCATTCGTAATAAAATATATAGGGGAAAATGTTTTAAGTTTCAGGTTTTTATTTTAGGCTCTATACTTTCTGATCCAGTTGTAGTAAATAAAATCCTGCCTAGCTTTCAAACTTTAGTCCCTCCAAGTTAGCAGTTCAAGTAACAAAAGGAATTCTGGATGGGGAAGAAGCACGTGGCAAGACAGTAAACCTATTTAGAAAAAACTTTATAAAGTTGAAAACTGAAAAACAATTCATGGAATAAAATCCTGTTCTTTATTCAGCAATCATGAAACTCTCTTTGAAGGCTGTTTTAAAACACCAACTTTGAGACATTTATTTAGTCTAATTCTTGTGGAACACAGTTGATCATCTTTAAAGACCTTATACTAGCAGTTCATATTGGGTAACAGTATTCAAATCAATGTTCTATTTTAGAAGATATATAACATTCATATCTCTTTATTAATCAGAAGAGTCTTGGAATTATCTCTATTCTCTGTAGGCACAAAAGTAAATAAATTGATGACTCTATTATATTCTTTATCTTAAACAGCATGCATGTGAGACATCCTTAACTATGGTTGCCTCTCTCTGCTTCACAAGATACAGGTAATGCTAGAATTTGAAGCCAGAACCCAATTCTGGTGCTAGAAGCTAGAACTGTAACAAACCAGATGCAGATAATTTAATTGCAATGACCAGCAGAGCAAACAAACTCCATCCTCAGCTGCTTATGGAGACCATCAGCTTTGATAGAGTACAGATGCCCATGGCCAGACTGAACACGGAGAAAGGACATCCATTTCTCTCTTTTTCTAAAGGCCTACTCTTTCTCATAAAGGACCGACAGCAACTGACATAAGAGAAAGATTTGGATGCAGAAAGAAATTTGAAAATTCAACTCTAGTAAATTTTAGGCTTTCATTAAATTCAGAGTTTATCCTGCCACACAATAAGATTGTCACTAGGTCAAAGGAGGAAGAAGAAATCTGCATGCCTTGAGATTTCAATTATTTTGCCATTTAAAGTGTGTCTTGCTCAAAGTACATTTTAGCTTGAACTTTGTGGATCACGAGTCACAGTAAGAAATATATTCTGCGTCATAACCCAGTACACATAACATACATACAATTTAAACAAAAGTTTCATGAAAGCGACCCTTACTATAGGCAATATGGTAATGTCTATTTCATGTGTCTTCTTTTTTAATGCTGGCTACATACCACAAACTAATTTCATGACCGAATAATGGGTCACAACTATAGTTTCAAAAACACTGCTGTAGTATATACACGTGGTCTGCCCTTTACCTACCTCTCTACTGGAATCTCACACTCCACCATACTCCCCCCACTGCTGTCACCCGCACACCACCTCATAACCTATCAATAATAGCGATTTTTTTTCACATTAAACCATAAGATCAGTGCCTGCAATACTCGAAGCTCTTTTGATCTTTTTGCTAGTGCTGCCTAGAACCCTTCCCTCAGATCATCGCACTTTATCACTCAGACTTCAAGACAAAAGTCTCTTCCTCAGAAGAGCCTTCATTGACCACGCAATTTCTCAAAGAGCCACCACACACAACTCGAGCCAGGACAGAGGGTGCGAGGAGGAGGAGTTCACCGCTCTCAGGGTTGTTGGGGGGTCTGAATGACAGGCACCAAAAAACAGTATTTCACAAATATCTGAGTGCCTAACATGATATAAGCAACAGCAGTGAACAAAAGAAAGACCCATTCCTCTAACAGTTCACAGTTTAGCAAGTGTGACAAATCTATGAGCAAATAATTTCGACTGAATATGGTAAGTACAAGTCTGAGGGGCCTCTGCGGTAACCAGGTAGAGATGTCCAGGAAGCAACTAGGCCTTAACAGGTCTGAGATGAAACTGAAATTTAAGAATGAATGCTTATGCATTAGTAGAACTCATGTGTGTGCATGAAATCAACCAAGGAAAATGTAGAGACTGAGAAGTGAAATTATTAAGGAGTGAGTCCCAGAAAATGACATTTTAAAAACAGGCAAAGCCAGTGGAAAAAAAGAGAGAATGAATAATCATGAGCTTCAGTTGTCAGAGAGGCTAAATAAAATAAATTTTGAGAAGAAATTACTGGATTTGGCATTTAAAAGGCCATTCGAAATTTAAGCAAGAACGACTTCATGAAGCCATTAGAGAGGAATTCAGACAACAGAGTGTTGAGGACGTAAGTGACCGAGCAGAATTTGATACAAATGGAAGCACTATGCTTTCCAGCAGTTTACTGATAGATTGATGGGAGGACTGGATAAACACAGGAAGGGGAAGGGCTTTTGTTTTATTTCATTTTCTTAAGATGTATGACTTGAACACTGAGAAGGAAATGGAGAGGAAGAGGCTGAAAGCACAGGAAAGAAGAACTATAACCTGAAGCAAAAGTCTTGTAAGGAATGGAAGGGAATAAGATTTAGGGCAAAGATGGAAGCATTATCCTTCAACACCTGTTTCTATCAACTAGAAACACAAGACCGAATGATGGGTAAAAAATATAGATCAATATATAGGTTGGGGCATGAGGTTAAAGAAAGTGACTGTTAGACTCTGTCATCCGCTTAGAATGGAGGGGAAGGGACAGGGTTTGTAAAGCGAAGGTGTGGAAAGGGCTCGGAAGGAAAAGGGCAGCAGAAGATTGGAGTAATAAAATGGAGTGCTGAGTAGTACTGGAGAAGGGGTGGTGGGTGGGTCTCTGTTAAGTTCATAGCTATACTCATCTGACAATAGTCATCTCTCTATCTTCCAGTTCTTTACCTGTAAGTGTTTAAAATATTTGGTAATTAAGTGAATTAACTAGAACCCTGGTGTTTTCAAACACGTGACTGAATTATCTACAGGTTTTTTCAAAATGCAAATACGGAGCCCCATTCCTATTTATTCAGAATTTCTGGGGGTGAGGCTCTAGCAAGTGAATTTTCCAGAAGTGATCTTGAGGGGCATTCCTGTTAAAAAGCACAGACCTAGAAGGTAATCAACTGGCTAGAAGAGAGCTAATGCAAAATACAGCTATTACTGTATGGCCCTTAGACAGGGTGTGGGACAGTACTCGGCCACTCAAGAAAGCAAAGATTTCAGGAACTAGGGAGGTTCGGATCAGTAATGAGAAAGTTATACACACACCACAACATACTATTAAATGAAGCACGTTAAGGTGAAGCTGGGAGCTTGAAAAACAAAAATGCAATGATGAAAAATGAAAACATTTTAAATGTTCGAAATAACCTCTCACCTCAGACTAATAGACTCAGTGTCTTACCCCTAAACTTCCTGTCACATTACTCTCGAGGCTTAGCAGTACCAAAGTGGAATTCAGAGTGCTACAAGAAATAGGGAAAGAGGAAATTGCAGGGACTGCTCCTGGAAAGGGAGAAAGAGATAACGGCGTGAAGGCAGATGGGACGCGGACGCCTCTCAGTGCCCAGACAACCAAGGACCTGGGACGCGGAGTAAAGAAGACCCCGGAGCCGTTCTGGCCTCGCCTGGCACTCACCATCACCTCAGGATCTCAGCACAAGGAAACAGGTATGGTTGCGACAGGAAGTATACAACACCAACACCAACGCCGGGTTACTCTGGCAACAGAGCTCCACCTACTGCCGTGCTTTGCGTGGGCCGCCCTGCCCGCCCCTTCGTCCCTATTGGCTAAAAGTAAACTCAGCTCCGCCCACCCAACCGACAGGCCCGCCCTTTCACTCCGTCGCCTGGGGCGACGGAACACCGCCTACCTCGTGCCAGCATCATAACTTCCGTTTGGCCGACCGATAACTCGGAAGTTCAAACTAATACGCGGCTAGGGTCCCAATCGTCTACATTTTATTTTTTAATAAGGGTTCATCCAGTTTTCACTTACTGAAGTCTTACAGAAGATGTTCTGTGTTACTTGAGTTTAAACGCACCACAGAGTGTGTTTACTTTTTTCTTTTGGAAAAGTATTCCGGAAACGAAACCCTGAGTAATCGGAAGTGATTATTTGTGAACCAGAAGCTTGATGTCACCAAGGCCTGGGCGGATTGGCTTCCGAGTGCAAGAGTTGTGTGTGGAGAAGTTAGCCCAGTGAGATCTAGACGAAGAACCTGTAAAGTGAGGCCCCCTGCAATAGGAAGAGTAAGAGTCTGAGAGGTAAGTCCAAAAACGGACTTGTGTAACTAAGAGGGCGTTTTGGAACGGGATGGCGGTCTGAGTTGAAGTTTGGTGTTCAATCGCTTTGTAAGGAAAGGTTGCCTGTTGTTCCAGGAAGACTTGTTCAGACAGGCACGGAACTTGGGATTCGACTTCTGGGGACCGCAGAGGTTGACAGGCTTGTCGCTTCCATCCTGCCGCCTTCATACCTGTTACCCACTCCAGACCCTTCCTTCACCCCCTTCCTTTGGTGTTTGCCGGCCGACATTGGCTGTGCTCGTACATTTCGCTGCGCTCGTACATTTCGCTGCGCATCTTCCGAGGGCTCACTGCTCTTTCGAAGGGTCTTTGGAGACCTGTTTTCAGAACAATAGGAGGAGGGTTTGTGACTTTTGAGGAAGGTAGTCGTGGGAGACGCTATGCCAAGTTATATCGAGTACCCGAATGATCATTTTTATGGTGAAACCAGTTGTCATCCAGTGTCCAGTTCATCATACTCATAATCACTGCATTAGTATCACCTTCCTTCTCACGTTCTCCACTGAATCTTAGTCTATACTGTAAGGCCATGCATACACTTCTGAAAGCATATGCTATGCCATTTTAATTTTATTACCAAGAAGTGCAAATTATCATGAATTTTTTGTCGCTTGTTAAACATCTGAACAGAAGCTTCTCTCTGATATATATAGTGAACAAAATAGTGTCAATAATGTCTACTGAGAACATAATTACTTTTAAATTCCTGGTGTCATATCAGTGATACAAAAGCCCCTACAGTAACTATAGTACTCTTTCTGAGCTAAATTTAAGGACACACATGGGATAATTTAGAATATACTGGTGGTAATTTAGAGTATACACTGAAACAGAAATTTGAAAATAAACCACCCCTAATTTTTTTGAGACATTTGGGAACCATAACAATATCACCTTGTGAAAAGGGGCTATAAGGGGCACCTCCTCAATGCAGCCTTATTAAATGCAGGAGAATATCACCGTGTATAAATTATGGGGACTTAGTGAATGTGTTTATGTGGTATTGTTTTAATTCTTTCATTTTATACATTTTTAGGTTTTTTAGTAGAAGTCTTGGGGTACATTTTTATTGGTGAAAAAAATGACTACTCTTGAAAGTTTAGAAACCAAAGGTAAGTGTTCTTCTTTTGCTGATAATTGTTTTTAAAACATGAAATTTATGATGATAGGACAAAGGACTGTTTGAGCCAGGTAACCAAACCCCATAGAACCCTTGGGAATCATTTGTATTTCATATCTCTTCATGTTTGTTTTTTAATGCAGTGTTTACATTTCAGTACTACAGATATACAGGTGAATAGTAACATTATTTGGTTGTATTTATTAGATGACTGCTACTGTTAAACAGTAGTGTAAAAGCAAATTTTTATAGCTATGTTCTCTGTCCACTAGAAGATTAAGATTTAAATAATAAGAATGTACAGTTTTAAAGATTTGGGTAGATGGACAAACAACTATCAGGTATAAAAGACCTTTTTCTTACTGCATTGGTTTGTTAGGGCTGCTGTAACAAAGTATCATAAACTGGTGGCTTAAACAACAGAAATTTATTGTCTCATGGTTTTAGAGTCTAGTAGTCCAAGATCAAGGTGTTGGCAGAGCCATGCTCCCTCTGCAGGCACTAGGGAAGGATCTGTTAGAGGCCTCTCGCCTAGTTTCTGGTGGTTTGCTGGCAATTTTTAGTATTCCTTGGCTTGTAGACACATCACAGCGATCTCTGCCTTTTTGTTCACATGGCATTCTCCCTGTGCATGTATGTCTCTGTGTCCAAATTTCTCCTTTTTATAAGGACATTAATCATATCGGATTAGGGTGCACACTACTCCAGTATGATCTCGTCTTAACTAATTACATCTGCAATGACTTTATTTCCAAATGAGGTCACATTCTGAGGTATGGGTGGGACACAATTCAACTCAGAACATTTGCTAACTACAGTAGTTACTTTTTAGTCCTGCCTTGCTTGTCCTTTGTATAACATTTCATACTATTGATCATGCCCACTTTTTGAAATACTTTCTTTCCTTGATTTCCATGACTTTACTCTTATTTTCCATCTACTCTATGGCCCTTCACTGTCCAATGCAGTAGCCACATGTGGCTATTTGAGCTTAAATTAGTATTTTTAAAAATTAAAAATCCAGGGCTTCCCTGGTGGCGCAGTGGTTGAGTCTGCCTGCCGACGCAGGGGACACGGGTTCGTGCCCGGGTCTGGGAGGATCCCACATGCGGCGGAGCGGCTGGGCCCGTGAACCATGGCTGCTGAGCCTGCGCAGACTGCGCGTCCGGAGCCTGTGCTCCGCGACGGGAGAGGCCACAACAGTGAGAGGCCCGCGTACCGAAAAAAAAAAAAATTAAAAATCCAGTTTCTCAGTCACATTAGCCACATTGAAGTGCTCAATAGCCACATGTGGCTGGTGGGTATTGTATTAGAAAGTGCAGATATAGAACATTTCTATAATTGTAGAAAGTTCTGTTGGACACCACTGCTCCAGTTATAGTTTCTTTTTAATTCTCCTCTTCTTCTGGTTTATCTTTTAAATATTAATGTTTTTCAGCCCTCCTTCTCTTCTACTCTCACAGCTTTAGTAATTATAAGGATGGCTTCCAAATCTATCTATAGCTCAGATCTCTTTCCTTGTGATTCAGACCCTTGTAGCTTACTGTCTACTGATTATCTTCACTTAGACATAGATAACAGTCTTAGCATGTCCCAAAGTGAGCTCCTCTTGATTCAGGTTATTCTTGGGTAGAGTGAGTTGTGGAGGTTGGAGCTGTCAGTGAGAGATGGGAAACTATTTTCTAGAAGCCAGTTTTGCAGCAAGCAGATCTCCAAAAGCAAACTCTTTAAAGGGGGTTTAAATGTGTTTAGACAGCAAAGATCATGCCAATAAATATTAATTGAATTTAATTCAGCTGAGTGCAAGAGCATTTCAGGTCACCAGAGGCTTTTTATATTATTAGAATAAGCAAACCAGAAACTGAAATGAAAGTAATAAGCTGGGGATTAATGGGAAATAAGAGCAATTAAATCATAACTACTATGAAAGCAGTTAGCATGGTACTTGGCAAAAAGCGAAAAACTAAATACATTATCATTAGTAATTAGAAGTTAGTTATTGCAAGGCCTCTGAAATTATTTGTTGTTACTTGTTTGTACTGAGGATTAGAGTTATAAAGCACTTTCACATACATTACTTCATTTGATCTTAATTTTACAGTGAGGTAGATAATTCAGCTGTTAGTCTTAATCCTTCGTTTAATATCATTTTAGCTGTTAGTGAAGAACAGTTACTTGTATCACATGGCCTGAGAAAAGGTGCACTTATATGGTTGACATTTGTCAGTTGCCTGCATTTCCTGTAACTGCCTCAGAAAAGAAGCAAGATTGGCTTATAGGGACAGAACTTCTCAGCAGACATTTGAGCAATGCTGTCATCATGAGAGGGATGTGTCCTTGCTGCTAAGGTTTTTTGAAAGGGAAACATGCAATAAATAGGAACAATTAGAAAATTAGAATTTGAATCCAAAACTTTTTGGGGAAGCAAGGTTGAAATTAAAAGTAAAGGGATTAAAGTCAGACAGTTTAGTGAAAATAGACCAAATAGGAAGGTCTGAGATGTTCAAATATTTATAATTCCATAAAATAGTCTAACTTTTAACTCTTAAGTCTGTGGAACAATAGTTATTAGGTGAAAAAGGATTCCATGGACAGATAAATTAGAGAAATGCTGGATTAAGGGAGAGATTATACTGCAGGACCCTTCAGAGCCTTTAATATACTAATGTACACTGTGCAGCTCCAAAGAGATATATGTGGTATGCAGCACTGCCCACACTTATTTGACCGGGAAGCTCTTTTATTTGCGGGACCTGTGATAAAAGGAACGTTTGGATTCCACATCAGTAAACGTGGGCCTGACTCTTAAGTCCACTGCCTATAGCATATTTTTCTAATTTAGTGGTAAGTAAACTTCATTGGGTGATACTGGTGACATATAAAAGAATATTAATTTAAAATTACCAAGTGATGATCCCTAATTTTACTGTTTTATAACTGAATCTGCATACGATCTGAAAAGTTTGTCAGATTATGAGTTAGTAATTAATGATTTCGTGTAGAGGAAAAAAATTAAGCAGTTTTTAAATGAGTTAGTTATTGGATGTTAAAAGGAAATCTTCTAGGTGGTGTGTTAATGTTAACATTGATGAACTTCCATAAGCACTTACTCACCTCTCTGCACCAAGCACCATTTCATTAAGCTGATGATACCAAGATTAGGAGGCAGTCCCCGCCCTGAGGAGATCTCAACAGTTTAGGAAAGAAACAAATTATTTTGAAACACTCTTCTATTTGCATTGTTCTGAAAGCAATGTAGGATGGGGGGGGAGGTAAGGTTACGTGGTTTGCCCAAGGTCACACAATGTGTGGCAGTGGAGACTGAGGTTTTTGACTCAGAGTCTAGTCTAGTTTTATTATACCATCCTGCTGACTCTGAGTATCTGTCTCCATAGATTTACAGTTTTATCAAAAAAGGAGAAATGTTGGTTTCATTACAGACTATAAAATAATGTTCTTTTTGCTTCAGTATTCTAGAGCAAGGGTTGGCAAATTATGGCTCTTGGGCCTGCTGAGAATATTTGCAGGCAGTCTGATAATAGGGAACACGAGCTTTGAATCCCACTTAAGCCAGGTGTTATCCCAAGTAAAAAAGAACTCTATTCTTTTCATTATTAAACCTATATTACCCGAAAAAAACTTCACTCAATAATTATAATTTGAATTTCATCTTTAAAATTTTGTTTTTTCTCTTCATATATAAATGCCTATATATCAGTAGTATCCTTAATTTTGCCTCATGGTCCACAAAGCCTAAAATGTTATCTGACCCTTTATGGGAAAAGTTTGCCAACCCCTACTGAACAGTAGTATTTGTTCTCTTGCTACATTTCACCAATTTGGGGGAAAGGCAGTGAGAATGAGCCATAAACCTTAGATATGTTTTAATTCTTTGATAAGTGATCACAGGTGGAAGTTAATGTTGATGAGTAATTGAAGAATTGTTTTGTTGTTTCCCTTCAAAGAATGGGAAGGGATTGATGTTTTGCTTTACTTAAACATTACTCATAATTACAGAGCTGGTACCATAGATCACTGTCATCCCACTTGACTGAAGGTAATTGCTCATGAATGTGCCCTGGATTGGGCCTAGTGCATATGTAATAAAGGTTTCTCTGTGGGTCACAGAAAAAATAGAATTATGAAAGTAAGTTACTGGGCGAGAAAATGTAAAGCCCTGACTCCCCCTTGCCTCCTTGCCCGTGCACAGTAGCTAGAAGCACACTTGTTACAAAGAGGGAGCTGCCCTGTGAGATATGGTACAGCTTTGGGACTCACAAGTGCTTGAGTAAGTAGAACAGTTTAAATAAAGGAAGAGTAAATTGAGTTTGAACCAAATTGATTGAATTTCTTGATTGGAATTTTATGACAATTTTGTTTGAAAAGAGATTTCTGTTCAATACTCATTGTTTCTTTGCCTTTTAAATTTAGCATTAACCATTTTGTGATTTGCTCTTGAATCTCCATTACCTAAAATTCCAACTCAAAAATGTTACGACTTGCCTAGAAATCATATTTAATCTTAACAGATGTCACACCTGCTTCTTATTTCTTCAGCTTCAGTGGGCCTGAATGGCATAGCTCTAGTGTGTCTTTTTGTTGTGTTTTTTTATTGTGAATCTGTAGTTAATTCATGACTCTACATTACTTCTTAAATGCCAGGATGTCTTAGTGACAAAATTAAATTTGCACAAGATAGAGTTAGACAAACTTGAAACCATATTTTAAAAGCATGGGAATAGGCCTTTATTTTTAAAACAGTTCAGTGGGAATTCTCCTTCTCCATGCTGATGTGCTACAGTGTGAACTAAGTACCAAACCCTTTATTTCCCTTTTGGAAGTATTCCTTTGTTCATCTTTTTGAAAGTAGAGTCAGTCCTAAAGCTCAGGGTATGTCTTAGTTAACATTTAATATAGAAATGACAAAATATTTTATTTTAATATAAAACGTTTTGTTAAATAGAACACCTTAATTATACCTCAGATGTCTTTCTACCTCCTGTGTAACATAACTCAGGATTCCCAGTACATTACTACATACTTAGGAAAAAGTCCCCAAAAATCTGATAAATGAAAAAATAGTCCTAAAGTCTGACGATATAACTTTGTAAAACTTTAGCATAAGAGAATAAAAGGCATAATTATATTTTATGATATTAAGCTTTTTCTCCCCTTAATCAAGATCCAAAGTTATTAGATTTTTTTAAAGAATAATAATAAAAGCAATAGGAGGTAACATTTAATGAGCGCTTACTGTGCCATTCTAAACACTTTAGAATGTTTTCTTATTTACTTTTAAGCATTGCATTAGCTCATGGATATGGAGCATGCAAAAAATAAAACTAAATAAAGACATAAGTAATAGATCTACTGATACGTCAGTAGAGTTATTTTGTGAGGCAGTTTGACAATGCAGATCTTCACCTGGCACATTAATTCTATTCTTGGGAATTTATTCAAAAGAAATAATTCAGAATTTGAAAAAAAAAAACCTGTAGGCATAAAAATATTCACTAAAGCATTTTTATAATAAAAAATTGGAGTCTAAACATCCAGCAATAAAATAGTAATTAATTAAATAGTGCTATATTAACTTGAAGGAATAATATAGTCATAAAATGAAAATATGAAGACTAGCAAAACAGAAAAATATATTAAGCTTATAAAGTTAATTATGAGTATAAGTATATAAAAATATTGAAGAAATTTGAAGTAATGAAAAGTTATTTTAGAATGATTAGAATATACGTAATTTTTTCTTCTTAATATCTTTTAATAATGTAATGTTTTAAAAAATAGTAATAGAAACCAGAAGATATGTGACTGTGTATGATGATAATCTGTTCTACTCTGTAGTTTCTGTATCTATATAACTAAGTTTGGAAGAAGAAGAAAAATAAGCTTATTAAAAAGTAGAAACCTGGGAGGGATGGATTGCGAGTTTGGGATTAGCAGATGCAGACTATTATATATCAAATGGATAAACAACAAGGACCTACTGTATAGCACAGGGAACTATATTCAATATCCTGTAATAAACTATAATGGAAAAATATATGAAAAAGAATGTATACATACATATAACTGAATCACTTTGCTGTACACGAGAAATTAACACAACATTGTAAATGTATATTCAAATCATATGAATATATGATTTGGCTAGATAGTAATGAATTCACCAAAGACTGATCAATAGTCCATGATTGTTCAATTAACATTTTTGTAGAAATCAAATTTCTGTAGAAATATGTTTCTACCACTTATTGCACACTTACTATATATTACCCAGTAACACATGTTATCTTTTTACATGTATGTCCTGTCTCCTCAAGTTTAGATAGTAAGTTTCTTAAGCATAGAGGTCCCCACTACCTCATACAATGTCTGGCCAATATTAGGCACCAAGCAGCATGTTTGTTGCCTGTAAAACTCAAAAGTTTATCATCACCATTGTTACATGTGCTTATCCTTTTCCCCTCCTCTTGCTTCCATTTATTTATTGTTTATCAGATAGAGAGTTCTGGGTACAAGGCACTTTACTAAGAATATAGTGGTAAATGAGTGACACGTAGTCCCTACCCTCATGGAACTTATATCCTAGTGGAAGGCACAAATAGTATATAACTAATTACACTGAAAAAAAGGTTTACATTTTGATAAATGGTAAACAGAGAAAGGCAGGGTCTTTGCTCTAGAGGCGTGTAAACAAAGAACCTAGCCTAATCATGGAAGATTAGAGAAAGGCTTCCCTTTGGAAAGGTTGAACTGAGATTTGAAGGATGAGTAGGGGAGGAGAAGTTAGGAAGAAGATTCCAAGAAGATTCCAAGAAGAAATGTCTGCAGAGGAAGAGGAAGGCATTTGCTCCTATTGAGACACTAAAAGAAAGCAAGTAACACTGGAACTTAGGATCTGAGGGAGTGAATGGCATAAATTGAGACCCAGGAGATAGGCAGGGGGCCAGATCACCAAGGGCCGTATAGGCCATGGTAAGGATCTTGGTCTTTATTCTGAGAGTGACAGGAAGCCATTCAAGGGTTTGATGCAGATCAGATCTGCATTTTTTTAAGTTCACTATAACTGTTATATAAATTCTGTGGGCTTTTGCAACCTGACAAATAGGGCTATTAGCAGAGGCAGTAAGTTCAAGGTTGATGAGGCAATAGTTTTGTTTGTGGAAGGCCTCCCAGACCAATTAACAGCTTAGCTCTGGAGTCATATTCGGACTCAAATCCCAGTTTGACACTGATGATTTGGACAAGCTATTTAACCTTTCACAGCCTCTGTTTCTATCTACAAAATGGGTACTATTGTGCTTACCCCATGAAACTTGTAAAAATTAAATGATATTGATGCATCTGAAGGACTTAGAACTATGTCCTTGGCACGTAGTAAATTGAATAAAAGCTAATTATTACCATTCCTAGGTTTTGGCCTCCCTTTTCTCAGATGTATGCTGGACTTGTAAAATGGCAAGGAATCTAACTTGTAGCTCATAGGGATGTTACTGAATATACTAATTCAAGAACTCCATGTAGGTTAGGTATCATCTCAGCCATTTCCTCAAGGTTGCAACATTTCCCATTCTAGCAGATCCTCCATTCTTTCTAAGCTCTAAACCACTTATTTTCTTGAATCAATTAGTGAAATTAGCCCTTTCTTGGAGAAAGATGACTCAGTGAAACTCCTTACACTGCTTAATTTGAGGTAAGGTAAAATAGGAGAAAAGAAACAAAATTTTTGTTGTTTGACTGGCGCAATGGTAGTATAGTGGTGAGCATAGCTGCCTTCCAAAGGTTATCTAAACTAAGGACGGCTAGCCAGGTTTGGCTTACATGAGGGGAGATTTTTTTTTTTTTTTTGGGCTGCATTGGGTCTTCATTGCTGCACGCGGGCTTACTCTAGTTGTGGTGAGCAGGCTTCTCATTACGGTGGATTCTCTTGTTGCGGAGCACGGGCTCTAGGCATGTGGGCTTCAGTAGTTGTGGCATGTGGGCTCAGTAGTTGTGGCTCACGGGCTTAGTTGCTCCGCAGCATGTGGGATCTTCCCGGACCTGGGCTCAAACCCATATCCCCTGCATTGGCAGGCAGATTCTTAACCACTGCGCCACCAGGGAAGTCCCAGACGGGAGATTATTTTAATTGAGCAAATTAGTAAATGTGTGCAGCAATGTATTAAGTGTTACAGAGGAAAGAATGGGAGCTACCATTTATTGAATGTCTGCAATTCTGTGCAAGACACTTTTGACACTTAAAGGGGCAGTGTGTGCAGTGGTTAAGGCCTCAGTCTTTGGGACCAGGCTGCCCAGAATTGCATTCTGCATCTTCTACTTACTAACTGTGTGGTATGACTTTGGGCAAGTTCTTGAACCTCTTTGTGTCTTATTTTCTTCATCTATAAAATAGAGCTAATTATATTTACCTCAAAGAGTTACTGTAAGGATAAATGAGTTATGTGTAAAGTATTTAGAATAGTGTTTGGCACATGGTAAATCTTTTATAAATGTTTATTTGTTACTTAACCATTTAAGACATAAGGTAACCCTAGATGTATTGTTAAATTCTTTTCATGGAGGCTGAAACTGAAGCTCAGATAATTGCAGGATTTTGTCCAGGATTGTACAGGTAGCAGTGGTGGAAATGGGACTCAAAACCAGATCTGGCTGATCCCAGAGTTCATGTCATTTCTATAATACCATGCTCCTTCCACTTGTTTAGGGCATGATGCCTGGCCGTAGTGTGCTTATCAGACTTATTGGGAAAGTGAGATTTAGCATATAACAAAACCCATAAATGATAATTATGGTTCATGATTAAGATTCAAACTGAATGTTTGAGATGGTAAGTAGCATAGGCATTCAGAGAGTAGACTAGAACAGTTGGGAAAATTTAACGCAGAGTAGAGTTTAAGCTGACTTCTTAAAGGGATAAGTGAGAATCACAGTAAGTGTCGAAAGAAGCCATTTAAGAGAATAAGAAATAGCAGAAACAAAGGTCTAGGAGAGAGAGTATTAAGGAATCTGGTTGGATAACTTGTGAAGCATTCTTTGCTAAGAGTTCACAAAAACAGGTCAATCTATTTTGAGGTAGACACTTTCAAATACGTATATACATAGCTTATTTTATTTTTATATTTAATATTATTGAGTGTCTACAACGTGCCAGGCATTTGATCTTATTACATTGTTTCGTACCACAACCCTGTAGCATAGTTGTTACTATCTCCATTTTGCAGATTAGGAAATAGAGATTCATGGAGGGTTACATTATTTACTTAGGATTATACTAGGAAGTAGAAGTTGAAGCCGAATACCTTGATTCCAAATCTCTTGCAGTTTCTACCAAGAGAGAAACCATTTACTTAAGGAAAGTTTGAACCTGTAAGACTTTGTTCATCTTTTGTTGACACATGATTGTTTTGAAAATTTTTACTCTAAATGTTTTCCCTTTTTTTCAGTACCAGGAATTCTGAATGTAGGGTAAAGCATGTCTTAGCATTTTCCGGGCATTTCTTTTCAGTAAGTAGTTTATGTTTCGTTTTCCCTTCTATAGTCATCCTTACTTCATCCCCAATTCGAGGAGCGGGAGATGGAATGGAAACTGAGGAACCACCTAAATCTATTGAAGTTACTCCTGGAATCCAACCTATAAAGCATCACATCCTTCCAAGTCCACGAAAGAAAGCAGTTCCGTCAGAGAGCCCAGGCGTTCTTCAGCTAGGGAAGATTCTCGCTGAAAAAGCAGTGGAAGTCGAAGCTGTAAGAATATTAGTTCCCAAAGCCGCTATAACCCATGATATCCCCAACAAAAATGCAAAGGTTAAGTCTCTGGGACATCACAAAGGAGAATTCCTTGGCCAGCCAGAGGGAGTTGAAGAACCCAGAAAGGAACTATCCGAGGTAAAGAATATATTGGAAAAGCTCAAGAACTCTGAAAGGAGGTTACTACAGGATAAAGAAGGTCTTTCAAACCAGCTCAGAGTACAGTCCGAGGTAAGAACAGCCTTAATAGGTTTAATGAGTACCTCTCTTTATACCTGGGCCTTCTGAGCCTGCATGTTAGAAAACAATACGTCCTCTTGCAATGTCATTATAACTTGTCATTTATCTAAAAAACTTCCTCTTAAATTTCTCATTCTCTTTAGTGCCTCTAATAGAAGTAGTTTATGTTGGGAACGTATCCTCTAAACATGGTTGAAGTATGAGGTACTTTGGACAATGTGAGGTACTTTGGACAAGACCACCTACAAGTTGTAAAGGAGGTTACAGTTATGAACTTGCAAACCAGAGATTGACTAAGTAAGACTAGCTAATAATCCTTGCTTTAAGAATCCATAAATTCCAAGTATTTTTTTCTATGTATAGATAATACTTAGAATAAAGAGAATGGTGGTATAAGTATCAGTGTCTTCATTGTAAATGGAAAATTATCTATAGTGCTTGATTCACTTTCTTTAATCTTTACATCTTAGTAATGGCCTTACCAGCCCCAGTTTGCCTCTCTGTTAGATTATACATCTTTTTGCTAGATGTTAGTCTTTGTGACACCATGGTTAGTGGTTGTCATTCAAATATGTTTCTAATATATTTAATAATATATTTTTAAATAACATTTCAAATTACAAAACTAGTACATATTTATTTGTAAACATTTTAGAAAATACAGAAAAAATAATGAAAATAGTACTACCTATATTATACCATCTGGCTATAAATGCATAATTATACATACTGAGTATATTTTTGCCTTGTAACTCACTTTTTTTAGTTGTCTTTTAGTTGTTAATACAGGATATTCTATTAAAATATCATTATTAATAGCAACAGTGTTCTTCAATGACTGCACCATATACCAATACCTTTTATTGGACATTTATGTTTTAATTTTTTGCATTTTTGATAACAATGTGAAGAACATGCTTATAGACATGTGAATTGCTTTTTTGCTTAAATTCTTAAAAATAAAAATCCTAAGGCACAAAGAAATCAATTTTTAAATGTTGGAAAAGATTTATAAAACACTCGGTCATATCTTTTAGCAAAATTTATTGGTTCACTTTTCTAATTTTTTGCCTTTAAGTGTTGACTGGAGGCAGTTTGTAATTTTTATGATAATGATTTGTACTCTTATAATAAGAGGCTCAGATTATAACCACATGGACTATAGATTAATAGAGATATAGACATGGTTATATACATTATGAAACTTAAATATTTAATATCACTTTTTGATACACACTTTTAGTAATGGAGGTCCAAACTACATGAAACAGTTTCTCTTTTGTTCATTTTGCTACATTAAAGTCACTGGCATCACTTTGAGCTTGTTGTATTGGTCATGATTTCCTCCAGGTCAATCGTGAGTTAAAAAAGCTGCTGGTGGCTTCTGTTGGGGATGATCTTCAATATCACTTTGAACGTCTAGCCCGTGAGAAAAATCAGCTTATTTTAGAAAACGAAGCCCTAGGTCGAAACACAGCTCAGCTTTCCGAACAGTTAGAACGGATGTCCATACAGTGTGATGTGTGGCGAAGTAAATTCCTTGCAAGCAGGTATTTTCTATTTTAAAGAGTATTTCATTTCCTAGCTTTTGCTCTATCAGACTTTTGACCCCTAATGCAAGAAAATAGATTGTAGTGTGAAAATTTCTGATTCAAATTGTCAGAGTACCTCGTGTATTATTTAAGATGTGGACTCTTCCTCCTCTGGATGGTCATACAGTCTCCGTAAATGGAAAAGTGGTATCAAAAGGCACCTCCCTCATTCCAGAATTCTGAGTTACTCTTCTATAGTAGAAATCACTCCTACTACAATGTTTAAGATCAAAACAAAACTGTAAACTCAGTCAATTAATAAATATGTAAATTTTTTAAAAGACTATTTTTCCCCACCTTCTATCTGGAGAACTCAAATATCATTGCCACTCTGTACATCATATTTTGTCTCTCGTGCTCTGTTCTTATAGCTCATTTTACTACATAATAGAGCTTCCCAACCTTTTTCTCACCATGCACAAACAGAAAATGATAACATCTGTATGACATACTGTATAGCCTACTGGATGAGGCTACTCTCCAGTAGAGGTGAGAACCCCAGGCCCCTAGAACCACCAGGCCCATGGTAGTTGGGAAGCTCTCTTATATATTATGATTGTCTATTTATCCCCTCCTTCCAACTTCGAGTTACTGGAGAAAGGATCTGGGTGTTATCCATCTAACACACATCTATTTCTAATTGTACTATTATAGGATCTATTTGGAGAAATGAATTTACTGTTTATTGACTATTTACTGTTTATTGACTTAGAATGAATATTAATTAATTCTCATTGAACAGCTTAAGAAGCAAATCATGCATATATTTTACAGATTACTGTAATAACTTTTTTTTAACATTCTGATCGATGCTGATAGTAACACGTTAAGGGCAATAATAATTAAACCAAACTTTATTGATATTTTAGTTGATTTAATCTTTTAATGTCAGAATTGTTTTCATTTTAAGGAATTCAGTGGTTACTATGGTCTGAGACTTTAGTTTTAAGATTTTCAGCTGAATAAAAATACTTTAAAATTTTGCTTCATTTCCATCAATAGAGAATTGGTTAAATACATTTTGGTACATCCAATCAGAAGAAAACATTAAGCTGTTTTTTTTTTAAAAAAGGGAATGAGTTAGCTCTATGTGTGCTAATATGAAAAAAAATCACCAAGATAAATTATTAGGTGAAAAAAAGCAAACTATAGAAAAGTTTGTATTAAATAATCCCTTTTTTGTAAATAATATGAATATAGTTATTTTTACACATAATTTTTTGTTGATATACACATAAATTATTTTTTTCTAGAAAAATATGTTGGTTACTTTATTGATCACTGACTATAAAAGAAGGATGGGGATGCTGGTCTGGAAGAAGGACTTAGTTTTGCTTTTTTAAATCTTTCTATATTTAATATTTTTCTAAGCACAAAGAAGTAATTGATGGCAGAAAAATAACTCATTTTTTTCTCTTAAATTTTCCATATTTAAAAAACATTTAAATAATGTTATTTTTTTCCAAAACTTGATTAATCTAGAATGAGACTAAAGTACAAGTTCCAAAGTCACTATATAGGAAAGTTAAAAAACTGTTTCCTTTGTCATTTTGTAAACAGATATTTTAATTGAGTCCCTTTAATAAGTTCTAAGCTCATAAAGATTTTAAATGTTTTTTAGTGAAGATTTAAAAACTGAGAAGTAATTTGACAACATTAAATCTTTTTTGTAAGTTTTTAAAAATGACAGTCACAAAGGTAGTATATTAACTTCTTAACACTGTCAGAGAATTTATATGTAAGACTTTAATCTTTTCCAGGGTTATGGCAGATGAGTTAACCAACTCCAGAGCGGTTTTACAGCGTCAAAACCGTGATGCACAGAGTGCTATACAAGATCTCCTGAGTGAACGGGAACAGTTTCGTCAGGAAATGATAACTACACAGAAGTATGGCACTTGTTTACATTCTGAACTCTTCTCCTTTCTCCTGCAGTTTTTGTTATTGAGATAGTTCTTTAGTATTTCTACATTTAATAACTTATTGAGCATATATGTTTTAAAACAGATGCCCAGGGGAGGGAGAAAGACTGAAAAAACAGAAGACATGCTTCTTTTATTCTTAATTGGGGAGAGAATTAGTTATATCTATAATAGAAGAAATCTCTGGATTTAAAAGTAATTTTTGGTTATAGTTATAGCAGTTTTGTATGGTTTTTGGTAGAAGCCAAAAAGCATACCAGTCTTTCCTTTGGAAGGAGATCTTTTTTTTTTTTTTTTTTTTTGCGGTATGCGGGCCTGTCACTGTTGTGGCCCCTCCCGTTGCGGAGCACAGGCTCTGGACGCGCAGGCTCAGCGACCATGGCTCACAGGCCTAGCCACTCCGTGGCATGTGGGATCCTCCCGGACCAGGGCACGAACCCGTGTCCCCTGCATCGGCAGGCAGACTCTCAACCACTGCGCCACCAGGGAAGCCCGGAAGGAGATCTTTTTGAGGATTGTTCTACAGTATTAGAGCTTACTTTCATGTCTGTATGCACCAGAACTGTCAAAATTGATAGTCTTCCTTAAATGTACTTTATACTTTTATGTAGTTGATTTCTTACAAATCAAATAAGTAAAGGTCAAGAGAAAATCATAGGGGAAATTAGAAGAATGAAACCACAATATATCAAAATATCAGATTTTGTGGGAGGCAACTAAAGCAGTGTTTAGAGGGAAATTTATAATTTTAAATGCTTATTGTAGAAACGAAAAAAGGTCTCGTCAATAATCTAAGCTTCCTTCTTAAGAAACACAAAGAGCAAATTAAGCAGAAGGAAGAAAAGGATGAGAGCAGAAATAAATGAAATAGAAAGCCAAACACTGGTTCTTTGAAAAGATAAGTTTACAAAACCTCTAGGCAGTATAATCAGGAAAAAAATAGATACAAGTGACTAGTATCAGGGATGAGGAGAGGGGTACACTACAGATTCCGTAGACATAGGAAAGATAATAAGGGGATGTTATGAACAACACTATGCTAATCAATTCAACAACTTAAATGGACGATCTCTTTAAAAGACCCAAACCACCAGAGTATCCAAGAACAGATAACCTGAATAGCCCTAACCTATTAAAGCAATTTACTTTGTAGTCAAAAACTTTCTAGTAAAGGAAACCCCAGGCCTATATGGATCCATTGGTGAATACTAACAAATATCTAAGGAGGAAATAAAACCAAATTTACACAAACTTTTCTAGAAAATAGAGAAGGGAACAACTTCCAACTCATTTTATGAGGCCAGCATCATCTTGACACCAAAACCAGACAGAGGCACTACAAGAAAACTACAGGCCAATATCTCTAATGAATACAGATGCAAAAATCCTTAACAGAATTTTAGTGATTCAAATCCAACAGTATATAAAAATGTTTATAGATTGTGGCCAAGTAGGTTTTATCCCAAGCATTATAAGTTAGTTTATCATTTAGAAATCAACCAATGTAACTCACACAAAAAATTATCATATACATATACCATATGAATATCTCAATAAATGCACAAATCTGTAGTTGTATAATACTGTATGAGTACACTATTATTACCTGTACTAAAATATGAGAACTAAAAAATGTACTGTTTGTTGAATGATTTCCAGATAACCATAAAATCAATAAGTGCTTTCTGTAATCTGACTTATTTTACCAGACTTCCTGATTTATTGAACTCTGAGAGAAAGATAGAGGAGAAATATACTATATGATTTCAGAAATATGTTTCTCATTTATTCATCATTCTTGATTTTTAGATTTTATCCTCTTATTAATATTGAGTGCTCATGTGTGTTCTTTGCAGGTTGTTGGAGGAGCTCTTGGTCTCCTTGCAGTGGGGAAGAGAGCAAACTTACTACCCTAACGCGCAACCTCACAGCACAGCAGAACTAGCGTTAACAAATCACAAGTTGGCAAAAGCAGTAAATTCTCATCTTCTGGGAAATGTTGGCACTAATGGTCAAAAAAAGTTTCCATCAACAGTTGAATTCTGCAGCACCCCAGCAGAAAAAATGGCTGAAACGGTAAAATACTTCTCTTTCATGATCTGTGGAACCTCTAAGACTGTCCTCGTATTGAAAGGTGACATGTTGTAATGGAAAGTGCTTGCCATTGGGAGTTAGGAAATATGGGATCAAAATTTGATTGTCATACTAATGAGCTAGGGATCTTGTAGAAAATTATTTCCTCCTCTGAGCTTTAATTTTCTCAAACACTTGAGAAAAAAATGTAGTTGTAGTTGTTTTTAAAGATGACCTATTTTTTAGCTACTGAATCATTGATAATCCTTTTCTTGAGCTCATTTTGATATGAAAACCACTGTGTAGAACTTTTAATTTAGTAATCAAGAGTAGATAATTGATTACTTCTGGTCTAAGATGTTATTTGTTTTTTCCCCATATAGATGGGAATGTGCCAGACTCCACAGAAGCAATTAGTGTAGACCTGGTACCTTCAGTCCTGTGTGAATTGAGGGCTCATGCAGGTGACCTGTCAAATACTGTGGGCTCACAGTTCTACAACCATCCAGGTTCACCCTCATCCCAGTCATAGGCCTTGTCATTACCAGAACTTTTCCACTTTTAAAATCTTCAACATCTCTCCATGAACTGTGATCTCAACAGTTTTGGGGATTCCATAAAATAATACATATAAAGCCTGTAGCAGTTTCCAGTATAGGTACAGTAATTTCTCAATAAATAGTAGCTATCATTTTTATTATTATATCCTTCATCCCTCTAATCCTGTTGCCTTTACAAGTCCTGTCAGTTCCTTCTAATTTATCCCCTCTCCCAAGTTCAAACACCTGATCTCCAGGCTAAACTTTAGTAATAGCCTCCTCACCAATATCCCCACCTTGCTTTTTACCTGCCTCCATGCCATCCTCTACTGTCAGTGAGTTATTTCAAAAATGCCAATCCCATCATTCTTGGTACTGCTGTTCAGAGGGCTCCCAGTCTCCCTCATTACTGAATCTGAATTATTTCATATTGTAGAGAAGGCCTTTCATTAATCATTATTCCAGTTCCCCTTCTCTAGTATCACTTTCCAGGTGTGTCCACCCTCTGCACTTCACATCCCAGCAGTGTTAACCACTTGCATTCCACAGATAGGCCACTGTATCTCATGCCTCTGTACATACTTTCCCTCTGCCTAGACTGCCCTCCCAACATCTCTCTTCTTGCCTTTAAGAATCAGCCTTCCCTGAATCCCACAGGCAAACCTAGATGTTCCTTCCTCCAGGCTTCCATTTTGTACATATATATATATATATATATATATATATATATATATATATATATAGTATAGCTCTTTATCATGTTAAATCTCTCTCCCAAACTGTGAGTTCCTTAAGGAGCTTATGTCTTGCATTTCCTCAAGGTCTGGCATAATCCTTTGTACAACAGTAGGTGTTCAGCTATTTACTGAATCAGTCCCTGAAACTAAACTCATCAGCTTTATCCAAAATCGTTTCTCTTTTTCTATTCTTTTGTTGGGAAATGGTGTTGCTGCCTACCTGGTTGCTGCCAGTAGCATTTGGTATAATTAACTACTCCTGATATCTTGAAACACTCTCTTCCCTTGGCTTACGTAACCCTACACCCTCCTACTTCACGATACAATGGTGGGTAGCCTCAAGGCTTGGTTTACGTGCCCTTCTCCCAATCCTTTATCCACCTTGTCTCATTGAACAAAACTGACAGTCCTACTTCCTTAGTGTCTCTTGGACCTTTTAGCCACATTGCTTCAAGGTCAGCATTTCTTAGCTAGATTATTGCTGTAAACTCCCTTTCTCTGTTCTTCCCATGTCTGCTTTAGTGCCCACTCCTTCCCTCATCCACCCGCTGTGTATAGAGTGATCTCTCTGAAAGGCACCCTGCTTAAAATCCTTCCCTATCACTTTCAGGCTAAAATCTAGAAACCTTGTATCTATACTGGTATCTTGGTCTCCTTTAATTGTATTCCTTTGGCATTTTGTTCCTCCCTCTAAAGGCACATAATGTAATAACATATATAGAGAGTTGGGGTACTGTTATAATTTTCCCTTCTAAATTTATAAGCAGCTTTAAGATAAGCCCTTTATCTCTGTTTGTCCAGTAGCATCTAACCAAGTTCCGTAAAAAATAGAAGGATATCAAAAACTAAATCGAAAAAGCAGTAATCCAGTAGAAAAACAGAGGTACTAAAATAGAATGGTAGCTGTTAAATGATGCCAGGACATTTTTAAATTAGCTATAGCTCTTTGGGTACATTGGTAACTTAGAAGGAAAAAAACCTGCTGGACAATATGAGAGCTAGGGAAACAGACATCTCAAGCCATTTCTGAAAGCTGTTTTTGAATAAGCCTTACATAGAAGGAGAGAAAGCTCTTTCCGCTACTGCTTTTCCCAATTCCTTTCCAATTCCAGTACCTGCCTCCTTTGCCCAATAACCCATGTTCATCATATGATGATGGTTGGAAGAATATGAAAATGAGAAACAGGAGCTATGAGCCAGCCATGTTATCCTTGCCCTTAATTGGAGAATTTTTTTCAACCCAAGAGTTCCTCCTGTTGTGGGTCTCAGTAAAGGAAACAGAATAGGAAGAATCAGAGCAGAAGAAGAATTAAGAGAGTATGGTGTCCATGAATCCAAGAAACAAAAGCATGATCGTTAGCATCAAATATTGCATATAAATTAGAAAAAGAGAAATGAAAACCATTGATTTTACAAGTAAATGATCAAAAACTTTGAAATAACATTTCAGTAGAAGAATGAAGGCAGAATCCCAGTTCCAGGCAGTTCAGTGAAGGACTGAGGGAGAAAGGTAGTGCATACTTTTTGGTTAAAGATAAAAATCAACATCACTTATAGTAAAATTGATATAACCTAATTTTCTTTTATGTTTTCATATATTTTCATCAATATGCATAAGAGTAATTTCATTATTTTTTAAAATAGGTAACCTAGGTAATATAATAACTTGACATCATTGTCAAATTTAGAGCTTTTTGAGAAAAGGCATAAGTTCTCTAATCAAATTCATCATTCAGATGTTATTTTTTATGGCAGTTTCATACTAATGAAATAGCACTTTTATATATTAATAAAACCAAGGGCTTTTACAGTCCTTACTGCATACATCTGACATCACCTCTTATTTTCCTTAGGTTCTACGCATTTTGGATCCAGTAACCTGTACAGAGAGCTCAGCTGATAATCCGTTTTCTGAGTCTTCACCAACCACCTTACTTGCTACAAAGAAAAATATTGGACGATTTCATCCCTATACAAGATATGAAAATATAACTTTCAATTGCTGCAGTAACTGCCAGGGAGAACTTACTGCCCTTTAACAGTCAGTATGTTGGAGGCACACTACAGAGTCATTATAATTTGGCAGCTGGGGTTCTTTTAATGCTAGAAGTATTATCACTTTCTATTTAAATAATATATATCCCCAAAGATGTTTCATGTACTGGACTCTGGATTACCCTTTCTTAATAAATATCTCAGGGTAAGAAAAAAGTGAAACTGTGTAGATATATTTGAAATAGACAATACAGGCATTACAGGATGGTTTTCCTAAAGGACTAAAAGAACGATTCTGTACCTTCTTTTAGGCTCTAATTTATTAATCTTGCTATATATTTTACATAAGCAAATTAATTTCTGTACTCTAAAGCAAGGATTGGCAGACTACAGCCTTGGGTCATATGCAGCCATACCCATTCATTTACTGTTGTCTGTAGTTGGTTTCATGTGCTACAACAGCAGAATTGAGTAGCTACAACAGGGTTTGTATGACTAGCAAAGCCTAAAATATTTACCATCTGGTCCTTTACAGAAAAAGTTTTCTGACCTCCACTCTAAAGTAAAAGTAGCTGGCAGGGGTCGGGGAGGGAGTGGGGTAGGAGTCCTTTCCCTTTTTGGTGATTTTTAGGGGCTACAAAAGAGTCTTATGGAAACACTGTGGGTGAAGGGACTACTTTAAAAATAAATGCTATATGTTAGGAAACTTTTAAATATTTTACAGCCACATTAACAAATGCTTGAGCAAAACATGTTCTCATTTTGGTTTTGTGCAGGGGATTCCTTATTTTGAATGGATGCAATTTGATATACAGAAGAAACGTTCTAACTATTGAGCTCATTTTGGCAATTGCAGCACAACAGGAGTATCCAATTTGATACTTATGAAATATGGCAGAGAAAGTAGGATCTTTGGGCTTCCCTGGTGGTGCAGTGGTTGAGAGGCCGCCTGCTGATGCAGGGGACGCGGGTTTGTACCCCGGTCTGGGAGGATCCCACATGCCACGGAGCGGCTGGGCCTGTGAGCCATGGCCGCTGAGCCTGCACGTCCGGAGCCTGTGCTCTGCAATGGGAGAGGCCGCAGCAGTGAGAGGCCCATGTACCGCAAAAAAAAAAACAAAAAAAACGGATCTTTCTAGAACATTGTTCAAACTCAAAAATGCAATTCATCAATTTTTATGTCATATATATTATTATTTACTTATGACCGGCTATCATCAAACATCCTTTTATATACCTTTAAAAATGTCTACAAAATGTTTACACCAAATTACCCTAACTGGTTGCAGAAGTGCCTATCAGTAAAGAAATCCTCAAAAGACAAATATGATCAAATAACAACATGTTTTAATGTCAACTTAATGGTTTGGTTTTGTTTTGGTCTGATTCATCTGAGTTATAGTTTCAAGTGGCAATAAATTTCTCTGCCTTCTTTAGTGTGAATATTTATTTATCTTTCCCCCAGAATGATGTGCTTCAGTTCAAGTCTTCATCTAGCTTATACTATTTACAACTGATTCTTCAGCCTTTCCTTTAGGTTTACTTAGTATAAAACATAGGATAGGGAGGGTGGGAGGGAGGGAGACACAAGAGGGAAGAGATATGGGAACATATGTATATGTATAACTGATTCACTTTGTTATAAAGCAGAAACTAACACACCACTGTAAAGCAATTATACTCTAATAAAGATTTTTAAAAAAAAAAAAACATAGAGGAAAAGCTCCATGACAGTGGATTTGGCAATGATTTCTTGACTATGACACCAGAAGCACAGGCAACAAAAGAAAAAAATAGATAAACCTCATCAAAATTAAAACCGTCTGCACAGCAAAAGAAATAATGAACAGAATGAGAAGGCATCCTACAAAATGGAGAAAAATATTTGCAATCATGTATCTTTTAAGGGTCTAATGTCCAGAATAAATAAAGGGCTACGACTCAACAACCAAAAAACAATCCAGTTAAAAAATGGGCAAAGGAATAGACATTTCTCCACAAAAAGATATACGAATGGCCAATAAGTACATCCAAAGATGCTCAACATCACTAATCATTAGGGAAATGCAAACTGATATCACTTCATATCCATTAGGGTGGCTATTACCAGTAAAGCAAAATAACAAGCGTTGGCAAAGATGTGGAGAAACTGGAACCCTTGTGCATTGCTGGTGGGAATGTAAAGTGGTGCAGCCATTATTGAGGACAGTATGGAAGTTCCTCAAACAATTACACACACAATTGCCACATGATCCAACAATTACACCTCTAGGTAGATACCCAAAAGAATTGAAAGCAGGGACTCAAAAGGATATTTGTATACCAATGTTCATAGCAGCAGCATTCTTCACAATAGCCAAACAGTAGCAATTCACATGTCCTTTGATGGATGAGTAGATAAAATGCGGTATATACATGCAATGGAATATTATTCAGCCTTAAGAAGGAGTAAATTCTGATATGCTACAGCACAGATGAATCTTTAAGACACTAGATGATTCCACTTATTTGACACACCTGAAATAATCAAATTCATAGAGACAAAGTGGAATAGCGGTTACCCAGGGTTAAGGGAAAGCAGAATGGAGAGTTGTGTTTATTAGGTACAGAGTTTCAGTTTGGGCTGTTGAAAATTTATGAAGATGGATAGTGGTGATGGTTGCACAACATATGAATGTACTTAATGACACAGAATTTTACATTTTAAAAAATGGTCAAAATCATAAATTAGGTAATATATATTTTACCACAATAAAAAAAACTTTAAAAAATTATATACATACACTCATAACCACAAACTAGTGGCACACCTCTGCAACTGTTGCTTTAAGAGTGTCAATAATAAAGATAACAGTTAACTGAGCTAAACAACAAAAAAAAAAGTTCATATATCAACAACCTAACATTACACCTTAAGGAACTAGAAAAAGAAGAGCAAACAACCCAAAACTAGCGGAAGGAAAACAATTGAAGTTAGGGTGGAGATAAAATGGAAAAACAGAGAATCAAGGAAATCAAAAGCTGGTTCTTTGAAAAGATCCGCAAAATTGACAAACCTGTAGCCAGACTGACTATGAAAAACTGAAGATGCAAATACCTAAACTCAGAAATGAGAGTAGGACATTATTACCAACCTCATTTAAATAAAGGAACAATTATACACCAACAAATTAAATAATCTGAATGAAATGGAAAAGTTCCTAGAAACACAATTTACCAAAACTGACTCGAGAAATAGGAAATATGAACAAGCCTATAACAAGAGGTTAAATCAGTAATCAAAAACCTCTCAACACCAAGAGTGGATCCTAACGTGAGCTACGGATGTTGGGTGATGATGTGTCAATGTAGGTTCATTGATTGCAACAAATGTACCACTTTGGTGAGGGATGTTGATACTGGGGAAGGTTTTAGGGATGGAGGGAGCAGGGGATATATGGGAACTCTCTGTACTTTCTGCTCAACTTTGCTGTGAACCTAAAACTGCTCTAAAAAATAAAGTATATTAAAAAACAAAAAACATCCCAACAAAGAAAAGTCCAGGACCAGATAGTTTCACTAGTGAATTCTACCAACTATTTAAAGAATTTATACCAATCCACCTCAGTCCCTTCCTAGAAAATAAAAGCAGAGGGAACAGGGAACACTTCCTAATTCATTCTGAGGCCAGCATTACCCTGATACCAAAGCCAGACAAAGACACAAGAAAAAAATACTACAGAAAAATCTCTCTTACAAATACAGATGAGAAAAAAAATCCTCACAAAATACTAGCAAACCAAATACAATATCATAGTAAAGGGATTATATACCACCAAGTGGTATTTGTCTCAGGAATGCAAGGGTGGTTCAATATAAGACTATCAACCAACGTAATATATCACATTACTAGAACAAAGAAGAAAAACCACATCATTTCACTTGACGCAGAGACCATTTGATACAACCCAACACACTTTCATGAAAAAAGCACTCAGAAAAATGGGAATAGAAGGTGTAAATAGAGGGAGGAATAAGAATAGAACTTCCTCAACTTCATAAAGGGCATTTATGGAAAACCCACAGCTAACATCATACTTAATGCTAAAAGACTAAAAGCTTTCCTCCTAAGATCAAGAACAAAATAAGGATGCCCAGGCAGAATGGAACGGCCACTGGAGACATTCTGTTCTGAGGAGCGGCCAGTGGCACGATGGAGCAGGGCCAGGGACCGCTTACACTTGAGATGGACCATGGAACAGCACATCCCAGAGGTGGAAGTCCAAGTCAAACGTAGAAGGACAGCCTCGCTACGCAACCAGGCGTGTCGCCTGTACCCGAGGTGGTCTCAGCAGCAGCAGCAAGTACCTGCGGTGGAATTCCATGTGGAACTGAGGCAGGCATTCTTAGCTGAGACGCCAAGAGGTGGTTAAAGCAGTATTGGAACACCTGGGTAGCTGATTCCAAGAGAAAAAAAACCAGCCTTCCCTTAGGTCTTAAGGATCCCAAAACTTTCCTGTAGGTATTGGACTTGGTGGAACAGCAATCATGACTGTGGGGAAGAGCAGCAAGATGCTGCAGCACATTGACTATAGGATGAGACGTATCCTGCAAGATGGCCAGATCTTCACTGGCACCTTCAAGGCTTTTGACAAGCATATGAACTTGATCCTCTGTGATTGTGATGAGTTCAGGAAGATCAAGCCAAAGAATGCGAAGCAGGCAGAGCGTGAAGAAAAACGGGTTTTGGGTCAGGTGTTGCTGTGTGGGGGAGAACTTGGTTTCCATGACTGTGGAGCGACCACCCCCCAAAGATACTGGCATTGCTCGGGTACCACTTGCTGGAGCTACAGGAGGCCCTGGAGTTGGCAGGGCAGCTGGCAGAGATGGTCCAGCTGGTGTTCAAATTCCCCAGGCTCCTGCTGGGTTAGCAGACCCTGTCCAAGGGTTTGGGGGCCATCCCAACAGGTAATGATCCCACAGGGAAGAGGCACTGTAGCAGCTGCTGCAGTTGCTGCTACTGCCAGCATTGCTGGAGCCTCAACTCAATATCCACCAGGATGGGGGACTGCCCCCACACCTGTTGGTCGAGCAACCCCACCTCTAGGAATTATGGCTCTTCCACCTGGTATACGATCACCCATGGGCCCACCAATTGGGCTCCCCCCTACTTGAGGGATGCCAATAGGCATGCCCCCTCCAGGAATGAGACCCCCCTCCAACAGAAATAAGAGGTCCACCTCCCCCAGAAATGCATCCAGCAAGACCCTAGGATACTATTGATCCTTCTTAGTCACTTTGTTTCCTGCAATGCGTCTTGTGAAATATGTGGAGTGTTCGTGAGCTTTTGTCCCCTCTGCTGCATTAATATTAGCTAATAAATGCATAAAGCAATTAAACTGTGGGGAAAAAAAAGACAAGGGTGCCCACTTTAACTACTACTACTCTACATTATACTAGACATGTTAGCCAGAGTAATCAGTCAACAAAAATAAATAAATAAAAGGCATCCCGTTGGATAGGAAGAAGTAAAACTACCCCTATTTGAAAATGATATTATCCTATATAGAGAAAATGCAAAAAAAAATCACTGAAAAAGTTTAGCACTAATAAACAAATTCAACAAAGTTGCAGGGTATAATATCAATGCACAAAAAATCATCTATGTTTGTGTTTTGAGTATACAACCCATAAACAAAATTAAGAAAACAATTCCATTTGCAATAGAATCCAAAAGAATAAATATCTATAAATAAATTTAACCAAGTAGGTGAAAGATTTGTACACTGAAAACTATAAAACATTGCTGCACTAAATGAAAAGACATCCTGTGTTTATGGATTAGAAGACAATATCATTAAGATGGCAATAGTACCTAAAGCCATCTACAGATTCACTGCAATCCTTATGAAAAAATTCCAACAGCTTTTTTTGTAAAAGAAAAATATTGTGGAATATTTAAATGCCAAATTGGTTTTTATCATTAAGGATAAACTTTAAACAACACAAGACTAGTTATAATGAAATGCTAAATTGCCTGGTGTATGCTCAAAGTGCTATAGGAAGTTGAGACAGGATTGAATAGCTCTCTGTGTTTTCTAATTTAGGGTCAAGTGATTAAGGTACAAATACCCAGTTGATAAGTACCTTGTCTTCTGAAGCTTTAACAGAACTCCTACAGCAACTCTCCACTCCCCATCACACTTGTATGTTTGCCTTTGTCCTCCAGTCCTTAAGTGCTCTTACACATATCAAGGATACTGTTCTCCCACACGCTGGATTCCTGTATAGTCCTATATACCCACAAATGTCTACCAAGGTATGTAAGCTTTACAATATAACTAACAGAAAGGATTTTGCAATCATTCAGATCTCAGAATCTGTGAGCAAACTGCTCACCTCTGTACTTTGGTTTCCTCATCTGCAAAACAAGACTAATAGGGTTGTTATAAGGATTAGGTCAAATTATTTATGCAAAGCATTTACAACAGGCACATTATATAAACTCTCAATAAGAGCTGGATAATTTTGTATAACATACCCAAAATAGTATACATAATTGTTACTATCTTTTTTTTTTTTTAAAGAACACGTGGAAGTAGGCCTAACCTACTGTTTAGCTTGCCATAGGTATTCAAATTCAAATCTGACATAATTAGGACTCTGTATCAGGCCTTGAACCAGGCTTGTTTAAGAGGTCACTCCTCCTGCCTTATGAAATGTTCTATTGCATTTTTTTAAAAATGATAACAGAAACTAATAATAGATATCTGTCCCTTTTTTATGTCCATTCCAGCTAGACATGTTAAAATAATTTAGAAGTAAAGGAATGTACAGTTTATTTGTTGCTCAATTTTTTGCATGGACTAAGAGGTGGTATAACACATTACAATGCTATGAGAGAAGAAATTTATTTTGCTCTAGTGTTAAAAGAAATAAGATAAATTCACTATCAACATTACCAAAAGATAAATAGCATTTCCATAATTTAGAGTATGACCAAAGCACACAGGCCATAAGAAATGATATGAAAATTTTGAGGACAGCAGCTTCCAAATGAAGTATTTAATAGATACCTTCAGCTGTAATGATCAGTAAAACGAAAAGATTTGGCTTCTGACATATTATATAGGTGGTACTGTAACTGTTTAGAATGCTTTGCTTCCAGTCGGAGCTGTCTAGTTCTTTCTTTGACAGCTTGCTGCTCTGCTAGTTTTTCTATCCGTTTCCTTCTTAGCCATCTGTAGAAAAAGACATGAACAGACCTGTTGAGTACCAACCTGAATATACTCTTCATGCTATAAAGTTATTACTACAGACAAAGGAAATTCGATTTCTTTAGATTAAAAAGCTCTGTTCATAACACAAATTAGTATGAACTGAAAAATTTCAGGCTTATACCAAAGGCTCATACAAGGAAGCATAGTCACATTTAGAATCAAATGTTTGAAATTAAGTTTGTCTAATAAGGAAACTGCCAACTAAAAAAACTTTTTTAAGTAATAAACACACTATTTTAGGTGACATAGGTCCTACCTTTTAAAATATGATTTTCTAAGCAAATAAGTATTTGATAGATACCAAATAACTTATTTTTTGCAACTAACTGTATTCTACAACATTACTTAAGCAGCATGCAGAATACCAGCATGCAGAAATGTCTCCTTGCTCTTCTTGGTGGAGAAATTATAGAGCTCTTGCTTTTCAGTGCATAAAATAGTTCTCCCTTAAAATGGAAAAATAAGCCTAAGCATAAGAAACATCAAAAAGGGTGAAGGAAGCATCCACATTCTAACAAATTTGTCTATAAAACTTGCTTAGGTAAAATAACATTAAAAATAACTGTAGGGCTTCCCTGGTGGCGCAGTGGTTGAGAGTCCGCCTGCCGATGTAGGGGACACTGGTTCGTGCCCCGGCCCGGGAAGATCCCACATGCCGCGGAGCGGCTGGGCCCGTGAGCCATGGCCGCTGAGCCTGCGCGTCCGGAGCCTGTGCTCCGCAACGGGAGAGGCCACAACAATGAGAGGCCCGCGTACCGCAAAAAAAAAAAACAAACAAAAAAAACTAACTGTATACTCACATCTCTGGTATGAAAGTGTGTACGTGGTGTGTGTGTATATATATAATTTTTTCAGAAATAAATCCAGACAAATAAATAACTGCATTAGTATAAAAGAGACTTAAGAAACCTCATAATCTAATGTTGTGTGGTTTTGAAATTGGATATCAGTTTGAGCAAATTAACTGTAGTCATTTAGGGGTCGATTGGGAAAAAAATGGTTATAGGTTGGATATTAGATGAGCTCATTAACAAAAATAAGCAGATTGCAGAACAGTATATACAGTATGATCTCAATTTATATTTTAAAACTGTAAATATATGTACAGAGAAATATCTAGAAGTTATGCAGTACAGTGCTAACAACAGTGATTCCTGGGTGATGAAAATGTGAGTTTATTCCCCTCCATTTCCACAATGCACATTCACTGCATCTATTATAATAAAAGGATATGTATATTTTTTAAAGAAGGAAAGGAAAGAAAGAGGCAAAGAAACTAAAAAAGAGAAAGATAGCAAAAAAGATAGAAAAGAAAGAAAGAAGTGAGCTTCAAACAACTGGACACAATATTCACTCCCTCTCCCAAGGTATGCTGGCAAAATTTTGAAGCCAGGTCTGTTTCCTCAGAATAAACCGGGTAATACAGACTCTTACCCAGGCAACTGAAGGGAGACCAGGTTTGCCTTAAGTTACCAAAATATGTGTCCAAATCTCCTTTTCATTTGGTCTGTACAGATCTTCCTCCTCAGCCTGACTGCTTTTCTTTACAGAAAAATATTTATTGGTAAATGCAACTCTTTGTTAAGTTTTCCTGAGGACTGTGTAGGAGAAGCTGTAACCAATCTCTGGCCTATTTCTCTAAGAAATGAACAAATCAATCAACCAATCAATGGTAAGCTATCAAAGGTTATCACACTGGTGCCATAAGAAACAATTTTAGTATTGAAAACTACCTTGAAAAAATGGTATAGGTATTACGCAAAGTATGGAGTTAAAGAATTTTCTCACATATTGTTAAAACTGTGGCTTTAAAATTGAATAGGTATGTAATGAGATCAATTTTTTTAAGTTTTATTGACTATATAACTTTCTAAAATGACCATGAGGAAGGGGGAAAAACGCCCTGCCTTTGACTTACTGTTTAAAGGCCCTTTCACGGCCTTCTGTTCCTTTAAAGAAGAATAAGCATTCCTCTTGCTTTCGCAGTTCTTCTATCTTTCTTTCTTTCAACTGTTCTTCGTGCTTTTTTTTAAGCCATAATCGAAAAGCTTGCTGTGGATCTCTGTTTTCCTGCTACTTACAAAAACAAGCTTTGCTTAATTTAAAGAAACCAAAACTACTTTTTGAGCCCCTGCCTGTAAGACCCTATAGGAACACATGTCCTACTCACCAATTTTTCATAATAATACCAATCTCATTACCTGTGCTCCTTGCATCCAAACCAAATACATGACCTTTGAACCAGCAACATTAATTACCCTTTTGTCAGAAAATTCAACATTGAACTCACTGCCCTCTGGCTTCTTTCAAAAGTCTTACTGAGGTAATCAATAAATGAAGGGCTAGATGCAGTGATTTGCAAACTTTTCAAAGTTGAGCCCTTTGACAAGTAAAATAATTTTGCACAATGGCACATACACATAAAACATGGCTGAAGAAATGTTGGGGATAGGCAGTATGAGTGAGTTGAGGTCTTGGTATCAATTCCTGAAGGAAGCTCCATGGAAGCTCCACTGGAATTGAAAACCAATGACCCAACATTTGTGTTATTCAAACTTTCTTTTAAATTCTACTTTCGTTTTTAAGTTTTAAGAGCATCTAACTGCCAAGCCCATCTCCAAAACTGTAATTATTATTATGGAGTGTGGCAATGAGGATTTTCAACCATAAGAACTTTTTCATAAGGATAACAGCCATGAGGATTTTGTCATAAGAATGGGCTAGTGGGAGCAGCTTATTGTATGGTTCTTCAAACTTCATGATGGATATTATATTCAGGGATAGCTGAAAGAGCTCTTATTTGGGAGAATAAAGAGAGCAAAGGGAAAGATTTGGGGTTCTTTAGTCTTGGGAAAAGCATGACTCACATGGATGCCTGGCTAGAACACAAAAGGAAAAGATTCATTCAATTAATACTTTCACCAAATATGAACTCTGTGATAGAGAAGATCACCTCCTACACCTTGCATTTTCCTTTATCTGTAACCCATATTGCCCAGTATGCTTCAGTCTAATTTATATAATTTATACAATTTAGGATCTTTGATGTATAATGCAGAACTTTGTGAGGAGGTCCTCCTGTAGAGGACCATTGCTGAACACCTAAAGTTTGGGAATGTCTGGAGATGACTAAAAAGTGTTCAGTCCGCAATTATAGATTAAAAGAGTTAAGAATTCAGAGATAAACAGGATTGATGGGTATCACTGTTCATCTATTTATTCAACAGCTATTTACAGAATATCTACTACACAGAGTATCTACATGCACATAGCTACTGGGATGCATCAAAGAAAAAAAAAAAAAGGCCACAGCAGTGAGAGGCCCGCGTACCGCAAAAAAAAAAAAAAGAAAAAAAAAAAACAAGCCTCCCTTTCTCATACATTCCATACCTGCACTATACAATAAAGAGTCACTAGTCACATGTAGCTACTTAAATTAAATAAAATTAGACAGTCACATTCAAATACTTAATAGTCACATTATGGCTAGTGGCTACTTTATTGGACGCTGCAGATATAGAATATTACCATCATCACAGAAAATTGTATAGGGCAGTGTTGTTCAAGATAAGGAGATGAAAATATATGATTGATTGACTGATTGAGATGAGAGAGTAATAATGAGAGAGTAATAATGGGAGAGAGAGAGAGTAATAATGGGAGAGTAATAATGAGAGAGAGTAATAATGAGAGAGAGTAATAATGGGAGAGGTGAGGAGAAAGGATGGTATTTATCAATAGATAGAAAGTGAGGGAACCATTTATGGGATATCTGGAAAAAGAGTATTTCAAGCAATGGTAACAGGGCAAAGGTTCTGAGAAGGGATTATACTTGGCATGTCCAGTAAATAGCAAAAATCTACCACAAGAAGAAAACTGGAAAATTCACAAATATGTGGAGATTAACAGGCTCCTGAGCAACCAATGGGTCAAAGGAAAAAAACAGATGGGAAGTCAAAAAATAGCCTGACACAAATGAAAAGGGAAATACAACATACCAACACGTATGGGATGCAACAAAGTCAGTTCTAAGAAGGTGAGATCAAAAAGCCAACCTAACTTTACACCGGAGGTATAATTAGAAAAAGACATATAAACGAAGCCAAAAGTTAGTAGAAGGAAGAAAATAACAAAGATCAGAGTGTAAATAAATACAACAGAAACTAAAAAGACAATAGAAAAGATCAAAGAAACTAAAAGCTGATTTCTTAAAAAGATAACTAGACAAACATTTACCTAGACTTACCAAAAGAGAGAGGACTCAAATTAATAAAATTATAAATGAAAAAGGAGACATTACAACTAATAGTACAGAAATACAAAGGATCATAAAAGACGATTATGAACAACTATAAACCAACAAACTGTAAAACCCAGAAGAAATGAATAAATTCCTAGAAACATACAACCTACCGAGACTGAATCAGGAAGAAATAGAAAATGTGAATAGACTGATTACTAGTAATGAAATTGAATCAGTAATCAAAAATCTCCCAAAAACAAAAGTCCAAGACCAGATGGCTTCTAGAAAATCAACAGAAAAATTAATACCAATCCTTCTCAAACTCTTCCAATAAACAGAAGAGGAGAAAACACTTCCAACCCATTTTATGAGGCCAGCATAATGTGATACCAAAGCCAGACAAGGATACTACATGAAAACAAAATTAGAGGCCAATATCCTGGATGAACAGCGATGTAAAAATACTCAGTGAAATATTAGAAAAGCTAATTCAGCAGTATATTAGAAAGGATCATACACCATGGTCAGGTGGGATTTTCCAGAGATGTAAGGATGGTTCAAATCTACAAATCAGTCAGTGCTATACACATTAACAAAACGAAAGATAAAAATCATATGATTATCTGGATAGATGCAAAAAAGCATTTGACAAAATATCTTTTCATGATAAAAACTCTCAAGAAATTGGGTATAAAGAGAATATACCTCAACATAATAAAGGCTATATATCACAAGTCCACAGCTAACATCAAACACAATAGTGAAAAGCTGAAAGCTTTTCCTCTAATATCAGGAGCAAGACAAGGATGCCCATTCTCACCACTTTTATTCAACACAGTATTGGAAGTCCTATCTGGAGCAATCAGACAAGAAAAAGAAATAAAAGGCATTCAAATTAGAAAGGAAGAAGTAAAACTGCTCTATTTGCAGATTACATGATATTATTATATTATTCTATATGATATAGAAACCCTAAAGACTTCACCACCCTAAAAATGTTAGAACTAATAAACCAATTCAGTAAAGTTGCAGGATATAAAATCAATATAAAAAAATCAGTTGTGTTTCTATACAGTAACAACAATCTATCTGAAAGAAAATTAATTAAATAAGCCCTTTTAAAATAGCATGACAGGGCTTCCCTGGTGGCGCAGTGGTTGAGAGTCCGCCTGCCGATGCAGGGGACACGGGTTCATGCCGCGGTCCGGGAAGATCCCACATACCACAGAGCGGCTGAGCCTGTGAGCCATGGCCGCTGAGCCTGCACGTCCAGAGCCTGTGCTCCTCAACGGGAGACGCCACAAGAGTGAGAGGCCCGTGTACCGCAAAATAAATAAATAAATAAATAAATAAAATAGCATCACAAAGAATGAAATGTGTACTTAGAAATAAATTTAACTAAGGAGGTGAAAGATCTATATGCTGAAAACAAAAAGACATTGATGAAAGAAATTGAAGAAGACACAAATGAATGGAAAGATAATCCATGCTCACGGACTCGAAAAACTAATACTGTTAAAATGTCCATACTATTTAAAAATTGGCCATATAATCTAAAAATTCATTATAATCCCCATAAAAAATCCAGTGGAATTTTTCACAAAAATAGAAAAAAATCCTAAAATTTGTACAAGATCCAAATATCCAATGTAATCTTGAGAAAGAAGAACAAAGCTGGAAGCATCACACTTCCTGAATTTAAACTATATTATAAAGCTAAAGTAATCAAACACTATAGTACTGGCAGAATAGATACATAGATCAATGGAGCAGAACAGAGAGCCCGAAATCAACGCGTGCATATATGGTAATTAATTTTCCACAAAGCAACCAAAAATAACAATGAGGAAAGGACAGTCTTTTCAACAGATGAAATTGGTAAAACTGAATTGCTACATACAAAAAAATGAAACTGAACACCTATCTTACACCATACACAAAAATCAACTCAATATGGATTAAAGACTGTGTGTAAGACCTGAAACAGTACAACTCCTAAAAAGAAATATCAAGGATAATCTCCTTACCATTGTTTTTAGAAATGACTTTTTGGATTTGATAGCAAAACAAAGACAGCATAAGCAATAATTTTTAAATGGGACTACATCAAACTAAAAAGCTTGTGATCAGCAAAGGGAACTTTCAACAAAATGAAAAGGCAACCTATTGACTGAGATAAAATATTTTCAAACTATATGTCCAATAAGGGGTTATATCCAAAATATACAAGGAATTCATATAATTCAATAGAAAAAAAGAAAAAAGCCCAATTATAAAATAGGCAAAGGACTTAAATGGACATTTTTCCAAATAAGATATACAAATGGCCAACATGTACATGAAAACATGCTCCACATCACTCATCATCAGGAAAATGCAAACAAAAACCATCATGAGATATCATCTCATACATGTTAGGATGGCTATTATCAAAAAAGACAAGAGAAAACAAATGCTGGCAAGGATGTGGAGAAAAGGGAACCTTTGTGCATGGTTGGTGGGGATGTAATCTGGTATAGCCATTATGGTAAACAGTGTGGAGGTTCCTCAATAAATTAAAAATAGAATCATTAAATGATCCAGCAAACACACTTGTGGGTATATAGCCAAAGGAAAAAAAAAATTATCTAGAAGAGATATCGGCACTCCCATATTCGTTGCATCATTCACAATAGACAAAGTATGAAAACAACCTAAGTGTCTGTAGATGAATGAATGGAGCAAGAAATGTCACACACACACATGCACACACACACACGAATATTATTCAGCCTTCAAAAAGAAGGAAATTCTATAACTTGCAATAACATGGATGAACCTGAACCTGGAGGGCATTATTACAAGTGAAATATGCCAGACAGAAACAAATACTGCATAGCACCATTTACATGTGGAAACTTAAAAAAAAGTCTAGTTCATAGACAAATGGAGAGTGGTGGTTATGAGGAACTGGGGGGTTGGGAGAAATAGGGAGAAGTTGGTAAAAGGGTACAAACTTTCAGTTATAAGGTGAAAAAAGTCTGAGGATCTAATGTATAATATGGTGAGTATAGTTGATAACATTGTATTATATAAGTGAAATTTGCCAAGAGAGTAGAACTTAAATCTTTTCTCCAAAAAGGGGGGGAGGTGATGTATATGTTAATCAACTTAATGGGGGGAATCCTTTAATAATGTATATGTGTATCAAATCATGTTGTACACTTTATCTTACAATTTTATTTATTAATTATATTTCAATATAACTAAAAAAAAAAAGACAGATCACACACACACACACACACACACACACACACACACACACACACAAAGAAATAGAAACTTAAAAGACAAAAACAACCTAAATTCCCTGAATGAGCTTAACAGTAGATTGGACATTGCCTAAGTGATGTCAATGCCAGAAGATAGATCAATAGAAATTATGCAAGCTGAAAAAAGAAAAAATGTTTTAACAAACATGACCTTAGTAACATCTGAGATAACAGCAAGTATTCTATCATATGTAAAACTGGATTTCCAGAATAAAGAGAAAAATAATAGGGCAGAAAAAAATATTTGTAAAAATAGTGGCCAAAAATTTCCCAAATTTGGTATAAAACATCAACCTACAGATACAAGAAGCTCAGCAAAGCCCAAGTTAGTCAAATTCAAAGAGAGTCACACATCTACTCAACTGCTGAAATTCACATCAGAAAAGGTTTAAAGTAGCCACAGAAAAAACATTTCATACAAAGGGACAGTGATAAGAATTACAACTGACTTCTAATTAGAAACAATGATGCAAGAAAACCACTGAACACCATCTGTAAAGTGCTGAAAGGAAAAACAAAAAAAACTGTCAACCCAAAATTCCATATCAAATTAAAAAAAAACTTCAAAAACAATCTATTTCTGATAAAGATTTAGGGTATACATATCATAATCCCTAAAGCAATGATTTCAAAAATAATTCAGAAGTATAACTAAAAGCCAATAAGAAAATAAAATGTAATATTTTTTTAAATACTTGATTAATCTCTGTAAGAAGGCAGAAAAAAGATGAATAATGGAGTTAAAAACAAATGGAACAAATAGAAAACAAATATCAAGATGGTAAACTTAAAACCTACCCTTATCAATAATTATAATTAAATATAAATGAACTCCTGTTAAAAGTAACAAATTTCTGGATTAAAAGATCCAAATATATGCTGTTTGTACAAGTAACTCTTCAAATAGAAAGACAGATAAATTGAAATTAAAATATGAAATAAGCTATAACATATGCAAATGTTAAAGAAGGTTACTGTGACTTCATTAACATCAGACAAAGTAGATTTCAAGATAAGAGGGACTCATAATGTGAAAATGTCATTCAATCAGGAAGACATAAATTCATAAATGCATACACATGAAACTTTTAAAAATATGAAGCAAAACCCAATGGAACTAGAAGGGAAACAGACAAGTACACAATGATAGTTTAACATAACTTTCTCAGTGCTTCATAGAACAAAGAGGGGGAAAACAGTAAGGATATAGAAGATTTAAACAACATTATCGACTAACTTCAGCCCACTGACATTAATACAACACAATATCCAAATGTAGAATACAAAATGTATGCAAGTGTCCACGGAGAGTTCACCTAGATAGAGTGATGACATGCATACATATGCTTGCATATGTCTGTATATACATACAGTGCACACGTATCATTTATATATAACACTGACCAAGAGAAGCAAAGCTCATTACAAAGATGGAAAGACATTTTTAGCTATTTTTCCTTAAATGGCAATAAAAATTCCATCACCTAAAAGCATTTTTAATTCAATGTAAAATAGGTCATTCTACAATCTATATATTGTAAAGATATTTTCTGGAAACTATGACTCACATTATACAAAATATCCCACAGAAGTGACCAGCAAAATACACTTACTATCACAATGCATTAATAAGCCAAATTAATCAACTGCCAAAGTATAGCTCGGCTTCAGCAGAGACAAAGTTCACAGAAGTTCTTCAGAATATTATTCGTTTATGATACAATTTCTAGCTAAAGTTAATTTTTGAGACAGACTTAAAATATAGCAAAAAATTAAAATTCCAAAGGGAAATATATAACCATGATATCTTCTAACCAAAAAATTTAAATTATGTTCAATGTGGCTCATGTTTTTAGCGAATACAATTCAAAGTTTTATTATCTCTAAATAGAACACAATAGAAAATTAAGGTATACATTTATTTTTACAAATGCCCAATAAAAATATAACATTAGGCTGAATGCCATGAGGCCTGAAGGTCCGTCATCCCCTGGGAAATTAGCAGCAGTGCTGTCACAGGGGTTTTTCTTGGTCAGTGATTGAAACGTAAGCTCCTCTCAATTTCTTTACTCTTAAATACTACAGTAATGTGCTATCCTTCTAACCTACCCAATCTCGAATTCCTTTACTCCCTCCAAAATCTTTTTAGTTTCTCCTCTATAATTCCCATTCATTAATATAAAGACTTCCAAACAACCCTCATTCTCCCAAACCATTGCTAGGACCCTGGCCTTAAACCTCCTTTCCTACCCAAATCCTGATTCTCCCGTAAGACACAGCTTTTCTCTCTCAAATGGAAGCTGCATTTTTTTGCCATACTTCAAGTACTTCAGAGGTCTGGTGAAGAAGTTAATATACTCTTTATTCCTTCACACTTCTTCAGAACTCCTGAAGAGTAGAGAACTTCTTCTTCTCTACTCTTAAGTAAAGCCATGCTCCTTTGATATTTATATTATTTGACTATATTACTCTAACAATCTCTGGTCACAACCGGCTCAATGTACCTCTCCATCCTAATCCCAAGTTAACACTTATAACCAAATGAATGAGCCACTCGACATCCAGCCTCACAGATTTTTCATTTTTTCATTTTCTACGCCTTTCTTCACTGCACTTGCCACCCACTCCAATAGCCACGTCCACATCCACGTCTTTGAAATCACTAATCTTCTCATTCATATTTCCAGTCCCAACCTCTGTCCTGAATACTACACACGTTTCCTCAGTCAGTCTTCAACATCTTTACCTGAAAGTTTTGTAGGTACTTCAAACTCAACAATTGAAATGATAATTTCCCCCAATCAGTATCTTTTCTACTGCTCCAGTGAGTGGCACCATCATCCACCAAGTTGCTCAGAAGAGAAACCTGGTGTATTCTCTTTACACCTCATTCTTCCTCACTCACATATCTAGTTAATTATGAAATTCCTTCAATTAATACCCTAAAACAAATATCACATTTCACATCTCTCTTTCTTTCTCTCTCTGCTGTTATAATTCTATCCCAAGTCACCATCATTTCTCACCTAGACAACTATATATGCTTTCTAACTGCTCTCCGCATATCTGTTCTTGCCCCCTCCAATCCATTCACAGCATAGCAGTCAGAGTGATCTTGTGGAACTGCAAATCTAATATATCACTCCTCTGTTTAAATAATCTCAATGGCTTCCCATAACAGGATTAAATACAAATTTATAGACCCCAACATGCCACATGATCTGATTCCTGCTCACTTTCTGGATCCTCTCAAACTCACCAAGTTAGTTCCTGTCTCAGGCATTCTCACATGTTCTCCTGGCTTAAAACAAATTCCTCTAATCCTTGGCCTAATTTCTACTTCTACTTTACTCATCAGAAAAATCTTTCCTGATACACTTATTGCCCTCATTATGATCTCTCATAGCTCCTTTTTTTCATAGCATTCATCACTATTTATAATTATAAATTTATTTTACATTGAGACTTAAAATTTTTTTTTTCAATCCCTACTAGATGAGCGTTATAAAACATAGACTAAACCTATTTTTCTGGGACTTCCCTGGTGGTGCAGTGGTTAAGACTCCATGCTCCCAATTCAGGGGGCTTGGGTTCAACCCCTGGTCAGGGAACTAGATCCCACAGGCATGCCGCAACTAAGAGTTCGCCTGCCACAACTAATGAGTCCGTGTGCCTCAACTAAGGAGCTGGCAAGCCACAACTAAGGAGCCCACATGCCACAACTAAGGCGCCGGCAAGCTGCAACTATGGAGCCCTCGAGCTGCAACTAAGGAGTCCACCTGGCGCAAATAAGACCCAGCTCAAACAAATTAATTAATTAATTAATTAATTAATTAAAAATAAACCTATTTTTTCCATGCTGTGCCTAGAATAGCACCTGTCATATAGTAAGCAGTTAAAAAAAATCTATCGAATACATGAAAAAATTTAAATTGGCATTTCTTTGACTCTATCAAATTTGTATCTTGCTCTCATATATTATGGACAACTATATTTATCCATATTATTTGAATTTATTATACATATCCTTTGCCCATTTTTATTGGAAAATTCAAAAGTTTTGCTTTAATAATATAAATATTAATAGTAACACTAACAATTATGACAATTTAAAAGTCCTAATCAGCTTTTAATGGATATTACATTAAATATAAAGATAAATTTGGAGGAACCCAAATCTTTGTAATATTTAGTTCATTCATCCAGGAATATTATAGGAGTATCATATTTGTTTTCATTTAGCAAATAACTCATATATTTATAATACTTTCCCCCCATCTAGGAATATTATATTTATTTTCATTTACCAAATTCACCTTTTTGGTCCCCTGCTCCATAGAGGTCTTACACATTCCTGTTCAGCTCAAAGTTTTTTATATATGCCTGTATTCCTTCCCCTTTTATATTTTTCTATGAGGTTTTTGCTGGAATACAGAAAGACTATAAATTTTTGTATATTTATAATATAAAAGACCACTTTGCTAATACTTATACCTCATTTCCCTTTCTCTTAATAAATTGGATAGAACTCCCAGAATAAAATTATTATTATAGAGGGGAGCCTTACCTATCTCTGACTTTAATGGGTATGCCTATAGTATTTTCTAAGATGGTATTTATATTGTAACCCACATTTTATTAGAAATACTTAAAAATAAATTATAATAAATACTAGTAAATACCCTTTCTATATCTTTCAAGATAACCATAAATTCTCCTTTATCTACCTATTATGTACTGAATATATTAATAGATTTGTTATTATTGGTCCATAATTTCCTTCCTAAAATAAACCCTACTTGGTTATAGCATAGTATTATTTTACTATACAGTTGCAGTCAAATTTCTCAATATTTTCTCTTTTAGTTTGTGGTTTCAGGTCTACTACCTTAAAAGGTACCGTCTATCCCAAGATTTTAAAAGCTAAAAATTTCTACAAATGGCATAATAAATGTAAATAAATGTAAAAATATATCATTTTGTCAGCCTAGGAAAACATATTTACAGACATAATAGACAAAGGATTAAAATATCTAATATACAATGCAATAAGAAAAATAAAACAAAAAAGGACTATAAATAGGAAATTCACAGAATACACACATGCTCGTATACAATAATAATGTATATTATTAATTCGAAGAAAAATTAAGAAAATAAACTATGTACAATGTTAGACAGGCTGTGTTAAACATTCACTCTTCCATACTGCTGGAGGGACTATAAACTTATACGACCTTTTAGGAGGTTAATTTTGCATGCTTAACCACAGCTTTCATTCTGGACATCCAGTAAGTCATAAATTTCCAAGAAACTCTCCTACAGAATACTGATGTTCTCCTACAGAATGCACATGTTCACAACAGCACTGTTAATTAATAGAGCAGTATTAGAACCAATCTAAATATGTACAAATGAGGAATGGTTTAATAAATTAAGTTACCTCTGAAGAGTAGAATATCATACACCTATTTGAAAAGAGATCTAAATGTAATGATCTAGAAATATTTCCTTGATGAATGAGTGAAAAAAAAAATCAAACCATATAATAAATTTTTAGCAGATAAACATGTAAATATAAATAAGACCTGGAAGGATTTGCGGCACACTGTTAAAAGTGGTTACCACTAGGGGATGAGCCTAGAAGGGCTTAGTATTGAATTTTCAATTTTTACTTTACATACATTTTTTAAATAGTATGGATATAGATGATTTTTTTACTTTCTCTTGGGTTTTTTGTATATTTTGAACTTTAAAAAATTAAATAATTTGATGTCTTTGTTAGTTTTCACGTAAGATTTCTATACATCTACTCTTAAGTGAGACCAGTCTATAGGGTTTTTGTGTGCATTGTCCTCCTATTTAAATATCAAAGTTATACTATCTTAAAAAAATGAATTGGTAGCTTTCCTTTTTCTGTGCTATAAATATTTGAATAAAATAGGAATCATTTGATTTTTACAAGCCTTCTTAGAATTTAATTATAAGTCATCTGCATGTGGCATCTTTAGCAAGGGTAGTTCTTGGACCACTTTTTCTACTTCTTCCATAGGTTTTTTAGTCTGATAGCCTCCCTTCTATAAATAAATTCAGCTTTCATAGCTGTATGAACTTGTTTTTCACAGAGTTTTACTTACTCTACTGTTCATGTCTTCAATTTGCTTTGCTCGCTGAATTCTCCTCATTTCTAGGACCTGCTCTCTCTTCTTTTGCAACCATGCTTTAAACACCATGTCATTCTCTTTTTTCTTTTCTTTCTCTTCTTCTATTTTCCTTTGTTCTTCCTGGTGGAAGGAATATCCAAACACATTAATGAAAAATTAATAAAATTATATATGTGTTATCAAAGTAGAGAGATACATTTTGAGGTCTGAAATTAGGATTCCCTGCCCCTAAAAATTTCCATCTGTAAATTGGGCCTCCCTAAAAAACAGGACCTCTAATTTGCTTAGGGAAAAAAATGAAGACTTTTCAGATAAATTAAATTGTCAAGATAAAGTCTACAATTACATAGATGTACATTATACAACATGCTGTTCAAGAATTCCTTGGATCTCTCCTTCACTTCCTAGTTTACTCTTGGTATTTAACTCCCCAAATTGCAGCTGTGCAAAAGAGAAAAAAAACACCACACTCTAGAAGCACTACATGGGGTCTACACTATAAATGTCTTAAAATTTTTTACATTTTTGTTAAATTTGATAATTGTGATACATGGCATTGTGGTTACAAAACAAAATGCTATAATCATTTTCTTTCTCACATGTACAATCACTTCTGAAGCGCACAAGTAGCAATGATGGGCTGTCTAGGACTTGCTTTAAAAATACCTCAGCCAGGGACTTCCCTGGTGGCACAGTGCTTAAGAACCCGCCTGCCAATGCAGGGGACGTGGGTTCGATCCCTGGCCAGGAAGATCCCACATGCCGTGGAGCAACTAAGCCCGTGCGCCACAACTACTGAGCCTGCACTCTTGAGCCCGCGAGCCACAACTACTGAGCCCACGCGCTGCAACTACTGAAGCCTGTGTGCCTAGAGCCCATGCTCCGCAACAAGAGAAGCCTCCGCAATGAGAAGCCCACACACCGCAACGAAGAGTAGCCCCGGCTTGCCGCAACTAGAGAAAGCCCGTGCACAGCAACGAAGACCCAACACAGCCAAAAATAAATAAATAATTAATTTTTAAAAAATACCTCAGCCAAAAAAGGAAGAGATGAAACAAATATGCCAAAGTCTCAATGACTTTTGAATCTGGGTAAGGGAGACACAGGGGTTAATTGTACCTTTGTATATGTTTGAGATTTTTTTAATATAATGTTTAAAAATATTTTCAACTACTGTATAATCATAAAGTAACATTTCTGCTATCAGAAAATAAGTAATTAGTTAACTATGAGAACAAAATGCACTTTATAACTGCATTATTCAACTAATGTTATAAAAGAGAGTTACTTAAACTAGAAGTGAGAGTACCTCACTGGTTTAAGTATAAACCAATTATGAAGAGTTATAAAATAGTTACTGGGAACAAAGCAGCATGTCACAGTGGAAAGAGCACCAAGCTAGAAGTTAGGAGGTCTGATTAACAATCACACTGCCATTATAATATGTCAATTTGGGCAAACCACTTAACTCAGTATTCTCATCTATAAGATGAAGTTGTATTAACAAGCTCTTAAGTCTCTTCCAATACTAAAATTTTAGCATGGAAATAAACTGAATTATAGAATACATGTTTAAACTGTTTTTAAACAATGGAATTCAGAGTTCTTTCCTTACATTTTGACAATATAGCAAGCCCTTCTAATTCTTTTTGATTGAACAACATACAGGAAGGAAAGGAAAAGTTCTATCTGATTAACAGTATAAAATGTCTTTTAAAATACCAGTATACTATTTTCTAAGCCCTAAAGGAGCTTACATTATATAATATGTGAATTTATTAAATATTAAATTTTATATTTAAGTTCATTTTTACCAAAAGGATTTTGGATGCCTTGCATGAATATAGACAGTATTGTAAGATAATTATTTTTCCAGATGGGACATCTGGATTATACAGAAGATATCAGCCAAAGCACAGATACTACAGTTGCCAAAGAGAACAGTGAAATGATGCACTTAATGTAGAGAGATGGAGTATAGCTGCCCAACCCAGCAAATATTTTGCTGGGCATAAAAAAGGAAAGCCTTCCCCTGAAACCAACTAAAAATATTTTAAAGTCTTAGCACTTAAAGACAATGCCTTCAGCAAGTACATAAGCAAAGGGAAATTTAGTTATGAGGATCCTGACATGAGAAAAGTATATCCCAAAACAGAGTGTTTGACACCTAAAAAAGAGGATCAAAAGAAAAACAGAACTATCCATCAGTCATACCAGTTAAAGATTACCGTTAATTCATTAGTGAAAAGACACTGAAATTATATAAAAACTCCTACATAACTTTTACAGAAGTATATACACAAATACACATATAGATGCATGTGTGTGTACAGCAAACATATAGTTCAGTTATTCTCAACAAATTCTTTTGTGTTATCATGAAGTTCTGAGTTAACAGATCCTTTTAAGTACCTATTATATACCTGAACCAAGTAAGCTGAGTCTGACTGCTAGAGTTCAGTACCCAAGTAAGCAAAATTTTATTAAGTATTCACCCTTTCAGATTCCTACCTGAGTGTGCCATAGGTTACACGTTCTTACTAACTTCATTTTTTTATCTTTTTCTGCTAATGTGAGTTTGATTTGAATGCCAGAAATTTCCATGGTAATTTCCTACATAAGTAGAAAATATACCGTTTCTCAACAAATGACAAGAAAACTGGGATTTTGACTTCGCTACAGACAAGTTGAGGGACTTCAATAAAGTTATTTAAACTATCTCGACTATAGTTTTCTCACCTGCAAAATAATCTTTAAGGTTTCTTCTAATTCTAAGGTTCTATTAACTGTGATTCTGTTGCAGTTTGGTATTTACAGTTAGACATTTTATATGTTTCAGCTTCATGCTATCAGGTATCCAGTAAAACAGAGAACCAGGGCGCTGATTTAGGTAATTTAGAGAAAATCCCCCAGTTTTAATACCTAGAATTTTCAATTACACTTTTATTTAAGAGCAAGAAAAAAAATCCCAAAATAATAATTTTGGATTCTGTATGGCATTTTGGAGACATTTCATTTAGGTTATGAGGTTCTATTCTTAATCTAAAACTAAAACCCCTGAAATCAAGGAACTGTAGTGTTGACGAAAATAATCTGTAATAGGAATAGAAAAGAGTTTTATTCCAGCCAAACTAAGGACTATAGCCCAGGAGACATAAATTCAAGAAGCACTTGAATTGTGTTCCACTGGACTACAAAATGGGGGAGGCATATATATTAGCAAAAACTGCAAAGTTACATAAGTTGTTTGTCAAGAACCAGGATTGAAGCTGGCAAGAAATAACGGTGCTTGTTAAGCAAGGATAGGTTGGTATCTGAAATGGTATCTCAAGGGGAGACCTTGAGAGCATAAGGTTGCAGCTGGCAGATATTATTTTGGAAAGTCTGCTGATATACTTGAGTTTGATACAGTTCAGAAAATTCAAGTTCTCGGCGATACAGGAACACATCTGAAACCACATCCACAACGGCCACCCAGTGCCATTTTGGATGCTTGGACCACAGTTTTATATCTTGTCAGAACAAAGAACAAACATCAAGCATGAGAGGGGTACATCCCTTCAAGGTTTCAAAAGAGACAGATTAACATGTACACAGTAAGTCAGTATGACCTTGGTGTCTGGGTAGGGAACCTCATCTTCAAAGGAGTATTAGCATTGGTGTCATGGGAAGTGGGGGAGCATTTATCCTATCTTCAAAGTGGACATTCTAAGCAATCTGGTAAATACATTCTTTGTTTTCTTTAATGGCGAAAGGAGATGTACAATGTATGCTTTACAGGCCATAAGACAGGCTGTTCTAGTTAGCATAAAGTTCAAGACAAATCATGTATAAGCCAGAATGACTTCCCCATACCTCAATATGTGAAAATTTCTTCCATCAGTAGGCCTGGAAGATATTTGAAACACACACACACACACACACACACACACACACACACACACACACACACACACACACTCCGGAGAACATAATCCAGTCCCACCTGTTGCCTCCTAAACCCCAACAAATTTGTGCCTTCATTTTTTCATCTGACATCTGATTTTCACCTACCTCATAACAAGATTACTTTCAGCAGTCACTTAACTTCTCTGAGCCTCACCTTTAAAATGAAAGGATCAGATGAGGTCATCACTGAGGTCTCCTCTAGCTCTAACACGGGTCATTCATTACTATGCTTTTGTGATGCTTACCAGAAAGGACCAAGGTAATCATGGTGCTTGTTCCATAAATACAGATGCTTAATACTTAACCACTTAATCTAACAAAAGAAAAACAAAATAAGCAAGTAGATATATCAAATAATTTGAAGAACCATTTCAATTCCTACAGCATTTATGAAACATAAAAACATATTCTACTTTCAATATAATGCCCACTTGTGCTCTCACCTCTCTCTTTAGCTTTTCTCTCTTTTGTTCTAGTCGTTTTTGCAGTTCTTTCTGTTGAGGAGAGAGACAGTATGTTGAGGTCACTGGAGATACATCTGCAGACCGTGTCCTATGACTAGATTTTCCATTCCCCTTACTTCGATCTGAGTTGGCAGCAGAACCTGGATGAGTCTTGGGGTTGGGTGGTGGCTGAGGGATATAAGCCAGTTGCTCTTCTGTTGATGAGTGAGCCAGAGCATGAATTTTTGCTATTGGCTCTTCTTTCTTGACTCCACTGACAGATAAATTGGGAGATCTGGGTGACAACTGCTGAGGCTCATTTTCTGTATAATTAGCATTATTAATGGGGGGCAAAAACCCCTGACTCTCAATGTCTTGTAAATTCAGAAGCTCAAACTTTCCATCTCTCTCTACTAGTATTTTCCTATCCTTGTTTTCTTCAGAATTTCCATCAGTAGGCGACAGGAGCACATTTTCTTGTGCAAATTCATTGGAAATACATAACTGAGACAGTTTTCCAGACACATTACTTTCATTTTCAAGATAATTTTTGTAAGTATCAGTGTCTTCCAGAGGAGGAACTTCCAAATCAACTAATTTGTCTTTGAATTTAAGTTTTCTTTCCCTTTTATCATTCACAGGTTCTTGATTTTGTAGAAGCTTGTTGGCTTGTATAATTTTCTCCATAATATATCTCCTTACTTCCTCATCCTCTTCCTCCTCCAGGTCTTGCTGGCTTTCTAGTTTGGATTCCTGTAAAGAGTTTTCACTGTCTGAATCTGATATGGGATCCAAAGGTTGAATACTCGGTACAGAAATGAAGTCATTTCTTATTGATGAAACCTCATCCTTGAAAGATCTGTCAGAATCAGAAAGCTGCTTGGAATGTTCTATTTCTGTTTCATTCTCTTTTAAGCCTTGGTTAATATTCTCTTCATTCCCACAAACCTTCTAGAAAAACAGAGATGAGATTCATTTTCAGTAAAAATTGAGACTCTTTTGTCCATTTATATGTAGATAATCCAAAATGGATTTTCATGCTCATGTAATTTATTTTATAAGTGGGAAAATTTACATGCTTCCTGCTCATACTTCACTCATAATTTTCTAATTCATATTTATGAGCACCCCAAGGGAAAAGCACATCAGGAAAAATTTAACTCTAAATTTGAATTTGATGTTGCTAAGTACTAGACTGGTTATTTTTTTTTAATTTTATGCCAATGTATAAAAATGTACCTACAAATAGTACAATATTATTTTAATATTCCTCCCTCTATAAAATTTTCCTCCCTTTACAGTTTCAGAAGAATATATTTTAAAATGTTTTCTCCTGTAATATTTGTATTTTTCAAAAAGATATCTTTCTCCCCAGTACCATTACAAGGTCAGTGCCTTTGGTCAAGTCCTAATAATTTTGAGGTTCCTATAATCTTTTCAGATTAGTGTTGCTGCTATTTTCTGCAGGACCTATACCCAAATATCAGGTCAAGTTTTAGCTCTGGATCAGATTCTCTTTCCTCAGCTATCTTCAGAGGTTCCAATAATCTACGTTAAACACCATTATATAACTTGGCCTTACTTTTTTAAAAAATGTAATTCCACATGAACCGTAAACCAGCATTATCACATCACAAAACCCTGCTCCACATCTGTTTATAACTAATGGTTTCTTACCTAGCATCTCTCCTCCAAACATGTATCCTCACCTACCAAACACTTTGCCCGTAAAATATATAATTTTTTCTCTTTCTCAGACAATTCTCTCCTCCTGAAAGAGTTCCATGGGAGCTACCCTTTTCTGCTCTCTTCAACCCCTTAAAATTCCCTTCCTCTTTTACTAGCTCAGTCACCATTTCTAACAGCCTTCTCTTCCTAACCTGCACAACACTGCTGGATGTCCAATAAGTAAATAAACCTGGTCCCCTAAAATGACTACCAAACAACTAAGACTAACTAAGACCTCTGCCTTGTAATTTTTCTTTTTAGCTGTATTTGATTCTCTGGCTCATTTCTATAGTATCTGTTTCCAAATTCTCCTTTAGCTTTCACTTCTTTGTAAAACCCACTACAGTAAAATCATCCCCCGACCCTCACCCCTGTTTCAAGCTCTGTCATCCATCTTTCCTACCAGCCTCAAAGGAAAAAGTGATTGTAATAATCCACCAGAATGAGCAAGACCCATTACAGCACTGTTTTGACCACTGCTGTATCCTCAGCACTTAGAACAGCCTCTGACACATGGCAGGTGATCATTACTTTTTGTTGAATGAATGAATAAAGAAGTAAAACAATGAATTATCATTATCACTTCTCTAATTCTATTACCCTGTGCTGTGGCTCTCACACTCTTCTAGTCTTGAGACCTTGGTTCAGCATTATTGCTCTGGGTATCTCTACCTCTACTCATTCTGATTATTTTTTTGTTAAAGATGCATAAAACTGCCATGTAAAAGTCATCTTGGAAAAGTCTTCACTTTTGACTCTGTTGCCATTTCCAAATATCATCTATCCCATCTGTCTTCTCCATTGCATAAGAAAGCAAAAAGGAACTAAGAGACAGTTGTGATGTAAAACCTGCTGCCTTCATTTCCTCATATTCTTTTCCTTAACTCTCTGAAATCTGGCTTCTGTTGTAACTACTCTGATCAACATCCCTCTAAAGTCACCTTTTCTTATCCCCATCTTGGTCCTTTTCTTTATTACTTCCCTATTTATTGACAATAATTATATTATACATAATAATTACATATTATCTATTGTAATACACATATATAATTAGTGTCAATACATATGCATATATATATACACACAGATATATTATATATGGATACACATACACACTGTATCTATGTAAAGAGAGAAAGAAGGAACCTTCTGTGAACCAGGAACTGGTTCATTTTCCTGGACTTCCCTTCTACATGTCTGATAAATAGTACGGAATCATGTTTAATGGATCCACTTTTTCCTACAAATATTCCTATGGCTCAGTCTTTGACCTTTTACTTTTTTCCATATATTCATTCCCCTAAAATTCACTCTTAAGGTTTCCAATATTAGCTGAAGACCATGTTTTTGAGGATTTGCTTTATTTTTCATGTATATTAAAAGAATAAACCCATGATTTTACCCAGGTTCATATAAAGTAGAAATTAAATGTATTTTACTTTTGATGCAATAAATTATTTATATTATGTAAATTATAATTTTAATTTTTAATTATAATTTTGGCTTTATTAAGTGTTAACTTAATCGCTGTTCTCTCACTAATTAGCCCTATGCCTTAGAATGTTTAAACTCTCCACACCTCAATTTTCTCATCTCTAAGATGGGGATAATTACACTTGCTCTATGTATATCAAAGGAATTTTGTGAGGTTTAGATGAGATAATATATGTGAAACGCCTCAAGAACTACAAAACGCTTTGTTAATATAATTACTATGAACTCTGTTGGCAATTTATATATACCTCTATTACGCTGGCACCATTTTCTTCTTTTTCATTAATCAACCATTCCAGGTCCTTTTCAAAGTCATCTTCATATTCTTCACTACCTTTTGAATCAGTTTCTTGATTTTCATCCATTTTCTGTTTGTTAAAGAATAATGTTATAAGATTAAAAGAGATAAGGTGTACGTCATGTCCACTTTAGGGGTAGTATGGAGTATGCTTAATTAGCTTACCTTTAATGTTAAAGGTAAGCTAATTAAACACAGAAACACAAATTATGGAATGTTCAGAATAAACATATCAGCATATCCTAAAAGAGAGACTTAAAAAGGCCAGACATTTTCTAGGTGTACCACTCCTAACAACCATTCCACCTCCCCGCAATTCCTGACACCCTATTTACGAGGAGACTAAAAAAGGTGGATAAGAAAACTATCTGAGGCTTAGAGAAGGATTTTCCACATCCCTACCAATCATTAAAACTCCTTGTCCAGGTACAAGCTGATGAATCAGCTTTTTAGTCTCACTCGTTCACATTTTCTCATATTCAAATAAAAACAATTATATTAACTCTCATCCTCAGTTTCTCAATCCTTCTGGTAATTTATATAGCATAATTATAATTTGTGATCTGAGAGTTTTTTTAACTATGTAACAACTGACTCTCAGTTATAGTAAATACTAATTTCCAGAGAAGTCAAACTGTTGTCAATTCAAAATAACATATATCTTTTTCATAAAAAACAAACTGTGATGCCTAGTACTATCTGGAAGGCAGTGACAAGAAATAAGAATGTCAGATGACAGTTAATAAATGTTTGTGAAAATGATATAAAACTTTTTATGAAAATACCATTCAGCCATTTTTATGAAAAAACTAAAGTTATCTGCAAATTGAGGTCAGTTACAAGTCCTAATTTTTTGGTCCATAACTTTTCAAATGATGGAAGCATTTTAATCTTTACCTATAACGTGCCTTTATGTGTGTGAGCATACTATATACATGTGTGAATATGTACTGCAATTTTGACAAATATTTGTTGAACACCTACGATATTCCTATAAAAATTATAAAATATGCTCTTGAGCCCTGATACAGAAGACAAACATAAACAAAATACATACATTTAAAATGTAGATAAAAAACATAAATTGAAAATGTAGATAAGTAGGGAAAAGGTATATTATAAAGGACTGTGGAAAGAAGAATAAAAAAGCAACTAACTCCACTTAAAATTGGAAATATCAAGGAAAAATGAGATGGGTTTTGAATAATGAGTACGAGAGTTCATCATTATCCCAGACAAGAGAACAGCATGAGGAAGAAGCAACACAGAAGTGCATGGAATTTTCCAGTGTGGCCTGAACATAAATGTGCTCCTGGAGAAGGGTCTAGAAGAAGTGAGAAGGCATCAGTTTGATGTCATATTTTCTTTTCAAAAAGAAAATGGTTGAGGGAAAATTGTTTATGTGGATCTAATTGTCATGAAATAGCCAAAGGTAGAAATATACAGCAATAATCTGCATACGTTCCACTATTGACTTAAACAAAAAGAGCAATGCTCTATAAATATACCTAGAATTTTAGGTCCAGTTTCAAAATAACTGTAGAACTATGATCTTCAGGGCCCCAAACACCTGGGACCTTGTTTCTATACCTGCCTTCTCTTGCTCCTACACCAAGAATAGGTTGCCTAAAACCTTTTCTGGAAGTAGAAAGTACAGATGTCAAGCACACATTAAATCTAGGTACATTTGTTTTGTTTTGTTTTGTTTTTTTGCGGTACGCGGGCCTCTCACTGTTGTGGCCTCTCCCGCTGCGGAGCACAGGCTGCGGACGCGCAGGCCCAGCAGCCATGGCTCACGGGCCCAGCCGCTCCGCGGCATGTGGGATCTTCCCAGACCGGGGCACGAACCCGTGTCCCCTGCATCGGCAGGCGGACTCTCAACCACTGCGCCACCAGGGAAGCCCTAGGTACATTTTTTAAGATACAAAATGAGAGAAATTATGCTTGATTTGATAAACATAAAACATCAAACTCTGTTGTGGCCATTAGCTTCACTTTATTCTCCCCAAATGTTTGACCAGACTACCTAACCTGGTGCCAGTTTTACTAAAGCAAGATTTACATTTTTTTCCTTCTACTGTTCACCACCAAATGATAATGAAAGCATGTGGGAGACCATCTTTCCACTAGCTGTACAAGCACTAGCTAGGAGAATAGATAACGCTATGTGTGAAAAAGTTTTGATAGGTTTTAGTGCACAGTATGTTCAAAATGAGTTAAAAGGATGAGATAATTCAAATAGATACATGCACCGCAATGTTCACAGCAGCACTATTTACAGTAACCAAAACATGGAAGCAACCTAAATGTCTATCAACAGATGAATGGATAAAGAAGATGTGGTGTGTATATATACACAATGGAATATTATTACTCAGCCATAAAAAAGAATGAAATAATGCCATTTGCAGCAACATGAATGGACCTAGAGATTATCATACTAAGTGAAGTAAGTCAGAAGGAGGAAGACAAGTACCATATGAGATCACTTGTACGTGGAACCTAAAATATGACAAAATGAACTTATTTATGAAACAGAAACAAACTCACAGACATACAAAACAAACTTTTGGTTACCAAAGGGGAAAGGGGGTAGGGGAGGGATAAATTAGGAGTTTGGGATTAGCAGATACAAACTACTATATATAAAACAGATAAACAACAAGGTCTTACTGTTAAGCAACAAGGTCCTCCTGTATAGCACAGGGAACTATATTCAATATCCTGTGATAAACCATAATGGAAAAGAATATGAAAAAGAATATATGAATCACTTTGCTGTACACCAGAAACTAACACAACATTGTAAATCAAGTATACATCAATTAGAAAAAAAATGATGAGGACAAAAACATAAATGGGTTCCAAGGCTGAGACCTGGCTGAGGTACAGATAACATACGAAGCTCTGTATGCAGTTTGTTACAGTTTAGAGAACAAAAGACAAGCTGGAACACATTCAGAGGTTGGTAAACCAGGAGACAGGGAAATAAAAGACAAGGAGAAGGGAAGAAGGCAGGTTATGAGAATAAAATGCCTTAAAGCCAGTATTCTGAGGAATACTTGAAAACCCTCAGAATGTTAGCCCACAGAAGAGAATCTCCTAAAGGAGAGTCATGACAACTGCTTTACAATATTTAAATGGTAACCATGTAAAGGAGGGTTGGACTTTCATTATTTCAAACAGTAAGACTAGTACCAAGGACTAGAAACTCAGGGGCAAATTTTTCCACGATGTAAGACAGAATTTACATTTTCAAACTTGCCCTGAAGTGAGCTGCGTTCCCTGTTGATCAAATGTTTATACATAGCTCAGAAGATAATCACAGCAAGACTGTTTCAAAGGAGACTGAAACTTTAGACAAATGATTGAGCTAGATGACCCTTAAGGTTTATTTTAACTTTTACTACAAGAAGCAAATTAGCAAATAACTGCCGACTTATGAAATGCAAGAGAATGTAAAAACAAATGCACAGTACCATGATAATGCTTACTCTAAAATAAATTATCAGTGTCTGAATAACTGAGTTCAAGACTTAAATTCTAAAGTCTATCTCATTTAAATGTCACCACCTTTCCTCTGCAGAGTTCTTAATATTACTTCCCCTTCCCTCTCAAGACAAAATTAGTTTTAGGCACACTGAGTGTTAATTATTCAACTCAATTATTCAACTGGATAATTATAACTATTTCTAATGTATTAGTTGGACTGTATCCTTCTAGATACTTATTTCTTTTAAGCTAAAAACAGGAAATGGACTTTCTTAAAGGACTCAAAGTAATGTCTCAATAATTTGGAAATCAGAGGTTGAGAGGAATATTTTGAAGTGACCTGAAGAAAACAAATCAATGTTTCAGAGTGAGTTTATTTATCACTGCCTAAGCTGCAAAACTGGCTAAATCATGTAAACTGTTTTGTCTACTTACCTACCAGTTAAAAGTAAGGGTGCCGGGGCTTCCCTGGTGGTGTAGTGGTTAAGAATCCGCCTGCCAATGCAGGGGACCCGGGTTCAAGCCCTGGTCCGGGAAGATCCCACATGCCACGGAGCAGCTAAGCCCGAGCACCACAACTACTGAGCCTGTGCTCTAGAGCCCGTGAGCCACAACTACTGAGCCCATGCGCCACAACTACTGAAGCCTGCGTGCACAGAGCCCGTGCTCCGCAACAACAGAAGCCATGACAATGAGAAGCCCACGCACCACAAGGAAGAGTAGCCCTCGCTCGCCACAACTAGAGAAAGCCCACATGCAGCAATGAAGACCCAACGCAGCCAAAAATAAATAAATAAATTTTTAAAAATTGTTTTAAAAAGTACGGGTGCCAAGAATGATGCAGAATAGACTAAAACTCACTGTGATCCAAAACACTTATATAAATAATACTATTTTTCACAGTCACATATGCCTTAGGATAATCAGCTTTATTTTCAGATCAGGAATCTTGAAATTTATTATTTTAAGATGTTTAACTTACATAACTAATTGTTAGAGTAAGACTTCTATGGAATTCATCACTGCTTTCCCTTAATTTCATAAAAACATGGTTCTGACCTGTAAATAAATGGTTGCCTGAAGACTCCAGTAGATAGCTTTTCTATTCACAAAGTATCTCACCTATGTGAAAACTCAAATTTAAAACTAAAACACAGAATCAGCAAAATAAATAAAAATAAGATAATTACAAACTAAACATATTAGGTATTATTAAATCAAACTATCATGCTATAATTAAAAAGAAAAAAAGCCATAGTTGAAGTGACTCAGGGAAGTAAATGAAGTTCATCAAATAACAAGTGCCATTCTTCTCCTGTAACTTCAAAAAATTCATGGATCGTTCCCAAGTAAACAAAGAACATAAATCATAAGCTCTTGTAACGAAGTCCCTTAAGCCTTTTTCAAATGCGTCACAGGATATTCAATCCCCTTCAGTTTTTTTAATCTTCATCACCAGGGTACTAGCCATATGGCACACAGTCTACATTCTGGAAAAGAAATACATCTTACACAAATTGAATCACCTAACGCGTATTCCTTGTGAGTTTCACACATTCACTGTGTATCATCAGTAAAAACCTATGTAGGTGGCTTAGGCCAGAACCACCCTCTTAATAAGGAACTGTAGCAAGAGACAGAAATTAACTCCTTCCTCTTATGTGTCTGCTAAATCCCACGTGGTTATGACTGTAGATTTTTTAGTTAAGTCCATATATACACACAATTTTGATAAGTTTCTTTCAGGATTCAAAACACTCAAAAATAGTTTAATCTAAATCATTGACTCCAGTCATACTAGTTTAAGGTTGCTTAAAATCTAAGAAAACGGGAAGAACGTCAAACCAAACGCCTTTTAATATAAAATAAGTACTTAAGCAAAAGCTAACCAATAATCACATGAAACCATCTGGCCCATTTTTACTGCGGCATCCTACCCAGACTGTGATCCCATCAGTAAAATTTTTTTTAAGTCACAATCTGTCACACAGTATGACGATAAACAATATTTTACAAACATCAGTGGTAATTTTAATTTCTATCCAGGGTCCCAAGGTACCACCGACTAACTGAATACCTTAGCCTCTTCATGGAAGCTAACATTTCAGGAGTGACTTTTTTCTCCCAGGGATGAGAACTTTCAGAGGCGAAAGAATATGACAAAAATTAGAAAGGAAGCTACCCTCTGAGGGGTTTCCCTCATACAGAGCGAAGTAAGGCGGAATTGCCAGGCTTCCCCGCCAGCGCCAAGCTCCGTGGACCCCGGACTCAGAAGGATGAGGCGCCAACACGAAGTCTCCTCACTCGCTTCTCTACCCACCTTTCCTCCCAGCTGTCCCAGACGTTTACCCCTTTACCCTCTCTCCCACCGTAAATATCTCCGCATCATCCTTCCCTTCGCTCCCTCTATATCCCCTCCTGCCTGTGTAAGACGCAGCGGCTGAGGTCACAAAGTCGGCCACGGGAGTTCTCCTTTCCTCCTCTTTCTAAGCTCTGACAGCAAAACGAGCGAGACCCCAGCACTTGCGCCGCAGCAGCCAGGACCCTGCTGCCATGGCAACGGCGCGTCTCCGCGTCTTCCATCCGGGCCTCTTTCACTACAAGGGCGCGGGAGACCAGCGCAGACGCAGACGATAGCTTAAGAACACCAACCTCTCCGGGCGCTCCTCCTGGCGCGGGCAAACGACCTCTCTGGCTGCGGTTTCTGAGGAAACGACCAAGAAATCCAAGCATCACCCATAAGTTTCACGAGGGTTAGTACGAATTGGGGAAAGTTTACTGTCTGGGTTGAGTTTTCCAGCGTGTGTCTCTTGCCGGATACGGACTTTATTAGAATGAATTCTAGAGGTATATTGCCGTTAAGTTGTTTTCTTCACCATTAACTTCCAAAAGTAGTTTCAGCTTTCATTAGTAGATAAGCACATTGCTAATTAGTGACCGGAAGATTCCCCATCCCACCCCCATCCTCCCTAAGCAAAACCAAACCTTTGCAGCTAGAGGTTATCATACTAAGTGAAGTTAAGTCAGAAAGAGAAAGACAAATACTATGTGATATCACTTGCATGTGGAATCTGAAATATGGCACAAATGAACCTGCTATGAAACAGAAACAGACTCACAGACGTGGAGAACAGACTTGTGGTTGCCAAGGGGGAGGGGGTGGGGGAGGAAAAGACTGGGAGTTTGGGATTAGCAGATGTAACCTATTATATATAGGATGGATAAACAGCAAGGTCCTACTGTATAGCACAGGGAACTATATTCAATATGCTGTAATAAAACATAATGAAAAAAATATGAAAAAGCATGTGTATAACTGAGTCACGTTGCTGTACAGCAGAGATTGGCACAGCATTGTATATCAACTATATTTCAATTAAAAAAATAGAGTAAAATAAAAACTTTTATTGCCCAAGAGAATGGTCAAAGGAAATAAGTTGTTTGCTCCAACTTTCAAGCATGTCAAAATGGTCATCTAGAATTTTCTCAAATCCTCCTTAAAGGTCATCTTTATGTATGAAGGGGGAGCAAGATGATTTTGGGGCTGTGGTGACAAATGACAAGATTTTAGGAACTGTCCATTCCCTACCAGAAATAAAACAGGGAGAAATGAAAATATTTCCTCAGCACATTCCATTCAGGTTATTTTTGTTTATTATTAGGATTTCTATCATTTGGTAAAATGGAGAGCACCTTTTCTCCAAAGAGGAGCAATATAAAACTGAATTTTTAAGTATTCTCCAAACTGTACAGTAGACTAAGTTAAAAAACATAGAAAAGATTTAAGGTTAAGATTAATCACAATATTGAGTGCACTTCCTAGCTACAGTGTAGAATGTATAGTTGTAACGACCTAATGTTTCTTCTGCTGCAGGACTTTGGTCTTGGGCCAAACACTTGAAAAAGACAAAAAATATAAAATTATCAAGTATTGAAGGACAAAGGAATTTTAGTCAAATCTCCTTTAGTGAACATGGAATTACTACAAAGCTAAAGTTGACCTTACGTTTCTGAACTCCTAGTTGAATATTTTTTCCACTGACCCTCCTAAATATTTTAAGTATTTTTGCAAATATTAATGGAATATAGCACCATTGTTCATAATATCCAAAAAGCAGAAACAACCCAAATGGCCAAAAAATAATGAATGGATACATAAAATGTAGTATATCCATTCAATGGAATATTTCAGCTGTAAAAAGGAATGAAGTACTGATAAATATTCAATACTACAACATGGATGAACCTTGAAAATGTTACTGAATTGGTCAACCGGACCCATGCTTAGAGAATAGATCTTAAGTGTTATCACCAAAAAAAGAAAAGTAACTATGGGAGGTAATGCATGTGTTAATTAACTTGATTGTTGTAATCATTTATACTTATAAATATTATACAGTATAATATTTAATAATATTATATAATATTTACATATAAAATATTTTTATATATAAAGTCATCATATTGTACACCTTAAAAATCATGTCATATAACCTAACTATATACAATTTTTATTTGTCAATTATACCTCAGTGAAGTTGGAAAAATAAAGTCCTCTTTCCTCTTCTCTCTGGTGTGAGCCCTTTGGACTATCAATGACTGCACAAGGAAGGAGAATTAAGGAAATATAGGAACAGGATGATTTAGGTAAATGCAGGTACAAAAAGAAAAGAAGTTTTCTGCTATACAGGCCCTTTCACCTGGATGGACTTTAATGCTCTTCAAAGTCAGAAAATGTTAAGCATCAATAAATGACTATGTTTTAGTAATAGGCAGCAGAAATGTGTTTCTAATTTATGACTCATCAAAGACTGGGATTTTTTTTTTAATTGGGGTATAGTTGTTTTACAGTGTTGTGTTAGTTTCTACTGTACAGCAAAGTGGAGTTCCCTGTGGTATACAGCAATTCTCATTAACTATCTATTTTATATGTATTAGTGTATATGCGTCAATCCCAATCACCCAATTCATCCCACCCACCCTTTCCCCACTTGGTGTCCATAGGTTTGTTCTCTACATCTGTGTCTCTATTTCTGCCTTGCAAACTGGTCCATCTGTACCATTTTTCTAGATTCCACATAGATGTGTTAATATATGATATTTGTTTTTCTCTTTCTGACTTATTTCACTCTGTATGACAGTCTCTAGGTCCGTCCACGTCTCTACAAATGACCCAATTTCGTTCCTTTTTATGGCTGAGGAATATTCCATTGTATATATATATACCACATCTTCTATTTTTTATTTATTTATTTATATTTGGCTGCGATGGGTCTTCATTGCTGCACGCAGGCTTTCTCTAGTTGTGGCGAGCGGGGACTACTCTTCGTTGTGGTGCGTGGGCTTCTCATTGCGGTGGCTTCTTTTGTTGCAGAGCATAGGCTCTATGCACGCAGGCTTCAGTAGTTGTGGCTCATGTGCTCTAGAGTGCAGGCTCAATAGTTTTGGCACACAGGCTTAGCTGCTCCGCTGCATGTGGGATATTCCTGGACCACGGATAGAACCCATGTCCCCTGCATTGGCAGGCAGTGGATTCTTAACCACTGTGCCATGAGGGGAGCCCCTGTCTTCTTTTTTTTAAATTAATTTTTTTTTAATTTGGGTATAGTTTTTTTTACAATGTTGTGTTAGTTTTTACTGTACAGTGAAGTGGAGTTCCCTGTGCTATACAGCAGGTTCTCATTAGTTATCTATTTTATACATAGTAGTGTATATATGTCAAGCCCAATCTCCCAATTCATCCCACCCCCCCCCTTGGCGTCCATAAGTTTGTTCTCTACATCTGCATCTCTATTTCTGACTTGCAAACCAGTTCATCTGTACCATTTTTCTAGATTCCACATATATGCGTTAATATACAATATTTGTTTTTCTCCTTCAGACTTACTTCATGCTGTATGATAGTCTCTAGGTCCATCCACATCTCTACAAATGACCCAAATTCATTCATTTTTATGGCTAAGTAATATTCCATTGTATATATGTACCACATCTTCTTTATCCATTCGTCTGTCAGTGGACACTTCCATGACCTGGCTATTGTAAATAGTGCTGCAGTGAACACTGGAGGTGCATGTGTCTTTTTGAATTATGGTTTTATCTGGGTATATGCCCAGTATTGGGACTGCTGGGCATTATAGTAATTCTATTTTTAGTTTTTTAAGGAACCTCCATAGTGGCTGTATCAATTTACATTCCCACCAACAGTGCAAGAGTGTTCCCTTTTCTCTACACCCTCTCCAGCATTTGTTGTTTGTAGATTTTTCTGATGATGCCCATTCTAACTGGTGTGAGGTGATACCTCATTGTAGTTTTGATTTGCATTTCTCTAATGATTAGTGATGTTGAGCATCTTTTCGTGTGCCTCTTGGCCATCTGTATGTCTTCATTAGAGAAATGAAAGACTATGGGATTTTACAAATAGTGATCACTGTGTATATGAATAGTGCCATGTGTTTTCCCTCTCCACTGGTTAATTTAATACTAGTTATAACTATAAATTTCAAATGTCCATTCTGAAAAAAAGATCCAAGAAAGAGATAAAACTCCCCCAGTTTTCTGTCATTGTTCATTATACATGGTATAGAAATAAGTACACAAAATGAGGAAGAGAGCAGCATAAGGTTGAGCAACTCTCTTTCAATTAAAAAAAAGCACTTTGAAGGCTTTGATTTAGAAAAACCAATATTTATTTAACTTAAGTACCCAGAAGAGATTAAATAAATGCCAAGAATTAAGAAGACATGACTGTACATGTCTTCTATAAAACTGTTCAAAGTAAAACACTTTACAGACAATATGCAGATTCTGTATAGAGTCACGATATTCTAAATCATTCAACAAATATTACTCAGCACTTAAGTGGCAGACACTGTTCTAGATACTTGGAATATATCAATGAACTATCATCTTCCCTGGAAGTCAGAGTTCCAACTATCTCAAACACCTAGAACCCAATTGCCAAAAAAAAAAAGGTGCAAAAGTCTCAGAGTCCTTTGCCTTACTTTATTCTAATAAGTTCAGATCTCTGAGTTCCCAGCCCAGAAATTAGAATGTTATCATTTGAAAGGAAGGGAAAAAGAAGAGGTGAAATTTTAAGCATGTATTCTTCTGAATTTATACCTATACATTCCACCTTTAAGGCTCATTTATTTACAGAGCACAAGGGCTTTATAATGTTTACATACATGTATTTGAAATCGATACATTAACATCTGGATCTTTTGTAAATTAAAAAAGCTATTTTATAATGTAGGGAATATTTTCTTTAGGAAGTGAAAAATTCACCGCCTTTATGGAGCTCACCTTCTAGTAGGGAGAAAAGACAATAAATAATAAACATACTAAATAAGTAAATCATATTGTGTGTCAGAAGGTGAGAAATGATATATAAAACATAAAGCCAAGAAGAGAGGATCAGAAGTGTGGGGCTAGGTTGTAGTAATGGGACTGCTATTTCAAATAACTTAGTCAAGTTAAGCCTTATTGAGGTGACATTTGATACTTTTAATAGTAGTTATACACAGATTTGATGTATAATAATATTTATCAATTACATATATATTACATATCAGATATATCTTATATCTGGATATAGTTATAATAAAAATATAGCAACTGCTGAAAAAATCAAGACATTCTTTCTGTAGTGCACTATTATTATGAGTGTGTCACAGTAAAGGCTGGAGAGCTTGAGTTTGCATATGACCCTTAGCAGCAGGACAATCCCTTTTTCAGCTTGTATGCCAGCCATAAGTACATCCCTTTAACACAAAAAAATTATTCAGCACTTGTTTCATGTGTTCAGCACTTTTGAGTGTATGCCCAGCCCCCATAAGGCAGAAGTTTCAAGGGATCTCCTGCTATGAGGCTCTAGCTTACTCAGTATGTGATTAGAAATTCTGAAATCTGGGAGAAGGATTTTATAGAAATAAATTATAAAGGGAAAGAAGCAAAATGAATCTTCCTAAAAGGTTAGCCTTTGAGGAAAAACAACAAACATAATTTACCTTTTAAATTATTGACAGGAAAACCCTGTGTTTATAAGTAGTGTTTTATTGCCTGATTGAATAATTACTCTTTGAAGCTACCCATATGGTTAAACATTAAGTGCCGTTTGCTAAGCTGTCCTATAGGTCTAGCTCTTTGCAGTTTTATAGCAGAAGTTGCACCTTCTTGACTTCTAGACATACATATTTAATGTGAAAAGCAAAAAATAATTAAATATGGAAGCTAAACTACAAAGGCTCTATTTAAGGTATACAAATAGTATTGATGACTAGTGATAAGAATGACCCTGCTTATCGTCTGCTCGAGGTCAAATAATTGACTCATCAACATGAAGAAATGCACTTCAGGTCACTCTGTTGTCATAAAAATACTTTTAAATTAATAATCTCTATAGTCCTTCATGTTCCACTTATATTCTTTACTATTAACATCACCCCATAGAAAGGCAAAGTACATTTTGGTTTATTGAAGGTAATATACAATTAGGCATAAAATTTTCCTGTGATTAAGTTTATACTCAACATGTTCCCAAAGGCATTTGAAGCTGCTTGCATTACCATCCTGGATACAATGAATGGTAGATATAGATGAAGCCAATGCCAGTATGCTAACACTAAGAGTCAGTTCAGTTTCTGTAACTGAGTTTTCAAATTTTAAGCAGCTAATGTAAAAATGGAAATAAAGTACACTTTCTATTTCTTAAAAGAAATCACATGTGTTCCTCAAGAAAAACCTGTTGTCCTGGCATTTATTTTTAAAATAATTTCTTTGGTGGGGTTTTTAGTAGGAGTAGTCAGTGATGAAAGGGCCAAGGCCTTCAGTAGCATTTTTATAGCAAAGGTATAGACAAGTTCCCTAAGGCTGTTACAATTTTCTTGAGAATAATAATTTTTTAAAGCTATACTTCAAAACCATAAACTTAAAAATATTGACTTTGAATTCTTCCAACTTTTTCTCTTCACCTATGCCTGGTGAATGTCGTCTGCCTTAAAGTGACAATCCAATAGCAATGATGGCTGTCTCTCTTCTCTGGGGATGGCAATATCATTAAAGCTCATTACAAAACTTGGATATGCAAGAGTACCTATGCATTAACTGAAAATGGACTCATCTTGTCATCTGAATCTACGTGCAAAGAATGAATGCCTCCCAAGTACGTATATGGCCACAACCAAGAGGTTCATGTCAGCAAGCCACACTCTTCTAAAAGTGTAAATCAGACCATACTCCTCTCTGACTTTCCAATGCTATTAGAATAAAATTCAAATTCCTTACCTTACTTCCAAGATTCTGCATAATTGGGCCCCATCTTACTCCTGTAATCTCACCTCCTACCACTTTGCTGCCCATTCATGATACACCAAGCACCCTGACCTCTCTGTTCCTCAAGAATGTCGAGCTCTTTTCCATCTTTGCTATTTCCTCTGCCGGAATGCTCTTCCCCAGATATTTGCACTGCTAAATGCTTCTCATCCTTTAGGTAAGAGTGGACATTCTTGCCTTGTTTTTGATTGTAGGGAGAAAATGCCCAATTTCTCACCATTAAGTATGATGTTAGGTGTAGGATTTTTGTAAATGTTCTTTATCAAGTTGAGGAAGTTCCTCTCTACCCTTAGTTTACTGAAAGTTTTTTTTTTTATCGTGAATGGCTTTTGGATTTTGTCAAATGCTTTTTCTACATTAATTGATATGATCACATTATTTTTCTCTTTAGCCTGTCGATATGGTGGACTACATTAATCGATTTTTTAATGTTGAGCCACCTTGCACACCTAGAATAAATCCCACTTGTTTGTGGTGTATACTTCTTTTCACTGCTGGATTCAATTTGCTAATATTTTGTTGAGGATTTTTGCTTCTATGTTCATGAGAGATTTTAGTCTGTAGTTTTTCTTTGTTGTAAAGTCTATTTGTTTTTGGTGTTAGGGTAATGCTGGCCTCATAGAATGAGTTAGGAAGTGTTCCCTCGGCTTCTGTTTTCTGGAAGAGATTGTGGAGAATCGGCATTATTTCTTCCTTAAATATTTGGTAGAATTCACCAATGAAACCATCCAGGCCCAGTGCTTTCTATTTTGGAAGGATATTAGTGATACAATTTCTTTAATAGTTATAGACCTATTCAGATTGTGTTTTTCAAGGAGTTCATTCATTTCATCTAAGTTACCAAATTTATGGGCCTAGAGCTATTTATGTTATTTCTTTATTATTCTTAAGTGTCCATGTAATAATCCCTCTTTCATTTCTGACATTGGTGATTAGTGTCTTCTCAGCCTGGCAAGAGGTTTATTGATTTTATTGATGTCTTAACAACTGTGTTTCATTAATTTTCTCTGTTGATTTCTTGTTTTCAATTTCATTTTTTTCTGCCTTTTAAAGATTATTTATTTTCTTTGGCTTGCCTTAGGTTTAAATTGCCCTTTTTTCTTTAGTTTCTTAAAGTGGAAACTAATTACTGATTTTGGATCTTTCTTCTTTTCTAATATATGTCTTTAATGTTATAAACGTCTCTCTAAACATTGCTTTTGCTGCCTCCCACAACTTTTGATAAATAGTATTTTCTTTTAGTTCAAAACATTTCTAGGGCTTCCCTGGTGGCGCAGTGGTTGAGAGTCCGCCTGCCGATGCAGGGGACACGGGTTCATGCCCCGGTCCGGGAAGATCCCACATGCCGCGGAGCGGCTGGGCCCCTGAGCCATGGCCGCTGAGCCTGCGCGTCCGGAGCCTGTGCTCCGCAACGGGAGAGGCCACAACAGTGAGAGGCCCGCGTACCACAAAACAAAACAAAACAAAAAACAAAAAAAAACATTTCTAAATTTCTCTCGAGACTTCTTTTTGACACAGGTGTTATTTAGACATGTGTCTTTTAACTCCAAATATTTGGAGGTTTTACAGTTATCTTTCTGTTATTTATTTCTAGTTTAATTTCATTGTGGTGTGAGAATATAATTTATATGATTTCTATACTTTCAAATTTGTAAACATATGTTTTACAACTAAGAATGTGGCCCATTTTGGAAGTTGTTTATTCAGGTTTGGAAAAAATATGCATTCTGCTGTTGTTTGATGGAATATTCTATAAATGTCAATTAGATCAGGTTGATAGTGCTTTTCAGGCCAACCATATCCTTACTGATTTTCTGCCTGTTTGATCTATCAATTACTAAAAGAGGGTGTTGAATAATTTAACTATAATAGTGTATTTTTCTATTTCTCCTTTTAGTTGTCAGATTTTGATTCATATATTTCAGGGTTCTGTTGTTAAGTACATTCACACTAAGAATTGTTATGTCTTCTTGGAAAATTGGCCTCTTTATCATTATGTAATGACCCTCTTTATATCTGCTAATTGTCCTTGTTCTGAATTCAGTTTTGTCTGAAATCAATATAGCTACTTCAGCTTCCTTTTAATGATTGTTAGCATGGTATATCTTTCCCCAGCCCATTGCTTCTAATCTATTCATACATGTGTCTTTAAAGTGGGTTTCTTATAAATAAGTTAGGTCTTATTTTTTATCCACTCTGACAGTCTCTTTCCTTTAATTGTTGTATTTACACCATTTACATTTAAAGCAATTATTGATATGCTTGGATGAATATCCTCCATGTTTATAATTGATTTCTATTTATTGCATTTATTCTTTGATATGTTTCCTCCCTTTTTTTCTGCCTTCTCTGGTTTTAGTTGAGCATTTTATATAATCTATGTTATCTCTTCTCTTAGGATAGGAATTATACTTCCTCAAAAAAAATTTGGGGGGGCGCAGTGGTTTAGAGTCCACCTGCCGATGCAGGGGACATGGGTTCGTGCCCTGGTCCAGGAAGATCCCACATGCCGCAGAGCAGCTGGGCCCGTGAGCCATGGCCTCTGAGCCTGTGCGTCTGGAGCCTGTGCTCCACAATGGGAGAGGCCGCAACAGTGAGAGGCCCGCGTACCGCAAAAAAAAAAAAAAAAAAAAATTTTGGTGGCTGCCCTAGAGTTTACAGTACATTTTTAACTAATCTAAAATTAATTTCAAATAACACTACTGCTTCATATGTAGTGCAGGTACCTTATAAAAGTATTCCCAGTTCCTTCCTCTGATCCTTGTGACATCGCTGTCATTCATTTTACTTATCCATATTCTATAATCACTCAATACATTGCTTCTATTATTACTTTAAACATTTTAAGGTTTAGTTTTTAATACATTAAGATTAAATAAAAATTTATTTTACCTTTATTTATTCCTTTTCTAACATTCTTTCTTTCTTTATATAGATCCAAGTTTCTGACCTATATATCATTTTCCTTCTCCCTGAAGAACTTCTAATATTTCTTGCAGGACAGAACATTTTAATACTTCTTGCTTGCACTGAATTCTCTCAGTTTTTAATTTTCTGAGAAAGTCTTTATCCTGAACAAAAGGATAATTTTGTTGAATATAGAATTCCAGGTTGATGATTTTTTTCCTTCAATATTTTAAATATTTCACTCAACTTTCTTTGTGCTTCTATGGTTTCTGACAAGAATCTGCTATAATTCTGTAGGTAAGATTTTCCTGCCTCTGGCTTTTTCAAGGTTGTTAAGTTTGTCTTTGGTTTTCTACAATTTGAATATGACATACCTTAATGTAGTTTTTTCTTTCTTCGTGTTTTTTTTGTTTTGTTTTGTTTTGTTTTTTATCCTGCTTGGTATTCTCTGAGCTTTCTGGATATGTGGTTTGCTGTCTTTCATTAATTTTGGAAGGTTATTCGGCTATTATTACTTTGCATATTTCTTCTGCTCTATTTGTTCCTTCTCCTTCTGGTAATCCAATTACATGTATGGTACATCTTCTATAATTGTCCCACAGTTCTTAGGCATTCTATTCTTTTTTAAATTCTTTTTCCTCTTTGCCTTAAATTTTGGGAAGTTTCCATTGACCAGTCTTCAAGTTCACTGGTTCTTCTGCTGTGTCAAGAGTAGTGATGAATGCCTTTTATAGAGTCATCAGTCCTGTTACAGTGCTTTTGGTTTACAGCATTTCCTTTTGATTCTTTCTTAGAGTTTCCATATCTCTGCTTATATTACCCATCTGTTCATGCATGTTTTCTTACACTTTCCATTAGAGCCTTTAACATAATGACCATAGTTAAATTCCCAATCTGATAACTCTAATATCTCTGTCAAGCTGGGCCTGGTCCTGTTGCTTTCTTTGTCTTTTCAGACTGTGTTTTTTCTTGCATTTTAGCATGACTTGTAAATTTTTTTGTTGAAAGCTGGACATGGTATATCAGATAATAGGGACTGAAGCAGATAGGCCTTTAGTGTGAGATTTTATGTTAATATGGTTAGAAGTTGGGCTGTGTTTAATGTTTTCCATAGCCGCATGTGCCAGAGGGTTCAAATTTCTCTAGTGTCCTTCTTTTTCTCTCTCTAGTTTTGGGGCTTCCATAAGAACTCCTCCTCAGAGAGCTTGCATCTCCTTCAGCTGTAATTCACTGTTATTCTACTAGAGCCCTATTGGTATGGTGGTAAAGTATGGAAGAAGAGAATCATTCTATAATCTTATGATTAAATCTCACTCTTTCAGTGGGCCTTGGTCCCTGGGCTGTGACCTTCACAAGTGTTTGTTAGCTTCCCCCTCTATCTATTTAGGTGAGACAGAAAGGCTAGAGGGAACTGGAGTTGAAGAAATGCCCTTCCCTCACATAAGAAAAGGCTCTGGGAAAGTCTTTTTCCCTGAGATTAGGCCTTTGTTATGAAGAATGTCTAGGCTTAGATATTCACGATGGTTACTTTCTGCCTCTAGCTACAGAACTTTTTCATCTTCCCCAAATGAAAATTTGTACCTGTTAAACATTAACTCCCCATTTTTCCTTCTCCCCAACCCCTGGCAACCACCATTCTACTTTCTGACACTATGTAGCCTTTTGCATCTGGCCTCTATCACTAACAAAGTTTTTAAAGTTCATCTGTTGTGTAGTATGCATAGTATTTTGTTCCTTTTTAACACAAGATAGTATTCATTGTGTGGCTATACCATCTTTTGTTTATCCACTCCCTGGGTGATGAACATTTGGGTTGTTTCTGCTTATAATGACTATTATAATGTTGCTTTAAAAATGTGTGTAGAAGTCTTTGTGTGGGCCTATCTTTTTCATTTCTCTTGGTTAGATTTCTATGAGTGGAATTATTGGGCTGTGTGTAATTTTTAAGAAACTACCAATCTGTTTTCAAAAGTGGTTGTGCTGATACATTTCCACCAGTAATGTATGAGAATTCCAGTTTCTCTATATCCTTACCAACACTTGGTATTTTCTGCTTTTTAAATTATACCTTCCTAGAGGGTGTGTAATGGCATCTCATTTTGAAACTGCACAACTCAGATGGGATTCGAACCCAGCCAAAACTCAGATTGGTTCTTGAACCCACAGGCTTAGACTTTTACTCAGCCAAAACTCAGATTGGGCCTTGAACCCATGGGCTGAGACTCAAACCCACTGTCTTTTTTTTTTTTTTACGGTACGCGGACCTCTCACTGCTGTGGCCTCTCCCGTTGCGGAGCACAGGCTCCGGATGCGCAGGCTCAGCAGCCATGTCTCGCGGGCCTAACCACTCCGCAGCATGTGGAATCTTCCTGGATTGGGGCATGAACCTGTGGGACTCGAGGGACATTGTTCCAGCTAATTAAGAACTCTCCAGACAATAGGGGCTTCTTAGACAATGGGTGAATTTCCAGGATGTCCGGCCCCCTTCCGAGAAGGAGGGAGATAAACAAAATGTAAAAAAGGTATCTGTCAAAGACCAATCAGGAAGCTGGGGACAAGTTCCCTCTCTGGTCCGAGCCTAAGCCAGGACCAATCAGCAGGAAAACACAACCAAGTCTATAATTTACATACGGGGAAGTGGGAACCTATAAAACTGACATATTCGCGTCCAAAAGGGGTTCCTTCTTCGACCTCCTGCGTGAGGACCAAGGAACCCCGGTGCACCGGCCTTCAATAAACCTCTTGCGTTTTGCATCGGCTTCCGACTCTTGTTGTTTCCTGGGCGAGTCGAAACTCCTAGGAGACCGCGAAGGTCTAACAAACCCGTGTCCCCTGCATCGGCAGGCGGACTCTTAACCACTGCGCCACCAGGGAAGCCCAAACCCACTGTCTTTTAATTGAAATTGCACACCTGGTCTCAGGACTTAATGAAGCTCAGGTTCTTTATGTCTCAGCACAGAAGGAATTCAGCGAGAGGCAAAGTGGTAGGTAAGAAGTAGATTTATTGCGAGAGATACACATCCCATAGACAGAATGCAGTCTGTCTCAAAAGGCTTGAGAGTGGCCCAAAATACGGTGTGGTTAGTTTGTATGGGCTGGGTAATTCCATAGGCTAACCAGTGGGAGGATTATTCCAACTATTTTGGAGAATGGGTGGGGATTTTGAGGATTTGGGCTACCACCCACTTTTTGGCCTTTTATGGTCAGCCTCACACCTGGTCATAGCTCAGTAGCATGCTAATATATTACAATGAGCATATATTGAAGCTAAAGCTCTACTGGAAGTCAAATCTTCTGTCATCTTGGACCTAGTTGGTTCTAACCAGTTTATGTTGTATCCACAATGGCTATGTCATTTTTTAAAAATGCTCCCTTCCTTCCTGTTTCAATTTGGTATTAATTTTCATTTCCTTAATGCTACTAATTTGAAGTACTTTTCATATACTTGTTAGCCATTAGTGTGTCTTCTTTGGTGATATGTCTATTCAAGTCTTTTGTCCCTTTTTATACTGGGTTATTTGTTTTAGGATTGAGTTGTAAGGATTCTTTATATATTCTGGGTACAAGTCCTTTATCAGATATTTGATTTATAAATATTTTTCCCCAGTCTGTGGCTTATCTCATCTTGCTTTTGGTTTTAGGTTTTCCTTTGTTTTTCTTCATTAATCCACCCACCAGCTCAATCTTCAGATGATTCATAAATCAGCATTACCTCTGATCCAATGGGGAATTTTTCAAGGGAGAATTGAACTCCAGAAACTACTACCTCTGGAGCCAATCTCAGCTGAGTTATAGCCCTTCTTACAGCACAGTGGCACCCATCACAACTTGAGGCAGTGTTCTTTTCTAAATTGTTGATATTTGTACATAGCAGACAATTTAGCAGAGTATGAAATCAAACCATCAGTGGTGGATTGGCATATATTAAGAGCTGCACTAGTATATATTCTATCCCTCCCTGAGAGTAGCTCACAGATTTATCAGTAATAAAGCCAGAATTTTCTTCAGTCACTGGCTTTGAGTGCACAAGATCTAAAGCATATTTCCCAAAGATATTTCTTCCATGAATTCATATCATCTTTAGCAAAAGATATGAACCTTAGAAAAACTTAAAAATCTCCACTTTAATCAGTCAATTCAATGAACATTTATAGGGTGTTGTGCTAGGTACTAAGAGACAAACAATGAACAAAACAAGTTTCTCCCCTCAAAGAGCTTAAAGTGGATATATATACATACAAATAACTGTAATACATAGCTGTATGTATATGTGGTAGCATAGAAATATTGGAGAAGGCTGCCTATAAAAAGTGGCATTTGAGCTAATCTTCACAAATGAATTGGATATCAAAGTCAGAAATCGGGATGAGGGCATCCCAGACACAGGGACTAATATGTGCAAAAGCATAGAATCTGAGGCTCCTGAGTAATGTCAACAACAGCAAGTATTCTGGAATAGTGTAGGATGCCGCTGTGAAACAAAGCTGGAAAATCAGGTAGGGAAAGGCTGTGAAGAGTCTTAAATTCAATCCATTAGAAGTTTATTGACCACCTACTGTTCCCAACATTGCTAGGTAATCTGAGGGAATGGTTCACAAATTTTTGTGTTTGTATTATCCCACAGTTACTATTCTATCAAAAACCATATCTTCCTCTCAATTGTAATCAAATTCTAATTTTTATGAAGACATTAATGAATTCACAGGTACTATATTTGTCATTTATAATTAGTTTAAAAGGCATTAATGTGCAACGTAGTGTACCTGATAGTAAATTTGTAACTGGGTATTTTTGAAAAATTAGTCTTAAAAATTATAAGGAAAATTTTAATATTTTATGATAATTTCCCAGATTGTCTATAAAGAAGGCCCACTTTTTTAGACATTGATAAAGTCTTCTCTTCACATATTTTGCTAAAGAACACTTCAGACATGTTACTATGAGACTGATTTTAACAAAATCTATTAGATGTGTATCAACTAGTTACATACTATATTCATGGTTTTTTGTGAATCATTAGCTTTGTTTAAAAAGATGGCTTTTGTATAAGTACATTTCTGTTTTTGTGGGGGGAAAAAGGTGACTTTAAAACTGCCCCGGACAGAAAAAAATGGCTTGTTAGGAATATGTTTTGTGTTAGTGTGAGTTACTGTTACTGTATTTGTTTATTGTAAAGGTAGTTGGTTAATATTCAGTGTACTTTACAATAAAGAGTAATAAAAATTTCTAAGTCCTGAAATTCAAGAACATCTCAATGTTGATGAAAAATTAATCAATAGATCAAGAAACAAATGGATAAACACCAAGGTCCTACTGTATAGCACAGGGAACTATATTCAGTATCTTGTAATAAACCATAATGGAAAAGAATATGAAAAAGAATCTATATTCATATGTATAACTGAATCACTTTGCTATACAGCAGAAACTAACACAATGTTGTAAATTAACTATATTTCAATAAAATAAATTTAAAAAATAAAACAAAGCAAAAAGAAAAAAAAAGGAAAGAAATAGAAAATTTTGAGCCAAATTTGATGATTATAGCCCAGGAACAGCATCTCATAAAGCTCTGAGAGGACTTCCCTGGTGGCACAGTGGTTAAGAATCCATCTGCCATTGCAGGGGACGCAGGTTCGAGCCCTGGTCCAGGAAGATCCCACATGCCGCGGAGCAACTAAGCCCGTGAGCCACCACTACTGAGCCTGCGCTCTAGAGCCTGGGAGCCACAATTACTGAGCCCACGTGCCACAACTACTGAAGCCCACATGCCTAGAGCCCATTCTCTGCAACAAGAGAAGCAACCACAATGAGAAGCCCACGCACCTCAAAGAAGAGTAGCCCCCACTTGCCACAACTAGAGGAAGCCCGCATGCAGCAATGAAGACCCACACAGCCAAAAATAAAAAAAACAAATTTATAAAACCACAACAACAAAAATCTATTAAAAAAAAAGAAAAAGAAAACTCCGAGAACTGTTCTGCCCGTTAGAAATCAAGGCACAGTTATATAAGTTTGTTGCTACAGAGGGCTACACATTAAATAATGTATTATTGACAGTTTACACATTCTAGATCTAAGCATCATCATGGCCCCTTACAAGATCAAGAAAGAATGTTATCTTTTAAGGAGTTGTCTTGTTGATGCTAGGAGAATGTTGCTCTTTATGGTTGAGCAAGTATTTCTACCCATGGGGGAGGTTTGGTTGATGCCTAATGCAGATACACAATGCATAGTAGAGGGGGAGAGAGGAGGCCAAAGGGCAGGAAAAAAGTATCTACTTGAGATGTTAAAAAGCAACTAATTTTCAAATAGCCAATCTCTAATTCCATTACTCCTGGGCTCAAACATAAGCAGTTGTTGTTTTCTATATACCTGTTCCATAACCAGATTCAAGAATACTGACAATTACCTCATGTGACAAAAAGTTTAATTTTAAGAGTAGAAATTAATATAAATTTTGCTGTTATAATAATTGTAAAGCACAAAGATAAATAAAATACAGTAGCATTATTAATAAACAAGATTGATAAGAGGTGGCATAGAAGTAGAAATCCTATAGGCTGAGTGCTTGAAATTCGTAACTACTCTTATGCCAATCTTTATTTGGCCTAATATGGCAGTGAACTGAATTAATTTTGATGAGCAGAGAGGAAGGTGTTTTGATGGTTGCCACTCTCCTTTTTTTCTTCTCTTCCTTTTAAGGGAGCAAGAAACATGTAGAGCAAAACAAATCATTTCTGTCCCAGGCTCTAGCCCATTCACTGATTCTAGACTAACCAACTCTCAGGTAACAAGTATAAATGAATGACTTCACAAAGAATTACATAATACCTGAGTTGATGCAATAAGAGAAAGACGGTATGAAAAGATGGGGAGAAATATTGTCAATAGGATTTGCTATCCATAGACTGAGGGGAGAGTGAGAGAAAAATAGGAGTCACGAATGACTTAATGCTTTTGTTTAGCTTGTGCAAATGAAAGAATGAAATGGCACTTTACTGAGATCTAGGACAAGCAGGGTACAAATCAAGAGTTTGTTTCTCCAGTGTTGTTGTGATTAGTTAGGCAATCAAGTAGAGATGGAACTGAGCAGTTGGATATAGAGCCTGGAATTCAGAGAATAGGAAAGGGATATACATGACACACAGGGAGGGGATGTAGATGAGGAGGGAAACAAAAGTTCAGAGAAGTAAGCCTGAGAGTGTTCCAACATCTATCTAGCTGTCAGGAAGAAGAGGAAGAGCCAGTAAACAAGACCCTGGTGCAACCAGTGAGTTACAGAGAATCAAGAGAGAGTTGTGTTCCAGAAGCCAAGGGAAGGTCTTGTTTAAAGAAGGGATGTTCACTGTTTCAAATGCTGCTGACAGGCCAAATACAATGAGGACTGGGAACCACAGTTTTGACAATAGTTGTGTTTTTTTGGTTTTTTTTTCTGTGACCTTGGGCAAGTTAGTAGTGCACTTATGCTCTGGACCCTGTTTTAAAATGGGGATGGACATCTATTAAGGCTGTTGGGAGGAATGACTAATACATGATTGGGGTATAATAGAGGTGGGGCAGGTGCGGGGTTGTTAGCAGTGACTGGTAGCAGTCCCGCTCAGCCATTGGTCGGCCATTGGTCACAGTGGGCCCCTCCCGGAAGCAGACCACCGTTGGTGAGCAGCCATTAGGGAGCAACCCTTAGAAGTCTACCGTTAGCAGTCCCAGTCAGCCATTGGTTGGCATCGCAGTGGGCCCCTCCCACTCCCCTTCCTCTGTATAAAGGAGCCCGAATTGGGACTGAGGGAAGATTTTGTTGGGGTGGACTCTAGTCTGCCATCTTCTTGATCTGCTAGCTTTCTGATTAAAGTCATTATTCCTTGCCGCAACAGTTCGTCTCCCGATTTATTGGCCTGTCTGTCGTGCAGCGAGCAGAGTGAGCTCAGTAACAGTTTTAGAGGAATGATGGGATCCTGAACAAAATAGAAGAGAGTAAGCAGAGACAGCAGCATTGCCACTTCACTTCAAGGAGTATTGCTATAAAGGGAAGAGAAGAAAAGGGACAGGCGCTAGAAGGACATAGAAGTTCAAGCAGAGGAGGATTTATCATGAAGCTAATAAAGCTTACATTTCAGGGCTTCTCATCTGCACCGGCTTCTTCTATGGCCCTAGGAAGGGCCCTAACAATGTATTTCTGTGAAAATATGTTTTTGTAAAATTTCCCAAGATAAAATATTTTAATGATAATGAACCAGTGTCTCCTTCCATTCTAGCTTCCCTCCATCAAGTGTTCTCTACTTTTGTCTGGCTGCAGACACTGCTGGTATTTGAGTAAAGGAGAGTTAAGTTAGGAATACAGGTAATTTGGGTTCATGTTTTAACTCTGCACAACAAAAGTGTTTTCAAGTATAACAAAAACAATGATTGCATTGAATTGAGAATTACATTTCTTCTTCTCTACCACTTAAATCCTGAAGAACTTGAGTGAGAAAAAATAAAACTACCTGTCCAACCCTAATGTACTGTGAAAATAGAAGTACCAAGAATTGCAGATTTCTGGTCACAAAGTTATAAACCAATGCAGTTATTCTGGGCTCTAGATGCGTTAATTTTCATTTTTTGAAGAAATGTGTAATCATGTGAAGCAAAATAAATTTGAGAAAGAATGTAAGGATTTAAAACAAGAAACGCTGTGAGATAATAATGAGACAGGCTGGGACCTGGAACCTGAGACCCTTTCCTCAGTCCTTGCACCTGGACAAATGTCTCCTTGAGCAACAGAATACAAAGAAACTATAAAGAACTAAAGATATCCACACACATGCACAGTCGGGACAGTTACGAACAATAGGATACAAAAGGCCAAAACCCAGCTGCCACTTCTGAGGTGCCAGGAGCAAAAGCAGGGTACTGCCATGATCCCGGCACACGGCACCGCCAAGGGGGTGGGCAGACCACCTAAGCCACGCCTCAGGCCCCACCCACAGATCAGCCTCTACCCTCACCCCATTTAAGGAACCAGCTGACCCCGCCTCAGGGACTGAGCAAGTGAACCTGTTGCTTGTTTTCACTCCCTCGTGCTGCAGCAGTAGTCCTTATAAAGTCTTGCGTGAGTTCCTTGTCTGGTCTCGTATCAATTTCTAGTGATTAAAGAGTCCAAGAAACCAGGTCAGTAACAGTAAGGAAGGTGACTCAGCAAAATATGCATCCTTTTACAGTAAATGCCTACTCGGGGAACCAAACCTCTTCGTTAAATACAGTAAAATAGAAAAGAAGAAACTATCAAGAAGTTATATTTCCATTAGAATTTTTAAGACTTTCTTAAAATAACTAGACAGCCACAATTTCGTTAATGTTAATTTGAACCACTCAGTGGCAAACCAGTATCTCTGTAAAATATAGTATTGTGTGAACACTACAATTTGACTACCACTTTGTTGCAGGAAAATGGGGGGCTCAAGAAGATGGTCATGTCCCAGGTTTCAGGCGAGTGAGTCCATGGGGCAGGCCACCAAGTGAGGGTCCTTGGCCTCCTTTAGGAAAGAATCCAAGAGCAAGCCACGGTAAAGTGAAAGCAAATTTAGAGAGATACACATTCCACAGGGAGGATGCAGTCGTCTCAGAAGTCGAGAGCAGCCCTGGGCTGAGGGTGAGGTTAGTTTTATGGGCTGAGTAATTCCATACACGAATGAGTAGGAGGAATATTCTAACTATTTTGAAGAAGGGGCAGGGATTTCCAGGACTTGGGCCGCCACCCACTTTTTGGCCTTTCATGGTCTGCCTCAGAACTGTCTTGGTGCCTGTGGGTGTGTTATTTAGCATGCTAATGTATTACAGTGAGCTTCAAGGTATACTAGAATTTGAATCTTCCACCATCTTGGGCCTCATTGGTTCTAACTAGTTTATATAGTATCCTCAACAGCTGTGTCATTCTTTTAAAGGTTGTGCCCTGCCCCCTTTCCTCCTGTCTCAACTTGATGCACATTAAGTAGTAGTAAGTGTGAAACTTTATTTCCAGAAATATTGAAATAAATTTTCCTAAACTGCTGGATTTGTATACAACACTTTCCTAGTGTAATACACAAATACATGGTCGCTCAGCCTCTCCTAGAAGAACGTGAGGGACACAGAACAGCCACTTTCACAGGGGGCCTATATTTTTGTTGCTTACTTACTCTGCTTCACATTATAGCAAGGAGCTCCAAGACTACAAACATGGAGCAGAGTCTGTAACCTTAGAGAGGTTGCTCCCAAACTCACTCTCCTTTTCATTGTTACTCTTCTCCCTCCTTTCCTCCCAGTTCTAATCTTTTGTTTTGTACAGGCATTTGGGGGGGGGGGGCGGGGCGGGGAGTGAATACTAACATAAATATTTAAAAGAGCATAAAGTGAGTGTCCCTTCCTACAAGTGGGCATCTTCGAGGAAATGCATTCCTGAAATCTTGATCACTACAATAGGAGCAAGAGAATAAGACATCTGCATAGCTAGGTGAATTAATTTTGAAATTACCTTCACCTTGCAGTGGTGGGCTTCTTAAAGTGCACCAGACTCCTCCATCTGTATGACACATGTGGGTTCTCGATAACCTTACTCAAGTTGTTGCTTTTGGCTCCTCTTCCTTCCTTAGGACCCAATAGATGCATTCTTGAAACTGTTGCAAACCCACAGCTGATGTTTTCCATTTTAAGAATGTCTTTTCATTGTTTTCATTACAAAACAGCCTTTTTTTTTTTTTGCGGTAGTCAGACAAAAGCATAACTTCTTTTAGATGTATTTTTTCACTTCATAATGTTTTTCATCAGGAAAAAAATGAAATCTATATTTCAATACTATCGGAGTCCAAACTAGACAACCAGGAGGTATGGATATTTTGTCTCCTTACCCTACAGGATGAAAATACCCTCACTCATTTGCCCACTTTAAGTAATGTGAAGTTTCTATGATTGTAGGTAATTCCACACAAAATTATTTGCCAACTCTAAAAAAAAATTACAAAGAGATAAAATATTTTCGTATTTTTGTATGTGTTCAGATACTTTGCAGAATTGCTGCATTAATTGTGGTTTATATTTGGGGGTTAACCAGACATTAGGGAGAAATTAAAAGCTTACAATAAAAGAAGGCAACTATTAGATTTCTCCTACTCAGGAGAAAATGTTTCCTTCAGGGTCTCAACTATAATTGATTTGAATTCTGGCAAGTGATGCAGAAGGATGATAGAAATACTGATCAAAATTCACAGGAAGTTGGCAATGATTCTCTCTCTGAAAAAATATTATATTTGATACACACGAAAGGCTATATATACAATATGTATGTATATTACAGTGTAATAAAAGTCACTTACCAAAATAAGAACATTACAAATATTCATGATCTACCTACACCATCTCCCTATCTTACCAAAAAAGGTAACCACTATCACAAATTTTTAGTGCTTCGTTATGTTCTTTTAAAAAAATTTGTTTACCACTTATGTATGTTGTTCTTAACCAAAACATTGTTTCATTTACTTGCTTTTGAGCTTCATTTTTTAAATGGTATAATGCAGCATGGACATGCCAGCTATTTGGTTTTTTTCTCACTGAACAGTATAATTATTTTCTAAAATTTATAAATGTTTTGCACATTATTATGTTTGTATTTTTGCCACTGTATAGCATTGCATTAGTACAATATATCAGAAGTTTTCTATTCATTCTCCTGTTAATGGCATTTGGGTTATTTCATGTTTTTCTTTTTATGTTTTGTGTTTAAATTGTCATTTAACAATTTAATAATTCTTCATTTTTCTTTCATAGTTGTGATTTTATTCAATCATGTTCAGATATTATGAATAATCTGTAAACAAATCTTTAAATTTAAGTACCAAAAATCTAAAAAGTCATGTAGGCCAAGATTAGGGAGCAGTTTTCTTTAGAAGCAATTCTCTCTCTCCCTCACTATATCTATAAAATGGCTTGGAGACAGACATTAAATAGTTTGAAATATTTCAGGCATATTAAATGAATAACTGTGACTCCAAATTGCCTTTTAGTTATACTTCAAGGTATAGGATGTGAAAACTGCCCTCCTTATCAAGACAGTCAAAACCTCTCAAATAAATATCCCCACATGTTTTGGTTGTACAAAAAAAAAAGAATAGCCAGCATGTGAATTCTTCTTTTAAAAAAAGTATGTACACACACACACAATTGGATGTGGTGGTATTCATTCCTTCCAAACATGTGATTTTAGAGCTATTTTTTAAAAACTTGCATTTACAAAGTAGGTGATAAAAATATTTTTCTGGATTGTAAAAAGGACACAGAAACCACCAAGACTTGGTAAATGATATTAATCAGACTGACGTCTCTCTCTCCTGCTAACTCTCCTCATTTCTTTCTTCAACGTCTGCAGGTTATTTGTCTTTAGTTTCCTGGATAGACATTTCAGCCTGTTTCCCTTTTCCTCTCTTTTTTCATTTGTAATTTTTTGGCAGATGATTTATTCTTTCTCACTGCCCTTTTGAGTTTGGTTTCAATGTCTGCAAGAATTAGTTTAGCTGAAAATCTTGCCAGTCTCCTCTAGAGCTCTTCTTTTACTGTCCCTTCAGCTAAATTGATCTTCACCTTGAGCTACTTTGGCAGTGGTTTGTGGTGGGGAGGGCAGGTGTCTGGGTGCCTATGGCCACAGCACTGTGGGAAACTTTACAAAGCCAGCTTGCATGGTTGTTGCTGCTAAAATCATTCCCGTTTTGTTTGCTTTTACTTTATTTTATTTTATTCTCTCAACTGTTTAGTAACTTATACACTCTAATTTTATTCTTTGCTATTCTTTAAACCTTACTGTGATACCTAATTTAACACAATCTCATCTACTCTGTATCTTACTATTCCTCATGAATAACATAAGGAATTTAGAATACTTCATTTCTAAATATCTCTCATAAGAGCTGTCAGCTGTGTTCTTTTACAGATGCTATGTCTTTTCTCTCTGGCTGCTTTTACAATCTTCTCTTTTTCCTAAGTTAACTGCAATTTTACTACTATGTGTCTGTAAAAGTCTCAGTCATATTGTAGCATATTGCCTCACCTCCATTCTATCTGCTCATTCTTTCTGAGGCTGTGATGTAAGATCTTCTTATTTCCCCCAACATATCTTAACTTCTTTTTACATCTTTAAAGGGCTGTCTCTTTACTGCATACTAGATAATTTTTTAAGTTTTATTTTCCACTTCACTAATTCCCTCTTCAGCTGTGTTTAATATGCTATTTAACCTAGTTATTGAGTTTTTAAAGTGTTTTTAGTGTGAAATTTACTGAACATACAGAAAAGAACATAAAACATAAATGTATAATATAATGAAAAATTATATCGCAAGCACACATGTATCATCTTCCAAGCCAAGAAATGGCTGTGTGCCCCTTAATCATACCTCTTTGCACTCCTCAGCAGTAAATACTTGCTAGACTTTTGTAGCAATCATTTCTTTGTTTTATACTTTTTTAAATCACTTTATGTATATAGATTTAATCAGTATAGTTTGCTTTTGAAAACTGCAATTGTATTGCTATATTCTTTTGTGTCTTACTTCTTTTGCTCAAAATTATGTTTATAAAATTCATAGAGGATTTCCCTGGCGGTCCAGTGCTTAATACTCCACGCTTCCCATGCAAGGGGCGTGGGTTCGATCCCTGCTCAAGGAACTAAGATCCCACATGCCACGTGGTGTGGCTATAAATAAATAAATATTCATTGAAATTATTTCTTGTAGCTCTGTTTTATTCATTTTCATTCCTGTGCAGTCACATTTCTATAGGAATGGAATTGCTGGGTCATAGAGGATGCAAAATCTTTGATTTTAAAGGGCCATGCCAGAATGCTATTCAAAGGGGTTGTACCAACTTACGTTGCACCAGCAATTTATGAGACATTATTCATTGAATTTTTTTTTATAAATTTATTTTATTTATTTATTTTTGGCTGCATTGGGCCTTTGTTGATGCACATGGGCTTTCTCTAGTTGTGGCAAGTGGGGGCTACTCTTCGTTGCAGTGCGCGGGCTTCTCGTTGCAGTGGCTTCTCTTGTTGTGGAGCACAGGCTCTAGGTGCACGGGCTTCAGTAGTTGTGGCATGCAGGCTCAGTAGTTGTTGCACACGGGCTTAGTTGCTCCGTGGCATGTGGGATCTTCCTGGACCAGGGCTCGAACCTGTGTCGCCTGCATTGGCAGGCAGATTCTTAACCACTGAGCCACCAGGGGAGCCCTATCCATTGAATTTTAATTTCAGCATTTCTATTTTTAATTTCTAAAATATATCTTTAGGTTCTTTTTGAAGTCACTCTTTTCATTTTTGTTAGTCTCTTATTACTTGTTCAATTTTGTGATTTCATCTTTTATATTTAAAATTTTATAGATATTCATTTTATACTCTGTATATGATCATTCCAAAACCTAAATCATTAGGACTCTTATCTGTTGTTTTTTCTGCCAGCTCTTATTTGTGGTTGCTTATGTCTCTGGTGATTTTTAAAATAATGTATTTAATTTTTAATAACTTAATTTCTAAAATAAATATTTTATATATTTATTTGATCTGAGCATGATCTGCCACTAAGTGTCTTATTAACTACTTATGCTCTATTGTGGTTTCCTGGGGGGTGTGAGAGGATAAAAATCATGCATATGGGATTAGAGTTGACAGATATTAAGAGTAACCATTATTCCTTAAGCTTTTTTACATTTCCCAAATTTCCTACCATAAATACATAATACATAATACTCTGAAAACCGGGAAATAATGTTAATATAACCATGGAACCAGAATACTTGCCAACCACAAATAAACTCAGCTAGTAAAATTTTATCATACATTATGAGGTAGGATTTTAGGTCACTTCTTAGGAGGCTATTTATTGAAGATTAAGGTATCTTCTCTATGACTTTCTATTCCATAACTCTGTCAGTGCAGGGGCTTAAAAGGGAATGCTATTCTCTAGAGATTATTTTTAAATATTGTTTTTAAAATTCTAATATCAGCCAGGGATTTCTACCCATTTGGGACCACATTAGCTCCCACCTAGATCCCTGACTTAATGCTGGAGTCCTTTCTACTAGACATAGCAGGTCTTTTTTTATTAAAATGGATATGGAGGAATGGCTTTGAGTAAGTATGAAATGGTTTATACCTAAGGAAAGGAGACGAAAATGCAAAGAAAAAGTCAGGGTAGGGAGGAGAGAATCAAAAAACTATAATTGTTCATGGGATTTAATTATAATAGTTGGAGATAAAAACAGATCTTTAAGCCAACTTGGATACTCTCTCACTACGGATACATTCTCTGGCCTACTGCCTCTTAATCAGTCAAACACAAGACACAGGCAGGAATTTCTAGATAGCCTTTTCTGTCCAAGTGTTCAATCTTTAAGTACTGATCTAGAGTTCAAGGTCGACTTCTGGCAACACTCCCAGAATATGGCAGGTGGGTCCTCCAGGATTTTTGGCATCCTGCAAAGAACGATGGTCAACTCTTGCAGTTTGAAAAATTAGAAAGAAGGGGTGGTGGCTTCCCAGCTTGGCTGGGAAGTTCTGATTCATCCACCGTATTCACTAGACATTGCACCTTTGGATTTCCATTTATTTCAGTCTTCACAAAATTCTCTTAATGGAAATTTCCATTCCCTGTTAGACTGTAAAAGGTACCTGGAACAGTTCTTTGCTCAAAAAAAGTTTTGGGAAGATGAAAGTATGAAGTTGCCTGAAAAATGGCAGAAGGTAGTGGAACAAAAGGGTGAATATGATGTTCAATAAAGTTCTTGGTGAAAATGTCTTTTATTTTTACTTAAAAACCAAAGGCACTTTTTGGCCAACCCAATAAATGGTGAGGGGGAAGGGAACTGATTTCTCAGTCCCTTATTGTGTCTGATGTGCTAGGTGCTTTCACATATGTTCTTTCATTTCTTCACACAATCTTGTGAGGTAAGTATCATCCCCACTTGCCAATGAGGAAACTGAAGCTCAAGAGTGACTTCCCTAATGCATCAGAGCTTTGAGTGGCAAACCCAGTATTTTGAACTCTCTTCTATCAGCATTACTTAATGAAAAAAGTAGAGAAATTAGTCCTACTACAAGATGCTTTTTCCAGAATCAACGGAGATGATGTTCACAAATACCTTTTCCAAACTAAAACATGTTAAACAAGTAAGGTACTAAGTATGAGGATGCCATAATAAGTAAAACAAATAGATATCCAGTTTCTATCATTTGAGCATAATGCCTTGAATAAAGCATCCAGTGGACTAGGGATCATTGATAGGCATTTAAATCTTAATGTTTTACGTTGATGTACCTTTTTCAAAATAGTGAGCATTTAGCTGTTGTATTGGCAGGTGGCTATGTTGAGTCCATATCATTTGTATAATTCAATATTCATAGCACACAAACACATCACAGGGTGTGTTTTGTAACAAAAGACAAAAATAAGGCATGGTCCCTGCTTACAGCAGGCTTACAGTCTGAAAGGCCTTAAGATACAGGGGATATAACTATAGGGAGAGAAAACTTTATCTTTAAAAAACGTTTTTGCATGAAAAATTTCCAAGTCTTTGGTGATAATCAATGAAATGCCTTAATGAAGCAGGTTTTGGAATGGGAATTAAAGAGAAGGTACCCATTTGGATACTGTGAGAGAAGACTGATTTGGTTTCTAGGGTATAATGAACAAGTGATTCTCAACTAATGGCAAGAAGATGCTTCCCTGGGTATCAGAATATTTGGGGTTGGAACAAAAAGGCTATGATTTTTCAAAACAAGATGGTACCTTATGCCTTTGATTCAATTTCATTTTGTTTACTTTAAAAATCCAGTTAACACTGAAGGGAATGTAGGTCTTTTGGTTTCTAAATGGGAGAATGCTTTAAAAAAGTAAGAGGTACCAAGATGAAGACCAAGAAAAATAAACAGTACAATGTGGTGTTAGAAGAAAATTGGAAAAACAGAAATGAAAGGGAAGAGTCAAAAGTAAAGATCACAAAGCAATGGAAGAATTAACAGGATGACTCTGGGTTAGTTAGTAAAGTCAGGTGAGGGGAAGGCTTACTCTGAAATTTGTCCTAGTCGAAACAACTAAAAGATTTAAAGAAGTAATCCAAAGCTCCTAATACAGCAAAAGATAAATTAAAAACAATTCTGATTAAAAAGGAAAAATATACTGTAAAATATTTATTTAATAAATAAGTTTATAATCTATACAGAATTGAATAAAAAGTACAACAAATTATTTTCACTTCTTTACAAAACTGCATACAGTACAACTTGCAAATTGGGTTCAGCATTCTACAAATAGGGCCACACACCAAGATGTAAACTTATTATTGTCTTAAATAAGTAAAGGCTCTAACTGTGTACCACAAACTTTGAATTAAATTCCAGGGAAATACTGCTTTAGTATTGATTGTACCACAGTCTATTTTATTTAAAAAATTAAATAAAATTCCTCAAATACCACTTTTCTACTTGTTTCTGAGTAAACAATTCCCTATGTAGCAAAATAAAACACAACAAAGACAAAATATAAAATTAGAGGCTGCTATTTACAATATCACTTCCTCTTCCCTTACTTAGCTAGTGTTCTTTTCCTTTCCCTTATTCAGAAAGGAAGGTGAGTGGAAACTGACTTATTCTTATCATTCATTTGCTTCTAGAATTCCTGCTTACATAAATGAATATGTCAGTTTTGGAATCCTGACACTATTATTCAGTGTTTACCTATGTCGTTCTAAAAAAGTTAACCTAGTTTTTTTTTTTTTTTTTTTTTTTTTAAGATTAGGCAACAAAATTGGCTTCAAGATAGTTACGTCTCAGGCTAGTAGCCACTTGGTAGACTAACTTCCCAATTAAATGTGCACAGAATAACATTTTTTTCAAGTAACCTGGAAATGGAATCAATAGCAATTCTTATTTTAAGCAAATATTCAAGATGATCCACCTTTAGAAACAAAGGCAGATTTAATGTACAAAATACAGGAACTAAGTCTATCCTAGTTCCTGTCCCACCAAAATAATTAATAAGAGTCTCAGTTTGTGAAAAAGACCTTGGAATGATCCAACTCTTAACGACATCTTTATCTTGAATAAGAAGGATAAATAATATAAAAGCTATAAATGGAGATGAAGTTATTTTAAAAAAGACTTTTCCATTTTATTTTGGAGATAAAAGTGCAAATACAAAATGGGTTAGTTGTATCTTTAGCCCATTTAGTAAGTTTTCATCATAGAATTAATAGTCCTTCATACTGAAGAATAAAAGACAAGCAAACCTGCCTTAAGTTTTCTGATTAGGTCACTTAGATTTTTAGCAGGCCTCAAAACTTGCCTTACTATTTAACTAAATTAGCTTCTCTAGGAAGCATATGAATAATGTAAAAATGAAAAATCCACACAAATACATAATTGTCAAGATGGGAATTGAGAATATTTACACAATGAATTTTTTAAAATAAATTATTAACGACACATATTCCTTATAAAACACCAAACCAGACCACATATTGTCAGTGATAGGAACAACTTTCATCTGCAGAAACACAAATGCACATGAATAACACAGAAATAAGAATTAAGTTGAACAGAGGCAGGTGCTATTAGAACATATTTCTGTTCTGACCTGTAACACCTGTGGCCCCTGTGAAGCCCTGGTCCCACCAGGCCAAGCATCTGGCTAATCTGATACAGAAGTACCTGACCTATGAAACACCAGACTCACTTGCTAGCAAGTATACACCACCATGTGCTGCTTGATTGCTCTTGATTACTTGGTTTTCAAAAGGAAGCTCACTTTCAAATCAGAAAAAAGTCATCCTTATATTGGCTCTCGTAAATAATCCATGAAGTACACTTCACTTCTGAACAGTATTCTATTACTCTAGGAGGACAAGGTATAGTCAACTGGCTGCTTTGAAGCCATGAAATGCACACTCATAAATATGTGTCTACACTTTAAAAAATTAAATACATCCAGGCACAGCTGCTGTGCAGAGTTCTTGTGATAAGAAGCTCATTAGCAGTGTGTTATGAAGTGGTCACTTGAGAACTTGATTCTGGATCTTGGGGCTTTCTGTATTTCTTCAAAATATTGACTGCACCATTAGTCAGGAAAACCACAGCAATGAGTGCAAAATAACCAGCGTAGATGAAGAACTAAAGAGGGGGAAAGAATAATTTATAGAATTATCAATTAGAAGGTAAGCTCTTTTATTACATATATGTGAACAGACTCCATAATTAAAGGTATATTCAGTTTCTCTATAACACTTCAAAAAACATTGTGTGCTTAAACAATGTGCCAGGCACTGAGGATACAAAGAGGCAGCACAGCATGGTGATACTGAAGGCTGATTCTTGGGTGCAAATCCCGACTTCCCCCTTACTAGCTGTATGACCTGGATTGAGAGACTCAGTCTCTGAGCCTCAACTTCATTTGCAAAACATTTTGTAATTCATAATATTTCCTAATTGCAGAGTTGTTGGGAAAGGATGAGATTATGTATGCAAATGTTTATTAGCACAATGCTAATGCTGTTAATACTATCGTTTTTATTTTTGTTGCTGTTATAATTGAATCTTGCTGTTATAATTGAATCAAGCTGATATGATTAACAGGCCAAATTCTGAATATCAAGACCTCTACTCTTGCCCAGAAGAGGGCAGTAGAAGGTCAACTATCAATATATTCCATTATAAGATTACTTTTTATAAGAATCTTCTCTAAGCCAATTTTTTTTTTAATTTTATTTATTTTTTGACTGTGTTGGATCTTCGTTGCTGCATGCAGGCTTTCTCTAATTGCGGCAAGTGGGGGCTACTTTTCATTGCGGTGTGCGGGCTTCTCATTGCGGTGGCTTCTCTTGTTGTGGAGCACGGGCTCTAGGCACATGGGCTTCAGTAGATGTGGCACGCGGGCTCAGTAGTTGTAGCTCACGGGCTCTAGGGCACAGGCTCAGTATTTGTGGCGCATGGGCTTAGCTGCTCTGCGGCATGTGGGATCTTCCTGGACCAGGAATTGAATCCGTGTCCCCTGCATTGGCAGGCGGATTCTTAACTGCTGAGACACCAGGGAAGTCCCTCCGAGCCAATATTTTAATGTAACTATGTTGTTTATCAACATCATCATCATTTTTGTTCTTAAAATAACTTACTAACTACTGATAAGCTAACACTCTGAGCCAGGTCCTTTAAAATTCTGTTTCATTTTCCTATGGGAAACTCGTTAATTAATCATGGCAGTTACAAGTTTCAGCACAGCCCACAAAATTCTATTATTCCATACGTTTAAACCTACCACTTCTATAGCAAGATGACAAGCACCTAGTTACTCTTCTACCCTCCACCCCAAATGAAAGTACCTAGCCCTTGAGAGGTCTTCTCAAGGTTTTTATGGCAGGTAGTAACTGGGAAACACTTAAGTAATTCTTACTTAAAAGAAAGTAATAAGTTCCCATTCCTCTGCTCTGTCCACCCCCTCCCCCATCCTTTTGTGAGGCAGCATGATGCAGTGGGAGATGCCTAAGCTTTGGAGTCAGATGCTGGTTTGAATCCTGGTTCTGCCATACTATTATTGACTGTGACCTTAAACAACACAACATCTCTCAGACTCATTTTCTTGATGTCTAATCCTGATAACAACACTGCACAATTCTATATAAAGTACCCGGCACATAGAAAGCACTCAATGCACATTACCTATTTCTCTTTTAGACCTCCTCAGTAAAAACAAAGTTACTTACTGCTAACATGTTAGGTCTTTGTATTCTAAGAAAACTAATATGTAAGGAAGGAAGGAATAATGGAGATGGAATCATTTGGGCTGAGATGAGGTAGGGTAGGCACTTTTTTATTCAATTACCCATTTTGCTGAAGTACAGAACAAGCCCTACCTACAACTCACAATCAAGAAGGCATATACAACTATACAATTCCTGAGTGAATAAAATTATTCACACTGTCTCTGAGTGTTTGTGCAGGTGTTTTCTCAATAGGTCATATGTTAAGAATCATAATGCTATTCAGCAACAGGAAGCCATTACCTTGGTATTTGGGTGAGGGGTGTTTTAAATAAAGAAGCAGGAGACTTAGAGAGCTTTGAGGTGAAGCATGGCATCTCAAACATGAGATGTAGTATTCCAGGCACAGAATTTAAAATGGAGGGAAATAATGGATGAGGAAGCAGAAGGGCTTGGCCTGGAAGGAACCAACATTACCTCTCAGCTCCACCAGGCTGGTTAATTGCACACAGAAATGTTCTAGGGCCTCATCAAAAAGATGATATTGTTTGAATTTGTTTCCATGAAGCATGCTCCACTTGTGTTACCCTGATCAACTCATAACATCTTCAGTACCGAAACAGAGATCTTACCTGAGGGGTAATTTCCAAGCCAAGGCCACTGGCATCTACCACAATTAGAGTAAGCAGAGTCTGCAGTGCCAGAGCGATGAAGGTATTTACACCAAACACTAGGGCGTAGCGCTCCATGCTGAGGTTTGCAGCAATCTGAAAACTTAAAAAATAAAAAGAATGCATAGACAAGAATTACTTCCAGGATGGTGTGAAGAGTAGCCCATACTTTCTACTGTCAATTCCCTTCCCAACCAAGTGAAGAATATTTTGTTGCTAAATGATGCAAACCCCATGCAAACATCTGAAAACAGCAGGAACATTTAAACAAGGAAATAAAGAACCTTGCCTAAATGCTTCCTCAGGAGAAAAACTGGCAATACACATATAATGCTTCCTCCCATTTGCCTCTTTTAACCAGAAAATTTAATTTGTAAAGAAACCAAAAAGCTAATCCTGTCAGCTCTTCCTAATGGTTCTTTGAATCAAAATACATACGTTGCTATAGTGATGAGTAACATGTAGATGATTCTGAAGACAACGTAGGATGCGTAGCACACCCAAATGTTACCCACGGTGTCCATGATGTACACTGCAGCAGCAATCAGGAGAGAAAACAGAGACAATGTCAATTCTCCCCAAGTGGACCAGGATAATTTTATGTAACCAACTGCAAACACAGCAACAGCACCTACAAAACAAAAAGAGAAAATTTGTCATTTTGCTACACAAATACCATTTCAATAAATTAAAAATTCATCTTAGATTATTACATTTTAAGATCTTTTAACTTTTAAACAGGGTAACTTAAGATTATGGAGGGCCTTGAAAGACAGGCAGAGAATCTTGGACTTGATGGAATAAATAGTATGGAGCCATGGAGAGATGATGAGAGACTGAACTAGGGCAGCTGGTAATGAGAAGGAAAAGGAGGATACAGAGCCAGGGATGCTGCTAAGGAAAAACTACTGAGGCGGACACAGAGGCGAGAATCAAAAAGAACCACTGCTTGTAGCTTGGCAACATGGCAGGATGGCTCATCTCTCTTCCCAACTGAGGGGCAGTTTATTATGTGGTAAAATGATGATGATTATGATAACGATAGCTAAAATGTATGGAGTGCTTTCTAAGTGCCAGTCACAGTTTTAAGTGTTTACAGAAATCATATAAAGTTTTCCAAAACCTTCTGAGGTGGGTCGACAAATTAGAAAGGGACAACAGAATAAAATGGCCAAAGACACAGGCTCTGAGTTCAAACCGCGACTTTACCACTTACCATCTATATCATCTTGGCCAAGTGATTAACCTATCTGTCCACAGCTTCCTTAACTGTAAGCTGGGGATAATAATTACACCTATCTTAGGAATTCTGTGAGGACTGAGTGAACATACATAAAGTCTTTAGAGCAGCGCTTGGCACATATAAACAATATATTTGCTACTGCTGTTATAAAGTATTGTATAGGTTACTCCAAGTTTTTCAACAAGTGGCAGAAGAACCCAGTAAATCAGAGATAATGGAAACCTAGATAACAAGACAATTTAGAGGACTATTATATTAGGTTTCCCAAAGGTTAAAAGAATTTAAGTTTGTTAGTCATAGCCCTCCACCTCATGTGCAATTCTAAATTGTCCTCCTAAATTATAAAATCAGAGCTCAAAATAAGTAATCCATTCTCTGGGGTTACTTCAAACTTGGGAGGGGAGAGAAAATCTGATTATGGTTGACTTCACTACCAGAGGAATCTCCCCCTCCCAAGCTGCCCTACCACCCTGCACTGCTTACCCAGTAAGGTTGAAACGGCCTCCACGCCACCGTTATAGATGGCAGCATGACGAGAAGGCATCACCTGCTCCCACAGGCCCTGTGCATAGTTCACGACTTGAAAATAGCCGCAGGTGGAGAGGGCCCACCACACGGACCAGCAGAGCAGAGGGCGAGAAGAGTAGCACACCAGGAAATCATTCCACAGGACCTTCAGCACAAGGAGACGGTCTGGCTTGGATTCCTACACAGAAAAAGGGAAGAAGCCAACTGTACAGAAAGCAATTGTATAGACTCAATTTTCTATTCAACAGACTTTTTTCTTGTTCCTTGTGAAAACCAATTGCTTATTTCATATACGTGTGTGTGTGTGTGTGTATGTATAAACTTCTTAGCAATTACATTTATCCCCCTGGGGAAAAAAACACATTCTTATATAATTTTTGCTTTGAATGCTCTATAAACATTAGTACATCCAGCAAATGATATACTGTTTACAAAATGAAGGTAGAAAGATGGTCAGAAATCGCGTACTTTAGCCAAAGGGAGATGACATTGCATATCTCCCCATACAGTGGCAAGCAACATTAAGAATAAGCAATAATTTGGGCTTCCCTGGTGGCGCAGTGGTTAAGAATCCACGTGCCAATGCAGGGGACACGGGTTCAAGCCCTGTTCCGGGAAGATCCCACATGCTGCAGAGCAACTAAGCCTGTGCGCCACAACTACTGAGGCTGCACTCTACAGCCCGTGAGCCACAACTAGTGAAGCCCACGCGCCTAGAGCCCGTGCTCCGCAACAAGAGAAGCCACCGCAATGAGAAGCCCGCGCACCGCAACGCAGTGTAGCTCCCGCTCACCGCAACTAGAGAAAGCCCACAAGCCCAACGCAACCAAAAAAAAAAAGCGCAATAATTAGCAACCCTAGTAAATCACTGTTCAGGTAGAATCCATGAATGAGAACCTATCAGATTCACTGAAAGATAATAGTTAAGACAGAAATCTTAGAAAGAAATAAATCAAAATATTAGCAGCAGTTCTCTCTGGCTGATGGGGTAATCAGTGATTTTAATTTTCTTCCTTACACTTTTTCTGTTACCCAGTATTTATGGGAAATATTACTATTACAGTGAAGTAATAAAGCTACTATGCATGTAACTGAGTGAATCAAAACATTACTATGTACCATCATCCCTGGACTATGCCAAGAAGTCAATATGAGATTCCAGACATCCTGTGAAATAGCTATCAAAGGTTGCCATAATTCCGGAGCCTCGCTCAGAACATAGGAACTTTTACTTTTGCAACTAACATGGGAAGACAAAATGAGAGAATCCAAAGGGACCAAGAGGAAGCTAACTGTGAATTAGCATATAAGAGCCAGGATGTGTGACAGGAGCCATGTTACACATTATTAACACCAATGGCAGCAGCATGATTCAACCCGCTTGCTGGCTGGAACCCATATCTTGCACATGAGAACCTACAGATGTAAAATGACTACTCCCACCTGCTGTCAGCCCTTTCTCCTTTATTTTTAAAAACTGAGGTATAATTGACCTTTAACTTTATACTAGTTTTAGGTATATAACAATGATTTTATATTTGTATACAATGTGAAATGATCACCACAATAAGCCTAGTCAATATCTGTCACCATACAGTTATAATTTTTTTCCTGTGATGAGAAGTTTTAAGATCTACTCTCCTAGCAACTTTCAAATATGCAATATGGTATTACTAATTATAGTCACCATGCTGTACATTACATCCCCAAGACTTATTTACAACTGGGAGTTTTACCTTTTGACTCCCCTTTACCCATTTTGCTACCCCCTACCCCCTTCCTCTGGCAACTACCAGTCTGTTCTCTGTATCTATGAGCTTGGGGTTTTTGTTTTGTTTTTAGTTTCCACATATAAATGAGATCATGCAATATTTGTCTTTCTCTGTCTGACTTACTTCACTTAGTATAATGCCCTCTAAGTCCATCCACATTGTTGCAAATGGCAAGACTTCATTCGCTTTTTAATGGGTGAATAAATAGTGTTCCAGTGTGTATATAAATTTGTCCGTATACCACATTTTCTTTATTCATTCATCCACTGATGGACCCTTAGGTTGTTTCCATATCTTGGCTATTGTAAATAATGCTGCAGTGAATTGGTGGGTGCCTGTATCTTTTTGAGTTAGTGTTTCCATTTTCTTTGGATATATACCTAGAAGTAGAATCCTTGAATCATGTGGTAGTCTGATTTTTTTTAATTTATTTATTTAATTTATTTAGTTTTGGCTGCGTCGGGTCTTCGTTGCTGCATGAGGGCTTTACCTAGTTGCGGCGAGTGGAGATTACTCTTCGTTGTGGTGCACAGGCTTCTCATTGTGGTGGCTTCTCTTGTTGCGGAGCATGGGCTCTAGGTGCACAGGCTTCGTTAGTTGTGGCGTGTGGGCTCAGTAGTTGTGGCGCATGGGCTTAGTTGCTCCGTGGCATGAGGGATCTTCCTGGACCAGGGATCAAACCCATGTTCCCTGTACTGGCAGGCCGATTCTTAACCACTGCGCCACCAGGGAAGTCCCTGATTTTTAATTTTTTGAGGAACCTCCACACCGTTTTCCAGTGACTGCAACAATTTACATTCCCACCAATAGTGCACGAGGGTTCACTTTTCTCCACATCCTCACCAACACTTATTTCTTATCTTTTTGATAACAGTCATTCTAACAGGTGTGAGGTGATATCTCATTCTGGTTTTGAGTTGCATTCCCCTGATGATTAGTGACATTGAGCATCTTTACATGTACCTGTTGGCCATCTGAATGTCTTCTTGGGAAAAATGTCTATTCAGATCTTCTGCTCATTTTTAAATTGGATTCTTTTTTTGCTATTGAGTTGTATGAGTTCATTTTATAATTTGGATATTAACCCCTTATCAGACATATGATTTGCAGATATTTTCTCCCATTCAGTAGGTTGCCTTTTCATTTTGTTGATGTTTTTCTTTGTTGTATAGAAGCTTTTTAGTTTGACGTTGTCCCACTTATTTTTGCTCTTGGTGTCAAATTAAAAAACACATTGCCAAGACAGATGTCAAGGAGCTTACCACGTATGTCTTCTTCTAAGGCGTTTTATGATTTCAGGTCTTACATTCAAGTCTTTAATCCATTTTACGTTAATTTCTGTGCAGCCCCTTCGTTAAATAGAACCTTTTAATAGGTATAGTTAGGTGTTTATAATACCAAGTTAAATGCTACTCTTTTCTTAGCTCAGTTATATGCAGAGGGAGATGTGTCTATTATCAAGCCAATAGCTAGGATGGAAACTTGAGAATAAGTTTGCTTCTTTTACTGTGCTGTTGAAGGACACAATCCTAATTCTTGCTATAAACAATGAACATTTTTTTCATGACGAAAGGAAGACTATCATTATTTTCTCAGATATTGATATTTCATTACCCAAAACATAGTACAAACATATACAATGAGCCTTAACCAATGGGGACAAATATAGTACATCTGGTTTCAAGGAAAAGGAACCAAAATATGTCTCATGGAAGAACTGGTGTTTGAGACAGGCTTTGGGAGATAGATAAGATTAGAATAGAGAAACAATTAAGAACAACATTCAAAGCAAAGGAAACAAGAACAAAATCACAGAAGAAGGCGCTTTCAAGGTGTACTTAAGAATCGGCAATGATAAAGTTCTCTTCCACCATAAAAGGCTTCTGGGACACTCTGTCCTGCTCTGGCCTGCTGTGCACTTATCTTGTTCCAAGAATACTCATTCTTGCCTTTGCCTGGTATCTCGTAGAGCCCTAGTTCATAAGCCCTAGTTCAGGGGCACTGGAAACCTTTTAAGAGTTGGCACAGAGACCTGCCTTTGGCTATTCTTTTTCAGGGGAGATAACACCTATCTGAGCTTCAAGGGCATTAAGCTGCCAAAGGTAGGGGGTACAGCCATATACGGCTACACACTCTCTCCCTCCATCCCAACTCAGACATATCCATTGGCAAGGGCCCAGCTGGAGATATCCAGAGGGAAAGGCTGTGACCACAAATGAAAAAAAAATGGGGAGGGTCAAAAGACAGACTTTGTCCTTCACACAAGTCTTTCTGATCCTGGCTTTTAGTGCTCAGGGCCAGCCTGGTGAGAAAGGCAGAATACTGCCCAACACAAACCTCCCCCCAGTCACTTTCACCATTATGGTTTCAATTCTTTGGGTTCTGAAGGCTATTCTGACATGAAAAGAAAGAAAGATCAGTCTTGAATTAACACTGAGTAAAAAACCATAAAGTTATAAACCTACATGTAGGTTATAATTTCATTTACTATAAAATCTGTACAAACAGTGATATTTAGAAAGGGCACTAAAATATTAACAGTGGTAATCTTTGCACCCAGCAGTTCAGATTATTTTGACTTCTTTTTATGTAGTTTTCTGTATTGTTTACTTAAAAAATTAAGTATGAATCTTTTAAATAAAATCAGTAGAGCTCCAGTTCCCTCACCTGTAAAATGGAGACAGTGACACCTATATCGTAGAGTTTTAATAATAGTAGTTTTAATAAGAATGAGATAATGAATATAACATTTTTGGCACAGTGTCTGGTACCCAGGTCAAAGTAAATGGGAGCTGAGATGATGAATCAGCAGCGTACTTGTCTACACTCAGATGAGAAAAATTTCTGAATCTTAGGCTTTTTACAGTAAAATGGAAATTAATGCTTACTTCAACAGGTTATTGCAAGAACTAGATAAGCATTATTCAGTATGTAGCAAGTGCTCAATAAATGTTGGTTTTCCTTATATTCTATTTACCATGACTCATTAACATAATCAACAAATAGGTCCTGAGTGCTGTTATTCAACTTTGGACTTCCAGGCCCCATCTGCCTGTTAGCGTTCACTTCTTAGTTTCAAGTGCATGCTGTTTGTCCTCTATCTTGCTCCATGCGGCTCTCAAGCCCTCGTAATATGACCACATTTCTCGTGCCACATGTAAAAATTCTAACATTTTGCAGATACTGAATTAAAAATCTATTATTTACATTGACTCCACCATTTTCATTTTCCTGGTGTGTTCATTAGAAAATTCAAAATTACATATGTGCCTGGCATTATGTATTTTTTGGTGAGCAGTGATCCAGAGGATGGAAATGTATGCCTCCTTCGACTCCTTAAACTTAACCCCACTCTGGGGCAATGTCTCAGCCAGGCAGAAACTGCAGGTGGAGCTGGAGACCTTGAAGAGTTTGGCTATACTTCCAGCTCAGCCCAAAGCCCAAGGATGATTCTGGACTTTCATTCTGACTCGTGCATTTCAGAGCTTTCTGGGTTTGGACCTGGTATATATGTCCCTCCCAGCCCGCCCTGCCTGCCCCTTCAGTTGTCACCCCAGCAGGATCTCGGTGGCTTGGGCACTTCTGGGTTTTTTGGGGTTTTTTTTTTTGGCACTTCTGTTCTTAGCGGCTCTCTCCTCCAATGTTACCAGGTGGGAGGGCAGGCGGACGCACAGGCGCTGATGCCAAATCTGCCACCTCGGGCAGCGGCTGCTGAGCCAGGTACCCTGCTCTCCAGCTTTCCCGCTCTGGTGGCCGGGGACCCAACCTGTACAGTTAGAGCCGGCCGGGGGAGAAGGGGCAGCTGCCCTGCCAAGAAGCTCATCACCCTCAAGGCAAACACCTCCAACCCTCAGACCCCCGGGAGATTCAGAAGCGCTAGACGGTCCAGGGGCGCGCATCCTCACCTGCGCGCCCCAGGGCCTGACGTGTACTCTGCGCATGCGCCACCCCTCCCTAAACTTTTGCGCCCTGCGAACACACGCCCATTGTTCGCTCACAGGTTGCAGAGTATAAAAAGGCAACAGGCCAAAGAGAGCGCACTCCGCTTTTGGCCGAGTTGGCAGCTGAAGGAGAGTGCTCGGAGCCCAGCTCTCTATCCAAGGACCGACCTCACCCAAGTTCTCTAGGGGCAGTTACTTAGGTAGGCCCTGCCCCTCACCCCCGCCCCGGGCACTGGGGGACCAGCCAGGAGGGTTCGGCTGCCCCCAGCCCGCTCCCCGCGCCCACCGACTTCCCGTGGCCGGCCCGGGTAACCCAGCTGTCTATGGCCAGCTATCCACTCGCAGGCCAGCCCACAAGTGTCCAGTGACTCTGCATATGCGCTTTGCCACAGAGTCTCTGAGACCCCACTCTACCATCCCGCAGACCCTGCGCTCCTTTCTGGGGGTCCTTATCTCCATCTGCAGTCGAGGCCATCGGAAGAAGGCGGTGATGGGTGCTCGCACCTCCACGACATCCCGCAGCTCAGTGTCCGCAGTGGACACAGTCACTGTCAGTGTGGCGCGGGGGCAGCCAGTGCTGCCCACGACACCCAGCTGTGTCCCGAACTACAGCACAGATAAGACGGTGTTGAGGGCCCTGGGAGAGAGCGGGCAAGGGATGGCCAAGCAGGAGGAAGTCCCCACAGTCACAGGGAGGAACGAAGACCAGAGAAGCGGTCCCAATGACACCGGGGGCGCACTATCTGCATTTAGGCCCCTGGGGGGGCTCCTTCTTCGTGCCCAGGCCTGGACCTCTGCAGAGAGACCTCCACGCCAAGAGGGCTGAAGACAGATCCAACAGGAAACTGCAGACCTCTTGTATGAGCTCCTGCCCGCAAAGAAACGCCATCACGAGCTCATATAGCTCCACCCGAGGTTTCCCGCCAGTGAAGAGAAGGAGGGGTCCCGCCATACCGCAAGGGCTGCCCCAGAAGTCTGCAAAGAAAGGGAGCAAGGAGGGCCCTCCGTCACCCTCTGCAGCTCCGGTGGTTTCCCAGAGGAAAAGCCAGCCTGACAAAGATGCAGAGGCAACAAGAGGGCAGAAACGGCCCTGGAGGAACGGCTCCCTCACACCTGACGGTCCCAGGCCCCGAAAACGCAGGATTCCTCTGCTGCCGCACAGGCGAGGGGTGCCTCTGAGGCTGCCCCCAGCCCCTAAGCTGGGTTTCCGGGTCACCAACGAAGACCTAGACTCGGAGAAGGAAGCAGCGTTCCGGCGCATCAACAGTGCGCTGCGGGGTGAGACCTAGGCCATCGGAGGCCTGGGCGCCGTGCAGCCTTCCTGTCCCTTCCTGCTGCCTGCCGCAGGGGCTGCTTCTCCACAGAAAATGTTTCATAGTTATTTCTATTTTAATATGATCATGGTACATTAAAATATATTAGTGCTTGCCTGTGAATACTAAGGTCACTTGACTTGTAATTTTCTATGTTGTTCTATATTTTTGTGACTAAAGGCATTACATGGGGGAATTAAAAGAATATCTTGAAGCAATTTTGGCTTTTGATCTGCCACTAATTCCTATTTAACCTTAATTCAGGGGTCGGATTCTTTGACCCAAGGAAACAGAATAGTATAAAAAGAAAGAATGTGAGTGTCAGAGGGTGGCAGTGATTAAGTATAGCAAGAGACGCCTTTGCAAAAGTTACTGTTGGTCCCAGAAGACTCTCACTTAGCTGTGTGACCCTGGGCAAGTCACTTCACCTAAATATCTGAATTATAGGGCTGTGCTGATGATTTAAAAGTGACTGGGCATGGTGGACGCTCATAAATCCTGGGTTCTCAATAAAGCCACTGCCCTGCTCCTTGGTCCTTTGGAATTACTATATTAGTAAAATTTATACTTCACAGTAATTTTAGCTTAAAGTTTATTTTGTCTATTTCATCTCAGCCTTTTGGCTAAGATCAAGTGTAGTATCTGTTCTTGTCAATTTAAATAGCAAGAGAAAAGAAAGAAAAATAACGGGCATGCCCCCACACTCTTCAGACAATAGGAGCCTCTTAACCTGTTCCTTTGTCCAGAGACACAGGCCATTTCTCAGTGAAGGCCTCTGCCATCACTGAGGTTGCAGGGGAGATGTGGTAACTGGGGAGAAAAAGACCAATGGGGATGACCCCCTCACTCCTCAACATGCAAGCCCCCCACTTTCTCACTTGTCTAGCTAGAAATAAAAGGTTGATCCCATGGTTTTAACTTTCAGCTGCTGCTGGACTTTGCATGCCTTGCGTAAGCTGGGAGACAGAGGCAGGAAAAAACCCACCATAATCACCCTGTTAAGGCCATGAAATTAACTGCCCTGCCCTTATGAAATTAACACTGGAGTAAGAGAGACAGATGATAAACACACACATAAAAGAGAGCTTATAGTAGGAATAATACTATAAAGAAAGTAAAAAGGGTAATGGGCTAGCAAGTGACTTTGGAATGGAGTAATGATTGCTAAGAGTGTTAAATGGCTTTCTGAAAAGCTGATGTCCGAGCTGTGACCTGAGTGACATAAAGGAACCAGCCATGAAGATCAGAATGAAGGGCAGTCCTGACTGACACAATCTCCTGATTTGAAGTTCTGAGGTGGGAACAAGCTTGATGTGTTTCAGCCCAATTGAGAGATAAGGTCAGAGAGGTTGGCAAGCAGCCAAATTGTATGGCGTTTTGTAGGCCATGATCAGAATTTTGCATTTTCTTCTATATACAATAGGAAGATGTAGGGGGAGGGGATAACTAGGGTTTAATGCCTAGACTATGAAGATTTAAGTCAAGGGCTGATGATTTCAATTAAATTACTTCTGTGTATCCCTACATATGTGAGGGACTGGAGAGGAAAGGAGAAGTTGTTCACGGTATGCCTGGGAAACAGAAGAAAAAAGAGAGTACCTTCACATCAGTCAGCTCACAAAACTCAGGATTCTAGAGTCAAGTAAAGCTTAGTGATCATCCGATTTAACACTGTACATTTAGGGGTAGCCTAACTCAGTTAAAGAAAAAGAATTTGTGGGACTTCCCTGGTGGTCCAGCAGTTAAGACTCCGCACTTCCACTGCAGCGGGCACAGGTTCCATCCCTGGTCGGGGGAACTAAGATACCGCATGCCACACGGTGTGACCAAAAAGTAAAAAAAAAAAAAAGAAAAGAAAAAGAGAAAAAAAAGAAAAAGAACTTGTGATGGAATTAGTACCAGACTCTCATAACTCTTCATAAGGCCCAGAATACCTTCAACAAATTCAAAGGGAAGATGAGAAATTATTTACAGCCTCACAAATAAAGATCTACAGTGAAGGTACAAAGCTGTTCTTGATTATTCATATCTAATGATAAAGATAATAATAGAAATTACCGTGTATTGATTACCTACTTATGTATACTAATTTGAAAGCTCTACATGGCTTTATTTAATACTTGAAATAGCCCTATGAGGTAGGTATATGAATGAGGGAACTAAAAGTCACAAAGAATTAAGAAACTGGCCCAAGGTCACCCTGCTGGTAAGTACTAGTACTGGGGACTGCCTCCCTTCTTCAAAATCCGCTATACTCTGCTTCTATAAATGATATTGAGTACAAGATAAAAACAGTTATTTTGCTGCTGTCTGTGTTTTATGGAACTCCACACACACACACACACACACACACACACACACACACACACAAAGAATGCTTCCTAATAGTAAAAGGTGTCAGTCTACAAATAAAAGTATAGTTTTATTAACAGCTATTTATTAAGCATTAATCTCATGTCAAGCCCTGTGCTAAAGAGTTGGTTTAATTTACATCATTTCTAATGGATAAGCTACTTAAAAAAAATCATGTCCAACTATATGCCAAGCACAAAATGAGTCCAGTTGCCTGTTTGGGAAAGAAAATCACTGGCTTTGGCAGCTCCTCCTCCTGCAATGTCAGCACCCTCTGCCCCAAAGCAGTAGGACTCATTCTGAAAATCAACTTACAAATACTCTAAGATAACTTGTGGACTGGGCTATCACTTTGACTTCTACCTCATTTTCCCTCTTTTTAAGTCAAGATAAAACCACCCACTGACCTAGAACTCTTCTTTACTGTAATTACCACGATTATCATTTATGGTTCATTGATGGGCTTTGTCAACTTAAGATGGCACTGTGATCTCCAATATCCACATTCTAATTTTCCTTCAAGCTCGTCAAAGAAAAGCAAGCAGTATTTTAGGGCTGTACAGCTGCCAAGCAGCACTGCTTGCCTCTCCTGGTGTCGGTAGCTGAGCCAAGGAGACCATGAAACTGACTTGAATCCTAATTTTACCTCACCATGGCCAACATGATGGTTCTGACCATGTTGTTATCCCACCGAAAGACTTCACGGAGCAAGGTACAGATTGAAGTGGATTTCATATCTGCTCTAAAATTATGTCTAGGAGTACATGTGTGTAATTTTGCACGACTCACTAGTGTTGGATCTGAATCCTTATCTCTAAAATGAAAGGGTGATGTGACCTAAAGTCCCTTTAACATGCTCTGATTGTTATATGATTTGTGGTTAGAATCACTTCTAAATCTAAAAGTTTATAATTCTTCACCATATCAAGTACTGACATTTTGCATATCTATAAATAGCAAATATCAAGGTGGTCTAGGACAGAGTTTTTTAAATTTTAGATTTCACCTCATTAGTTGGTAATAAAATCAGTTTAGTGGGCAGTGATCACATTATAAAAAAGTAAACGAAATGTGTCAGAATAAACCATTGTGTTGTAAAACTTTTGTTTCATGGATGACTTTGAGGGGTTCAAGACTTCAGTGGAGAAAATAACTGTAGATGTGGTGGAAATAGCAAAAAAACTAGAATTAGAAGTGAAACCTGAAGTTGTGACTGAACTGCTGCAATTTTATGATAAAACTTGAACGGATAAGCAGCTGCTTCCAATGGATGAACAAAGAAAGTGGTTTCTTGAGATGGAATCTACTCCTGGTAAAGATGCTGTGAAGACTGTTGAAAGGACAACCAAGAATTTAGCGCATTACATAAACTTAGCTCATAAAGCAGGGTTTAAGAGGACTGACTCCAATTTTCAAAGAAATTCTACTATGGATAAAATGCTATCAAACAGCATTGATGCTGCAGAGAAATCAATCCTGAAGGAAGAGTCAATCGATGCGGCAAACTTCACTGCTGTCTTATTTTAAGACATTGCCACAGCGCCCCAACCTTCAGCAACCACCACCCTGATCAGTCAGTAGCCAACAAGATCGTGGCAAGACCCTCCACCAGCAAAAAGATTACGACTCGCTGAAGGCCCAGATGACGGTTGGCATTTTTTGGCAATTATGTATTTTTAAATTTAGGTATGTATATTATTTTATACATAATGCTATTGCACACATAATAGACTACAGTATAGTACAAACATAACTTTTATATGCACTGTGAAACAAAAAAAATTGTGTGACTTGCTTTATTATAATATTTGCTTTACCTCAGCGGTCTGGAACTAAACCCACAATATCCTTGAGGTATGCCTGTATCACACATAGTTTTCAGCACAGATGAGGAAGATAACTTCCTATCCTTACATACTGTGGACTTCAGTTCAGAAACTGGAAGTAGATATTCATCATTTATTGGAATCATTTCACCTATTCATTTAGAAAATTTTTTCTAGAGCTTCCTTTACATACCAAGTTCTGAGGATAGAAAGATGAAGAAGAGGCAGACATTGCTGTGGCTTCTAAGACATCTCCAACATGAGCAATATAATGTTGTGCCAGCAGCTCAATAACAAAACAACAAGCAACCCCATCCAAAAACGGGCAGAAGACCTAAACAGACATTCTCCAAAGAAGACATACAGACTGCCAACAAGCACATGAAAGAACGCTCAACATCACTAATCATTAGAGAAATGCAGATCAAAACTACAAAGAGGTATCACCTCACACCAGTCAGAATGCCCATCATCAAAAAATCTAGAAACAATAATTGCTGTAGAGGGTGTGGAGAAAAGGGAACACTCTTGCACTGCTGGTGGGAATGTAAATTGATACAGCCACTATGGAGAACAGTACGGAGGTTCCTTAAAAAACTACAAATAGAACTACCATATGACCCAGCAATCCCACTACTGGGCATATACCCTGAGAAAACCATAATTCAAAAAGAGTCATGTACCAAAATGTTCATTGCAGCTCTATTTACAATAGCCAGGACATGGAAGCAACCTAAGTGTCCATCAACAGATGAATGGATAAAGAAGATGTGGCACATATATACAATGGAGTATTACTCAGCCATAAAAAGAAATGAAATTGAGCTATTTGTAATGAGGCAGATAGACCCAGAGTCTGTCATACAGAGTGAAGTAAGTCAGAAAGAGAAAGACACATATATATGGAATTTAAGAAAAAAAAATGTCATGAAGAACCTAGGGGTAAGACGGGAATAAAGACACAGGCCTACTAGAGAATGGACTTGAGGATATGGGGAGGGGGAAGGGTGAGCTGTGACAAAGTGAGAGAGTGGCATGGACATATATACACTACCAAACGTAAAACAGATAGCTAGTGGGAAGCAGCCGCATAGCACAGGGAGATCAGCTCGGTGCTTTGTGACCACCTAGAGGGGTGGGATAGGGAGGGTGGGAGGGAGGGAGACGCAAGAGGGAAGAGATATGGGAACATATGTATAACTGATTCACTTTGTTATAAAGCAGAAACTAACACACCATTGTAAAGCAATTATACTCCAATAAAGATGTAAAAAAAAAATCTAAAATAAAATTTAAGTAAAAAATAATAATAATAATAATGTTGTGCCAGTCTCGGAGGTCATTTACTCCAGAGGAAAATACATTTGTCATCCCTAATATAAATCAACGTTATATTGAATGAATGAATTAATGAACCAATGAAGCAACTCAAGAGAAAACCAGAATCCAAATGAATTGAGGGACTTTCCTGTCTGCTTTTTCACCATTGGTCTAGCCCCAGAGTAGCAACCACCAGGCACTTAAGGCTGTGCTTACCTGTCCCTCCATGGGAGGCTCCTCTGTATTTAGAGGGATTTTTGATTCAACGTCTTCCCACTGCGGAAGGTGGTTAGAAGCTGAGGTATCAGTAGCAATGCCACCATTGTGTACCTTGACGCCATTTGCTCCTTGGCAGGAGGGAGGAACGTGGTGAAAGAAAAGACTCTTCTGTGGCATAGGGAGAAACCAGGCTACAGCGAAAGCCACAGAAACACAGGTAAGAGAGATGACATTCAGGCTGAATAGGGACCAGCCTGCCACTGAGACGAGGATCTGCCCTAGGACAGAGCCCACTGTGAAGCCCACCAAGGTGGCACTTCGACAGTAACTCGTGACTTTCTGGTACATGCTCAGGTCTACCACACTGTAGATGTAGGAGTAATAGGCAATTTCAGTGGCTGTGGCGATGCCATAGAAGAATTCCAAGAACTGAATGGCCAGCAGTCCCTGGGCATAGAGCAGCATGAACCATGTAACAATAAGGCTGAGTCCCTGCAGCAGAACAACAGGTTTATAACGGAGGAAGTCTGTGGCAAGGAACACAGGAAACAACAGCACCAGGTAAGAGTAAGTCCATACTGGATATATTTCATTGAAGACCTGGTAGAAAAAAGATAAAATCCCGTTAGTGATCTCAAAGGACCTGGAACATTCGTAACAATTTATTCTTATGAAACAATCTACCAGTACCTCAAAGATCTCATTTTTAATCAACCAAAGAAATCTTGACAACAATTCTGATAATTGTTTGGAATACACTTCTCCGTTTCCACCCCATCGTCTTTTTCCTAATAAAATCTTCCCTAATCATCAAAGCCTAGTTCAAGGCCTTCCTCATCCTGGAAGACTTTGCTGCAGCTGATAGTGTTTGTATCCCAACACCCAAAAAGCTCTCCTGATACTGCTTTGTATGTGTCAGTCTCCTCAATTACCTCATGGCACTGCTTCTTAACCATGGCTACACATCTCCCAAGGAGCTTTAAAAAATGTGGATGCCTTGCCGCAGGCATTTTTTAGAAACCTCCCAGGAGATTTTATTATGAGCCAGAGTTTAGAACCATTGCTTTATAGGTTCTTTCAGGGTGGACTTGACTTTCATTTGCACAACCTAACAGCTCGCACACTGTTTGGAAGATACTTGGCTCAATAAATGCTTTGGAAACAAATAAATGTTGTTTTGGAATCACTGTCAGTTCTTACTTCTAGCCACAGAACAGGGAGCCATGATCCTACTGTTTGATTAGGTTTCTCTGATTTTAAGTTTCATTTCTTTGGGGTAACATGAATAGATAAAGAAGGTAAATCTGTCCTACAGTCTTAACAGAGTAACTATCTGTGGATGGTAGCATTATAAGCAACTCTGTTGTCCTTCTTTTTGTATGTCTATACTATGAAAAAAAATGGAAGGTTTTTTTTCATTAATTTTTCATTGGAAGATAGTAGAAATAATATTTAAACCACAAAGACCCCAGCTGGAATTTCTGTTCCATCATTTGCCGTATGATTTTAAGCAAGTTTTTTTTCAGTTCCTTTTAGCCTTAATCTCCATTATCAGTAAAAGAGAAGTAAAACCTATGCCACAGGGTGGTTTCTTGCAAGGACTAAATGAGGGAGTACATGTAAATCACTTACTCTTTTTTCATACGTTTAAAGACTTAAGGACTGAAGCTGAAACACAGACCACTTGGGACAATACAAATTAAATTAACTGAACTGTCGTCCCCATTCTTCGAATAACAATCATTGTAGGAGACTTTTCCCTCTTTTTACACCTACCCCATAGCCTAGTAAGTTCCTGGGGCTTTAAGCGAGTCAGTTTTATAAGTGATCATTTCAAAGTTTGGATCAGTGGCCTCAGTTTTTAAGTGCGTTCTGAAAGGTAGTCTTACTAACAGTCTAAATACTTTGTGATGGAGCAATCTAATCCTTGGGTTTGACTTACTTTTTAACTCTCATGTATACCTCAGTTCACCCAACTAATTGTTTTAAGGTTTTAGAGGAACAATAAAGTAAAAATTTTATTTTTAGTAAATTATTATAAAATAATTGCCAATGCAGAGAACAACTATAAAAGGAAAACATAATCTGAAATACATTCCAGACTTGATTTCTGACTGGCTGAATATCAAAAGTGATTTGTCTAATAGCCTCGCCTTCATGAATTCCGGTCTAATTTGTGTTTGCAAATCATCTAGCAACCTCCATTTACCAGGAAACTTTCTTGTGCCTGAATGTGTGCGTGAAAGAATAATCGAGAACTGTAGAAATGATTCTTATTCACAAGTGTGTAAGTTTTATCAAATGAGGAACAAAGTGCACTCGGCTGACTTAACACAGGGTCAGAGGCTTCTCAGTAGAAAACCAAAGGGTTATAAGGGCAACCTTGAGATGAAAGCCGTGAGGAGTGAAGGCTTCCCTACAGACTTCACAGGTGTGCTCCATTAGCAACTTCCCACTCCTTTTTTGCCTATAGTTTTATTCATTCTCCTACAGTTTTCTTAAGTGTGAAACTGCCTCCTCTGTTTGACTCTGCATATTTCTTCACCTTCACATTTTCCCCAACATAATACTACAAAGCTATTAGCCACCACACTTCCCCTTTAAAAATACCTTCCTTCCATACCCAGTCTTCTTTGTTCTCCACCACACCGCTTGGGACTTTCACTGATTCTTCACTCCAGTAATACTGTCTGCACTTAGACATGTTATATACCCTTCAATACTAGTTGTCCCCAAACGATTAACTGTGAAGTTTTCGTTATATAAACCTCATCCTTTCAATTATCAATTTAAAGTGTTTATGCTTATGAGTCTAATTCCACTCCTAATACAAAAACCACAGTTTACGTAATGAAGATAAGGAAAAGCAATGCCAAGTAGTAACTAAAATAAAGGCAAGCAGGGGAAAAAGACCAGATATGTTCTCTTTAACTTATTCTCAATGAGAAATCTGAATTTACTCCTAGGAGAGACATCAACCCAAGAGGACCGTCCCTCCCACAGCATTATCAGCATTATAATAGTACATCTCTACTGACACCACACGCTATGCTAATCACCTCACCTATATGACCTCATTTAATCCAAACAACGCTAAGCGGTAGATGCTTTTATCATCTCTATCTTACAACCAAGGAAACTAGGCCTTATGTGAATTGCCCGAAGTTATCCCAGCTAGTCACCGGCAGAGGGAGTATCTGCACCTAGATATTCTGAATCCACCACCCTAAAATGCCCCATTTCTTCAATCAGAAAACTATTGTTGATCATCTACTATGTTCCAGGCTTACTTCTAATGCCATAAAGCAGCTTTTTCAACCTGCGTAGGGGTGCTTTTATGGGGCTTTCATGAAGAGAGAAGACCAGACAATATGCAGAGCTTAGCCACTGTGTCTCCAAAAGTCTCCATAAGACCCCTTCTCTCTCAATGCCTCCAAGCAGAAGCTGTCACACCAGGAAATGCTTCTTTGATGGATACTCTGAATCCTGAAGCGAAACTTCCTACATGCAAAAATGTACAGGTTACAGACTCTTACTGGCCACACCTGGACAATACCTTCTTATCTCAGGTAAAAATCTGCCGTGTGAGCTAAGGGAACTGATTTTATTCTAAGGTGCCTTTCACAGTTCTTTGGATCAGAGCTTGTTTGTGCTTTCTTCTGAGACACAGAGTCAAGGGAAAACAGCTGTTCAGTTTTAAGCTCTAATTCAGATTTACACTTTATTTTAGAATCACATTTCAATTAGACAACTAGTTAGTAAGCACTTATTTGCACAACACTGTTTTCAAACTGTATGGAGATTACGAAAACAAAAAAAGAATAAAATGAAACCTCAGTTCTCCAGGAGTTCTGAACCTAGTGAAGAGCACATACACGTAAATTATTGACAAGGGAGTTAGGAAATATGGGGGGTTGCTCCTTTGAGATGGACCTTGAAGGATGAGAAAGATCCACTGGATTTATGACTATAAGATTAACGTGGATAGAGCTTGGGCATGTAGAAGGCAAGGGGAAGAAGGATGTAGTGGGAGATAAGGGTGTTAAGGAGATAAGAGCCAAATTCTGTAAGGCTCTCAATATTAGGCAGAATAGTTTTAAATTTAATGTCTTAAAAGTATCAAAGAAAGGTAGTGAATGTCAAATCCCATGCTGGAAAAGATGAAAGGATAAAAAATTTTTGGTGATAAAGAGCTCTATTTTATTAAAAGTTTGGCTTTCAACTACTGAAAGACAAATTTTAACCTGTTTAAAATTTATAAAGTGATACAGGTTAATGGTTTTCCTGAAATCTAAGAAAAAAAAATCCTTTGAGTGGAAAGAGGAAATTCTGACCTTCTTTTCCTCCTTTTGTCTTTGACCTTGGTTAACAACAGCTCTATCTAAGATGACTGCTCTTGGACCTTCTAAAGTCTCCTGAGGGAAATACAAAATTCAACACAAATAGACTGACCATGATTTGGCATTTGCTTTGCCTAAAAATCATGTAATATTAAATAAATAAATAACTGTACCTTGGTGAAAACAAGCAGTCAGAAAGGAGAACAAGTTGTCCTATTTATTTCAGTTATTAGAGATTTTTAAAAACCTAGGGTTCCAGAGAGGGTGGACAGAGCCATACTGTGCACGACCATCAGAATCGGCCATGATTCTGAGGTCCTCAGACACAAACGACATCCCTTTCCAGACTTCTGGATTTTTCTTCAAACCCTGCCCTCTTCCTCATCTAATGTGCAGTAACAGAAGTGTGCTATGTTTTTGTTACACATTCAGCAAATGTTTCCTAGGCCTGGCTCCTCTGCTTTATTGCTATACGCCTCGAACATATTTCACTCACCTAGGCAGCTTTCTGATAAGACAGGACACATGATGGCACATCACACAGCAATTCTGCCCAGGGCACTTGTACAAAACAGTTCGGCTTTCAAATATCAACAATGGGAGCATGTTTCTCTCCCCGTGTGCTTCTCTTTCAGGCAAGGTGCACAAACTGTGCAGATCACGTGGCAGTTCACATGAAATTTTAATTGTTAGCAGCTCACAGACAGTATCATTTCTGCTTCAGTGGCTACAATTCAGATTTGGTGTTTGCTGTGGGTCTCCAGAATCATTCTCTCTTGTATTTACTGAAGTAATTGTCTTCTTGGAGAATCATTCTGTTCACAAGAGTTGGCCCTTTCCCCTTTACTATTGTTTTTAACCAATACTATAATTCAAATAGGTAATGAGTAACTCTTACAGTTCCTTGTGGAGTGGTCCATAAGACTGAGAAGTAGATCTGAAGTTGGGTAAAAGTGCCACTTGCTAGGGGTGAGATAATGTGGGAAACTCAAGTGAAATCCTCAACCAAGAGTTCAATCGCTTCCCTGTTAAGTGCCCTTGAAAATGGAGGAGCAATGCAACAACAAACTGGATTATGAGTAATTACATCCTGCTCTGACCTGTTATGCAGGGATACTCAAAACAGGTGACTACTAATCACAGGGTAGAGAGTAAGGTTTAAATGGGAGGAGTACTTCACAGCAGCTGGGACAGGAAGGCAGGGTGGGAGGAGAAGTAGACATAAGAAATAAGAAACAGCTGACAACTGCCCACTCAGCTTTCACCCTTTTGTTCCAGAAAGGAATACCAGACCTCAGCTTTCTTGCTTTGTAGTGTTCAAGGAAGAGGATGCTGAATCTGCTTTACTTGGGTTTTGTGGTAGCAGCTTGAGTTTAAGTCCTTTTTCAGTTAATATAATGTCTTTCTTTTTCAAAAAACTGGTGTTGAGCTTGACCATACACTTTAAAGAGTTAAACACATTTTTAAAGTACACAATGCACTCCAAGTACTTTACTTATAAATCCTCCTGGGGAAGTCAGTCAGCAAAAAGTTCTTGATCATGGACTATGTACTCTTAATTACTCTCAACGTCGCAGCAGAACAGAAAGGAGCAAAACTAACATCCGTGAAGCAACAATTCACAACGCAAGAAAAACTATAATTAAATGCCAACTATGTGATACCATCTAAATATCTGCTTTTATCCCGGGAGGTGGGGTTGGGGGAGCGTGTGGGAAGCGTATTCCTGGACACAGTCTCGCCCAACCAAAAATCAAGACAAGATGATGGGTTCTTGTTGTCTTGTACAGTCCTTATTTGAGCACTTCCATCTCTCAAGGGTAAACAATGCAAAGTAGGGGAAGGAAGAGGGTGCAGCAGGTAGAGGGAAGATCCTTTCAGAAAGCAGGAGTTACTCAGCATCTGGTTCCTTACTTTCCGGCAGCAAATATTTATTTAAATCTTTACCATGTCCAAAGTACAACCTGCTGTTTTCCCTTTTATTCTCCAAATATTCTCCTCCCCCCCGCCCCCGTCCCCGCCCCCAAGCAGGAACTGCTGGATCAGTCGGAGCAGAGTGGGGCTAAGTTCCATTACAGCATCATCAGCACATCGCCTGAAGCACACGTGAACTGGGGCTCCCGAACCGCGTTTCGAGCCCTTCACCTAAGACACGGCCTAGCAATCCAACGCAGGAGAGAAAAACAGCGTGAATTAAGGCAGCGCCTCCCAACTGAGAAAAGTCAGCAATCTCTGCTCAGAATGGCTCCCGCGTTTCGAGCGCCTTTCTCACTCCTCCTTTCCTCAGCTACAGCCCCTCCGCCCGCTCTCACCTTTTCCCGCACATCTCGGCGCCCGCGCCCCGCGCCGGCCGAGCCACCTCCCGCCCGCCCCCCGCGCCTACCTCCCTCTTCGTCAGGTTCTTGTCGGGCCCCAGCAGGTACGGGGTCAAGAAGGGCTCGGACGGCCTGAGGCTGGCGAAGAAGCCGTAGGCGCAGAGCAGCGCGGTGGGCACGAACCAGCACTCGCGCGGGACCCGAGCCGTGCGCAGGAGCATGGTGGCCGCCGCCGCCGCCCGCCGTGTCACCGGGCCAGGCACATCCATCTGGGGCGCGAGGGGCGGGGACCCGGCCCGGCCCTTTCCTTCTCCTTTTCCTCCTCGGCCAACCGGAGTGAGGTTGAATCGCTGCCCCAGCGCAGGAACCTGCAATTGCGAGTGGCGCCTCCTCCCGGCAGGGCCAAGCAGTTCTGAGACAGTCGCCTCTGATCGCAGTGACTCCCAGCCTTTCCTGATTGCGGGAACCTCACGAGTCGCCACCCGCCCGCTGAGCGGCAGAAAACCGTTCACGCCCTAAGGCCCACCCTCCGCCACCACCTCCCTGCTGAGAGCCAATCACAGAGGACGCCAGGCATTGGCTTCTGTCCCATTGGTCGGTGGCTCACAAGATGCGAACTCGCGGCGGCGGCGGCGGCGGCGGCACGCAAGAGCGCAGCAGACGTACGCTGGCTCGGGCGCGGAGGACTTGTAGGACTCAGGTCAGACCGTGGCTGTTCTGGCGTGCGCTGCTCAAGGGGCGAGCCCTCCGCCCCCGCTGGAGGTCGGCTAAGTCATCCCTCGTGCTGCAGCTCACCTGTCGGGAATGCTCCGCGTGGGCCTTATTCCCACCAAGAGAAACGCGCTGTTACACACAGTCATTTTCTGATTCTTAACCACGGTCCATTCAGATTTTCCTTCCCAAGTGGCCAGCTCCGGGCAAAGATTTAACCTTGGGACGGGGAATGCTCTACCTTTCTTCCAGCAGCTTTCAGGTTTTAAATTGTATTCATCTGCAGTAAAAAGACATTAGAAGCCCGGGATCTAAACGCTCCGAGGCGTTTACCAAGAGCTGGAGCAGGAAAAAGTGGATAAAGTGCTGTGAAAAGAATGAACGAGCTAGTTGCTTAACAGAAGGATCGTAATAGAGTCCTACTGAAAGGGTTTTAGCTTTATGTCGTTACTTTTTGTAAGCGGGATACAAAGAAAGCAAACATAACGTAACTGTAGATACAGGCTGTTTAAAACGTAAGGGGGAAATCCCGAGTCATTAAAGCAATCACGAAATATCATCGATCTCTTTATTAAAAAAACCAAAACAGAGGTCTTGGCATAGTGTTCAAGGGCAAAGCATGACAAGAATCCGCAGTGCTTTCTTTAATTTTTGTCTATAAACCTCTTTCTGCCTGACTCAGCCTGACTGTAACCCAATCCTTCCACTGCAGACCAGCTGCACCATTTAAAGCAATTTCCCCTGTGCAGTATTTGCAGACTTACAGATCCTACCAGAAGCTCACAGAAAACATTTTTGAACTCTATTTTGCTTTAATGTATGTTACGACCTATCTAGCTCAATTTTCTTCCTGGGTCAGCAAATGACACTTGTTGCAAAAAGGATACTTTTTGCAATCAGCCACACAACTCTACCAGATGGAACGACATACTAGTAAAGGGAAAGGAGATTTGTTTCTAAGACTGCACAAGTGGATGAACCAAAATATATGAGTTGATTGACCGCTGAAGAAATGCAGTTGTTGGTATTTACATCTATCAGTGGGTCTCAAAGTGAGGTCCAGGAAGCCCAAGGGAACCTTGGGATCTTTTCAGAATTCCACGTGGTCAAACTACTTTCATAATACTAATAAGACTTTATTTCCTTTTGCATTCTAGAGACTACATGATATGTGATGACATTGTCACTCTAAAGACCAAGAGAATGTATGTTTGTATATTTTTGCATTTAAAAACTTTTCAGATTTAATTTCTAATATGGCAACTATGAGTAGGTATAACCCACAAAAATAAAGTCTTTAGGGTCCTCAATAACAGGTGTCTTGAAGCCAAAAAAGTAAGAACTTCTACAATTATCTAGTCCTTTAAACTTCAGCCATAGTATCTACCTCTCATTATGACTACAGAGAGAACATCAGTGGTCCTCTTGGCAATTGCTTCCCTTCACATTTATTGATACATTCAGTGCTTTAGTAGAAGAGAAGGAAAGAGAAAAACAAAAGAGGCCTCAGAAAGAGAAGCCCACTTATTAAGAACAGCTTTCCATCCCTTCCCTGAGTCTTGGAGACCTAAATTGTTTTCATCTGTAAATCATTGGTTCTGAAATTTTTCCTTGGTATTAATCATTTAGGCAATGTTGGGCATTAACAAATAACAATTGTTCTTAAATTAGGTAGAAACTGTTCTATTATTTTTCTCTAAGAGGTCATGGCAGAATTCTAAGAATGACTCCCAGTGAGCCTGCCCTTCTATAATTCCCACCCCTTCGAGTGCGGGGTGGCACCCCTGAATTTAATGAGACAATACAACTGCTTGTTACATTGTATGGCCAACGTGAGATTATCCAGGTGGGCCCACGTGAGATTATCCAGGTGGGCCCATCTAATCACACTAGCCCTTTAAAAGCTGAGAATTGGCTCCTGCTGGTGGCAGAAGAGGTGGGGAGAGATATTTGAAGGAGAAAGTTAGCCATGCCGTTGCTGGAGGGAGCTGTGTGCCAAGAATGTGGGTACCCTGTGGCAGTTGAGACTGACTCTTGCCTGACAGCCAGCAAGGAACTGGGGATTTCAGTCCTTCAGTCGTAAGGAACTGAATTCTGCTAAAAACCTAAACAAGCTTGGAAGTGGATTCCTCCTCAGAACCTCCAGATAAGAGCACAGCACAGCCAACACCTTAATTTCTGCCTGTCAACTTTAGAGAAACCACCCAAGCCCACCTGAACTTCTCATCTACAGAACTGTAAGCTAACTTGTAATTTTTTAAGCAGTTGCGTTTGTGGTAATTTGTTTTACAGCAATAGGAAACTAATACAGAGGTAAATAGAATATATTTTTTTAAATTGAGGTAATAGTCACGTAATGCGAGATTACCCATTAACCATATTTAAGCGTACAACTCCGTGGCATTAGTACATTCACAATGTTGTGCAACCGTCACCTCTATCTAGTTCTAAGATATTTCACCACCTCAAAGGAAACTTGTACCCGTTAAGGGATCCCTCCCTTTTCTTCCCTCCCCCCAGCCCCTGGCAGACACTCATGTGCTTTCTGTCTCTCTGGATTTACCTCTTCTGGATGTTTCCTACAAGGGGAATCATACAATATGTGAGTTTCTGTTTCTACCTTCCTTCATTTCGCATAGCATTTTCAAGGTTCACCCACATTGTAGCATGTATCAGTACTCCATTCTTTTTACAGCTGAAAAATATTCCACCTGACATAACACATTTTGTTTATCCATTCATAAGTTGATGGACATTTGGGTGTTTCCCTTTTTTGACTACGTGAATAGTGCTGCTGTGAACATTTATGTGTAAGTATTTGAATGCCTGGTTTCAATTCTTTGGGGTAAATAGGAGTGGAATTGCCAGATCGCCTACTAATTCTATGTCCTGCTGTTTAAGGAATGGCCAAACTGTTTTCCACAGAACGTACACCATTTAACATTCCCACCAGCAATGTATGAGGATTCCAATTACCCCACATCTTTGGCAACACTTGGTTTCTTTTTTCCTTTTTTAAAATATCCATCCTAGGGATGTGAAATGGTGTCTCGAGGTTTTGATTTGCATTTCCCTAATGACTAATGATGTTGACCATCTTTTCATGTATTTGTTAGCCATTTGTATGTCTTCTTCAGAGAAATGTCAGCTCAAGTCTTTTGTCCACTTTATAATTGAATTGTTTATCTTTCTGTTGAGTTGTAAGAGTTCTTCATATATTCTGGAGAGTAGAGCTTTGTCAGGTATATGATATGCGAATCTTTTGCCCATTCTGTAAGGGTAAATAGAATATTGAGAGACGTTTTTCTCTATACACATGGTCTCCAACTTAATGGTTCGACTTAATGGTTTTTCGACTTTATGATGGCGTGAAAGCGATAAGCATTCAGTAGAAACTGTACTTGGAATTTTGAATTTTGAGCTTTTCTGGGGCTAGTGTGGTATGATTCTCTCTTGCCATGCTGGGCAGCTACTGAGGCCACAGTCCAAGTCAGCCAGGTGATCATGCGGTACCCAGACAACCATTATATTTTTCATTTTCAGTACAGCATTTAATAAATTATATGAGATAGTCAACACTTTTATTATAAAATAGGCCTTGTGTTAGATGATTTTGCCCAATTGTAAGCTACTGTAAGGTGTTCTAAACGTGTTTAAGGTTGGCTAACTAAGTTATGATGTTTGGTAGGTGTATTAAATGCATTTTCGACTGAAGATATTTTCAACTTACAATGGGTTTATTGAGACATAGCCCCAGTGTAAGTCGAGGAAGATCTATATATGAAAGCATGAGCGAATGTGTGTTTTGCAAAAAGTAGAATTATATTATGTACCCTTTCGAATCTTGCTTTTTCTCACTCAGGAATAATCCATGCAAAACATTCCATGTAATAAGGTTAAGCTCTAATTCTTTCTAAGGTTGCATTGTGTGGGTGTGCTAAAATTTATTCAACTATTCCCTTTTATGGCCACTCTGGTTTTAGTTTTTTGGTCACTGCCAACAATCCTGACGTTAACATCCTCGTACAATATATGTCTACGTATTGTTTTCATTTTATGGGATTTATTCCAAGGAGTGGGATAACTGAGTCAGAGTTATATATTTTTTAATAGGAATTGTTCAGTCACTTTCCATAAAAGCTATAATAACTTACAGTTTTACTAGCCACATATGAGAGTATTCTTTCTGCACTGCATACTTGCCAACAACAGGTGTAATCAGTTTAAAATTTTTGCTCGTCTGATAGGTGAAAATCAGTGGTTCTCGACCTGTAATGATTTTGCCCCAGCCCAACCCCCAGGAGACTTGGCAGAGTCTGGAGAGATTTTTGATTGTCATAACTGTCAGTCATAGTTGGGGAGTAGGTGCTACTAGCTTCTAGTGGGCAGAGCCAGGGATTCTGCTAAATCTCCTAAAATACTCAAGGCAGCCTCCACAACAAAGAATTATCCAGCCTAGAATGCCAGTAGTGCCGAGGCTGAGAAACCCTGGTGTAAAGCGATACCTCATTTTGTCTTCAGTTTGAAAATCTTTATGGATGAATTTGAGTATCTTTCCATATGTTTGTCAGGTATTTGGATTTACTGTTCTGTAAATTACCTGTTCCTGTCCTTTGCTCATTTTTCTTTTGGTTGTTTATTCCTCTCATTAAGTTATAAGAGCACTTTGTCTTATAAATGCTTTATTTATCCTCTTCATTGAAAATATTATTTTTCAAATATATTTTTTATTGACCTGACATAAAAGAAGGTCTGAACCAGTGGTCAGACATATTATGACCTTGGGTAGGAAAATAACATCATAAAAATGTCCCTTTCCCCTAAGTTAATTTATAACTTTAATGCAGTTCCAATTGGAATCCGAACAATATTCAGTTAAGAATCCAAAACCATTTTAAAGTTCAGGTAAAATGATAAGTGTACAAGAAGAGCTAATAAAACTTTGCAAACAAAGACTAGTAAGGGGGTACTTGCCTAACCAGGTATCAGAACATACTTTAAAGGCTCTAGAAGCAAATCAATTTGGTAATATAATTGGAATAGAGAAATATATAAGTGAAACAGACTAGGAAATCCAGAGATAGAGCTCACTATATGTGAAAAGTTAATAATTGACAACTATTTTGTTCAATTACATGAAAAAAGGGTAAATAATTTAATAAATGTTACTGGCCAAACTGTTGATCCATATGAAGGAAATTAAATTTGAGGCAACTTTATACCATATGTAAAAATAAATTCCAGATATAGAAATGATTTAAATTTAAGTAATAATAATAATCTTCCCCCCGAATCTACGAGACTACATGTATACTCTAGGAGACAATGAAACCCTTTAACTAAGACTATAAATGCACTAATATGAAATAAAAAATAAAAAATATAAAGAGAATAATAAAATGATCATACTTACTAACTTGACCTTATTGAGGAGATTTCTGGACTGAAAACAGAAACCTTTTTGTCTTAATGTTTTGTTTTTCTGGCACGGTATCTGACTAGTTGAAGGAGCTTAATGAATCTTGGTGAATGAATGGCCCCTCGTTGGTTCCGATCCCTTAGTGACCCATTTCAAAAACATCAAGGACAGCTTCCAAGCAAGCAGTGATCTACAAAGCATGAGTGAGTTAAACATTTAGAATCTGTGGTGTGGTAGCCCAGGCAGGAAAGGAGCATGGATTCATACCCATGGTATGGCATATAGAACCTTAGAGCAAAAACAAGAATTAAGATCAGTTTGCCTATTGCATTACTTTCCAGGGGAAGACTCCAAGTTACAGAGAAGTTAAGAGATGTGATGTGATGAAATTGGAAACATGCCTGTTGGCCCAGTTTGAACTTTGCTCTGCAATAGAAATAATGATGTAATTCAGAAAAACATAATTATAACCATAGACTGTTAATTTTGGAAATAATATCAAAGCTGAGGCCAAGAAATGTAAATCAGTCTACCAAGATCACCAAGAGAATTAGAGGCAAAGTCAAAACAGTCTTTGGTTGTGCAGACTAACAGTCCAATATTAATCCTTCATGCCATGCAGCCTTTTAGGTTCTCTTTTATTTAATATTTCTTTACTTTTCAATATAATGTACCACAAATCAGTTCTCCTTGAAAGCATTGAAATGCCTTTCAAATGTATTTACTCCAACTTACAGTCTTAATTCATTCTTGTAAGTATGATATGTACAAATAGACAAATACAAAATGATATGTACAAATGTACAAATAAAATTTGTTTATAGATGGGAACACTGAGGGGCAAGGAATCTCAGTCCTTCCAAGTCACATTTATTCCCTCAACATGAGTTTATTAAGAGCCTGTTGTCCAAGCATTGTCCTTGGTGCCGTAGTAAACAATGAGAAGACAGTCTCAACTTTGAAGCGCTCATATGATGGATCAGCAGTGAATCAGTCATCCAAGTTCTGCTCTAGGCTGTGACCCTGAATTGTCCCTAAGTCGATGACCTATGTCACAAACAGAAGCATGATGTGTTGTCCTGACAATAATCATAGACTGAATGACTGTGCTGTGCTATCCAGTAAAAGGCCAGCTCAGCTCACAAGTGACTCTCCTGCCTGTATGTAGTCATCAAAACATTGCCCTACAGCTCAGCCATGTCATGGAGCAGCCCATTCAGAGGCCTGCCTACTTATCAGCCTGCTCAGCCTGTGTGGGCCCGGAATTTGGTGCCCCACTAGCAAGGCCCTTAGGGAAAGTGCTTTGGGGTTTGCCCAGTACATATGTTGTGGAAACATGCCTCCCTCCTGCCTCTGCCTGTCTTCTGCCATCCTTGACATCTAAATGGGAATGCCACCATCACTCCCTAATCTTAAAAAATTCCGTCCTGTGTGAAAAGTTAGTGTACCCTATGAGAACAAACCTATCGTTAACCATAACTCAGATATTATTAAACCACTGCCTTTATCCTCTGACTTGCATTTATTTGATTGTAGTTTTCTTGCCTCTAGTCTCTTCCTAGCCCAGGCCAGTTTCCGTACCACAGTCAGAATAATCTTCCTGGAATCAAATATTACCCTTGTCCTTAATTCTGATTGTTTAAGAATTTTGGGTGTTTACTCAATAAAGCCAAAACCTCTTATTTCTGACTTTTGCTAACCTCTCCAGTCTCATTCTTCACTACTGGCCTGTGCACTCCCTATGTTCAGCTACAAGTGGCTCACCAATTTCTCAAGATGGTGTTCAGATATCTTATCTCCTCTACTCCTACAACCCCAGTCCAAGCTATCACCATTTCTTCTCTGAGATACTACACTAGACTCCTAGCTTGTTTTTTTGACCCTAGTCTTCCCCGAGTTGTAGTCTGTCTGCACAGCAGCCAGAGTGATCTTCCTAAAGCCTAGATCAAATCATGACATTTTTCTGCTCAAACCCCTCCAGTAGCTTCCCATTCCACTTGGAATTAAATCCTAAGTTTTTACCATGGCCTGTAAAGCCCTGCCTGATCTGCTTGCTCCACCTCAGTATATCTCTGTTCTCATCTCCTATGACTCTTCACCTTCCTGCTCTGGGCCAGCCACACTGGCTTCCTCATTGTTCCTTGTAGATACCAACCACACTCCCACCTCAGAACCCTTGCACTTGCTGTTCCCTCTGCCTGGAACAACCTCTTCCTAGATACTTGCTTGATGTCCTCTCTCACTACTTTCAGCTTACTGCCTAATTACCACCTTATCCTACTTAAAATAGCACATATCCTCATCCGGGCACCACTCTGTCCCTCTACCCTGATTTATTCATCTTAGTACTCATCCCCACTTGCAATATTATGTAATTATTTGTTTGCTTGCATATTTCCTAGAGCACTAGAATGAGTGTTCCATAAAAGAAGTGACTTTGTTTTTCTTTGCTGCTCTAGAACAGTGCCTGGCAGCAATAGGATCTCAATAAATATTTGTTGAATGAATGAATGAGTGAATGAATGAATGAATAAAATGTCAGCTTCTCTCTGCACACTTCCCTAACACCTCCAAGTTACTGGTTTTATTCTCTGTTCCATTGGAGCTATGTATATACCTCTATTAGAGCTATCACATTTTTATTGTAATTTTTGCCTCTTATCCCTCACAAGTCTATAAATTCCTCAGAGACAGATGTCTTACTTATCTACATACACTTCATGGCATCCAGCACTAATTTGGTGAAAACATGTGGAATGAATGAAAGTGGGAGAAGCAGAATGATACAGCTACATTGGAGGTTCTAGAATTCAAATGTATGAGCTCTTTATTAATCCCATCTTCTGGAGGCTACACTGGGACTAAGGGCAGGCATTTGTTTGAATATAGATGTCCAAGGCAAAAATGTAAAACTATCTCCTTCCAGTCTACCATTATTTCCCAAATTTCTCTTTGTAAGGACTTCTGGTCTTCGTTGGGCCTCCAATAATGGCTTGGATGGTGATTACACCTAAAGCCTTAAAAAACAAGCTAATGTGTAGCAGTCCTGACATGAAGGTCATGTTACAAATACCAGTCACCTGTAGAATTTAATCAGAAAGTAAAATTGATGGTCTTAGGAACGAGACTAATCTATCACCCACCTGACTGGCATGAGTCTATGGACCTCATACACACTCTAGGGGCCAATCTAAGGATAAAACTTACTGTAGTAGAAAACAGCATTGTTTAAGGAGTTGGAAACCCTAAGTTGTAGCTCAGGTTTTTCTACAAACAGGGTCCATGATTTTGGATAAGTGGCTGCACCCTTGCACCTCTAACAGAGGGATTGGGACTAGATGAGCTCCAAAACCTTTTCCAGCTGTAAAGGTCTATTGATTGATTCAGCCAGGAGGTTGTACCCAAGTGGCTGTACTTAGTGGAATAAACTGAGTCTGGGAAAAGAATGTATTATCTCTCAACACCAGTGACTTTGCATGGGGAGGTATAACGACAGAGCCTGACACCTGGCAGAGCCTGGAAACAGGCCTTAAATCCCATTTGCACTCCCGTTCCTACATAACTGCCTTCTTCAACCTTACAGCAGCTGGGCTTCTACCAAGACGGAAGAGGTGGAGATGAGGGGAAGGGTGGGATGCCCCTCTCGCAGGGTTTAAGCAATATGTGTAGCTGAGAAGGGCTTAATCAGGAGACTGCAAACCTATCAGCATTGTGGTGGTTGTCTTAGCTCTGCTCTTGGGTTTTTCCCTGAGAATTAGAATTAATGTGGCCCAGCGCTCAGAGTGTGCCCTTTGGAAATTCCCAGGGGGTTCCAGAGATTACCAGAGGCACACTGGCAGTGGACAGTCCCTTGTGAGGTGGCAGCCCTGGAAGTCCAGTCTGTGACTCAGCCCAAGAGCCTCCTCATGTCAGACCACACAGAATAGATTTCACCTGAGGCCAGAGCTGCCTAGCCTATTTAGCCAAGCCATGTGGTGAAATAATTTACTTTCTGATATACTTTATTTCTAAAGGAATGCATAGAACTTTTAAGAAAAATGTTATGTCCCGTTTTATAAAAACATGTAAACTTTTAAGGCAGCTTCCAAAAAACAGCATTCACAATCACATGGGAATCAGCTGTAAGTTAGGAAATCCTGAATGAAGTGAAATAAGGGTGTGTTGATTTCTCTCATCTAATATTCATTTGTGGCAACATAATTGCCCAAGGAATAGGTGAAATGCTTTTTGAGATTCTTACGGCCACAGTCAGTCCATATCTATTAAAATGTTTCTGATGTGTCACTCTCCTCTCTGCCTCTCAACAATGTATAAACACATGCAAACACACAATCACACACTTACTTTCTCTCCTCTCACTTAGTTATATAGTCTCCATGTGGTTTGGTGAGGTATTTTTAAATACTCTCCAATGGCAAATTAAGGGCTCAAAGCATTTTATGTAAAGTCTACCCAGATAGAAGCGATTAGTAGGGAAATGCTCTTCCCAACTCTTAATCTGAATACTAGTTCAGGATCTCCTGTCCAGGTTCTCATAACCCCGAACTCCCATTAAGATGTTTACCTTTTATTTCTTCCCTATTCTGTGCTTGCTTTGGCAAAACATGTATTTCCTCCCTATTCTGAGGCTGAGAGTTCTTGGCTGGAATCCTTATTAACAGAAAGGACATTTTCATTTCTTGGTAAGGTAGCCAGGCATAGGGTGCCTAGCACTTAATATATAATCAGTGAATTGACTGAGGACAGATTTGCTCCCGAGAGACTTCAATTTTCATTGAATGCAAGCTTTGATAGACAAAGGAGAAAGAAACATGATTAAAAGGTCATTTTCTCTGCAAAAAAAAAGGAAGAGAGAAAATGAAAAAAAGAAAGAAGAAAATAAAAACTAAAAAGCTACTAATATTTACTGGGAGATCCTTAATAGTTCAAAGTCAGACAGAACAAAGGTCAGAGATAGAAAATAAAAGACTAGGATAAGAATTTAAGAAATCAACTGGAACCCTTGCACTCCAAGTATATATTCTAGGAAAAGCCTGCAATCGAATTTAACATCCCTCCACGTTCATACACATTTAGATTGTAAGAAACTGCAGAACATCATTAGAAAGGGTGTTTTTTAAAATGTGGCATTAGGTTTAAGTAGAACAGTACTTTAAAGGGGGCTAAACATAGGATGACAAGATGTGTCCTGGTAAAGCAGAGGGTAAAAATGATTATTTTGAAAGAAGTTCTCTTAGTGTAAAAAAGGGAAAAATACTTACATCTTGTGAATATTGAAAAAGTAGAGTGAATAAAGTGTTAGGGAAACAGGGTTGTGTGTTGGAGAGGAGAATGGGGGAAGGTAGTTAAATATAAACCTGGGTTTATTTGCAAAGCTTTCATCTTGATAAATGGTACCTTCTTAAAGCAAATACCTCGTCCAGGGAGCTCATGACATTATTTATGTTTCAAAATCTAGGCTATAGTCCAAACGATTTCAAATTCTGGGAGAAACTGTTTGTTTAGAGTCCATTGTACTGAGTGTTAATATAACAACACACCATAAAATATTGTTAGCTCTTAAGAAGAGATCAATATGTAATTACTCAAACCAGGCCTTAATAACTGGAAATTTGTAAATAACTCTGTTAGTTCTTTAAATGATTAACAAATAAATATTTGTTTAACTGAATTGAAAGACTCCCAAACATGTTATATTCATTTTCAGGAAAGGCGATTATTAGAAATGATTAATCTGTACTAAATAGACAAATTATGTCTATACTTATGTTTGAATGTTGATGGGTTTACCATAGGTATTCTTCTGTGAGCTAGATTAAGGTGTTCTACTACCAAAATAGAATGGTGGTCTAGTCCAAAATTATAGGAAAAAATTAGATTAATGGAAATAATTTTCTCAATTTACATTTTTCTCCCATTAATTTTTCTGAAATATTTGGCATCTACTATAATTTGCTTATAATAGAATCTGGTGCAAGAACATAACAACTTTGCAAACAATTTAGTTCAGTGTTTAATCTTGAGGTCATTGTCATTGAATTGCTAGCAAAATCATGACTTAGGAAAAACAGTATTTATGATATAAGCTGTTGTCTGAAGGAAAACAATTTTCCTTGAGGAACTATAAAATCTACCAGACCAGGAGAGAGCAACGCAGTTGGATCACATAGTACTGGCCTCTGTAGACTTGCTTTCGCTGAAGTGTGCTTTGGTGGGAATCCTTCAGCCCCGCCTGAAGGATACACAGGAAACAACCTTATAAAATCTGGTCTTGTTAAAAACAAGAGTGCTCTGCACATTATATGGTGGCCTCTTTCTATGGATCTTAGGGCGAAATTTAATTTCAGTATCAAAAAAAAGTGCTCTTTGGGGCATTTTTCAGGGACACTGAATTGTACAGCTGATAAGGCTTTTCTTTTTACATTGGTATTTACAAACTTCCTGGTAAACCCAAGCCCCACCCATAGCAAGGGGAAGGGCTTTATGGTATGCATTTTTATACTTCCTGTTTATGGTCCTACCTCTGTTTTTGCTTTCTCTCTTACTTCTAACATATGTTATCTAGTAGTATTTTATGTTTTCTTTTAAGCGACCTTAAATCTTTTGGAAGAACAAGATGAGAGATACGTAAATATATTCATTCATATATACATAAAATTATGCTGTGTTTAGTCATTTGAGTTTTATTTTTTGCTAAGAGCCTGGTGCTTTCCAATTATGTTGCCTCCTGAAGAAGTATGAGAATCTTTGATTTAGAATATTAGCTGATAGGAAGGCAGAGAAGATTCTTTATAATATCTGGAAGATATCAAACCACACTATCATCACCAGCTGATAAATTTTTAAAGACCTATTTGGTTCATTACAGAAAAGTACAGCCTTCACAATACATGCTACAATCTAGCAAACTGACTATTCTTCCTAGTTTAGCCTCCGGCACGATATATACAACTCCCTTTTTCAAGCCTTCTTCATTGGCAACCAATTCATTTTTTCTTGTAAATTTTTACTTCTGTTTTAAATTATCTCAGTTTGTGGATAATTTACAGTAATTTCTGAATCCCATACTAAGCCTATGGACTCAGGAAATAAACTGCTGTTAAGTAGTCTCTATCCCTGAGAAAAACATAATTAAGTCAGTTAAGTCCACTGACTAAAGTCAACTCAAGCTGTTCAATTCTTTGTTTAACCTGGATAATTAAGGCTTGACCTCCGTGTGAGGTCAGAACTCTGGCTAGGTACAGTCGAATGAGACAAAGTCATTTTATCCGCCTGTGTCCTACTGCTTTTCCTATCTCTAGTCTATAAAACCATAAGAACTTGGAAGAATTAAGCATTCAGAATTTTCCATAAAATAACTCTCTATTAGAAAAAAAAAAAACCCACACAATAAAAATGGTAGTATGGAACCTTCAGATATGTTTAAGTGTGTGTTAGGCCCACTGCCTTAGGGCACATGCCAATTATAGAACCAAAACCCACTGTCCCCGGAACTTGCTCCTTCTTAGTCCATCCAGAGAAATAAATGGTGAAATGTTCATGGCACTTTGGAGGATCCAAGCTATTTGGTGAATGCTTTTTCCCCGAGTTTGCCAACATGTCCTGAACTCAAAATAGAGTGATTATTCAAAGTTATTCTCAAAAGAGACATGCAGTTTGTAATTTCTTTTAACAATCTGAAAAAATCATGGAGAACTAATTCCATGTTTCCTATGACCCTTTCATAATTGTGATACACTCACAGCCCGTTTTCCAATTCTCAATTAGAATAATTAATAATGTTCAGGATATCATCTGTTGGTTTCCTCTTCTGAGTCATGATTCTACTGCAAGTCATGTAACTCCTTTCCATAGCAACTATAACTAGTTGGAAAAGTATGCAGTCAAATAGCAAGCAGTATGTTTGCTTGCTATCTGTTAGGTCAGTGGAGGATATACTACATAGCAAAGGTTTAATTTTATCTAAATGACTTTAAAGAGAAGAATAAAAATATGGAAATGCTTATGTCAAAATAAGAGGGGTTTTAATATTTCTACACAGCATCAGATATAACCCATGGATCATAAACATTATAATTTCCATTGTATGGAAGAGAAACCAGACTGAAAGAGAGACTGGGCATCTGATCATCTGGTTTCTGGTTTCAGCTCTGACATGAACAAACCATAGCATCAGGCAGGTTGTTGAAACTTTGTGGCCTTATTTTATTTTTTTTGGCTGCACTGGGTCTTCATTGCTGCGCGCAGGCTCTCTCTAGTTGTGGCGAGCAGGGGCTACTCTTCATTGCAGTGCGCAGGCTTCCCATTGTGGTGGCTTCTCTTGTTGTGGACCATGGGCTCTAGGGCACGCAGGCTTTAGTAGTTGTGGAGTGTGGGTTCAGTAGTTGTGGTGCGTGGGTTCAGCAGTTGTGGCTCGCAGGCTCTAGAGCACAGGCTCAGTAGTTGTGGTGCCCGGGCTTAGCTGCTCCACGGCATGTGGGATCTTCCGGGGCCAAGGCTTGAACCCATGTCCCCTGCATTGGCAGGCGGATTCTTAACCACTGCACCACCAGGGAAGTCCCTAGTTTTTTCTTACATAGAATAATGAAGCTGGACCTCATGCTCCATTCTCATCTCTTCCCCTATCACTCCTGTTATATTCTTGCCCTATTATACTTTGGTAGATTCTAGATTGGAAGAGATCCTGCCCATTTGTTCAGTAGAGGGACCCAGGACTAGCCACGTAATTTGTGGGGCCCATCGCAAAATGAAACTGTCAGACTCCTTGTTAAAAAATTATTAAGAAATTCACAAGAGTGACCACAGAGCATTAAACTAAGCACTGGGGGCCCTCTGGGCATGGAGGCTCTTTGTAACTGAACAGATCACACACCCTTGAGGCTGACCCTGGAGAGACCAAAGGAATTTTTCCTTCCCATGTAGACACACTCTTTTGCTCTTAACACAATGCAAATAAGAGAAATTTTGGTGGAACAGTGGCATGAATCATTAAAGGGAAGCAATAATGGGAATACAATATTAGAAAGCCAATGTTTTAGACTGACCGAAGTGGCGAGACAGGGGGCTCCAGACTTTCCTTCCTCCCACAGATTCACTGAATATACAGCTACACATGGGTCAGTTTCCTTTGAGAGAAATCTGGAAACAAATTGAGCGACTCCTACACATTGGGTGACTGAGAAAATGCCCACATCGAAACGGGTAGGAAGGGCTGAGAATACATATTCACCATAAACCCGACCCCCAGCAGAGTGCATTTCATTCAGGAGAGAACCCCAAAATTCTCAGCTTCCCCCTGTGAGTAAAGGTTTGGATCACACGTCTAGTGCCCCAAATTTTACAACTGCCACCTGAGGAATGGGAATGCCCAAATCACCCAGCTGAGAGAGCCAGTGGAGTTTGGCATTCACAAGTCCCACAGGACCATAGCAAACAGAGAAGGAATGGTTAAAGGAGCGCATGAGCACTCCCTGCAGTTATACCCCAGGGCTCAGTTCAAAGGGAGCAGTCAAAAACTCCCTTCTCCCAATTTCTGCTAGAAGGGATTTGACTGCACACTTTCTTAGCTGCTGCCTGAGGGTCTGGCTTCTAATCAGCCTGTGTCTGGATGCTGACTGGGATCCCAAGAGCCTAAAAGAGCTGGTGGGCACTTCCCCTACATTCTTCTTCTGGCTCACAGCAACAACAACAAAAACCAAGTTAACAGCTTCTCCCTTGAAATGTGTGCTCCAACTTTTGAAACTGCCACCTAAGGAATGTGAGCTCAAATCACCTAGCTCTGATATCCAACAGAGCTTGGCAGTCAGAGTCCCCCAGGGCCATATTAAAATTTAAAAAGCAATTTTCGAACAGGCATGCAAGCACTTCTCATAGCTATTCCCTCCCATGGCTCAGCACAGAGAGAACAGCATTCATTTCCCGGTTTCTCCCCAGAATGGATTTGACTGTACACTTTCCCAGCTGCTATTTGAGGTTCTGGCTTCTAATCAGCCTGCATGTGGAAGCTGACTGGGATCCTCCCAGGAGCCTGAAAGAGTTGGTGGGCATGTCCCCTCTTGTATCCCCTAGCTTGCTACAGTGGTAAACCAAGTCTCCAACTTCTCCCTGGAAGAAACATACCCACCCATGTAGCACATCAAATATCACAGCTGCCACATGAGGGACTGGCTCGCACATCACCTAGCTCTGGGTACTGATGAGGCTTGGCATTTACGAGTCCCCCAGGACCACAGAAAACAAAGAGGCGGCTCTGTATGGGTGCACAAGTCCTACCAGAGACTGTTGCTTCTGGCTCAGCAGAGTGAGTAGGCAAAAACAAACACCCATTTCCAAGTTTCTCCCTGATAGGTCTATACTGCATATCTAATGTCCTGACTTAGCTGGTGCTCGGAAGTCAAGCTTCCAATTAGCCTTCATCAGAGAGCTGTTGGGGCAGGCAGTTAACAGTCCTCCGGGACCCTGAACGGCCGTGTGGGCATTTCCCATTGCCTTTGGGACAGTGGCAGGTGTTGGCACAACCTAATGTACTGGGAGCCACTAGAAGCAAAGAAGGTGGCTTGGGCAATCACAGAGGTTTGAGAGGCAACCAGGAGCTCAGGTGGGCTGACTGATGAGGTTCATCTCCTACACGAGGCAGTCTGTCAAGACTGGGAGAGGTGGCTGTTTTATCTAATGCACAGAAACAGATGTAGAGAGTCAAGAAAAAGGAAGGAACAGGAAGATATATTCCAAACAGAAGAACAAGGTAAATATCCAGACACTGACCAGATGGCTTCACAGTTGAATTCTACCCAACATGTAAGGAAGAATTAATACCAATCCTTCTCAAACTCTTCCAAAAAAATTGAAGAAGTGAGAATATTCCTAAACTTATATTACAAGGCCAACATTATACTCATACCAAAGCCAGATAAGGACACAAAAGAAGATTACAGGCCAATATCCTTGATGAACATAGATACAAAAATGCTCATCAAAATTGTAGCAAACTGAATTCAACAGTACATCAAAAGGATCATACTCTGTGATCACATGGGATTTATTCCCGGTTCGACATATTCAAATCAAAATATGTGATATACCACATTAAAAAATTAATGATAAAAATCATATCATCTCAATACATGCAGAAACAGTATTTGACAAAATTCAACATCCTTTCATGATAAAAACTCTCAAGTTGGGTATAGCTGAAATGCACCTCAGCATAATACAGAGCATATCTGAGAAGCCCACAACTAATATCATACTCAATGGTGAAAAGCTGAAAACTTTTCCTTTAAGATCAGGAATAAGAAAAGGATGCCTACGTTCACCATTTCTATTCAACATATGGAAGTTATAGTGGGAGGAATTACACAAGAAAAAAATAAAAGATATCCTAATCTGAAAGGAACATGTAAAATTGTTATTTGCAGATGATATGATCTTATATGTAGAAAATCCTAAAGGCTCAACCAAAAAACCTTTGGAATTAGTAAATGAATTCAGTAAAATTGCAGGATACGAAATCATTATACAAAAACTAGTTGCATTTCTATACACTAACAATGAACTATTGAAAAGAGAAATTAAAACAATCCCATCTATAACAGAATCAAAAAGAATAAATATTTAGGAATAAATTCTCTCAAATAAGTGAAAGATCTGTACACTGAAAAGTATACAACATTGAGAAAAGAAATCAAAGACACAATTGAATGGAAAGATGTTTTCTATCATGGATTGCAAGAATGTATAATGTTAAAATGTCCATACTATCCAAAGCAGTCTACAGATTCAATACAATCCCTCTAAAAATTTCAATGGCTTTTTTTCACAGAAATAGAAAAAGCAATCGTAAAATTTCTATGGATCCACAAAAGACCCTGAATTGCTATAGCGATCTTAAACACAAAGAGTAAAGGTGGAGGCATCACACTTCCTGATTTCAACTATATTATAAAGCTATAGTAATCAAAGCATTATGGTATTGGCATAAAAACAGGCACATGGACAAATGGAACAGAATCAAAGCCCAGAAATTAACCCATGAAGATATGATCAATTAATTTTTGACAGAGGTACCAAAAATACACAATGGGGAAAGGATAGTCTCTTCAACAAATTGTGTGAAAACTCAAAATCCACATGCAAAAGAATGAAATTGGACTTCTATCTTATACCATACACAAAAATCAACTTGAAATGTATTAAAGACTTGAATGCAAGATCTGAAATCATAAAACTTCTAAAATAAAATATATGGGATGGTTCCTTGACATTTTTCTTGGCAATGATTCTTTTGGATATGACACCCAAAGCACAGGCAACAAAAGCAAAAGTAAACAAATGGAACTTACCAAACTAAAAATGTTCTATACAGCAAAGGAAACCATCAGCAAAGTGCAAAGGCAACCTATGAAATGGGAGAAAATATTTGCAAACTACATAATCAACAAGAGATTAATATCCTAAATATTTAAGGAACTCATATAACTCAAGAGCAAAAACACCAAATAACTCAATTTAAAAATGGGCAAAACCTGAAAAGACATTTTTCTAAAGATGACATACAGATGGTCAACAGGTATATGAAAAGATACTCAATGTCACTAATCACCATGGAAACGCAAATCAAAACTATAAAGAGATATCACCTAACCTGTTAGAATAACTATTATCAAAAAGCTAAGAAATAACAAGTGTTGGTGAGGATGTAGAGCAAGGGAACCCTTGTACTCTGTTAGTGGGAATGTAAACTGGTACAGCCACTATGGGAAACAGTATGAAGATTCCTCAAAAAATTAGAAGTGAAACTACCATATGATCCAGCAATCCCACTTCTGAGTATATATCCAAAGGAAAGAAAACCACTAGCTTGAAGACATATCTGCACTCCCATGTTCCTTACAGCATTTTCACAAAAGCCAAGGTATAGAAACAACCTAAGTATTTGTAGATGGATGAATGGATAAAGAAAATGTGGTCTGTATATACAATGGAGGATTATTCAGCCATGAAAAAGAATAAAATCTTGTCATTTGTGACAACATGGATGAATCTGGAGGGTATCATAAGTGAAATAAGTTAGAGAAGGACAAGTACTGCATGGTATCGCTTATATGTGGAATCCTAAAAAATGTCAAACTTATAGAAACAAAGAGTAGAATGGTGGTTGCCAGGGGCTGGCTGGTAGGGGAAACAGGAAGAGGTTGGTAAAAGGGTACAAACTTACTGTTATAAGATGAATAAATTCTGAGAATCATCAGTATAGCATGGTGACTACAGTCAATGATATTATGTTGTATAATTGAGATTTGCTAATATTAGATCTTCAGCATTCTCATTTTTTGAAAAAGTAACTATGTATGTTGATGGAGGTGTTAAATAACTTGATGGTGGGAATCCTGTTACAATGCACACATATATCAAACCAACACTTACACTTTAAATATATCTCTATTTTATTTTTCAATTATGCCTCAAAACTCAAACGTTTAAAACATAAAAAAAGAAAGCCAGTGTTTTGTGGATGTTTGAAACTCCTGTATGTATTCACAATGCTCAGCCCACCCATAGGTGCAATAGGAACTCTGGTAGTTAGTATCTAAAGATGCTCCCAAAGATTTATCTCCCCTGGAACAACCTTTGTGTCATTACATCCTACATTGCATCTAGACTGGCCTGTGACTTGCGTGAACCAATAGAATGCAGGAGAAGGGAGGCTCCAGTTCTGGGCCTAGCTTTAAAAGGACTGGCAGCTTCTGAGGTGAAGTCAGGATGGTGGTGTGGGAAGACGTGGAGTGAGCATCTCCCCGCAACTAGGGCACCTACTGGCCGCTGGTGGGGGACTGTGACACCCAAGGGGATGGGAGGAACCCCAAGATGAGCCAGTAGGACATATAGGGACTGAGAGGGGAGGAGAAGTGGAGGCCAGACAGGATCGGCACCCCTGAAGCCGGGGAGATCAGGAGAGGCAGGTGGGAGGGACTCTCCAGGAAGAGCGGGAGAGGAGTGGAGGGCGATCGCCTGGCCCACTCTGGCCGGGAGCCTGTTGAGCTCCCAGGCTGGTACCCCCCACTCCAAAGCCCCATTCAGGATGCGTGGGTCCTGGAGGCATAGGAGAGAGTCTGGGAGATCAGGAGACACAGGCAGGAGGGGCCCTCTGGGAGGAGCAGAAGAGGAGAGGAGGGCGATTGCCCCGGCCACTCGGGCATGGGGAGCCTGCTGAGCTCCCAGGACAGTGCCCTGCCCTCTAAAGCCCCCTCCAGGCTGCATAGGTCCTTGGGAGCATACAAGGGGGGCTGGGGAGATCAGGAGAGGTGGAAGGAGGGGCTCTACCATACCGGAGGAGCAGGAGAGGAGAGGAGGGCGTTTGCCCTGCCCACTTGAGCCCAGGAGCCTGCTGGGCTCCCAGGTGAGGTCCCCTGCCCTCTGAGACCAGGGGTGGGGGCACGCCTGGGCCCCTTCTGTTCTTTGAGCATAAGCCCCACCCCCCACAACCCCCAGGGTCTTTTCCAGCCCTGTGGGTCCTGAGCATTGGCCCTTCCCACCACCCAAACCTCGCCCTTACCTAGGCCTCGCCCTCCACAGCCAAGGCCTTCCTGCAACCCCCCTTTTTTTTTCCCTCCTCCTCTTTTTTACTATTGTGGTACTGTTGTACCTTGTGGTTGTTGATTCATCTATATTTTTATTTTTATATTCTTCCTAACATCTGTTAGTTTCCTGGTCTAATTTTATTTTTTACTTTGTTATTGTTTTTGGGGTATTTTTGCCACCTGAGGCGGGATCCTGGTTCACAAGCCTGGGGTTGGGCCGAAGCTCCTGCAGTGGGAGCTCCAAGTCTGAACCACTGGACTAACAGAGGTCCTCAGACCCCAGGGAATATTCATCGGAGTGAGGTTTCATGGAGTTCCTCATCTCAGCACCAAGACCCAGCTCTACCCAATAGCTTACAAACCCCAGAGTTGGAAACCTCAGGCCAAACAACCAGTAAGAAAGGAACATGGTCCCACTCATTAAAAAAAAAAAAAAAAGTGAGATGGCCAAAATATATGTCACAGATGAAGGAGCAAGGTAAAAACCTACAAGACCAAATAAATGAGGAGGAAATAGGCAATCTACCTGAAAAAGAATTCAGATAAAGATGATCCAGAATCTCAGAAATAGAATGGAGGCACAGACTGATAAAATACAAGAAGTGTTTAACAAAGATCTAGAAGAACTAAAGAACAAACAGATGTGAACAACATAATAACTAAAATGAAAAATACACTACAAGGAATCAATAACAAAATAACTGAGGCAGAAGAATGAATAAGTGAGCTGAAAGACAAAATGGTGGAAATAACTGCCGAGGGGCAGAATAAAGAAAAAAGAACAAAGAGAATTGAAGACAATCTCAGAGACCTCTGGGACAACACTAAACACACCAACATTTGAATTGTAGGGGTCCCAGAAGAAGAATAGAAAAGGAAAGGGTCTGAGAAAATATTTGAAGAGATTATAGTTGAAAACTTCCCTAACATGGGAAAGGAAATAGTCACCCAAGTCCAGGAAGCACAGAGGGTCCGATACAGGATAAACCCTAGGAAAAAGACACCAAGACACATATTAATCAAACTAACAAAAAATTATTCAAAGAAAAAATATTAAAAGCAGCAAGGGAAAAACAAAAAATAACACAAAGGAATCCCCACAAGGTTATCAGCTGATTTTGCAGTGGAAACTCTACAGGCCAGAAGAGAGTGGCAGGATATACTTAAGGTGATGAAAGAGAAAAACCTACAACCAAGATTACTTTACCCAGCAAGGATCTCATTCAGATTCCATGGAGAAGTCAAAAGCTTTTCAGACAAGCAAAAGCTAACAGAATTCAGCACCACCAAACCAGCTTTACAACAAATGCTAAAGAAACTTCTCTAAGCAGGAAACACAAGATAAGAAAAAGACCCACAAAAACAAACCCAAAACAATTAAGAAAATGGTAATAAGAACATATGTATCAGTAATAACCTTGAATGTAAATGGATTAAATGCCCCAACCAAAAGACAGACTGCCTGAATGGATACAAAAACAAGACCCATATATATGCTGTCTAAAAGAGACCCACTTCAGACCTAGGGACACATACAGACTGAAAATGAAGGGATGGAAAAAGATATTCCGTGCAAATGGAAATCACAAGAAAGCTGGAGTACCAATACTCATATCAGATAAAATAGACTTTAGAATAAAGACTGTTATAAGAGATAAGGAGGGACACTACATAATGATCAAAGGATCAATCCAAGAAGAACTTATAACACTTATAAATGTTTATGCACCCAAAATAGGAGCACCTTAATGCATAAGGCAAATGCATTAAGAAGAAGAAATTGACAGTAACACAATAAGAGTAGGGGAATTTAACACCCCACTTACACCAATGGACAGATCATCCAAACAGAATATAAATAAGGAAAAACAAGCTTTAAATAACACAAAAGACCATATAGATCTAATTGATATTTATAGAACATTCCACCCCAAAGTGGCAGAATACACTGTGTTCTCAAGTGCACATGGAACATTCTCCAGGATAGATCACATCTTGGGTCACAAATCAAGCCTCAGAAAATTTAAGAAAATTGAAATCGTATCAAGCATCTTTTCTGACCACAATGCTATGAGATTGGAAAGCAATTACAGGAAAAAAAACTGTAAAAAACACAAATACATGGAGGCTAAAGAAAGCTACTAAATAACCAAGAGACCACTGAAGAAATCAAAGAAGAAAAATACATAGAAACAAATGACAATGAAAACACAACAACCCAAAACCTATGGGACGCAGCAAAAGCAGTTCTAAGAGGGAAGTTTATAGCAATTCAAGCTCACTTTAAGAAACAAGAAAAATATCAAATAAACAATCTAATGCTACACTTAAAACAACTAGAGAGGGCTTCCCTGGTGGCGCAGTGGCTGATGCAGGGGACACGGGTTCGTGCCCCGGTCCGGGAAGATCCCACAAGCCATGGAGTGGCTGGGCCCGTGAGCCATGGCCGCTGAGCCTGCGTGTCCAGTGCCTGTGCTCCACAATGGGAGAGGCCGCAACAGTGAGAGGCCCGCATAACACACACACACACACAAAAAAAAACTAGAGAAAGAAGAACAAACAAAACCTAAAGTCAGTAGAAGGAAAGAAATCATAAAGATCAGAGCAGAAATAAAGGAAATACAAATGAAGAAAGCAATAGCAAAGATCAATAAAACTAAAAGCTGGTTCTTTGGGAAAATAAACAAAATTGATAAACCCTTAGCCAGACTCATCAAGAAAAAAAGGGAGAGGACACAAATCAATAAAATTAGAAATGAAAAAGAAGAAGTTACAGCAGACACTGCAGAAATACAAAGCATCCTAAGAGACTACTACAAGCAGCTCTATGCCATAAAATGGACAACCACGAAGAAATGGACAAATTCTTGGAAAGGTACAATTTTCCAAGAGTGAACCAGGAAGAATTAGAAAATATAAAGAGACCTATCACAAGTAATGAAATTGAAACCATAATTAAAAGTCCAGGACCAGGACCAGATGGCTTCACAGGCAAATTCTATCAAACCTCTAGAGAAGAGCTAACACCGATCCTTCTCAAACTCGTCCAATAAATTGCAGGGGAAGAAACACTCCCAAATTCATTCTATGAAGCCACCATCACCCTGATACCAAAACCACAAAAGATATCACAAAAAAGAAAATTATAGGTCAATATCACTGATGAACATAGATGCAAAAATCCTGAACTAAATACTAGGAAACAGAATCCAATCATACACCATGATGTATTTAATCATACATCATGGTGTATGATTAAAAGGATCATACACCATGATCAAGTGGGATTTATCCCAGGGATGCAAGCGTTCTTCAATATATGCAAATCAATCAATGTGATACACCACATTAACAAATTAAGGAATAAAAACCATATGATCATCTCAATAGATGCAGAAAAAGCTTCTGACAAAATTCAACATCCATTTATGATAAAAAAAACTCTCCAGAAAATGGGCGTAGAGGGAACCTACCTCAACATAATAAAGGCCATATATGACAAACCCACAGCAAGCATCATACTCAATGGTGAAAAACTGAAAGCATTTGTGCTAAGATCAGGAACAAGACTCTCACCCTCTTATTCAACATAGTTTTGGAAGTCCTAGCCACAGCAATCCGAGAAGAAAAAAAAGTAAAAGGAATACAAATTGGAAAAGAAGTAAAACTGTCACTGTTTGCCAATGACATGTTACTATTCATAGAAAATCCTAAAGATGCCACCAGAAAACTACTAGAACTAATCAGTGAATTTGGTAAGGTTGTAGGATACAAAATTAATGCACAGAAATCTCTTGCATTCCTATACACTAATGATGAAATTTCTGAAAGTGAAATTAAGGAAACACTCCCATTTACCATTGCAACAAAAAGAATAAAATACCTAGGAATAAACCTAAGGAGACAAAAGACTTGTACTCAGAAAACCATAAACACTGATGAAAGAAATCAAAGATGACATAAACAATGGAGAAATATACCATGTTCTTGGTTGGGAAGAATCAATATTGTGAAAATGACTATACTACCCAAAGCAGTCTACAGATTCAATGCAATCCCTTTCAAATTACCAATGGCATTCTTCACAGAATTAGAATTAGAAAAAAAAAATTACAAGTCATATGGAAACACAAAAGACCCCGAATAGCCAAAGCAATCTTGAGAAAGAAAAATGGAGTTGGAGGAATCAGACTCCCCATCCTCAAACTATACCACAAAGCTACAGTAATCAAGACAGTATGTTACTGGCATAAAAACAGAAATATAGATCAATGGTACAGGATAGACTGCCCAGAGATAAACCCACGCACATATGGGCACCTAATTTACGACAAAGGAGGCAAGAACATACAATGGAGAAAAGACAGCCTCTTCAATAAGTGGTGCTGGGAAAACTGGACAGTTGCATGTAAAAGAATGAAATTAGAACACTACCTAACACCATACACAAAAATAAACTCCAAATGGATTAAAGACTTAAATGTAAGACCAGACATTATAAAGCTCTTAGAGGAAAACGTAGGAAAAACACTCTTTGACATAAACCACAGCAAGATGTTTTTTGACCCACCTCCTAGAGTAATGGAAACAAAAACTAAAATAAACAAATGGGACTTAAAAGCATTTTCACAGCAAAGGAAACCATAAACAAGACAACAAAAAGACAACTCTCAGAATGGGAGAAAATATTTGCAAATGAAACAATGGACAAAGTATTAATCTCCAAAATACACAAACAGCTCATGGAGCTCAATATCAAGAAAACAAACAATCCAGTTAAAAAATGGGCTGAAGACTCAGACATTTCACCAAGGATGATATACAGATGGCCAAGAGGCACATGAAAAGATGCTCAACATTACTAATTATTAGAGAAATGCAAATCAAAACTACAATGAGATATCACCTCACACTGGTCAGAATGGCAATTATCAACAAATCTAGAAACAATAAATGCTGGAAAGGGTATGGTGAAAAGGCACCCTCTTGCAGTGTTGATGGGAATGTAAATTGATACAACCTCTATGAAAAAACGTATGGAGGTTCCTTAAAAAACTAAAAATAGAACTACCATATGACCTAGCAATCCCACTACTGGGTATATACCCTGAGAAAACCATAATTCAAAAAGAGATATGTACCCCAATGTTCACTGCAACACTGTTTACAATAGCCAGGACATGGAAACAACTTAAGTGTCCACTGACAGATGAATGGATAAAGAAGATGTGGCACATATATACAATGGCATATTACTCAGCCAGAAAAAGAAACAAAATTGAGTTATTTGTAGTGAGGTGGATGGACCTAGGGACTGTCATACAGAGTGAAATAAGTCAGAAAGAGAAAAATAAATACCATATGCTAACACATATATCTAATCTAAAAAATAAAATGGTACTGATGAACCTAGTTGCAGGGTAGGAATAAAAAGATAGACATAGATAATGGACTTGAGGACGTGGGGAGGGAGGGTGAAGCTGAGGCAAAGTGAGTGTAGCATCGACATACACGCACTACTGAATGTAAAATAGTTGGCTGGTGGGAAGCAGCAGCATAGCACAGGGAGATCAGCTCAGTGCTTTGCAATGACCTAGAGGGATGGGATAGGGAGGATGGGAGGGAGGCTCAAGAGGGAGGGGGTATGGGGACATGTGTATGCATATGGCTGATTCACTTTGTTGTGCAACAGAAACTAACACAGTATTGTGAAGCAATTATGCTCCAATAAAGATCTATTAAAAAAAAAAAAAGGACTGGCAGCTTCTGCTTCCTACCTCTTGAACACACTTGCTTTTGGGAGCCTGTATCACCCTATAAGAAGTCTAGATCACTTGTTGGAGACACCAAGTGAACAGACCACGTGAAGAAGCCATGCAATGAGGAGAGAATCTGAAACTACTTGGAGAGGGACAGAGGACCAGCTTTCCCAACAGTCAGTTGAGCCTCCTGATGACTCTGGCTACAGTCACTGTCTAACTGTAAACTCACTAGAGACCCCAAATGAAGCCACCAGTAAAACCACCCAGCTGTGCCCAGTCAACCTACAGAATCATGAGAAATAATAAATTGGTGGCTGTTTTAAGCACTAAGTTTTGGGGTGGTTTGTTCCACTAAAATAGATAGCATCACCAGTGAGTCTCTCCCATGTGACTTAGAGGATACCAGAAGGCTTCTCAGTCTCACAATGTCTGTAAAATTATTAGATGCCAAGTTCCCAGGGAAGGGAGTGCTTGAAAGGGGAAGGGAGAGGTGGAGGCTGGGGCCATAAATAGAAAGGCACTGAGAGAGAATTTCAACTGTTTGCCACTTTGGCCAGGGGCCAGTTCTAACAAGAACAGCTGCATTTGGGCCAAGGGTTCCAACGCTCTTTATTATAGGTATTCACTTTCCTGTAGGTGAGCCTGTGTTTTGAAACAGTGTGCCATGTACTACCAGCTAGAATGAAGCCAAGGTTACATGTTCAGCCATCCCATGGTTATTTTAGATCTGTTCTATTAATGATCCCTAACCCTGAACATCAGTATATGCAATCAGTCCCAAGGGAGACCAGGCCAGATTCACAAGTGCAGCGGGACCACTGAAAACATGCTTACTTGTATCTTTACTCGTGGAGGGTCAGAAAAGTCATTATCGTGTCAGTAAGATAGGGTATTTTAAGCATGTGTCGTTTCATATAGTAAGACTTTTTCTCTCCACTGTCAAGAAAAACAAACCATTGAGAAACACTGTTTGTTTCCTGTACTCTTAAATCAGTTTTTTTTTAAAGAAAAATATAGGAATGAAAGTTATCTGGGCTTATAAATGCTTTAAAAGAGTAATATCTCTTTTATTAATGTGTATAGGGTTTGAGAACTATAATGAAGAATGTTAACTACATGAATATTACTTTATATAGCATTTTTAATCAGTGAAAGATAAGCCTTTTCTTGTTGGTTCTTGATATTTTCCCATCTATACTCAAATTAATGCAGAGATAATAGTCATCATCTTACTTAGTGGTTATAAGAAGTTATAAAGGTTTCACATATAAAATTTTATTCTCTAATAGAAAAAAGAGAAATAGTGGAAACATTTTAATATTTAAAATAGCTCTAAAATACATTGTCCACTCTAAATGGTTTGACGTCTTTGAGTCCCTCCTATCTTTTAGAATAATCAATTCTATTAAATATCACAGCCAAAGAGTTCCAGGCGAAGTGCAATGTTTTGATTCCATGTTTTAGGAATGATGCGTATAAACCTGGAAATGATTGGTGGGTTGAAAAAGTTCTTCGCATGTCCTTTGATATTCTTATTTCCTTCGAAAATCTGAAAGCAAAATATGAGAAAATCTTTAAGGATGGCATAATGGGTATAAAAATCTTATACCTGAAAGTAACATAATATTGTATACCAACTGTATTTCAATTTGAAAAACTTATAATTTTTTATCCTTTTAGTTCAAACTGTGGGCATTAATGAACACATACAACAGTATCACAAAGATGATCCTCAATCAATTATGAACTCACACTCCAGACATACCTCTTTAGTGATATCACCTCATCAGTGATCTGAGTTGGAACAGGGAAAAATAAAGAAATCTGATATGGTGCTGTGGGGCAGCCACAAAAGCATATCTGCCTTTAGCCCCTTTGTAGCTATGTGACTTTGAGCAAATTACTTGTAGTCTCTGATTATCCATTTCCTTATTGGCAAAATGGGGATAATAAATTTTACCTCATAGAAGTTGTTGTAAAGATTTTAAAGAGTATGTAAACATACGACACGTCTTTATTAAGTGCCAGATAATGGGCACCAATAAATGGTTAGCTATTACTAACTTTTAAAATAAAATACATCATGTATTTTTATTTATCCTTTTTGTCATATGCCCTATATCATCAACTAAACTGTGTTTTAGGTGTGTTTCTGTCATCCCCAGCAAGTTCCCCAAGATGTACACACATCAGAAGCTAAGTCACTATTTGTTTATAAAAATGATTTTTGCCCTACTATGAGGATATCTTGATACGTGAGAAATAAACCAAACCAAACCTAACAAATAAACAACCCAGGGGTTTAGAGAGAAAGAGATTCAAATCCATTAACTGAGATTAAGTGCTGAGCCCATGATGAGCATAAATGTCCATCCCCTTCTCCCGTGTTGCCCCTCCTACTGGTTTCAGCCCAATTCCCATTCCTGGAATATTAGGTTCCTCTCCTTAGCTTTGCCTCTGGTAGTATTTTAAAACCGCATAACTAGGAATTTAGGAGTATAATGGAATAGTTCATCTTGCAGGAAATCAGTCTCCTCATCCGGAAGGATAACAATTGTTTGAATAACAATATGACACTGAAAGGTATATGGCCATGGGTATGTATGTGATCAGCCATGAATAACAAGTACATCCAAGCTAATGTTAATATGGTAGAAGGTTTTCTAGACCCCTGTTACAGACTGTATGTTTGTATCCTTCCAAAATTCATATGTTCAAACCCTAATCCTCAGTGGGATGATACGAGGAGGTGGGTCCTTTGGGAGATGATTAGGGCTAGGATGGGGGTAGGGCCCTCATGGCATCTCTGTGTGTGCACGCACCAAGGAAGGCCATATGAAAGCACAACCAGGAAGACTGCCCTCACTAAAAACCCAACCATGCTGGCACCCTGATCTAGGATTCTAGCCTGCAGAACTGTGAGAAATACGTGTTTTTTGTTTGTCACCCAGTCTATGGTAATTTGTTATACAGTCCAAGCAGGCTGAGACAACCCTTTCACCATCTTTCTCAATCAGAGCTAATTAAACTTCACACCACCCACTGCTGTTTTGTCCTCATTCTTTTATAGGTGGCTCAGTCAAAGCAGAAAGATAGTGTGCATGGTCCCTGTCCCAAGACCAGCTACTTACAGAGCTAGGACTTAGAAGACTTAAAGAGTGACGCATGTCAGTGCATGCTTATCGAATACAAAGAACTATTTGCAAATTTGAGGTTCTGTTCTCATCATAGCAGTTTTCAAATTGTTTTCTTTTTGCCAAGATACCCCTGTACCTTGTCCACCAACGAGGATTTCTCTCTGTAAGGTTTCCATTCAACTCCCTGGTCACTGTACTGGATGGTGTAGCTCTTCACATACATTTCAGAGGACAGAGACTTGCAACCCTGTGTTACAATCGCTGTTATCTTCTTGATTTTGAGCAGATCAATTTGTAACCACTGATTGTTGTTGTTTGCCTATGAAAATGATTAGAACCATGCATTTGACATTAAAACCTTTGCTTTTTTAGACCAAGATACTCAGAAATGCACTGAGCTGGAAGGATTTCTTTTCTGTCTCATCCCTGAGGATTCCCTTTCTCCTAGAATCCTTCCCTGTTCCTTCTTGTTTATTGTCAGCAGGTTTATAAACTTTTGGAATATTTCACGCATTGTACAACAGTTATGTGTTTACTTGTGTTCCTTACCCTTTGAGGGCAGGGACTTAGTTTTGTTTTCAGGTGTTCACCACGATGTATGGCACACAGATGGTGCTCAACAAATAAATACATTTTATTTGCGAAAAAGTATTAAATTGCTAAATTACCTGTAAATATTTTTCTCTTAAGCAAGTTTATTTAAATGCTGTGGTGATATTACTGAAGAGTTATCTGAGAGAGAAATAGATAGTATCCTCTCCCAATTTAACTCATTTTAGAAAAGCCCCACTTTTCTTTCCATTGCTAATGTCCATTAGGAGAAGTAGTCCAATTTCTTCTTTTCTGATATTTCAAATAAATGTAATATCTGAGAGACCTAATAAAGCTACACCCAGGGCTGGGTGTGGCATAGTAGTTGTCCTGTCTCTGGCCTAACAAAATGCCTAATTTGATGATAGACGCTTGCAGAAAGAGAATCAGAAAGACTAATTGAGTTTTAGAGTAATCTGAGATTAATTTTCATCTTTGGGAGGTTTATCATGCCCCATAGTCTCATTCAATTCTGTATGAAATAAGGAATATTGATATATTTTCTCAACATCACTCATATGTGCATGTCTGTATGTGTATACACACACGTATGTATATGTGTAGCCACATATGTATATATGTGGTCACATATGCATGTATGTGTAGTCACATATGTATGTATGTGTGTGTATGTGTAGTCACATATGTATATGTGTAGTCATGTGTGTATGTATATGTGTAGTCACATGTTATTGTATTTTTAAAGCAAATTAATTGAATTAAAATGACTGTATTAGAGAATTTTGGTTAATTTTGTAACACCCTCTAGTGACATCTGGTGGTGTTTTAGTGTGTCTTCAAATCAAGGTTGTACGAGTGATACAGAATGCAGATAGCTAGCTAGGGGAGCTTTGTAGGTGTAAAGTTTTTTTGGAGGCATCGAAGAGGCAGAGACACTTCAGTCTGCGTGCGTACCTGCATATGTCTGGCTTAGATTTTCCACCTCTCTAAAGAAACCCCGTACATGACGTTTCATACTATTGAAGGTTAAGTGAAACAAATAGTTTTGACCTAAAATTCCAGATTTAAAATGACAGCTTTAAAAATTAAAATTAGACTTTTATCTTTGCAGCGTTTACTATATCACAAAACTAAGAGCAAATTATATAGAGGGCAAAATTTTTTAAAAGGCTGTAAAATGGAGGGTGGGATGACAAGGTTACACCATGAACAGGTCTAAAGGGGCATCTGGGAAAGAATTGGTTGATACCCTCTCTCTAACTTTTTTTTTTGAGCCGTGCTGCATGGCTTGAAGATCTTAATTCCCCCACCAGGGATCAAACCCAGGCCACTGGCAGTGGAAGCGGAGTCCTAACCACTGGAACGCCAGGGAAGTCCCTTTATTTTAGTTATATTTATTTTATTTTATTTATATTATAGAAATTAAATCAATATAATGTTACACAACATTATTACTTTAACTTCTGTGGGTCTCAGTTCCCCCCTTTGCAAAATTGCAAAATGAGGTGCCTGGGTTGCTTCAAATGGTGCAAGGAGCATAGATCTGTCTATCCGCAGAGTGGGATTCCTGATTCTGCCACCAGGCTAAGCTAAAATTATTTAACCTCTTTTGCGTTTGGACTTAAAAGGAAAATATGGACCAGATACTTTGTAAAACCCTTTGCCTTTCTAACATTCTGTAATTCTGTGATGATCCAGAAATGAGTCTCAAGGCACAGACATAGTTGCCCAAGACTCTCTGTATTGGGCCCAGATAGTCTCTTCTATTTGCTCCCCTTGCATCACACCATTCCCTCCTCCTTTATCTGGTGGCTTGATTTAAGATTAGGACGTGGGATTCTATACAGAGTCCAGGGAATTGGAGTGTAGCTTCCTTAAGGGAGGGAGTTAGGAGGACAGAAAACAGGGAACCTGGATTGAGTTGATTGACTGGACTGTTCTGATTTCTGATGCCATTCAGATTTTTCAGCTCAGTCGAAGAATGAAGTAAATATGAGTCAATTATTAATAGTTACCCTAGAACTAAAAGTTACCTTAATTACTCAATGGGCTAATATCAAGGGCAATATAACTCTCTGCGAGATGTTTACAAAACTTAGATCACATATTTATAAACCTGGTTTTGCAGCATCTTATCAGGCTGCCAATTATCAAAAGGAATGTTACAAAGTTCTGAGAAAATGAGAACAAAACAATTTAAATGACACTCTTAAGAAAATGAAAAATATTGCTAAATTCTGGAGAGAGCAAAAAGAAGACAAGATGTTGCAAATCTCAGTCATTTATCCCTAATGGAAGTTGCCTCGATCAGGAGTTGGCAAACTACAGCCCAAGGCCAAACCTGGCCTACTGCCTGCTTTTGTAAATAAGGTTTTATTGGAACACAGCCATGTTCATGCATTTACATATTGTTGACGGCTGCGTCCCTGCAACAGTGGCAGAGTTGAGTAGTTATGACAGAGAATGTATGTCTCACAAAGGCTAAAATATTATCTGGCCCTTTGCAGAAAAATTTTGCCCACCCCTAGTCTAAATCAAGACCACAGAGATGATAACTTCTCTCCGAGCCCAAGTTTGAGCTAAAGCTATCAAGACAGCACACAGCCTAGTTCTCAGACCTAGGATCATAATCTGCAGAAGCAGGAGATGATACTCTGGCTTCCCAGGGCCCCCATGTTCCCTGTAGTGAGGGCCTATGCTTTCTTCTGAAAGGCTGAGAGAATTCCATTTGTGGGGGACATTTCACCTTGGCTTGCCAGGCATTCACACGGCCCTGGGCATTAAGACGGGCAAGGAAGGGTTCCCAGTAATCTCCCCACCAAGAGTTTTTAATTGAGGAAGCTGTGATTTGCTTGTTTTCTATCTTTCCACTTTCCATACCCAGCGGTGTGGAGCATCCTGTCAAGAAAAAAGTAACGTGATTAATTATATACCATGATATTCCTTGCGTGGCATTTTGTACTTCAGAGGAGACAAGAAATAATATTACTGCTAAGTAATGACAAAAACAACCATCACAGCAATGAACGTTTATTGTCCAAGTGCTAAACCCTGTTTTCAGGCTTCACACGTATTACTTAATGCTCTTAAATATCTCCATTTTACGAACGAGAAAACAAAAGCACAGCAAGAAAAAGTAACTTGACTAAAATAATACTGCTAGAAGAATCAGAAACTAGCTTTGAGCCCAGGCAGTCTGACATCAAATACCATGTTCTAAACATCTAAACTCATTTCCCTCCTTCAGTGAGTCATGGAAACTTTGCTCTTTGCTTTGAGGTAGACAATACTCCTAAAGTATCTATGTATATAAAAACATACTCTATTTCTTCTAACAAAAGCTACAAAGAAGAAGTTATAGGGGACCTTGGTAGTCACATTTAATATTTTATTTCCAACCCTTTGAGGGTGATTCATGGGATACACCCTTTAGAATTTTGCCAAGGCATGAATTTGAATGTCACAGGCAACAAAGCTGATCTGTGAGTGTAAGAAACATATCTAGTGAGTGAGCCCAGCTGACTGCCCACTTTGTTCTTGCTAGCAAATCATGCAGACATTTTCTTGAAGTGATACCTTACTTTCTTCATGAAAAAAAGGCTTCAAAGAAGAAAGCTTACTGCTAATACTAATTATATAAACATCAAGAAAGTGAAGAGATCTTAGAAAGTAATACTTCTTGTACAGAAAATAGAGGTTTTAAATAGACTAACATTGTTGAATGTCACATTTTAGGGTAGCTTGACTCTATGACCTGAACAAACTACCAGTTACATCGCATACCATATGGAAAGAAAAACGATAATGACTTATAGAGCTGTTTCAGGTTTTCCTGCCTGATCAAAATTTGCAATCTTTTTCTGATGTGGACCATTTTTAAAGTCTTTACTGAGTTTGTTACAATACTGCTTCTGTTTAATGTTTTGGTTTTTTGGCCATGAGGCATGTGGGATCTTAACTCCCCACCAGGGATCGAACATGCACCCCCTGCGTTGGAAGGCGAAGTCTTAACCATTGGACTGCCAGAGAAATCCCCCAAAGTTGCATTTTATGTGGAAGGTAGCATTGCTATCTGAACATTGGCAAAATACCCATTTCCATGTCCCTCATGAATATCAAGAGTTTATTGTACTGTTATCTGCTTACAAGTTTCTTATCAGCTGATAAGAAACTTATTCCAAGGTTCAGCTTTCTCCACTGTAAGCCATGGTTTCTTCCTTCTACCCTGAGAGAAGGCACTGTAGCTCCCCAACAGATGTGCCACAGCAAGTTTTAGGTGTGCCTGTATGTGTGTGTGTGTATATATGTATATACACACACATATATACATATATATTGTATAAATATGTCTTTATTTTGCCTTCCTTGTTGAAGAATATTTTTGCTGGACAGGTGTGCCTGTATATTGATCTCCCTCCCCCCTCAGCCCTTGAGCAGCTAGGTGGTGCCTAGATCAGCCAAGCCCAGGGTGGATTGCTTCATCCTTTTACCCCAGACTGTGAGACAGGTATTATATTTTATATGTGCTTTGAAGTGAAAAAATTTGGAAAGCACCACTTTAAGAGTCGGAGAAGAAGAAGAGTTGATAAAATCCTTAAGCATCTTGTTATATAGAGTAGAATTTTATTATGGCCATTTATGATTATCTAGATTTATTTATACCACAGGTCACATTACATCCCCTGAAAAATAGAAGCTTACATAGAAAAGGCTTGGATACCTACATAGAGTGTGAAGCAGAATACAGAGTTCAAGGAAGGTTTCAGGAAGTTGGGAGGCAGATGTATATTTCAAAAACATTCACTGAACACCTAATATATGCCAGTAATGTTGCTAGATACTTTTATTACATTAAAGTCTGAGTGACCTGGCTGGAAGACTTTGGAAGAGTCAGACCTAGTTTGACTCTCAGTTCTTATTGAAAATGGGCTGATGGAGGTCGTTCTTCGCTAGGGCCCTTCTTTCAAGGGTCAAGGCAGTGTCCATATGATCCAGGAGTTCTTCAGAGAGCCTGCCCTCTGGCTGGCAGAACCAGTCTCAGTCTAGATCACAATGAGAGTTTACCTGAGTGGAACCTCTGTTTCACAAAGGATTTTCTAGGAGCCTAAGTGAAGAGAACTAAACATTCTACCCATTCTCCCATACCCCCCAAATCTTGATTTTCTGAGTGGCAGCTAGAAAACAATGCATCTGTGTTCCTTACCGTTAACCTCGCAACCTTGCAGCTCCAATCGAAGGGCAGGTTTGTTATAGGAGTTAGTTGGAGAGATTCTAATATATCTAGCCACAACCGGTGGGTCAAACTGATTCTCTTTTATTGTAGAGGCATCCGAATTGCCATTAAAATACTAGAGGAAGAGAGGAAAATTTAGTTATATAACAATTCTCTATAAGGTGATTTTATAATAAAATTTTCATCCAATTTAATATGGTAATATTAAGTTTTCATGTAGCCCGAATCAAATTAATTTGGTCTTAAAAGGTACCTGGGAATACTTCCACTTCAGGAAGATGGTATAAGCACAACTGAAAGCATAAAAAGACTCTGAAAGGTGGAGAAAAGGCAGACTGGCTAGGGTTCTCAGGACCCAAGGAACAACACAGTGGTGAGTCCCCTGGGTTTTCTTTTTACTGCATATACAGACTTATAAGTAAAGAAGCCAGGAACCAGGAAACACGAATAGGTGCAGACAAAAAAAAAAAAAAAAAAAAAAAGCCAGCAAAAGCCTTCTTTCTCTAGCCTCAGGACCAGAAAAGAGCAGTCTAACGAGACAGAAAACTTTTAGATAACAATTATTCTACTTCAAGCCAAACATCATAGAATAGAAAACACTGTGGCCCCTTCCCTACCCACAGAAGCAAAGGCCAACTGGGGAGCCTAGACTTCCATGCTCATGAGACTGTAAGGAGGCACCCCAACACCCTGACTGGGTTTGTGTCAGAGAAAGCCAAATAGAGACCCAGGATCTTCATCTCTTCCAGCTTCTAATAAGGCTCCCACTCCTGCAGTGTCAGTGGATACCATCCCATCCCCCACCAGCAGCAAAGAGAAGGGGTCCCAGCTCAGGTGTCAACAGAGGAGGCCACGTAGGGAATGGACTTTGACCTCTACCTGGCTGTGCCCCATCCCATTTCCCTGCCAGAACAGTGTCAGGAAGAGCCAACTAAAACAAAAGAGCGGATATCAGGAATATTGAAAACAGAAAAGCAATAGATAACAGCAGTGAAACAAAGGGCCAGTTATTCGAAAAGATCTTTAAAAATTGGCAAATCTCTAGCAAGACTGACAAAGCAAAAAGAGAAGAGATGCAAATTACCAATATCATAAATGGAATAGGCAATATCACTACAGACCCTGCAGACATCAAAAGGATAATAAGAGAATACGACAAAAAACTCTTACACATAAATTTAACAACTTAGAGGAAATGGACCAATTGACTGAAAAAACACAAACTATCCAAATTCACCCCTATGGAATAGGTAATTTGAAGAGCCTGTAACTATTAAATAAATTGAATTTGTAATTTTTAAATTCCCAGAAAACAAATCTCCAGGTCCACCTGGTTTTGCTGGTGAATTATACCAAATGTTTAAAGAATTAACACCAATACTAGATTATCTCTTCCAGAAAACAGAATAGAAGAGCACACTACCTAATTTATTTTATGAAGCTAGTATTACTCTGATATTAAAACAAAAAGGACAGTATAAACAAATAAAACTACACACAAATATCCCTCATGAACATAGATGCAAAAATCTTTAAACTATGGACTTTAACTGTAATTTGTGTACTGTCACCAATACTGATTGGTAAGAACCATAATTTAAGATTTTCATGATCTATTCTAAGGTATAGTGCAAATTATTATTAGAAATAACTAAATGATAACATAGAAGATAGTAACATAGTAAATGATTTACAGAAAAAATGAAAATGATTCAAGGTTATCAGTGTAATAATGGTGGACTGACTCCTTGCATTCAGATAGCTTTCTTTGAAGAGGGGGGTGAGGGAGAAGGGGAAGAATTAGGACTGGTATAATTGGGTCATTGGGAATAAACAGGCTGAGCCCCTGGACGATCCAACAGGCGAAAGTCACTCCTCAGGCATGGCAGCAAAAAAAAAAAAAAATGTGAGAATCACACTGCCTCAGAGCATTACTGGTATTAACACTATTATTTCCTTCAGTTACACTGAAATAGAGAACAAAATACAATGTAAGAGTTAGTAAAATCAGAACTCTGGGTGGCCCATTTTTAGCATGAGCTCTTTAAGGCACAAGACCAGATATTCTACTGTACTGCATATCACCTACCAATCTGAGAAGTCTGGGTATTTAGTTTGATTATAAAGAGATTTTTTTTTCAAGTTTTATGAAGTTTTGGAATTTCAGAAGTCAAGCTTATCCCTTTAATTTGTAATACATATATACACCTCATTTTACCACTTTCCTCCATAAGACACTAAGAAAGCCGTTTGTATTTATAACACCCAGAAAGGTATTTTTAAAAAAGATATAATAACCCTAGGCTCGGGAAGAAACAACAATGCACACAGACCATCACGTTCCTAGTGCTGTTTCCTTTGAAGATCCGCCAGTTTGTCCGGTCAGAGCTGTAAGCCACAAAGAACTCGGTGGTGTAGTAAGACTTCAGGTAGTGTTTGGCACCTTGGGTCTGGATCCCTGTGAACAGGACTTCCCTTTGCATGTCTACCTGCAATATAGAAAAGCCATTAAGCAGAAGCATCCTTGTCAACAAGTCACACACTGCCTTAATTCATTGTACAACTAACCTTCTTTAGAAAAAAAGAACCAACACCTAACAAACTAATAAAATGGCTAGGGGCAATCCGTATTTGAGCACAGGGTACCTGAACTTGAATCCAAACTCAACCACTCCCTAGTGTATGTGACATTGGGAAGTTAGTTAATCCCTCTATGCATTAGGTTTTTTTTTATCTGTAAAATGGGATATTACTAGAAATAACCTCATAGGGTTCATTTTGAGTATGTAAAGTACTTAGAATGGTGCCTAGCACCTAGTAATTGTCATTTCCCCTAACAACATTGCAAGAACAACAAGAAGAAATTATTAAATCACTGTCATTTTTATTATTACAGGGAATCCCCTGGCAGACCAGTGGTTAAGACACTGCACTTGCATTACCGAGGGCCTGGGTTCAATCCCTGGTCAGGGAACTAATATCCCACAATCCGTGTAGCGCTGCCAAAAAACAAAAAAACAAAACCCCCACATTTTTACTATTAACAGTAGCAGTAAATATTATCAGGTTAATAAGATATACCTGGATCCAAGGTTTAGGGTTAAATTCTACTGCAAGTTTTTCTGCGATCCAAGCATTATATGATCCACCATTGTTTAGTCTTGCTAATTTGGGTTCCCAATAACCTAAATCCAAAGGAAGAAAAAAATTTATTCTGAATTTAAAAAAAAAAAAAAAACATCTAGCAATTTCTCAAGTGAGTTTAGTCCCAGTGGAAAACCAGATTCCTCAAGGAACTTCTGTTGCAATTAGGAGACCAGGTCATTGACACGGGCCTCAGCTACTAAGTCAGTCCCTGATTATGAAATCTTGGTTTCGGGCCTGTGCTTGGACAGCTGTCAACTACCACCCACCCCCTTTACTGCATATAGGTCACATTTATTTTTTCTCAGTTATGTTGGTATGGTTTCTGCCTAGTGTGCCTGCCTAACAGAAAGACATGGGAGGAATTTATGGGAGCCTCATGATCCCTTACAATTGACCTTCTGATGTTGGGAAGAGTTTGAGGCAGAGAGAGGAAACTTAGGAGGAGTTCCTGACGCACAGTGGGTGAACAAAAAGTTTCTTGAACAGATGCATGGTTGATGCAGCAAAGGGCTCTATTAATGGGGATTGTAATACCTGGCCTATAAGACCCTGTGAATCTGGCTAGAATATTTCACGGGTTAGTTCCATTGACATCTTACATTCTACAAAACAGAGTAATGAGTAATTTCTGCTTAGAAGATACATATAACAAAGTAAAATTTCCACGGTTAGAGATTATACCTCTAGTGGGTCAGTAATTAGAGATTTTACTGCTGTTTTACTATGTTGTGGTAGAGAAAAGCCTAGAGAGGAGCAATGGCCCATGGATTCAATAGGCAGCGTTGTCATGTACAGTTTTGCGGGCCGTATGCAGCACAATTGTAGGAGGTGCCTTTTACAGGCTATGATGCTACTACTTACCCCAAAACTCAGAAGCCTTGATCTGTGAATCAGCTATGAGACCAGTGCTTAGTCCCATTGGCATTTTACAGTCTACAAAAAAATAGAACAATGAATAATTTTTGCTTAGAGAGTATATATAATAAAGTAAAATCTCTATGGCTGTGGATTATACCTCTAGTGGGTCAGTAATTAGATGTTTTCACCTACCTGTGTGGCACTGACTTAAATATGTCTGACCATAAAATCGTAAATGTACTAGCAAGAACTGGTCCTTTAATAGAAATTAAAATTAGTGATGCCCTAGTGGAAAACAACTTATCCTGAAATGCAAATACTTTTTAAATTGATTTCCATCTGTTTGTATCTTAAAATAAGCCATTTTACAATATTAAGTACTATCCCTCATAAGACTATGTTCTCAAAAGTTGACCTGAAAGTTACAATGTTATTTATATACTGATCAAAGAAGGGAATACTAGCCACTGAACTATCTGGATGTTGACACAGTGCTTGGTACAACAGGTGCTTAATAAATGCTGGCTGGCTGGCTGGCTGGCTGGCTGGATGGACAGACGGATGGACAGATGGAAACTGTGTTTCTTGAATACTGAAATGCCAAGTTCAGTGACTATCTCGGTCACAGCTGAATTCCTGGTTTCTCTCCCCTCCTCTACTCTGGGAGTCTGGAGAATTTCTTACGTTCACTTCCCCATGGATCACAAATCATGAAGGAGGATGCTTTATATTAGTTCCTCAAATGAGAGGAATGCCTTTGGTTTGAACCATTTGGCTTAAAACTGATGTTTGCAGTATAGTCAGACTATAGGTCAGAATAAAAGAAATTACTGCTACAGATTATGCCTCTGTTATGTCAGAGTTCTCAGAGTTGAATATTTCCAATCTAAAAATTGGTAATATTCTAGGGACAGGCACTCTCCTGCTAAAAAAAATAATGTGGCTCTTGGATGATACCTCTGTCTATGATGAGAAATGGCGTTTGCATCCCTGCTCTCTGGTTTTCTCCAACTTCTGTGTCTAGGAGCCACCAGCCAGGTTTTGATGCCTTCATTTCAAGAGTTTTAAATGAACCTAAAATAGAGAGTAAAGGACAACATTGCATACACAAAGATTAACAGGTTAACATTGGTTGACCACCACCAAAGAATCCTAAAATCCCTGAATTGCAAGTGGTTTAGAATATAACTTAAGAGTTACCCATTTCTCTTTAGGCAGGACTACAGGTGTAACAAAGAGATCAAAACAAAACAACAATGACATCACACACACAAACTTACTAAAAATAAATTGCCCTGGGACTTAAAAAAATCTCCAGCACCCCTTACTAGAAAGAAACTTTCATTTATCTAAATATAATGTTACAAGTTAACCCATATATAATACAGCTTATCAAAGCAACCTTGAATGATATGTCATTGGGCCTCAAAAATACTGTACATGTTTCCTTTCTCTCTCTTCATTTCTCTAGTTTTTCTTTTTTATCTGAGAAAATTAAAATAAAACATCCTTCCCCCATGTTTCAATTTTTCTATAAAATTTACATTTTAGAGAGAGATGTACAAAAATTGTTTCAGAAAATCACTGAAAGAGTGAGATTTCTGAAATCTCTGATTATCCATTCTGGTATTTAACATTACCTACCGCCAGTTAATACTTAAATTCTGCTGACTATAATATGTGACCATTTCCTAGATTGTGAGTAAAAAGTAATAGCTGATGGTCATCCTCCTCAAACACGCTAAAAAAAGACCTCCAGCCTTCTACTCTCTAATGCAGATATTAGGTATGAAGATTTAGGTGGGTCAGCGAACCCCAGCTTCTCACGTGCAGGCTCATGGAAAGGATGACTGATCTGGTAACACTTGGTGAAAATTCAGGAGTGAGTTTGACCTAATCCTTTCTGCCCCTGATTTTAACAGAGTGGGTCTTTATAGCTTTGTTAATGAGAAACTGGCATGTTTCAAACAAACAAGGACCCTGTTTACCCCATCCTTAAATAAATCGGGCCCGTTTGGACTTGGGTGCCTACATCTGAGGCTGATTCACACAGCAACCTCCCCACCCAAAGTCCTGTCAAAGGACTGCCCTGACTAGCTTCTCAGATGGCATTTATGGAAGGTAGGCTGCTTGTTAAAAATGCAAAAAAAAAATGTTAAAAATCCTGGGCCCCTGCCCAAGTTCTATCAGATCAAAATCTCTGAGAGCAAAATCTCTCCTTAGCATCTGTGTTTTAACCAGCTTTGTAAATTTGTATTATGCCCACTGCAGTTTGAAGATCAACGGCATCTAGCACTTACACCTCCACTCACACACCTACGATACACACCTACAAACAACTCACTGGCACGTAAAAATCCTTTTTGATGATTGTAGTTTGTTAAACCTTATCATTATTTTGCATATGAAAAGCTTTAAATACTTTTGTTATTCTTAACTTTTATAATCATTTAAAAATATATTTTTCCCCTCATGAGTCAGTTTAAGATTCAGATTCCTAGAGTCACTTGCCCAAAGATATCAGGGTGATAGAGTGAGGAGTAGAATTCAAGAACCCCGAAATCCTGGTAAGTTTCTGATCTCCGCCCAACAGAAAGCTTTAGCTGCCTGAACCTCGTGGGATTCATTTTGTAATCTGCTTTAGACCTGGCCTGCGTGACACATCATGGCTTGGAAGAATCTGCAGTAGACAGAGCATCTCTGTAGAAGAATGCTGGGCTGCACATTTAGTCTGTGTGGTGCTACAAACAGTGCAGACATTTAGCTGACTCTTCTGTATTCTGCATGCAGGTTTAGAATATGGCTTTGCCCAGGATCCATGCCAGAGCCCATGCTTTAACCCCTTTGGAAGGAGATGCACAAGGAGGGAATAAGGAAGAGTTACAGACGCTAAGATTGTCTGCTCTCGCCATTTTGTCACAGGGACCTCTTTTCATTGTCGAGATCTTTACCAGGCAGAAGAGGCCAGACCCCTAACTGGTGCTGTTGAGTGCCATTTTCCAGCAAGGTCTGGCCATGAAAGTGAACCACATGAATGTCCTGGGAGCCGCCTACGTTCAGCAGGTGCCACCTCACCCACTCTTGCTCATACATTCTCAGGCCAGGCAAGTTGTAGATCATCCCATTGATGGCTGAAAAGACAGAGAGTTGCAATCGGTCAAAAATCTGTGAACATCAGGAAAGAGGAAATATGAGGCCTTCCGCTCACCACCCATCTTCTTTATTACTCTGCATGCCCAATCCCACCCAGACATAGTAAGGGGCCCCCTATATGTCATAATATCAGTAAGAGGCTGAAACAGAGCCACCTTTTCCTTCTTACACCAGCCTACTGCAGAAGTGTGGGTGAGTACCCTTCCCAATCAGTTTATCACTCTTTTCCCCAGATTTACACTTTTCCTGTTCTGTGCTTTATCCATTTATTCTTTATATTTGTAGTATGAATTTTCCTAGGCTACGAAAAAGGTAAGGACTAATGTGGGCAGATAAGTGAACTCTAGTCATTAGAGGAAAGAGGGTAAGTGAGGGGATATGCAGTGTATCACTCTAAGGCCTCCTAAATTCAGAGATAGTTCCAGGCAAAATTAGGAAGTCGGTTTAAAAAAAAAAAAAAGTTTATTTATTTATTATTTTTGGCTGCGTTGGGTCTTCATTGTTGGGTCTTCGTTGCTGCACGCAGGCTTTCTCTAGTTGCGGCGAGCAGGGGCTACTCTTCATTGTGGTGCGTGGGCTCCTCATTGCAGTGGCTTCTCTTGTTGCAGAGTTCGGGCTCTAGGCGCGCAAGCTTCAGTAGTTGTGGCAAGCAGGCTCAGTAGTTGTGGCGCATGGGCTTAGTCGCTCCGCAGCATGAGGAATCTTCCCGGACCAGGGCTCAAACCCGTGTTCCCTGCATTGGCAGGCGGATTCTTAACCACTGCACCACGAGGGAAGCCCAGGAAGTTGGCCCTTATCTTTGTTATACCCACCAGCCTTAGACATTCATGTTTATTCTCTTGTTTGTCTGATTGCTCCTCCGCCCCCTTCCCAGCTTGGATGTCTAGGGTTCTCAGACTTTATCAACTCTCTCCTTACTGAAATATGTGTGTTTTAAGCATCTGATAAACTTGATCACCTTAACAAATGAATGCATACAAAATTTTAATGATAAAGCTTAATGCTACCACGAACTTAATTGGGACTGAAGTGAGGGAAGTTTTGGTGGTGGTGGTGGCTGTTGTTTATTCTTCTAAAGTTAAAGGGACTACTGTGGAATTTCAGGAACCAGGCAAGTGAATTTTTGGAGGGAGAAGAGTTGAGATCATTTTGGCTCTCTTAAAATTATATCAGATATGAAAGCACCTGTCTAGATACTCATAACACCAGCCTCACCTCCTCATCTTAGTTTCTATGTAAGAAATAGATCTCCTAGAAGTAAAAGGTATCTCCAGTGGTTATTAGGTCAGCATTGCTAAACCATTACATCAGGATACAAAAGTGAAGACGCTCAGCAGAGTAGGCACTCAGTAAACATTAGATAAATTGAGCTGAGTGAATAAAGTTCATTTGTTTACTAATCCAACACATATTTACTCAGTGTATACTGCAGAGGCCAGGCATAGGTGATCTGCTTATCAAATACCCTGATAAGTTCTACAGTGGAAGATTACCAAATTACAGAGATTTAGACGACAATACATTTAAAACTCAAACTATACTGGATGCATTTTACGCTTTCTTTGAAGAATCAGGAAGCAGGGCCTCGAGGGTACTCAGCAAGTAAACGGCATGGCTACGAAATGGGCCTGTCTGATTCTGCAGTCTGTACTTTCCACTAGGTTGAGAGATTTTCAGAGGATGTGCTTCTTACCCATGAGACCAAGCACCCTGGGCTGAAAGGCCTAGAGATTATAGGAGAAGAGAAAAGAAAGCTCTGCTTGGAGTCTGTGGGGCAGCTCTCAACTGACTCTATTCTAGACTGCTTAATAGAATTTCTTAACCTTGTGTGATAAGCAGAGTCCAGAGGGTGGGGTTTTGGAGCAGATTGTAAATCATATTTCCTCTACGCCAAAGTGTTTTTGCAGGTGAGATCAGATTGTATTCCACACTTACAGAAGTTTAATGAGGAAAATAAGCTAAAAAAGGGTAGCCTGAGTGTATAAATGGGGTGGGAGAGGGAGCATAGACCGACTTAGCCTTGATGACTGGCTGGGGAGAGGAGGTGGCAGTGAACTGGATATTGCTTATAATGTTTTTGTTTTGTTTTGTTTTTTATTCCTGAAGAGTCTTCTTTCCTATTACACTGAATGACTGACCCATCACCCAAAGCACAGGACCTTCCTGATCAGAAATCTCATAGAAATCACCTCCATTTATCAAACTCTGAAAACAGGGTCTTCATTTGTCTTCTGATCCCTAAGTCATTCTATCTGCTGTTCACCAAATCCTAAATTCTGCCTTTCTCTAAAACTGTAGTTCGGTTGCCAATTTACAGACAAAGTTCCTGAATGGACTTCAGAGTAGATATGCTTTCCCCTCTCTTCCCACCCAAATGTTCTCTTGGCCCTCTTCTTCCATTAGCTGGCTACACAGTTTCCTATATCATTTTCTCCACATATGCTTTGGGTGCCACCTGGGAACTGCTGAGAGCTACAAATATTACAGTCATTCTTATTTTGAAAGTACGTGTGATCACTTCTACATAAATAATTGATCCTTTAGAGATCAAGAAACAGTTTTATTAACTGTTTAAACTGCAGAATGATGTTAATTCCTTTCCAATTTATGTTACCCACCGAAGCACACTGGCTTTTTTGTTGGTTTGCTTGGGTTGGTTTTGCAGCTGCCTTGTGAGCTATCTTTTAGATTTCAGATTTTGTATACTCTCTTTCACCTGCAGTGTCACCTGCCAGGTTACATCAGCCCTCGTAGACATTTAAGGACCTGGTGTCAGTTAGAGCTCCTGGTTCCACAGAAGCATCTCATGTCTAATTTTGGGAAGACCTATGGGCAGGAATCACTATCACCCAGTGATTAGGTTCAGAGACTAGATCAAAGTCAGAGGAAAATACCATGAAACTCATGGGAGTTTTTTACTTCTGAGGATGTGCGGCTCCAAGACCTCGTGGGCTTCTTTTCATAGTACCAGCTCTTCTTTTCATCAAAGACCATAAAAAGTAGGACAAATTCTCTCATGTCCACAGGCATGTTGGTCTCCTTATGAAGTGTTCCTTTTCGGCAGATCAGAAGGGGTCCTATCAAGCCTGAATGGATATCTTTTTCCTGGAAGATAGTAAGAGCAAATTGCACGTATTATCTCTTTCTCAAGATTTTCTTTGTCCTTCTGACAATCACTGATCATATTGAAGAGGAGACCTTCTCAGAGGCTCTGAATTTGAAGATTATAAATGAATAGCTTAATAAGCCTGGATATTGATCATCTAATTCTGTGATACTCATAGTCACTTCCTCTGATTAATCCTTTGTTTCGACATGGTAGTAATGATAATAATGATGATAATAATAGTGATACTATTATAAATACTATTTATTGAGCATCTACTATGTTAAATATTTTGCCTATAGTATCTTATGTAATTCTGACAACAATCCTATATGGTAAAAAATAAATTCATTTATTGAACAAATATTACCAAGTGCCTACTATATATGCTATATACTGTTATCTCATTTTTAACTTTGGAAACTGAGGCTGAGGGAGCTCAAGTAACTTTCCTAGGGCTACACAGTCAGTGACAGGATAGGAATTGAAATCTAAGTCTATGCTCTCTACCATGCTCGAAATGAGGGAGTCTTGATTTTGTAGTTCTTTTATTAAAAAAGAAAAAAAAAGGCAGAAGAAAGCTAATACTTGTTCAAGGAAATTGCAGATAAACATCTTCTTCTGTAAAGGTAGTCACTCTAACTAGGGCCAACCTTTTAAGTATTCCTCATTCCTTTCCACTGAACAAATGCTTCTCACCATCATCTGAAGATCGGCATGGATAGTCCCTGATTACGGTAGCTGTCGACTGTTGACCATGATCCTTACACATTCCTCATGGAAAGACAGATATCTACTAAGAAATAATTGTGACACTTCCATTTGATGGACTCAGGTTATAAGTTTGGGGAAATGAGAAAAACTTTCGATGGCCATGCTTACCGGGTTCACTGCCGAGTAGTAGGCCCAAGCCCGACAGGCAGAGCCAGGATTTTCTGGCCCTGATCGCTCAGTGGCGTGCCATACATATGTATAAGTGCTGTTGGGCTGAACAGCATTGTCTTCATTAAACCATTCAGGAGAGTCATCTTCATAAGTCTTTCCCTCTGATGATTTTTCATAGAAAAGCCCATGGGCATGAAGAGAATATGGTCTGGATGCTAAGTTTTTAAAACGAACCTAAAAAAAAGAATGATTCACCAATGTATTTACGTTTAATAAAGCCCCCAAAATGTCAGCATTATGGGTCAAAGTGGATGGCTATTAAATTGAACCTAAGATATATTGAATGTTTAGAAACGCAAAGTAACTTTCGTATATTACTTCATCTAATTTTACAACCATCCTATGAGATAGGGCCTAAGTAGTTTACTCCAGAAACACCAAAACAGGTTTGTTTTTAGGCTCAAAGCAAAAGTATTGACATTATCTACAAAAGAAATGATAAAGATAGGTGCTACAGATTTGAAAATGAATGAGGCTTGGGTTTTACTCACAATAAGGTTTCAACCTACTGGTGTAGAGAGATTGCACATGTGAATGCAAGTTAAAAATCTGGAGACAAAAGGTGCTGTAAACAAAGTGTGAATGGGATTAGGTGGGAATGCCTGGGAGAAGCAATTCAGTTGAATGTTTAGGAGAGGTTGGGGGAATTAAAGAAAGTTTCTTAGGAGAAATGGAATTGGCCGATATAGAATGAACAGGAGCTTAGCAGAGGGAGAAATAAAATTATGAGATCTTTTTTTTTTTTTCCTTGAAGAGTGGCAAGTTACTTGGTAAGCAGTCTTTGAAAAGAAATGTAGTTATTTGTTAATTTTGAAAAATAAATAAGTCACCATAGCTCTCTTGCCACTTTCATCTCTACAACCCTCTGGTGCTTGTGGAAATTCCTCTGATGATCTTAGCAATGCTCATAAGATGACTTACTTGGATAACATCATCCACTTCAGCTCTAATGATAGGACCAAGTATGCCAAGATGCTCTTCATACTCTCCCCGAGGATCAAGCTTGTTAAAAGAGCTATCAAGGTACTTTCGAAAAACTACTTTCTTGTATATGGTGTCCTTGGAAACATCATCAATGTCTTCACTGAAATGATAATAATAGCATTTGCTTAAAAGAACAAGTTAAAGGCCATTCAGGAATTTAGGAAATTATCTCTGTTTCTGAATATAGTATATAGAGAAGATATTTGATAAATATTTGATGAACAAATGAATTAAAATATAAATAACTAAAACCACAAGCCAGTAAATATCCTTCAACTCCCAGCTCATATATCATTTCTTGGTATCTCCTCCTATGATCCTTTAGACTGGGTCAAATCTCTAGCATTCCTCACATTTCTATACTACTACTATAGTATATATAGTAAATCCCTGTAGTATTCTTATAATAGTTCTATAGTATATGTAGCAAATTATATATCATTTATTCATGAGATTATCTATTGATATCTGACTCTACCACTAGGGTGAAAGCCCCAAGAGGTTAGGGATTGTGCCTCGTTTGCTTATAATTTTTATTTCTATTGCCTCGCAAGTTATCTGGCACATAGTAAGCAGATATTTATTTAATGTATTAATGAATGACAAACATAATCATATATTAACATAGCAGATTTTAATATCAAAAGCAGACAAAGCCATGTGATGGGACAGTGCCAGGACAGGCAGATGATAAGAGTCAGTTGATTGAGAGGGCCACCCCTGTAAAGGTCACTGGATGGATGAGTGTTTTATACTCGGAAAGTAGCCACTCTTCCCACATTTGCTTTTGCTAAATCATAGTATTCCTCATGTAGTTCACCAGCTCAGTCTGGAGCTAGAGCACATCATATTTTCCTACTGACTCTTAAATTTCCCAGGAGTCTGGGAAAAAGGCCAAAAGCTCATCCCTCAGTCTCATAGTATTTGTTACACGACATGAGCCATCCACAGAGAATCCCATTCTGCCTTCCTTCTAGCCTTTCTACCGGATTAACCCCGTTCTTCCAGACTCTAAGCATAACATACAATCTCACAGAACACGTGGGGAGGAGCAAAACAACGTTGCCATAAAAATGGGTTGCATATCTGGAATGGGACGTAGGATTTTGAAGGAACTAGTTCCATCCCTTTACACTCTGGAAAACCTTATTCCCTCAGTAACTTGCTTAGAAATCCCTAGATAAACTATTTATTCTCATATAGTAATGGGTGCTACATCTAAATAGGAAGTCAAGGGAGAAAGCCTGTTAAACTAACAGAATTCTAACATGGAAATGTCAGGCATCAGATTAATGAAATAATTTCTGTAAGTCACGCCATGCATTGTGTTTGCTTACTCTAGTTGCACTTGGGTTTTAACTTTAGTAGTGTAACAGTTAGCTTTTGTAAAAGCTGTGGGCTCTATTTGGACACTTTACACATGGTCCCCATGATATCCCTGAGGATCTGTAGTTGCTTCTTGTCCCCCTTTCTCTCCTTTCTCTATATTGTCACCCCAGAATATAGAACCCAGACCAATATGGCTTTCCACACTTGAGCAAAATTAAATTAAAAATTATCTTTTAAGAATGCATGTGGCTCCCTTAAAAACTCTGTTATAAGTCAGGCCACTTACAAAATTGCATCAACTCCTTCAACTCTATGGTTGAAGAGTGGCTGGAACCCTAAAATGTTAGAGCTGCAGCAGATCTTGGGGGCCACTTGGTGTAACTCCTCCATTAAAAAGACTGCAAGTAACAGGGTTCGGGAAAGGAACTGACACATTCCAGTAAACTAGGAATGGCTTAAAGCTTTTGAAGGGTTTCTCATTGCTCTTTGAAAAACATCAAAATTCTTCCCAGGGCTCACAGAGCCTAGTGGCATCTGATCTCTGCAGAGCTAGCCAAACACTTTCCTAGCACCCACCCTCTTCTTGAGTTCCAGCTACACAGGTCTTCAGCTTCAGGGCTTCCTCCTTCCTCAGGGCCTTCATCATGCTGTTCTCTCTGTCTAGAATGCTCTGCCCTCTCTACCTCCTGTTCATCTTCAGATCTCAGCTCAAATGCTGCTTCTCCAGAGTCAGGCTCCCCAGTTCTCATATCTCCAAATATCACCTTTCCTTATTGGTCTTTATCATGGTTAATTTTTACACTTATTTATGTGAGCACTTGGTTCATATCTTCCTGCCCAACTAGACATAAGTTCCATCAGGGCAGGAGTCCTGTGTTTATATTCTCTTTTATAGTCTCAGCACTTAGCACAATGCCTAGGAGAGAATAAGTACTCATTAAAGAGTTATTGACTGAGTGAGTCTATAAACCAAGTTAAAACAAAAGTTTAAATCAAGATAAATCATTATGTAATGAATGGCTCAGTTGAGGGTATAAACTTGCTTTTTGTTTCTAAGCTACTTTGTACCCTTGGCCTCTGCTACTGGAATCTTATGGAATTTGAATTAATCTTCACCAAGATGCTATATACTTTATATCGATCAGTAAAAAATTTTAAATGTTTTTGTTAAATAAGTAATTGCGAAAGGAGATTTCTACATCACAAATTTGGATTTGAAGCCAACTTCAGTGAAATCATATTGATTAGCCTATAGCTATGGATAGGTTGGGCTCTGCATTGGAGCAAGAAGGAGAGGTAGGAACATGTGTGATGAGAAAAGAAGAGAGAGGAGGGGGCTAATTTAACTACAAAATATCATAGACTTCTTAGAGTGATAGCTCTTATATTGTCCAGATGTCACCTAAAGTAGAGAAGCTAATCTTGGAATTGACAAAGGAAACAGTATAGGCCAAGTTGCAATAGGGAAACTAAATGATACTTAGTATAAGTTACACTTAGTATAATTTGCCCAGAATCATCTCCTTAGACTGCTGTAATTACTTTTTTTTAGCAGTAGTGGAAAAGTGAGAATATAAAAGGAGAGAACTGGCCAAACCTTTGTGCAAATTTTGAATAATCCCAGGATAGTTCTTCAGCAGCAATGTAATAATTTTTTCTGTTTCCATTGTTGCTGCGAAGGTACCATGCTGCAATGTTGTCAGGATTTCTGGAGGAGTTGATGTCTGTCCTGAGATCAGTTTGGTAAGGGTCATCATAGGTCACAAAATCAAATTCACCATAGTCTTCTTCACTGCTTTCTTCCTTCTGCCTTGGAATAATTTCAATGTAATCTCCATCATCTCTACTGAGACCTACTATGACCAGTGGATTAAATTCTCTTGGTATAAAAGTGTTATTTAGTGGAGAATGTGGTGGAGGAGATGGCATCTGACCAAGATCTGCATAAGGAAAAGTCTGACCAAGTTCTGGGAGAGGCAATGACTGAATAGATTCAGAAGTGTGGGATGTCTGATTGAGATCTAGAGGAGGTGATGTCTGCCTGAGATCAAGAGGAAGGGATGTCTGACTGATGTCTGGAGAGAGAGTTGCCTGGTTGAGGTCTGGGGAAAGTGGCATCTGACTGAGGTTTGGGGGAAGAGTCGTCTGGCCAAGATCTGGGGAAAGTGTTGTCTGGCCAAGGTCTGGAGAAAGGGTTGTCTGGCTGAGGTCTGGAGAGAGAGTCTCCTGGCCAAGGTCCTGGGAAAGGGCCATCGGGCTGAGGTCTGGAGAGAGAGTCTCCTGGCCGAGGTCTGGGGAAAGTGTGGTCTGGCTGAGGTCTGGAGAGAGAGTCTCCTGGCCAAGGTCCTGGGAAAGGGCCATTGGGCTGAGGTCTGGAGAGAGAATCTCCTGGCTAAGATCTGGGGAAAGTGTTGTCTGGCTGAGGTCTGGAGAGAGAGTCTCCTGGCCAAGGTCTGGGGAAAGTGTTGTCTGGCTGAGGTCTGGAGAGAGAGTCTCCTGGTCGAGGTCTGGGGAAAGTGTTGTCTGGCTGAAGTCTGGAGAGAGAGTCTCCTGGCCAAGGTCTGGGGAAAGTGTTGTCTGGCTGAAGTCTGGAGAGAGAGTCTCCTGGCCAAGGTCTGGGGAAAGTGTTGTCTGGCTGAGGTCTGGAGAGAAGGTCTGGCTGAGGTCTGGGGAAAGTGTTGTCTGGCTGAGGTCTGGAGAGAGAGTCTCCTGGCCAGGGTGTGGGGAAAGCGCCATCTGGCCGAGGTCTGGAGAGAGAGTCTCCCGGCTAAGGTCTGGGGAAAATGTTGTCTGGCTGAGGTCTGGAGAGAAAGTCTCCTGGCCAAGGTCTGGGGAAAATGTTGTCTGGCTGAGCTCTGGTGAGAGAGTCTCCTGGCCAGGGTGTGGGGAAAGGGCCATCTGGCCGAGGTCTGGAGAGAGAGTCTCCTGGCTAAGATCTGGGGAAAATGTTGTCTGGCTGAGGTCTGGAGAGAGAGTCTCCTGTCCAGGGTCTGGAGAAGGGGTGGTCCGGCTGAGATCTGGATAGAGGGATGGCTGACTGAGGTCTAGAGAGGTAGTTGTCTGCCAGACTTCAAGTTCCAAGGAAGGGAACGTTTGACTAACATCAGTAGGGAAGGCCTTGTTTCTTAGGTCATAGTCGGGTATCTGGCTGGGCTCTGGAGGAGGAGATCTGTGACTGGGGACTGTAGTGGAGTGCGTTGGATCAGAGTCTTGAATAGGGAATGTTTGATAGTGTTCCTCTGGGCTCACTGTCCGATAAAGATCTGGAGGGGAGCTTGTCTGACTGGTGTCATTTGGGGGGTTTTGATCACCATCAGGAAGTGAGGCCATGAGGCTAAGGTTCATAGAGGGGAGTGTCTGATTGAGGTCTGCGGGAAGAGATGTTTCATTGGATGGGTGGAGTAACAATGAATGATTATGTCTCCCATCTGAAAATGGGGTGTTGGCCTCTACTCTCAGAGGGTGAAAACTCCTTGGAGATAGAGGAACATGGTGTGCAGGCTTCTCTTCCTTTTTCTTTCTTCGTGTCCTAATTAAAAAAAGGCCTTTCTTCAATCTACTATTTCCTCCATCTCGTCTTCCTGGTAGAGGTTTATGTCTAGTTACAAAAAACGTTGGGTGGCCACTCTGCTTTCCATGCTTGTCTTTAAAAGGGATGTTTTCTCCCCAAGTCCTTGAGTCATTCTGGGGGCTGTTTGGCAGCTTATTAACAACCTTAACTTCATCAGCATCTTGGATTATGTCATAACTGCCTTTCTCAGAAACCAAATGCCATTCCCCATTCAGAATCTTAGATGGATCCTTTTGTTGTAAGAGTAACAGATCACTGGGAAGGTTCTCCCAGGGCCCTATTCTGGAAGAAGAAGAGTTGCCTTGGCTTAAATGTCTACCAGTTTTATATGCTGGGAATTCCATCTGGGAGAACCTATGCTTTGCTCCTCGGCCTCTTCCTGCCTTGAATCTTTTATGTTTAGCATGTTCTTGATTTCTGAATTCTTCTGTACCAAATGGAAGCAGGCTTATCCCTGTGACATCTGAGTATAGAGGATCTTCTATAGAGTCTTCAGAATAAGGGCTGGAATGCTCTGCTGTGGGAGGGTTGAGAACTGAGTTCTTATCTAAGCTGGTGTGTCCTAGCGGTGGACCAGCTGTGGTGGCTTCTGGGTGAGGAAGAATTTTTAGAGGTTGTGCAAAGTTATTGGCAATAAGCCTGCTAATGTTACCTGGGGAAGAAGAATTTGAACCAACAGTTCTGTTGGTACTTGGAGGAATGAATTCAGAGTTGTTCTCCAGAGCCAGGGCGGTAAGATTGAACTTATCTTCCTCCTGCTTTGATGATGAATTTCTGAATGACCTGATTCCTAATGATAAAGCCAGTGTGTTCTGGTAATCATAGTCAGCATCATTATTTTTATCTTTGATTTCTGAAGATTCACGCATTTTCCTTGTAGTTATGGATGTAGATCCTGAAGGTTCGTATATAATGTCATATGAGTCATCATTATAATCCCGGATACACTTAACATCCCTGAATCTCAGCCACAGTTTTTTGCTTCTTGGATTGGAATTCATGGTAGTTAACATCCAAGTTCCTACAAAATAGAGACAGAGAGAACAGAGAGCTCTGAGTACAGAAAAAGGTATAAAAACCCTATGGTCCATTGTGGCAGATAATTTCCAGTGAACTTTCATCAGGGATACTGTGGTCTGTGGACCACAACTGATCTGTGAACTGTTGTTTACTGTTCCACAGTGACATAAGGAAAGAAATCAAGAGTAAAGTGTATAGGAAACCTTTTAACAGTTTGACATTTCTATGACATCCAATCATGTGATCAGCATACTTATCTCATTTAACAGAATATAGACCCAAAGTATTGGTCAGTGAAAATTAGGGAGAAAACAACTTTCAGCACAGATAGTTTGAGAGTCACTATTTTAGAATATATTTTTAAAGGGATGAAGCAAGAATGAAATGGACTTTGAATATCATAAGCATCTTGTGAGTTGCATATTTTGTTAGAGAACTGGAGTTGCATATTTTGTTAGAGAACTGGAGTTAGAGAAATGGACTTTGAATATCATAAGCATCTTGTGAGTTGCATATTTTGTTAGAGAACTGGAGTTTGTTAGAGAACTGGAAGATGATGATGTTTACCCCCACAAATAAGAGACATATAGATATTTCTAAGTAATAAATAATTCAGGTGGGCCTAGGGCAGTTTTGAGTTTCTTTGAAATGGTATGATTTGCTGGCACACTGAAGATTTCCTGGAAAGTCTTCAATAGTTACCACATGTTGATTGTCTACTGAGTCCTAGGCACTTGGCACATATAACAATTAATGGTCAAAGCAACTCTGTAAGGTATTATTATTCTGTTTTTCAGATGAATAAACTGAGGCTCAGTGAGGTGGAGTAATTTGTCCAAATTGCTACACAGATATCAAGTGGCAAAGCAGGATTTGAACCCAGGTCTGATGAATTCCAAAGCCCATGTGCTTTCCATGACACTGTTGTCCCTGAAGCCAGCCCCTAAGGCACTATATCAGATGACCACTAACCCTAGGGTGGGATGGCTGTCTTATAAAGCTGAAAAAGGCATTTTGATAAAGGAAATGCTCTTTTGTGGCTGAATGCTCACGCTTTCTTCTCAAAGTCATGCCTTATCTTTTTACTGTTGTGTCTTTACTTCTCACTTAGCCCAGAGAAGGATAAATGGAACGCACAGTAAAGGACTGGACCCATTTAAGTAATTAATTCCCCAAATAGAAATCATGAGTAGTCCTGAAAAGAAAGCCTGCAAGGGATCAGGGAGAGAAGCCCAGGAACCATGGTAGTCTGGAGAGCTGCAGCAGACCGGGTTGATCAGGGAGTCCCCTTTAAGTGTCCAAGCTCTTACCAACATTATCCATTGTGACGGTCACAGATTCCCCACGCATGGGGAAGAGGGTCAAGGTGTCCTCGTGTTTCTTTCCATAGATGAATGAGTGCCCAGTGAAGTGAATGGTCAAAATGTCATTCTGGGTTCCCATACTGCAGAAGTGCCACTGGACGGTGTCATCAAAGCAGAATCCTAGTGTGGGTATGCTCTCAGGCACATAGCCATTGATAGCTGAAAGAGTGAAATTTGTTGAAACATCCGGCCTATGCCAACAAAAGGGAATGTGTCTAACTGTACTTACGGTAAATATCCCAATGGTAATTTGGTTGCATCTAAGCAGTGATTATCTGAGATAAGCTTTACCAAATGTAACATGTAACTGGAAGATCAAACTCAGACTTTTCAAATGAGAGCTTATTCTCCTAAGTTAGCCAAGGGAGAAATGTCAGGATAAAGACAAAGCCTTTTCATTCACATTGATTTATTTATTCATTTGTTAAGTGTATATTAAATATTTTGTACTCTAGGTTCTGTTTATAAAGATATTCCGAAGGTAACTTAGAATTTTGTCTAGAGTAATTTTACCTGGAGAAAAAGCATAATATAAGAAATACAGATTCTTGACGCATTAGTTATTTTTTTTCTTTTTCTTTTTTTTTTTAACATCTTTATTGGAGTATAATTGCTTTACAATGGTGTGTTAGTTTCTGCTTTATAACAAAGTGAATCAGTTATACATATACATATGTTCCCACATCTCTTCCCTCTTACATCTCCCTCCCTCCCACCATCCCTATCCCACCCCTCTAGGTGGTCACAAAGCACCGAGCTGATCTCCCTGTGCTATGCGGCTGCTTCCCACTAGCTATCTATTTTACGTTTGGCAGTGTATATATGTCCATGCCACTCTCTCACTTTGTCCCAGCTTACCCTTCCCCCTCCTGTATCCTCGACACATTAGTTACTGAATGCAAAGTTCCTAAAAATGAAGCATATTTAGCACATTTTGCAATTTTAATTGCTCTGTCTTAGCATTTATATAATCTCTAGTTTGCATTCAACTATCAAGTTCAGACATTTTCATTCTCTTTCCAAGGGATACAGTTTTAGTCAGTATCATTGTCTACTTATATACTAAGCATGATAATAAAATCACAGATATGATTTCTATAAGGGCAGGGTCCATGTCTGCCTAGGTTACCACTATAGTCCTAATCTTAGTACAATGCCTAGAACTAGTGAGAACTTAAATAGTTATTGAATAGCTGACATAATGTGTTTTTAGTTTGTACCTCATTCAGGAAGCTTTTCTAAATGGTCTATAGCTGCACTAATTTGGTAGCCACTAGCCACCAGTGACTATTGGGCACTCGAAATATGGGTAATCTGGATTGAGATGTGCTGTGAGTATAAAATACACACTGGATTTTAAAAATTTAGTAAGAAAGTAAATCTCATGAATTTTAATATTGATTATATGTTGAAATGATAATATGATATATTAAATTAAACATTATTAGATAAATTTCATATATTTCTCTCTAATTTTTAATATGCCTATTAGAAAATTTTAAATTATATTTGTGGCTCATATATAATTTCTAATGGACAGCACTAGTCTAGAACTATGACAGATTCATTGCCAAAATGAAATTAAGTACAGAAAGCTGAGGCTAACTCCCTGTTTCAAATTATTTTCCTGGCACCTACCAGTTCTGAGAATCCCCAATTGTTAGTTGTCTGAAGTTATATGAACAGACCATGGAGAAACCATCCTCGTACCTGTGGTTACTTATCAGAGAAAGTGAAAATAGTGACTCTCAACTCTGAGGAAGGGGACGATGACCATTGTGGCGAAGTTTGCTTCCAGCTGGCTCAGTGAAATCTCTCCCAGACTTCCCATACCAGTGGCTTTGGGCACTGACTTTAAAACTGTAGCAAAAGCCTGAACCTTGGCTCAGGGAATTCTTTCTGTTCTGAACTTCTTACTGCATGCTTAAAACTTCTTTATGGATTGACTTTCCAAGACTCATGTCTCCCCATATGCATTTTGCCTTAGTTTGATTTGACAATCCACTTTTGGATTACTTACCCTGTTTCTGCCCTGGCAGAAATAAGAAATAGACAAGACAAAAAAGTAACTAAAGGAATAAGCGTTGTTACATTCATGCTAAAGAGGACTACTTAATATTTCTGCCCTGGCCATACAGAGTATTCACCTTGCACCCATTCTAAAATCCCCAGATACCTCTGACCAAGGCCTCTTCCCTCACCATCCATCCCTCACCCTGTTCTTACCTGCTCAGAGCAAGTGCACATGCACACGTGTGCGTGCATGCACACACACACACACACACACACACATTTGGAGCAAGAGACCAAGAAGACTTCTAAGGATAACAAGCTTTTTACCTCATGCTGTAAAAAGATTTCTATAATATCACCCAGTAATTTCATCACCAAATCCCTATACTGGAAGTGAGGGTAAGGGGTGAGTGGATTCTAATCCATGTCTCTTCCTCTAGGAAAGTCACACTTCAACCACAGGAGTGAAAAACTGATGGACAAAAAGAGTGCTCCGACTTACTGCTCATGATGTTTGACTCATAAAACTTGGGGTCATCACGTTTCACCTTCTCAGGATTTTCACAGAACTTGTAGATGTTGTCCTCAATGTACCAGCTCTTGTTCTCATCAAACACAGCAAACACAGCCTGCTGCTCAATGTCTGCTGCCCTCTGGAGGGTAAAAGTGCTGTGTTCAGTGATTAACGTCCTAGCAGATTGATTAACTACAACCCTGAGTTCTCAGAAACCAAAGGGGTACAGGTCTTGGGTCCAGTGAAGCCATAAATTCAGACATCTGTGAGAGCCCATTGTGTACAAAGCCCTTGTTAGAGCCAAAGGTAGCATGTCAAGGCAAACAGAGCAGATCAGAAAATTCAGAGGCTAAAATATCCTAATAGAAAAATCCCATTTCAATGTAGCACCTGTAATTCTGTTTATCTCTATCACCTTTCAACTCGAATGATTGATTGGATGTGCTCCAAATAGTTGCAAAGGATAAAAAAGAAGGGTGCCGTAGGAAAGTTTTATATCTCTCCCTACCTGTTTCCTTTCCTAGCTCAATAAATTAGGGTCTTCCAAATGTCTCTTTCTGCTTTTTCTAGGCATATATTTATTTTATATGCCTTGGGATGAGACTTCTTTGATTATAGCTTAGCCTAATTGGGAATTTTAAGTTAATGATATGAGGCTTTTATTCTTCAATGATGATAAAGTCAGAAGATCCATATTTTTGTTCACATTTTTCTGTATAAATTGGTCTTGCTAGAGATAGACCATTGTCTGGGTTCAACTTCCTGAGAACCATTGTCTACAAGCTATTTCTCTCCCTATTGCAGGTCTCTAAAAATAACAAGGACTGGTACAGAGCTTTACACTTTTACCAGATGGCACCTCATTGAGCCGTGAAACAACCCTATAAAATTTTTAGGAGGGGGTAATACCCCTTTTTTTTTTTTGCATATGTAATGTTTTATTTCTTGAGTACATAGAAGTCTGTTTTATTCTTTTCTGTAACTTTTTGAATATCTGAAATATTTAATAACAAGTAATGTTTCTATGAGCTTTAATTTTGATTTTTAAAATGATCCATACAAATTTAGAAAAAGTGGAAAACATAGTAAAGTACAGAGATAAATATGTAACTAATCAGTAACACTACCACTCATTAATTTTTTAAAAATGGGTAATACCCTTTTGATGAAAGGAAGAAATTAAGAGAAACTAAGTGACTTGCTCATCACATAGCACGGACAGATCTGGAATTTGAAACAAGCAAACAAAATACAGTATCACACTGTAGACTTGCCTTTTCCAGTGAAAGTCCATATGGAAATAGACAAGACAAAAAAGTAACTAAAGGAATAAGCGTTGTTACATTCACACTAAAGAGGACTACTTAATATTTTCTGGTTCTCTAGAAGCAAAAGCCCCATTATTTAACAAGGAGAACTAATCTGTTCCAGATAGAAGAAATTCCTGGAATTTCTGAAAGGTTACTTCAAGGACAAAATACCTGTATGCCTCGCTTATCCAAGGATCTGCTCTTACAAATTAAAAGTAGCCCTATCAGCCCAGAGGCAATGTCCCTTGTGATGTCCACATTACTATAGTATGGTCTTGTTAAGCACTGAGCATCATTTTCCTTGGGTTCATCAGACTCTAGGATGTTCCACTTATAAGTATAGGTTTCCCCTGGTTGAACTGCTTTGATCATGGTGTTACTGCCTGAAAGAAAATATAGTCAAAATTGTTTTCAATTTTCAAAATTATTTCATGGAAATAAATTAAATAAACAAATAAGTAAATAATAAATGAATGAATAATTTAAAATAATTGAGCTCTTGTTAGAATCAAAGTTGGAAAAGGAATATTATTTTTATATTAAGTTCCACTTGATAGAACTCTGGAGAGCATGTAGCTATTACATATTCGTCCACTAGAGGCCACTTATGGCACTAACAAAGGACACCATATTTTGTAATCATTAGGGTAAAAAAATCCCTGAAGTGAGCAGTGTTTGGTTGTGACTTTGAGGATACCCCTATACGTATACTACCTGACTGTATAAGTTATACTACTGGGCAAGGAGGACAGTAGAAAATTATGGCAACCTCTCAGAAGTCAATAGTTTCATTCAGTAGAAGTGAAAGGTTCAGACCTGAGGTGGAGGAAGAGTTGACTTCATCTTCATAAGGAGAGAAGGTCACACCATGAGGGTAAATGCTGTAGCTGCGGCTGGCCATATTTTTGAACGTGATCTACAAAATTAACTCAAATTCATTATTTCAGGATTTAAGGTCAATCATGAGAACAGAGGATGCTAGCTTTGCATATTTACTTGTGGGATAGTGTGTGTGTGTGTGTGTGTGTGTGTGTGTTTGTGCGTGCGTGTGCTCGTGCGTGTGTGTGTGTTTATGTCAATGCAAACTAATGCTGTTTATCTGAGTGGAAACCTCTCCCCATCACCTGACAGGCGCATCTGAGAGAGTTCCACTCACATAGAAAGGTAGAAAACGGAAAGAGAAGTCTAACCTTAGAAGTGACATTTTCCTCACAGTATATCACTCTCTCCAAGTTGGTCACCATCCCCTGTCCCCTCTCCTTTCTTGGACCACATCTGCCTTTGAATCTGCTCCTTCTCTTCTCTTAGACCATGATCACCTTCACCAGCCTGCCAGATCCCCCAGAACCCTGTCATCAAGTCATCTTCTTGATGGGGCACAGAAAATAGCGAGATCCTGAATTGCCAATGAGGCATATTTCCACTTTCTAAGAGTACCTAAAAGGGATCAGAAATGAGGGAAGGGAAAGAGAACAGAGAAAGGCTGCATTCTGCCCTTTTGTTATTTTTTAAATGAACAGAATTGGCCTTGTCTGTAGATATCCTCTTGGTTCATTCCCATGAAGAGGTGAAGGGAGGAGCTTTATGCACACAGGAGTCCTAGTTAGCCTGCTTAATCTTCGGAAGAGAATTTTATCTTCTACTTGCTTGCCAAAGCATCTGGATCATGCTTAATCTGCAGATGATCTGCATTCTAGAATCTTGCCAAAGATTGCAACTTTCAATTCTCTGCCATCTAGTTCTTATCAGAAGATAAGTTGATGATGTGACACAGCGTTTAAGGAAAACTGTCTGAAGAACGCTCAGTGCTCTTGAAACATATCAAAATGTACCTTCATCAGAGACTAATCATCAGAGAACTACATACCTAGACCACATTGATGAATTGTTTTCATTCAGTTGGGTTATGTTCTCAGCTATAATGAGAAACATTATTTTAAAAAGCTTTGTAACTTTTAAATTTATAAATTTCTTTTATAAATTTATTGTACCAGTAGGAATTTATCAAGGATTCCATCTACTACATCACACAGCATCCTCTTTCTTAAGGATCCATGGGAGAAATTCCTCTTAAGTCTCAGTAGCAGGGGAAACTGCTTTTTTTTTTTATGACTACTGTGACTCCTACCCTGACCTAGTTCCCTTTTTACTTTGGCTGCTAGAAAGCTTAGGACAAAATTTGTTGACAACATTACAGGAGCATATGCTATGTGTTTCATTATACTTATCTTATCCTTGGCTTTATTTTCTTTGTCCCCACATTATCCTTCACCCCAATTACATTGGCTCCTTGTTTTATTCCTTTATAATTTGATAAACTGTCTCAGATTGTTTGTTTTATGAGATAGGCTACAATAGGTGCAAATACTAAATAAAAATTAAAGCTGTATTTCAATTAAAAATTATACGGACACATTAAAAAAATAACCAGTACTTATAATCTTGTTTTCACTATTTAATTTCTTCCATGGTTCTATATTTCTGTTACTTACTTTAAGTGTGTCTCTGACCTGGGCTCTGATAATAGGGCCCAAGATCCCATCTTGTTTGTTATCGGGATTCTCCAGGAGTTTGGTGAAGGATGCATCTTGGTACTGTTTGTAGACAACCTTCTTATAATGTTTTCCAATTTGGTTTGAGAAATTATCCAAATGCAGAGATCTGTACTTTCTTAAAGTGAAATAAAATTTAAAAGATTAAATCATTTTCTCAAGTAGAGACCCCAGTATGATAGGGAAACCCTTATGCTTAGAAGTTCTGCTATTGAATTAGCTAAAATGCTAGTTTCCTTAAGGAAAACAAACAAACAAACCTTAATGTGGTTTGCAAAGTCCTGATACCTTCTCTCTAGTTGGAAAACTGGAAACCTCTGATCTGTCTCCTCCACCATTGATAAAGTCTTAGTCATGGTTAGAACCAGCTACTTAGATCTTCCTGTCACTATGGTTTCTAGAGTGGACCTTCACTATCTCTGAAAGGTCTACCTGGATGAAAGGATGAGAAACACTATGAATTTTTCTTAAGTATTTCTTATCACTTAACTTATGATATCTTTATTGGCTTTCCAGGTATTTCTCAGTCTCTAAAAGCACATTCCCACTCTAGGAAGCTTCTGCTGTCTTTATTAAACATAAGTTCTGTGCTGTTGGGCTATCTCTTTTACCATCCACCCAATCCTGGTGCCATCTGAAAACCAAATGCCTTCACCCATCTTCTGTAGCTACTGCAATAAATGATTTGGGGGAAGCAACATGAACCACTTTCCCCCTTGGTCCTTTTTATAGCCTTAGTTTGCAAAAGCAGAGTTCCATTTTATGCGTTTATTTTACACAATGAAAATCACTGACTACTGCTAGAAAGTTCTGGATTCTTATCCCAACCCCACTTCCCTAACCCTTCCTGCATTTTCTAAATATTCACTTGTATTAATTTCATGTGTATAATTCCAGAGCATCTTTATGCAAATATGACTTGCAAATATAAATATTCTTATCCTTTCACTCCTTTCACAAAAGGCAGCTATTTATGTATTCTATACTATACCTTGAAGGTTTTTTTGCATTTTTCCAGCTTTACTGAGATATAATTGACAAATGTATGTATTTAAGGTGTACAACATAATAATTTATATATGAATATATAAGACTACCACAGTCAAGCTAATTACCACTTCCATCACCTCACCTAGTTACTAATTCTTTAAAATTTTGAGAACACTTAAGATATACTGTCTTAACAAATTTCAAGTGTACAATACAGTGTTATTAACTATAGTGTTACTAACTATAACAGGTCTCCAGAACTTATTTATTTTGAAACTGAAGGTTTGTATACTTTGATCAACATCTCTGCATTCCCCTCACCTCCCAACCCCTGGCAACCACCATTATACTCTCTGCTTCTATGAGTTCGACTTTTTTAGATTCCACATATAAGTGAAATCATGCAATATTTGTAATTCTGTGTCTGGAATATTTCACTTAGCCTAATGTCCTGCAGGTTTATCCATGTTGTTACAAGTGGCAGGATTTCCTTCTTTTTTAAGGCTGAATGACATTCCATTGTATATATAAACCATATTTCTAAAAATTCATTTATCCATTGGTAGACACTCAGGTTGTTTCCATATGTAGGCTATCATGAATAACACTGCAGTGAACACAGGAGTGCAAATATCTCTTTGATATACTGACTTCATTTCCTCTGGATATATACCCAGAAGTGGTAGTTCTATTTTTAATTTTTTGAGGAAGCTCCTTACTGTTTTCCATAAAGGCTGCACCAATTTACATTCTCACCAACAGTGTACAAGGATTCCATTTTCTCCACACCCTCATCAACAGTTGTTACCTCTTTTTCATCCTAGTCATCCTCATAGGTATGAGGTGATATCTCATCATGGATATGATTTGCATTTCCCTCATGATTAGTGATGTTGAACACCTTTTCATATGCCTATTGGCCATTTGTATGTTTTCTTTTTTTTTTTTTACCACAGTTGACAATATTTATTTTTTAATTTTTAAAATTTATTTATTTATTGGCTGTATTGGGTCTTCATTGCTGTGTGCGGGCTTTCCCTAGTTGTGGCAAGTGTGGGCTACTCTTTCGTTGTGGTGCACAGGCTTCTCATTTCAGTGGTTTCTCTTGTTGCAGAGCACAGGCTCTAGATGCGCAGGCTCAGTAGTTGTGGTGCACGGGCTCAGTTGCTACGTGGCATGTGGGATCTTCCCAGACCAGGGATTGAACCCGTGTCTCCTACATTGGCAGGCAGATTCTTAACCACTGCACCACCAGGGAAGTCCCTGTACATTTTCTTTAGAAAGATGTCAGTTTAGATCCTTTGCCCATTTTTTTTAATCAGGCTATTTTTGTTTGTTTGTTTGTTTTGCCATTGAGTTACATGAGTTCCTTTTATATTTTGGATATTAACCTCTTATCAGATATACGGTTTGCAAATATTTTCTCCCATTCTGTAGGTTATATTTTTATTTTGTTAATTGTTTCTTTTGCTGTGCAGAAGTTTTTCAGCTTGATGTAGCCCCACTTGTTTATTTTTGCTTTTGTTACTTATGCTTTTGGTGTCATACCCAAAAAAATCATTGCCAAGACCAATGTCAAAGAGATTTTCTGTTATGTTTTCTTCTAGTGGTTTTATGGTTTCAGGTATTACATTTAAGTTTTTAATTTATTTTGAGTTAATTTTTGTCTATGCTGTAAGTTAAGGGTCTAATTTTATATTTTTGCATATGGATATCCAGTTTTTCCACCATCATTTACTGAAGAGACTGTCCTTTCCTCATTGTGTATTCTTAGTGCCTTTGTCAAAGATTAGTTGACCATATATGCATGGGTTTATTTCTGGGCCCTTACTTCTGTTTATTTGGTATATGTGTCTGTTTTTATTCCATTATTATACTGTTTGATTACTATAGCTTTGTAATATAGTTTGAAATCAGGAAGTTTGATGCCTCAAGCTTTGCTCTTCTTGCTCAAGATTGCTTTGGATATTTAAGGTCTTCTGTGGTTTCATCTGTTTTTTTTCTATTTCTTTGAAAAATGTCATTGGAATTTAATAAGGGTTGCACTGAATCTGTAGATCACTTTGGGTAATGTGGGCATTTTAACAAAGTTAATTCTTCTAACCCATAAACACAGGACATCTTTGTATTTGATGTATCTTCTTCAGTTTCTTTCATTGCTGTCTTATAGTTTTCAGTGTGTAGATCTTTCACCACCTTGGTTAAATTTCCTAAGTATTTTATTCTTCTAAAAAAATTCTATTGTAAATGGAAGTATTTTCTTAATTTCTGTTTGGATTGTTCATTGTTAGTGTATATAAATTCAACTGATTTTCATTATGTTCATTTTCTATCCTGCAACTACTGAATTTCTTTATTCTAATAGATTTTTGGTAGAGTCTCAAGTGTTTTTTTATATATAAAATCACATCATCTGCAAATAAAGACGATTTTACTTCTTCCTTTCTGATTAGGATGCCTATTTTTTTTCCTTGCCTGATTGCTTTGGCTAGAATTTCCAGTACTATGCTGAATAAAAGTGACAAGAATGGACATCCTTGTCTTGTTCCTGATCTTAGAGGAAAAGCTCTCAGATTTTCACCACTGAGTATGATGTTAGCTTTGGGTTTGTCATATATGGCCTTTATTGTGTTGAAGCACATTCCTTCTATACCTAACTTGTTGAGAGTTTTTATAATGAAAAGATGTTGAATTTTGTTAATTGCCTTTTTTTTTGCATCTATTGAGATAATGATATTTTTATTATTCATTTTTAATGTGGTACTTCTAATTTATTGATTTGCATATGTTGAACCATCCTTGAATCACAGGAATAAATCTCACTCGATCATCATTTATGATAATTTTAATGTGCTGTTGAATTCAGTTTACTAATATTTTGATAATGTTTTTGGCATCTATGTTCATTAGGGGTATTGGCCTGTAATTTTTTTCTTGTATTGCTCTTATCCAGCTTTGGTATGAGAATAATGCTAGGCTTGTAAAATAAGTTTGGAAGTGTTCCCTACTCTTTAATATTTGGGAAGAGTTTGAGGATTAGTGTACAATATACCTGTGAAGCCATCTGGTCCTGGGCTTCTTTGTTTGGAGGTTTTGGATTACTGATTCAATCTTCTTACTTGTTATTCATCTGTTCAGATTTTCTATTTCTTTTTGATTCAGTCATGGTAGGATATATGTTTCTAGGACCTTTTTCCTTTCTTCTACTTATCCAATTTGTTGGCATATAATTGTTCATAGTAGTCTCTTATGATCCTTTGCACTTCTGTGGTATAAGCTGTAATGTCTCCTCTTTTAGTTATAATCTTATTTATTTGAGTCATCTCTCTTCATTGCTTAGCTAAAGGTTTGTCAATTTTGTTTATCATTTCAAAAGAGTAACTCTTGGTTATGTTTATCTTTTCTGTTGTCTTTCTATACACCATTTATTTTTTCACTAATTTTTATTTACTTCTTTTGGCTAACTTTGGGCTTAGTTTGCTAGTTACTTGAGGTATAAAGTTAAAATTCTTTCTTTCTCCCTTCCTTTCTTTCTTTCTCTCTTTCTCTCTTCCTTTCTTCTTTCTTTCCTTCTCCCTTCCTTCCTTCCTCTCTTCCTTCATTCCTTCCTCCCTCCCTTCCTTCCTTTTCTTTCTTTCTTTCTTTCTTTCTTCTTTCCTTCCTTCCTTCCTTCCTTCCTTCCTTCCTTCCTTCTTTTCTTTCTTTCTTTCATTTGTTTCTTTCTTTTTCCTTTCTTTCCTTCTCTCTCCCTTCCTTCCTCCCTCCCTCTCTTTCTCTTTCTTTCTTTCTTTCTTCTTTCATTCTTCTTTCTTTCTTTCTTTCTTTCTTCTTTTTCTTTCTTTCTTTCTTTCTTTCTTTCTTTCTTTCTTTCTTTCTTTCTTTCTTTCTTTCTTTCTTTCTTTCTCCCTCTCCCACCCTCCCTCCCTCCCTTTCTCCTTCTTTCTTTCTTTCCTGTTTTTTTAAGTGTTTTTATTTTTCTCTTTTCAGATTATAAAATAAAATTTATTAATTATTGAATGTGAACTAAATACAAGGTGCTTTTTTAATATTTATTTCTTTGTTGAATTTTATTTAATTTATTTTTTATAGAGCAGGTTCTTATTATTTATCTATTTTATATGTATTAGCCTATATATGTAAATCCCAATCTCCCAATTAATCCCACCACCACCACCACCCACCACTGCTTCCCTGCCGTAGTGTCCAAATGTTTGTTCTCTACACCTGTGTCTCTATTTCTGCCTTGCAAACTGGTTCATCTGTACCATTTTTCTAGATTGCACATATATGCGTTAATATACGATATTTGCTTTTCTCCTTCTGACTTACTTCACTCTGTATGACAGTCTCTAGGTCCATCCACGTCTCTACAAATGACCCAATTTCATTCTTTTTATGGCTTGATTATACTCCATTGTATATATGTACCACATCTTCTTTATTCATTCATCTGTCAATGGGTATTTAGGTTGCTTCCATGACCTTGCTATTGTAAATAGTGCTACAATGAACATTGGGGTGCATGCGTCTGCTTGAATTATGGTTTTCTCTGGGTATATGCCCAGGAGGGGGATTGCTGGGTCTTATGGTAATTCTATTTTTAGTTTTTTAAGGAACCTCCATACTGTTCTCCATAGTGGCTGTATCAATTTACATTCCCACCAACAGTGCAAGAGGGCTCCCTTTTCTCCACACCCTCTCCAGCATTTGTTGTTTGTAGATTTTCTGATGATGCCCATTCTAACCGGTGTGAGGTGATAACTCGTGGTAGTTTTGATTTGCATTTCTCTAATAATTAGTGATGTTGAGCAGCTTATCATGTGCCTCTTGGCCATCTGTATGTCTTCCTTGGTGAAATGTCTATTTAGGTATTTTACCCATTTTTGAATTGGGTTGTTTTTTTAATATTGAGCTACATGAGCTATTTATATATTTTGGAGATTAATCCTTTGTCCGTTGATTCATTTGCAAATATTTTCTCCCATTCTGAGGGTTGTCTTTTCGTCTTGTTTGTAGTTTCCTTTGCTGTGCAAAAGATTTTAAGTTTCATTAGACCCCATTTGTTTATTTTTGTTTTTATTTCCATTACTCAAGGAGGTGGGTCAAAAAAGATCTTACTGTGATTTATGTCAAAGAGTGCTCTTCTTATGTTTTCTTCTAAGAGTTCTATAGTGTCCGGTCTTACATTTAGATCTCTAATCCATTTTGAGTGTATTTTTGTGTACAGTGTCAGGGAGTGTTCTAATTTCATTCTTTTACATGAGCTGCGCATTTTTCCCAACACCACTTATTGAAGAGACTGTCTTTTCTCAATTCTATATCCTTGCCTCCTTTGTCATAGATTAGTTGACCAGAGGTGTGTGGGTTTATCTCCGGGCCTTCTATCCTGTTCCGTTGATCTATATTTCTGGTTTTGTGCCAGTACCATATTGTCTTGATTACTGTAGCTTTATAGTATAGTCTGAAGTCAGGGAGTGTGATTCATCCAGCTCTGTTTTTTCCCCTCAAGAGTGCTTTGGCTATTCGGGCTCTTTTGTGTCTCCATAAAAATTTTAAGATTTTTTGTTCTAGTTCTGTAAAAAGAAATGCCGTTGGTAATTTGATAGGGATTGCATTGAATCTGTAGATTGCTTTGGGTAGCATAGTCAGTTTTACAATACTGATTCTTCCAATCCATGAACGTGGTATATCTCTCCATTTGTTTGTGTTATCTTTGATTTCTTTCATCAGTGTTTTATAGTTTTCTGAGTATAGGTCTTTTACATCCTTAGGTAGGTATATGCCTAGGTATTTTATTCTTTTTGTTGCAATGGTGAATGGGATTATTTCCTCAATTTCTCTTTCTGATCTTTCATTGTTAGTGTATAGGAATGCAAGAGATTTCTGTGCATTTTTTTTGTATCTTGCAACTTTACTAAATTCATTGATTAGCTCTAGTAGTTTTCTGGTGGCCTTTTTAGGATTATCTATGTATAGTATGATGTCATCTGCAAACAGTGACAGTTTTACATCTTCTTTTCCAATTTGTATTCCTTTGTTTCATTTTCTTCCTGATGGCCATGGCTAGGACTTCCAAAACTATGTTGAATAATAGTGGCGAGCGTGGACATCCTTGTCCTGTTCCTAATCTTAGAGGAAATGCTTTCAGTTTTTCACCATTGAGAATGATATTTGCTGTGGGTTTGTCATATATGGCCTTTATTATGTTGAGGTAGGTTCCCTCTATGCCCACTTTCTGGAGAGTTTTTTTCATCAATGGGTGTTGAATTTTGTCAAAAGCTTTTTCTGCCTCTATTGAGATTATCATATGGTTTTTATTCTTCAGTTTGTTAATATGTGTATCATATTGATTGATTTGCATATATTGAAGAACCTTGCATCCCTGGGATAAATCCCACTTGATCATTGTGTATGATCCTTTTAATGTGTTCTTGGATTCTGTTTGGTGGTATTTTGTTGAGGATTTCTGCATCTATGTTCTTCAGTGATATTGGTCTGTAATTTTCTTTTTTTGTAGAATCTTTGTCTGGTTTTGGTATCAGGGTGATGGTGGCCTCACAGAATGAGTTTGGGAGTGTTCCTTCCTCTACCATGTTTTGGAAGAGTTTGAGAAGGATGGGTGTTAGCTCTTCTCTAAATGTTTCATAGGATTCACCTGTGAAGCCATCTGGATCTGGATGAAGAGTTTTAATCACAGTTTCAAGTTCATTATTTGTGATTGGTCTGTTCATATTTTCTATTTTTTCCTGGTTCAGTCTTGGAAGGTTATACTTTTCTAAGAATTCGTCCATTTCTTCCAGGTTGTCCATTTTATTGGTGTAGAGCTGCTTGTAGTAGTCTCATATGATGCTTTCTATTTCTGTGTTGTCCTTTTAACTTCCTTTTTATTTCTAATTTTATTGATTTGAGTCCTCTCCCTCTTTTTCTTGATGCGTCTGACTTAACATTTATCAATTTTGTTTATCTTCACAAAGAACCAGCTTCTAGTTTTGTTGACCTTTGCTGTTGTTCTCTTTGTTTCTATTTCATTTATTTCTGCTCAGATATTTATATGATTTCTTTCCTTCTACTAACTTCGGGTTTTGTTTGTCCTTCTTTCTCTAGTTCCTTTAGGTGTAAGGTTAGATTGTTTATTTGAGATTTTTCTTGTTTCTTGAGGTAGGACTGTATTGCTATAAACTTCCCTCTTAGAACTGCTTTTGCTGCATCCCACAGGTTTTGGATCATCATGTTTTCATTGTCATTTGTCTCTAGGTATTTTTTGATTTCCTCTTTGATTTCTTCAGTGATCTCTTGGTTATTTAGTAACGTTTGTTTAGCCTCCATGTGTTTGTGTTTTTTATGTTTTTTTCCCTGGAATTTATTTCTAATCTCATAGCATTGTGGTCGGAAAAGATGCTTGATATGATTTCAGTTTTCTTAAATTTACCAAGGCTTGATTTGTGACCCAAGATGTGATCTATCCTAGGCAATGTTCCATGTGCACTTGAGAAGAAAGTGTAATCTGCTGTTTTCAGATAGAATGTCCTATAAATATTAATTAAATCTATCTGGTCTGTTGTGTCATTTAAAGGTCATGTTTCCTTATTAATTTTCTGTCTGGATGATCTCTCCATTGGTGTAATTGAGGTGTTAAAGTTCCCCAATATTAGTGTGTTACTCTCAATTTCCTCTTTTATAGCTATTAGCATTTGCCTTATGTATTGAAGTACTCCTATGTTGGTTGCATATATATTTATAATTGTTATATCTTCTTCTTGGATTGATCCCATGATCATTATGTAGTATCCTTCCTTGTCTCTTGTAACATTCTTTATTTTAAAGTCTATTTTATCTGATGTGAGTATTGCTACTCCAGGTTTCTTTTGATCTCCATTTGCGTGGAATATCTTTTTCCATCCCTTCATTTTCAGTCTGTATGTGTCCCTAGGTCTGAAGTGGGTCTCTTTTAGACAGCATATATATATAGGTCTTGTGTTTGTATCCATTCAGTGAGCCTGTGTCTTTTGGTTATGGCATTTAATCCATTCACATTTAAGGTAATTATCGATATGTATGTTCCTATTACCATTTTCTTAATTGTTTTGGGTTTGTTTTTTTTTTTGTAGGTCTTTTTGTTTTCTTGTGTTTCCCACTTAGAGAAGTTCCTTTAGCATTGGTTGTAGAGCTGGTTTGGTGGTGCTGAATTTTCTTAGCTTCTGTTTGTCTGTAAACTTTTGATTTCTCTGTCGAATCTGAACGAGATCTTTGCTGGGTAGAGTAATCTTGGTTGTAGGTTCTTTCCTTTCCTCACTTTAAATATATCATGCCACTCCCTTCTGGCTTGTAGAGTTTCTGCTGAGAAATCAGCTGTTAACCTTATGGGAGTTCCCTTGTATGTTATTTGTCATTTTTCCCTTGTTGCTTTCAATAATTTTTCTTTGTCTTTAATTTTTGTCAATTTGATTACTATGTGTCTCGGCTTGTTTCTCCTTGGGTTTATCCTGTATGGGACTCTCTGAGCTTCCTGGACTTGGGTGGCTATTTCCTTTCCCATGTTAGGGAAGTTTTTGACTATAATCTCTTCAAATATTTTCTCGGGTCCTTTCTCTCTCTCTTCTCCTTCGGGGACCCCTATAATGTGAATGTTGTTATGTTTAATGTTGACCCAGAGGTCTCTTAGGCTGTCTTCATTTCTTTTCATTCTTTTTTCTTTATTCTTTTCCACAGCAGTGAATTCCACCATTCTGTCTTCCAGGTCACTTATCCGTTCTTCTGCCTCAGTTATTCTACTAATGATTCCTTCTAGTGTATTTTTCATTTCAGTTATTGTATTGTTCATCTCTGTTTGTTTGTTCTTTAATTCTTCTAGGTGTATGTGCTTTAATTCTTCTAGGTCTTTGTTAAACATTTCTTGCATCTTCTCGATCTTTGCCTCCATTCTTTTTCTGAGGTACTGGATCATCTTCACTATCATTATTCTGAATTCTTTTTCTGGAAGGTTGCCTATCTCCATTTGGTTGTTTTTCTGGGGTTTTATCTTGTTCCTTCATCTGGTACGTAGTCCTCTGCCTTTTCATTTTGTCTATCTTTCTGTGAATGTGGTTTTTGTTCCACAGGCTGCAGGACTGTAGTTCTTGCTTCTGCTGTCTGCTCTCTGGTGCATGAGGCTCTCTTTCTTCTGTTTTAAATGTAGGCATTTATTACTATAGACTTCCCTCTTACAACTGCTTTTGCTATATTCTATAAATTTTAGTATGTTGTATTTCTGTTTTCATTTGTCTCAAGATATATTTTGATTTCCTATTTGATTTCTTCTTTGATTCATTGGTTGTTCAGGAGACTATTATTTAATCCACATATTTGTGAATTTTTCAGTTTTCTTCTGTTACTGATTTGTAGTTTCATACCATTATGGTGAGAAAAGATACTTGATATTATTTTAATATTCTGAAATTGTTAAAACTTGTTTTGTGGCCTAATATGTTATAAAGAATCCTAGAGAATATTCCATGTGCACTTGAGAAGAATATGTATTCTGCTGTTGTTCAACGGAATGTTCTTTATTTGGATGTAATGTTCTTTATATGTCTGTTAGGTACACTTGTTCTACAGTGTTATTCAATTCCACTGCTTCCTTATTGATTTTATGTCTGGATCATTTATCCATTGATTAAAGTGTGGTATTAAAGTCCCCTACTATTATTGTATTGCTGTCTATTTTTCTCTGTAGTTCCGTTAATATTTGCTTCATATATTTAGGTTCTCTAAACTTGGCTGCATATATATTTATAATTTTATAGTATCTTGATTAATTGACCCCTCTATCATTATATAGTGACCTTGTCTTTTTTACCTCTTCACTTTTTTTTATAACTTTTAATTTTATGTTGGAGTATAGCTGATTAACAATATTGCGATAGCTTCAGGTGCACAGCAAATCGACTCAGCCATACATATACACGTATCCATTAATCTATAGGTGTCCTTAAAGCTAAAGTGATAAGTCTGCTATTGAAGCTCTCTATTGAATATTTTCAGTTCTGTTATTGTATTCTTCAGCTCTAGGATTTCTGTTTGGTTATTTTTTTATGGTTTCTCTTTCTTTATTAAATTTCTTATTTTGTTCATTTATTGTTTTCCTGATTTCATTTGATTACCTATCTGTGTTATCTTGTACCTCATTGAGCTTCTTTAAGATGATTATTTTTAATTCTTTGTCAGGCAATTTGTAGATCTCTATTTCTTTCACACTGGTTACTGGAGCTTTATTAGTTTCCTTTGGTGGTGTCATGTTGCCTGATTCTTTGTGATTTGTGTAGCTTTGTGTTGATGTTTGTGCATTTGAAGGAGCAAACACCCCCTTCCAATCTTTACAGACAGGTTTTGGCAGGTAAAAACCTCTTGTCAGGTCTGCAGGCTGATGGAATTGCCTCTGGGATCACAGTTGAGTGAGGTTGGAACCAGATCATGTGGTTGCTGCTGGGCCTGCCGCAGCATCTGTGGTTGGAAGGCCTTTTACCAGGGGCTCAGGTGGACAGAGACCCTGTCTGGTCCCTGGGAAAATGGAACTGCCTTCAGGACCTTGGTCAGTAGAGCTGGCACTGGGATAACAGTCTACTTCAAGGTCCACAATTGGGTTTGCAAATGGTAGGCCTGTTATCAAGTGTGTAGATGGGAGTGGCTCCCATCTGGCCCTTTGGACGGCTCCCAGTGTGTCACTTGGTGGGTCCCTGAGTTGGCAGAACTGCTCCTCAACTGCAGTTTTGAGGTATGGAACTAGGTAACAGGGCCATTTCAAGATCTGTAGTGGGACCAAGGTCTGCAGGCCAGCCACCAGGGGCATGAGTGGATGTGACCCCCAACAGGTTCCTGGGCAGGCAAGACTACTCCTGGATCATGGCTGGGAGAAGGATTGAATTAGTTACAGGGCTGCTTCAAGATCCACAGTCAAACTGAGGTCTGCAGGTCAGCCTCCAGGGTCATGGACAGGCGTGACTCCTCCTGGGTTCCTTATCAAATGGTGCTAGTGGCAGGACCAAGGTTAAGTGGGGCTGTAGCTGAGTCCATAAGGGGAGGAGGCTATTTCCAGGTTTGTAACTGAATTACAGTTAGTGAACCAACCATCTGAGCATGGACTTGCCTTCTCAAAACAGTCCTCCTTGGTCTTGACTTACACTGGGATTTTGCAAGTTCCTACTTTGATCCCAAAGCTCTCACAAAGGCACTTCTGTTTGTGGATGGCTGCCAAATTATCGTTGCTGTGGGGGAATACAAGTGGGGGAATCTGCTATTCTACCTTCTTGCTCCCTTGACTTTTTAATTTAAAAATATATCTTGGAGAACTTTTTATATTAGTAGTACAGAGAGAGTTTTTGCATCCTCTTTAAAACAGATGCATAGTATTCCATTGTATGGATGTACCATAACTTATTAATTTCCTATTGATGGACATTATGGGTTGTTTCCAATCTTTTGCTACAACAGTGCAGCAGTGAACATCCTGTACACATACCATTTCACCTGTAAGCAAGTATATCTATATAGTAAATTCCCAGAGTGAGATTGCTGGATCAGAAAATATATGCATTTATAATTTTAATACACATTGCCAAATTATCCTCTAGAATGGCTTTTCCAATTCGCTCTTCCACCAGCAATACATGATAGAGCTTGTTTCCCGCAGCCTTGCCAATACATTATGTCATCTAAACTTGTGAGTCTCATAGGTGAAAAATAGTATTTGAGAGAAGTTTAGTTTACATATTTCTCTTACTGTGAGTGAGCTTGAGTATTTTTCAAGTGTTTAAGAGCTATTTGAATTTCCAGTTTTCTTAATCCCACTCTCCCATTTCCTATTTTACAAAATAAATAAAAGCTGTTTCTAACTTGTGGCATTAAAGCAAAGCTCTTAGAAAGGTTTAACACAGTGCTTGGCAAAAGGAAGCATTCAAGAAGTGGTAGTTGCTATTATTATTGCTGTTGTTACTACTACTATTATTATTATTTTTCTGAGTTCTCTTGGTGAGTTTGGAGTAATCTCAGATTGTTTTGGAAAAGAAAACCTGAATGAGATCCAATACATGTATTACCATGAAAGCTGTCAACTCATGACCTTTCACCCCATGCATCTAGGACCCTAAGGAAAATGTCTGGAATCTGCACGGTAGGAAGAACCCCGCAAACTCACTTGTCCATGTTTGCTGGTATTATAGGTGCATAGTCCCAAATGACTTCCTCTGCAGCAACGAAGTATTCCCATCTCTTAATGTGCCGCCTCTGGTCTCGAGTTAGTTTCTTAGGATTCCTGGTTTTCTTTGCACAGTTTTTAATGTCTATGTAAGCCTGCATCCCAGCTGAGTTAGGACATAAAGACAATGAAAGAATTTGAGAGAAGAAATTAAGGCTGATAAAATGTATATCTTTAAAATAAATTTGTGGAAGTTTTCAATAATAACAGTGAAAGTAACGCTCAGGCAACTTTTGAACATTTTGGTTTGAAACTCTTTTAATACACTGCAGAAGGACCAAGAATAAAAAAGCAAGGGAAAGAGAGGATGAATTAGGGGAATAACTTGGAAAGCTATCCTTTGTTTCTTACCAGGGAGGAAAATTTCTTGAAATTTCCAGATCCTTAAAACCTTATGACTTAGGTCATGTCGATTTCTCATATTTCCTATAACCTCTTCCTTTTATTTGTAAAATGAAGATATTACTAGTATGTACTGTATGAAATTCTTAAAAATTAAATAAGATAATACAGAAAGCACTTAACTTCAATAATGTTAGTTTTGCTGTGGTTTCATTAGTATTTGGGGCTCTATCTTCCAGGGATATTGTGACAATTTCATTACTTCAAATATAATTTTGACTGCTTAGTGTGAACAAAAAATGAAATGATCCCATAAAGTGTCTCTTTTTTATATTTCTTGCTTTTTTATTATTTATTTATTTATTTTTGCGGTACACGGGCCTCTCACTGTTGTGGCCTCTCCTGTTGCGGAGCACAGGCTCTGGACACGTAGGCTCAGCGGCCATGGCTCACGGGCCCAGCTGCTCCGCGGCATGTGGGATCTTCCCAGACCGGGGCACGAACCTGTGTCCCCTGCAATGGCAGGCGGACTCTCAACCACTGGGCCACCAGGGAGGCCCTATTTCTTGCTTTTATACACATTATTTTGGTAACACAATGATTTCCTATAGTGATATTTACTTATATTTACAGGAACCCTCCTCCTAACTGTTTTAAAGCAACAATGTGTAATAGACCGTTAGTTATTTTGTTTACCTGATACCATATAACAACCTAGGCTGATTTTTTCCCCCACTAGAATTCACTGATGTTCTTTAAAGCTCACCCCTCAGCTGGTTAGATACTGTGTTTTTTCTATTCAACACACATCCACTGAGTTCCTCTTTGGGTCAGGCTCTGTGCTCATCTTGTTATGAAAGACAATTTTTTCATGTTAAAACTTTTACACTTTCTGTAACTTGGTGCTTCTATAAATTTACAGAAGTTTGACCAGTTCCAACACCTAGTTCTTTTCCTTTAGCTGCATATTAAATAGCCCAAGAAAAAATATCTCTATGTATGTTTTTGTTTCCTTCCTCCTTTCTCCTTTTAAGGAAGTAGAGACCTCTTCAGCTTTTGCATCACTTTAAAAAGTCTTTGTCAATTTCTCTACTTCCTCCATCCCCAACTAACGAGCTATAAGTCTAAGAGCAAAGTATCTATATTCTGTTCTCAAGGACTAAGGAATGTATGTTTGGAGTGTGGGTGGCTTGCAAGAGCAAAGGAAAATGAGGGATTTAGTGCCTAGGAGGAAAGGATCCTACATTTTTAAGCAAGACTGTTGAAAGAATTTCTTGCCTTGAAAATGTTTCGGGATGAGCGAAGATATGATCCACTTTCCCTCTAGGCTCATGGTCATGTTTGCCGTTGTGGACGTAGCACTGACGAGAGTGATGGCTGAGATCTTATGACGGCTCTGCTCCAGGACATGGCCGTTGAAATGAATGGAGAACAGTTCTGGCCCAGAGCTCATTCCAATCAGATGCCAACTGATGTGGTCATGGGCACAAACTGTTATATCTGAGGGAGAGAGAGAGAGAGAGATGGGGGCCAAAACAGTCAGTCAGCAGTCTGTGATAACAAATTCACTCACCAGATACGTATTGAGCACCTGCTTTGCATCAGGCATTGTGCAAGGTTCTGGGGGTACAGACACTCTCATTTTCATTCCTGCCCTAGAAAAGCAGACATCCAAGTGGTGGGCAAACAAGCAGTCACAACTCATTGCAATAAGTGGTATTATAGAGCCCAGAGAGGGGGGACATTAGTTTAGAAACACAGGGATTGCTAAGGCCAAGGAGAGAAGAAAGTAGGTGACCAACCATCCTGGTTTACTGAGGACTGAGGGGTTTCCCAGGAGGCAGGATTTTCAGTGTTAGAACTGAGAAAGTCCTGGGCAGGCCTGAGTAGTTAGTCACTCTAGTACCAATCTGGACTCAGCTGGAGGGAGTTGCCAGAGCCTCCAACAGGGCTGAGTTTAAGGACCTAAACCTCTAATCCTAAAAGGGCTTGATCCTAACAGGAAGAAGATGTGAAGATGCTTTAAGGATTTTATACTGTTTCTTTGCCCACCGGTTGATTTTTTTAATGACAAGGCAGTGAATTACTGTGTGGGTTATAGGATCTCCTTAAAATGCAGTGGACAAATCCTCAGTATACTGGGTCACTGGGAGCGTTTCATGGATGGAGTAATGAGAACTGAGTACAAAAGCTGTCTGGCTCCTTCTTGCTCCCACAGTGACTCAGAAAATGCTGATTCGCTCTATGGGAGATTCCAACCTCTGGCTTCTATCCTTGGCTTGGGTTTTAAATTTCAGATCTATAATCACTCGATACTAGACCGTGGGGCCATGAATCAGTCCCTTACCCAAAGAGGGGCTAAGGGCTTGTCTTGTTCAGACCATTGTAACAAGACCAATTCCTAGTATCACAGGTGAGAACAAGAAGCTGGAAGGTAGGAGGCTTTGGTGGAAGAATTTGTCTGCCTCCAATCAATGCATATATTGGGTTGAGCATTTCATACATCTGTATTAGCGTTTATCATATTTATTCAATTTATACTGCCCCATAAGGCAGTTTTACAAGCATTAACTTTTCTCAGTTTCTACTACCAGCTACTTTCGACCCCAGCTACTCTGTCTTTTTCAACTATAAATTCATAAATTCTATGCCCTGATAGTTATTAATTTTTATTTTTTCATATGGGTTATTTTGGCTTCTCCTTCTCTATATTTAGACGGATGATTTACTTTGCCAGGACACAGATACAATTTCTCTTTTGACCACTCCCCTCTAAGGCCCATAGTAGATAACATGCTATGTTATGTGTAAAAAACTTCTTAAACACCCTCTGCACCAGGATAGATGATTAACCCATTTTTTTACGAAAGCACGTTGAGACAACTAACTGCTAAAAGCCACACTAAGGTAGAGAAGTGAGCAAGGTGTGAACTCAGATGTGCTAACTCAGTTAACTAAGTTTTTAAACTCTGAATCAAAACCCAGGGTCACGCTTCCCTGGTGGCGCAGTGGTTGAGAGTCCGCCTACCGATGCAGGGGACACGGGTTCGTGCCCCGGTCCGGGAGGATCCCACATGCCGCGGGAGCGGCTAGGCCCGTGAGCCATGGCCGCTGAGCCTGCGCATCCACAGCCTGTGCTCCGCAACGGGAGAGGCCACAACAGTGAGAGACCCGCGTAACACACAAAAAAAGAAAAAAAAAAAACAAAAACCCAGGGTCATCTTAGTATATTTGTAATGACCTGGGTGGGAAGATAGAATCAAATGAAACGGAATAGAATTTAAAAGCAATGTCCAGACCTCAACTCTTCACAAGTTTTATTTTTAGTAAGAGAAGCCATTTGTGATTTTCAGATATAGAAAGCAGCCTCTGAGAAACTTAGTGTTTTGAAGCACAGTTTATTTAATAAAGTAATATTTTCATTTTCCCCATTTTTCCCCCACAGGATCTTTGGTTCTAGGTCATTTGTATCAGAGAGAAGTAGAAGTGGTTTAGGTGGGGGTCAGTTTTTTTTTCTCTCTTAACAATTGTTTTGATTTTGCTTTTTCACAAGAGTCTACATGTAAATAAAAAGAGAAAAACATCCCATATGCCACTGAATATTACTCATCCACCATCTTTTGAAATGCTAGTAGTATTTTTGTATGTTGGATATTTCTCCTAATCTCCTGTTCATCTTCACTGTAAGTGTCTTCATTGCATTCTTCCTGCTGACCCTTCCTGCTGAGGACTGGCCTTGAACTCTATTTTGTAGGGCTTCCTCTCTGGAAGAAAACATGGTCACCATGCAGCAGGGACCACACAACTCACTGAAGGAGACTAAGCTGATATCCTGGATGTCTTCCTGGAGATGTAGGCCAAGGTGAAACCTGCTCGGAGCACTACATGTAATAAGACTGCACACTCCTTCTCTTAGGTAGCTTCTAATTTGTCTGTTGTACTTGTTAGTTAAAAAAAGCAAAAAAAAAGATTAAATCTTGAGAACCACTGAATTAGATTACATTACCTTTCAGATTAGGAGTTAAAAAATAGTGAGTATGGTCAACTACCCTAGTGCCTTTAGGAAAACAATGGGATCAGTGCTTCAACTATTTTTGGATAGTACACAGCCCATGTGTTACCTGGCATTGTCCCATTCACATAGCCATTGACTGTGTACATTAGGGATGATGTCTGGTTCCAGCTTTTACTTTCATCAAACACAGCAAACATCAGTACATGTTGCTTGTCAAACATCTTCTGCATCCCATCCTCAGTTAGGGTGCCTGTGAAAAAGACATACTTTTAATAGCATCCCAGATAGAAGGCCCTCATTAGCTATTCCTAGATAACAGAGTTTAAGATAAGCAGCCAATCATAATGATGTCAACTGTAAAGTGTTCTTATAAAAATAGCATCTATCAAGTAATAATGATTGAAGGCTTATTAAAATCCTGGTGCCACCTTGTTTCTTTCTGGCACCTGATAGCCTTGAGGAATGGGGCTTTAAAAGTAAATTCGATCTGGCATGGAGAGAAAACATTTGGTGACTGTCAAGGCTTTAGTAAAAGTATCCATTTCTTCCAGTGTCAGTAAGTCAATACAGGGACTTGCCTGGTGGTGCAGTGATTAAGAATCCACCTGCTGATGCAGGGGACACGGGTTCGAGCCCTGGTCTGGGAAGATCCCACATGTCGTGGAGCAACTAAACCCATGCACCACAACTACTGAGCCTGCACTCTAGAGCCTGCGCACCACAATGAAGGGTAGCCCCTGCTCGCCGCCAACTAGAAAAAGTCTGTGCACAGCAACAAAGACCCAACACAGCCAAAAATAAATAAAGAAATTTATGTTGAAGAAAATAAGTTAATGCATAGGTACCGTAGCTCATTTGGTCAACGCATCACACTCCAAGTTTAATATAGCCATCTTGCTAGTACGTGTAATGGGACGCTAGAGAATTGGTTGAGAGGGTCAAGATTAATCCACTCTCATGAATAAAAAATGCACCTGATAGTAAAATGAAAGAAGAGACTTTTATAAGTTTAAAATTTTTTCAGTATCATCACAGTATCTTCTATACCAGGCAATGAAAATATGTATTTGTATAGTGAATAAATGAATTAGGAATGTATGTAGGTATGGTATGCGTGTATGTATAGACAGATGGTGAATCCATCACATTATCTCCCACAGTGCAGTTTGTTGTGGTTGTTTGTTTTAATGAAAGATGGGATGAATTTGTTTGGGGTAAAATAAAAGTCCAAGCTTGCTCCTAAGAATCCCAGCCAATGAAATTTCTCATAAAGTCAGTTGAGTGTGTTTGAAACCTACCACTCAAAGTGTTCAGCTTGTTTACAAGAAAGGAACCTGGAGTTTTGTGTATTTATAGACCAAATTACCAACCCAAACCTCAGATCTATTACTCAAAGTTCTTTCCAAGTACTCTCAGCAGAGTACGGACTGCTGTATACTTTCAAAAAGACTTGGCCTTGAGGTAAATGTTACGGATCATATGGGCATGGCAGCAGAAGATACTCTCAGACAGAGATTTACTTGGGAGAGACTCCCAGGACCGAGATGAAGGAGGGGTTTAAGAAACAGAGGAAGATTGCAAATCCTCAAATATCAGTGTCAAATGATGATCTGATTTCTGCACCCTTCTCTGCTTGATTTATGAAAAGATACCAAGACACTCCCAAGCCTCATTCCATTATAGTATCTTTACCAATCCAACATCTTTACTCTTTTGATTTTTTTTTTTTTACCTTTCTTACAAATAAGCAGAGGTCCAATCAGTCCAGAGTTGAAGTCGTGTACCAGATTTTCATAGGAGTAATAGATATATGTGAGGCATGGAGGGTCATCGTGGGTGGGCCCACTGTCCTCACTGATATTCCACTCATAGGTATATTCTTGGCCCGGAGCTACAGAATCATCCATCCTCTCCACAGGGAATGTGTGGTCAGGGTAAGAAGCACCTGGAGACATAAAAGCTGTGAAAACATCTGGATAGTTTCTGAGAACAACTTTTTCATCACTCTCAAGTCTGGGGGAACATAAGTTCTCTATGAAGATATATATGCCTTTCTATAGAAAGCCTTCATTATTTGGAAAGATTCACATATATCCACTTCTGTGTCTATGTAATTATAAAGGCTTTGATCCATGGTGATCTGAAGTGAACAAGAAATGTTACTAGTACATTATTTAAAGTTTAGCAAGTTAAGTTTCCAGAGTATCTAAATAATTATTATTTAAATATAATCAGATAAGTGAATCACCTTTGACCAGAAAATCATCTCAGAATATGAAGATGGGTTAAATCTTCTCTGTGATGTATGACAAGACATTTTTTTTAATTTTTAAATTTTTTATTGAAGTACAGTTGATTTACAGTGTTGTGTTAGTTTCTGATATACAGCAAAGTGATTCAATTATATAGCTATATCTGTATCTTCTTTTATATATTATTTTCCATTATCATTTATTACAGGATATTGAATATAGTTCCCTGTGCTATACAGTAGGAGCTTGTTGCTTATCTATTTTATATATAGCAGTTTGTATCTGCTAATCCCAAACACCTAATTTATCCCTCTTCTATCCCCTTTCCCCTTTGGTAACCATAAGTTTGCTTTCTATGTCTGTGAGTCAGTTTCTGTTTTGTAAATAAGTTCATTTGTATCATATTTCAAATTCCACATATAAGTGATATCATATGATATTTGTCTTTCTCTGTCTGACTTACTTCACTTAGTTTGATAATCTCTAGGTCCATCCATGTTGCTGCAAATGGTATTATTTCATCCTTTTTATGGCTGAGTAGTATTCCATTGTATATATATACCACATCTTCTTTATCCATTCATCTGTCAATGGACATTTAGGTTGCTTCCATGTCTTGGCTATTGTAAATAGTGCTGGTATGAACATTGGGGTGTGTGTATCTTTTCAGATTAGAATTTTGTCCAGATATATGCCCAGGAGTGGGATTGCTGGATCATATGGCAACTCTATTTTTGCCTCTCACTGCTGTGGCCTCTCCTGCTGCGGAGCACAGGCTCCGGACACGCAGGCTCAGCGGCCATGGCTCACGGGCCCAGCTACTCCGCGGCATGTGGGATCCTCCCGGACTGGGGCACGAACCCGTGTCCCCTGCATCGGCAGGTGGACTCCCAACCACTGCGCCACCAGGGAAGCCCTATTTTTAGTTTTTTAAGGAACCTCCATTCTGTTTCCATAGTGGCTGCACCAATTTACGTTCCCACCAACAGTGTAGGAGGGTTCCCTTTTCTCCACACCCTCTCCAGCATTTGTTATTTGTAGGCTTTTAAATGATGCCATTCTGACTGGTGTGAGGTGATATCTCATTGTAGTTTTGATTTGCATTTCTCTAATAATTAGCAATGTTGAGCATCCTTTCATGTGCCTATTGACCATCTTGTATGTCTTCTTTGGAATAGAAGTGTCTATTCAGGTCTTCTGTCCATTTTTTGATGGGGTTGTTTGGTTTTTTTTGTTCTTGTTGTTACCGTTATTGAGTTGTATGAGTTGTTTGCCCATTTTGGAGATTAAGTCCTTGTTGGCCACATCGTTTGCAAATATTTTCTCCCCGTCCGTGGGTAAGATATCTTATACTTAATTGCCTGTTAGCATGGGTTTAAGTGGTTATAAGAACACTCAGATCTGTTTATATATTGTTTTGCTCTGCATTTCATGTCTTCTTTCCAACTGATGCCACCCTTAGCCCTGTTTTATCAGTTTATCACATCTCCACCATCTGATTATCCCAACTCTTTCCCCAGAGTCTTAGAGTCTATCCTATATGCAGTCTAATTGTCCTTGTATAAAATATATCTACTGTCTGAAGTTTACATGTCTTACTTTGGTCCTTTGTGTACCCAAAGGCCCACTAGTAACACTTGCATGTGTATTCAACTTTCCCTACTGGTGGGAGACGGGGGAGGATATAGAAATGGTCTTCCTTATTGAAGAAAGGGAACTGTGATGCTGAAGAGTAAAAGCAGTGCAGAGGGTTGGGTGGGGCTTTCAACAACAAAGAGAAGATGTGGCGAGAGATGGAGCAAGTGAGGTCAGGAAGGGCAGAGTTAGTTGTCATAGATAGCAAGAGGGAAGGGCAGTTTCTTCTGAGGCATTCCTCATTTAATCAGGTGAAAGTTTCACATCACTCGCTGGTGCCAGAATTTCTCTTTAGGATACAGTTATCTTTGTTTAGTACAACAGTCAATAAATTTCTTGAGGTGGAAGGTAAGACCATCAGACTGTAGATGTGGGTAGAAAATAAGGATCAGAAAAAAGGGCTAAAATGTTTTACATAATGGAGTAAAGGGCCAGTGGAAACTACTCTTACTGAAGTGACTGTAGTTTTTGAAAACAAATGGTTAGTTTCTTTTCCCTTCCCTCCTCCCTGTTCCTTTTCTTCTCCTCTTTATTCCTCCCCACTTCTTTCTCTCACTCCATCCCCCTTCCTTTCATCATCTTTATTAAGGTATAAATTACAAACAATACAATTCACCAATTTTAAGTACAATATTTGCTGAATTTTGACAAATAAGTACAGTTCTATAGCTACCAACACTATCGAGGTACAGAAGATTTCCATCACTCCAAAAAGTTTCCATGTGCCATTTGTAGCCATACCTTCCCCTATTCTCTGGACACATGCAACCGCTGATTTACTTTCTGTCACTATGCTTTACTTTCCTATATTGTCATATAAATGGAATGACACATCCATTGTGTTTGATTATAGTTAGTATGGTATACCTTCAATCCTTTTTTTTTTTTTTTGCGGTACGCGGGCGTCTCACTGTTGTGGCCTCTCCCATTGCGGAGCACAGGCCCCGGACGTGCAGGCTCAACGGCCATGGCTCATGGGCCCAGCCGCTCCGCAGCACATGGGATCTTCCTGGACCGGGGCACGAACCCGCATCCCCTGCATCGGCAGGTGGACTCTCAACCACCGCGCCACCAGTGAAGCCCCAATCCTTTACTTTTTATCTTTGTCTTTAAAGTGGATTTCTTGAGTTCACCTTAAAGTTGGGTGTTGCTTTTTATTCAGTCTTAAAATCTCTTAGTTTTCGTGTTCTTCCCATTTGCTTTTAATATAATTATTAATATGGTTGGGTTTAAATCTACCATTCTGCTATTGTTTTCTATTTGTCCATCTGGCTTTTATCCATTATTTTCTTTTCTTTCCTACTTTCTTTTGGATTAATTGAGTATTTTTTATGTTTCCTTTTATCTCCACTATTGGTTTATTAGCTTTGCTTTGTTTTATTGGCGATGCCCTTCAGCTTACAAAATACAACTTTAACTTATCATAGTCTACCTTCAAATAATCTTATACCATTTTACTTATATTATAAGAAACTTGCAGTAGTATATTTCCATCTTCCCCCTCCCAGCCTTTGTGCTATGGTTGTCATCCATTTCACTTCTACATGTATAATATACCCCATAATAAACTGTCATTATTTTTTGCTTTCCAGTTTAGATAATCAGCTATCTTTTTCAGAGATTAAAAATGAAGAAAAATTACTCCATACTTACCCATTTCTGGAATTTTTATCCCTTCTTGTGGCCCCAAATATCTCTCTGATATAATCTTTTTCTGCCTAAAGTACTTCTTTTAACATTTATTTTTCCTGGTCTGCTAATGAGAAATTGTTCCTGCTTTGTATGTCTAAAACAGTCTTTATTTTGCCTTCATTTTAAAAGGATATTTTTCCTTGGTGTAGAATGTCAAGTGGACAGATTGTCCCCATCCCCCCACACCCAGTACTTTAAAGATGTCCCTAACTATCTTCTGGCTCGCATTGTTTCTAATGATATCTGCTATCATTCTATTTTTTTCCTCTGTGACTTTATTTTAAAATTAATTAATTAATTAAATTTATTTTTTAGCTGCATTGGGTCTTCATTGCTGCACGTAGGCTTTCTCTAGTTGTGATGAGCAGGGACTACTCTTCGTTGCAGTGCACGGGCTTCGCGTTGCAGTGGCGCCTTTTGTTGCGGAGCATGGGCTCCAGTAGTTGTGGCTCATGGGCTGTAGAGCGCAGGCTCAGTAGTTGTGCACACGGGCTTAGCTGCTCCACGGCATGTGGGATCTTCCCGGACCAGGGCTCGAACCCATGTCCCCTGCATTGGCAGGCAGATTCTTAACAACTGAGCCACCAGGGAAGCCCCCTCTCTATGTCTTGTTTCCTCTGACTATTTTTTAACATTTTCTCTTCATCACTGGTTTTCAGCAATTTGATTATGATGTGCCTTGGTGTGCTTTTATTCACGTTTCTTCTTCTTGGTTTTGTCAAGCCTCCTAACTTTGTAGGTTTATAGTTTTCATCACAGTTTGAAAGTTTTCAGCCACTATTTCTTTGAATATTTTTTTTCTGTCCCTTCCTTTTCTAGGATTCTAATTACAGTTTACCCTTGAACAACATGGTTTAAACTGTGCAGGTACACTTATACGTGTTTTGTTTTCAACAAATACGTACTACACCATCCATGGTTGGTTGAATCTGCAGATGCAGAACCACAGATATAGAGGACAGACTAAAGTTACATATGGATTTTTGACTGTGGAGGGTTGGTGCCCCAATCCCCACATTGTTTAAGGGTTAACTGTACACATATGTCAGATCACTTGATATTGTCCCATAGTTCACTGAAGCTCTGTTCATTTTGTTCAGTCATTTTATTTGCATGTTTTATTTTGGATAGTTTCTATCATTATGTATTAATGTTCTCCAATATTTCTTCTCCAGTGTCTAATGTGCTGTTAATCTCATCCAGTGTACTTACCATTTCAGCTATTGTATTTATCTATAGAGGTTCCATTTATTTATTTATTTTTTTAACATTCCATCTCTCTCCTCATCATGCTCATACTCTTCTCTACCTTCTAGAACATATGGAGAATATTTATAAGGGCTATCTTAATGTCTTTGCTTGCTAGTACTATCATTTCTTTTTTTAAATTTAAATTTTATTTTAATGTAGTTGATTCACAATGTTGTGTTAGTTTCAGGTGTGCAGCAGAGTGATTCAGTTATACATATACATATATTCATTCTTTTTTAGATTCTTTTCTCATACACGTTATCCCAGAATATTGAGTAGAATTCCCTGTGCTATACAGTAGGTCCTTGTTGGTAATCTATCTTATATATAGTAGTGTGTGTATGTTCTTTTTCTGGATCTGTTTTTATTGATTGATTTTTTTCTTGATTACGGGTAATGATTCTCCTGATTTTTTGAACACATTAATTTTTATTAACATTGTGAGTTTTACATATTGGTTTTGGGATTTTGTTGCATTCTTGCAACAAGTATTGGATTTTATGCTGACACATAGTTCAGACACTTGGAATCAATTTTATACATTCAAGTCTTATTTTTAAAGCTTTGTCATCTCCTGAGCAGCCTATAGTCTAGACTAATTTTGTCCAACTTCTGTTCCTTCTGGTGATTCTACCCAGTACCCATTTATTAGGTCTTTCCACTTTTGATGGTGGGAACATACACTATTCCTGACCCTGTGTGTGGTCTAGGGATTGTTCTGTCTGTTTCTTTTTGGTGGTATTTACCTTACCATTAATACTTTCCTCACACATGTGCATATTAGTACTTAGTTGAAGACTTGACAGGACCTCTCACTGAATTCACAAGAGCTCTTTCTCTGTAGCTGTACCATTCTCTCTAGGACTCTGCCCTACAAATCACAGGTTCCAGATACTATGGGCTACCCAGAATCTAAACTCTATTTCTTCAACTCAAAGAGACTGCTGGACTCTGTTTGGGTTCACCCTCATTGTGCTGTGCCCTGGAAACTCTCTCCAGGCAGAGGGCTCACCTCATTTGTTATTCCCTCATGGATCATTCTCTTGCATTGTCTATTGTTCAATGTCTGAAAACTGTTTCATGTTATTTTGTCTGCCTGTCTAATTGTTAAGCAAAAGGGTAAATATGGTCCCTCATGTCCAAAAGCCAGACTCTGAGATGCTGAATTTCTATAAGAAATAGTTTATGCTGTAGCAGTGTCAGCTACCCTTGTCTAATTGCACATCATCAGGAAAATCTATTCCACTCAGAAACACTCATGTGAATTTGCATGGCATCGGCATACATTTGGGCTCTCCAGATGGGAGTGGGAAACGAGGAATATGCATCCATCAGCAATGGGGCATTTAGGCTGCAGCAACATGCATTGCTGTATCACATGAGGTTCTGAGTATGGAAGTCATAAGATAGAAGATTTGAATATGTACATCTAGATTCACTGACATGTTCTCCATAGGACACCATTCTGTGTATGGAAGAGAATACAACCAAACTTGAAGTAATATTGTAGTCATGATTTCATTTGCTTTAGAGATAGGAAACAAAGATGGACTTTAATACCCTCAGAAGCTGCCAATTTTTGTAGATGATTAAGCTTAGAGCATAGGGGAAAAAAGACTAGTTATGGATGGACCATAAAGTCTTTACTGAAGACAGGAGGCTGAATCAGGTTACTATTAGGTCAACACAAATCCAACTGTGTCAACTCATTCCATCAAACTTTTGTCTCACCCACAGGATAAAGACTAAGTTTGTTACTATGGCAGCTGAAGTTATTCATGAGTTTGCCCAATCTACCTATCCAGTATCGTCTCCATTTGTATCTCTATGTCATGCATATTTTGTACTCCACAGGAATTTACTATGTCTAAAATATATTCCAAGTTTGCAGTCTTCTCTGTATCTCTATAGGCATCACTCTAGGACAAGCCTAGACTCCAGAATTAGTCTGTTAACTGGTCACTGGGATTCTGGCATAAGAGGACCCTCATAATCTATTTCCCAGCCTGTAGACAGAATGATCCCTTAAAACCCCATATCTTACTTTGCCATTTTCCTGCTTAAAATCCTGACAATGGCCTCTTAGTTCTCAAAATCCTTAACATTGACCACAGGTCCATTTATGATCTACCCCTACTTCTCTCTCCATTCTCAAGGTGTGTGACTTTTCCCCTTGTTTACTATGTATCATTCACACTTGGGTCTCCTTTTAGTTTCCCAGAAATGCCAAGTTACATCCTAGCTCAGGGTCTTTGTAGATATTATCCCCTCTGCCTAGAGTGTTCTTCCTCCTTTTCTTCCTTTGGATAAATGTGTGCTCATCCTTCAGATGTCAGGTGTAAGCTTACTTCTTCCCTCATCTATGATTGTGCTGTTTTTTTTTTCTCTTACAGCACTCACCACAATTTATAATTAAGTATTGATATGTGTGAGATTATATGATTAATTTTATTTCTTCCTACTAGATAATAATTATTTGTACCATGCACATTTCTGTCACTAGAATATGAGTGACTCAAAGACAGGTGCTGGATTGTATTTGTCTTAGTATCTCTGGTGCCTTTCACAGTACCTAGCATGGAGAAGGTGCTCAATGAATGTTTATTGAACTCTTAAGATTTAAGGTCCTATGGTCTAGAAGCAAGGTCATAAAGTCTAAACTTATGTGTATGTTTGTTAGAATTGCATGCCATTAAAACATATTAAATGCCAACATTAACAATATGGAGATATTATATAAGAATCAGGTTGCTGGTTTCTCTTAAAGAATAACAACAACAACAAATAAAAACCTGGAGATCTGGTGACACTGGATCAAATTCCTGCAGAGAATTTGGCTGGATCTGAGTTTTGGCTGCCCCCTTCAGATAGGACACTAACTATCTGATCACCAGTCCCTACTGGACTAAGTTTTTCATTGAATTACCCTCCTAGCTTCTGTAGGCATCTAAGTTTGTGACCCTTGTGCTAGTGAAAAGCTTAACACGGGACTTTGTTGTATCTTTTTTTCCCCCGCAAAAGATATCCTTTTGACACTGATAACCAATATTTAATAGGCTGAACTTTCACTCCATTGATAAAAAGGATTTGAGTGTTAAAATTATCAGGAGCTGAGAAATGTTAAAAGCTGAAATAACTTCCTGTGAATAATAATATTATTCCAGTCTAAGTCAAAAAGAAAAAAGAGTTTATGAGGAAGAGTCTCTGCTAATAAACACAATGAATTATCACTGGAAAGTTGCAAAATAGCTTTGGTAGCAAAACACAAACAGGACTGATAAGGAGATCTGCCCTCTCAGGTTAAACCTTGTCTGTTGACTGAAATTCTCATGGCAAGTTGTTGACTAAAGCTATGTTGAATCAAGCATGATGACCCTTATTCAATGCTTCATGCTTTGTGATCTCATGAAGTTAAAAAATGATGTTTCTGGACATAATACTTCCACTGTTCCAACTGTGATTCTACTATAGGAAATTCCTATAGTAGCAAATGGCATTCATAAGCTCTCAAAAGGACAAAATGCGATATTCTTTGTAGGGTGAGAGAGAACTTTTGAAGTTCTTCCTCTTTCTCTGGATAAACATATCCTATAGGTCAGTTTACTCATTCCCTGATCTCTGATATATATCATCTAATTTCACAAATATTTAATTAAAAATTGTGATGATACTATAATTAAAATATTTATGAAATTGTATGATTAATGATACTTTCTTCTGCTGGACTGTGGGAGAAAGTACATGAGTTTGCGGGCAAGAATTGAAATTTCTTGGTTGTACCACCTGCTAACTGTGTGAATTTGGGAAAATTTCTTAACTTCCCTTTCAGCCTCAATTTTCTCATTCATAACTTAAGATAATATAATCATTTTCTAGCAACAATATTATCATTTTGATGGGTTCTGAGGACTGAAAAATATATGTAAAACGTCTGGCACCTAACCAATGCTGTGGCAACCTGTGCTGATATACTTTAGTATTTTGGCTATTTCCTTTCCAAGCCATTTTTATTTACTTACTTACTTACTTACTTATTTATTTTTATTTTATTTTATTTTTTTTGGTGGTACGCGGCCCTCTCACTGCTGTGGCCTCTCCCGTTGCGGAGCACAGGCTCTGCAGGCTCAGCGGCCATGGCTCACGGGCCCAGCCGCTCTGCAGCATGTGGGATCTTCCCGGACTGGGGCACGAACCCGTGTCCCCTGCATCGGCAGGCGGACTCTCAACCACTGCGCCACCAGGGAAGCCCCCCAAGCCATTTTTAAATTAACATAACCTCTTTCATTTATGAAGAAATGAACTTCATACTTCTGATATGATTTATCTTGTGTTCTTAATTTCTCTTAATACACGTGAGAAAGACTGAATCTATTCTAAAGGGGGTAAGAACTGGTAGTAAGATCAGGTAACTGCTCACAATCACAGGGAAAATTAATACATTTCAGAGCAGGTGGAAAATAACACATGGTCTTTACTTTCCAATCTGGTCCTCAGTCCCTCAGTTTAGTTCAGTAATGATTGTCATCATCATCATCTATGTTCCAGACTCTGGGCTAGGTGCCATGGCACAAATGTAAGGAAGACAGCCTGAGACCCTGAGGGGCTCACAGCCCAGTTAATAGTAGATTACATGCTGGTGCACTGGTTGTCATGGATTTCACTTCTAGATTTCTTCTAGGGCCACTTCAATGGAGAAGCCATAATCAGAACACATTGTTCAACTGTAATGAGAGCAACCAATATAATTTTCTAAGAATCATGTAAGAGGCTCTAACACATGCTAGATATAGCAGTGTAACCAATTATCCAACTATATCAAATTTAATTTTAAATGGTGTTACATATCCAGGTTTATTTAAACATATAGTGGTTTTTAATATCTACCTCATTGACCAGAGTAAATTACTGAGAATTTCACATTCACATGTTAGTTAAACATAAGATAAAGAGACAGAAGAGGCAAGAAGAACTACAATCCTGCAGCCTGTGGAACAAAAACCACATTCACGGAAAGACAGACAAGATGAAAAGGCAGAGGGCTATGTACCAGATGAAGGAACAAGATAAAATCCCAGAAAAACAACCAACTGAAGTGGAGATAGGCAACCTTCCAGAAAAAGAATTCAGAATAATGATAGTGAAGATGATACAGGACCTTGGAAAAAGAATGGAGGCAAAGATCAAGAAGATACAAGAAATGTTTAACAAATACCAAGAAGAATTAAAGAACAAACAAACAGAGATGAACAATAAAATAATTGAAATGAAAACTACACTAGAAGGAATCAATAGCAGAATAACTGAGGCAGAAGAACGGATAAGTGACCTGGAAGACAGAATGGTGGGATTCACTGCTGTGGAACAGAATAAAGAAAAAAGAATGAAAAGAAATGAAGACAGCCTAAGAGACTTCTGGGACAACATTAAATGCAACAACATTCGCATTATAGGGGTACCAGAAGGAGAAGAGAGAAAGGACGTGAGAAAATATTTGGAGAGATTATAGTCGAAAACTTCCCTAACATGGGAAAGGAAATAGCCACCCAAGTCCAGGAAGTGCAGAGAGTCCCATACAGGATAAACCCAAGGAGAAACAAGCCGAGACACATAGTAATCAAATTGACAAAAATTAAAGACAAAAATTATTGAAAGCAGTGAGGGAAAAATGACATATAACACACAAGGGAACTCCCATAAGGTTAACAGCTGATTTCTCAGCAGAAACTCTACAAGCCAGAAGGGAGAGGCATGATATACTTAAAGTGATGAAAGGGAAGAACCTACAACCAAGATGACGCTACCCAGCAAAGATCTCATTCAGATTCAATGGAGAAATCAAAAGCTTTACAGACAAGGAAAAGCTAAGAGAATTCAGCACCACCAAACCAGCTCTACAACAAATGCTAAAGGAACTTCTCTAAGTGGGAAACACAAGAGAAGAAAATAACCTACAACTACAAACCCAAAACAATTAGGAAAATGGTAATAGGAACATACATATCGATAATTACCTTAACATGAATGGATTAAATGGTCCAACCAAAAGACACAGGCTTGCTGAATGGATACAAAAACAATACCCATATATATGCTGTCTGCAAGAGACCCACTTCAGTCCTAGGGACACATACAGACTGAAAGTGAAGGGATGGAAGAAGATATTCCATGTAAATGAAAATCAAAAGAAAGCTGGAGTAGCAATACTCATATCAGATAAAATAGACTTTAAAATAAAGAATGTAACAAGAAACAAGGAAGGACACTACACAATGATCAAGGGATCAAACCAAGAAGAAGATATAACAATTATAAGTATATATGTACCCAACATAGGAGCATCTCAGTATATAAGGTAAATGCTAACAGCTATAAAAGAGGAAATCAACAATAACACAATAACAGTTGGGGACTTTTAACACCTCACTTAGACCTATGGACAGATCAACCAAAATGAAAATAAATAAGGAAACAGAAGCTTTAAATGACACTATAGACCAGATAGATTTAATTGATATTTATAGGACATTCCATCCAAAAACAGCAGATTACACTTTCTTCTCAAGCGCACATGGAACATTCTCTAGGATAGATCACATCTTGGGTCACAAATCAAGCCTCAGTAAATTAAAAAAGTTGAAATCATATCAAGCATCTTTTCTGACCACAACGCTATGGGATTAGAAATGAATTACAGGGGAAAAAAAATGCAAACACATGGAGACTAAACAATATGTTACTAAATAACCAAGAGATCACTGAAGAAATCAAAGAGGAAATCAAAAAATACCTAGAGACAAATAACAATGAAAACATGACGATCCAAAACCTATGGGATGCAGCAAAGCAGTTCTAAGAGGGAAGTTTATAGCTATACAAGCCTACTTCAAGAAACAAGAAAAATCTCAAATAAACAATCTAACCTTGCACCTAAAGGAACTAGAGAAAGAAGAACAAACAAAACCCAAAGTTAGCAGGAAAGAAATCATAAAGATCAGAGCAGAAATGAATGAAATAGAAACAAAGAAAACGATAGTAAAGATCAATAAAACTAAAAGCTGGTTCCTTGAGAAGATAAACAAAATTGATAAACCATTAGCCATACTCATCAAGAAAAAGAGGGAGAGAACTTAAATCAATAAAATTAGAAATGAAAAAGGAGAAATTACAGCAGACACCGCAGAAATACAAGGCATCCTAAGAGACTACTACAAGCAGCTCTATGCCAATAAAATGGACAACCTGGAAGAAATGGACAAATTCTTAGAAAGGTATAACCTTCAAGGAACGAGGAAGAAATAGAAAATATGAAAATATGAACAGACCAATCACAAGTAATGAACTTGAAACTGTGATTAACAATCTTCCAACAAACAAAAGTCCAGGACTGGATGGCTTCACGGGTGAATTCTATCAAACATCTATCAAACATCTAGAGAAGAGCTAACACCCATCCTTCTCAAAGTCTTCCAAAAAACTGCAGAGGAAGGAACACTCCCAAACTCATTCTATGAGGCCACCATCACCCTGATACCAAAACCAGACAAAGATTCTACAAAAAAAGAAAATTACAGACCAATATCACTGATGATTATAGATGAAAAAGTCCTCAACAAAATACTAGCAAACAGAATCCAACAACACATTAAAAGGATCATACACCATGATCAAGTGGGATTTATCCCAGGGATGCAAAGATTCTTCAATATATGCAAATCAATCAATGAGATACACCATATTAACAAATTGAAGAAGAAAAATCATATGATCATCTCAATAGATGCAGAAAAGGATTTTGACAAAATTCAACACCCATTTATGATAAAAACTCTCTGGAAAGTGGGCATAGAGGGAACCTACCTCAACATAATAAAGGCCATATATGACAAACCCACAGCAAACATCATCCTCAATGGTGAAAAACTGAAAGCATTTACTCTAAGATCAAGAACAAGACCAGGATGTCCACTCTCACCACTATTATTCAACATAGTTTTGGAAGTCCTACCTATGGCAATCAGAGAAGAAAAAGAAATAAAAGGAATACAGATTGGAAGAGAAGAAGTAAAACTGTCACTGTTTGCAGATGACATGATACTATACATAGAGAATCCTAAAGATGCCACCAGAAAACTATTAGAGCTAATCAATGAATTTGGTAAAGTTGCAGGATACAAATTAATGCACAGAAATCTCTTGCATTCCTATACACTAATGATGAAAAATCTGAAAGAGAAATTAAGGATACACTCCCATTTACCATTGCAACAAAAAGAATAAAATACCTAGGAATATACCTACCTAGGGAGACAAAAGACCTGTAGGCAGAAAACTATAAGATACTGATGAAAGAAATTAAAGATGATACCAACAGATGGAGAGATATACCATGTTCCTGCATTGGAAGAATCAATATTGTGAAAATGACTATACTACTCAAAGCAATCTACAGATTCAATGCAATCCCTATCAAATTACCAATGGCATTTTTTACAGAACTACAAAAAAAAAATCTTAAAATTTGTATGGAGACACAAAAGACCCCGAATAGCCAAAGCAGTATTGAGGGAAAAAAATGTAGCTGGAGGAATCAGACTCCCTGACTTCAGACTATACTACAAAGCTACAGTAATCAAGACAATGTGGTACTGGCACTAAAACAGAGACATAGATCAATGGAACAAGATAGAAAGCCCAGAGATAAACCCACGCACCTATGGTCAACTAATGTGTGACAAAGGAGGCAAGGATATACAATGGAGAAAAGAGAGTCTCTTCAATAAGTGGTGCTGGGAAAACTGGACAGCTACAGGTAAAAGAATGAAATTAGAACACTCCCTAACACCATATACAAAAATAAACTCAAAATGTATTAGAGATCTAAATGTAAGACCGGACACTCTAAAACTCTTAGAAGAAAACATAGGAAGAACACTCTTTGACATAAATCACAGCAAGATCTTTTTTGATCCACCTCCTAGAGTAATGGAAATAAAAATTAACAAATGGTACCTAATGAAACTTCAAAGTTTTTGCACAGCAAAGGAAACCATAAACAAGACGAAAAGACAATCCTCAGAATGGGAGAAAATATTTGCAAATGAATCAACGGACAAAGGATTAATCTCTAAAATATATAAATAGCTCATGCAGCTCAATATTAAAAAAACAAACAACCCAATCCAAAACTGGGCAGAAGACCTAAATAGACATTTCTCCAAAGAAGACATACAGATGGCCAAGAGGCACATGAAAAGATGCTCAACATCACTAATTATTAGAGAAATGCAAATCAAAACTACAATGAGGTATCACCTCACACCGGTTAGAATGGGCATCATCAGAAAATCTACAAACAACAAATGCTGGAGAAGGCGTGGAGAAAAGGGAGCCCTCTTGCACTGTTGGTGGGAATGTAAATTGATACAGCCACTATGGAGAACAGTATGGAGGTTCCTTAAAAAACTAAAAATAGAATTACCATATGATCCAGCAATCTCACTACAGGGCATATACCCAGAGAAAACCATAGTTCAAAAAGAGGCATGTGGGACTTCCCTGGTGACGCAGTGGTAAAGAATCTGCCTGCCAATGCAGAGGACATGGGTTCGAGCCCTGGTCAGGGAAGATCCCACATGTCGTGGAGCAACTAAGCCCGTGTGCCACAACTACTGAGCCTGTGTGCCACAACTACTGAAGCCCGTGTGCCTAGATCCTGTGCTCCACAGCAAGAGAAGCCACTGCAATGAGAAGCCCGTGCACTGCAGTGAAGAGTAGCCCCCATTCACCACAACTAGAGAAAGCCTGTGCACAGCAACGAAGACCCATTGTACCCATAAATAAATAAATAAATTTACAGAATAAAGTTGAAAAAAAAGACACATGCACCCCAATGTTCATTGTAGCACTATTTACAATAGCCAGGTCATAGAAGCAACCTAAACGCCCATCAACAGATGCATGGATAAAGAAGATGTGGTACATATATATAATGGAATATTACTCAGCCATAAAAAGGAACGAAATTGGGTCATTTGTTGAGACATGGATGGATCTAGAGACTGTCTTATAGAGTGAAGCAAGTCAGAAAGAGAAAAACAAATATCGTATATTAACGCATATATGTGGAACTTAGAAAAACGGTACAGATGAACCGGTTTGCAGTGCAGAAATTGAGACACAGATGTAGAGAACAAATGTATGAACACCAAGGGGGGAAAGCGGCATGGGGGTGGGGGTGGTGATGTGATGATTTGGGAGATTGGGATTGACATGTACACACTGACGTGTATAAATGGATGGCTAATAAGAACCTGCTGTATAAAAAAATACATAAAATAAAAGTCAAAAATTTTTAAATAGAGAATTATAAGTGAAATATATATAAAAACACATAAGATAATTTTCAAATAATTGAATGAATGATTTTAATTGTTACTATACTACTAAAAGATTAATTGTGAACATATTGAAACAAATAAATTTGCATATGGAGTAATTATACTGAGTGAGGATTACTAATGAGACAGTTTGGGGATAATTTTTCAATGCTTTAATTCTTTTCATTCCAAAGCATTTTCTTTCACCTTTCATCTACAATAAATCATGCATGTTGTATATTTGATTTTGCAACCTATATAACATGAGGTATGAAATATAAATAGCTACTTAGAGGAAGCATTTATGAAATACATTTTTGGCAAATCTGATTTTGACTTTGTAATCAAAACAAAAAGTTTAAAACTCTTAACCGAAAAGATGAGAAATAGACAGGAAAGACTATTATGCTGGAGCACAAAAAGTCTTTGTTTAGCTTCTCGCTAGAATAAATTCTTTATACAAGGGCAGCCTTTTATTTCATAGTTTTTCAATTCTGTTCATTTCCTGCGTAGTCCATAGTCAGCTCTGTGATTTGTTTACCCTTGTCAGGATGAGCTAATTATTTGCCAAGAGGCTCTGAGTATTTTTTTTTCAAATGTAAAATGGTGCGTACAAGCTTTGGAAAAGGGAAGTTACATAAAGAGCCACTTTCGTCACCCATTAGGGTGCTTGTTCATGAAATCCTCCCTTGTTATTTATTTTCTTGGACAGCTCTTTTCCCCTCCATTTAATAAACTTAGTGAACAGTTCAGTGTGCATTTAAAGATTCAGAACATTCTTTATTCTTATAGCTTCTACAACATCCTAGAAGCTATCATTTAGGCAGTGGGCAAATTAGAGTGCTGATGTTTTGTGAAGAGCCTGGTTTCATCGCACAGGGCGTGCAAGTCTGTTTCATAGGAGAGTTCATAGTTTTTAGATTTACAAGAATTATTATGTTAGCCCTTACAATTTGTTTCAGGTATTTATCATATACTCAAAGAAGTATCTATATAAGCCCAAAATACCCAGATGCAAAGTGAAAAATGTAATTGACTACATGATGTCAAGCATTGGAATGTTTTGAAAAAATATTTTTTCATATAGAGAATTTGGCAACACTTAGATGCAAAGAGCTATCTCTGATGGAAAAGTTATTTATTTACTTGCTTGTTTATTTATTTATTACTTGGAGAGTTGGCTGACCAGCAGACAGCTGGATATTATAGAACTAATTTCGTTGTATAGTACTCATAATGCAACTCACACATTTAAATTGTGAGAATATAAATCAAAGAATAATATTAAGATTCCCTCTGAAACAAACTTTTAAAGGTAATGGACCAAAACAGCTTCAGAAACCTTACTGGACAACAAAATTTGCTCAAAGGTGTAGCATTATAATCAAACAGTTCAGCATGTACTGGCTACAGAGTTTCTAAAATTTTAGCCTCAAATTGAAATTCTTTTAGTGATAAAAAGTTTTAAAATGATTAAGTACAGCTGCAGATATTTTATTTACTGGTTTAAAAACATATTCCTGTTAAATACATTTCTAAAAGGAATGTTCTTGTAAGCATTTTTATGAATCACAGTTTGTCTATCCTGCCAAAAGGGTTACCCGTCATTGCCCTATGTAACGCTGTACACCTGGGGTTGGGGTGCAACTGGAAGTAATTTGGAAACACTATGCTACAACTTGGCATTTATGTCAGATGCTTCCAGTTTATGGATGGAAGGCCATCATGAGACTTCCACACTAAATACAGTAACATCTTTCCTTGCCAGGACTCAGATTTCCAATTATCTCCTAACTAAGGCATAGCCAAGAATTAAAAAAGCAACAAGGTTCCTGGACAACCAAAATAAATATTACATAATCCATGAATGAAAGCTCAGGGTCTTTACCTGTAGACAATACCAGAGACTCTTTACCTGTAGACAATACCAGAGACAGTAATGTAGTTTGTTTACTCTTAGACTGAACGCAGTTCTAACATTTGTGGATCTTTGTAAAATCTCAAAGTAGAGTGGAAGTAATGGTTTAGAAAGGGATTCGAATTTTCCTCCTTACTCTTCTGTTTTAAAAGAAGTCTGGGAAAGTACAACATTTAGAAAGATTTGCATCCAAAGTGATTAAAAGAAAGTATCTTACACTTAAAGAAGGAAACCTCAAACTATCTGGAAAACATTCTTATCCAAAACAACTCATTCGTTATGTCCTCCTGGACAACTGAAGTTTTCTATGCAATTTTAGTTCATTTTGTCATCTAAATTCCATCGTGGAGTTTTATTTCATTTGAGTGGAAATAAAATGATGAGCACTATATAAAGCCAGGGTCTTCATTCAATCTAAGCTTCTGGAAACAAAATTTAATACCTGCAATATAAACAGCCATGAAAGAACCACAGCAATAACACTCTCCTTATTGTGTGCAACTATGTGCCAAAAACCTTAACATATATTATGACTAACCCTTGCAATAACTTTAGATGGGAGGAATTGCTATCCCCATTTTATAGATATAAAACCGAGAGTTAGAGATAAAGGAAATTTTCTAGGTAAACTTAGGGTTCAAACCCAGGTCATTCTGGCTCTAAAACCAGCATTCTTTCCATGGCTACCTTTTTCTTCTAGCTGATGACAGTAGGTCTCCAAATCTTTAGTGGGGCTCAAGGATTAATTCCCAGATAAGGAAGATTGCTGTCTAGGTTGGATCATTCACTGATTAGATCAAGCAACCACACAGGCAAGAATTGAGTCTGCTCTCAAGACACTTATATTGTTTCAACCTCTCACCATTCATCTCTCAAATATCTACCTCTGAGATAAAGGAATCTGGATTCTCTTGTAGCTGACTCAGCATGTAGTTAATTTATTTCCACTCCTGAAAAAATAGTTCAAACCATAGAAGGAGGCTATGGGTGAGGATGAGTGTCAGACATGAAGGAGGAGGAGATGTTTTATTCTCAGAGAGGGCATGAGAAAATGAAAAGAAGCCTTGTCTTATTTTTTATTTTTATTTTTCACTGCAGAGGACACTTTAGCTGTTTACTAGATTTGCATCTCATTTCTAAGATAACATTTGACTTTCCCCATCAATCTGTGCTTACCTTTCTCAGACTCATGAAACCAGGGGCAATAACCAAGTGACCAATGGGAGTGGTGGGAGCATTTTAAACAATTGCTCATAAGTGATTCTGGCCATAGGGGAGTGTAGGGACAAATAAACAGTAAAGGAAGGGGGATACTGTTGCAAGGTTCATTCCCTGTGCAAACAGCTTAGCTAGCATACAAAGTCCACAACGCTTACCTCCTCCCACACCTGAAAGAGAACCTGCATGGGACATTCTGAGGGTTCTCCCCTCGTGCATTGTGTTGCTGAATTCCTGATGCAGTCATCTGGAATCCTTATAAGTAGGTGATTCTTCACTGTGTCACTATGCCATTGCATGCTACCTCACCCAGAGTCTTGCCAAAGTGCCTTTTTAAGATGCCTGAAATTACAGTTAATACTTCATTGTTTTTCCTCAAGCCAAATATTGAGTGATAATACTAATTGTCCTGGGGAGGTTAGTTCATTGACTTATTATCAGTCATTTATATGTTGTCAGAATGAGTTTGATAACAATTTACATAGGAAACAATAAATATAAAAGTCACTTTCTAATCCCTATATTGTCAAATAAATATTAAATTATTTGAGCATATTTTAAAATTTTTAATTGAGATATAATTGACATATAACATTAGAATTTGAACACATTTTGATTGAAGAATTACCTTTACCATCATAGCTAATATTTATCAAGTGCTTATTATATGTCACGCATTGTTCTAATATTTCATGACAACAAACCTATATGAGGTAAGTGTAATTACTATCCCCATTTTATAGATGAGAAAGATGAGGCACAGAGAGGTTAAGTAACTTTTCAAAAGTCACACAGCTAATAAGTGTCTCAGCCAGGATTTGCACCAGGCATCTAGTTCCAGAACCTACATTGTAAACCACTCTCCTACCCAGTTCCTCTCTTCAAAGGTATAATGGCTGGAACACATGGGAAAAAGAAGATTTGTGAATCATGAAGGGTTAAAATTTATTTTTAAATGTTATTATACCAATATCTATTACAATATGGATAATTTTCTTATATCAGTTCCTAGCAGAACTCTGCTCTGCTTAATGTGGTCTGAACATCAACATAATGGAAATAATCAGAACAATATCAACATGGGTACTTACCATCCTGTGGCTTTTATCACCACCATCTTCATGGTCTTCACCATCATTGTTATCATCATCATCATTATCATTACTTATTGAGGGCTTACCAGGTTCCAGGCACCATGTTTAGTTTGTTACCTTAAGTGATCTCATTTGATCCTCAAAGTAATCTTGTGAAGGGTTAAAATTATAATCGTTCTCATTTTATAGATGAGAAAACTGAGGCTCAGAGAGGCTAAGGTCATAGAACCAGAAATTGTAAAGCTGGAATTTGAATTTAAGTCTGCCTTCAAAGCTTATGTTCTTAAGTACTTCACTATGTCCAAAATTTTAATACTACTTCTACTACCACTGTCACCACCAAATATCACTTATTAAGTGCCATCTATGTGCCAGGCTAGTCCTATGTTGCTATTTCGAACTATGTCTCATGAGCCAAATCCAGTCAGCTGCCTGTTTTTGTAAATAAAGTTTTATTGGGACACAGCCATGTGCATCCATTTACATATCATCTATGGCTGCTTTTGTACTAAAGAGTAGAGTTGAGTAGTTGCAACAGAGATTCCATAGCTCACAAAGCCCAAAATATTTACTGGCTCTTCACAGAAAAGTATGTAGACCCCTGCCTTAACCCCTCTTGCAATATATGTATTATTATTCTCATTTTGCAGAGGAACATATTGGAGTTCATAAAGATTAGGTAACTTGCCCATCCAACTATTAAAAAACAAGAACCTACCAAAAAACTGAGGTCCAGATGACCCCAGAACTTTTTCATTTTCCTCTCTGAAATCTACGAAGGCAGCAACTTTTATAATTACCAGTTGCAGGAAAGGAGATTTCTCTAACTTGGTCAACAATATGGTTTAAAATGTTTGACACAGGTGGTAAAGAGTTGTAAGTTTTCCCTTGTCAGAGGGATGTTAAATTCCTCTTACCTTCTGAGAATTTACTGTACTTAATTCCTTGAGGATGGATGCTTAAGGGCTTGTCTGCCTTATTCTTAAAGTGAACTTTCATGATGTCTCCAACTTCAGCATATAAAGTAGGCCCGAGAAGTCCTATGAAAACAAGGATTTAAAATATGTCTGTGTTCAGGATTACCAAGATAGAGCTGCTAAGCAAGAAAAACATGCAGAAAACCCCACGGGTGATTGCCGTCATTCCTCTCAGTCCTGAGGTTGACCTGTTTATCTTCAATCTAGAAGGCTTTGCCAGCTCATTAACTCTATATTACATGCAGGCAGATAAGGATGGGAAGGTAGAAACACTTGGCTTGGGCCCAAAGCTAGTTAAGAGAGTAGGAGAAATAGTTCTGACCATGTCCACCCCATTCTGATCCACTGTCATTCCTGGGGAGACTACCATCTTGGGTCAAGAAAGATGTTCATTTTCATTTATACAGGGTAATGTAAGAAAGGTGACTGGCTACTTTAGATCTCTCTGAAGGGGAGACCTCAGAGACCTAAACGAAGTCAGGGAGCAGATCAGACTGTTCTCTGGTCCTGAGGCAAATTCAAAGTCCCTGAGGCAGGAGCTTGATGTATCCAAAGAACAGTCAGACAAACAGTGTGGCCAGAGTGAGAAAAGTTGGGGGTGGAGGGGGCAGATCACCCTCTATGGGCCATGGTAAGGACTCTGGATTTTCTTCTAAGTGAAATGGGAAATCACTGGAGCTTTGTGCAACAGAGAGACATGGTCTGATATGTTTTAAAAGTTCAATCTACTGGGCATATGCCCAGGGAAAAACATAATTCAAATAGACACACGCACCCCAATGTTCATTGCAGCACTATTTACAATAGCCAGGACATGGAAACAACCTAAATGTCCATTGACAGATGAATGGATAAAGAAGATGTGGTACATATACACAATGGAATATTACTCAGCCCTGAAAAGGAACGAAATTGGGTCATTTGTAGAGACATGGATGGACCTAGAGACTGTCATACAGAGTAAGGCAGAAAGAGAAAAACAAATATCATATATTAATGCATATATGTGGAATCTAGAAAAACAGTACCGATGAACCAGTTGGCAGGGCAGAAATAGAGACACAGATGTAGAGAACAAACGTGTGGACACCAAGGGGGGAAAGTGTGTGTGTGTGTGTGTGTGTGTGTGTGTGTGATGAATTGGGAGATTGACATATATACACTAATATGTATAAAATAGATAACTTATAAGAACCTGCTGTATAAATAAATAATTTTAAAAAGTTCATCCTAGCTGCTGTGTACAAAATATTCTGTGTAGTGACAAGAGTGGAAGCGGAACAGGTGGTGTAAACGAGAGACAACAGTGTATTGGGCCAGCAGGTGTAGCAATGAAGTGGGGAGAAGAGGTTGGATTCTGGACATTTCAACAGTAGAGCCAGCAAATTTGCTGAGGAGTTGGATGTGGCACTTGAGAGAGAGAAGTCAAGGATGACACCAAGGTTTTTGATCTGAGCAACTGGATAAATAATGTTATCAGTTACTTTGATGGGGACACAGCGGGTTGAGCAGGTTAGGGTGCAGAAATCAAGAGTGAGGTTTCACTTACTACATCCCAGGCACTGTGCTAGGCTCTGGGGCCACATGGGTAAATAAGGCACCGTCCCTGTCCTTAAGGAGATCACAAGCTCGTTCAGAGATAGACATTCGGTAGGAGCTACTGCTGAGATACGGGCCAAGTGCTACGGGAGCAGAGAGGATGAAGGACCAGTTCTGTCTGCAGAGTTAAGGGAAGAGTTGATATTTGAGTAAGGTTTTTGAAGAATCATATATTAGAATTTCCCAAAGTGTAGTCCTCGGATGCTCTGCATCAGAATCAGTGAGGGTCTAACTAAAAGGCAGACTCCCAAGTAAATACTATCTCAGCCTCAATGAACCTGAGTCTCTGGAGGTGGGGTTTGGGAACCTGCATTTTAGATGTGTACTCCTGAGTGATTCTGATGTCCTCCAAAGCTTGAGAACCTGTCACCAAAGGCTCTCTTCCAGACAATTGACTGTTCTCACTTCCAAGCCATCCATAAGCTCTCATGGGGTTGGTTTCTGCCCATTAGGAATCACAGGAACAGGAAAGGGAAGTTACAGTAGTCATGGAGTTCAACTGGCATTTGTTTGCAGTGGCGATAATTATAAATGTCCCTCTTGATATATTTGAGCACTCTAAGTCCTTTCATTAAACCTCCCAATACATCTTTAAGGTAGATAGTAAGATCTTTATTTTATAGATGAGGAAACTGAGCCTCAGAGAATTTAAATATCTTGCCCAATATTATACAGCTAATTAGAGGCAGAGCCATGATTTAAACTTAAATCTGTGTGATTCTAGATACTGAGCTTTTAGCCACCTCTTGGTATTGCAGCCCCCCACCTTGTAGTTATTCATTCATTCAACAAATATTGAGTGCTCACATTATCCTAGGTGTTAGAATTGCAATGGTGAGTAAAATAGATGTACCCCCTGCCTTCATAGAGCTTAGAAAATAGAAGGAAAGACAGATTTTAACAAATGATCACAGAAATATTGAATTACAAATTGTGGTTCATATTATGAAAGAAAAGTACAGGATTCTCTTCAGAGCATTTGACAGAAGCATCTAGTCTAATCTTAGAAGCAGGGAGGTAATCAGGGTTGGGAAATGCTTCCCTGAGGAAGTGATGCATTAACTGAAGTCCAAAGGCAAAGAGGCAAAGGGATACACAAGGGCATTTCAGGGAGTGGGTTTAGCATGTGCGAAGGCCCTGAGGTGCCAGAAAACTTGGCCTATTCAGAGAACTGACAGCCATGGGAAGGTAGAGCTTAGTAGGTAAGACAGATAGGCAGAAAGTGAAGCCAAAGGCATGATCAGAGGTCCAGTCACATAGGGCCTTGTAGGCCTCTTAGACTTTTGCGTTTTAACCTAAGAGTATCTGGAAGCAGGGATGTGACATGAACCACATATTGGTTTTTAAACCTCTGGCTGTATTTGTGGAGTGTGATCTGGGGAGAAACCAGAGTGAATGTTGAGAGAATAGATGGAAGGCTCCAGGAGAGAGATGTTGGTGACTTGGCTTAGTTTAAGGTTAGGGCAATGGAGATAATAAGGAGAGAACGTATTAGAGAGCTATTTAGGAAATCAAGTTGTCAGGACTTGATGGGTTGAACATGGAGTGGAGGGTGAGGGAGATCAAGTTGGCATGGATGGCTGGTGAGGTTCTGGCTTGGAGGGCTGGGTGGATGAGGGTGCCATTCTCTGAAATGGAGGATGTTGTGGGAGGGTTTTGTTTGGTGGGTGTGGTAGGCAGGATAATGGCCTCCTAGAGATGTCCCTGACTTAATCCCTGGGACCCATGGATATGCTACCTTATATGGCAAAATGGATTCTGTGGGTGTGATTAAGTTAAAGATGTTGAGACGGGGAGAGTTTCCTGGATTATCCAGGTGGACCCAATGTAATCATAAAATCTCTCATAAAAGGGATGCAGGAGTATCTGAGTTAGCAATTGGAAGATGCTACCTGCTGGCTTTGAAGACGGAGGAAGGGGCCATGAGCCCATGAGTGCAGGTGGCTTCTAGTAACTGGAAAAGGCAAGGAAACGATTCTCCCCTAGAGCCTCTAGAAGGAATAGAGCTCTACGAACACCTTGATTTTAACCCAGTGAAACTCATTTTGAACTTCTGGCCTCAAGAGCGCTAAGATAATACATTTGTGTTGTTTTATGCCCCTAAGTTTGTGGTAATGTGTTACAGCAATAGAACACTAATTTCCTATTAGCATTGATAAAATGTGATCTCTGAGATAGAGGTCCTATCTTTCCCCAACTCCTATCTTTCCACCCACTTATTCCTTTCACTGAACTCCAGTCCTAGAGTTTATATTGACCTTGTGCCTGAAGCTTTTTGTGTGTGTTCTTATGTTAGCTCTGCACAGGACCATGGAGGCCACATAGTTTAATCCTCATTATAGAGATGGTTACAATGCCTGGGAAGTGGGTGCGGAGAGTGACTGGGTGGCATTGCTGGGTGTAGAACTCAGTTCTCTGGACTCTTGAACCAAAGCTTTCTTTAGCACCTTCTGCAGGGCGGGTCAGATCCCCCACTTTCCTGGAACAGTCCCAACGTCCACACCATTTTTGACTCCTGGCCACATCTGACTCCACTGGCTGACCCCTCTCTTCTGGCTGCTACCCTCAGTCCTAGCTCCCAGCAGAAGTCCCCACTGGCTACTCCCACCGCCCAGAATGCCCCTGAGCCCAGTCAGGTGCTGACTGCTGTCACGTTGTCCACTGCATTTTGTTGCCGTGGTTGCCTTGCTCGGTCGATTTGTTTGTTGGCATCACACGGCTGCAAATGCCAGATGCCCAGAATAAGTCTTCTAAGTGATTTCACCTCTTACTGCAATGAGTTCTTTGCAATATTTATTTAGCCTCCCTATCTGCTTCTTCAGAATTAAAGCAAAACAAAGGGATGTTCTTATAAATACAAACCAAATACCTTCATGCATGTAGGCAAACACATGGCTGAACGTTGTTTGAGCTGCTGTTTAGTTCCTCCATTAGCCAGATGGCCTAAGACCTTTTCCACCCTCTCCTCAGTGCCCAAAGCCAAACTGGGGGAAGGAGTAGCCTGTCTTGAGATCCCAGGAAGTTAGCACAGCATGTACCCAATTTCTTGCAGTTTTGGAGTTGGAAAGGACTACAGGAGGTCAGCTAATGCAATCCCCTGCTCTCAGGTGAATAATGTTTTGCAGAATACAGGGAAGCCCATTGTTGCTGTTAATATAAAACCCCTTTGGGGACAAACATTTCATAATCTTCCTGGAAAATACACAGAGACTCAAAACTAGCCATTTTAGAGCCCAAGACAGGATTTCTGAAAATGAGCCTGGCCCCTCCGCCTGTCCACATGTCCACAAACCTCACTGGACAGGTATCTCATCAGACCTCCAGTCCTGTAGCCTTAGCCCCACCTGTAATTACAATAACTTCTGGGCTCATGCTGCAGAAATGGGGCACATGGCTAGAATCATACCCACCAGATGCGTGGAGCAGGAAATAAGCAAAAGGTACAAAGAACACAGAACTAGGCAATGGAATGGGGAAGGCCACATAGTCAGTGGCAGTGTTCACACCAGATCTTATTAAAAATCTGAGACTTTTCCTTTACATCAGGTTTGCCTCCTAGTATCAATTATTATAGGGTTACAGAGCTGAATAAGACACCACCCCTGTGCTCCAAGGTTCATAATGAAGCAACTTTGGGAGTTCAGGAAGAGGTTGCATGAAAATGAATGTTAAAATGCCTCAGAGTTCACATAAAACAAATATGTTATGAGATACACTGGGGTTGACAAAGGTAATACTTTAAGTGTACCAGGCTTAAACATAAATCAACTATCAAGGTCTACTTCTAACTTATGAGGTTGAATCAGGAAATCACTACAAAATTAATCAGCTCCAAGGATTTTGGTCACAGTCTTCTCCTCTTCAGAAATGAGCACAGGGAACTCTACCTAATAAACTGTGGTAACCTAAATGGGAGGGAAGTCCAAAAGGGAGGGGCTATCTGTATGTGTATAGCTGATTCATTTAGTTGTGCAGTGGAGGCTAACACAACATTGTAAAGCAACCATACTCCAATAAGAATTAATTTTAAAAAATGATTGATGCCTCTGTAGCACCTAAAACGGCAGTCCCCAACCATTTTGGCACCAGGGACCGGTTTTGTGGAAGACAGTTTTTCCACGGACCAGGGCAGGGGATGGTTTGGGGATGATTCAAGCGCATTACATTTATTGTGCACTTTATTTCTATTATTATTACACTGTAATATATACTGAAATAATTATACAACTCACCATAATGCAGAATCAGTGGGAGCCCTGAGCTTGTTTTCCTGCAACTAGATGGTCCCATCTGGGGGTGTTGGGAGACAGTGACACCTGAAGTGTGCTGCTTATGTCCGGTCTACTTCGTAAGATGCAGCTTAATTGTACTTGCCACTCACTGATAGGGTTTTGATATGAGTCTGCAGGAAATTGATTTATTATGGTCTCTGGGCAGTCAGACCTCTCTGCTATTGATAATCGGTATTTGCAGCCACACCCCAGCGCTAGCATCATCGCCTCAGCTCCACCTCAGATCATCAGGCATTAGATTCTCATAAGCAGCGCGCAACCTAGATCCCTCGCTGCGCAGTTCACAGTAGGGTTCGCGCTCCTATGAGAACCTAATGATCTGACAGGAGGCGGAACTCAGGCGGTAATGTGAGCAATGGGGAGCGGCTGTAAATACAGATGAAACTTCTCTGGCTCCCTGCTCACCTCTTGCTGTGCAGCCCGGTTCCTAACAGGCCACAGACTGGTACCAGTCTGTGGCCTGGGGGTTGGGGACACCTGACCTAACAGGCAGTCTGCAGGCTGGCACTGGTCCTTCTATCCCTTACTGCACTCAGCACAATGGCTGACACAGCACATTCAAATTCAGTGAACTTGGCAAAAGTCACAAAAAGGAGAGCTCTGAATCTCTGCCCAATTCCTCTTTTCCCAGGCCTAATGAATATGTTTCCCAGCTCGTCTTCCCTTTACCCACTCACAACTTAATTTAATTAAATAGTTCTTAAATATCTACTGTACATACTAAGGTTGAAGCTGGATCTATAAAAATGAATAGACTACAGAGTCTGTAGAGGACAGGAGATCCTTTAATTTCCTGACGAAAATGACAAACTTAATTTTATTAGTAATCTTATTAATAAAAGCTTACTCACCTGGTCCCTTGCCAGGCTCCCCACCCAGCCCCCCATGAAGGTTAGTATCTCTTCCACCTCAGGCTGATCCAACCCAGCTTTGAATCACATCACTTCCTGTTTCTTCTGAGTCTGGCTCCATCAGTTATTCTCCCTCAGATGTTTTTATCCTCTCCTTTTCTATTGGATTCTTCCCTTGAGCACTTAGATATTTTAAGTCACTGTCCTTTTTTAAATAAAACTCTTAAAATATCCTTAAACCTTATCCTTATCCTTAAATATCCTTAAATATCATTCCCTCCCAGAACTACCCTATTTCTCCTCCCATTTGGAGCCAAGTTTCAGGAAAGAGTTATCTATGTAAGTTCCTCCTACTTACATTTCCTCACCTTCCATTCACTTCCATTCCATCTCCGTTAGCAGGGGAAGTGGCACCAGGGAAACAAGGTAAAGAGAGAGTTTCAAGAAGGGGGAGCATTACATGTCCTAGTAATATCAAGTGGGAAAATAACTGGAAAGAAACCATTGGTCTGGCATCTAAGAGGTCATGGGGCCCCTTTTAGGAGAGTAATTTGATATGATAGAGAATGAAATGTACCAATCACACAGGAAATTGGTAGTGAAGGAAAGGGGAGAAAAGGCAGACAGAGTCAAGGGGAGACTTTTTTTTGAGACCGGATTTTAATTTGAACATAAGTTGTGTTCTGTTTTATTGTTGAGGATTTTTGACGGAAGGGAAGTCTCCATTTAAGGAAAGATTGAAGATAAAGGGAGATCTGAGGAGGAGGCAGAACAAGATGGAATGAATAAAAGAGATAGAAGGACGAGTCTGGGGAAGATGACAGGTCTTCACCTGGTTGGGGGGAAGGATGAGTTGAATTACTGACTAGGGGACCTAACTGGAGGAAGTTTTCTCTTAACGGCCTTTATCAGTTCTGTGACCTATGTTACCATATTTACCATATTTACGATCCCAGAAATCCATTCAGCCTACTTTCCTTAATTAAAAAAGAGGTGAGGAAAAAAAGAGATTTTTTCCTCTAAAAATTATAGCTGTTATATACATCACACTAAATAAAACAGAAGAGATGGGAAAGATAGATGCAAAAGAATCAGCCATATACAGTTCCTTTAAATGAGTCTTGGGACCCAGCAAATCATCATTTGCTAAGGCTCATCTGTGCTCATTAAACTAGACCATAAGCTCCAGGAAGGCAGGAGATGTGTCTCTCTTGTCCAGTGTGGCATCCATAGTGCCTAGTTCAATTGAGCACCCACAGCAGGTGTTCAATAATCGTTTGTTAGATGAGTGAATACAAATTCAAACACTTAGAAGTTTAGTTTAGTTTTTTTTTAATCACAGTCAAAAACAGCTGGCTTCATGGGCATGAGACCCATGAAATTGCACAGGGCCCCATGCTCAGAGGGGCCCCTAGTCTGGCTTAATGCTTTGCTTTTCTCAATTCTCAATACTATGAATAAGAGCTCTACCAATTACCTAGCCAAAATAACAAAAACACACATTTCTGTAAAATATCACTAAGTGAATATTTTAGATATATATGAATATCAAATTATCCATAGAGCTTTATCTTTAAAATTGAAAAATATATTTCAGGCTTACCTGAAGTTGTGGATCGTGGTTTTTCTTTCTGAAAATATGCTTCATACTCTCTGTAGACAGTTTTCTTAAAGGAGGTTGCAGAAGTATTCGAACTGGAAATAAAATAAATTTGAAAGGCTTACCTGACATCTACTTCGCACATTACAACAAAATATATCTCTCATGTCCTCAGACTTTTACTAGAAATAACAGTATTTTTAAATGCAGTTCAGAAGCCCAAGGTCTTATAAATATGAACAGTAAGCAAAGTTAATAAAATAATTATTGGTGTCTTCAAGAATATTCTGTTGTGATAACCATTCTTTCACAAATTTAGTCTGCCCTAACCAATCCTGTTACTCAGAATCAATTTTCTAAAATAGAACCCAAGATGATAGTGTGAACCCAAACTTTAGGCTTAGATTTTAAATGATTAAAGACATGACCAAATCCTTTATGAATAAATATGTGAGCTGTTTTTCAACTCATCAATCAAATACAGTCTTATGTGACTGGGGAACATTGTAAAGAACAATTGATTTGGTGGACTCTGTTTCTCGCTGAGAAGTTGAAGATAGCTAATGGAGTCAAGACCCTGAGATTCATATAGGAAACAAACAAATGAAAAAACTAAGTCTCAGAAAGTTTAAGTAACTTGCCCAAGGAGAATCAGTTGATAATGGCAAAGCCAGGCTTCAAAAACCATTGTACAGTCATCCCTTGGTATCTGTGGGAGGTTGGTTCAGGATGACCCTGGACGCCAAAATCTGTAGATGTTCAAGTCCCTTATATAAAACAGACTAGTACAGTTATCCCTCTGTATCTGTGGGTTCCCTATCCACAGGTACCAAGGGATGACTGTTTTCATCGTTAAAAATTCAGAGAGAGGGCAGCAGGGAAAGTACTGGGATAGTTTCCCATCTTTTTCTTCAGTGTCTCTAAAGATGGGCACATGATTCCTATCCTTGTCTTAAGCTCAAAGATGAAGGAACGATAATTAGGGGAAATTTCTTACCAATGTCTAAACCAGTTGCCCATGTTGGCTTTGTTATGCTTCCTAATCCAGAGGGTGGCCCCACTATAATTAGGGCGTAACAGAGAGGGATGCTAATCACATTTGCCATGATGTCTGTGTAGCACAAAAGCTAAGAGAACTGGTTGTAGATTCAGAGTGTCTGGGTTTGAATCCTGTGTCTACCCCTTGTTAACTATATAACCTTGAAAAGTTTATTTAATCAATTTGTGCCTCTGTTTCTATCATTGTGAGCTGGGACTAATAGTAAAATCTCCCTCACAGAACTGGTACAAGTTTTAAATAAGTTAATACCTACAAAAGGGTTAGAGCTGGCACATCGTAAATATTCAATGCGTGTTAGCTAGTAGTATTTTAAAAATATAATGAAAATTGGATTTGAGCTTTTAGGTTTTCCCGGAGAGCAGAAAAATCTGTAATTATAGTCATTCTCCTAATTTTAAAATGTAAGATACAAGAACTGTGTTAATATTTGGAAACAGAATTAAAGGAGGCATGAGTAAGTATTTTTGGAATGGCTAGCTATTGAAGGTGGTGGGTTCTCAGTCACTGGAAGCATTCAAGTAGAAACTAGACAACTATTTGCTAGGGGTATTGGTGCTTTGGGTGTGGGGAAAAGTAAGAAGTTAAAACATGAAAGTTGAAAATGAATTAAACAACCTCATAGAGTTTTTAGAGCCCAAGAACCCTAGGATTCTGTATGTTAGTTTGTGTCCCTAATGTGAAGGTCCATTTTTATTTATCTGTGGTGGTAATTTTGTGTGTTTAGTTTTATGTACAGTTGAAACGTAGCTCCCGTCCCTAACCTTAGATCTTTAAATACAGGAGTATAGGTGACAGTAAAAAATCTTTACTAAGAAAAATTAGTCTGTTATGTGGAGTAATTTTAATAGAGGTGTGTTTCCTAATATGTTTCCCTGTGTATATTATGTGTGCATACTGAGGTATATTTATTTTAATTTGAACAATTGAATTGCTATTGGAAAATAATTTGTCTGAAAGTTAAAGATGACATGAATTCAAACAATATGCATGATGAATTTTCCATTTATGAGGACTATTTAAGGATGATTTATTCATAATAAAATCATATAAAGCTAGAACACGAGAAAAAATACATATGTATTTTTTTCAATATCTGTTACTATATACATGTGATTGAACATGTTTCCTTAGGGAAATTTTCAAAACCATTCACTTCAGCCCCAGAGCAAGAATGAAAGATATATTTCACCTCTAAAAGGCACTGTCCTGCCAATATTACATGAAATAAGGAAAGATCTTTACTTTGTGCTAAAATACACTTTAGCAAAGGATGGAGTTGTCTATGTTGATTTCTTTATAGTGAGTATCATTAGCTCTAGATGTAGGACAATCTATAACAAGTTCTTAGTTTAAACAGCCAGATACAAGGTTAGACTTTTCACATAAAAGTACTAGAAAGAAATGACATGATTTGAGGTTCAAAAATATGGACAGTTGGTCTGTATTATCACTGTATGGTTTTGACTCAGTAATTGATACCAGAGGAACAACTCTTCCCAGAATTCTGGAAACTCAGCCACAGAGAGGATAGGATGACCAATCATGGCTTCCTATGTGAATTCACCATATGAATCAGGGTTTTGCCCTATGTGATTCTGCCTCCAAAATTCTGCTTGTTATTCTTGTTGTTAATTACAGAAGAAAGAACAAACTCCAAAGCATAAGCACAGTGTGACACAGGAAAGCCAGCAACCAAGTTAGTGTTCTACCCAAGAGCGGGACAATTAATGTTGGAAAGACTGCTACTTCCTTTGGGGTTTCAGTCAGCAGCAGTTCTCTAAGGGTGTGGGTGTGACCTAGATTATCACCTTGAAATACAATATTTTAAATGTATTTAAATGTACAATATTTAAATAAGAAGTCCCTCCATTTTTGTACAAAAAAAAAAGGGGGACTTCTTATTATTACAAGACCAAGATGCAATGCCCTCCAAAATAACCCAATTACAAAGAAAAGGTTTTGAAAGGGTAATGTTATACACTAAAAGGCTTAAAACATTACAATATCTTCTTGGCAGATTGCTTTGGTTTCGAAACTGTAAAAGAGGAACACATCGTTCACAATTGCTTAAACTGTGATGTTAAGTTACAAAAAAACTTAAGTCACACTAAGAGGTTTACCATTAAAAGAAATAAAAACATAACGAACTGGAAATATTGAGTAGAACCTATGATTTGTTTAATTTCTGTGGAGTCTTATTTTTAACCTTTCAATTAGGAAAAATAGTTTGCAACTCGAATAGAGTTTTATTATTTAACCCCCCTCTAAGTCACATATGCCTTTTAATAGTGACTCTATCAAAATAGCCAGAGTAGACCATATCCCAGGGAGTGATTAAGAATGGGAGAAAAATGAAGAGTCACACGAAGCAGAAAAAAGGTACAAGAACAACAATGTTGCATTTTTATGAACTGATGATGTTTTGAAAGTCATTTATAAGAAAACAACAAAATTATAGCAGTTGTTATCAAATAACCTGCTTATAATAAAGTATACAGTGTACATCTTTAGTTTTAGAAGATGAAGTTATGTGGACATGGAATAAATAATATGTAGCTAGAAGTTTAATAAAATACTAGACTACTAAAAATCTGGAACAGGAGTGAAGAGGTAGGTACCTGGTGCTTTTGAATCAATCAATATATTAAATCAACTATCAATCATACTAACAAAACTGTATTAACAGCAAACTTGAAACAGCATCTAGCCAAACACTATTTTCTATATCCTCAGAATGATAAACTTGTATTACTGGAGGCAAAATGGGCATCCACCAAGCTTATTTTATTCATTATGCTATTCTATTAATTGTATTTACCTACCTGAAGTAAAAAAAAAAAAAAAAGCAATGCAATTGCAAAGGGAATGCTCTCTAAAAGAAATAGATTGTCCTCCCTGGAAAAGCCCACCGGTCGCCATGCCTGCCTTACCTAAGGTATGTGGACTCGGGGCGATAGTTCCAGCTGATGCTCTGAGCAGCCACGTAGAACTGCCTTAGCCGCGCTGCTTCAGCCCCTAGGCTCCCCCAGCCTGCCCAGCTGGAGCCCAGGACCACGAGGACCCAGAGGCAAGGGCAAGCTGGGAACATGGTTCCTTTCCTGCCTCTGCCTCAGCCGATTGCGCCCGGCTTGGCCGGGCTTGGCCGCTGTCGGGACTGCAGTGAGCGCCGCGCGGCTGCGGGTGGCAGTGTCCTCCTCCTGTACAGCTCCCCCAGGCGTCGCGGCAGCTGCAGCCCACTCTGTCCCCACCTCCTGGGGCCTTTCCAGGCTGGGGTTGACTAGGTCACTGCTCCAGATGACAGGAGGTATTAGGGAGAGCAACCAGGTTTTACTGTTTTACTACCAGTGGAGAAAGGGCAGCAATCAGCGGCTCTAGCAGGCAGGGCAGTGCTCAGGGATTCATGAGACGGGGCAACACTGTCCCCGCCCCCCCAGCTTCCATCTGCTGACCCCACGGCTCAGTAGCCCCTCATCAGACCCCGCCGCCATAAACACTGCCTGGGGCAGAGTTCACACTTACCAGGAGCTCTGCAATTCCCAGGGCAGTGGGACCCAAATCCCTTCACCACACTGCTCTCCTTCTGATCTGAGGAAGAGGGCCCTATGCCCTGTTACTGGGCACAGAAATATTGTATTTTCAGGTGGTGAAGAAGCAAGGGGATGGTCACGTGAATGGGGCCTGCTGGCCTGGCCCATTTTACTGACTTCTACCCATGCACAGTTCTGTCTTTTAAAAAATATATATGTATATTGAAATATAGTTGATTCAATGTTGTGTTAGTTTCAGGTATACAGCAAAGTGATTCATATATATGAATATATATATATATGAATATATATATACATATAATTTTTAGATTATTTTCCACTATAGGTTATTATAAAATATTGAGTAGAGTTCCCTGTGCTATACAGTAGGTCCTTGTCGTTTACCTATTTTATATATAGTAGTGTGTATATGTTAATCCCAAACTCCTAATTTATTGCTCCCCCCTTTCCCCTTTGGTAACCATAAGTTTGTTTTCTATGTCTGTGAGTCTATTTCTGTTCTGTAAGTAAGTTCCTTTGTATCATTTTTTTAGATTCCACATATAAGCAATATATGATATTTGTCTTTCTCTGTTGCCCAGTTCTGTCTTGATAAGGGCCTGTGGCCACCTAGGCAGTGACAGAGGAGAGGGCTTAAAGAGCTTCACTGAGAGAATCAGACCAGATTTCAATCGCACTTACTAGCTGTGTTCTCTTGGATACGTTACACAACCTCTCTGGAGCTCAATTCTGACACCTGCAAAACAGGGATGATAATAATAGTTTTTTCAGATCGGGTGGTTGGGAGGATAAAAGAACACTGTGAAGTATATAATTCCTAGCAGTTGGAAAGCACACAGCACGTGTTGATTACTATGATTATATTTTTCCTGCCTCCAGAGCCCTTTATGTATCTCGGAGGATCTTGCTATTTCACGTGGCCTTAAGATATGATTTTGCTATTTATAGAGAATCTGAAAATTATCTTGTCTGAAGCATCATTATGACTTATCCCGGGTCCCCTGAATCTACATGCCTCCAAGCTTCTATGATTTGTCTCAACAGATTCAATAAATTGTAATGTAGCACCTCACATGAGATCTCTATGATGTCTTCAGTCTCCTCAACATAAGGTCTCTGTCTTTGCTTCTTGGCCGATATTATTTGATCAACTCAGACTGTCCACTCTCTAAAGTCCAATCAGAGTTCTATCTCCTTGATTCTGGGCCAACTTGACTTTTCCATTTTATGAATTCCTACCACATGCTTCAAATAACATACTGATGTTGACTACTCTCTATCACTTTGTATTGGTGTCTATTGTGTCCCCAACTAGATTATAAGCTATTCAAGAACAGGAACAGTGAATGCCTTATCCTTCTGTATCTATAGTATCAGTGGTTCGCAAAGCTGATAAACCATCAGAATTCCCTGGGACGATTTTACAAAAGGCAGATTCTGACTCAGGAGACAGGGTGATAATCATCGTCCTATAACACAGAGCTTAGTGATTGGCATAAAGTAAGCAGTCAGAGATGCTATGTACAGTATAGGAGTGAAACTTTTTAAAAGCAATGTGTCCCTAAATCCCAAGGTTACTACCAAAATTTTTTTTAACATCTTTATTGGAGTATAATTGCTTTACAATGGTGTGTTAGTTTCTGCTTTACAACAAAATGAATCAGTTATATATATACATATGTTCCTATATCTCTTCCCTCTTGCATCTCCCTCCCTCCCCCCTTCCCTATCCCACCCCTCCAGGCGGTCACAAAGCACCGAGCTGATCTCCCTGTGCTATGCGGCTGCTTCCCACTAGCTATCTACCGTACGTTTGGTAGTGTATATATGTCCATGCCTCTCTCGCGCTTTGTCACAGCTTACCCTTCCCCCTCCCCATATCCTCAAGTCCATTCTCTAGTAGGTCTGTGTCTTTATTCCTGTTTTACCCCTAGGTTCTTCATGACATTTTTTTTCTTAAATTCCATATATATGTGTTAGCATACGGTATTTGTCTCTCTCTTTCTGACTTACTTCACTCTGTATGACAGACTCTAGGCCTATCCACCTCATTACACATAGCTCATTTTCGTTTCTTTTTATGGCGAGTAATATTCCATTGTATATATGTGCCACATCTTCTTTATCCATTCCTCCGATGATGGGCACTTAGGTTGTTTCCATCTCCGGGCTATTGTAAATAGAGCTGCAATGAACATTTTGGTACATGACTCTTTTTGAATTACGGTTTTCTCAGGGTATATGCCCAGTAGTGGGATTGCTGGGTCGTATGGTAGTTCTATTTGTAGTTTTTTAAGGAACCTCCATACTGTTCTCCATGGTGGCTGTACCAATTCACATTCCCACCAGCAGTGCAAGAGGGTTCCCTTTTCTCCACACCCTCTCCAGCATTTATTGTTTCTAGATTTTTTGATGATGGCCATTCTGACTGGTGCAAGATGATATCTCATTGTAGTTTTGATTTGCATTTCCCTAATGATTAATGATGTTGAGCATTCTTCCACGTGTTTGTTGGCAGTCTGTATGACTACCAAAATTCTTGCAAAATCTTGTAACCTTTAGTTAGACTTTCATCATTTTTATTTGCATGTTTTATTTGCATTTTTATTTGCATGTTTACTTAGTCTGTGTGACATGTTCATTGCCTCACATTTCACAGAGAGGACAACTATATTGTTTGGCTCTATAATTTTTGTATCAGTTTCAGACAACTACTGTGTAACTTTCAATAACCTATTTATTAAGCATGTGAATTAAAGAACGTGTAAAACACACTCAGGTGATGAAGACGTTTTTCTGCTTCTCTGATTTTCTTGTGTGTTTATGGTGGTGGTAAGATACATATTTGCTCACTGAAGGGTTGAGCTTGTCATTGGGACTACTGTGATTGTGCATTACATTCATGTATGAAAAGTGACGGACACAGATCTTATTCAACAAAATGTCAAATAATAGAACATGGCATTTGGGGGAATCCTTTTAATTAGACATTCGAGTATTGGTCTTTGGGTCGTCTGGGGGAGAATGACCGGTGGAGGGAAGGTCTACGGTGACATGTACCTTCCTGTCTCGATCCTTAGTCTTCTGCAGCCTCTGGTGCCATCCAGAGGCTCCTCTTGAAGCCTCGCAGCAGAGGTCTAAAAGCCTTCACAAACAGCAAGCAGTGAAGACCCAGGAAATCCTACAGAAATTCCCTCAAGTCAGAGAGGCCTCCTGCCTTCCAGCAAAGTAGAGGATGATTTCCTCCAATCCAAAAATAAAGAGGCATCTTATTTTTCTGCAGTCTGGTCTTCTGGTGAGTCAGATGCTCCAGGCTCTAGTTAATTAGTATCTCAAGAGACAGCGGGGGCAAAGCCCACAGACGACGGCAGAAACATTCAGTCCCAGCTTCTGAGGCTTGTGTTGGAGGAAGAGGAACTGGAGCAGGAAGGGGTGGTGGGTGGAGAGTTGGGGCTTGTGATACAGTCCTTCTGCTCTGGTCCACAGCTAATCTAAAGGAAATTCCATGCCCTTTATTCACAAGTATTTACAGAAAACTGCGGCAACTAAGCTACAGTTATAGTCAAGTCTGTCGGGAAGGCTGATGTTCAAAATTAGGATTCTGTGGAGGTTCAGTGAGGTGACCAAGAGAAGGACGGGTCTCTGAAAATGAGACAAAAAATTAAAATAATTATATTTTCCCAAAAAAGATAAAAGAAAGCTCTCATCCTATGTACCCCCTAAGGCTTAGTATAATCTTTTTCTAGATTCCAGATATTCTGCCATCTAGGCTACTTCTCTTAGGAAACTCAATCATTCACTGAGCTTTTTGGGAGAGAGACGTTATCATATGACTTTTGTTTTCCTAGCAGGTCACATAGGGAATTGGCTCCATAAAGTCTGTAACATTTTTTCTAGCACTCGTGACTTCTGGTGATCCAGCAAAGCTGCAGTATCAGTACCACCTAGCAGCCAGTAATTGAATGTCATACATCCTGACATAGGTTCTGTCTCATTAGAACATTTCTATCCTGGAGGAAATGGAAATCTTCTTATGATCTAACTTTCTATTGTCGCTCTACTGCTATACCTGTCCCCTACTGCCAACACAATTTCCTGCATGGTTTGAACATTTAATACATGGTTAAAATGTGACTCATGATTATATAAAGAAAAGTCAAGCTTTATAGTCTTCCTTTTTCCCCTACTGTTCTATTTTCTTCAAAAATACTTCCGTAGATAACTTACCTTAAGGGCTTGGGTCAAATGCAACATTTGTAAAAACTCCGTATGTTCCTAGGTGGCTAAAGAAGAGAAACACAAGGATGACCTGCCATATTATGCTTTGTCCTTGACCCCAGTCCTGCACATAGTTCCTGCAGAGACCGTGGATTACCATCCCACCCCTGGAATTCTCTGCTTTTAGTGGGAAAGAGGAATAAAACCAAAGAGATTTTCAAGATCCCACTTAACAGCTCTGGGTAATTTGCGTTGCACTTTATACCTATGTTATTTTTGATGCTTTGGGTACTGAATACTTGCTATGCCCCTGCTGCAGCTTCTTCTTGGTGAATTTTAAAATTCCAGCCTTGATACTTGATCACGTGGCAATAGTTTTCAAAGAATGGTAGTACTGCTCCCTATAGGCATTTTTTGATTTTCCTAATGATCGAGACTTACTATTGACATTTAAGCAGGGGCCATGGGTGCTGGATGTCCTAATATGCTTGGGGCGCAAAAGAATTCTCTTACACACTCCACATAACTTTAGAATAGCTACTCAACGTTCATGGAGGTGAAAAATCTCTGAGCCTGCAACTTAACTGCTTTACATATAAATATTAAATTTTTTGTGCATCTTTTAAAGTGTAATTGCCAAGTGAATTAAGGGAAGATAATAATAGGTTTTCCAACTCTTTACCAAAGTTGTTCATCATTTAAAAAAATCAGGTTGGTGTTGGCAATGGTTCTGATATTGCTTGAATCACTAACAGAATATTCCTCTCAGTTGACCTTTATGCTGTTGCCTTCATAGTGATTCTATTTGAATGAAGGTACAAGCATCTGACGACCCCATAGCATCTGCTAGTGTAGTGCCTCAGCTCTAGCATTTTATTTCCAAGTCACTTTCCCTTGTATTGCTCCTTTATATTATCATTAGGGCACCTATTGATTTTTTAAAACATTATGTAGGGCTTCCCTGGTGGCGCAGTGGTTGAGAGTCCGCCTGCCGATGCAGGGGACACGGGTTCGTGCCCCGGTCCGGGAAGATCCCACATGCCGCGGAGCGGCTGGGCCCGTGAGCCATGGCCGCTGAGCCTGCGTGTCCGGAGCCTGTGCTCCGCAACGGGAGAGGCCACAACAGTGAGAGGCCCGTGTACCGTAAAAAAAAAAAAAAAAATTATGTATTGCTAGGACATATTATCTGTATATTTTCAGAACTAGTCAAGGGGACATTGCCAAAGATTTGTTTCAAAAAGGGTCATCTGTATAATCATTCTGACATACTACAGTGAATTAAAAAGTCAAACTAGAAAAACTTAATCATAAAACATTTCCATCTTACCTTTGAGGGTTCAAGGGGCTTTTTCCTTCATCTGAAATAAGCAAGAAGACACAGAAGATTGGTTTCAGAGTAAAAAATGAGATGAGGGAGAAAGGTCATCAGTGATAGGGATTATTGGGGAGAGTCAGCAGACTGATTTCCAGATGGGCTCATTATAAGAGACGTGTAGGGAACATCCCTCCCTAAGAGGTGGGACCTGTTTTAGGCTAAATTGAACGTTCAACGATATGTAACTCCAGAGTGCACTCATCTTTCTCCTCTTCCCTTTCAGTAACAACCTCTCCTCCTACCTCTGGTCCCTTCCTTCATCTTCTTCGCTACTCTTGGTTGTTGTTGAGACCATTGGTTCTCGAAACTCACTTCTTTGGCACTGGAGGCCCTCTATCTTTGCATCCTTTGTCACACTCCCTCAGTCATTATTTGGGCAAGCTAAGCGAGTAAGCAAATCCAACCCAACATAACAGTGGATGTTTTTCTCCCCGGATCACATATGTGATTGGAGGCCTCCTGTCTTAATCCAAGCAATGGACTCTGATAGTGGAAACTTTAAACATGGCAGCAGGTCTGTCAATCATCCCATGGGTAGATATAAAAGGAAAAGCATCTCATGCCTAAATACATTTAGAAAATATTAAGTGACATGAAGATGAACAAGTATATTTATTACAGGGCATGACTGAGCCTTCAGTGTAATAATGAACGTGCACTTTGAATTCGCAGGGGAGGGACACAGTATGCAGCATTTTCCTAGTATTTGACCATAGAATCCTAGGAAGTTTAAAATCAAATTGGGACAGGTCAAGGGAAAATTCCTCATCTCCACAAATGAATTTATTTATTATAAAGATATTGGAGGATGGGTGGCTGCTGGTCCCTCTCCACGGTTCAGAGGGTTCCCTGGAAATGTCTCAAAACTAAAGAAAGAGCTTGGGGAAAATGCAGGAATAGGGTGATTCCTACATGGTAATGGAGATGAGGATTCAGGTCTTAGGCGCTCTCACCTCTGCCTTCCGGATTTGGTTAACCAAGCACAGATGTTGCATGGAGGGACTGGTTGTAGCTTTTTGGTCTTTAAGTAGTGTTATTGTTTGTCTATTGTCCTATTTACTCACTCACAGAAGAGTATATGAGGGAACATTAGAAAACCAGCCTAATGTGATGGTGTCTTTGTGAAGGGAGAGAGCATGAGAATAGGAAACAAGGGGTTCTTCCTCTGAGCAGTTAAAAATAGGGTGGGAGGGAGGGAGACACAAGAGGGAAGAGATATGGGGATATATGTATATGTATAACTGATTCACTTTATTATAAAGCAGAAACTAACACACCATTCTAAAGCAGTTATACTCCAGTAAAGATGTTAAAAAAAAATAGGTGTGGAAATCTCAATTCCATGAGAATGCTGGCAGGTACTTTTAACATAGCCACTTTCTGTTCCTGGATTTGAGCATCCCTGACCCCTCTGATACCCCCACTTACTTTCCATGAGGAAAGATGAAGAGACCCATTAGCTTATTAGAAGAGGATTGGCTTATTATTGGCTTCTCTTGTTGCGGAGCACAGGCTCTAGGCATGCAGGCTTCAGTAGTTGTGGCATATGGGTTCAGTAGTGTGGCGTGCGGGCTCTAGAGCACATGCTCAGAAGTTGTGGTGCATGGGCTTAGTTGCTCCGCGGCATGGGGATCTTCCCGGACCAGTACTCAAACCTGTGTCCCCTGCACTGGCAGGCGGATTCTTAACCACCGTACAGGGAAGCCCCTTGTTTTCTTTTAATGCAAATGTTTTCAGACATGAACTACTGAAGTTGTCGTTTCACTGCCCTGCCCCAAATCACATGAAAGAAGAAAATAAGGAGAATATTCTTTCCTATTTACCTTTTTGTCTGCAACGCTTTCTTAGCAGAGCCAGGAGTAGCCCACCCGTCACTAAACCTGTTGTAGAAGCCACTGCTCCACCAAAATAAGTCAAGGCTTCCTGGATAGTCAATGGCCCCGCTGCAAAATAAACACATGCACGCGTGCAAGACATAAGAAGGGTATTGTGCAGAAGACCATCATTCCCCCAGGAGGTCCCCAAGAACTCTAAGATGTGAGATCAAGTAAGTCATCAAAGGTCCTGGCAGTGCTAACAACCCGGCACAAAAACATCTGGAAGTCATAAACCACTGCAACAGAATGGGATGCACGCAGGGCCCGATTTTCTTCCTAATGCTTAAATATCAAACGTAATTTCCAAAGGAGTCAGGGTAAGGACTCAATAAAAGGAATTAGATGATTAAATGGTAGACACAATAAATGGAAGTTTGGATAAACAAAGTAAACTTTGGGTAATTGTGGGGGGGGGCAATTGAACATTTTTATGGGATGAAAAGTAGTTACAACAAGCTGCTAGAGAAAAGAAATGAAAAAAAGGGAGGGGGATGACATAAACCTTACAAACAGATGGAGCTTAATTAAGGAAGATATACTGTATTTTTGGAGGTATATGTTAAACAAAGATCTTCTGAGATAATAAATTAGGATTCTGCACTAAATAACCTTCAGTTTAAAACATTTTGAAACTTCAAGATGTACTACACACAGATTATAAAGAAATGAGAGCATTCATTTCACAAACTGGAGCTTTGAAAAAGGAGTGGTGACTGTTTACACAGAGTCACTGAATTTGATTCCCACTGCTCTGCATGAGGTACAGAGATGCTGTCTGATTCATTGTGAAACAATTATTAAATGCAGGGGAAAACCCAGTGATGGAAAAAGCAACCACTGTCAGAAATACTCAGAGGAGAAACACTGATTTCATTATTTTCCATATCAAAGCGACTTCCTAACCCAGATGAGAAATAAACCTTGGCACGCTGGCATGATAGCTGACCACTGGCCATTCTCTTGGCACACTGTTCTCGCTGAGCCACTAAGTAAACGGCCCTCTGGGCAACGGAAGCTGCAGGTGGATCCATAGCTGAAATTTCCCCGAGGGTTGGAGCAGTTCATCACGATTGGCTCAGTCACGTGTAGCTTGGAGCATTTGACAGCTGCAGAAAAAAAGAAGGCAGGAAAAACAAACATATAGAATGAACACAAAAGAGAGTATGGATTCATTTGAAACCTGGCTAGCATTGCCATTGGATGAGGTAGAATACAAAAGATCAGAAAGGAAATGAGCTACTTTTGACATTCCCACTAGCCCTTCCAACATCACATGTACCAAGATATCCACTCAAAGAATGATAGCCAAAGAACTAGGATGGGCACATAGTGGCAATTCAATAAATACCTGCCAGTGGATTGGTCGATCTTACCTACCAAAATACTATTTACAAAATTTTTCTTCTCAAGAATACTGTTGTCCTAAATGTCATTATTACTACCATTGACAATAAGCTGGCATGTCAGCACATATTTCTTAAAATAACAAGTGTTCAGCATAGCTGGCCTCTGGACGAATGAAAGAGGTAGAGACTTCCATACTCATTAAACTATTTGTCAGGGAATTTCAGGCTATTCTCCTAAATTGGTGGATAGAAAACTAAATATAAGTCAAATTTAACTCAACTCAGGAAACTGAATTTAACTCAGGCAAATGGTATTGAGCAACAGTGACATTTGCAAAGCACTGTGCTGTGCTTCCTAGGGAATACAGTGATGAAGGAGACACAGTGCTTCGTGCAGAGGGCGATAGGTCTTCAAGAGGTATCAGTCATGATTTATCTTTTTATTTAGCTTCCAATTATGAAAATACGGAATATTTACACTGCCACATCATTAACAGAATTGTAACTTATATTTCACAATTCAGATGGCTGGTCTCGTGTTCAGCGTGTGTATTGTTCTAACACATTTTGGACATTTACATATGTTTCCTCCTTTAGGTCTTTGAGTACCAGGGCACTACCTCGTGACATAAGGAAGGAGAAAAGTTGGTAGGCTTCTTGCACATTGCTTCTAATTGGGATTGGTGTGGATTTCATGGAGGAGTTGACACTTGAAGGGGTCATTGGGGTTGGATGGGATTTCGACAGGCATGTACAGTGACTAGCTTGCTGGAAGAAAGCATCAGAACTGCCTGTTCCTTTTCACATTACCTCTGCATGCTGGAGCTCCTGCTGTCCATTGTCCAGAAGGTCTGCATCGGAGAGCACTATCTCCCATGAGTGTGAATCCAGCTTTGCATGCAAAGTGGCAAGTGGTATTCAAACCAAAGTTTCCCAGACGATGTTGACAGGACATTGTTCCTTGCTTTGGAGTGACGAGGGATGGGCATTGCACCTCTACAGTAGGAGCTGATACTATGTCTGTTGTGAGAAAATGTTTCAATTTAGAGCTCCCAATTAGAAGGAGCACAACAGAGTTAAGACTGACATGGGGGGCTTCCCTGGTGGGGCAGTGGTTGAGAGTCCACCTGCCGATGTAGGGGACATGGGTTCGTGCCCTGGTCCGGGAAGATCCCACATGCCGCGGAGCGGCTAGGCCCGTGAGCCATGGCCGCTGAGCCTGCACGTCCAGAGCCTGTGCTCCACAACGGGAGAGGCCACAACAGTGAGAGGCCCGCGTACCACCAAAAAAAAAAAAAGACTGACATGGAATAACTGCCTTCCACTCCTTTCATAATCAGGGAGGTTCTAGCAATAGCTCCTTAAGGAAGTTAAGGAAAACTATTAAAATCAGGTGTGGAAAACCAGATGAGAAAAATGATCTAAAATTGTCCTTGGAGAGATGATTCTCCTGGCCAGAAGAAGAAATTGGAGGTGGGGGGGGGGGTGGCATCAATGTTACTGATACTAAAAACAAAACAAAACAAAGGCAGAATAATTGGTGCAGAAATATAAGAATTCAGTAGAAAGAGAAATATGTATAGGCCAATTGCTTGCTCAGTGCTGCTTTTTTTTTTGTGGTACGCAGGCCTCTCACTGTTGTGGCCTCTCCCGTTGCGCGGGCTCAGCGGCCATGGCTCACGGGCCCAGCCGCTCTGCGGCATGTTGGATCCTCCCGGACCGGGGCACGAACCCGCGTGCCCTGCATCGGCAGGCTGACTCCCAACCACTGCGCCACCAGGGAAGCCCATCAGTGCTGCTTTATTGGGAGGTGGTACTGTCTTCTGGCCAAAGGCCAGCATGAAATGTGAGGCGTGGATATTGCCACTGGCTGTCACTAACTTGCCACGTGGCAGAAAGATGGCAGTTGACCCCTCTCCACTTCAGTTCCTTGATTTGAAACACTGGACCGGTGACTACACCCCTAGTGCTCTCTCCTGGCGATGAAGCAATGGAAACCATTCAATCAACTCAACAAAGCTCTTTGAGACAAAGAGGCCACAATTACGAAAGATAATCCGTGCTTAAGAATCGGTGTTATCTTTTATTCACAAATGTGAAAAAGTCCTGTCACTCCTTATACATTTTTAAATCCAGGCTGTGTTTCCTAGACCCCAGTAGAAAACCCACTTCATGACAAGAAGTGGAGCTTTCACAATAATAATGATATCATGTGTACCTGTCATATACTAAGAGTGTATATAAGTGTTTGTTATTTTTGTTGAGGAAATTTCCAGAAGAAGAGCTGTCCCGGCAAGTGTATCCTGTTTTACCGTCACAGGTCGGTCGGGGTGCTGTCCATCTTCCAGAAGCTGTGCATTCAACATGGCTGGACCCCTCCAGCTTAAAGCCCTCGTTACAGGAGAAATGGCAGGTGGAGCCAGCAGTGAATTCTCCGTGAGAGTCAGGACAATCCAGGCTTCCCCACTCTGGGGCAGACAGTTCTGGACACTTGATGGCTGGAGAAGCAAATCAAGAATGGCACAATCTCCAAATTGATTTGGAAGCCCTGTTTTGCACCAAATTTATTCATTTTCAACAAATATTAACTACTTATTGAGCTCCCACTGTGTCAGGTGTTTTGCTAGGTAGCAGGCGTTTCACAATGAGCACAGGAGGTCATGAAGTACAAAGGGCAGGGGGAGGGACGGTGGGCTTGCAGAGAGGAGTATAGGAAGAAGTCAAGGATTTAGGTAGTCATCCTCAAGAATTCACAATTTCCTCCTCTTCTCTCTACACCTGCTGCTTTAGAGACCTCAGAGCCTCCCCCCAGCTCTCACTGTCCTATCTGCATAAATGCAGTCCAAGTTTTCACTTCTGTCCTTCCAACTGCCTGAGGCTACTTCCGGTTAGATATCCTGCTGTCTCCACAAATTCAACACATCTAAACCTGCAATGATCATCTTGGGTCCTAAACTACTGTTTCTTCCATTTGGATCCCCAGGCTTTTTTTTTTTTTTTTTTTTAACCACAGTTTCATGGCACAGGAAAGCTCAAAACCTCCTGGTGAAGCTGGATTAGTTCCTGGGAGGTCCCTGAACTGACCTCATGTGTTCTTGCCTCTGGTTCTTGGCTCGCACTGCCCTAAATTTCTTTCAATTTTTACTGAATAAAATCCCACCCATCCTCTAGGATTCAAATGAACACAGCCTCTCTTAAGCCTCTGCTGATCACTGCATCCTGAAGTCTTCTCCTCTGAACGCATCAGTTTTTTCTTTGAACTCATATGCTGTCATATCACATGTCATCTCTTCCCTCTTCTCCTGGATAGAAAGCTCCTAAAACCCAAGAACCATAAATCTTTGTGTCTCCCACAATTCACACTGCAGGATCTCAAGAGGTGGTGCTCAACCACCATATGCCAAGTGGATGTGGAATTTTTAATTACTATTTCCCCAAAAACCTGTTTTGATAAGTTATTGCAGTTACCTATTTCTCTTAGGATCATGTCTTTCTCCCCACGAAGGTCTCTGACATAAGACTGTTATTTATCAACAAATATTGGATTATTGACAAACTGAGGGACTATTCTTTCCTTAAATCCAAGACTATCTGAAAGCAATGCCTTGGTCAGATAAGGCTCGTTTTGCTTAGCTATTTTGCTTTTTTAAAAAAATCTCTTGAAGTCCTATGTAATGCCTCATGGAAAAGTGATGTATTGGCTTTTATGTATTGGCCTACGTGCTTTTTGGTGGCAGGCTATTCACTGAAGGATTGTGGATCCTTACTGTGTGAACCCATTCAAACAGCCAAAGTAACATACTGAATTTCAGTTTAGAACTCTCAAATTTTTGAGTAATTAATAAATCCATACCTCTCAGATCAATTCCATTTATCAAACATTTATTAAACATATCTCTTGGTGTAAGTCATAGACATTAAATCATTTATGAACATTTTCACTAAAATAACTTTTTCAATATCTCCAAGAATTTCCTATTTAAACCCAAGAAAATACATAATGTCAATTGCATGAGAGCAGGGACCTTGTCAGCTCTTTTCAACACTGTATCCCAGGCAACAGCGCCTGGCGCAAAGTAGGCCCAAAAATATTTGTCAAATGAACGAATAAGTTAGCACAATTTAATTTGGACTCATTCGAACAAGTATTTTTACATGGTGTGAAAAGAAACAAGAGGAGTTGCTATTTTAAAAAATGGATTTAAGTGACCCCTAGGATACAAAGAGAATTATACAAAGAGTATAATATAGTATACAAAGAGAAAAAAGAGAATTACTACAAAAAAAAAGAGAATTACTACAGCATTAAATCTACTTGGAGGATATTGCTTTGGTCTCAGTCTTTTTCTGACAAGGTTATAGATATAGCCTTTTGTAGCTAGGAAAGTCTCTAATCCTTCTTCTGTAAACATGAACCTTGTTGAATCTAAGGACTAACCTGTGTAAGGAAGCATGTTCTCCTGTCTGAGGGGCAGCTTTGGTGAGGTTCATGGAAGCCTAGCCCAGAACGGGCAAGTGGTGGGCACTCAGCAAACATGGGCTGAATTAAATTTGTGGAGCTGTCAAGGAAGTTGTTGGAGTGAAGGGGCCTAGTGCGGATGTAAAGGAAGAGATTTTTACTAAGGAATGACCTCTGTGGGTAACTTTAAAAAGTAGTCATATTCTTGAGCCTCCTCTAAAACTTTACCAAAACCTGAGTCATTACAAGAAGAATAGAAAATGGATAAGGGTTGCTTTTATCACCATACTTAATGCTCTATATTTGTGGACTTAAAGGCCGTGCTGCCTACTGGAAAGGTCTTCGTTGATATTTTTCTGTAATCCATGAAGTAGTTGTACATGATTGCCTGTGACTTCATGAACTATTGGGATCATCAGCACTGTATTATTATCTTATGACATATTTAGTTAATTCTCTGTTTCTTTGTATTATCTCTTTTTACTTGAGTTGGATACAGTTTTGTCAAGAATTTTTTGGAAAGAAGATGTATTATAAATAATAAATTTAATTGAGTTGGCTGTTCTAAACTCAAATTTTAAAAATAAAGGCTACGAATCTTCATGGAGTCAGAGAAATGTTGGGGGAGTGGAGAAATAAAACAGATGTGAGCGAGCCAGGCCAGAGCTTAGAGGGTACCAGTTTGCTATATTTTAGAACTTGGATGAGCAAGGATGTGGCAGAAGGGCAGAGCTAGGATTGGGATTTGAAACCAGGACCCATCCCTCCCCATCAAGGTGAGGTTGGTCATTAGCAGTTGGATCCAGCAGCCAAACATGGTCTCCAGAGGGCCAATGACAAAGTGATTGGGAAAACAGTAATCTGTGTCAGGATAGTGGCTCAACAGGTGGTGACATGGGGGACACAGAAACCGGATATAAGCAATTCAGCACTGCTTAGGTTCAGGGAAAGGAATTCAGGTCCTTCGGGGTCGGGGGGCAAAGGCTGGGAGGAGACTGGAAAATACAGGCAGAGCTCAGGTTCTAGAGAGACCAGGAAACTGGCGTTCTAACGAAAGGGGAAATATCTGTGGACCTACTCAAAAAATGGAACCTCACATTGTGCTGTGAAGCAGGAGACTCAGCATTGCACCTGCCACACCACCCCTCCTTCTTTGGTGGCCCTCAAGCCCCTATGACATAGCCCAGGACTCTGAAAAAGACCATGTGAAAAATCAAGGTTCAGTGCTGAAGGGTTAACAATTCATGGACTCAGGCATATGGGCAAAGAAGAGGAACTATGTGCCTAACTCTAGAGAATACATTTAGAGAATGAGGTAGAAACACAGGTACCAAAGCCAGAGCTAATGATCAGGGGCACACAGGGTTGACAGTTCCAAAGCCCATAGTTGACGAAAGCTGCTGCCCCTGGTCAAGTTTGGTTCTAGACACTGGGCAGGGCTAGGCCTGAAGGGTGGTGGGCAAATGCCACCTCGTGTGGAGAAAAGGAGGTGGAAAGGAGTGAGGGGAAGTGGGGGCTTCAGAGATTACAGATTTAACAACCATGCTGATTGCATATATGATTTAAACTTTAGTGAGATGTTTCTTAGGGATTTTTTATTCTTTAGCTTTAAAACAGAATGTGGAAAAACAGAGCTTATGATAGATGCCCATGGAATAAACAAACGAGTGATTGAGAAATAAGTGACGAAGCCCTAATGATATCAGCCATGAATGTTCTAGATTCCTCCGGTGGCTTGTAGTATATCTTTTTAACAGCGGGTGATAGCATTTTATGTCCTTCAGTCTACAGAATTCGTGTCCAGGGAAGAGACCTCAGAGTTGTTTTTGTTGTTTTTTTACATCGTTATTGGAGTATAATCGCTTTAAAATGTTGTGTTAGTTTCTGCTGTGTAGCAAAGTGAATAAGCTGTATGTGTACATATATCCCTATACCCTCTCCCTCTTGCGTCTCCCTCCCACCCTCCCTATCCCACCCCTCTAGGTGGTCACAAAGCACCGAGCTGATCTCCCTGTGCTATGCGGCTGCTTCCCACTAGCTATCTATTTTACATTTGGTAGTGTATATATGTCCATGCCACTCTCTCACCTCATCACAGCTTCCCCTCCCCGCCGTGTCCACAGGTCCATTCTGTATGTCTGCGGCTTTATTCCTGTCCTGTCCCTAGGTTCATTAGAACCATTTTTTTTTTAAGATTCCATTTATATGTGTTAGCATACGGAGACCTCAGAGTTGATCTTGTCCACTCCTCTCCTTTTGGAATTGAGAAAATCAAGGGTGTGACGTGATTTACATGGTCCATGACTCCATGGAAGAGCAATACAGGTCTTCTTTGGATATTAATCTAGTGCTCATTCCACGAGAAGGAATAAGTATTTAGCTCTTTTCACTAATAGATTTCTATCAACATATTTTCTCATTTGATCCCTCTCATTCTCTCATTTGATCACTCATTTCGGCAACTAGACAAGAGCAGTGGAAGAGTAAATTTACAAGTGACTGACCTGGGATTTAGAAACCTGCCACTGTGTGGCAGTGTAGTGTAGTGTTGTGGTAAGAGCTCTGGCCCTGTAATCAGGCTAGACCTGGGCTTGAATCCTAGCTCCTTACTTCCTATCTATTAGATCTCTGCCAGCTATTTATCTTCCATTTCCTCATCTTTAAAACGGGGAGAGTGACAACCATGTTAAGGATAGTTGTGTGGATTGAATGCAAAAATGCATATGAAATAGCTGGTACTTATTTACACAAGCAATAAAAATTAGCTATTACTGCTGGTATAGTACACAGAACAATGGCAACTTTTGAAAGTAAACATGAGCTATAAATTAATCATTCATAAGCTTCTATTTTAGAGTATACTATATACTAGGTAGGTGTCAGTCAGATGTTTCGGGGGAATCAAAGACCCTTGCCTTTGAGGATCTACTAATTCCTTGTCAATAGGGCTTGAGCTTGAATAAATTTAACCAGTAAATGATAAGCTTCAATTCAACAGACACTTGTCACACACCTACTTTTTTTTCTGTCTAGTTGCTGCAGGAAATACAAAGGTGAATGCGGCACAGTTGCTGCCCTCAAGGAGCTCCTAATCCATATAGAAGTTGAGCAAGGAGAAACATACACCAATAGTTAGACTGTGAGATCCTTGAGGGGTTGGGATGAAATCACATCCATCCCTGAGTAAGCTCAGTGTCTGGGGCTTAGTAGTGCTCAGCGAAGGTGGATGTGGGAATGAATGAGTAAGAGCGTAGTAGAAAAATTCTTTATGATGAAGTAAAAGTCCCAGTCACATAGCTGAACTTCATCACTTACTAATAGTGTGAATTTCAACAAGTTACATAATCTCTGAGCCTCTATTTTCTCATCTGTAAAATAGAGACAATACTGCCTGTCCTCATTATTTTAGAATTGTAATAGAATTGTAATAAACATCAAATATCACAGTGACACTAAAACACGTTATAAAACTATGAAATGTTTAAAGTTATTATTATAAGACTATTCAGAGAAGACTTTCCTGGTGGCGCAGTGGTTAAGAATCCATGTGCCAATGTAGGGGACATGGGTTCAAGCCCTGGTCCGGGAAGATCCCACACGCCGCAGAGCAACTAAGCCCGTGCGCCACAACTACTGCCTGAGCTCTAGAGCCCGCGAGCCACAACTACTGATCCTGCGAGCCACAACTACTGAAGCCCGTGCACCTAGAGCCCACACTCTGCAACAAGAGAAGCCACCGCAGTGAGAAGCCCGCGCACCGCGATGAAGAGTAACCCCCATTCGCCATGACTAAAGAATGCCCGTGCGCAGCAATAAAAACCCAATGCAGCAAATAAAGTTATATTAAAAAAAAAAGAATATTCAGAGAGAGAGAGAAAAGCTTTTGGTCTAGATTGTTATGCTTTGTGGAGAAAGCTTCCTTTAGCTTAGGAACAGGTTTACATGAATTGCTGATGATCCTTCATTCTACACGGTTACTTGAGAAGCTGTAAGAGAGGATAGACCTGTGGTCCTACCGTCACACGTTGGTGGGGAATCTGTCCAGCGTCCAGATGGAGTACAGTCCAATCTTTCCGCTCCAGATAAAGAGAATCCCTCATCACAGGTGAACTGGCATGTGGTCTTATAACTGGAATCTCCAAGAGGCTGGACACAGGTCTTTGTTCCATTCTGAGGGTTTGGGAGAGGTGCGCAGGTAACGGCTGCCGTGGGCATGGCCGAGGAGGAGAGAGGAGGTTGTTTTAGAACACAGCAACTTAAATCAGTGTGTGTGTGTGTGTGTGTGTGTGTGTGTGTGTGTGTGTGTGTGTGTGTGTGTGTCCGTCCTTAACATACCGGGGCAGCATGGGGTTAGAAATGATTGTTTGAATTTCATGGTGCTTTGTCACCCGGTAGAAGTCTTGTACGTGTGAAATAGCAGCAGTTGACAGTGGACTGGTATCCTGAAATGCTCACCGCCAAAGAGCTTTAGAGGTGATTTAAAAGGGAGTTCGTTCTTTGTTGGGAAAGATAGTGACGCAGCTCATGTTAGTTGCCCCTGGACAGGAGAAGGACTGGCTGCTTCCTTGATACCTTCTTCAGAGATAGACCTAATCACCTTGCCATAAAACAATGCCAAGTGATTGGAAATAGGGAAATGGAGTAAAATACTTTTTCCCCTTCCAGAAGTTCCTTCCCCCAACCAAGTGGTGGAAAGAATCTGGGTCCAAAGCCTGCCTCTGTTACTTACTAGCAATGTATCTCTGGACAATAAGCTTTCTGAATCTCAGTTGCTTCATCTATGAAATGGGAGAAAAAACAATCCTTGCCTTGCAGGGATCCTCAGTTATACAAAATAATAAGTTAACTAAATCATAGGCAAAAATTAAATTAAAAAATATTTTAACAGTCATGACACAAAGTAGGCACATAATGTAACTGGCCATCTGCAGATGCTCTTCCCACCAGTCTCATCCTACAATGACCAGCCCCAGATGACACTACTTGTTCACCTATAAAAAACAGTAAATAAGATCTCACGGTGCTTTGCTACAGCTTATCCATGTGGAGTTTGTGGTGCTAGAGGACTTGATTTGGTTGGAGATCATGCTCTGTGACTATTGGCAAGTCACTTAACCTCTCTGAACCTCAATATGTTCACCTTTAAAATGTGGAGAATAGGATTAAATAGCTCCCAGGATTTTTACAAGGCTAAAAAGTGAAAACACTCTGTATGCAAATGTTAATGGCTGCCAAGATGTCCCTCAGCCAATTAGTGAAATAAAACTCAGATTAAACATATTGGCGTTAAAAAATGAAAGCTAAGTGAACGCATGGTTTAGGGTGTTTCTTCTTCACTGTTTGGCCTGATTGGGTAGTGTATGGTTTCAGACCAGAGACAGTGGTGGTGTGGATGAACCTAGGGCCATTTCCACTGATTTGAACTGCATGAGGTCTTGAGAGCATTTTCTATTTCTCTTTCTCTCTCTTCCCTTCCTCCCTTCTCCTTTCCAGCTACATTTCACCCCCAACCTCCCAATCTCATCCCTTGGTCGAAAGACCTAGTTATTTTCTGCCACTTGAAAAGTCTTTCTGTATTCAGTGTGGGAGTGGTGGGTAAGGGAGAGCAGGCAAGTCAAGCAGCCTATAAACTGTAAGGACAAATTGGGAGGGTGTTGGTACCATGAGGCCGTTTGCAGCTCTTTCGTGGCCTTGCCTTCTGATAGCTCGGGTGGGGATACAGGGGCAAGGGGGACCTTGCAAAGGGAAATTGAGAACACCCTCTCAAGAGCATTACAACAGCTTGTGAGTGCAAGCCTCGTGGTACCTTCCTGCACAGACCGCATTTGGGTATTTCACTTGATGCTTGCCCGGCAACAAGAGGAGAAAGTTCAGTCAGAGTAAACAAAGAACTAAAAGCGGAAGGGAAGTGGAAGGTCACAGGAAGCCATGGTGAGCGTGAGCCTCCTTGCTGTGAAACACCCACAGATGGGCCAGTGTGGGGCAATGAACTGCAATCTGTGCCCTGAACAGCCCAGGGTTGTGCGGAAGGGTGCTAAGCATTGTAACACCCTCCTCAGGGACTCCAAGTTCTTCCCCAAAGCTGTGTGGACTTTGTAGTATATTCAGCCTTCAGTGCAGCCCAGGTGACAGCTGAAGAGCCAAGGCCACAAGCCTCACCTTGGTCTCTGCAGACCCAGCTCAGAAGGTGTGCTCATCCCTAGCCCCTGTGGCTTGCCATGCTCTCTTCTGCCTGGGGCTAAAGGACATGCAGTTCTATTGAGTTGGTCAGCCCCTTCGTTCGTTCGTTCGTTCATTCACTCACTGTTGACCTAACTTAACAGTAGTGTGTACGTGTGTGTGCATGTGTGTGCTTGTGTGTGACCTGAATAGCAAGTGGTTTCCTTTTTATTAAAAACATGTTTCTGTCTGCTTTCACTCCTGTTGGAAGTGGGTACGAAGTGAAAAGCAAAGGCAAACAATGCAGAATTGGCTGGTATTTTACCTACCTAATTTTATTATTAAAATTGTATATATATGCATCATAAAAATACTAATCACATGGAGGAAAGAGTGGGAAAATATTGGAAGAATTCATACAAGAAGGGAGAAACATAACCAGTGTCTGTTTTAGGGTTGGGTATTTGGGGGAGGTATTTAAGAGGATTTTTTTGTTTCTCTATTTCCTTATTTTTCTGTAGCTTTTGTAAATAAAAATGTTATTTTTTAAAAATCAGTATTTGCGGGCTTCCCTGGTGGCGCAGTGGTTGAGAGTCCACCTGCCGATGCAGGGGACACGGGTTCGTGCCCCAGTCCGGGAAGATCCCACATGCCGCGGAGCGGCTGGGCCCGTGAGCCATGGCCGCTGAGCCCGCGCGTCCTGAGCCTGTGCTCTGCAACAGGAGAGGCCACAACAGTGAGAGGCCCGCGTACCGAAAAAAAAAAAAAAAATCAGTATTTGCCATAAATATAAGTAAATAATTGGATACACGGAGTAGAGAAAGGAATGGGGAGTATAAGAAGCATACATCTGTCCTTCAGTTCCTAAACGCAGATGATTAAAACCAGTTCTATTCCACACAATAACTGCCTTTACTTTATATCAAGTGTAATGCAGACAAATATGCTTATGCTGAATATATATATACTTTGTTTCCTCTGAGAGTCCTGTTGACCTTTTGCATGTACAGATTAGTTTCTTCCTCTTTTCATCAGTCTTCACTTTATCCTAAGTGGATTTCTCCAGTCTTAACACAGATCTTGGAGGAGGTTTGCAGCCAGGCACCTGTAAATTCTGCCCCTCCCATTCCACTATTAAACCCGGGAGCTACCCCCCATTCCACCATTGTACTCCGTGGTTCCTAGGAGCAAAGAGCCTGGTCAGTCTTGGAACAGCCATCCTGAGGCTAGCTCTTCCCTCTGGCCTTCTTTCCAGATACTATCTTCAGCCAAGGGGGAACAGTCCACCTGGTTCATGATAGGAGCCTTCATGTCCTGGGAAAGGCCCCAGGACAGAGCTGGCGCCAGGCCACCATCACACCCCCCTGCCACCTTCCTGTTGCCAGACATCCTGTCGCTTGTGGTACCTGCCTAGCCCCTGAAGGCATTTGCATTTTGGATCCCTGGGTTACGTGATGACAGTGTTTATTCATTTTCCAGTCCATGTCAAGTTTCTGTCCCCTAGACAGTTACCACCTTTAAAATACAGCTTTTTAAGATAAGCCTACAGTTTATTTCCAAGACACTGGAAAGAATTCATTTTACCTTGGCATTCTGGAAAAGGAGCATTCCAGTTCCCCGTATCCAAGCATTGCAGCACACTTGCTCCCACCAGGAGAAAGCCCTCATCACAGGTGAAGCTGCAGGTCGACTGGTACCTAAAGGCACCAAAGGGATGGGAGCAGTTCACCTGGGCCTTGTTTGAGGCTGGAAGATACTGGCAGTGCAACGCTAAGGAGTGAGGAAGTGAGAAAGTAAGGGAGTGAGGAAAGTAATAAACAAGTACTCATTGATTTCCACCCTTAACTCTTTCTAGTGCCAACAAGAGGGATTTCTGAATTGGGCATGTTTAACCTGGAGGACGAGAAAAGTGTCATATAATCCCAATGCCACATGAAGGACTTCAGGAGGAAATGTTGAGCCATCGTTAAGCATTTGGCAATATGTATTCATAGTTTTAAAAATATCGTACTTTTGGACCCAAGAATCTATGCTAAGTATGTAACAAGATGCCTATCAAAAATCAGTTCAGAGAATTTTTATCATGATATTATTTGTGAGAGCAAAATGTCGAAAATGAACATAAATGCCACTAATTAGAGGCCGAAAATTAACTATCGTGGATCCATGAAAGGAATAGGATATATTTCACCTTGGAAAGATATGGGAGGTGTCTCAATGCACAATGTCAAGTGAAAAAGCAGGATAAAAATTATATACACGCCATGATCTCAATCATATAATGCAGATGGCCATAAATGGAGAGAACACATGTATTCTATATATATTAAGTCTTTTCTCATTTTTAAAAGGGGAGCAATAGTTTTAACTAACTCATGGAGTTCGACTAAAATGCTCAATAAATATTATCTAGTATTATTATTACTAATAGCAGTAGTAGCAGCAGCAGTAGTAGCAGTAGCGGTAGTAGTCTTAAAATCCTTATAGCTACGCATCAGATGCAGACCTTGAATGTCAGAGTGGAAAACGCTAGGAAGGCCTACCAGGGGAGTTATTGAAACCACATATCTAGATGCTTAAGAGAACAGTCAATTCTCTCTTTTGGGTGATTAGACATTTACCTGATTGGAGACAAGAATGTCTCCAGTGACCCCTAAAGACCCTCTCCTTTCAAGCATGTCAAAGGGCTCTCTGTGTCTTTGTCTCTCAGACAATACCTTCCCAGTACATCCCATTCCCCTCGCTAAGCGTCACCATCACGTTGTATGATGATCTATTCCTCTACTGCCTCACTTTTTTTTTCAATTTTTTAACTGTAGTAAAATACACATAGCATAAAACTTACCTTTTACCACTTAACCATTTCTAAGTGTACATTCCAGTGGGATTAAGTACATTCATATTTTTGTGCAACTATCACCACCATCCATCTTCAGAACATTTAACAGCAACTACCTATTCCTCCTCTAGGTCCCAGCAACAACCATTCCACTTTCTGTCTCAGTGATTCTGACTACTCTAAGTACCTCCTATATGTGGAATCATTCAGTACTTGTCTTTTTGTGATAGGCTTACTACACTCAGCATAACGTCCTTGAGATTCATCCACGTTGTAGCATATGTCAGAATTTCCTTCCTTTTTAAGGCTGAATAATATTCCATTGTATGTATGTATATACCACGTTTTTCTTATCCATTCATCTCTGATGGACACTTGGGTTGCTTCCACATTTTAACTGTTATGAATAATGCTGCTATGAACATGGGTGTATACATCTCTCTTCAAGACACTACTTTCAAACCACTGCCTCATTTTAAAATCAGGTATACTTAGACCCAGGGTTCACATAAATTGCTTGGGATCTCACATGAAATGCCAATATTTTCATTCCTGGGACATAAATTCTGTGTGGGGTACCTCTTGTAAAAAAAAAAAAAAAATCTTCGTGATTTCCCTATATCTCAGTTCTTCAAGAGCAAAATATTGAGAACATGAACTATTTAAAGGAGATCACTTTGTAAAATCAGATCAGAGACATATGATTTACAAGGTAATGTTATGATCATTATTTTACCTACATTTGTAAAGCTCATAGCAGTTTTTTAAATAAATGTATTATTTTATTTTATTTATTTTTGGCTGTGTTGGGTCTTCGCTGCTGTGCGCAGCCTTTCTTTAGTTGCAACGAGCGGGGGCTACTCTTCGTTGTGGAGCATGGGCTCTAGGCGCCCAGGCTTCAGTAGTTGTGGTGTGCGGGCTCAGTAGTTGTGGCTTGTGGGCTCTAGAGCGCAGGCTCAGTAGTTGTGGCTCACAGATTTAGTTACTCTGTGGCATGTGGGATCTTCCCGGACCAGAAATGGAACCTGTGTCCCCTGCATTGGCAGATGGACTCTTAACCACTGTGCCACAAGGGAAGTCCCTCGTAGCATTTTTAAGCTTGCATTTACACACACTAATCCACAACCACTAGTGAGGCGGGTAAGGGAGATAATAGTACTCTTATTTTGCAGGTGACACTGAGTTTTAGAGAGACCAAAAGCTTGTTGCCAGGAAATGACAGAACTGGACTAAATGTCTTGTCATTACCCTTCCACTGTTCCATGCTGTTCCTCATGCATAATTCTTTCCTCCCAGCCCCCCCTCCTTCATGCCAACTCACAACATCCATGTCAGTCCATGCAGCCCTCGCCTTGCGTTTCAGGATACTGTAATGAACACATGCCTAAGACTGCCCTCACTCACCACTTCATCCCGAGTGGCCACACAAAGGGCCTGGCACATAATAGAGTCTTAGTGAATGTTTGAATAATAAATGAATGACAGAACTAAATGCACATGCTGATGCCTTTAAGAAGCTGAGAGGCAGGGAAGCAACGTTATGCTATCACAGTACCTTGACAGACTGGGGCTGGCGCTGTCCACTGTCCCAAATCAGCACATCGAACTGTGTCAGCTCCTCTCAGTGTGAAACCCTTAGCACAGTGAAAGCTACAGTTGCTGTTGTACTGAAATGCTCTCGAAGACAGGGAGCAATCCATGCTTCCGTGGACAGGACTCTCCAGAGGCTCACAGGCAATGGCTAAACGGAAAAAGTGATTGTCTGATACTGGGCAGTAGAAGGGCTCAATTCTTTCTCAGAAGAGCCCCTTGAGAGATGCTCCATCTTTTCGACCCACATCGTCAGTACATGCAGAACCCTAAATCCTCCTTTTTCGAAAAGAGGTATCTGCCGGGAACACCTTGCCATGCCTCTGTTTACCTGGATCACTCACCTGCCCTTCAAGTCTCAGCTTAGACTTCACTTTCCTTAAGAAGCCTTCCCTGCCCACCCCAGCTTGGGCTAGAAGCTCTTCCAGTGTGCTCCCACAGCCCCTGTTCTTGAGCTGTTCATGCATTATTGTAATTCTGCCCCTCCCCTTAGACGGCAATCTCCTTGAGGCTGGTGTCATTCATCCAGAGTTTTATTCCCAGAGCCTGGCAGTGTTTCGGACATTGAAGGTGCTCTTTAGATATTTATTGGCAATATTTGTGAAATTGGATCTGGAAGGAGGAGATATAGAACAGACTGGACTTTTAAGGAAAAAGCTGGAACAAAGTACCTTATTGTTGGCACTCTAATACTGAGCCCTATAAAATGATCCTGAAAGAGCCTTGTCTCTTGAACACAGGATGTCATCCTAATCAGACTTCAATTGCCAAGTGAGTGCAGCCCAAGGTCAGTTCCTGAGCACAATTAGGCCCCGAGTGACCTCAGTTCTGATAAAGACTGGCTTCCTCCTGCTTTTCCTTGACAAAGCATGTCATCTCCAGGATACTTCTGGAGTTTATCAGAGTATAAAGATTACCTGTACACTGTGACCTTAGACCTCTGTTTTTTACAGAATCAGGGCATTTAAGAACCAAAGACCCTCTAGTGTTTCTCTCTTACTTGGCAGATGAGAAAAGTGAGGTTCAGAAATTTTAAATGACAGCCCTAAGGTCTTATATGTAGACAGTAGTAGAGCTGGGTTTATAATCCAGGTCTCCCGGGAATTCCCTAATCCAACATTTAATTTCCCCCATATCCTAGTCCCCATTTTTGCTTTATAAGATGAAGGTGTGAGGCAATTACACAGAATTCAGTTTTGTGGTATTAGCTAACTGCTTAGAATTGTGTCACAACCTCTTTTTCAATGCAGTGTTCCTTTGATCCTTCGTCAAAGGCTACCACTGAGGGCTATGATGAGCAATCTCTCTCTGTGTCCTGACAGCCACTCTTCTGACTCCATCTGAAGTATAGGAAGGACGCTGACCCACAGCTTCTATACACCAATGAGGCAGGGAGGGAAAAAAGAGGCAGAAACAAAGGCTGTCTGCGAGGTACATTATACAAGCTATTTAATTGTATACTTTTTATATACTTCATCCTCATTGAAGCTCCTTGCAATCCGTAGCTCATTTCATGGAGGAGAAAACCATGCCTCCCGGACGATGAACAACCTGTTTCAGTGCCAGAGCCTGGAGGAGGTCATCCTGATGTTAAGAGCCCTTGATCTTTCCACTGTGCTGTGACTCCTTCCCGGTGCACTGGGGGCTGCTAATGAAAAATCCTACCCTCGAAGGTTGGCAAGGGTGCAGTCCCTCAGCCAGGGCCAGTGCAGCAGAGTGTGTCCCAGCCCCTCACTCGATGGTCAGGTTCACATTCAAATTTGTAGCTGGAGCCATTGCAAAGGCAGTGAGGGGATGGACACAGTCCAGGGTTCCTTTGCTAGGGGCTTCCGGGAGCTGACACTGCGTAGCTGGAGAGAACAACCAAGGACAGAGAGAAAGGTACTAAGGAAAGAGAAAAACCATGCCCACAGCTAGAGAGCAATGGTGAATCCATCTCTGGAAATCCAGGTGGCGCTAGGAATCTGTAAGGTTCAGGAGACCCTAGTGATGTTTGTCCAGACTTGTATGTAGTACCAGGCTTCAGGGCGACCTAAATCTCTTTAAAATAAAAGACTCCTTCAAGCTTTTTCTAATGTCCTTTATTCCCTTTACTGCTATAAACCTGTCCTGGTAGGTCTTCTAGTGTCTACTTACAGATGTAGATGCTATCCTTTCCCTCTTACGTGAAATTTATGAATGAGGTCGTTCTGAAATTGCTTGAGGGCAGTGAGTTTTGGGGAAAGGAGGACTTTTAAATTTTGTTTAAAATAAGTAGTAAAATCAGCCTCTTTTTTTTTTTTTCCTAGAGCCTGACACTCTTTTCCTATCCCAGATGAACACAATCTAGCTGAGTGGTAGGTCAAAGGAGAGTCAAGTTGTGGTGATTCAGGCCAGTTTCTCCATAAGCTAGCCAGTTTCATCTGTGCTCCCATCCAGAACCAGTTGCAGTGGACATTATACATCCCCAACTGCCTGAAACTCACCTTGACACACTGGAGCTGGGGCTGTCCACAGCCCCGAGGCTGTGCACTGCACCACCTCTGGCCCAACTAATGCAAATCCCTCTTCGCAACTGAAGCTGCAGCTGGACTGGTGCTGGAATGCTTTTGCAGAGTGGAGACAGGTCATGCTTCCTTGCTCAGGAGACTTCAGGGGTGGGCACTGGACAGCTAAAAACAACCACAGAATAATGGCATGAGACCTTAGATTATGCCTAGCACCTTGGAAGCTTTGAGATGCTGCAACAGCTGTCTGCATCTTCCCAAAGTGTCAGGCAGGTGAAGAACTTTGGTGGTTAAATGGTACTTTCAATAGCTGTTTGGAAAGATCCAAGCATCCTTTTGTTGTTTACTTTTTAAAGAAGCAAGGTAAAATGATCAAATTAATAATACCCAACCCCTAAATCATTATTGTACTCTGTTCACTTTGCAATTAACAAAGGGAGAAGGACCCTTTTGTATTGCTTTTGCCTGAGAATCAAGAGCTAAACTGACTACCTCACTCCACAGATACAAAATCATGCAAATTAAAATTAGTGTTACTCTGGTTGACGGGTAATAGTCATCAGCAGAATTTCCCATCTAACGTAGATCCCCATCCTTTCCCTTGTCTTTTAAATGGGGGAAGCTTGTTCTCCCCTCTGAAATTCTAGTTGTGAGTGAAGATGGAAAGAACTGGGTGTACGTACCTACACACTGTGGAGGCGTATTCGTCCAGATTCCAGAAGCCAAACATTCCAACTCGCTGGGTCCATTCAGCGCGTACCCTTCAGCACAGTGGAAGCGGCACTGTGTGTTGAAAGGGGAGTTTCCCAGAGGGTGACTGCAGTTCATGAGCATGTGTTGAGGGAGGTCAAATGCGCTACACTCTGTGACTGTGGGGACGAAATATTGATTTCTTTCTTTGCGGGTGGAAAGACAATGTCAGGTTTGCTAAAAGCTGAGCTGTTTGTATAACCCACCTAAACCAATCTCCCTGGACTTCTAACCCAACCTGTTCATCTTTAGCTTTGTATTGGTTGCACCTTGGGAAATAATCATTCTTTCACTGGTTTTTATTCCCAAAAAGCAAAATTAGCCTGAAAGAGTTCTCTTTGTTTTACTGCCTTTTCATTTCCCTTTTACCTTTTGAGATCTGGGGAGGAAATGCTCTCTCTAAGAATAAAGTGTTTTAACCCAGAGTGTGTGTCTCTGACAACTTGAGTGAGGCAGACTGACAGATGGTCGAGAGAGGCCCTAGGACTAGCCTTTACCCACTGGAGCAACTCCAACATGATTTTCTCCCTGGCATCGCCTCTAGCATGAGACCAAGGACCACAATACTATCAACAACATAGTGGCCTCACCGTATTCACATTCTGGCCCATAGAATCCAGGGTAACAGGAGCAGGTGTAGTTTCCGATGGTCTCAATGCACTCTCCTTGCTTGCTGCAGGACATATCCTGGCAGGAGGCTGCATGGATACAGAAGGGTCAGGGTCATGGGCATTCCCAGGAGGTGTGAAGAAAAGCTGGACTCATTCCAAGTCACAGACTCGGTCCCACTTGGGTAAGCTTGATCTAGCCAGACAACAGAAAAACCACAGCATCCCCTGGAGGGCCAGCTTGTTCCCTGTGAAGGACACTGTCGGAGCCTGCTGGAGCATTCCCTGGCTTCTATTTGAGGCTGCATTTAGTGTTGCCTGAAGAGAGGTTGCCATGTGCGGACACAGAGGGACAAATAGAGCCACCAATGCATGTGTAGACAGTGAAACTCCTCTGTGTGGTACAAAATAGTTGTGGCTTTTGACTAAGAGCGTTCACAGAGTTGTATTATTATGGAAACTCCTATGACAGATATCACAGCATGGAGGTTAGGAACCAGGGGTGGCAGGGGTCATGCATACATAGTCAGAATCCACGCTCCACTCCCTAATATTATGTGGCGTCAGGCAAGTTACTTCTTTGAGCCCAACCTGCCCACTGTTAGGGCCAAAGCTCTTCCACCTTTGATCTAAGTCTATGCCCGACACCACATGGCAGAGGAGCAGAGGATCTGAATGAGATGTTTAAGACCTACTCATGGTCAAGGACAAATGACCTTATGGGGAGCTGTGTCACAAGTCTAAATATGCCAGATTTAGATGGTACAGAGATGACTGGCCTGCCAGGCCCTCCTCACTAAGGCTATGCCACTTGGGTGACAGCACAGAGAAGGGGCAGATTTTCTTTCCTGTAAGAGACTTGTTGAGGGTGTATGCACTATGCCCTTGGTGGTAGATTAGTATTAGAATTGATACCATGAAAGCACTGAGAGTGTTTTTATCGATGAGGTCATAGCTGGGAGCAAGGTCTGTGGCTGGACTCTTTTCTGGTGGTGTTTCCTAAGCCCAGCCAACCATTGGTCTACATTGGGGTCTATCACAAGAGGAAATCCATATGTCACATAGCAGGTTGTGCTACTTGGTCTCTATATTCCCTCTTAACCCTGAGATGCTGTAGCTCTATAAGCCATGCAGTGTTCTACAGCAGGAAGTTCTGATGGCAGCCAGTGAGTCTGGTGAAGCTGCACTGAACCACTGGGAAGGGTTCCAGGTAAAGAGAAGATGCAGGAAGCAACAGGAGTTCCTAAATAGAAGTTCGGTCCATGTCTTCCACCCTATTCACCTTGACCCACCAGTGCCTTACAGTAATACCTGCCTGCCCTATGCTCTCAGAGCATAAAAATTTTGTTCTAACTGTAGCTTCCTTAGGGTCTCAGAACTCTAGGAATGGCAAAACAGCCAATGTTCTGCATTCTATTCCATTTCAGGGTTTCCAGGCAGGTTAGTAACTTGTCTATTTCTTGGATCTCCAGGAAAGAACATAATGGTGATTCAATGAATCAACCTTTTTTTTTTTTCCTTGACACCTTGTTCTGAGATCTAAGAAATCCTGACATTAGGGAATTATTCCAGCTTGGTTTTTTTGTTGCAGTGGAGTGTACCTATCTTTTTCTCATCTATCTCCCACAGAGGACTGATGGTTCCCTACATCCTTTACATCTTGGATGGCAAAATGGCAATCAATGCCTAGAGTATTGTATTAGTGGAGGTGGAAGCCAACTGCGTTCCGGTGAAATTGTACCAGTTAGTGATGCCTGCCATTGTTGCAGGCTAGAGGAGTGGCCTTGTTCATTATCATTCATGCCAGTAATTTGCAATCTCGTTTCTTCCTTGCAAGCTTTATTGAGGAAGACTATCTTGCAGAAATGGAGGCTGAAGTCTGAGTGGGGAGGGGAAGCAGTGGCACATTGGAACATCTCGTGGCAGCCAAGATAATCTGACCAGGACAGTTGTAGGGAGGCATAGCCCAGGAAGGGTAGGGAGCTGACTGAGAGAGCAGTAGGATGAGCTAACACTCTCGTAATGTCCGTCCTGGCCTATAAAGAACAGGTCATCGTTTTATTTATTAAATATAATAATAAGTTATTTGTAAAACGAGATCTGACTACATGACCATGCGCATACGGATATGTTTCCCCTCAGCTAGGAGGCTGTATGAGGAGAGGGAGAAAGTTCAGGGGATACTCTATACTCTGTATTCTGTTCCATTATTGTTGAGGGCTTCTGAGGGGAGGTGTTTATAATCTAACAAATTTAGAACATATATAGCAGAGTGTGGCATCTGTAAGATGATTTATTGAAGAAGAAGCTTAGAGTATTCAGGACTCGCTTGCCCGGGGTAGTCCATACTCTCCCTAGCTACAGTGTTTGTATGCTACCCAGGGCAAGGTGGGCTCCTCTGGATGGGAAGCCACATCAGAAAGATGGAATCAGTGCTGGCACGAGGCGCACGACCACAGGACGACCAAGCTTTCACGTAGGTCTGCTTACTCTGGAATCTGGAGAGTGGAGAATCAAATATAGTCACAGGATCTCACCTTTAGTTACCTCTTCCCTTTCCTCACCCCTCATCCCCTACCAAAGTCCAATGGACCTGGAGATATGTTGCTGTTGAAGGGAATCTGTAAAGCACTGTCATCCTTGGTCATGTTCTCAGATTGCCTCCTGAGAACGTTGAGCAAAGAGTGTGGTTGTATATGTGGCTAAAAATACCACCTTTGGAGTAAACATGAGTTTGAAACTGGCTCCATCATCAAGGAACTTAGAATCTTGGGTAGGTTCTTGAATAGTTCTGAGCCTTTCCCTCATCAGCAAAATGAGGGCAGTAGAAGGAGCTGATTGAGGAGGTTCTCATGAGGACTACATGCAACTAATACTAAATAGACTAATGACACATGAACTAATAGTAATGCCTGGAACATACTGGTGTTCGATAGGTATTAGTTACAACTGTATCTCCTAGAGGCAAGGCCAAGCTCCCTCTCAACTTACACAGTCTCTTATGCTAGGGCACAGTGGTACAAAAAAGCTCTGGACATAAATTTTAGGAGACAGATCTCCTGAGCATCTATTTCATCAATTATAAATTAGAAGGGTGGACCAGATGATATTAACATTTCCTTCTGGCTTCAAAAGGCCAGTTTTCTCTAATCCTGAACTTATATTCTTCAAGGTGCTCAATAATGCTGCTTGATTGACAGTTTACTCTTTGTTTTCATGTCCCTGACTTTGAGACTCAATGTTATTGACTCGGGCTATATTAATGAACCAGGGAAGGCATTTTTTATAAACAGTCGGATTTCCGAGCAGAGAAGGCCCTACCTGTATAGCACAGTGCCCGCTTTTTTTTCCCACAGGGCTCATCATTCCACTTGCCGGGGGCTGACAAACTCTTGATGTAGATCTCCACGCAGTCCTGGTTGTTCTTCTTGTTGTTGGGCTCGTTGTCAGCCCAGTTCTCAGCCTCCTCGGTGAGAGTCTTTTTGGTTCCCACCCAGGTCCATTGATTGTTGATCTTTCGGATGCCAATCCAGTAGTAAGAACTGTAGTAAGGTATGGCCTCATTGAGGTAAGCAATCTCATTTTTATTCTGGATAGCTACTAAATCCGTGTAGTACTTCTGGCAGAATGCCCGGGAATAATTCCATGAGTATGATTTGTTGCTGTAGTGATAGGTCCATGCTGCCACTTCTTTCTGGTTAATTAGCTCTAAGGAAAGGAAAGTGTGGGTCAGGTTAGCACCCCTAATGAGAAGGAGATTGTGAGCATAAGTACACTTCTGTGTAGCCAGATGAGTTTGACTAGAAGACAAATACCAAAAACATGATCGTTTTATGTCTAATCTAGTTGTTTTAAGGAAAAAGAGTGGTTTCCATCTTTTACTTGAAAGTATACATGAAGTCGGAATAAGAAAATGTCCTCTTCTGAGGATCCTTGGTATTCAAGAGCTGGAACCATAAGATACCAGAGTTGGAAGGGACCGTAGAGGTCATTTAATCTTCTCCTTTTATGAATGGAGGAGACATTGAATCATTTGCCCAAGCCCAGAGTAAATGACATGTAAAATGTCTCAATGGCTGCCTCGTACCTCCAGGTGCTTCCTCTTCACGGGGAAAGTAAGATGCTTTATGATGTGGCACCTACCTGCTGGTCCAGCCTCATCACCCACCATATTTACTTTTTTAGCAAAACGTTAAGTCCCACTTCCATGCCTTTGCACGTGCTCTCGCTGCTTTTCTGGCTGCCCTGCCTGCTTAGGCGTGGTAACCTTCCTCGCCTACTTTCCTGACTTCTCCAGGTGGGCTTGGTATTCAGCTCCCACCCTGCCCTTCTCTGTCACCACCTCCCCTACTGCCAGGTATTGCAGCATCTGTCTATATGACGTGGGTCGCATGTGCTAGATTTTGAATCCTGACGGTGGTCTCTTTTTACCCCTGGATTCTTAACACCAAGCACAGAGCGTGGCACTTAACAGGCATTCGCTCCATGCTTGTTGGGTGAAACACAACAGGTTTGTGGCAGAGGCTCACTGTACCTCCCGGTTTGCAATCTTACACTTCATCCCACTGCTCTGGGCTGTTTCCCTTCGATAAATTACTCTACTTCCTCCATCTCTGCTTACTCACTTGTTAAAACAGGGCTTAAAACAGGCCTTTTAAAGAGATGTTTGTGAACTCAAATGAAATAAAGAATGTGCCCCTTAAAGGTATAAAGGGTATTATGATGCCAGGTATTGTTATCCTAGCCGGTGGGAGCTCACCCCAGCCAGAAGAGGCCAGTTCCCATGTGAAGAGGTGTACAATGTAAGCAATCAAACCTGGAAATGGCTCTATTTCCTGTTTATAAAGTCACGTTCCTATTCAACCTTCTTCTCTGCTGCCCACAAGAGGGTCGTTTCCGTTTGTCCCTCCCTCACAGGCACCTCTGTGGCATTTTTTTCCCTGAAGACTTTATTCTCATGTCACCAGGGCTGCATATTGGCTTGCAGGGACTCTAGGCAATTTTGCCTTTGGAGTTCCCTTCCTCGATAATAAAATATTAAAAACTGTATTTTATAACTGCATTGGTATAAAGATGAACATATTAGTATTACACACTAAAACATTTTGGGGCGGCCTAGAAGGAAATGATTTTTAAAGAAATTAAAGCATTTTTACGGGTCCCTAAAAAGTAACGTGGGCCTGTGTCTATTGAGTCTAATGGATAAGTTGGCCCTGGGTATATATGTGTAGGTTCTTCCTGAAGCCTTTTCTACCAACAGGATGGTGTCGGGTGCACTTTTCCTCCAGGAATCTGGGCTTGAACTGTTTTCTAATGCCTCATAACAACCGGCTACCATCCTTAACTTTTCCCATTTGGAGAAGTCACCCTAATCACTGAGGGCCAGGTGAAGGGTTAGCATAAACTTTACCAGCGATGAGGGCACTGAAGCAAAAGAGTTGGGTGATTCTGAAGACCACTCTCTGAAATCTCCAGTTCCAGATGGCTTTTAGGCAGCTGGCCTGTAATAAGAAAAGAAAACTTCCTTTTAGTATCCACGTGCAATCACTGTGGCCAAACAATTCTAGTTAATAATCATGGTATTGAGTTACAACCCTGCCTGTTTCCATTCGGGGGTGGCTCAAGCCCTCTGCTCCCTTTTTATTTCTCACTGCTGTGCTTGAGTCCTACCCCAGTTGGACACTGCACCAAGGCTCAGGACAAAATTCATTCCTTCAGTCATTCAGCAAATATTTATTGAGTAACTACTTTGTGCCACTAGTATTTGCTTTTCTGACATATTTTGTAATATTTATGTAAATAAACACTGTCATTATTATTATGCAATAATCTCCCTTTAAGAACTGGTATGCCATACCCAAGAGTACTAAGAAGTCACACAGAAACTCCATGATCCATACAGTTGTCTGACCTATACTTTGATGCACAGGGCATCAACTAATTGTGCTGTGCTATGTCGTCTATCTTGTATTATTGATCTATGTTTTCTTTTCTTGCTTTATCATTTCAGCATATATCTATAATATTATCCAATGCTTAATGTATACATGTATATATACATACATATATAATTTTTATTAATATATGAATAATAAACTTATCCCCCTTGGATCTATAGCAAGTATGATTTCTCATGAGCTCCCTTCTGTTGGGATTTCATCAAATCTAATAATATTTTTAAAGCGTTTTTAGACAAATAAGTTCTGTAAATGTTCATCCAACACCCTCATGTTACGCATGAAAATACTGAAGGTTGAAGAGTCTAAAGTAACATTCAAAAGGACAGAAGCAGAGCCTGACTTTGAAACAAGAGCTTTTTCCACTTTACTTTCTTACTTTTGTAAACCTCCAGGCTTTCAGATCCATGCTGCGTTGTTGTCGATGATAGAATGTGACATGACCAAGCCTAGCTGCCGCATCTGTACTCATCCAGAGCTACCCCAATATAACCACCAACATAAAAATTGTGCGTTTGCTTTGCAACTGAAGCTTCATTGCTCTTCCAGCCAGATTGCTACCCCAAACCCTTCCCATATAGAAATTCTCAGTTGCCACAGCTGGGCTCCAGAGATTGATGATGTAGGCTGTATGGGGAGGGTGGGTGGTGGCAGTGTGTGTGTGCACGTGCACAGTGCATATACACTGTTGACTACAGCCAGACCAGACAGTGAGGTGGATACCACACAGATCAGTGCAAGTCTCCCAGATAGTGGGGTTATCTTTGTATAAGAAGCCTGGCACTTTTCCATCTAGGAGTTTCTGAATATTGGCTTTAATAAGCAGGCACATTTTGTGTTCTTATGAACTAGGACACTGATCAACTGGCCTCTGCAGGACCTATTATCAAACACTGGGAGTATCATAATGTTATGATTTATGGTGCTGTTTATTTGCACAGGAAGTATGGCGATAATCCCTTAGCGGAAACTTAATCCCATGGAGTTCTCTGTGGATTGTATTATATCACCAGCTATTATTAGCACCATATTTCTATTCAGTACCCAAAGAGTACCATGCCAGGTTCTATAGCAGAAATCTTTAAACCAGAATGAGCCTGGCTTCCCAAGGGGTACACAGACAAGGAGGATTTAAGTAAATCTGTGTTCAGATTCTCAACTCCAACATGTGCACTTTCCTAAAACCAATCTGCCTACAAATGTGTCCTTCTCCCATTTTATAAAAGAAATCATACCTTTTATAACTTGACTCTTATTTATCATTAGGCCTTGCCTCTGTGTGTAAAAAACATCAGTGGCTGTGCCAAACAGAGACCATCCATAATATTGGTTTAGATCTTGACAACTTGAATGCTTCAAATGATAGTGTAACAAATCTGTTTCAAGTCCAGTGGTTTCCATTTCTCTCTTTTCATCAGCTTTGATGAAGACCCACTTAAGATGTCAGATGCTAGACCATTGACTACATGTTGATAATACATCACTATGTAATTTGGGACATGAAACTTGGAAGGAATTCAAAGAATTGAGAGACGTTGCTATAATAAGCTTCCATTTCCATTTACTTAGTCATATGAATAAAAGTCCTTAATGCTTAAAAATCCTCAAAAAACGAAATTTAGGAATAGAATTCATGCTGAACTTGTTTGATTGTATCAATAAATAATATTCACACAAGGTTACATGAATAGGGAAAAAGCCCCTCTTCTCATGTAGAGATGCATCTTCAACAGCACTTTAAATAGGGAAGTTTAAATTACTTATCAAAATTTGTAGTATGTTTATGCTATTTTACTTAAGTGTGTACTAAAAGTAATTGTCATGGTAACTCAGTCAAAAAGGTGAAAAACTTAGCAGAGATTTATGGTTTCAGAAAATTGCATCTTTTACATTTCAACTTAATTATGTTTTTATTTGTGTAAAGAAGCATGATATAGTGATCAGTAAAATACTTTAACCTTAAAAATGAATTAAATTCTGTAGAGGAAGTGAAATAGAAATAGGTATTAAAGAAGAGAAAATGAATAATATAAAATTCCCTATTATTAGAAACTAGTTTATGTTTTTTTAAGTGATGAGTGTTGTCAGATCACTATGGTATTTTATTCCATTGGATAAATTCTAGGAAATAATGTTATATTTATTTATTGTAAAAGGCCAATCTTTATAATGTACTGGAAATTCCATCTTTTATTTAAAAACTTATGATGAAAAATTTTAGCTCTCCACTTAGAAAGGGTCAAGAGGTTATCTAGTTTTTCAGGATTTTTTTGGAGGTACAGAAGCAAAACTATTGCTGGTGAACAGCACAGTAGTGTAGCCTAATGAAGGGGACCTCAATATTTGCCTTTGAAACTCTACTGCGTTTCTTCTCGGGTAGATTGGAGGAGGATCGCAGTGTTTTTAATCTAGTGGTGCTCTTCCTGTGCCCTTAGAAAGTGGTTTTCTTCCTGTAGAGAGTATTTCTAGGGGTTTCTCTGGCTTTGGGACCAGCTCAAGGAAGTGTGTTGGGACAGTGACCGGGTGAGGCTCCTATTTCCCTACCTCCATTCCCAACTCCTCCCACTATCCCAACAGAGCTGTTTTATGTTTTAACTTGTTTGTTTAAACTTTTCAGTATGGTTTGGTTTAAACAAAATAGAGAGACAGAGAGAGTGCTAGTTTTGAACATTTTAAGGTTTTAGAGGACTGGTAAGTGCTTCTGATCAAGACACAATATCTAAGAAAGGAAAATGCAAGTCATTGTGTGTCCCCGGCTTTAATCTGACCATACTTTCCTGTTTTTAAAAATCGAATACCAAGAATCACCTCTCATAGAATGTTTGAGAGCTGTAGGAAACCGTAAAGATGACTCCAGATCAATTAGGCATCTCTCCAGCATTCTTCAGCAGGTCTTTTGGACCACGGATGCTCAAGATGGGACCACCATCACTGCCTATCACTGAGACTCAGCGAATTTAGATGATTTGCCGAAGCTTCCGCACCGGAATGTATGTCGGGTTAAGACAGCGATTCTTATTTTCACAGAACTCGTGTACTCCTTTGAAAGTCTGATAAAAGCCATAGTCGGGATTCTTTTTTTAAAAAATTGCAGGCTTGCAACTTTTTAGACCATTTCAGAAGGTTCATGGACCCCAAGTTCAAATCTCTGTGTTACCGGTAAGGCAGCACCTTGACTCATTGGCAACTGACAAGGGTTTTGTGTGTGGGTGTGGAGGACGAATGATGCTTAAAATTCTTCATTCGAGTAATAATTTCCCTCTGAAACTTCCTTGGGGTGGGTAAGCCTTCTCACATCTGCCCCTGCTCTCAGTGTCATCTTTAGGACAGGGGTCTACATGGGTGAAGAGTTAAGGACTCTGTCCTGGTGTTTGTTACTAAACAAGTTAAGTGTTGAAACACCAGGAAATGCCTCTCTAGAGGAGCGGCCGTGTGCTCTGCTCATTTTTACTTTAATGTTCTTTGGCAACCTGCTTCAAACTGGAAGCCACTGGGAAGGAGTCTGAGATGGGGTTATTAGAATAACATCCTGTGCCTGTGTAAACCTTCATGAAGGCTGCTTCGCACCGTGGTAATCTTTCATTTTACTTTTCAAATAACTAAAAGTGATTGCAGGGTGAAGAGAGAGGCAGAGACAAAGTAGAAGTGTTTAAAGTAAACAGAAGTGTTTTTCCCACGACCTTTGCATAGAAAGAGGTAGTAAATGCCAGTAGGAATCCCATGGCTGCCAGCATTCTGGGTGGCTTACAAAGTTGGCAGGAATTGTACCATAGAAAGGCGATGGGGGGGGCGGAGTCAACATGACATACTATGAGGATGTGGAATTCGCACCTCTGCACAACTTGGGCACGTACCAGGCACCGGTGGGGGACCACGGATACATAAGGGGACGGGAGGAACCCCCAGCAACCGGGTAGGACATGGTATATTGGGGGGAGTGTGGGGGGAGGAGAAGTGGAGGCGGGACAGGACTGGTGCCCCTGAGGGGCGGCTAGGGGAGGGGAAGGGATCCCACACCTGAAGGGGGAAATTGGGGGACCATTGGGAGGGCAGAGGATCAAAAGGGAGCATGGCCAGTTTTCCCCTGCCCACTTGGGCCCCCGGGAGTCTGTTGAGATCCCAGGCCTGATCCTCTGCCCACCTAGGCCCCCTCCAGACGCGCAGGTCCTGAGGGACGCGCAGGTCCTGAGGCCAGACCTCCGGGACCCGGACCCCTGAGGGGTGGCTGGGGGAGGGGAGGAGTTCCTACACCCAGCGGGACCCACCCATGGTTAGGGGTCCAGCGGGATGGGGGAGACCCTGGGGGGGGATGGTGGTGGAGGGGCGCAGAGGGACAGAAGGGAAAGCAGCCAGAGCTTTCCCTGTCCACATAGGCACCGGGGAGCCTGTTGGGCTCTCAGACCTAATCCTCTGCCCTCGGAGCCTCCCGGAGCCTCCCGCAGAGCCCAAGACCCGCCCCTACACCCCCACCCAGGGCCCTACCTCTGCACTCGGAGACCCCCTCTGAGACGCCCTCCAATGTGCTGGGCCTAAACCCCACCCACACACCCTCACCCAGGACCTTGCCTCCAAACTGGGCAACTCCACACTCTGGTGCTCCACACTCCCCTTCCGCACAGGTCCTAAGCAGAGGCCCCGCCCCATGCTTGAACTCGCCCTGCTTAGGCCCTGCCCCCAAGGTCTTTTCTGGCTGCATGGGTCCCGAGCCTAGGCCCCGCCCACCCCTAAGGGGTGCTACTGGCACAAAAACAGACATATGGATCAATGGAACAGGACAGAAAGCCCAGAGATAACCCACGCACATATGGTCACCTCATCTTTGACAAAGGAGGCAAGAATATACAGTAGAGAAAAGACAGCCTCTTCAATAAGTGGTGCTGGGAAAAATGGACAGCTTCATGTAAAAGAATGAAATTAGAGCATACCCTAACACCATACACAAAAATAAACTCAAAATGGATTAAATACCTAAATGTAAGGCCAGGCACTATAAAACTCTTAGAGGAAAACACAGGCAGAACACTCTATGACATAAATCACAGCAAGATCCTTTTGGACCCACCTCCTAGAGTAATGGAAATAATAACAAAAATAAACAAATGGGACCTAATGAAACTTAGAAGCTTTTACACAGCGAAAGAAACCACAAACAAGACGAAAAGACAACCCTCAGAATGGGAGAAAATATTTGCAAATGAAACAATGGACGAAGGATTAATCTCCAAAATGTACAAGCAGCTCAACACCACGAAAACAAACAACCCAGTCCAAAAATGGGCGGAAGACCTAAATAGACATTTCTCCAAAGAAAACACACAGATGGCCAACAAATGCACGAAAAGATGCTCAACATCACTAATCATTAGAGAAATGCAAATCAAAACCACAATGGGGTATCACCTCACACCAGTCAGAATGGCCATCATCAAAAAACCTACAAACGATAAATGCTGGAAAGGGTGTGGAGAAAAGGGAACCCTCCTGCACTGTTGGTGGGAATGTGAATTGGTACAGCAACTATGGAGAACAGTATGGAGGTTCCTTAAAAAACTACAAATAGAACTACCATATGACCCAGCAATCTCACTACTGGGCATATACCCTGAGAAAACCATCATTCAAAAAGGTATAGGTAGCACAATGTTCATTACAGCACTATTTTCAACAGCCAGGACATGCAACCAACCTATATATCCATCAACAGATGAATGGATAAAGATGTGGCACATATATACAATGGAATATTACTTCAGCCAGAAAAAGGAACGAAACTGAGTTATTTGTAGTGAGGTGGATGGACCTAGAGACTGTCATACAGAGTGAAGTAAGTCAGTCAAAGAGAAAAACAAATACTGTATGCTAACGCATATATATGGAATTTAAAAAAGCAGTACTGATGAACCTAGGGGCAGGGCAGGAATAAAGATGCAGATGTAGAGAACAGACTTGAGGGAATGGGCAAGGGGGACAGGGAAGATGGGATGAAGTGAGAGAGTAACATTGACATATATGCACTACCAAATGTGAAATAGATAGCTAATGGGAAGCAGCCACATAGCACAGGGAGATCAGCTTGGTGCTTTGTGTCCACCTAGAGGGGTGGGATAGGGAGGGTGGGAGGGAGGGGAGGCTCAAGAGGGAGAGGATATGGGGATATATGTATACATATAGCTGATTCACTTTGTTGGACAACAGAAACTAACACAACATTGTAAAGCATTTGTACTCCAATAAAGACGTGAAAAAAATTTTAAAAAAAAGAAAGAAAGGTGATTCTGTTCCCCTGTCTATGTTTTAGACCACAGCCCTGCACTTTTAGAGGCACAACCTACAATGTCCCTCCCTAGACCCTCTGTCCTCTGCCTAGGTCCTGTCTGATTTCTCTCCTTCCTTTACAGTTCAGTTTTCTTAATTTCCTTACCTCCCCTTTCCTCTCCAGGCCCCAGTCCCTCCAGACTACACAACCGCTCCTGCTGACCTTACCCCTGACTCCTAATTACCAAACCCAATGAAGTCTTTCCATCATTATCTCCCTTGACCTTTCTGCAGCAATAAATATTACTATTTCCTTTTGCTTAAAATGCTTCCCTTGGTTCTTCTCTCGATTCTTTTCTGACATCTTGAGCAACTGTTCCGAGTCTTCTCCTTAATCCACACCAACTGTCTTGCAGAGGTAGAGATAGAGATTCCCCTGGGTTCCTACCTCCCTGGCCCTATTCTCTTATCACTCTTCTGCTTTCCTAGGGCCTCCTTAGGGCCGTCTGTTTGCCAGTGGCTCTCCGTCAGCATCTCCATCCCTGACTTTCCTCCTGAGCATGAAGTCTGCAATCCAAATGCAAAACAAACATAGGAGCACATGCAGCTGGAGGCAGCTGCTGGCAGAGGCTTCTCGGGGCAAGGGATATGACTTACTCATGTCTGAATCCCAGCCGTAATAGAGAGCAGATGCTTAATCCTTAATAAATATGTTATAGATGAATGAATGAATAAGTGAAAAATGGCAAGGGAATGACTGAAAGTAAGATAGAGGCGTGCTGAATGGGAAAATGTTGGAGACATATGTGATAATTAGCACTAAGTACAGTATGGTTACAGCAGTGATCGTATCAAATGTAAAAGTGTATTATGATTAGGTAGAAGAGTATAATACGGCTGTGCAAAAAAAAATATGTTCTCGGCACTTGGTCTCATTCTCTTTGAGTGTGAGAGAAACAAGGGGCATGATGGCTCGCATCCCATGTGAGAGAACAAAGGAGAAGGACTCACTCACTTAAACTCCATGCGGGTGGCAGATGGGGAGAAGTGGAGGAGAAGTGGGGGAATCAGGACCTACCATAGCTGGTGTGTCTCAGGAAAGCCTGGAGAAGCATCAAATAGTGGCAGCTCTTAGAAGAGGGAGAGGTGAAGGCAAATTCCATGTAACTCTCTGGAGTGGGTGTGTCCCTTTGAAAGGCTCCAGCACCGAAGAAGGCTCATGTAAGGGATGCAGGTTCTTATGAACAGAGAGTATCACTGACCCGAGCCCCATAAGCTACCTGCCCACAGAGACCCTGAAGTCCTCCATCAGGTGGGACCAGGGAGGGAAGACCAAGGATCCCTTCACATCAGTCTGCCATCAAATCCTATTGACTTTACCTTCTGATGAGATACCTGGCCATTCTGCAGATTTCCACTTTATTGCTGCAGCACTAATTCAGACATTATCATTTCCTTCCTGGACCAGAGAAATCATCTTGTCACTGGTCTCTTCTCCTCAAGATTACCCATCCCCAGTTCTTTATCTCTAATGCTGTCTGAATGATATTCCTAACACAAAATCTGATCATATTGCTTCACTACTTAAAATCCATCAGCTGTTCCTACTCCCTGAGCAGTACATACCAGCTCCTTAAGATGACACTTTGGGGCTCTTCAAGATGAGACTTCTTCCTACTTGTCTAGTCCCATCTCCTGCCATTACTCCTTAATTACACCTGCCCCCACCACAATTCTACGGTGCATTTATATAACACGACATCTTGTACTTTCCAGAATGCACAGTATGTTCCCCATGTTCTCTTTACGCCCAGGGCACCCTCTCCTTCTGTGGATGCGTAGCTCTAAAAGTCCAAGAGTCTCCTCCTCAAAGGAGCCTTCCCTATTACCAATCCCTTCCTCCCCACTCCAAGATAGGCACGCCCTTGTTATTGCCTGTGTTCTTTCCCATTATTTATTTCAATAACTATCGACTTATTAAGTGCCTACAATATGTCAGGCACTGTTATAGGCACTGGCAATTAAAATGATAAAAGAAGACACGATTCCTTTCCGCATGAAATGTACATTCTGTGGAAGACAGACAATGAAACAAACGCCAATATATACACAACAGTGCTGAACGAGTAAACATGAAAAATAGAAGACAGTGATAAGTGCTAGGTAGAGAATTAAAGCCAGGTTATGTGATAGAGGGACGGGGTGCTTATTATTAGACAGGGAGGGAGGTCAGGGAAGACCTCTCTACAAAGGTGGCATTTAAGCTGAGAGCAGAATGACCAGAAGAAACCAGCGAGAAGCAGGAGGAAAAGCATTAAAGACAGAAGGAAATGCTAATGTGAAGGCTTTAACGTGGAAGGAAAATGTGGAGTATTCAAAGAACATGAAAACATCAGTGTCGCTGGAATGGAGTGAGCAAGGGTAGAAGAGTATGAGATGAAGCTGGGGACAGATCACTCTGGGCTTTAGGAACTAAAACAAGGGGGTGAGGTTTTTGTTCTAAGTGCAAGACAAATGGGGCAGCAGGTAGATTTCAGGAGAGGTAGTGATGTGGTCTGATTGCTGCTGAAAATTGGGAAGTCCTAGAGGTTAGTTGAAAAGAAGTTGTTCTGGAGTCAGACCTTGTGAGTTGGAAATGACAGTTCCAGAAGGGATCCAATTGCCAGGGTTTTGAACAGAGAAGCGTCCTGAATAGATGCATCTAATGATGGTGTTTCTTTTTTGTAATTTGAGGGAATATTATAATCTGTAGTCTTTCAAATTAAAAAGCAGCAAGTCTACAGGTGGTTTTAAACAGATGATTTCTCTTCAACATTTATTTACATATACTTCTAGCACACTGCTAGGTGCACGGTGGGGCACCGAATAAATATTTGCAGATGTTGGATATTATAATATCTACAAAATCAGTTTGTTTCATCTTAGAAATTTCTTATGGGAAAGAAAGGAAATTAAAGAGGGTCAGTGAGAATACAAAGGGGGAAGGCAGATATGAGAGTCATTGAAGAGACAGAACTATACAACTTGTCGGTGGCAGAGTCTCAATTTTCAAGGCAGTACAACTGATACCATATTATTTCCCTTAAGTTTAGGGGTGATGGTGGTAATATAGCACAGATATTAGTGGCCTCAGCCTAAAGGCAGAAAATGAAACCGTGAAACAAAGAGGTCTATAAGCCAAATAGCAAATAGAAATAAAGACAGGAAGAGGAGCCCAGGACAACATGAACACTAAGAATCAAAGCATATATATATATATATATATATATATATATATACACACACACACACACACACACACACATATATATATATATATACACATGTATATGTATTTAGACTCCTGATCACTGTTATTTAGGATGAAATATTAGCATGAAATATAAAGTAGCATACTTAAAAGATTTTTTAAGCCATTTGGACCATGGCTGACCTATATCTCTACAAATATAAAGGATTCATTTTGTGTATTTGATTTTATAAAATTTCTGTTTTGCTTTTCAAACAGAGAAATGAGTCACTTAGAAGACAATGTAATAATAAATTCCACTTATGAAACATCATGTGCCTACTCTCTAAGGTCAGGTCCAGAGTCTTTTCCCAGTACTGCCTGTTATGTAGTAAGTCACTGTGATGTTTGAGGGTTTGATTAATAAGCTTCCACTTACAAAATTCTGAAACTGCACTTTCTAAGAGCTAGCAGCCAGCCCAGGAGAGCGTGAACAATTTAACTACATTTTGAAAAATAGGTAATGGAAGGAAGAGTAAGAACTAGAATCAACAGACCTAAGATGGTTAAAAGGTATAAATGGAAATGAATCCAGACCTGCTTCTTAGTCCACTCACACCCTGACTAACATTGGCATAATTTAACTGTAAGTTCCCCGTCTAGCGCTGCCCCACTCTGAGATCCATCTGATTGAAAACACCCCACCAGAGAAACCTGAACATCTTTCCTCAGGTCCTAGGGTTAATTGAAGCCACTCTGAACTTGAAGATGAATTTTCACACAGAGTTTGAGGTTCCGGAATCCCAAGAGACAAATGTACTCAAGGGCAAAGGAAAAGGTCTTGTCATTGAAATATTCAAAACAATTCCAGGGCTGGAGTTCTTAGCACTTCGTTGCAGAGTTCCAGCCTAGTTTCAGGATGCCAGCGGAGGCACTCCTGAGCTTAAAGCGTAGGAGGCGAAAGGGTGGGGTTCCATAAAGCTCAGTGTTTATGTGGATGTCTGCATTTTCATCTGCGAAAAGGAGTTGTACCTTTTGTCAGAATCTCAAAGAACTCCATGATTCAATCTGTTAACATTCCTCTAAAATAGAGGAGGATCCCAAAGAGAATAGACGGAAGAAAGAAAGAACTGTTCATTCATTTAAGTTGACCAATACAGGAAATTTATGCAAGAGATAAGACAAAAGTAAAACACATTCTTACATCATTGGAGTTCAAACTCAGGACAGACTCAAACTCCTTCCTCTTCTTTTCATCATCCTTTTATCCCTATTCTCCCCAACCTGGAAAATCCTCATTACAAGTATTTGAAAATGGTACTATAATAAAGCAAAGAGAGGGAGTGAATTGGGTATAAGTGCTCCTTTCTTCTGGTATCCCATAGAAAGGGGCTCAAAAACAGGGGCAGTCTGGCTCCTCTCTAGCCACAGACTGCAGGATTGTAGACCCTAGGACTGTATGAGATATGCCTTGTAAGTTGAGGGCAAAACTCTATGTGTCTTATCTAGGATAATGTTAATGAGTTCAAGAAAGCCTTTTTCCTTGGATCTTCCCTGGATCCCAAATCCCACTGAACCCCAAGAATTTTCTCTTTCTCGTAACAATAACAGCTAACATTTACTAATCCACAACTATGTGCCAGGCTCAGACCTAAATGCTTTTCCGTGTAAACTTATTTAATCCTCACAATGATGCTACAAAGTAGAGTACTATTATTCTGTCCATTTTACAGAAGAGGAAACTGAGTCACTAACAGGACTGAGAGCTGAGGCAGAAATGGGAACTGTGTGAATACTCCACATTAGTCCCAGCAGACTCTTAGGGCTCAGAGAAAGAAATAGGCGAGCTGGGGATGAGAAAACATGTAACTGTAGTCTTGTCCCAGGACACTTGCTCAGTCTTGCATTCAACCCAGACAGAAGAGCAATCCTGGAGGAGGGGGTTGAGGGTTAACCAAGGTTTGCTCCAAGAGAGTCCCTGTAAGCCCTGCTAGGAAAAACAGCAGCTGTAGAGTCAGAGGACGGACGTTCAGATCCAGACAACATCAAGCCTAACAGTGTACCTTAGGTAAAACACCTAGCCTCTCTGTAAGACACAGCAGCTTCATTTGTAACATGGACATAGCAACTCACAAAGATGTGGGGAGGGTCAGAGTGGACAGCAGGTTTTGAAATGCTTACAAACTCTGGAAGGCTACTCAACACGAAGCTCCATGATTACTGCCCTTCCTCATTTTCGGAAGCTTTACCTGCCTGACTCAGCTCCAAACCACTTCAACTCAACCACTTCCCATAGTAAAGAGAAATGAACTTACCATCTCCTCTGTGACACAGCCAGCTTACTGCCGTCTGTGCAGCCCAGACTTCTTATAGTCTTGCTGCCTCCCCTCAGCTGTCAGGCTGTTTAGAAAAGCAACTTCCTATTCACTTTCCTGAAAGTCACCACAGCCCTTCCCATGAAGTTAGAATGTAGATAATACAGGAGCAGTGTTGGCAGCTTAGAAATAACAGTCACCGAGGAGACGGGCAGGGGGGCTTTGCCGACTTCCCTGGGAGGTGGTCCACAGACAGGGGTGAGTGTGAATCACTCCTGGACATTCCAGGCTGAGTAGTATAGGAATCGTACCCACACCCGCAGTGGTCAGGTTTCTTTTGACGATGATATGAGCTCCAATTTAAGGTCATATATTGGAAAACTCACTTTGTCTTAATCATAATGTCTTAGTGTAAGTTTTCCAGTTACTGTGAAGTCTCAGTGAATGTTTTCTATTCCAGCAGGCTTCTGACGGATAAGGGAGAAATATAGTAACAAAAAATAATTAGGTGGGAAAGGGAAAGCCACTAAGGGTTTTCTGGCAAATGGAGGGGTTGTTGGAAGGACTTTGGGAGTGAAAATATAAAACAGACATGGGTCATTATCAGAAAGGGACTTCTGCTTCTTAAATCAGAAAAAAGATGTAAAAATGGTTAGTGTGGGTAAGTAAAAGGCTGTGTGGCACAGTGGTTAAGAGACCCCCACTTGGTTCCATGTGTGGCTCTCCTTTAGCCAAACTACTTAAACTCTCTACACCTTTTTTTTTTTTTTTTAACCTGTGAAATAGAATGATTATAGCAGAACTTCTCTTACAGGGCTGTTATGTGATTAAATGAATTGATATGTGGAGAGTGCTTGAAACAATATCTGGTCCACAGTTAGCACTCAACAAATGTAGGCTATTATTATTACTTTTCAGATTTGCCATCAGACAGCAACATCAAGTATCAAGCATTTAGTGTCAAGTCAGAAAACCGTAACTCCAGTTTATCCCCTTGGAATTCTAGTTGTGCAGTAGTGGGTGTTATTCTTCATTCAGTCCATGATTATCATAGCTTGTAAATGGATCGATTAAAACTGGGATAAAATGGAAAAATCTGGAAGTCCAAAAATAAAGATGACTTAAAGAGCTTGGGCCTGCATTTTTACTTGGGAATTTGGGACAAAGAGGAAAGGATTAATACGTGGTAGAAATAGAAAACCTGGTGAAGGAGGCGGTGATAGAGGAATGGTAGCAGGAGAACAAGGGATGCTGAGAGAGAGGAAAGCACGAGGGACTTTGGGCAGCATGATGCAGAGGTTTAGAGCCAGACTGCCTGCCTCCACCGCCTACAAGCTGTGTGACCTTGCAAGTTACTATCCTCCTGTGACTCAGTTCCTTCAGCTATGCTAACAAATAAGGATAATAGTCATCAGTTACCGCCACATGGAAATGCTTGGACAGTTACATGGATATACGTGTGAAGTGCTCAGAACAATCCCTGGCACACTGCAGGTGCCGTGGATGCGCTAGCTATTATTTTTCTAAGACTTGCCTCCACTCCCTCCTGTTCTTATTCTCACTCTCCAGATCCTCTTCTTGACATTGCCTTATTCAAAAAAGAAAATTTCTCAGATGGATATGAGGGAAGGTGCTATGTAGACTCCAGGTTCTACCAACAATGTGTTTTAAGTGGGATAATGTTAAAGTTTAGGGAGTGTGAGGGGAGTAGAAAAGGATTCCAAGGAATAGGAATGGAAGGAAAATACCATTGACTTTGTTTAAAAGCTGTTCAGGCTGAATACCATTTGCTTGAATGGATTTAGTCTATGTAGAAAATCTATATTGTTTCTAATTATGTGGCCACTAAAAACATGATATTCTAATATAATTTAATTAGTAGTGTTACTTCTCTGTTTCATATCATGTTTTCTCATCTCTTCATATTGTACTAGAAATTCCCAAAGGGCAGGGCCCCTTTTTATATTAGTCTTGCTTTTCCTGTAGTATCTAGCAGAGGGCAAATAGACACCCAACAAATACTTGTTGACTCATTTATTAGGTGGATGGCTCTGGGTAGACACAATAAAAGTGTCCCCTCCCATCTTCCTCTCTGAATTCTGTTTATATTATTTCAGTGGTGCATTCGTATACACAGGAAATATTTAAGCTCCTTCAAGGCTTCAGGCATTGTGCTAACACTAGGGATTCAATAATGAGCAACACCTTCATGGAGCTCAGAGTTGTTTTATTTAGAGGTGGGGCATTGGATACTAGATTAAAATCACACAATTAAATGCAGGAAGAAAAAAAATGATGTGGGGAAACTTTCTAGGCCATTTGAGGCTTGGAGTAGCCCAGGAGCTACCAGATAGCCACAGTGGCTGGAGGTTTGGGAAGGAAGCTGGGTTAGGGAGCACCCAGACCATGTCGGGTCCCACAGGCCATGTTAAGGTTGTATCTTCATGTGTAGCATCTGTCATCTAGTCAAATAGAAGGCAGTTAATTCTAAGGGAAGTTCCACCTGCACAGCTGGTCCTCTACTCATAGAAGACTAGGGAACTTTCTACAGAATAGTCCGTAGGATGACAAGGTAGAACTTCAAAAGAAGAACATATAGCTTTCCCCCCTCATTGTTAATGTAATACATGTTTGTTGTAAAGAAAAGAAAAACATAAAGTAGGGAAAAAATTATCCAAAGTACTGTCACCAATGAAATTGGAATCACATTATATATTCAGCACAATGCTTTTGTCATTTGATAATATATCATAAACTTTTCTGATACAATATTTCTGCTCTAGTTACAACTAAAAAAAAAAAAAACCCTAAGTGTCTGTCACTCCCCTGATGGCTGACATAGTCATGGACAAAGCTGACCCTTACACAAATTTCATGAACCGCTAACTCTTCCCACTGAAATTCTATTTAAATTGGTCTGTGGTATTATGCTCAAGCATTTTGTTTCTCTATCTTTGCTCTGCAGTTTTTGAAAGGGAAGGAAAGGCAAGGGAATCAGTCACTGGCCAGGGTCTCAAACAGTAAACATGAACCTTCACAAAAACTATCTACACACATAACCTTAAATAGAAATTAGATTCTCAGGACACACTCCATATTACCCCATTTATGCCCACTTAGCCCCATCCAGAGTTTCATTTATTTGTCCTACACATTTTTGTTACGGCCCATTCTGCGCTATCTTCTAAACTACTCTCTGAAGACACACAGATGAATAGGACGCAGTCCCGGCCCTGACGGAGCTCAAAGACAAGTGAAGAGATGGGTAGAGAAACATAATTAACAATATGGAGGACACGGTGTATACACACACATTCTTGTGCGAGCTCCACGAAAAGATACCTGACTCAGTCTGATGACGGCAGTGGAGAGGTGGTTGGAAAGGATGCTTAGAGGAGCGTCTACTCACTGAGCTGAGTAGAATACGTCAGATTCTTTTGTGCAAGCTCAGTGGTTGGACATGCACATACAGAAAATGCTCTAAACTCAGCAGATGAATTAGGAAGTGGTTTTTGTATTAGAAGTATTTTTATCTTTCCAAGAGCATATTGTGTCTGGGGCCCTTTGATCAACATAAGGCTGTGATAACCACAAAAGGGTTATCACCCACAGTTGAACACTAGAAACACAATTAAATTGGTGACCTGTCTGTACATGAACAACATTCATAGACTCTTTCAAAGTCGCTGAGGAAGTGAAACAGAGATAGTGTTACATTTTTGAGCTACTATTATGGAGCTCCTGTTCTTGGGCCAGACCCTATGTTAAGCATTTTAAAAGCTGTCTCTCATTGAATCCTCACAACAGCCTTATGGGTTAGTTCCAATCTGCACAGCTGGCTCATCTACTCAGAGATTATTATGATACACATTTTATTAAAAAGTAAATTACAGCTTGGAGGGTTAAATGTCTTGCTCAACATGACAGAGCTAATAAATGAAAAAGGTGGGATTCAAATTCAAGTCCAGCTGAAATGACACTACACTAAAATGTGAGTTTCTCATTAAACTCCTTAAAAAGCACATCAAATAATTCTATGCTCCTGGCTGCTAATAAAAGGGAATTGTCTTACCAAGATGTATGATAGCCTCCTAGGGATTTGCTCTCCTTTAACAATGAAGAGATGGGAAATGGCGTCATTTGAGATTTTAATTTGGGTGACTCGGTTGTACTTAAACTGTGCTTAATAAGTGTTCTTCTCTTTCTATAGCTAGAGCTTGCTGTTTTACTCTTTTGTTATTACAATAAAACTATACTTTTTCAGCTCATCTGTCAATGTAATTAATAAAACAATTCCCAAAAAATAGTCTTTTGCTAAAATGAAAAGTCTTTTGCTAAAATGAAAATAGTCTTTTGCTAAAATGAAAATATAAAAGTAATGTATTCTTTTATAAAAGCTCCATAACATACAGAAAGACAAAAAAAAAAAAAGTGAAAATCATCCATTATATCACCCTACCCAAAGATAACCACTGTTAACTTGGTAGGCTTTCAGAATTTTTTAATTCATATATTCACAAAAAGGTTTTCAACAAAAATAGATTTAAGTTTTATTTTTTATATTTTGGTTCTTAAAAGTAAACCATATACTAAGGACATCTTTTCATGTTAATAAATATATACGTACATCAGCCTTTATAAGGGCTGCATAATATTCCATTTATAATGCACCATAACTTATTTAAAATATCCCATATTGATGAAAATCTTACTATTATAAACAACACTGCAAAACATCTTAGGATATTTATCTTTACCTATATTTGTCCTATAACTTCTCTAGGAAAATTTCTAGAAGTGGATTTACTAGGCCAAAGTATCTTTGCACTTAAAATGATGACAGATGTTGGGCTTCCCTGGTGGCGCAGTGGTTGAGAGTCCGCCTGCCAATGCAGGTGACGCAGGTTCGTGCCCCGGTCCGGGAGGATCCCACGTGCCGTGGAGCGGCTGGGCCCGTGAGCCATGGCCACTGAGCCTGCGCGTCCGGAGCCTGTGCTCTGCAACGGGAGGGGCCACAGCAGTGAGAGGCCCGCGTAATGCAAAAAAAAAAAAAAAAAAAAAGATGACAGATATTATTTCATTATCCTCCAGATAAAAGTATAAATTTGAACTCTCACCAGTAGTATATGAAAGCGTCCATTTCCTCACTTCTGCTCTAATACTCACCTCATCAGTTTTAAAACACTTGGCCAAGCTGGTAAACAGCTACAACAAAAATCTCAGTTTTCTACTTTTTAGGACTTAGATTACTATGGCACTTACCCAATCTGTAATGTTTTGAGAAAGTAACACAAAGCATTGGGACACTGCATAAAGATGCCTTGGATGTCACCTCCTGCCACTTCGCAAGCTTGGGGATTTTGATGCAGTCACTGGCAGTGAAGCATGAATGGTGGCAGGCTCAACAGAGGTGAAAAACAAATGAAAAGATAGATGTCCAAAACACAAACATGGATTGCTCCCTGGGTTTCGTGGCTGCTGCTTTTGTGGTTGTTCAGCTTCTGCTTGCCTGCCTTTTACAGGATTGGTGAGTTGGCTCATTTTTAGAAAATTAGGTTATTTTATTACTGAGTTCTGGGGACTACATTGCTGGAAAATGGTTAAACTCAAAGAGGAGAATTCTGGTAAACATGAACCTGAATAATAAAAAACTCCATATGTACTCTGGAACAACACCCAAATATCTTGGTTATCAAAATGGGTCATTGAATGAAATACATATAAACTCCAGCTGTGACATTAAACAATAGATCATAATATAATAAAGAAGTAGAAGATCAGCAACTGTATAAAGTCATTTAGCTGGAAGTAATCAAATCAAGTCTGGGTTATTGATCCTCAAGTAATTCTATGATCCTGGCCCTTGATAAGAGGGAATTGTTTTTCTCAGAGATTTAATAGCCTCCCTGAGGATTTACTTATGAGATGATGGGGACCGTGAATGACCCTAAATGAAATGTTGGGGTCCCACCACTGCAAGGCAATTTTAGTTCTAGATGTTATTATCCAAGGGGCAGAGTGGTTCTTTCTGAACGGAGTGGTCTGCTGGTAATCGCTAAACACATTTTGGGTTGAATCCATTTTATCCATTCTACCTTACTCGGAACTTCAAGGTTTCAGTAGTCTGCTTTTTATAAATACTTGGGCTGTGTGGCCTTGGACAAGTGACTCGACTTCCCTTAGTTCAGTTTTCCCTTTGTGACCTATTGTAAACAATGAAGCGTTGCATAATGCACCATGACCAACTGAAATTTACCCCAGGAAGACAGAACTGTTTTAACATTAGAAAATCAGTTATGTAATTCTTCGTATTAACAGATTAAAGAAGAAAAAAATGTAACCTTCTCAATACACAAAAAAATGTTCAATGAAATTCAACATCCATTTATTTAAAAAAATTAGAATGTTAGGAAACTTCCGTAATGTGATAAATGTTATCTACAAAGAAAATCTATAGTCAGCATTATAGTGAACGGTGAAACACTGTAAACATTCCCTTTAAGATCAGTAACAAGACAGGATCCCATTATTTCCACTTCTATTCAATATTGTTCTAGATGTCTTAGACAAGAAATAAAAAACAAAGAATAGAGAATGTTCTAATTTCATTCTTTTACATGTAGCCGTCCAGTTTTCCCAGCACCACTTATTGAAGAGACCGTCTTTTCTCCACTGTATATTCTTGCCTTCTTTGTTGCAGATTAATTGACCATAAGTACATGGGTTTATTTCTGGCTCTCTATTCTGTTCCATTGATTTATGTGTCTGTTTTTGTGTCAGTACGATACTGCTTTGGTCACTATAGTTCTATAGTATAGTCTGAAGTCAGGAAGCGTGATTCCTCCAGCTCTGTCCTGCTTTCTCAAGGTTGTTTTGGCTATTCAGGGTCTATTGTGTTTCTACACAAATTTTGAAATTATTTGTTCTAGTTCTGTGAAAAATGCCATTGGTCTTTTGATAGGGATTGCATTGAATCTGTAGATTGCCTTGGGTAGAATGGTCATTTTAATGATATTAATTCTTCCAATCCAAGAACATGGTATCTTTCCATCTGTGTTGTCTTCAGTTTCTTTCAACAGTGTCTTATAGTTTTCCTAGTATAGGTCTTTTACCTCCTTGGGTAGGTTTATTCCTAGATAGTTTATTCTTTTTGATGAGATGGTAAATAGTATTTTTTTAAATTTCTCTTTCTGATATTGTTGTTAGTGTATAGAAATGCAACAGATTTATGTATATTAATTTTGTATCCTCAACTTTACTGAATTCATTGATGAGTTCTAGTAGTCTTCTGGTGGCATCTTTAGGATTTTCTATGTATAGTATGATGCCATCTGCAAACAGTGACAGTTTTACTTCTTTTCCAATTTGGATTCCTTTTTATTTCTTTTCCTTCTCTGATTGCCATGGCTAGGACTTCCAAAACTATGTTGAATAAAAGTTGTGAGAGTGGATATCCTCGACTTGTTCCTGATCTTAGAGGAAATGCTTTCAGCTTTTCACCATTGAGTATGATATTAGCTGTGGATTTGTCATATATGGCCTTTCTTATGTTGAGGTATGTTCCCTCTATGTCCACTTTCTGGAGAGTTTTTATCAGAAATGGATGTTTGATTTTATCAAAAGCTTTTTCTGCATCTATTGAGGTGATTATATAGTTTTTGTTCTTCAATTTGTTAATGCGTTCTGCCATTTGCAACAACATGGATGGACTTGGAGGGTATTATGCTAAGTGAAATAAGTCAGACAGAGAAAGACAAATACTGTACGATATCACTTATGTGTGGAATCTAAAAAGTACAAGAACTAGTGAATATAACAAAAAAGAAACAGACTCACAGATATAGAGAACAGTCTAGTGGTTACCAGTAGGGAGAGGGAAGCGGGGAGGGGCAATATAAGGGTAGGGGATTAAGAAGCACAAACTATTATGTATCAAATAAGCTACAAGGATATATTGTACAACACAGGGAATATAGGCAATATTTTATAACAACTATAAATGGAGTATAATCTTTAAAAATTGTGAATTACTATATTGTACACCTGAAACATATAATATTGTACATTAACTACACTTCAATTAAAAAAAAGACGAGGAATAAAAGGAAAAAAGATGTAAGGACTTGAGAATAAGAAATAAAATCATCTTTATTTGCAAATGATGTAATTGTCTGGTAGAAAACCTCAGTGAATCTACAGATAAATTATTAGAACTAGTAACAAAACTTTAAAATGTGACTTAATAAAGAAATAATATACAAAGTTAAGTTTCAATTCTAAGCATCAACCCCAAGAATTAGAAAATCTGGTGTTTTTATAAGAAGACTTTTACAGTGTTATAAAAACTTCACATACCTGGGGATAAGCCTAACAAAACATGTGTGAGCCTTTGTAGCAAAAATTATAAAACCTTAGTGAAAACATTACAGAAACAAAAAGATATGTTTATGAATCATAAAAATATAGATACTCCTAAAATTAATCTAATTCTATATAATCCCAATTATAATAAAAACCCCAGTAGATATTTTTTTTTGTTATAGAGCTTCTTATTAACTTAATAACTGTTTATTGATCACCTAGTTCTTGCCAGACGGTGTACTAGGCATGGTAAAATGTAGCAATGAGCAAGACATATCCTTCTCCTTATGGACCTTAGTCTAGAGGGAGAAACTGACTTAAAATCAGCAATACTAGTATGCGATGTTGATTATAGGCTGTGTGAGTGACATTGTGCAGATGATAAAATTAAAACTTAAGCAAGATCGTTGCCTTGTCCAGGACTGCAGAGCTAATACTAGAACCACTTCTTAAATCCAAGGTCGTGAATTCTGACTTCAAAGCCCCTGTTCTTCCCATGTCACCATGCAGGTTTCCAAGACCCCATTTGGCCAAAAGTTCAGCCACTGCACATTCCTCTGTGTACCTGTATGGAGCCACAAATGCTTCTGAAATATCCACAAAGTATATATGACCTGGACACAAAGCTGCACAAATTAAGAGCTGCAGCAGCAACAAAGTGCATGTAGAGTGTTCACTTACGCCAGCACCACCGGGCTCTGTGTTTAGGCAAAGTTGGCAGTTGCTGTGATGTGATTTCAGGGATGCTTCTTTAAAAAGCTCTCCTTCCTGGACCAGCTCAGTTTCTAAAAAATTCCATGATTGGACAGTCAGGTTGCAGGATTCCTAGGAAGATTGTGCAATAAAAGAAAATGTCAGCAATCTCCTTGTCTCCAATGCCATTACTTCAGTGGGGTTTCTTTTTCAGTAACTATAGTAATAATGACAAAAAGGCTCGACCCTATATCACAAATGAGTAAGATTTTGCCACTGTCTGGCTTTCTCCTCTAAATTGCCTAACCTCAGTACCCAGATGCATCGTGGAGAGAACATCTATGTACAGCCATGCCTCAGAAATGGGATCTGAGATCTGTACCCCTAGTCCTAGCTAATGAAACCCTGCAGCTCATCTGGCAGGAGTTCTGGGCTTCCACTCCATCTAGCCTGCTACCTTGTCCTTGCCCTAGGAAGCTTCAGTAAGTAATTTAAGACAAATGCTTGAAACTATCTTTTCAGGTTTGTGAATGACAATGAACATCAATAAATCAAAATCATGGAGACTAGGGACTTCCTTGGCAGTCCAGTGGTTAAGACTCTGCACTTCCAGTGTAGGGGTGTGAGTTCAATCCCTGGTCGGGGAACTAAGATCCCACATGCTGCATGGTACAGCCAAAAAAAAAAAAAAAGATTTAAAAAAATCTTGGAGACTAAATAGGAAGGAGAAGAAATGCTTCATAATAAACAGGAACCAAGCCAGGAGCTGAGAAAAGCCTTTCTCTAGAAAGTATTTTACTTTATGAACCTGAAAAATCAGGAGACTATTTTATACAACTGGCTATTTGCTATGTGCAATGAGACAAAAGAGAATATGGCATCAGGGACAGGTGTGAGAAAAAACAAGTTCGATGCAATATGTGACAGAGCAAAGAAAATAATGGCAATAAGCAGTAAAAAGCAGAATTGTTACAGCAGAGAAGTAAATGCACAATCCACAAGAAAGTGTCTATGTTGTAATGATTGAGAACTTGGCTCTTCGATCAGACAGATTTGGCTGTAATTGAATTACAATTCTGCCACTTATCAGCTGTCTTGACCTTCAGAAATTTACTAGAGCTCAATGCTTCAGTCATAAAATGAGGATAATTAGAGGATTAAACAAGATAATGCATTTACAGTGCTTCACATAGTACCCAGCACCTAGCAAATGCTCTAAAAACTAATACCTGTTATTATTATTATTATTTATTATTATTATTTTTTTCGCGGCACGAGGGCCTCTCATTGCTGTGGCCTCTCCCGTTGCGGAGCACAGGCTCCGGACGCGCAAGCTCAGCGGCCATGGCTCACGGGCCCAGCCGCTCCGCGGCATGTGGGATCCTCCCGGGCCGGGGCACGAACCCGCGTCCCCCGCATCGGCAGGCGGACTCTCAACCACTGCGCCACCAGGGAAGCCTCCTGTTATTATTTTTATTCTAACCTATAAACTTGACATTTATCCTTTGGATTTAGATTTAGGCATTCAGGATCCTCTGCTAAAGTGCCAACATCCCTGGGAAAGGTAGATCTTATTATTGTTGTTGAGCATCTGCTTTGTACAAGGCAAGTTTATTAAACAACTACGTAACTAAAAAGGGGGAAGAGACGACCAGTATTTTGAAGAGTGAGGTAACGTGTGTTTCCCCATTGTGACCATGATAACACCAGATCAAGGGAGACACAGAGGGGAGCACGAGATTTCTGGCTCTTCCCATTTCCATGCACCTGACTGACCTCACTGTTCTAGAAGAATGCTGAATGGTATTAGCAGACCCCATTCTTTAGTGTGGAATGACAAATTGTTTTCCATTGCCTGTAAAAGATTCATATTCTCACTAGGGTCTCCTATATCTTACTAGGTTTGTCAACTCATATTCCTCTCCTTAGGAGACACTTGATCTCCAAGTATCTCTGACATAAAGACACAATTACATACAAAAGATCGTAGCATGGTCTAGGGATATTGCCTTATTCAAACTATCTCTAAAATCCCAACTGGGTTGATAGGAGGTGGTGAAATAATGGAAAACTACTGGGTTAAGTCATTTCTAGGTGGTGTATATCTACTGATGAAGAAGACCATAATCACAGACTTGTTAGTGAGCAATAGGAGATTGCAGATGGTGATAAGGAGAATGGGGCAGCACCAGAGACCAATTTAAACCACGTCACACCTGGGCCTGGCTCCAGCTTTGGTTTGGGCGCTCCTACGGGAGCAGCGAGACGGCAGCATCTTTTCCTGTCTTCAAGTGCCTCGGGAATTACACGGGAAGTCAGTTACACCGGCCTGGCAAATTTGGATGACAAACAGTGGATGTCTTTCCCAGGCATCATTACACTTCCCCTGTTAACACTTCCCATTGTGGAAAAATCTAAACAAGGCAGAATTAACGGGAATCCAACATTTTCCTTTCTATAGTGAAAAGTTTCCTTGACTAACTCCATTAGGAAACTACATGTTGGGGGGTTAGGAAATTAGAGAAAGAAAGCCTTAACACCAGTGCATAATTATTTTTTAACTCTATGTGTTGAAAATAAATATCTGATCAAAAAATGTTACACATGCAACAGGTTGCCCTAAAGCAATGATGAAGAACAGTCTATACACAACAATACGGATGAGTCTCATAGATGAAATGCTGAGTGAAAAAAGAAAACATAAAAAAAGAGAACATGTTGAAAGATTCTATAGATAAAGTGCAAAAACAGGTTGGACCAACCTGTGCTGTTGGAAATCAGGAAAGCGGTTACCCTTGACTGAAAAAAGTAGTGGAGGAAGCTGCTCGGGTGTGGTAACGATCTGTTTCTTGATCTGGGTGCTGATTACGCAGATGTGTTCAGCTGGTGAAAATTCATCAAGCTGTACATTCTTGACCTGTACCCTTTTTCACGTGTATTTTATACTTTGAAAAAGTTCAAACAGTAATTAGCAATCAAGACTAGCTAAGTGGGCTTCCCTGGTGGCGCAGTGGTTGAGAGTCTGCCTGCTGATGCAGGGGACACGGGTTCGGGCCCCGGTCCGGGAAGATCCCACATGCCGCGGAGCGGCTGGGCCCGTGAGCCATGGCCGCTGAGCCTGCGCGTCCGGAGCCTGTGCTCCGCAACGGGAGAGGCCGCAACAGCGAGAGGCCCGCGTGCCGCCAAAAAAAAAAAAAAAAAAAAAGACTAGCTAAGTTAGCCTCAGCATTCTGGCTTGATAATGGTTTCATCTTTCTAGAAAAGAAGCCATCAATCATTTTAAGATGGGGCAAATTTAGGGGGAAATCTGAAGTTAAAAAATTCAGAACTTAGGTTTATTGGGTCATTTACTGAGCCATTAGGTTTACTAGGTTTATAGGTTTCTTTTCCACAGGTTACAGCAACATAGGTTTATTCCTTGATTCCAGCCCTTGAGGAGTCAGAGCACTTTGTCTTTTTCTTCTAAAAAGACAACCTCCACCTCCAACACCTGAGACACGCATTTAACCACACTGGGTAACCATGGAAAGGTATTGGTAGGAGAAATTTGGTTTTATGTCCTATCAGATACAGAAAGTATTTAAAACTTTCCAGGGGAAGAGAGTCTGAAAACAAATAAATGTATGTTACAGATGGACATTCTAGACTTCTCTTTCTTCTTTCTCGAGATCTGTTCCCTATGTCCCTAGAGACTGTCGCATCTGCTGCTGCTGCTTCCTCCCTCACCCCCAGAGCCAGCCCTGAAAGAGCAGACTAGGGCCAGGGAGGGCTTCCCAGAAAAGCACAGATGGAAGTCACCTTAATAAGGAAACATTTTAAAAACTCACTTGAAATCCTAACACCCAGAGATAATAGATATAAAAATAAGCACATATATATACACACATGTATATACATATATCATTCTAGACTTCTTTTTCTTACTAGCACTGAGTGTTGCTTATAACACATTTCACTAAAAAGGGCAGGGGTTGAAATACTTTATGGTATAAACCTGAGCATTCATATTAAAACAAAATGTTCACTTTATTAGAGAAATTATGACTTATTGAGCAAAAGCCAGGTACCATATGTAGATGATATTTAATCTCACAGTGGACTTTAATCTCCTAACAACCCTGCAGCACTGACATATCCTCTGTTTTATACACAAATGTGGAAATGGAGCCTCAGAGAGATTAAATAAGTGTGGCAAATTCATTTAATTCAGAAGTGGAAGAGTCAGGATTTGGACCCAGTTCTGAATGATTTAGAAGGCTTTGGTCTTTCCTTATAACATACCTCTCGTGAAGAGCAAGCCCTTACTGGTGTTTATCTTATTTGATTTAAATCAAAATTTTGAATTAAAAACTTTGAGTATAGTGTGAGATCTTCTGAAGCCAAAGGACTCTTATTCAATATTTAGTTGAAATATTTAGTGGTTTTTATTTATTTTGACCACAGAGGTGAATCATGGAAAGAGTCATTGTGAATTTTTTTTTCCTTTGAACATCAGTTTTCCCCCCCTCAGCCCCACTAAAAGATAATTTCTTAATCAAAATTCAGTTTTTATAGCATTTTCCCAAGATTAAAAGGGCTCTATCATTTTCTGTAATGATAAAATTAATAGGTTATTCTTGTTTTTAAAAATTGGATATTAAAAAAAAATCATAAATAATAAAATTTTTTAAATTGCTTGAACTCCTAGAAAATAGTGGTTAAGAATTTGATATAAAATACACACACACAGGACTTCCCTGGTGGCACAGTGGTTAAGAATCCGCCTGCCAATGCAGGGGTCATGGGTTTGAGCCCTTGTCCAGGAAGATCCCACATGCCGTGGAGCAACTAAGCCCATGCGCCACAACTACTGAGCCCGTGCACCTAGAGCCCGTGCTCCGCAACAAAGACAAGCCACCGCAATGAGAAGCCCGTGACCCGCAACGAAGAGTATCCCCCTCTCGCCGCAACTAGAGAAAGCCCGTGCCCCCCAATGAAGACCCAACACAGCCAAAAAAATATAAGTAAATAAATAAATAACTGTTTAAAGTCCTTAAAAAAAATATGCACACACACATATTCCTAAACTTCTTTCTCTTTATAAATGCATGTATGGATTTTAATAAAAACTGAGACTAATATCCTTTGAATAAAAATAAATAAATCCAATATTACATGCTTTCACACCATGCCTTTACTTTATAGCGTTTACTACAGTAGTCAGGAAATAATGATTTACATCATCGTTAGTATTGCTAGTAGTTAAGTGCCCTTTGGAGCTAGACTCCCTGGTCTTTAATCCCAGATCTGTCATTGACCAGCTGTGTAATCCTGGGCAAGTCATCCTTCTTCCTCAGCTTCTTTATCTGCAAAACAGAAAAATAATATCTACCTCACAGGGTTGGTGTGAGGATTAAATAAATATATGTAAAACACGTAGAACAACATATGTCACATATTAAACCCAAATGTATTAGCTATTGTCTTAGTTGCCTAATGTTTTTCTTTCCAGTAAGTTCCATGCATGCAGGGACAAAGTTGGTCTTGTCCCCAATTGTGTCCTCAGCCTGGTACATAGTGTGTGGTCAGTAGCTGTTGACTGTTATTATTAATAGCATTCAATAAGCATCTGTTGAATGGATGAGGGAATACCCATTTACAGCTAAGGTATTTGATATTGATAGAGTAGTAAGAAAAGCCCACATTTTAGAATCAGACAAACAGATTACAAAGCCTTATTCCTCATCCTTAACTATTTACTTTCTTAGGGGGAAAGAGAGGTCAACATATTGAACTTTTATGACCCTGATTTCCCATTTGTAAAATGGAGATAACAGTTCCTTCTTGCAACATTGTTACGTGGATTTGAGACAATTGTGTTAGTTTATCAATAAAGAGTAACTATTTCTTGTACAAATATCACATTATAGTATCCAGAGTATTATGTAACCCTAAGGGGTGTGATTCATGTGTAATACAACATAAACGGTGTCCCCTGGAATAGTCACTGCAGGAGCTTTGAGGGTATCCACATTACATTTATAAAAATGACAAAGTAGCCCTGTATTAGAGTCTCTCGGTTTGGTTATTTTGGGGGTCCATAAGAGCAATTTAGGAGCAACGTTAGCTGCAGAGACCTTCTGCAGGTGATATTTTCATTTTAAAGCCATGGAAAATAAGACATAGCTATGCACTCAGGACCTGGGGTTAAACTCAAGCCTTTTAAATTCCAAGTTCACTATTCTCTAAAGCCCAATAAATACAGGGTCAGAGAAAGACGGGTAAAGCAAACTCTGATTAACTAGTGTCAGTGTTTGTGCTAACTGCTCATTTGTCATTCAGCATCTACCAGATGCTCCAGAGCTAAGGAACAACAGCTCCATTCTGCACCCCATCTCTGTCCTGCAGCCTAGGGTGGATGCTGTTCAACTGGTATTCACAGTCAGGACGGAGTCTCAGAATACAAAGGGAACCTCCTCTCCAATCAGATGAACAGGATATTTGGCAATAACAAGTTGCTTCTAAGGAAAAGTGAGTTTCTTGGCATACTCCTTGTCAGCATTACAAAGCTGAAAGTTAGATTTATCTTCACTTATGGCAGCACACCCTGCTGCCCAAATGTCTTGTTTGTTTGCCTTTGCTATTGTTGGTGGGGTGCATGAGTCAGAACCCCAGCCCACAGGTTTTCCCAGGACTTTCTTATTATGGGCATGATCCGAAAGTGTTTGATAGGTAGTCATAGGCTGACACACAAAAGAGCCAACCTGGGGGCTGGCTAGGGCTTGGCCAGGGAGGCAAGCTTGGGCATTACATTTCAATAGAACAGGAAGGGGAAGTGGTGGCCTATAACCTCAGGGAATATTTCCAGATGACCCACCGAATCTCTCTCCTGCTTTGAGGAAGTGGCCTAGCCTACAATAGCACCAGCCATGGGAGAAATGCAAACCCTAACCCGGAGAAGCAGACCCTTACCCAGAGGGGAATAGTTCAGGGCCACCACCAGATTCTGTTACAATTTTTAAAAGCACTCAAGAGTTGGCAAAAAATAAAATCTTGGGTTAACTGTAACTAGAATATTGGCTTTCTCTTTGTGGAAGAGTTGGTCAATCATACCTGTCTGTACCAGTTCCCCCAAAGAACAGAAAATATACTGAGGTCGTAGCAAGAGGAATTTAAGCTAGATGTAAAGGAGAACTTCCTGAATACTAGTTTAATTACATGTTGGAACTATTTTTTTTTTTTCAGGGGAGAACTGTTCAGAGTCCTTCCTGCAAAAGGAAAGCTAAAATGATCTTGTAGCTAACCAGACCTCTGCAGGGTTTGGATCCATGCTGACATTTATTCTGTTATCCCTGAGATGAAGTGTGTTGGAATAAGTGAAAATGTTTTGTATTAGTATTTTTTTATTTTTATTTGCAACCCATAAATAGATGCATTAGGTTTTTTTTAATTGAAGTATAGTTGACTTACACTGTTGTATTAGTTTCAGGTGTACAGCAAAGTGATTCAGTTTTCAGATTGTTTTCCATTCTAAGTTATTACAAGATATTGAATATAGTTCCCTGTACTACACAGTAGGTCCTTGTTGTTTACCTAGTTTATGTATAATAGTGTGTATCTCTTAATCCCAAACTCCTCATTCATCCCTCCCCCACCCCTTTCCCCTTTAGTAACCATAAGTTTGTTTTGAATGTCTGTGAGTCTATTTCTGTCTTGTAAATAAGTTGATTTGTTATCATTTTTTAGATTTAACATATAAGTGATATCATATGGTATTTGTCTTTGTCTGACTTACTTCACTTAGTATGATAATCTCTAGGTCCATCCATGTTGCTGTAAATGGCATTATTTCATTTTTTTTATTATATATATCTTTATAGATGGATTAGGTTTTGATCTTGATAATTCTAACATTTATGAGCACAGTTGCAAGCAATTTTCAGGAGTTAATTATCTAGCTGTGGCCAATTTCAGGAGTTAATTATCTAGTAGAAGAATCATACACATAAATAAGATATGTATGACACAATGGGAATTCACAGAGTTCTGTTGAATTTTAGTAGAGGAAAAGATTACTCCAATTTAGAAATTTAGGAAAAATCCCCTTTTGTGAGCTGGGTCTTATAGGATGGGCTAGACTTAAATAAATGGAGAATGGGGAAAGTGGAGGTAATGGCTCAAGTAAAGATTCGGAAACAGAAAAGCACAGAGTGAATTCAAGGAAAAGCAACTACTCTAGTGTGTCTAGAACCTAAGTTGAGGTTCAGAGACTGCGCTGGCCAGACCTCCAGTGCACAGTGCAGTGCTGAATAGAAGTAGTCGTGGCTAGTGTGTGGTTGGTGTGTCAGTACAGGTTCTCCAAGAAATAGGCACTTAGATGGGTAGACGTTCAAGAGCTGTGTTGACCATTAAGTTGTTCTTAGTATTTTCTTTAAAAGAAACACCTGTGAAGGATAAAGGGAACAGAGCAGAAGTAGATAGGAAGAGCCTCCAGGATGGGGTGCAAGCATGGCACCTATAAAAAGAAGAGAAAGGAAGGAGAAGTGAGTAGGAAGGATTTCAGACTGTAGCACAGCCCTGAGACAGCTTCAGCCAGGCCAAAAGGGAATCCTTGAGGCAAGGTTGCCCATTAGAGGAGTCCACACCCATATGATGGGCTCAAGCTATATCAGAAGTTTTGTCAGTCACTGACTGAGAGCAGCCTGAATGATGTGTAGCCTCAGCATGAAAGTGGTGGTGGATCCAGAGGGGTAGCAGCTAGGAATGTCAGTCAACTTGGCTCCCTAAACAGGAGATCTGAGTGGTGAATTTCACGGGCTACTACAGTTGGTCAGTAGCATTGGCTGACCCCCAATTAAAGAGGCACAGCTTCTAACAATTCACCATTAAGGATGATGTTTGTCATAGTGTTTACTAGGAATCCCTTTTTTTTGGTTAAGGAAATTCCTTCTTCTAGCTTGCTAAAAGCTTTTCTTTTCCTTTTTAAAAATCATGAATTCTTTTTTTTTGCAATATTGATTGAGTTGATTATGGGGTTTTTCTCCACTAAGCTATTAAGAAGGTGATTATGGTTAGAAATTTTCTAATGCAAATTCTACCCTTATAGTTCAGAAATAAATTGAGCATGAAGTTATATTTTTTATTTTCTGCTATATTTGGCTTGCTAATACTGTGTTTAAGATTTTTTCACATATATTCATAAGTGAGATTGGACTGTAATTTCTTTTTCTTGCAAAGTCTTTATCTGGTTTTTAAATCAAGGATATTTTGGCCTCCATAAAATAATTGGGGGATAGTTCTTTTCATATCTCTAGAAAATGTTGGATATATTTGGAAAAAATCTGGGTAGTTTTTTTTTTTTTTAATTTGTAGAACTCACGTGTAAAACTATCTGAGCCTGATGTTTACTTTGTGGGAAGAGTTTTAACTCCAGTTTCAAATTCTTTATTGATTATAGGAGACCATTCAGGCTTTTTATTTCTTCAGGAGTAAATAGTAAATTTGGCAAGTACATTTTTTTCAGCAAATTTGTTTATTTTGACTATTACCAAATATATTTTTATTAAGTTGTTCTTAATGTTTTAATTAAAGAAAAATCATCTCTGATATCATTAGCTGTATCTTTTCTATACTCCTAATGTTGTATATTTATACCATTTTTCTTTATTTCCTTGATCAGTTTGTCTACTTTTTGATCCTCTTTGATTCTCTATTTTTTTTCTATATATTAATTTCTGCTCTTAAATTTATTATTTCCCTCTTTTTTTACTTTCTTATGGTTTATTCTATCATTTTTGTCCTCTAACTTCTTAAGTGGGGTGTTTAATTTTTGCCTTTTTGCTTTTCTAATATAAGCATTAAAATGATAAAATTTCCTTGATATTTCTTTTGCTGTACTCCACAATTACCAAATGTAGTATCTTAAATATTATTCAATTATAATCAAATTTTTGTGATTTTTTTGACTTAGGAGTTATTTAAATATTTTAAAATTATTAAGCATACTGGGATTTTCAAAAGTTTATTTTTTTAATTAACTTATAACAGAGGAAACTTTGATCTGTATGATTCTGTTTCTTTAAAACTTACTGACACCTGCTATATAGTCTATGATATGATCTATTTCTGTACATGTTCCATGTGTAATAGAATTGATTAATTGTTGTGTTCTATACACCTCCATGAAATCAAACATAGACGTTTTTGCATGAGGAGTGCAGTTGAATATACTCTTTGATGAAGATGAGAGGCCTGATATCTATAAAGCTGGGCTCTTTAAACATATTGCAGTGTAGCAACAAGCAGTAGTTTCTAATCTCTGGGCCTTAACTTCCCTCTGGGTAAGGAGCTTTTATTTTTAGCATCCATATATAATCTGTATTTTCTCAATTAGTGGGTAATAAAAATAACTACTATCCTGTAATTTTTAAACTTTAATGAGTATTCTTCATAATAGAAAAGTTCAGAAACTACTCTGGTGAGTATATGCTTTCTAAGGAAATAATGATTTCTCTAGAACATTCACACAGTGCTTCAGAAGTAACTAGCACAATTGTGCATGTCATAGGTATCATCAAACATGCCTCCTGTCTGTTAACTCTAAATCCGCCTGAAACTGACCACATAATCAAAAATGAGCTCAATGGACAGGTCCCAGCACACTGAGACAGGGGAGGCCAGTTTGCATGAGGGTTTCTGTCAAAACTGTATTTTGGAAACTAAACTCGGATTGCTTTCATTTAAGGGTCAGAATTGATTCAAACCCACATCTTTAAAATCCCTTAGTTTGGGAACTTTTTCCATCCTCAGTCTCCTCCACCACTTGTCTTCGTGAATCCAAAGCCATTTTGACATATCCTTGACTCAATCCTATATTAAGAATAAAAGAGATATGTTCAAGCAGAGGAAATATAACAAAGGAGGGACTTTCCTACAAGATCTTTGTAAAAGAAAAAAAAAAAGAACATTTGCATAAACCATTTTTAACCAGAGTCTTTGTTTTGTGTCTTTCCTTTCTGAATTCTTTGTTACACTCCCTTGCAGTCCCCCTCCCAGTCTCTGGACCCCAACCAGTGACCAAAGCCTTGATCATGTTTCACTTTGGAATCTTCCTGGCTCCACCGTAGTCATCATGCTTGAATGATTACATTTACTGGCCAGTCTCCCTGCTTCCTCTTCTTTCCATTCCTAAACCCCTAGACGTGCTGATCTTCCCAGAACATCATTGTGATCCTGTCCCTCTCTTGCTCAAGTTTTCCCAGAAACTACCGAGTTAACTTCATCAGTGTTAGTCTGGTGTTTAAAGCTATTCTGTACCTTTTCCATCTGGTTCTCTGCTAAGCTTATAAACCTGTCTGACATCTCTGACTTCAATACCTTTGTCTTGGATACTTAACTTACCTTCTGGTTCCTAATTAGACCTCCCTCAGAATCTACTTTAGCTATAAATTCTGCTGCCCTTTGACAAGTGGCCCCTGTCTACTCTGGACCGTGGTGTCTCTTAGCTTGCACACCCAGCATGCCATAGTTCACACTGCCTCCACTTGCAGTTAGAGGTGTTTTCTTCCCTCCACCTCCAGATGCTGGGTCCCTCAGGGCATGACTCAGCCCCTGTGTGTTCAAGTCTCTGGTAACATTTCTTATAATAGGGAGTTTGCAGTAGATGTTTAATTGGTTAGTTGAAAACCACTATCCCATGCCATCAGCCCCTCTTCATACTAAACATGCCCATATAATTTAACACTCAATAACTATTTTGAGCATCTATTGACCTCCATATGTAGAGATGTGTTCTAAGGATGCTGAGATCAAGAAACACAGCCTGTTCTCTCAAGGTCACTTTCTTGGATGATTTTGGTGTGAACTGGGGAATGGACACATTCTTTTCGCCTGCTCAAGGAGCCCAGCATTAGTATTTAAAATCAAATCTGGGACTTCCCTGGTAGCGCAGTGGTTAAGAACCCCCCTGCCAATGCAGGGGACATGGGTTTGAGCCCTGGTCCGGGAAGATCCCACATGCCGCGGAGAAACTAAGCCCATGCACCACAACTACTGAGCCTGTGCTCTAGAGCCTGCCTGCCACAACTACTGAGCCCACGTGCCTAGAGTCCTTGCTCCACAACAAGTGAAGCCACCGCCATGAGAAGCCTGTGCACTGCAACGAAGAGTAGCCCCTGCTCATCGCAACTAGAGAAAGCCCATGCACAGCAATGAAGACCAAAGTGCGGTCAAAAAAATTAAAAATTAAAAAATAAAATAAAATCCACTTTGAGTGATTTTTTAAATTCCCTTTTCAGCATTAGACACAGAGCTCCTTTTATTTTATTTTTAAAATTTATTTTATTTCTTTTTTAATGTATTAGTTTAATGTCTTTATTTTATTTATTTTTGATTTTATTTATTTATTTATTTTAAATGTGTTAGTATCTGCTGCACAGCAAAGTGATTCAGTTATACATATATATTCTTTTTCATATTTTTTCATTATAAGATATTGAATATAGTTCCCTGTGCTGTACAGTAGGACCTTGTTGTTTATCTATTTTATATAGTTTGTATCTGCTAGTCCCAAACACCTAATTTATCCCTCCCTACCACCTTTCCCCTTTGGTAACCATAAGTTTGTTTTCTGTGTCTACGAGTCTGTTTCTGTTTTGTAAATGTGTCCATTTGTGCCATATTTTAAATTCTGCGTATAAGTGGTATCATATGATATTTGTCTTTCTCTGTCTGACTTCACTTAATATGATAATCTCTAGGTCCATCCATGTTGCTGCAAATGGCATTATTTCATTCTTTTTTATGGCTGAGTAATATTCCACTGTGTATATATATCACATCTTCTTTATCCATTCATCCGTTGATGGACATTTAGGTTGTTTCCATGTCTAGGCTATTGTAAATAGTGCTACTATGAACATTCAGGTGCATGCATCTTTTCAAATTAGAGTTTTCTCTGGATATATGCTCAGCATCATATGTAGCTCTATTTTTAAAGTAACCTCCATACTGTTCTCCATAGTGGCTGCACCAATTTACATTCCCACCAACAGTGTAGGAGGGTTCCCTTTTCTCCACATTCTCTCCAGCACTTACTGTTTGTGGACTTTCTAATGATGGCCTTTCTGACTGATGTGGGGTGATACCTCGTTGTAGTTTTGATTTACCTTTCTCTGATAATTAGTGATGTTGAGCACCTTTTCATGGGCCTGTGGACCATCTGTATGTCTTCTTCAGAAAAATGTCTACTTAGGTCTTCTGCCCATTTTCTGATTGGGTTGTTTGTTTTTTGGTATTGAGTTGTATGAGCTGTTTGTATATTTTGGAAATTAAAACCTTGTCACACACAGCTTTTTTTAATATCACCTTTCCTTACTTGTTAAACAGACACTTACTAACCATGTGGACTTAAGTTATTTAATGTCTCTGAGCCTCAGTTTCCTAAAATTTGAAATGGGGATAATAATACCTGTGGCCAAGGATTAAATTCTATGAGGAATGTAACCCAGATGTCAGGTAGGGTCTCTCTGCCCCTTAAAATCCAGATTATTAATGGATTTTATGGACTATTATTAATAGATTATACAATGCATTACACTACCGATCATTATGGAAGCCCAAAACCCTTTCTGAGCGTTCTCAAAATTCTCAGACAGCTTAATTTTCATGGTCACTTTGGTACTGATTTTCTTCTAAATATTTTGTTTCTGCCAAAATATTTTGTTCCAACTTTGCTTTTTGTGGCTGTTCTTTCATATCTGCTGTTTTCCCAAACCAAGGAAGCAGTCTCTTTACCTTAAACTCCTCCTTCAAAGCAACCTGAATACAGGTCTGTGTTTGTAGTAGAATATTTACAGGTTTATGCTTGCAGAGAATAGGAACTTTGAATGGGAAGAGCATAGATGTCCAAAGGATAACTTAATTAATTTTCCACAGTGTGGTTTGGATCTAAAGCCTCTTTCTTGCCTCATCTCTTCTCATTAAATTACTATGGAGTTAGGTCTGTTTCAGACGTGTGTCAAAGAACAGAGCACAGTCTTAGGGGTGAAAACTAGGGCCACGCATGGGAAGCAGGTAACATTCAGGGGACAGATTTTTCTTATCAGAGCTAAATCATAAGATTAAATCTTAATTTAATAAACTATTTCTCGCGGAAACTAAAATAATATAGCCCAGGTCCACTGAGCTCTGGCAAACAAATCCAGAGGAATGGACCATTCTATGTCCCTTGGATTCTGTTGATTTCACAAAGGCTGGTATTCCGGGTTATGGGAGAAAGGGTTTATTTCATTTAATCTGGAGCATAACTGTGTAAGGAAGAGAATGGTATCCCTATTTCATAAATAAATCTGGAATTCAGAGAGGTTAATGACTTACAGGTTCACCCCATAGAGGCAGAGACAGGATCCCACCCAAGTGGGTCTGATTCCCCAAACCATTCCCTTCCATCTCACCGCAGCAAGGGCCCAGGTAGCAGAGCTGACCTTCTGCCGTGAAAATCCAAGCACTGGGTTGCAATTTGAACACAAGTGAAGGAACCTCTCTAGTTTCTAATCTCAGGAGAAGGCCTCAGACCTGCTTCTGTTCAAGACCTTGCATAAGGCCCAGAATCCTACACTAAGAATGCTTGAAAGACAAGATTTGGGTGGGAAAAAAAATCTACATTTAAGGTTCAGTTCACAAAGAAATTTCGTACCCAAGTCAGTCATTGCAATAACCCTGTGAAGTAAACAAGGCATATTTCATTCTTACAACTAAGTCTCAGGAAGGTTAAACCCAAGGTCTTTGAGAAATTTCTTTTATGAATCTTTATTTATTTATTTATGAATCTTATGAATCTTTATTTAAGGAATGTGGCATGACTTAATTCCTAAGATCATATAGTAGCCTTAGGGCTTAAGCATAGGACTGTGTTTTTAAGTCCGTATACATCTTACCCCCAAGAAGTAGCCTCCCCTTGTGTTCTTTGATCCTGATGTCTTAGTTGAATAAGCTCTTGCAGTCAGGGCTGCCATGGGAGTCCATGCAGGCTGTGCACTGTATAACTCTGAGGGATGCATTCTAAGCTACATGAATGTGAATGGCACATCCTCAATTTATGGTGCACAGCATGGAGAATATTTTGCAACAGCCCTTGGTGTTGTGCAAAATCTGAGATGGCTTTGAGGAAGGAACATGTAATCATTACCAAAAAAATCATTCTCATAAAATGTAGAAGTTTATATGAAAGCTGTATTGGCCATGGCTCAAGGAGGTATTTGCAACTCGTTTTTATACAGGGCCCTATTCTCTTATAAGAATTCAGCCCTTGACAGTAGCTGAGTATCTGTATGGGTTATCACATGCCATGGAAAGAGAGTTCGCAGCAAGTGATATCAACAGTACACTGTGTTCTCTTTCAGATTTATTGAATGCACATTTACTGTGTCAAGTAATGAATTAGACATTCCAGGGATGTGGCCCAGTTTCTGCCTTTAAGGGGATAGAATTTCACCGGGGAGAAAACACACATACCATAATTTTAAAAATAACAAACTAGGGGGACTTCCTTGGTGGCGCAGTGGTTGAGAGTCCGCTTGCCAACGCAGGGGGCACGGGTTCGTGCCCCGGTCCAGGAGGATCCCACATGCCGCGGAGCGGCTGGTCCCGTGAGCCATGGCCGCTGAGCCTGCGCGTCCGGAGCCTGTGCTCCGCAACGGGAGAGGCCACAACGGTGAGAGGCCCGCGGACCTCAAAATAAATAAATAAAAAATAACAAACTAGGTAACATTTTTTCTAAAACTGTATTTAAGTACAAAATTGCATGTTACTGACTAAGCTCGCAGTAGGAGGCCAGGAAGGGGAGTTTGTCACAGGTTGGACTAGTTAAGGACTTGTTATGAAAACAGTGGTAAGGGTGGGGGATGCCCGAGATGAATCATAAAGAGTAGATAGAATCTAGGTGGATACGTAAGAGGATTTGGGGGTGAGGAAGGACCCCCAATAACAAAAATGAGACATTAAAACCCAAATCCAAAAAGAAAAACCCAACAGTGCAGGCTATCTTTCTCATCTCTCGTTTTGCTTGGTGGTCATGAGCTGCTCCGTGTGGAAGTCAGGCAACTGAGAAGGGGAGATGGCTGAAGAAGGTGGGAGCCTAGGGGCAGTTAAATAAGATGGTCTCCATTTATAGAAGCTGGGGCCGCAGTGCAAACAGGACTTTTCCTAGTTGAAGCAGATCCCCATTACTCTGCTGGAGCTGGAAAGCAAGGGTAACATCAATTTTATAAACTTTCTATAGGAATATGTCTCCACAGTACACTGGAGGGCTGGGGAGGTAAAATGTGATCTGTAACAAAACTGAGCCTGTAGTTGCATATGTATCAAATTTTCGCTGTATTTCAAAGTATATGTCATCAGGTACAGCTCAGAATTGAAGCTGGAAGCCAGAGTTGAGAAAGAGAGTGAAATTGGCATATTTATATTCCACAGTAATCCTTTTCCCATGGTCTTGTTTGTCCATGGAAAAAAGAATAAAATACTGAGCTATAAAACCCACAACTGCACGCTGAAACTTGCGGGGGCAGGGGTGATGGGGCAAGATGGAAACAGAAGGAGCAGCTGGTCGTTTTGAAAACTTTTCAGATGTACTGAAATAGACACACTTCATCTTCAGTGTAGAAGATGCCACCAGGCAAAACTGCATGGAGGGGGATTCGAAGGATCCAGTGACACTTCAGTTTCCCAAGAATTTTCTTTCACAGCAGGTCGTTTAATACGGCTCATCCATGCTGAATGATAAACAAGAGAAAATAAATTAAACTCAGGAGCCTAAAAGTTGCAAAAATTTAAGTGTTGGTAGTAAAGGTAAATGGTCACTAAAGGTCAGAAGAGTAAAGGAACTCTTTCAGATGAGTTACAAGATGCAGGACATTCACTAAGGCACAGGAATGAGAAGAAAACCCTAAAGCAACGCTTCTCACCCTTTCAGGTGCTTACCACCTAGACACGGTGTTGAAACAAACACCCTGATTCAGGTCTGGGTGGGCCTGAGATTCTGCATTTCTAACAAGCTCCCTGGTAGTGCTTAAGTGGCTAGTCCTCAGAACACACAGAGAAATTTCGGCGGTACAGGCTTTGTCTTCATGTCTAATGAATATGAATGGCATTTTGATAGATTTTGAACAGTGGAAAGTCAGAAAAGTAAAATAAGACGTATTTAAATGGAAAGAGAAATTAGAGAACATCAAAACTCGTGAAAGGTACGGTACTAGGTTCTGCACGCCTGATTCTGGTGGGATATGATTTAAGGAGATGATGATAAATTTAGTTTTGTGAAAAGAAAAATGACACTTGTGTGTGTCAAACAATTCATTCTTGGAGGGAACAAGGGAGAACCAAGTAGGGTATGTCTGAATAACACCTTTCAAAGGGAGAACCAGATTCTGAGACTCTGCTGTCATGGTGAACTGCCAGGGTAAACCACAGTTCAGCAGCTGCAAGCGTGCTTGCCAATTACAGAGATAAAAATGTTTCTGAAAACAAAATTTCATATAAACCTCCTCTCTGAGGTTGGCATTGTATCTTCCTGTGTATCTTGGGTGTAGCTTTTACCCAGGCAGAATTTAGACTCTAGAAACCAAATGAGGTGATAAACAGAACCAGTTTGCAGAAGAGTCAAAATAACCCAGCAAGAATTGAAACCACAAATGCACGAGGAGTCAGTTATTCACCAACCAAATGCTAATAGGAATCAGCACAGAGGACTATGAGTGTTAGCTCAAGGGCTTAAAAAAAACTGATACATGGTGTTGAGTGTGATAGTGTTCATTTTACCTTTGGCTTGTTTTAGAAACACACCCTACTTCTTCCACTCCACCCTTCCTCAGTGCCATCACACAATGGTTTCAGTGCAAAAAAATTACAATACTGGAGGAGGAGGGTGTCTGTGACTTACACCTCCAACCTGGGTTCTAGAAGCATAAACGTTAAGAACATGATCTTTGGATCTAGATGGATGCAAATCTCAGCTTTGCCATTTATTCAGTGACCTCAGGTAGTTAATTAAGTTCATTGTTCCTTCACCTTACAATGGAAATATTAATAGTACCTACATCCACAGACTTGTAGGCAATCTTTAATGATTTAAGACATGTAAGACACTCAGAACAGTGCATGGCATGGAATTAATGTTTGATAAATGTTTGTTACTATTGTAACTAACTCTGTCACTAGCTCAGGCACTATAGGAAAGTTATTTAATTAGCTCAATTATCAAGAGAGTTTGAATGCCAAGGTCCGTTCCAGAACTAAAATTCTATGATTCTATTGTCACTTTGGCCAATAAATTTGAAGTATCCCAAGGCAGCTGGGCAAATAATTCTTCTTTGCCACGTCCTTCTAGAATGTCTGGTGAAGTGTGCAAGACCTGTGTTGATGGGGCAAGGCTTCCCTTCCAACTTCTGTTCACAGCTCCTCAATACACCATGGGCTCTACTCACTGGCCCCTGAATGTTTTCAGAGTCCCAGTACCATACCATTTACATCATTTCCCTCTTCCAGACTGCCTTCCCTGCTTCTGCCCATACACCTAAATCCTATCCATCCTTAAAAAACCAACCCAGGTTCCATCTTCTTTGTAAGGTTTTCTGCAGTCACCAAACATCTTCTGTACTGAAGCAGTCTGGCCTTCAATACAGAACTCATTGACCATTACCATATTCTGCCTTTATTTTTCTGAAGAGTTTTTTCTATATTTCTGTCTTAATTTCCCAACTAGATAATAATCTCCCTGAGGTCTGGCACGAGGATTTACTTCTCTTGGTGTCTCAGTCAAGCTTAACATTTTCCCCACAAAAAGGTGTTAATAAACAGCTATTGATTGGTTCATTGTAAAAATCAGTGAACCATTAAACTTAATATGGCAATTAGCTTAATATGGTACTTAATCCTAATGCTCTTCCTGCCAGCATCTCTTCCTGTCGCCCAAGGACATCTGAATAATTGATCTGCCTCCATCTAGTGGCAATTAAAACACAGGTGGTTCCTGTGGCCAGAAAACAGCTCTGGGTAGATTGTACCAGAAAAGACTTTCACTCAGTGGGTGTGAGCATGAAGGAAATCTTTATGTCTTGCGGATTTCCTGCCCACAGAGATAGGGAGTTCAGCCTAGAGAAGAGTCAGGGACCCCATCTACACTATCTAATGGAAGATAGGGCAATAAAAGAACATAGAATAAAAGAAACTTCACTGACCCTATGTCCTCATCCAGTTACCCCTCCTGACTCTTTCATCTCCTTCCAGCCAAATTTTATGAAAAAGATAATGTATACGTTCTGCCTCTATGTTCTCCACCCCACTGATTCCTCAACCCCTGGCTACAGGACTTCTGTCATGACCTCAGCATTGAAAACAATTTCCCTACTGATACCCTTATTATATCCAGTGGATCGTGGCAGTATTTGAAATAGTTTCCATTTCCCTTTTTCCTTAGGATCATGACCCCGTACTCTCCTCATTTTCCTTCTACATCTCTGGGAACATCTTCCCATTCGCCTTTACCTTAGCTGACTTCTTTGATATTGACCTTCCTCTGGCTCCTACCCTCTCTCCCACATCCTCTTCCATTCTCACCCTGCACATACTCCCTGGGTGATTGTACCTGCTCCTGAGATACAATTACCTCCTGTAATGTGAGAACCTCCAAATCCATTTCTTCTGCCCCAAGGTAGCCCTTTTGCTACAGATAGAATCAACAGATTATGGTTGAACCACAGACACCTACATTTTAACAGGTACAAAACTGAACCCATGATTGCCACCTCCAAAACTTCTCATTCTTTCGTGTTCCCTTCTCAGTAAATAATACAGTAGAGATGGTAACCATCTACCAGTTCCCACATCAGAACCATGGCAACTTACTTGATTCTTCTCCCTCTCTCTTAGCCAATTAATAATCATATTCAGTAGATTCTACCACCAGTTATCTCATGAACTCATCCTCATTGCTATTGCCCTAGACAGACATCATCAGCTTTAACCTAATAACTTCAAAGACCTCCAAAACAGTTCTTGGCCCCCAGAGTCATTCATCTCCCATGTTTGCATACTTTTATGCAGAGTGATCCTCCCAAGAGGCAAATTTCAGCATGACATTCACCTGCTTCAACCCCTGTTACTAATACCCCAAAGACCTCAAGATTAAGTCCATACTCCTTCATATGGCTTATAAATTACTTTATAATTGTCCTCTGTTGCCTTCTGTCTCTCCAGTTTTTCTTTTGTACTTTAAACTACAGCTCACTAAACTACTAAGGACTTGTCAATAACAATCTGTGGTTGGTAGGATGGTTGCCTGAACAAGAAACCAACCTCCTCAGGCACCATCTTGCTTCATTTCCTCCAGCATTTGGAAAGGTACCCAGTTGTCTAGCTGGGTAGTCTGTCACCAAAGTCTCATCTCCATTGTTCGTTTGACTTATACTTTCCTTCTTAATATTTCAAAGCAAGTCACTAAACCCTGAAACTGAGAAGTGTTTTGCTATCTTCATTTCTGCCCGGTAGGCCTTGTATTTTCACATGTATGTGTTTCTGCAGTTGAAGAAATCTGAGGTTCAAGACCAAGCCAAAAAACTTCCCCCTCTTTGGGGGAAGCTGCAAGTAGAATTCAGGCTCCCCACCCTTCCCGCATTTCTGAAGGTCAATGCCTATCAGAGGTCATTTGCCATCTTGTGCTAGGTGCTGAGGGCCTGGTGTCTGGAACTATACCTTTTTCGTAGAGCCTGGGATTCATTAGTTTTTCAATAAATCCTTGTTGACTTGAATGTTTCCTGAATACTGTATTTAGCCTTGCCCCCATGTTCAGCCAGTATAAGAAGAAATAAACCGTAATGCTTCCAATCCTCAAAGAAAATTCAGAAGCAATCAGAAAGAACTGTCTTTACATAAACTACCCCTTCTTAATAGGGCATTACTTGTTCATTCATTCATTCAGCTCCTCTGGCACTAAAAAAAACTGACAGCTTTTAAGGAAGGTTAGTAGATTTATTACTTTATCTGGAAATTTCATTTGGATGAGACCCCATGTAAATAACTAATAAGGAGCTAATGTGTCTAGCTATAACAGGAAGTATTAAGACACTGAATACTTACCCTCTGTAAGCAGAGGGTAGAGAAGACATCAACAGATATCGAAACTTCTTGCTGATAAAACTTACCTTCTCCGAGACTTTTTGCCTAAAAATAGAAGAGAAAAATGGCATCAGAAAAAGGAGACAATTTCAATTTTTTGTACTTAGAAGGGAGATTCCCTCCTCAAAACTGTTTCTTGAAGTGTATTTTGTATTTGTGAGGTGGACCGCATGGTGTCTAAGGGGATTTGAGGTACTGTCTTAATGTTCTAATTCGAACAGTGGTAGAACAGACTCATTCATGCAGATGCTTCTCAGAGCACCGTTTCATCCGCTGTGCTGCTCATAAAGACAGAAGTCGAGCCTGAACTATCCGATGATCAGGCCCCATGTACCCATTCTTGTGTTTACACATCCCGATCTGCCATCTCGTCCTACCTGCAGATTCTTCCCTAAGAGATTCAGCTGCTAATACTGTAAGAATATGTATCATTACACTTCACACCATCTTCTCTGTGAAAATCCACAAGAGAAATTACACTCAGGTCTCAGTGGTAGGAGCTACATGCCTCATCTGGGTAACCACTGTATTCTTATCTTACAAACACAGTGAGTATCATTACTGGTTATGTTTCCTTCTTTGACTGGCTGCAAGGAAACTCAGCCAGATCTGAAACCCTCTTCTATCCTAACTTTACCCCTGGCTCTGACTTAGTTTTGGTATTCTAAATTTTGGCCTTATTTTTCTTACTTTTAAACTAATTTTAATTTGCTGTGTTGAATGCATTTGGTAAACTCTCTTACATTCTTTTTGAAAAAAAGCAGACTATAAATAAGTAGATGAATGAACTGCAGGGCTAGGCTCCAGAGGAAATAAAAGCAAAAAATGCTTTTTGAGGGGAAAAAAAATCACTGGGAGGCAATATATTTCTGTGTCTATAAACTAGAGCTCTAGATCATCCAGTCTGGGTCCAGGTCCTTTTTTGCCAACTGTAGTGTGTCTTTGAATAGCTACTTATTCTCTCTCAGCTACCATTTCTTCATCTGTGAAAGGGTCATGATAATTATATTTTCCTCACTGAGTTGATAAAATGTATTCAAAGCATTTAGGCCAGGGCCTAGAGCATAGACAGTGCTCAATTCTTGTTTTAAACCTTTAAAATGTTAGAAATTACTACTTTAATTATTTCTTCCAAAATTTAGCCAGCTGGTGACATGAGCCAAAAGCACTTGAGCAGGGAGAATTAAATCTGAATGAATTTCAGATTCCATTCATTTTCATATGAATATATTTTTCTTTTAGGAACAATGAAACACATACATGAGCAAGAATCTGTTCCTATTGAGAAAGTTTCTTTTTCAAGAAAAAGGGAACTAAGGGGCCTGTGTTCAGTTTTGTGCCCTGTTCTCACCCTGTGTGTTGGTTCAGGTAAACAATTCTTCTGTGGGTCAAAAAATAGAGCCTTATTAATCTGAAGATCAGTGGTTTTAGGGAGCATATCTGGATGGGAGTCTGATCTCTGATTCCGGCCGCTGCTGATATGGAATTTTAGAGATTTGGCCTAAAACATCATTGCTTCAGTTTCCTCATTTACTGAACAGGGCCAGTAATGATGCCTAATCAGAGAATGATGGTGCTAGGAGAAAAAAAATATTTCTAGACAAGCCCATGCACAGGGAGGCATGTTTCTGGAGCCCACCCTTATTCTCTTCTCCGAAAAAAGGAGCTGAAGTCTGGGTATTAAGACAACTGGGGCAGGGGCCAAAGTACAGGTTCAGAAGATCCATCTGAGGACAGGACAAGGGTCAAGAGTCTGGTCATTTCATTGGCTTCTGTGCTCTAAATATTTGCTTGTCCCCTTTTTCCAGCTTTTGGAATACTGTATACATGCAGATTTATTGTATTAGAAAAGCTCTAGGGGTTTAGCCTGGGAACCTATCCATCATTTCTAATAATTGTCTCTATAGGAAAAATATTCTTCGTGTTTCAAAGAACTAACTTACAACTAAAAGTTTTAGAAGGCAAAGTCACTGGAAAGTTGGAGCTATCAGAAGATGTTTCACAAATGAAGAATATTTAGTGTGAGATTAAAGATACCCTGACTTTCCTACAAAGTCAGTGATCTTTTGGGGCTTCTGTTCTCTTGTGCTCTTTGTTGGCATAATTGTAACTAGCCTAACTGCCCGTTATCTGTTTCCTGTTTGCCCCACACTGATTCCCCCAGTAGGGGCATGCAGTTTTCAAGTTATCAGTTTGAGATCTTGTACAGAAATGACTCCAAGGTAAAAACAATTGCAAAACAACCCCACTGCTTTTCTCACCACTGCTTATAGTACAGCCTTAGGCAGCATCCCACCTCCTGCACCCCACCACTAAATACACATGACTTCAATTTTATTCTTTTTATTCTACTAACATTTATTAAAAGATTTTGGAATTTGGGAATATCTCCTTACTAAGGTGACTCCCAGCCCCAAAGTCCTTAATGGTTACTTAGATAATAGCCCTCTTATCCCAGAGGGTGAAGTGTAAATTACCCACTCTATTCTCCACCCCCTCACTTCTGCCAAGGTCACTCAAGGCAGGAGGAAAGAAAGGATGATTGGGGGCGGTCTTTAAGTCTCAATGGAAAGGATGATCAACGGTGGGAGAAAAATCTCACTCTTTTCTTGCCTTACTGCCATATTTAAGTAAACAGCATAGTACTCTAAGACAATGGGATCCAACCTTAGCAGAAGTTCCAAGAGCAGGAGCAGAGACGTTTTAACGGCTCAGGGCTCTTACTTTACAGTTACTGAAGTTCTTGCACATCAACAGCACCCCCGTCCATTGTGTTTCTGGGTTGGTTATAAAACTAATCTAGTACCCTTAGTCTTAAATTTGGAATGAAAGATCAGGTCATAGCAGAAGACCATTAGGGACTGGTAGATAATCTTCCTGCAATTGCCAGTAAGAATGGGTGGTGGGGCAGCCTTTACATACTATATTCATGGCATAGAATACATACTAATTAATTTGATGGAACTGAAATTACAATGGCCCCACAGAGGCAACACAGAGCAGTTGTTTAGCAGTTGTTTTGAGGTCACTGATGGCCCCTGAACTTGAAGCAAGGTTATCTTTAAAGCTGCCTAATATCCATACATGTCATAATCTTGAATGTTTCTGTCTGATGACTTTGGCCAAATGTGGCAGCACATACCCAAGGCCTGCCTGACTGTGGGCCCCTAACTGGCAGGTTTGTCCCGCTTGAGGGTTTGGACACACTCAGGAGGAAGGTGAGGGCAGTGATGCTGTTGTTCTTCTCCAGTGGTGTTTCATCTACTATTCCAAGCAGCAGATACTAGTTTCTTGAGGCAGCCCTCCTTAATTCCCCTTCTTCTCTCGTCCAGAGTGGATGGAAAGCATGAGTATGGGGTACATTTGGTTAAAGCTGTAACCTTGGCGAGTAGACACTGGGGAGAAAATGTGGGGATTTCCCTAAGGGACAATACAACTCCCACATGTCAGGAACCAGACAGGTATCATCTGACTCTTGACAAGTCTAGGTATTTGGGAGAAGTGCTTTGAAAACCTTATGGGACATTAGATTCACTTCCTAGTGGAATTGCACTGAAATCAAAACCATGTAGGCTCTTATAGGACAAGATCACATATCCCTTTTTTTTTTTAGAATTAAATAATAGCAAAGAACCATTACAATTTCTCATTTGTCTGTTAACACCCTAGCAAGGGTGTTAGCAAGGTACCTTGAAGACAGTAGGCATTTTTAGAAGATTTGTCAGAATGAAAAGCAAAAATCAGCCAACTTGTTTTGATGAAAGTGTGTTCTGGGCTGCTTCACACATCTCCAGGGACTGATGTCTATAGAACCCAGAGCTTGGTATCCTGCTTTAGCTGAGGCTCTCATACTTAATTTCCTGTGGGTTTCTATGTTTTTTTCCACTTTAAAGTTGTATTATTTTTGTATGAAGGTAAACTCACATACCTTTTTTTAATCTCCTTGCCAGCCAAATGATAAATGCCAACCCAGAGAATGTGGTAACCATGACTGCCACCGGAATGAAGAGGGGGTTATAGTCACCCTCCTTGATTTTTGAGAAATTCCTGTCCACTTCTGCAAGAGAAATTAGTAAGGCATGTAGCATGAGGCCACAAGCATTATTTCCTTAGTGCCTTCTCATGACATTAAACTTTCTTCCTTGTTACATCTTCTAATAACTGTCCATTTGATGCTATTTGACAGATGAGGGAATCAGCATGGGAAAGCCCATGATGATTCTATAGCAGAGAAAAGACTAGACCAGCTTTTCTAGCTCAACGCCTATAGAATCTCAACCCACGGATTTGTGATTCATGGAATTCCTGGGAGATGTACCTAAATATTTTGGCAAAAAGTGGTCATCATTGTATTTAGCTCCATGGCCTTGTTCAATGGTTGGGACTCAAACACAGAGAAGAGCTAAAAAGTTAAGTACAACTTCAGGAAAAATAAAAGCCAGTGACCTGAACCAGGCAACTTATCAATAAAAGGAATCTGTTCTCTGTCCTGGCTATTGTAAATAGAGCTGCAAAGGGGATATACGTATATGTATAGCTGATTCACTTTTTTATAAAGCAGAAACTAACACACCATTGTAAAGCAATTATACTCCAATAAAGATGTTAAAGAAAAAAAGGAATCTATTAATGCTTTGAAGCAGCTGTGCAAACATATGCACATGCTGTTACATGCCAAGGACCTGCACTAATGTGTCTTTCAAATGATGTAGTCCTGGGCTTCCCTGGTGGCGCAGTGGTTGAGAGTCCGCCTGCCGATGCAGGGGACGCGGGTTCGTACCCCGGTCCGGAAGGATCCCACGTGCTGCAGAGTGGCTGGGCCTGTGGGCCATGGCCGCTGAGCCTGTGTGTCCAGAGCCTGTGCTCCGCAATGGGAGAGCCACAGAAGTGAGAGGCCCGCATACCACAAAAAAAAAAAAAAAGAAAAAGAAAAAAAGATGTAGTCCTACCATTTCCCTCACAAATAAGTAAAAGGATACATCTATATATCCTCTTATAAGTATGAACTAAGTTCATGTGGGGACCTTTACTGAAAAAATACTGATATGAAAAAAACCTATCTTCTGATACCACCAATTGAAGAAACTTACTTTTGCATATTGGCACAGCATCTGACTGTCCCTTATTCTTCATATTACTTTGATGAACCCTTTCAAGGTGCTTCCATCCCCACACCCAAATGTATAATGGAAAGGAGGTGCAAGTTCCCAGAGGATCCAAACAGAGGACACCTATGGACTGCATGAGGATGCGGAAACGGACACTAGTCCAGCCTTAAAAGGAAATGCCCCATAAACCTGATGTACAATCCTCCCCTAAAGACTCCATGCCATGTCCCCAGTTCCCTACCCCACTTCCTGGCCCTGGGCCACAGAGAGATCAGCTTCTACAAATCCTACCATTTAAAGACTTCTGTCATTGGTATAGATAGTCTCCGGAGCAAACATGGGTAGCTATTCTTTCACATGCTAATTTAACATGGATTAATTGAGCATCTATTGCCAGGTGCTGTGTCAGGTGGGGGGTATATAGAGATGAGGAAGACACATCCTCTTATGCACAGACAGATTTGGGAGGCATCAGACTAGTGATAATTGAGAAGTATCCATTACTTGGGGAATTAGGTGGACATTGGCGACTTTTGTAGAGACATTTTAGTAGACTAACAGAGAAGTGAGATTGTAGTGGAATAGAAAAATGGATAAGAAATAAGTCAGTATAGACAGTGAGTTTAGATGTTAAGGGCTAAGATAGGAGGAGTTGAGAATTGGCTGAAAAGAAAAAGGGAAATCACTGTCACTGAAGAAAGAGGCAAGAGCAGCCAATTTATGGTAAATTAATGTGTACAAATTTCTTTAAGCGACATACATTTAGCAAAATAAACTTAAAAGTTTAATCTATCTTTCCCCACCATCTGCTTGTCAATAAGCTACCTCTTTAAGTCCTTAATATTTTGGGGCAAACTTACTTTGACATATTGGACTAGGGCTGGACCAATTTCCAGATGTTCCACAAATAGTTTTCTTTGCCCCAATTAACTCAGCTCCTTCTGAGCAGCTGAAGGTACACGTGGAGGTAAAGCCGAAGTCGACCAGGGGGTGACTACAGTCCATGGCTCCAAAATCAGGTGCTGTTAGAGGCTCACACTGAATCACTTCAGTGAAAAAGAAAAAATCAGTATTTCTGAGCAGAGACCCTCCCATGACAAACAGTTTTTAGGCAAACTGCCTAACTCAACTGTGGAACCATTGACATGAATCTAACATTTCTGATTTCTAGAAATTACTTCTGATGATGCTTCCAGAGTTTATTTTCTTGAGAATGATGGAGAATGGTAAGTCAGAGGTGAAACCAGGAGAACACAGAAAGCCCTGGGTGGGCAGGGGAGCACTGGGGAGAGGAGGGGAGGGCTGGCTCTTTCAGATTGCTGCCCCAGCCCTGGTAACTCTCCGTCTGCTGGAAGTGCTATGCTACGTGGCCTTGGCCTCAAGAGCTCTTATGGTGCATTATCAATGAATGTAGACAATTTCCACGCTTTCACCTCTTCTAAAGTCTACCCAAGCAGTTGTGAAAAACATCCCCATTCTGTGAAACAAGTCCCTCAACTTTTATAAAATTCAACAGGTTGGTCAATTAGTTCTATGATTTCAAAAAATGACTTGGATATTTCTTTTGAGAATTCAGCCACTTAAACTAGTGAGTCAAAAGCATAAATGTAGAAAATGTAACCAAAACTTCGCAAGTTTAGACACCACCAGTTTTTCCCCTAAAGAGAGAATCTTCTTGACAGTAAAAAAGAAAAAACCAAAAAACACCATATTTCAAATGAAAAACAAAAAAATCAAGAGATTGTGTTTTTGTTTTTCACAGAATTTGCTATTCTCCTGAGAGTTCATGGAGGAGGAAATCTAAAAAATGATTTTAAGAATAAACCAAATAAAACAATCAAAAAAGACCTCTAGCCGCCCCCCCCACTCCCAAAAAGGAAATTGCTTGCTGTTAAGTAGGACACCACATAAAATAGGTGTTATTGAAAGGAGAGAACAACAAAAATTCAACTGCCGTTCAGCAAGACTGATTATTTATGCCATAGCAATGAGAAAATAAAAATAAAATAAAAATGCAGTATGGGGCTTCCCTGGTGGCGCAGTGGTTGAGAGTCTGCCTGCTAATGCAGGGGACACGGGTTCGAGCCCTGGTCTGGGAAGATCCCACATGCCGCGGAGCGACTGGGCCCGTGAGCCACAATTACTGAGCCTGAGCGTCTGGAGCCTGTGCTCCACAGCAAGAGAAGCTGCGATAGTGAGAGGCCCGTGCACCTCGATGAAGAGTGACCCCCGCTTGCCACAACTAGAGAAAGCCCTCGCACAAAAACGAAGACCCAACACAGCCATAAATAAATAAATTAATTTAAAATATATACAGTATAACCACACTGTATTGCTGAAAATTATATATATGTTCTGTGACATAGTCTCAGAGATATTTGGTTGTTATTTTTTGTTTGTGGTTTTTGTTTTAAATTAGTAACAATAACCTCTTTGAAAATCATCTCAGTATAATCTAAGTTAGGTTAAATTATGCTTCAAAAGAGGATACAGACTTCTTAGCAAGACTCTACTACATTTGCTCAGTCTATAAACACAGGATTGCCATGACAACTCTCTAGTCCGAACAGTTAGTTACTCACCTCGACATGTTGGCTTTGGAGATGACCAGTTTCCAAATGGTCCACAAGTGGTTTCTTCAATCCCAACTATGTCTGTTCCCTCAAAGCAGTTGAAGGCACACTGCGATGTGAAGCTGAAGTTTCCCAAAGGGTGAATACAGGCCATGGTACCCAGCTCTGGGGCCTCCAAAGGCTCACACTGAGTCACTTCAATAAGAAAAAAAAAAAACACTGGGCAGTGTTCCAGGGACCTGATGACTGGGTTTGAATCTTAGCTCTGATACTTAATAACCAAGTGCCTTTAAGCACAGTGACTTAACCCCTTCAGCTTAGCTTCTTTACTTCTAAAAGAGGGATAATGATAATTGTATTGACTTCCTAAAGTTGGTGTGGGAATTAAATAATTTAATGCAAGTCAAGGACTTAGAGCCTGGCTCATAGGAAGCTTTAATTAAACATTAGCTAATCTTATTTTCTTTGGCATTACCTGGGGAGAGAGCTTTTAAATGTAGATAGGTTTAAGTGGGAATGACCAGCTCAGTTTGGAAATAACTGTCACATCAAAGCCCCTGAGTATACTAGACTGTTGAAAGTAGGAAGTTCGGAGAAAGACTGAGTGTCCATAACTGGTCTTCTTTAAAAGGGGAGAAGATAAAAGCTTTAGGAAGCATCTTAGCCTGGATTCTGCCTTCACCATCTCTAGCTCAGTTCCAGAACTTTAGTTCTTTTGATTTTTCCAGTCCTCTCCAGAAAGTATGTCTACTTCCTTGCCTGATTGGTGGCATAATAGATCAAATTAAGACTTGGAATTCAATCTTCACATTTTAGGCCCTGCCATGTCATTTAGGCAAATATTGCATCTCTTGTGTCTTATTCCTTATCAAATTTAAACCATCATTTTAAACTTCTTCTTGAGAGTTCAATGAAGAATGAATTCAAGAAATTAGAAGAATTTTAATATTTTCCATATACAGTACAAGTCCAAATGAAAGTAACTTATGTTGTCCCATACAGTTCATGCCCACAAGCAAGTGCCTAGTCTCAATCTTACAGACGCAGTGATAAGATGCTGACTGATCTCAAGTTGCTGTCAGTCTACTGGGGAATACAGACAAGAAAATTGATGACTTCAACAAATGTGGGATAAATAAGAAAGAAATATATGGAGCTACTGGAACACAGAACAGGGATGCTTAGCCTGTCTTGGCATCCAAAGAAAGCTTCCTGAAAGAAATGCTCCCTGAACTATTATCTTCCAGGTAAACAGGTGTGTTAGTCATGTGCAAAATGAGAAAGCCCTGAGCAAGTCAATGGTTGATATACAAAGCAATATGGTAAGTGTGGAGAACTACAAGCATTTTGATGTTACTAAAAGGAAAGAGGAGGCAAGGGATGATGTGAGATGAGATTAGGGAGAAAGATAGGAGCTAAGACAAAATGCCTTTATCTTTTTTCATTGGTTTAATGAGTATCTACTATATATCAAGCATTACTCTATGCCTTGAGGAGTTTAGATTTTATTCTGTAGGATGAATGGTGGGTAGAAATTAAAGGGTGGATGGTCACGTGTGTGTGATGTTTACTTGATATTTAAAATTGATCAGATTGCCTATGGTATGAATAATATATTTGAGAGGAGCTAATTTAAAGATGTGGAACTCAGCTCAGAAATAACTGCAATAATCTAGGAGGGAGATAATAGAGGCAATAAGGTAGAGTTAATAAGTAGAAGACAAATTGGAGAAATAGTAAGTTAGAAAAATGAGTAGTAACCTTCCAAGACTGAACCAGGAAGAAATAGAAAATATGAACAGACCAGTCACAAGCACTGAAATTGAAACTGTGATTAAAAACCTTCCAACAAACAAAAGCCCAGGACCAGATGGTGTCACAGGCGAATTCTATCAAACATTTAGAGAACAGCTAACACCTATCCTTCTCAAACTCTTCCAAAATATAGCAGAGGGAGGAACACTCCAAACTCATTATATGAGGCCACCATCACCCTGATACCAAAATCAGACAAAGATGTCACAAAGAAAGAAAACTACAGGCCAATATCACTGATGAACATAGATGCAAAAATCCTAAACAAAATACTAGCAAACAGAATCCAAGAGCACATTAAAAGGATCATACACCATGATCAAGTGGGGCTTATCCCAGGAATGCAAGGATTCTTCAATATATGCAAATCAATCAATGTGATACACCATATTAACAAATTGAAGAATAAAAAACATATGATCATCTCAGATGCAGAAAAAGCTTTTGACAAAATTCAACACCCATTTATGATAAAATCCCTCCAGAAAGTAGGCATAGAGGAAACTTACCTCAACATAATAAAGGCCATATATGACAAACCCACAGCCAACATCATCCTCAATGGTGATAAACTGAAGCCATTTCCACTAAGATCAGGAACAAGACAATGTTGCCCACTCTCACCATTATTATTCAACATAGTTTTGGAAGTTTTAGCCACAGCAATCAGAGAAGAAAAAGAAATAAAAGGAATCCAAATCAGAACAGAAGAAGTAAAACTGTCACTGTTTGCAGATGACATGATACTATACATAGAGACTCCTAAAGATGCTACCAGAAAACTACTAGAGCTAATCAATGAATTTGGTAAAGTAGCAGGATACAAAATTAATGCACAGAAATCTCTTGCATTTCTATACACTAATGATGAAATTTCTGAAAGTGAAATTAAGGAAACACTCCCATTTACCATTGCAACAAAAAGAATAAAATATCTAGGAATAAACCTACCTAAGGAGACAAAAGACCTGTATGCAGAAAACCATAAGACACTGATGAAAGAAATTAAAGATGATACAAACAGATGGAGAGATATACCATGTTCTTGGATTGGAAGAATCAACATTGTGAAAATGACTATACTACCCAAAGCAATCTACACATTGATTGCAATCCCTATCAAACTACCAATGACATTTTTCACAGAACTAGAACAAAAAATTTCACAATTTGTATGGAAACACAAAAGACCACAAATAGCCAAAGCAATCTTAAGAAAGAAAAACAGAGCTGGAGGAATCAGGCTCCCAGGCTTCAGACTATACTACAAAGCTGCAGTAATCAAGAAGGTATGGTACTGGCACAAAAACAGAAATATTGATCGATGGAACAGGATAGAAAGCCCAGAGATAAACCGATGCACATATGGTCACCTTATTTTATTTTATTTTTTTTTTTTGCAGTACGTGGGCCTCTCACTGTTGTGGCCTCTCCCATTGCGGAGCACAGGCTCCGGACGCGCAGGCTCAGTGGCCATGGCTCACGGGCCCAGCCGCTCCACGGCATGTGGGATCCTCCCAGACTGGGGCACAAACCCATGTCCCCTGTGTTGGCAGGCGGACTCTCAACCACTGCGCCACCAGGGAAGCCCAAGTCACCTTATTTTTGATAAAGGAGGCAAGAATATACAATGGAGAAAAGATAGCCTCTTCAATAAGTGGTACTGGGAAAACTGGACAGCTACATGTAAAAGAATGAAGCTAGAACACTCCCTAACACCATACACAAAAGTAAACTCAAAATGGATTAAAGACCTAAATGTAAGGCCAGACACTATCAAACTCTTAGAGGAAAACATAGGCAGAACACTCTATGACATAAATCACAGCAAGATCCTTTTTGACCCACCTCCTAGAGAAATGGAAATAAAAACAAAAATAAACAAATGGGACCTAATGAAACTTCAAAGCCTTTGCAGAGCAAAAGAAACCATAAACGAGATGAAAAGACAGCCCTCAGAATGGGAGAATATATTTGCAAATGAAGCAAATGACAAAGGATTAATCTCCAAAATTTACAAGCAGCTCATGCAGCTCAATATCAAAAAAACAAACAACCCAATCCAAAAATGGGCACAAGACCTAAACAGACATTTCTCCAAAGAAGATACACAGATTGCCAACAAGCACATGAAGGAATGCTCAACATCACTAATCATTAGAGAAATACAAATCAAAACTACAATGAGGTATCACCTCACACCAGTCAGAATGGCCATCATCAAAAAATCTACAAACAATAAATTCTGGAGAGGGTGTGGGGAAAAGGGAACCCTCTTGCACTGTTGGTGGGAATGTAAATTGATACAGCCACTATGGAGAACAGTATGGAGGTTTCTTAAAAAACTAAAAATAGAACTACCATACGATCCAGCAATCTCACTACTGGGCATATACCCTGAGAAAACCATAATTCAAAAAGGGTCATGTACCACAATTTTCACTGCAGCTGTATTTACAATAGCCAGGACATGGAAGCAACCTAAGTGTCCATCGACAGATGATTGGATAAAGAAGATGTGGCACATCTATACAATGGAATATTACTCAGCCATAAGAAGAAACGAAATTGAGTTATTTGTAGTGGGGTGGATGGACCTAGAGTCTGTCATACAGAATGAAGTAAGTCAGAAAGAGAAAAACAAATACTGTATGCTAACACATATATATGGAATCTAAAAAAAAAAAAATGGTCATGAAGAACCTAGGGGCAGGGTGGGAATAAAGATGCAGACCTACTAGAGAATGGACTTGAGGACACGGGGAAGGGGAAGGGGAAGCTGGGACAAAGTGAGAGAGTGGCATGTACATATATACACTACCAAATGTAAAACCGATAGCTAGTGGGAAGCAGCCACATAGCACAGGGAGATCAGTTCGGTGCTTTGTGACCACCTAGAGAGGTGGGATAGGGAGGGTGGGAAGGAGGCTCAAGAGGGAGGCGATATAGAGATATATGTGTATGTATAGCTGATTCACTTTGTTATAAAGCAGAAACTAACACACCATTGTTAAGATTATACTCCAATAAAGGTGTTTTTTTTAAAAAAAAAAGAGTAGTGTGTTACTTTGCATAAATGTAGGGGGAGGTGAGAGAGTTTTATACCAGAGTACCCATATAAATCGTGGAACCATACACTGAGATAAGGAATACAAAAAGGAAAGCTAGCTTGGGACAATTGATTTTTCAGTCTTTTGGGCATCCCAAAGGTTATGCTTAGCATATTTGGAGTTCAGGCTAGATACATATTTGTCAGTCCAAAGTTCACATAGATTTGTGAGTCCACATAAGTTGCTAGGTTTGACCAAAGGGGGCACATAAAGTCAGAAGAGCAATGGACAAAAGATGGAAGATGAGATATAACAATAAGTGTATGAGCTTGGATAAGTGCCCATGAAGAAACCCAAGGAGAAGTGATCATAGGTAGAAAGAAAACCAGGAAAGACTGATATGATGGAGACCAAGACAAAAACAGAGTAAAATGTTCAAAAAGGAGTGAAATGGGCATGCCAATGACATAAGAATTTTTTAAAATTTAGAAATCGAGTGAAAGTAAAGTATTGGTAGAAGTCATGGCTCAGGGATTGACTGAAATGCGTCAGATCTGTTCCAGTTGGTTGATCATTTACATGTATTTTGGCTTTAATTCTTTATCTATTCATTGCAAACCCTGCTTTTTTTTCTTGTAATTTTCTATTTTATGCACCAGATACTTCAAACATAGTTTTGAAACTCAACCGATATCAATCGAAGGACGTGAAGTTTCTTTCAGTAGTGAGTTGACTAGGTCAAAGACTCCATGTCTTTGAATCTACGTATTCTTTCCTTTCTGTTCCTACCACTGAGACTCTGAATGACTTCAATAGACCGCTGATGATGCTCTCCAGCTTCTCTCTTTTTGTTCAATCCATCTTATGTACCGCTTCTAGGGTAATGGCCCTAAATGAAGGTGTTTAGATGCTAAGTGGCCTCTCATTGTCAAATAAAGGGCAGATTCCTTCATTAGGCAGCTTTCAGTCTCCACAGGCTTACTCCAGCGTATCTGGCTTTCCATCACATTAAATTATAAGCATGTATAATTTCCACTAGTTAACTGTAAATCTTTTAAGGTCAGGATCTGTAATAGATTTGTCCTTGTACCCCCTGAAATGCCAGCCCAAGTAAATGCGTTGGATTTATTATTATATTTTCCAACAGATACTGTATATCATGATGTGAACTTTTCTTGTTGGCCTTGCCCTGTCATGATCTTGAGGATGACGTGAAAAAGCAAGACTACCTTCTGCGTAACTCACCCTCCTGATGATAAATGCTATTGTTTCTTTCAGTTTCAGAGTTCTAATGAATCCAGCAAGCTTACTTGATTATGAATTCCTACCAAGCCTGATTCATTATTGTAATCCTTACAGCTTTAATCCCAAAGCAATATTCTTTGTAACGCTCAAAAAGACTTTTTGAGAAGTGAATTGAAACTTCATGCTGACTTATGAAATCTTTACGGAAAGGTAACAGTATTGTGCAAGCATAGCCTACTGATCAAAACTTCTCATTTCTCAGAATGGCTAATATCATTTTCCTTCAACCAACTTTCATAAACTACAATACTTTACATAGGAAGAAACAAAGGAACAAAAGTGGCTTACCGAACTGACACTGGGGCCCGTAGTGCCCCAAATCACAGTTGCAGGTGTAATTATTGATGATTTCCATACATTGTCCATGGCCGCTGCATGACAAGGGTTGACAAGAAGCTTTAAGGGGGTGAGAAATTATATTAAGATGAATACTTTTTTAGTACTCCTAGTCATTTCTTTAAACATAGATAACTTTGGGGCTGTGACTACTTTAATAAACAGGAAAACTTTATTTGTATATTAATAGCATTTTTTGCATAAAAATCATATGCTAAAATTTTTATTTATGTAATATACTTGTGATACAGCCATAGACATTTTTTTAAGAATGAATTTACTAATGCTAATACTCTATAACATTTGAGGGAACTTACTGACATACATTGAAACTCTTGAAATTCTTTGATTTTAAGGTAGTAAGTGTATTAAACTATCACCTGACCCCAATCGTTTCCGCAGTATGTTTGGCAATCCCTTTCTTTATAGAAAGTACTGAATAGAGATTAGAAAATCTGAACTTGCTACGTTACTAGAGAGTCCAATTTACAAGAGACCAAATGAACTATGTTTCACTGTTAAGAATGACTTGGAAAAAATGCTGATTGCTTTGGAACTGTCATCATGGTCTCTACAGAAGTTTTCATACACCACAGATAATGAAACACTGCAGTTTCATTATACAGAATTATATAAGATTAGACCAAGAAGGAAACATGGCACTAAGCCGCCTACTTTACGAGGAGGAAATAGGTGACATGAGCCTCAGCTCTTGGCTGGTTCCATCTCTCTGCTTCCACTTCCTTGCCTTATTATCAGTGACACTGATTGTCTAGCTCTTCCTCCTTACTTTCCACATATATTTATCATCTTGTTGTAAAAGTGGTTCAGGGGTATAGATTTTGGGTATAGGGACGAGCCTCCCACACCAAAAATGCTCAAAAGTGACGTGACTCAAGCTTATTTAGAGGACTGGACTTATTTCAGAATGCCCTGGCAACTTCTCTGCTCCCCCAGGTTTCCATGGGGTTAGTGCTGTCATTCTCAGAGAAGCAGTCTGCTCACTCCTACCTGTGTAGCAGAGGGCTGTCTTTGCTTTGTGGCAGGCGTCGTCATTCCATTTCCCTGCATCTTTTGCCCTCTTGATGTAGATCTCCACACAGTCTTCTTTACTCTTCTTGTTGTTGGGCTCCCCGTGGCCCCAGTTCTCCGCTTCTTCGGT